>NC_140506.1:87403114-88721614 GCF_964339955.1 Pipistrellus hanaki | reverse complement strand
ATAGAAATCTTGCCTGAATTTCCAGCCTGCTGCCTTGCCATACAGATTTTGGACTTGCCAGCCTCCACAATCATGTGAGCCAATTCCTTAAAATAAATCTCTTTAAATATACACATCCTGTTAGCTCTGTTTCTCTGCAGAACTCCAACTGATACAAAGCAGCATCTCAACTCCTTTAGAAAACATTTTAGGGAATAAGTGGCAAGACAAGCAGAAAGAGAAGAGACAGTGTTGAGTGGGGAGCCGGGGCGCTGGTAAGGAGAGGCCATTGATGGCCAAGCCCTTGCCAGGAACAGCTCTGCCCATGGGGGCTGAGGGCAGCACTGAAGGGAAAATGACCAATTGTATGGGTGCAAGAGTGAAAGAAGAAGGAACTCAGGTTCCATCTTCCAGGGATGTGGGTGAGCCACCACTCTGTCCCCACTGCAGCTGGGCCACTGACAAGACACCAGCAAACGTGGTTTTGCAGGCTGTATGCAGCTAGATACCAAGCAAAACTGCTTACTAAACCAACCCCTGGGCATGGGGCCGGTGAATTCCTATTTCTAACATGCTTCTCATGATCCCTCAGACCACTACAGCTTGAGAACTGCTAGCCTGGCCCCTGTAGGCAGTAGGGAGCCAGAGAAGGTGTGAGCGGAGAGGTGGCCTGGGTCTTAGGTCCTGAAGGCAACACACCTGGGGGATGCCAGGCCAGCTACATCCAACATGAGATGAGGCAAAGAGCCTCCACCCCCTAGGACTGGCCCACATCATGGTTTCTAATGGGTAGCAGCCAGGGTCTCCCCACGTTACCTTCACTCTCTGGCAGCATGTCCCAACTTTGGTCCTGCTGAGCTGGGTCCAGACACCCCCACTCTTCCTGAGACAGGTACACGGCCATGTCCTCCAAGGTCACTGGTACCTGCAAGGACACAGCCCACTCAGTCCTACAGGCTGGGCCAGCCTGGTGAGCTGACCCCCTTCCACTCACGGCACAATGGTGGGTCCTGCTTACCTCCCACCACTTTCCCTCCCCACGCTGTCCCTCTCCACATGCTGTCATACACCTTTCCTCCCAACCTCAGCTCAGACATGGCAGGATCCTGCTCTTTGGGACAACACTATTGCCATCATGCTCTGTCCTGTTGCTGCAGGGCAGTACAGAGTGGACAGATTCACTGTGTGGAGCAGCAGGATCCACTGTGTGTTCAGGCCACTGAGGCCCATACTCCTTGGTGACACGGATTAGCATGCCCTCCCTCAACTCAAGCCAACCCTGGGACCCAAATGGGGAGACTTGAGGATTTCAGGATGGCTCTAAGCCAGTGGTTCCCAAATCTAGCATCTGACTGACCTGAGGAACATGATTAAAACTCAAGCAAAAGTAAATAAATAACATAAATAAAACCCAAGCTTACAAGGTCCAGAAGAGACAAATCCAGAAACAGAAAGAGGCTCAATGGTTGCTGGGGGCTGAGGGAGTGGCGATGGGAAGTGACCACTAAAAGGTGTGGGGAATTTGGGGCAGGTGGTGAGAATGTTCTAAAATTGATTTTGGTGATTGCATAGCCCTGTAAATATATTAAACATTGTATATTTTAAACAGATGAAATGTATGTATATGAATATTTCAATAAACTTTTATTAAACAAGCATAAGACTATTCCAGGCCATGGCTGGAAGAGGAATCTTTATTTTTACCTAGAGTCCCAAGAGATTCTAACACCCAGTTGAGTTTGAGTGATCGCCCAAGCTCACCGTTGGATCCCAGACTCCTACAAACACACCGAATACTCAGGTGGCATCTGAGAAAGAGCAAGATACCTCCTAGCAGGCACAGGTCATTTCAGGGAGGAGTGCCTCAGAAACCCACAGTCCTGGCCATGGAGAGAAGTGTCTATTGGGATGCTGCAGACCAGGAATGCCCACTCACCTGGGACCAGGCTGCAAGGAAGGATGTGGCTGGTGCTGCCATCTCCTGGTGCTGGGAGGTGCCTGGGCCTGGGGAAAGAGCAGTCACCAGTGAAGCCCACATAGCCCACCTGTGGGCACAGCAATGAAGGCCAGGACAGGTCCAGCAGCTCCCCACCTGTGCTCAGCTCCTCACGAGGAGCCACATGCACACAGGCTTCAGTCTCCTGCAACACTCTTTGCCCTTTGCCTCCCTCTCCTGTAGGGCTGCTTCCTTGAGGGCGGCTACTCACCCCTCTTTGGCCAGAGTTCAGGGTTTCTTTCTTGTCTGCGGCTTAGCTGGGCTGGGGGCTGCTGGCTGGAGTCCCGAACTCCTTCCTCCAGGGACAACTCCTTTGGCTGGACCTCTGCCTGACATTTTGAAGACCGTTCCCCCATCTGGTGGGGCACTGCATGGTCAGAGAGTACCTCTGGGCCCTGCGAACAGATGGAGAGCGCCAACCAGCTCCCAGGTCAGGGGGAGACCCACAAGGTCTCCAACGCCTTGTTGGGCACCCCTGGCCACCCTCACCACCAAGGTGGCCTCATCATTGCGCTCTTGGCCCTCCACATGCCACACACAGCCCTACCTCCAGCCACACCCTGGGAGAGAGAATGTGAGCTGGGAAGAGGTCAGGTTCCTGGCTTGGACACAAGGAGGCCTGGTCTGCTTCTGAATGAGACTCCAGTCTCTCCCTGTCACACTGCATCGGTGTCACTGTCACACTCTCACCCTTATTTCTTGGTGCTCTCAACAAACCGTGGGCCAGAAGGGCCCTGTTTCAAATCTCATTTTGGCAGTTGGCATTACTGCATTTGCTACCTTTTTTGAAATCATTTATAGGTGCTCTGGGATAATCTAATTCGTTATTCCAGAGAAGGTGAATTGAACAAACTTGAGTAGCAGTTTACTGAGCTCTATAATAGCACTTGAGATAAGAAACATTCCCCAGGAAACTGTTAAGACAGCTGGGGAACCCATCTCGGGCTCCTGTTCATCCAACACCTCTGACGGGAGACAGTCCTAGAGATTCCAGGATACACAGTGACAGAGGGAAGCCATGCAAGACCCCCCAGAACCAGGCTGGAGGGGTTGGAAGGGCACCCCGAGTTCTTATTAGTTACCATGACTGCAGGGTTTGCTTATTGCACTCAACTCCCATTGTGGTCAGGTTTGGGAGGAATGTGTCTGTCCTGCTGGATGCCAGGGAACAGCAGTGTGTGGGCACTGGCACTGCCACAGGAAGAAAGGGACCTGTCTGCATTTGCCAAACATCTAATCTGGGCATGGCACTGAAAAAAGAGTTTTAAAAGACTAAGTGGCTTTTTAACTTTTTTTCATTTAAGGAGTTTAGTGGCTAAAAGCAGGAGAAATTTGTGAGAGACTTCCCATTCCCCAAATCTGGTTAGGAGGAGGTGGAATGTGCTCTAGAGTTACGCTGTCTACAGAACTTCCCACGATGATGGAAGTGCCCTACAGCCACACTGTCCAGTACGGCAGTCACTAGCCACGTGTGACGACTGGGCACGTGAAATGTGGCTGGTGTGACTTAGGAATTACATTTTTAATTTCACTTAATTTTAAAAGTCACATGGGGCTGTTGGACAACGCAGCTCTAGAGAGATGTTTATCACGGCACCCACCAGCCATGAGTACCTCCCTCTATTGGGATCCCTTCAACTCCCAAGGCCACACTAGCTTAGGAAGGGCTAGCGGCGCTAGATGTGGTTAAATCAACCCCTGGGCCAAGGATGAGGAACTTCATAGCTGTCTTCTTCCATTCAAAATGTTTGGTTCTGCCGAAACCGGTTTGGCTCAGTGGATAGAGTATCCGCCTGTGGACCAAAACGTCCCGGGTTCGATTCCGGTCAGGGGATGTACCTTGGTTGCGGGCACATCCCCAGTATGGGGTGTGCAGGAGGCAGCTGATCAATGTTTCTCTCTCATCGATGTTTCTAACTATCCCTCTCCCTTCCTTTCTGTAAAAAATCAATAAAATATATATTTTTTAAAACAAAACAAAAAAACAAACAAAAAAAAAAGTTTGGTTCTCCCAATGAGCCCAGCTGGCCACAGCTCCAGAACCCAAGGAATCTCCAAATGCAGACCCCAGCAGCGGGGCCCTGAGGACACAGAGCCCCTTTCCTCACCTCAGGGCCAGAATGCCCCCCACCTCACCCTCTGTTTCCTGGGCTCCCGCTGAAGCCCTTCCACGAGGACCACGGCCTCCTCACCGCTCTCCGGCTGCTGCTCCCGCACCCGGGCCTGGATCTCCCCGGGCAGCACCGTCAGGAACTGCTCCAGCACCAGCAGCTCCAGGATCTGCTCCTTGGTGCGCAGCTCGGGCCGCAGCCAGCGGCAGCAGAGCTCCCAGAGGCGGCTCAGGGCCTCCCGGGGGCCGGCCACCTCCTGGTAGCAGAAGAGCCGGAAGAGCTGGCGGAAGGTCTCGGGGCTGGGGTCTTCCATCTTCGGGGAGGGCTCCTCTTCCCAGTGGAAGTCCTCCTCCACCTTCACAATCAGGATCTCATCCTCGTCCAGGGGTGGTGTGGGCTGGAGGCCCCGGGCAGTCGCCATGTTCCCAGGGGGCCTTGCTCCTTCTCAGGCCTCACGGATCAAATCTGTCTCTCCCTATAGGCCTGGCCAGCCACTGGGTAGATGTGGCTTTTTGTTTTTGTTTTTGTTTTTGTTTTTTCAGGAATCTGTGGACAGAAGATAACATCATTGGGGGTGCACTGGGGCTGGATAAGCGTCTGCACCCATAAGCCCCTGCCTTGGGTCCAGACCTAACTCACCCTCTTTGGCAAAAAAGCAAGGACTGAAATAGATCAACTTATCTCTGCTACTAACTCCCTGCTAGTTCCAAGACAAACTGCTTAACCTCTCTGGGCCTGAGTCTCCTCGTTTGAAAAGAAAAGAAGGTGAGCCGGGACCGGTTTAGCTCAATGGATAGAGCGTTGGCTTGGGGACTGAAGGGACCCGGGTTCGATTCCGGTCGGGGGCATGTACCTTGGTTGTGGGCATATCCCCAGTACGGGGTGTGCAAGAGGCAACTGATCGATGACTCTCTCTCATCGATGTTTCTAACTCTCTATCTCTCTCCCTTCCTCTCTGTACAAAATCAATAAAATATATTAAAAAAAAAAAAAAAAAAAAGAAGGTGAAATCACCCGCACACAGGTTGCGGAGGGAACTGCACGGGATGTTTGGGAAGTTTAGCGCAGCGCCTGGAACCGCTCAGAGGTCCAGAGACACTGAGTTTTCATCACATCACAGTTGGCCCTTGCTGGATGGGGTCCCTTTGGAAATATGGTGGGAACCAGAGCCCGCTCTGCCCAGGAGGACGCAGACTCTGTCCCAACCTGACTCGGGATGCGGGCGCGGTGAGAAAGTCCCTCCACCGCGGGGGACCCCGCGTGGAAGTCACTGCGGGGGGTCCCTCCGGCTGCAGGGCCCAGGGAGGGCGGGTGGGACTCCGGGCGGAGTGTCCAGACCTCGGAAAGGGAGCGGTGGCCGGGGCCGGAGCACAGACCAGGGTGCTGGAGCGGGCCGCGGGACGGCGGTTAGAGTCGGGACCCCGCGCCCTCGAACTCACCCGCTGCGCTGTGGCCCCTGGAAGGTTTGGTGCGCGGGACGGGAGCGGGGACGCGGGCGCGGGGGGGGGGATCGACAGACAGGCCGGCTGGCTTGGGTCGCGGGTGGGGAGGCAGAGGACCCCCAACGGCAGAACGCAGCAGGCCGGCGCAGGCCATTGGCTGAACGAGCTGTCCATCTTGGGAATGAGGCAGTGTGGGCAGGCCCACGGAAAGCTTTGGGCGGGGCGTAACGTAGTCCTCGAGCGATTGGCCGAGCTGGCTGTCAAGAATAGGATAGGCGGGTCTTGGGAGGCGTTGTGGGTTACGTAGTCCTGGCACCGTTTGTCCAGAGACTGTCAGGCGTTGGCTGGAGGCCACGTAGGCGGGCCCGCAAGATGCATTTTGGGTAATGTAGTTCTGGAACCCGCGCGAACCGTTAAGAATGTAGGGAGGAGGCGTAAGTGAGCCCTCGGTAAGCATTGTGGGTAATTAATCCCCACTACCCCCCCCCCCCCCCCAGCACCTTCAGTGAGTACACGCTGGTGCTCCGAGGCTCCGCATCTGGGCCATTTTCCCGTTTCCCTTCCATACCTACCCTGCCACTGTGGAGAGGACCTTGAAATAACTTTTTTACTTGGTATATAGTACTTTGTATGTACCAGGCTCTATTCTAAGGACTTTCCTATTATTAACCTGACTAGATGCCTGGTGCACGAAATTCATGCACCAGGTAGGGTCCCTAGGTCTGGCCGGTGATCAGGACTGGTCAGGGCCTTCCTACTGCCTGCTGGGGCTTTCCTTTGTTTTGCACCACCCCTTGGTGGTCAGTGCACATCATAGCGAGTGATCAAACTCCCGAGGGGACACTTTGCATATTAGCCTTTTATATAGAGATTCTTCTTTGAAACAACCCTAGGAGGTAGGTAGTGTTACCCCTGTTTCATAAATGAGAAGTCAGAGGCACAGAGAAGTTCAGTGAGGCTGGAAGCCAGACATCTATCCTTATTCAACCCCTTAATTTTTTAAAATCCTCGAGAGAGGGAGAAAGAAACTGAAGCATGGTAGCAACCGCTGTATAATTTTTATCCCTGCTGCTCTGGCTTCTGTAATTGTTTGCTTGCTAAAATAATAGAGAAATTGCTCTAACCAGTTTGTCTCAGTGGATAGAGCGTCAGCCTGTGGACTAAAGGGTCCCAGGTTCGATTCAGGTCAGGGGCATGAACCTTGGTTGCGGGCACATCCCCATTAGGTGTGCAAGAGGCAGCTGACTGATGTTTCTTTCTCATCAGTGTTTCTAGCTCTCTATCCTCTCTTTTCCTCTCTGAAAAAAAAAATCATTAAAATAGATTTAAAAAAATAAAATAATAGAGAAGTTATTTTGATTTTCTGAACTTCTATAAATCACCCTATTCAATTGTATACCCCATTGATTGTGGTTTTGCTGGTCTTTCAAAATCCATTCCCCTGCACCTGGAGACCAGGACAGCACAATTGCTTTAATTGCTACAGTGGCCTCAGGAAATGTGTTGACTCAGTGACTCCAAGACCTAAAACTATAATTAATCTTTGTAGATAACTAACTTGCTCAATTTAGCGTCTGTAACTGCTTTTTGCAAACCAGTTTCCTCATTCCAAATCTAGAGATGTAATTGTTTCCTTTGTGATATTTGCCTATATAACCCTGATGTTACCACCATTCGTGGCTGTGAGATTTGGAGTGTGATTGCCCCCTCGTAGCCACCGGTTTACGAAATAAATGTGTCTCCTTAATTCGACTTCTTGAGGCATCCTTGTGTGATTCGTGGGGTACATTACAACAAAATATCAATCGGTTGCCTCCCATAGGCTCCCTAACCAGGGATGGAAACCACAACCTGGGTATGTTTGGTGCGTGGGAGGACACTCTAACCACATCGGCCAGGGCGTCAATCCCCTTAATTTTAGAGACTCTCCATTCTCATGTTTTATTCCCTGTCCCCCTACATCTGACACCCAGTTTTTATTGTGAGGGCACCATGCAGAACAAGAGACTGGGTTGCCCGTGACTGATTTCTGTAGACCACCACCTCCCTGAGTGGGAGGCATCTGTAAGGGCAGATGTATGCCCTAAGCCCTGACAGCCTTGTGGGACCTGGAGAAAGCAGGCCCATATGTGCCTCAGTTTCTCCTTACAACACCAGGCTGCTTGTCAGGAAAGTCGGGATCTTAGAGTGAACTACCTCTGGTTATGGGTGTGTTGCTGGGACTACCAAGGCATGCAGCTGTGTCAGGAACTGGTGCCCAAGTCCATCCAGGAGGCCTGCCATTCTGTCTGCTTCAGGAGGGTGTGGAAACTGATAATTTGAGCCCTAACCTATTTGGCTCAGTGGATAGAGCATCGGTCTGTGAACTGAAGGGTCCCAGGTTCGATTCCGGTCAAGGAAATGTATCTAGGTTGCATCCCCAATAGGGAGTGTGCAGGAGGCAACTGTTTGATGTTTCTTTCTCATCGATGTTTCTAACTCTCTATCCCTCTCTCTCTCCTTCTCCTTTCAATTATATATATGAAAGGGATAATTTGAATAAGTCACATCAATGTTTCTCTCCCTCTCTTCAATCAATAAGAACAAATTTAAAAAATAAAACAAACAGCCGAAACCGGTTTGGCTCAGTGGATAGAGCGTTGGCCTGGGGACTGAAAGGTCCCAGGTTCGATTCCGGTCAAGGGCATGTACCTTGGTTGTGGGCACATCCCCAGTAGGGGGTGTGCAAGAGGCAGCTGATCGATGTCTCTCTCTCATCGATGTTTCTAATTCTTTATCCCTCTCTCTTCCTCCCTGTAAAAAATCAATAAAATATAAAAAAATAAATAAAACAAACAAGCAAGCAAACAAACAAACAAAAAACACCCCACAGCAGTGCCAGCATGATGACAGATGGCTGCTGACATAGGCCTCTGTGTCAGGGACACAGGAAGCAGTGGGGGGTGTAGACTCCATGCTGCCAGCCAATCAGATTGTTCCCCAGAAGCCAGATATCTCCATGTTTAGTTGAAAACTCCTAATTCTGAATGTAGACTTAAAATGGTTTTAAATCCTGTTTCAAATAAACAAAACACAACAACACATTTCTGGCTGTGTCTGGCACACACAGACATATAAAATGATGGAGGCAGGATGCAGTGGATAGACCGGAGAGAAAATGCTCTGAGAAAAAACAGTGCACCATGAGAGGAGAGAGTGGTCCAGTTGCTCTTTTAGAGAATATTTCAACAAAAGGACTATTCACTCACCTGGGTTCTACTCAAGGAGGGAAGCCAGCATCTCCTTGGCTTCAATAGTTCCTTCAAAGGCTTGTTTAGACATGACAGGAGATCAGAGCTAAGGCAAGATAAATAGTCAGAGGTAAAATGTCCAGAGTGTTGGCCTGTGGACTCAAGGGTCGCAGGTTCGATTCCAGTCAAGGGCATGAACCTTGGTTGCGGGCACATCCCCAGTAGGGGTTGTGCAGGAAGGAGGCAGCTGGTCGATGTTTCTCTCATCATTGATGTTTCTAGCTCTCTATTCCTCTCCCTTCCTCTCTGTAAAAAAAATCAATAAAATATATATATTTTTTAAAATGTTGTCGACATTGCTATGTTGCCTCAGACTAATATTAACTTTGGGAATGTGCACAGTATCTATGTAATTTTATTAACCAATGTCACCCCAGTAAATTCAATAAAAACAAAAACAAAACTTTTAGGTGGTGTGATGGTTAATTTTGTGTTAACTTGCCTGGCTGGTAAACATTATTTCTGGGTGTGTCCGTGAGGGTATTTCTGGAAGAGATTAGCATTTGATTCAGTTAGCTGAGTCATGATCGCTCTCCCAATGCAGGTGGGCATCATCCAGTCAGTCCGTTGAGGGCTTGAACAGAACAAAAAGGTGAAGGGAGAGGGAATTTGCTCTCTGCTAGAGCTGAGACATCCATCCTCTGCCCTTGGACATCAGAAAGCCTGGGTCTCGGATGTTTGGGTTCCAGCCGGCACTTATGCCATTGGTTCCTAATTCTTGGGCTTTCCAACTCCAACGGAATTACACCACTGGTTTTTTTGGTCTCCTGCTTCAGATGGCAGATCGTTAAGACTCCTTTCCTCCATTGTAAGCCAATTCCCATCATGTATGTCTCCATATATATCCTATTGGATCTGTTTTCTGAAGGACCCAATATACCCATGGTCTCGTACTGGATGCTCACCACATGCTCTCTCCCTCCAGAACCTTGGGTTTTGGATTATAGGAGTCACTTACTCTTTTGTTAACCAAACTAACTGAGCTTCAGGCCCCAACCAGGTAGGCTTCTATGCAGTCCTTTTATTTTCTTTATATATATATATATATATATATATATATATATATATATATATATATATATTATTGATTTTGTACAGAGAGGAAGGGAGAGAGATAGAGAGCTAGAAACATCGATGAGAGAGAGTCATCGATCAGCTGCCTCTTGCACACCCCCTACTGGGGATATGCCCGCAACCAAGGTACATGCCCTTGACCGGAATCGAACCCAGGTCCCTTCAGTCCCCAAGCCGACGCTCTATCCATTGAGCCAAACCGGTTTTGGCAGTCCTTTTATTTTCTCTTTATTTTATTTTTAATATATTTTATTGATTTTTTACAGAGAGGAAGGGAGAGGGATAGAGAGTAAGAAACATCGATGGGAGAGAAACATTGATCAGCTGCCTCCTGCACACCTCCTACTGGGGATGTGCCCGCAACCAAGGTACATGCCCTTGACTGGGGTTGAACCTGGGACCCTTTAGTCTGCAGGGCAATGCTCCGTCCATTGAGCCAAACTGGTTAGGCCTTATTTTCTTTTCTTTTAAAAAAAAATATATTTTATTGATTTTTCACAGAGAGGAAGGGAGAGGGATAGAGAGTTAGAAACATCAATGAGAGAGAATCATTGATCAGCTGCCTCTTGCACACCCCCTGCTGGGGATGTGCCCACAACCAAGGTACATGCCCTTGACCGGAATCGAACCTGGGACCTTTCAGTCTGCAGGCCAGCGCTATATCCACTGAGCCAAACCGGTTTCAGCTTATTTTCTTTTTAAAAAAATATTTTTTATTGATTTCAGAGAGGAAGGGAGAGGGAGAGGGAGAGAGATAGAAACATCAATGATGAGAGAGAATCATTGATCAGCTGCCTCCTGCATGCTCCACAATGCGGACTGAGCTGGAAATCCCCGTATGTGCTCTGACAAGGAATCAAACTGTGACCTCCTGGTTCATAGGTTAATGCTCAACCACTGAGCCAAGCCCAGCTGGCTAAAGTCCCTTTATTTTCCAGGTTTCTGGGAAGTGCTCACACATTCTGCAGGCACATCCTCCACCCCCACCAAGCTCTCTCCTGTTCCCCTCACCTCTGTCTGAGAGCCTTCTGCAGGCCTTGGCAGGCACATTGCACAAATTACTCAATTTTGTTCGCACAACAGCACTATGAGAGCGATGCTACCGTCTGTCTTATATGTGAAGAAACTGAGGCCCAGGAAGAGCAAGTGACTTGCTGAAGATCACGTGGCACAGGGATTTCCATCAGCTTTGCCAGACTCCAAAGTTGGAGCTGTTTCTCACTGTGCTGGTCGGCCAGGGTCGCGTAGGAAGGCAGGGGTCATGGCCACAGTGATGGGGGAAGATGGTCAAAGATGGGAGTGTTATGACACCATGGGCCTGGCCCTGGGCTGGAGGGAGGGTCAGGGTGGAGGGCAGAGTCTGATTTGGAACTTGACTCTAGTTCTCGGGCAGGAGGAGGTCCATCATCAAGGCACACCCCACCAGAGCTTCATGACGCCCCGGGGCCTGGGTCTCATGCTGTTACTTAAAAAAGAGCCAATCTATTTTCGAGGATAGCTCAAAAGAAGTTGTTTACAAAACTCCTTTCGTTTTCAAAGCACAGCTTGTCTTAAAAAGCAATGTCGACCTTTAATACATGTCCTAGTACACAGGTGTGTGTTGGGGGCTGCTGGGCCCGGGGGGTGCCTGTGTTCAGTACTCCTCTGAGGGAGTGTCCTGGGCCCATCGGCACACCTTCGAGGGCCCAGGGAGGGCCGGGGAACTGGCAGGGGCCGGGTCCAGGGTCACCCAGCCGGGCCCCCGGGGCAGCATGTGGCTTTCGTTGAGTCTGCCGACACGGTAGTTCTCATAGTGGACATTGTGGGTGATGTCCTTCAGGTCTTGGAGGTGGGAGCTGGGAGAGAGATGGCAGGTCAGCCTGCGCTGGCCACTGCAACCCCCTGCCCACCCTCACCCAGGGCTCCCTGCACCCTCACCGGATGAGCAGGTCTCTCAGGAGGGGAAACTCACAGTGCTTCATGTTCTCCACTGCAAGACAGGATACTTAGCACCGAGTAAGCGCCTACTGTATGCTGCACAGCACCGGTACCCACCACCATCTTTTCCCCACATTTCTTACTGTCTTAACCCACCTCCCATCCTTTTTTTGTTGTTAATCCTCACCGGAGGATATTTTTTCCCACTGATTTTCAGAGAGTGGAAGGAAGGGAGGGAGGGAGACAGAGGAAGAGAGAGAAAAGAGGAAACATCGATGTGTGAGACATACATTGATGGGTTGCCTCCTGTGTTCACTCTGACCAGGGCAGGGATCAAACCAGCAATCCAGGTACATGCTCTTGACCGGAAATTGAACCCAAGAACCTTCAGTTCATGGGCCGACGCACTAACCACTGAGATACATTGGCCCACCTCCCATTCTTGATTGATTTATTCATTGGTTCCTTCCTTCATTTATTCATTGTTGTAACCCCAGTGGCTCGTACAGGTGGATCTTACAAATAGTTGTTAAATCAGTCAATCTACTGGTCACTTATTATCTTATATGTTATATTGTATATATAATGTAATATATACATATAGTATATATTGTTTAACATATTGTATATAATGTATATGAATATACATTTAATATAATGTATGTAAATTATATTGCATATGGTATAATATACATAAGATAATATAGTATATATATAAGAATAATAGATACTATATTATTTATATAAATATATTATTGATTTTTTACAGAGAGGAAGAGCGAGGGATAGAGGGTTAGAAACATCGATGAGAGAGAAACATCAATCAGCTGGCTCCTGCACACCCGCTACTGGGATGTGCCTGCAACCAAGGTACATGCCCTTGACTAGAATCAAACTCGGACCTTTCAGTCCATAGGCCGACGCTCTATCCACTGAGCCAAACTGGTTTTGGCTAGATACTATATTCTACTTTTAATAATTATATTGCTAAATCAGGGCTCAGGCTCTGCCTGCTGCTCCTTTACCTGATAGTCTTATCCTTATTCTTCTCTGCTCCCTGAGGTAGCTCTCCTCTCCCACCCCACGTATTGCCTTCATCATGCTTCTCCCACCTGTAGTCATCTTGCCAGCTCTATGGGGACAGGAACCCTGTTGGTCCTATTTTCCCTGTCTTCCCCTTAAGAATAGCACATAGTATGCCTGGCACATAGTAGGCCTGCAGTACATTCTGGGTGCCAGGCACTGTCCAAAGTGATGGCTCTGCCTCCTTCCAACTACCCTATGAGATTGATGTTACTACCCTGTTTCCCTGAAAATGAGACAGTGTCTTATATTAATTTTTGCTCCCAAAGATGCGCTAGATCTTATTTTCAGGGGATGTCTTATTTTTCCATGCGCTAGGTCTTATTTTCGGAGGATGTTTTATTTTCGGGGAAACACGGTATCATGCTCATTTTGCTGTGAAGAAACTGAGATCCAGCCCTAGCCTGTTTGGCTCAGTGGATAGAGGGATGATCTCTGGACTGAAGGCTTACAGCTTTGATTCCGGTCAAGGGCTTGTACCCTGGTTGCAGGCTCGATCCCTGGCCTTGCTCGAGGCCTGTGTGGGAGGCAACCAATCCATGTATCACTCTCACATCGATGTTTTTCTCTCTGTCTCTTCCCTCCCTTCCACTTTCTCTAAAAACCAATGAAAAAATAAATAAAGATTAAAAAAAGAAAAAGAAACTGAAGTCCAGAGTGTCAGTAATTTGCCTGAGGCTTCCCAGCTATAAAGGGGCTTGATCCCAGGTCTGTCTCTTCCCTGGTTGTGGGCTTAATCACTGGGGCCCTGTGATAGGTGCTAAGGGTCCCAAAGGCAAGAGGGTGTGTCCTGGCTTCCAACCCATTCTCACCGGGTCCCTCCCACATGCCTGCACTGACCTTCAACGATGCCCCACTTTGTCTTCCGGCCCAGCACACACCTCCCGTCCACCACGTGCTCTCGGTCAGCCCCGACCACAGCAAAGGGGATCCGGTCCTTTGGGGAGGGGACAAGAGCAGAAGGTTGGCCTTGCCAGGCATGTGGAGAGTAAAGGTCCCGAGGTGGGGGGTGGGGCTGTCTTTTGTGGGGAGAGTGGTAGAAAGAGCACGAGATATCTAATGAGAAGATGTAAAGTCGAATCAGTGTCTCGGTTTCCATATCTGCAGAGTGAGAGTCTTTTTTTTTTTTTTTTAATATATATTTTATTGATTTTTTACAGAGAAGAAGGAAGAGGGATAGAGAGCTAGAAACGTCAATGAGAGAGAAACACCGACCAGCCGCCTCTTGCATACCCCCCACCAGGGATGTGCCCGCAACCAGTGTACATGCCCTTGACCGGAATTGAACCTGGGACCCTTCAGTTCGCAGACCGACGCTCTACCACTGAGCCAAACCGGCTTCGGCAGAGTGAGAGTCTTAATAGTACTGACATAGAGCTTTGTGAATGTTTGGGAAGTGCTTAGCATTCTTAAGGGTTAGCAGAGCCCTAGCCGATTTGGCTCAGTGGATAGAGCATTGGTCTGTGAACTGAAAGGTCCCAGGTTCCATTCCGGTCAAGGGCACATGCCCGGATTGTGGGCTTGATCTCCAGTGAGGGACTTACAGGAGGCGGCCGATCCACCATGATTCTCTCTTATCATGGATGTTTCTATCTCTCTCTGCCTCTTCCTTCCTCTCTGAAATCAATAAAAAATATATATATTAAAAAAAAAAGGGTTAGCCAAAACCGGTTTGGCTCAGTGGTAGAGCGTCAGTCTGTGGACTGAAAGGTCCCGGGTTCGATTCCGGTCAGGGGCATGTACGTTGGTTGCGGACACATCCCCAGTAGGGGGTGTGCAAGAGGCAGCTGGTCAATGTTTCTCTCTCATTGATGTTTCTAGCTCTCTGTCTCTCTCCCTTCCTCTCTGTAAAAATCAATAAAATATATTTAAAAAAAAAAAAAAAGGGTTAGCAGAGTAACCCTTGGAAACTGTGTGGTTACTAATAGCCATGTGATTAAGATCTTGCTGATGTCAGTCTCTTACCTATGAAACAGGAACAGTAATCATATTTCACACGATAACTTTGTAAACCAGGGTTGGCTCCGTCTGGCTCACAGCAACCCGGCCCACCTCCTTTTCCCTCTGTGAAGTTTAACACAGCCCTGTCCGTTCAATTACTAGTTTATGTGGCTTTCAAGTTGCCACAGCGGAGCTGAGTCATGGCGAGAGCCGGCGTGGCCCACACAGCATAAAATCCGTATTTACCATCATCTGGCCTGTCACAAAAATGTTTGCTGAACCCTGTGCTCAATTCTAGCTGTTTACTTGCTCCTGACTGGAAGTGGAGATTCAAACTTGTGGACTCCAAAGTACTGTAATATGGGTTTGTCTCTATTGCTAGAATTTGTCATTTGATGCTAATAATAGTAGCCACTTCTTATGCGCCTCCCAGCCGGTAGCAACTAAACCCTAGATCAATGTTCTGTTGGCTGGTGCACTGAGCCATTACTTTGAGAAGGTGCTCCCTGGGCTCCGTCTAGCTCTGTTCGGGCTGTGGCCAGGCTGTCGTCTTTGCCTGCCTCAGGACTGAATGCAGAGCTGGTGAAGGTCAGGTGCTTTGAATCTTTTTTTTTTTTTTAAACAGTAAGTGTTTAATAAATAGCTTCTTTGTCTGTACACCTGTGTATGGTGTGGTGAAGGTGTTGAAAGAGTCCAAGACATGGCCCCAGCTTCAAAAATTACAATAGAAGAAAAACCTAGCCATGATGCAATGGAAGAGTTACCAGTATGACTCTGATGGAAAGCTCTGACGGAGCTCCCAGTAGGGAAGGGAAGCACTAATCAGAAGGCCATAAGTTGAGAATCAAAGTTATATGGGGAAGGCTTTGTGGGGCAGTTGGCCCTTGATCTGGACTATTTATTTATTTATTTATTTTATCTTTCAAGCTTTTATTTAAGGGCACGGATTCGGGATGGATTTTAGATCTTGTTGAAAGCAGCCACAAGGACTGCACATAGTCCTCAAAAGCAGTGATCTGCTCCTCCAGCATGTCTGTTCCAACTTTATTTTCTTCCACTACACACTGCATTTGACGCTTTTTAATTCCATACCCCACCGGAACCAGTTTAGAGGAGCCCCAGACTTGAATGCTCCTGACACATTCCTCTAATGTTGCCATATCTGTCTCATCATCCCAAGGCTTCACATCTAATAAGACGGAAGACTTCGCAACAAGTGCAGGTTTTTTGGCTTTCTTTGATTCACACTGTGCAAGGCGTTCTTCTCTTAGCCTCTTTGCTTCTTCGCTTTCCTCCTCGTCGTCAGACCCGAAGAGGTCAATGGCATCATCGTCGTCTTTGCTGTCGGCAGCCCCGCTTCCGGTGGTGTCTTCCACATCAGCAGGGCCATACTTGCCCGAAGCTTCCTTCACTCCGGGCTGGCTGGCCTTCTCCTTCTCGTAGGACTTGATGTGGTTGTACCAGCGAGGGGCATGGCACAGGTCGGCGGGCGGTGGGCCTGCCTCGAACACTGCCACATCTGCTTGGGATGGCACGTGCCTACAGGCTTCCATCTACTGAGCAAAGACGCGGGAAAGGCTGGAGGACAGCCAGTAAGTGCTTTTAAAAAGCAGCTTTGGGACCCTACTTCCCTCGGAGCCCCTCCCTCCCCGAGGAGTCCCCCTCAATGTCCCGGCCGGCCGGCCCCGCGCTCACCCCTCAATGTCCCTTGATCTGGACTTTAAAGGAAAGGCTGGACTTGGATCAAGGGAGACAGAACTGTGAGCAGAGGCCTGGGGAGGGGAATGAGCACGGTGTGTTCAAGGGCATGGGTGGACCAACTGGGCGGGAACTGAAGAATCAAAGCACATGAGCATAGAAAACACCGAGTTAGTGCCCGGACACGTGGAACAAGCTGTGGATTGGGTGCCAAGCTCTGACTCCCTTTGCTGCTGATGTGGAGGGACTATGGGGCCTACGTGGAAAGCAGGTTTGGAGCCACTGAAGTCATAGAGGTGGAGCCCAGACTCAAGGTCTTAAAAGCAGGAGATAATGTCAGGTTTGCAGAGGAAAAGATACATCCTTTGGGCACTTAGGGCTGGCTCTAGACAAATCAGTGAGATGTGGTCATTGTTTGCACCTCTCCTTTATCATTTCCTGCGGGGGGGGGGGGGGGCCTGATGCGGCGGGGATCTCCCTTCTCCGCGTCCCGCACAGAAAGAGGGATGAACGAACCGGTTCTAAGTGGAGGCGGCCAGAGATTGAGAAATAAATAGAGATAAAGAGAGAAGGCACAGAGATGCTTTGAATCTGTTCCTTGCTCCAGTGGGGAGGGAGAGAGGGGATGTGTAGAGAAATTGGGTGCCAGGTGGGAAGCAGGGCCTCCATGTACGGATGAGCAGGGCTGAAATCAGGAGAGGCCTACAACTGGTAAGGCAGCTGTTGCCTTTTCCTAGTCCAAGCGGAAACACTGTGTAGGCTGGAAGGGCCCCGGGGCGGGAGTTGAGGTCTGGCGTCTACGGATGATGCAGGTTCCAGGGGCCTGACACTGAGTTCACCCTACGGATAGCAGGATGGGGCTTGGAGTGTTGGAATTCAGTTAATTCAGAGAAAAGGAAGATGTGAGCTAGTTCCCTCTTACTTTGTTGTAACAGCTTTACTGAGATATAAGTCACACACCACACAGCTCACCCTTTTGAAGGTGCAGCCCCGTTGTTTGTAGTATGTTCACTAGATTGTGCAACCATGAGCTCAATCTAATTTCAGAGAACTCCGGTCATCCCTGAAAGAAACCTGTTAGCCCCTGGCAAACATTAATCTACTCTCTGTCTCTCTAGATCTGCCTGTCTGGACATTTCCTACAATGCAATCATGCAGCACGTGGCCTTTGTGTCTGGCCTCTTTCACTGACTGAGCATCATGTTTTCAAGGTCTATACAGGTAGTAGCACCTTTCAGAACTTCATTCTTTTCTACGGCCGTAAGATTCCATTGTGTGGATAGACCACCTTCGTTTATCCATTCGCAAGTTAACGGACAATGGGTTGTTTCCACTTTTTGGCTATTATGATCAATTCTACTATAAACACGTGTGCATAAGTTTCTTACATGGACATAGGTTTTAATTTCTTTTGGGAGAGAAATTACTGGGTCACAGGGTACTTAGTATTTAATCTTTTTATTTATTTTTTTAAGATTCTATTTTTAAGCCGAAACCGGTTTGGCTCAGTGGATAGAGCGTCGGCCTGCGGAAGGAAAGGTCCCGGGTTCGATTCCGGTCAAGGGCATGTACCGTGGTTGCGGGCACATCCCCAGTGGGGAGTGTGCAAGAGGCGGCTGATCGATGATTCTCTCTCATCGATGTTTCTGGCTCTCTATCCCTCTCTCTTCCTCTCTGTAAAATATCAATAAAATAAAAATAAAAAAAAAGATTCTATTTTTTAAAAATATTTTTTTTATAAAAGTTTTAAAAAATATATATTTTATTAATTTTTTTTACAGAAAGAAAGTGAGAGGGATAGAGCGTTAGAAACATTGATGAGAGAGAAACTGCCTCTTTCACACCCCCTACTGGGGATGTGCCCGCAACCAAGGTACATGCCCTTGACCGGAACTGAACATGGGACCTTTGAGTCCGCAGGCCAACGCTCTATCCACTGAGCCAAATCGGTTTCGGCTATTTTTTATTTTATTTTTTTACAAAATAAAAAATATTTTTATTGATTTCAAAGAGGAAGGGAGAGGGAAAGAGAGAGAAACATCAATGATGAGAGAGAATCATTGATCGGCTGCTTCCTGCACAACTCACACTGGGGATTGAGCCCACAATGTGGGCATGAGCTCTGACCGAGAATTGAACAGTGACCTCTGGTTCATAGGTAGACGCTCAAACCACTTAGCTAAGCCAGCTGGGCAGTGTTTAACCTTTTTATTTAAGTCTTTTTATTGATTTTAAAGAGAGATTTTAGAGAGAGGGAGATAGAAACATCAATCAGCTGCTTCCTGCATGCCCCCTACTGGGAATCAAGCCCACAACCTATGCATATGCCCTGACCAGGTATGGAACCAGCGACCTCTCTGTGCATGGTATAGTGCTCAACCAATCGAGCCACACCATACAGGGCAGTGTTTAACCTTTTGAAGAATTGTCCAACTGTTTTCCAAAGCTGCAGTACCTATTTGATATTCCTACCGGCAGTGAGTGAAAGTTTCAATTTTCCACATCCTCACTAAACACTTGTTATATCTGCCACTTTGATAATACCCATCCTAGTGGGTGTGAAGTGATTTGCATTTCCCTAATGACTGACCATGTTGACCATCTTTTTATATGCTCATTGGCCATTTCTATAAAGTATTTGGGGAAATGTCTAACTCACGATCCTTTGCCCATTCTTAAATTGGGCTGTCCTTTATTGATGATTTGTAATAAATCTTTTTAGAGTCAGGATACAAGTCCCTTATCAGATATAGCATTTGTAAGCATTTTCTCTTATTCTGTGGGTTGTTGATATGAGTTATTTCTTGCTCACCTTAGAGATTCGCATCTGCTAGAACTATGTGAAATTTCTCCCAGTATAATCTTCAGACGGGAAGAACAAGTGGGAAGAAAATAACTCTGCCTTTGTCCCCCTAGCTTCCCTGCCCCCACGGCCTCCTACCCGGATCTTGCAGTTGAGGATCTTATCATTGATGTCCTCATCGAAGCATTCCTGTGGGTACACATCAATGCTGTGAGTCCTCAGGTTCTGCTGGATCTGGGGACCAGGGAACCTCAGGTCAAGCTATGCACTTTGCTCCTCCCCACCCCCGCCAGCCCCATTCTCGCCTCAGGCACCCAGATCACCCTGCGCCTGAAGTCCTCTCGCTCCTCCATGGTCAGGCTGTCCGCCCGAGCGATCACGGGCACCACGTTCACAGTCCGGCAGAGCCGCTGCAGGAACTCAATGTCCAGGGGCCGCAGGCTGCTCAGGCAGGACGGTGATGGTGGCGGCAGTGGCAGCAGCAAGTGTGTGAGGGAGGGGATGCCAGCCCATAGCCCATGCCGGGAGCCCCTCCTTCTCCCCGCTCTCTCCTCCTCTCTCTGCCCTGGTCTGCCCAGCCACCTCACCTGTGCCCCGTGGGCGCCACGAAGTACACACAGCAGTGCACCCGGGTGTCGGGGATGTGGCGCTGGCGGGTGATGAGGATCTCCTCCTGCAGGTACTGCTCGTACTGTCCGTTGATGTAGCCCAGGATGGGGTCCCAGCTGGGGTGGGGGATGGAGCCGACCTCAGGGCTGTGCCCGGAGCCCCACCTGTCTCCCTGGGTCCTTTGGGGAGTGGCCCCTGCAGATGACCTGAGTATACTCCTCATCTTTACTCCCTGCATCATCAGAGAGGCCCTCTGCCATTCTCAAGCTGAGGCCTCATCTTTCCTGTCTATACAATGGGGACAATAAGAATACTTTGGGGTGGGGAGGGTGAGCATTAAACAAGAGAAATTGCTGCTGGTCTGGTTCAAACCATGGTGGACTTCTGCCTGACTCTTCTCCCTGGGCCCCTTCTCTCTGTGGGCAGTTGTCAATGGCAGCCAAGAAGATCCTTCCAAAAGCAGGAGTTAGTTCATGTCCCTTTCCTGCTCAGCCCCTAGGGACTGAACAAAAGCCAGTCCTTACATTGCCCTACAGGGCCCTATACTACCCTACCACTGCTTCCTGCCTGCTCTCTCCTCCTCTCCCTATTCCTCCTGCCTGCCAGCCACACCAGCTTGCCTACCTCAGGGCCTTTGCACATGCCACCCTCAGCCTCGGACACTCCTTCCTCCACACCCACATGGCTCATCTCTCATCTCCTGGAAGTCTGTGCACAAATGTCACCGTTCTGGGAGGTCTTTCTTGAGCACTCTGCTTAAAATGGCAACCCCTCTACAGCTCTGTACCCCTGCCGCCCTCAGAAATGTCCTGTTTGGATGACAGAGTTCAGGCTCTCCCTCAGATTAACCGATTATGTTGTTCATTGTCTGTCCCTCACCCGTGACAATGTAAATTCCATGTAAGCACGGAAGTTCGCCTGTTTTGTTTATTGCTCTAGAACAGAGCTTGCATGTGGCAAATGCTCAACAAAGCCTCTGGTGCAGGGCCGGCTGCAGTGGAGTGAATGGAGCCCAGGGATCTGTACTGAGAAGGGCCCCGGCTTGGTTGGCTGTTCTGTGTTTGTGTTCTTACAATTCTTGATCATTTTTGAACAAGGGACCCCACATTTTCATCACACGGGGTTCCACAGCTGATGCAGCCAGTCCTGATTTTGCCTGTGTGTCTCATTTAGAGCCTTAAACAGCTCTGCACGGTGGGTGTCATCATTCCCAAGTCACAGAGAAAACCGGGGCTCAGAGAGCTTCTTCCGTGATAGTCCCTGGTTGGGCCGCTAGAAAGTGGTCTAATCCGGGTCCCAAGTGTGGGTTTCTACCTCCTGCTTATGCCTTTGCTGAGTGTTTACTGTGTGCCAGGCAGCGGCTACAACCTTACACGCTAACTCGCTTCAGTCTTGGCGGGAGAGTTGTGTACATTCATCATGTAGACCAGTGTTTCCCAAAGTGTGGTACGTGTACCCCCAGGGGTACGGGAAGAGTCTGGTGGGGATATGCGTTGCACCGGAGTTTGGTGGGGATTTGCACTGCACCGTGCTTAGCTGTGCCTAATTCTACGTTCTCATGAGTACGAGGGTTACTCAGTGTTACGAAAATTATAGAAGGGGTACACAGATGTCAAAAGTTTGGGAAACACTGATTGTAGACGAATAAATTGAGGCTCAAAGATACCACAGTCAGGTCGTTCCAGGGCTGGGGTGTTCTGGGGCCAGGGGCAGGGCAACCCGGGCTCGGCCTCACTCCAGAGAACCCACCACTTGTCATTGTTGATTTGGTCCCCAAAGCCAGGCGTGTCGGTCACGGTCAGCTTGAGCTTCACGCCTTTCTCCTCGATGACTGTGGAGGAGAGCCGGGGGAGGAAGGAATTGAACTGGGTGGACAGGGTGGGGGTAAGGGTGAGGGTAAGGGTGAGGGCAGGGTCTCACTCACCATGGGTCACTGAGTGCAGCTGCAGAGTCTGGGGAATGGGCCCCAGCGCCAGACCCGGGGGGGTGGACTTCCATACTTTGGACTTGAACAGTGTGTTCACCATCGTGGACTTGCCCAGCCCACTCTGCCCTGGGAGTAACCAGATGACAGCAGTAATGGAGGACATTTTAGGCGTTTCTCAAACTCGTAAATCTTTTTTAGAAAGTAAACAGTTTTCTAAGTATAACATAAATTTTAAAAAAAATGCATACTATCCTAAGTGTTCACCTCAGTGCTTACCCCATTTCTTATTGAGGCAAAATTCATATAATAAAAGAATTAACCAGTAACCCTTTATTTTTTATTTTATTGTTTTTAAAAAAATGTTTTTATGGATTTCAGAGAGGAAGGGGGAGAGAGATAGAATCATCAATGATGAGAGAGAATCATTGATTGGCTGCCTCCCGCGGGCCCCACGTTGGGGATCAAGCCCACAACCTGGGCATGTATCCTGATCAGGAATCAAACCATAACCTTTTGGGTACAGGTTAATGGGCAACCACAGATCCACATCAGCTGGGCAACCAGTAACCATTTAAAGCGAACAATTCAGAAGCATTTGGTACATTAGTAATGTTGTGCAACCACCACCTCTATCTAGCACCAAACTGTTTTCATCGCCTCCCCAAAAGAAACTGTTCATTAAAGCAGCCACTTCCCTGCCAACCTCCAGGAACACCAATCTACATCCTGTCTCTATGGATTCACTACTCTGGATATTTCATTATAAATGGATTCATGCAATATTTGTCTTTTTGTATTTGGCTTCTTTCACTCAGATTAATGTTTTCAAAGTCCATCCATATTGCAGTATATATCACCACTTCATTCTTTTAAAAGAAAATCCTTATCCAAGGATATATTTTTTATTGATTTTATTATTTATTTATTTATTTAAATATATTTTATTGATTTTTTTTAGAGAGGAAGAGAGAGGGATAGAGAGTTAGAAATATCGCTGAAAGAGAATCATCTATCAGCTGCCTCCTGCACACCCCCTACTGGGGATGTGCCCGCAACCAAGGTACATGCCCCTGACCAGAATCGAACCCGGGACCTTTCACTCTGCAGGCCGACGCTCTATCCACTGAGCCAAACCGGTTTTGCTATTTTTTATTGATTTTAGAGAGAGAAAGGAAAAAAGAGAAATATCTATGTGAGAGAGAAACATTAATTGATTGCCTCCCTATGTGCCCCAAACAGGGATTGAACCAGAAACCTAGGTATGTGCCCTGACCAGAAATCGAATCCACTACCTTTTTGTGTATGGGACAACGCTCCAACCAACCAAGGCACCTGGCCAGGGCACTATTTCATTCTTTTTCACAGCTGAGTAATATTTCATGGGATGGACAGACCACATTGTGTTTATCTATTTATGTGTTGATGGGCAGTTCAAGTTTTTACAAATGAAGCACCTGTGTACGAAGCACCAGATCACAAAACACACAGCTCCCCACAGCCCACTCATGCCCCATCTCAGCGACTATTAACCCCGTCCCCCTGGGACTGCCACTCTCCTAACTTATATCAGCGGGGCAGTTCTTTCCTCCCTCGACCTAGGGCAGTGGTCAGTTTGCCGCTCTGTTGACTAATGAGTTTGCTGGCCACGGGCTTCTTTTGCTACCTGGAGAGGGCCTTGCATCCTGCCTGTGGGTTGTGAGGTACTTCTCCAACAATGTGGACCACATCTCCCAGTAGGAAACACCTACTGTACAACCCGGGACACACCTTTGTGTATCTAACCAAATGGTCCTTGGGGCTGTTCTGTCCAACACTGGAGCCAGACCTGGTTATTGCACCTGGCAATATGGCAGATCCGAATTGAGATGTGCCCTCAATCCTATCTAATAAAAGGGTAATATGCAAATTAACCATCACTCCGTCACAAAGATGGCAGCAGCATTGGCATAAGATGGCGGCGTCCAGTCCTCTCAGTCCTGCTGGAGTCCCCCAGGCTCGGGGGAGGGGGAGGATGGGTGGCCACTGAGAGCGGGCAGGGTGAGCAGCCTGGCGGAATGCCTGCTTCGTCGCTGCGCCTGGCTCAGGAGCACGGACAGGGATGGGGGGCCAGCCCGCAGCCTCTGTGGCCGAGCGCAGGCCCCAGAGAGGAGACGGTGGGCCTGCCTCTGGAGGAATCCGCATGGGTCCCTCCCAGCTCCCGTGGAAGCCGCACGGCTCCCGCATAAGCGGCAAGTGAGCTCTGCACATGATATTGCCCAATGGGCTACTAGTGGAAAATGCAAACCAGGTTTTATAGACGTGGTAAGACAAGAAGAACGTAAAAGATATCACGAATTTTTATATGGATTACATGTTGAGATAGTAGCACTTTGGCACGTATTGGGTTAAATAAAATAGATGATTAAAATTCATTTCTTCTGTCTTAGCCAATTTGGCTCAGTGGATAGGGCATTGGCCCTCAGACTGAAGGGTCCTGGGTTTGATTCTGGTCAAGGACAGGTACTTCGATTACAAGCTCAATCCCCTCTGCCTGGTCAGGACACATGAGGGAGGCAATCAATCAATGTGTCTCTCTCACATCAATGTTTCTCTCTCTCTGCTCCTTCCTCTCCCTTCCACTTTCTCTAAGAACCAGTGGAAAAATATCCTCAGGTGAAAATTAACAACAAAATTTTATCTTGTTTTATTTTATTTTTTTTTAAAAATATATTTTTATTGATTTTGTACAGAGAGGAAGGGAGAGAGAGAGTTAGAAACATCGATGAGAGAGAGTCATCGATCAGCTGCCTCTTGCACACCCCCCACTGGGGATGTGCCCGCAACAAAGGTACATGCCCTTGACCAGAATCGAACCTGGTCAGTCCCCAAGCCGACGCTCTATCCACTGAGCCAAACCGATCTTGGCTTGTTTTATTTTTTTAAAGTGGCTACTAGGAAATTTAGTAGCCACTTTAAAAATTACATATGTGGCTCATGTTACATTTCTATTATACAGTACTGCCTTAAAATAATGTCCTTAATTGGAGATACACACTCCAATATTTTGTGTTCTGTTGTATCTAGTTTGTTTGTTAAAAGTGTAGTAGTGTCCTGGCTGGGTAGCCAGTTGGTTAGAGTGTCATCCCAATGCACCAAGGTTTTGGGTTCCATTCCCCGTCTGGGTACATATAAAAATTAACTCATAGCCAAAACCAGTTTGGCTCAGTGGATTGAGTGTCGGTCAGCAGACTAAAAGGTCCCGGGTTTGATTTCGGTCAAGGACATGTACACTGGTTGCGGGCACATCCCCGGTGAGGGGTGTGCGGAGGCAGCTGGTTGATGTTTCTCTCTCATCAATGTTTCTAGTTCTCTATCCCTCTCCCTTCCTCTCTAAAAAATCAATAAAGTATACTTTTAAAAAAGAGAATCAACTCATGAATGCTTATATTAGTAGAACAACAAATTAACGTTCTTTCTTTCCCTACCTTCCTTCCTCTCTAAAATCAATCAATAAATTAAAAAAAAATTAAAAGTATAGTATTGACCTACAAAATCCATTGTGAATATATACGAAAGCAATTCCAGGGCAGGTGTGGGGTAGAGGGAGTCAGGGGGGTAGGGGTGGGAGGAAAGGGGCCATCTCTAATACTTCCAACAATAAAGATAAATTAATAATAAAAAAACAATTCCAGATAAACTGACCCGGGAGAACTTACTAAACGCCAGGCACTGTGCTAGGCCAGATGAGGGAACTGAGGCGAAGAGAGGTCAGAGGCTATGCCCAAGATCCCTTCCTGCTGGGGTGGTGGGCTTAGGGCTGGGACGGGATCTGAGTGGGATGTTCACCACTTCCTGCCTTGGCCTATAGTTTATGTTCTGTTTGGGTTTGGTTGGGGCTTTATGGGAGATGTTATGTCTTTTAACTCAGTGTTTCCCAGATTTTCAACTCCAAGGCCCCCAGAGGTGAGGCGACATGCCCTGGCCCATTGGTGCTCCTGTGAGCCCCGCCTCTCACTCACCCACCACCATGATGTTGAACTCAAAACCCATCTTCATGGCCTTGATCTTCATTTGGTCCAGCACGGCCTCGATGCCCACATAACCAAGCGTCTCGCAGGACGGGGTCCTGGGGCTGATGGGCCTTGATGAGCTGGGGGAGGGGCTTTGCCTTGGGGGGTCCATGGGGCCAAGGGCACGGCGATGCCTGTTATCTGGGTGAGGAGGGGAGAAGAGGGTTGCTGGGGCTCCAGAGGAGGAACATCTGAGTTCTCATGTCGAACCCTGACCCCTTGGTTCTGCTGCCAGACACTCCCGCACATTGTGCCCCTGATCCGTCTGTCCTCCAGGTGCCCAAGGGGTTTGGTGAGCGGTGCCCAGGGGAGCTGCCTCGGGGGGGAGGGGGGGAGATTGAACTCCATCCGACGTGCACCTTCCCAGGGATCTGTTTCTCCTGTACCCCAGCTCCCACCCCAGACCCAGCCGTGCCCAGGCAGACCCTCTGCCAGACACTACCCAGCAAAGCCCAGCGGCCGACCTGTCGGAGACAGAGAGAGAAGCAGCCTCGTGTGGCCCTGGATGCTTTCGGGGCTGCCCTGTCATGGAAGATCCTGGCGTTTGTGGTGAGGGGGAGGGGGAAGGGTGACAGTTAACTGAAGAATCGAAGCCCCACTGCTCCCTGTGACACCACCTGGGGGCTCCTCTGCAGCAGGGAGCCGAGGGCAGGGGCAGGTAAGCTGCTCCTCCAGGCTTGTTGGAGACACTACCCTGCAATCCTCACACCGACCTTGGCCCAGGACTATAGACAGGAACCCGGATGCCCAGGGCAGCTCCCTTGCCCAAGGTCACCTGGATGGTATGAGTGGCAGATCTGGGCTTCATTCAGCCAGTCTCTCTGGCTTCCAAGTTCATGTCCCTTAACCACTCTGCCAGTGGATGCAAACTTATGAACTACGGGCTGGAAAGCACAACGTCCATGTACTTTCTTTGGTCTATCCATTGCTGGTACCATAGTGTTTTAAATTGGCAGCATTGAAAATCAAAGCATCAATTTAGCAAATATTAATTACATGGCATTGTTCTAGGGGCCATAGAAAAAGTACTTGTTTAATAATCATCACAGCCTATGAAACAAGTGCTGTTATTATGCCGTTTATACATAAGAGTCAAGGGGATTGTTCAAGATCACACAATGAGGAAATGGCAGAGATGAAATCTGAGGCCATGGGCTCATCTTTCCCGGTTTCTTTTCTTATTGACACAAAGATCTAGATGTCCAATGTTATTTTATTTTTTTAAAAATATATTTTTATTGATTTTTTACAGAGGAAAGGAGAGAGATAGAGAGTTAGAAACATCAATGAGAGAGAATCATTGATCAGCTGCCTCTTGCACACCTCCTACTGGGGATGTGCCCGCAACCCAGGTACATGCCCTTGACCGGAATCGAACCCGGGAACTTTCAGTCCGCAGGTTGACGCTCTATCCACTGAGCCAAACCAGTTTCGGCTAGATGTCCAATGTTATTTTAGATATTGTAAGCCCTGGCAACTCTGGGCTCAGCCTATAGCTGAGTCAAGCTGCTTCCTAGCTGGGCCATATGTTTTTTTTTTGTTTGTTTTGTTTTTTAAAAAAATATATTTTATTGATTTTTCCACAGAGAGGAAGGGAGAGGGATAGAGAGCTAGAAACGTTGATGAGAGAGAAACATCGACCAGCTGCCTCCTGCACAACCCCTACTGGGAATGTGCCTGCAACCAATGTACATGCCCTTGACCGGAATCGAACCCAGGACCTTTCAGTCCACAGACCGACGCTCTATCCACTGAGCCAAACCAGTTTCGGCATGGGCCATATGCTCTTTAATTTGCTTAGAGTCCTCAGCCTTCCCTAATGTTATAGTGTGTGTGTATATATATAATATAATAATATATATATATATTATTGATTTCAGAGAGGAAGGGAGAGGGAGAGATAAAAACATCAATGATAAGAGAGAATTCTTGACTGGCTACCTCTTGCATACTCCCTACTAGGAACTGAGCTTGCAGTCTGGGCATGTGCCCTGACTGGGGAATCAAACCTCGACGGTCAACCACTGAGCCACACCAGCCAGGCACCCTGATGTTTCTTATACCAAATCCATCTCACTTTTTTCTCACCTATTTTCTGGCACCTGAGATTGCAAGCCCTAAGCGATCCTCGGTCTCAGATAAAGTATATACTGTCTTAGAACTATCAGATTTCAGATTTTTCAGATCATAAGATCTCTGTTGCAACTACTCTTCAGCTATGAAAGCAGAAAAGGACAGGGAAGGGCGTGACTGTGCCAGTAAAACTATTGGGGTTGTTCTGTCCATCGACTCAACTCTGCCCCAATACACTTCTTACTGTCCTGTGCTCCAACCAGCCTGTCCTCTCTGCCCACACTCTTCTACTCCCCACTGTCTACACATCTGACTGACAAAAGGCTTAACCTTCATTGTCAAGGCTTGGAGGCTGTAAGTGGGGCTGGGCAGGGCCCAGGGCAGGACTGGGACAAGAGTCTGCCCTGAACGTGGTTCTGTTCCCAGCAGAAAAATCTCTCAAGTCACAACACCACGTCTCTAGAGGGATTCAGCAAGGCTGGCCTCATCAAAGCAAATGAGAACCTTAAGTGCAGATGACCAAAGACTGCCAGTGACCTGTGATATGACCTTGAACGGGAGCACATTCTGTTTCTGGGCATGTCCCCTACGGAAATAAGCCTCTCTGCAGAGAAAGCACTTTCTCCAGGAAAACCATCACATGTGAGTGGTACGGAATTCTGATAAATGTTAGGAAGGAAGTCTCAGCGATTGTGAGCTGGAGAGTCAGAAAGCAGCAGTCATTTGCAAGACACTCTCGGCTGTGTTGTTTGGGGGACGTGGAGGGGAGGCTAACGCGGTCTGAGCAGTGTGAGGATGGCAGCTGAGCCCAAATGGATACCAAGAACTAAGAGCTAGAGGGGATCACAGCCACAAAGTGAGTGAGAGCAACACATGGCCGGCCACGTAGTGCCTGCTTTCTGTTGTACCTCACTGTGCCAGAGACTCCTCTATGTCAATTATCTCAGTCAATCCTCACAACCACCTGGAGAAGGGCCATTGTTCTCACACACAGATGAGGAAACCGAGGCAGAGAGGGGTCAGGGACCGTGTTTCAGGTCACACACACATACTGGTGTGTGTTAAAAGCTGGGACCAGGATCCGAACCTGGGGTCTGACTTGCCTGAGCCCTCCCCCACCCACCCATCACTGCTGTTTGGGTCTGGGGCCTCTTTGTGGTTTTGTCTTTGAACACCTTGGGAGTTTCCCAGATTTTAATGAGAAGGTTTTTAATTTCATAATGGGAATCACAAATAAGAAATGAGGCACCTAAGGGCCTGGACTGTAAGACTGAGGGCCAGTGGGGAGGGGAGGGGAGCCTGGGCCTTTTCACCACTCAGCCAGGCCAATGGGGGGTGAGGGTGGGGGGTGGGGAGGGTGGGGGAGGGAAAGAGAGGTGAGGGACTGAAGTTATTGGCCTCCCTCCCCACTTTTTTCCCAACAGAGATAAAGCCCACATACCATAAAATTAATCATCAGCCATTTTAAAGGGAACAGATCAGTGGCATTTACTATTACATTCACAAGGTTGCAAAACCACCCTCTACCTAGTTCTAAGGCATGTTCATCACCCCCAAGGAAACCTTATAACCACTAAGCACTCAGTCGCCCATCCTCCATTCCTGGCAACCACTACTTTCTCTCTCTATGGATTTGCCTGTTCTGGACATTTCATATAAATGGGATCACACACTCTGTGGCCTTTTGTGACTAGCCTCTTATAGTTGGCATCATGTTTTTGAGGTTCATTCATATGGTAGCATGTCAGTGCTTCATTCCCTTTATGAATAATATTCCACTGTATGGATAGACCACGTTTTATCCATTCATCAGTTGATGGACACTGGGTTGTTTCCACCTTTTGACTATTGTGGTTAGTGCTGCTGTGAACAGTTGTGTTCAAGCCTTTGAGTACTTGCTTCCAATTCTCTTGGGTGTAGACCTAGGAGTGGAATTGTTAGGTCAGATGATAACACTGTATGTAATTTTTTGAGGAATTGCCACACTGTTTTTCCATAGTGGCTGCACCCCACTCCTTCCCCATTTTTACACAAGAACATTCTAGTAGGTTTAAAAATATCCTCCCTCCCTCTGCAACAAGAATCTGAGATTTCAGAACAGGATGGAGGGTGTAAGATGGGGATCCCAGCAAAGGAAATCCCATAACATGATGTCAAGGGCTCTGGGATCTGAATGCCTGAGTCCCAATTCTGGCTTCTCTGCTCACTGGCTGTGGTTGCTTAGATATCTCCCTCCTAATCCCTGGAACCTGTGAATATGTCACCTTAAGTGGCAAAAGGGTTCTTTGCAGATGTGTTTAAGAACTTTGCTGGGGAGATTATCGTGGGGGCCAATGTAATCACAGGGTTCCTTATAAGAGAAAAGCAGGAAGGCAGTCAGAGAAGATGTGAAGATGGAAGCAGAAGTTAAAGTGATGTGCTGGGCCACGAACCAAAGAATATGACCTAGAGAAACTGGAAAGGCAAGGAATGGTTACTTCCTTACAGCCTCCAGAAGGAATACAGCCCTGCCAACCCATTTAGATGCCAACCTCCAGAGCTGTGAGGTAATAAATTTGTATTGTCTTAAGCCACTATGTTTGTGGTTGTATGTTACAACAGCAACAGGAAATGGATCCCTTAGATGTGCGACTCCGAGAGCTGGTTGCTGAGCTTCTCAAGGCCCGTTTTCATATCTGCAAGACGGGAATAGCAGTCATACCCACTGTAAGACTGCCAGGAGGAATGTTAGGTAATGGACATACAGCCTAACGTGAGCTGATGTGTTCTTCCGTACTGGATCATAAGCACTCTGAGAACAAAACGTGGGCCTGGAGACGTCTGTGCGCCGCAGGAAGGCAAGAGAGAGAGCTGCCTCACTGACGTGGTCAGGGACCCCAAGCCCCAACTCTGGGCAAAGAGCTCTTTTGAGAGATAACCATAGGGTTATTGTGAGGAATAGAACAGAGAAAATAAGGATCTAAGACTTCTAATATGGTGCCAGGTATACCCCAGCAGTCAAGAAGGGTGGCGGAAAAGATACTTCTTCCTCTCTCCCTTCCCCTCCTTTCTCCTTAAAATTATTTTTTAAATTTAATCTTGATCCGAGGATATGTTGTTGTTGTTGTTGTTGTTGTTCTTCTTCTTCTTCTTCTTCTCCTTCTTCTTTTTTTTTTTAAAGAGAGGAAGGGAGAAAGAAACATCAATCGACTACCTCTTCTACACATCCTGACCAGGAGTGAACCCGTGATGCTTTGGTTTAAGAGCAGATGCTCCAACCACTGAGCATCACTGGCCAGGGCAAATCCACAACCTTTTGGTATATGGGACGATGCTTCAACCAGCTGATCCACCCACCCAGCCAGGGCTCCTTTCGCCTTAAAAAAAAAATTATATATATTTGACTCTTTACAGAGAGGAAGGGAGAGGGATAGAGAGCTAGAAACATCAATGAGAGAGAACATCAATTGGCTGCCTCCTGCACATCTCCTATTGGGGATGTGCCCGCAACCAAGGTACATGCCCCTGACCAGAATCAAACCTAAGACCCTTCAGTCTGTAGGCCCACGATCTATCCACTGAGCCAAAGCCGTTAGGGCTCCTCTCTCCTTTCTAACCGTCCTCCCTTCCTCCCTCCCTCCCTCCCTCCTTCCTTTCTTTTTCTTTGTCTTTCCTTTACTCATGGTCAGCAGCAGCTGAGTGCCTACAGTCCCAGGCTGCTTGTATGGTCTACTGAGAAAAAGTGAAAAAGCCCTGGAACGAGGCGACTGACAGGCCTGTGACCTCCTGAGACCAGCAGGAGCAGCTGCTGTTGGGAAGCAGGAAGCACACCTGCTGGGACACAGGCCCCTGGCTGTCCCTGGGAGAGAGGGGCTGGTTGCTAAGGCCTCAGGTGGAGTGGATCCGGAAGCAGGAAGCCATGCTCCCAGGAGTTAGGGCCTGCCTGGCTGGGAGAGCTTGGAGGCAGGTCAGGTCTCGATGTGGAGTTGCTGGGGGAAGTGGGAAGAGAGGGGGCTGGCTAGGTCAGGTTCAGGACCAAGGAAAGGGCCAGCGAGGAGAGGAGTGGAAGAGAAGTTGGTGCAGGAACTGGGGCCTAGAGGGACCGTGTGAAAGGGGCAGGGGCTGGATGGTGGGAGGCCTGTATGTCACCTGGCCCCAGAGGAGCCCAAGCTCAAAGCGTTTCCCTCTGGGGGGTTGGGGCAGGTGGCATCCAGGACCCTCTAGCTGGGATGGCCAACCTGAAGGATCTGGAGACCATGGCAGAGGAAGTGATGTGGAAACTGAAGAACCAACTGCTCCTGTCCAAGTGGGGAGACGTTTACTTCATTTTCTTCCTCATTGTCCTGGGTATGGTCTCTGCGTGGGGCCCATCAGCCTCCCATGCCAGGCCCTAGTTGGAGGGCATGTCTGGACATCTGTCCCATCCTCAGGCATTCTGTTGCTCCTGCTGCTGATTTCCATCAAGTGCTGCTGCTACTTCTGCTGCCGTTACTGCTGCTGCCGCTACTGCTGCTGCTGCTGCTGCCGCCGCCCCACCCACCCCTCCAGATCCCAGATAACAAGTGCCAATCAGGTGAGCCCCACAGGCCCTGCAAGGCCAGGGATTGCACTGGGATGGAGGAGAGGCTGCTGGGGCTCCTCAAGGTGGGGGGTTAGCAGGGACCTGAGGCCTAAAGCCCACTGGGCTCCCTCTGTTCCTCTCTGACAGAACTCCACGGGAGTGAGTAGCATGGCTCTGGAACCATGAGTCCTCCAGCCCCTCTCTCACATGCTGGGCAACAGTAACAAGGCCTTATCTGTCCAGATCCTGAGTCTGAAGTGTGTTCCAACCTCCCACCAAGGGGTGGGCAATGCAAGTACTCACTGCTCCATCTAGACTCCATCTAGGTGCCGGCATGACTGCCACCAGGAAACCTTAAGTGACTTGCTGGGGGTCAAGCAGCAATTATCCATGGGAGGGCAAGCTGGGCTCAAACTCAGGGCCCAAACCCCGGGCAGACCCCCTTGTCACCATTCCACTCAGCCCCTCAGCAGCCAGAGGACCCTCTCAAAGGAGGCCTGAGGAAGCCAGGGGCTCAGTCATTGGGTGCTCCACTTGGCTCCTACAATCAGGGACCCCCAGGCTTGGTCCCTACTCAGACAAACAGACAGACGGATAGACAGAGGGGTCCAGGCAAAGTTGGATGATCTTTATTTCTTGGAGGCCCTGGTAGGATTGCTAAGTAAACAGTCAAGAAACCCCAGATCATGGTAGGTGGCTTCGATCTGCCTGGTCCTCCTTCCCTCCTTCCCTCCCAACTCACAGCTTAGGGTCACCACCTGCTCCTCACCTTCCAGCGGGAGGAGGAGTGCGGCTGCCCCTCACCTGGGGGCAGCTCAGCAGGGAGGAAGGAGAGCCCGGGGCCTGGCTCCACCTTCAGTCCAAAGGGCAGGGATTGGAATGTGGGACAACTCCTGACCCTAGCTCCTTGACCCACCCCCATCCGAAACAGAAAGCAAGTCAGCCTCCCTTCATTCCAGAAGTTCCAGTGTTCAACTCCCATCTGTGCAAATGTGACGGCAGGACGGGCAAGGAGGGAAGTAAATCCCGTGCAGTGCTGGCCCTGGCTTGGGCCGCACTCCAGGGCGTGTATGGTAGGGGCAGGGACACCCTGGGTAGGGCCACTTCTCAGGGGAACAGGTTCTTGGGTGCTCTGCTTAGAAAGGCCTGTAGCTCCAGTAGCTGGAGAACACCGAGATCTAGGAAGGGAGGAAGGCGGGGGGGCATGGTGAGTGGTGGTGCTGGGGGGCCTGGCCCCTGTTGCACCCTGTGACTCCGGTGACATTTCAAGGTTATCCAAGGGCAATGTGTCAGGGAGAGCGTACTGTTGCCTAGCAGCACAATGGCCCATCAGCCTGGTGCGTGCGACGGGCACAAAAGACCTTAAGTTTTGGGGGCACTTTGATCCTGAGACAAGAGCCCCAGGAATACCCCCAAAATGAAGGGGCTATTGCCTGGCTGGCCTTATCTGTTTGAGACTGTGGCACAGCCCAGACCCTACCTTATCCTTGAGCTGCTGGCAGAGCTGCAGGGAGACGGTAAAGAAGACCAGGGCATCATTTAGCCATGGGATCACTGACTCCACTTTGTGCACATGGCTCACCTCCAGGCGCTGGGAGCCCCACTCACTGTGGGCAGAGGGTGGGGTCCCTGAGTCCCCCAGCACCTGAGGTGTAGAGGGCCCTCCAGGGCACCCCACCCAACAGGGTACTTACAACATGGCTCCAGGGCTATGGAGCACGGAGCCTCCAGCAGGGCGGAAGTTCTAGGCAGAAGAGCACCAGACCCAGTCTCAGGCCTTTGGGTTGCAGGGCGTGGGTCAGTGGGGGCAGAGGCGAGGGGTTGACAGGGTTCTGCTTACCTTGGTGGAATTTGGCTGCAGGGTGTGCAGCTGGTACACAGTGAGACAGAGCTTGTTGAGGTTGATGTAGACGTTGACCAGCAAGTCGGAGGGCAGGGCAGGGGTGAACATACGCTGGAGGCCGGGGTGCGGGGGTGGAGGGGAAGGCAGGCAAGTGAGATAAGGGCAGGGCAGGGAGAAGCCCCCCAAGAACCACCCGGGGGAATCTCAGTCCTCATCATATGGACTGGGGCATCTAGCCTCTTGCCAGGGGCCTTGGGTAACTTCCTGCTCTGCTGGGTTGGGAACCACTGACTCGATAGGGTGATGTATCTGGAGCAGGGGTCCTCAAACTTTTTAAAGTGGGGGCCAGATCACGGTCCCTCAGAGAGCTGGAGGGCCGGACTATATGAACTACTAATTCCTACTGTAACACCTCGGCTGCGCTCACTGCCCAAAAAACCTGGCGGGCCGGATCAGACTCCTCTGCGGGCCGCATGTGGCCCGCAGGCCGTAGTTTGAAGACCCCTGATCTGGAGGGACACAGGAGGGAAGCTGAGGACCCTGTCTCAGAAAACTGCATAGACACAGACACAGAACCCCTAATGACAATTTGGAGCTTCTGACCCCTTGGCACCCCTGTGTCCCTTTCCAGGGACCCGCTGTCTTGGCCTGAGGCACTGACCGTGAGGCCACTGGCGGCAATCTCAGGCAGAGTGAGGGTGGCCGGGGTGGTCAGCCGGTTGCGAGCTCTGGTCAGTTGCAGCATCACGGCATCCATCAGCTGGAGGGAGGGGTTAGTCACAGCTGCTGCAAAGGCTAATCCCTCCCTCCCACTCCCACCCCAGCATCAGGGAGCGACAAAGTTATGGTGGCTCCAGCTCCTGTGCTGGTGGTCCTGGTCTCAGGGCCCAAACCCCCTAAAATGGGGGCTTGTAAAAAATGCAGGTAATTGGGATCTTGGGGTGGAGTGCGGGGAGGAGGATAGGATGTCTGTACTATGCACCACCCATCCAGGAGGTTCTACTGGATGGGATCCTGAGGACTGGTCCACAGGGGAAGGAGATGCCAGGAGTTAGTCTCGGGGGCATGAGGGCTTGGTGGATGGGGGAACAGGCACTGAAGGAGTTTACAAGGGGCCCAAATCTGGCTAGGGTGCAAGGGGCAAGGGAGGGCTTCCTGAAGGAAGCAATGGGACAGCTGAGTTGATGCCTTCAGTCAGATATCAGGTGAAGAAAGAGAGGCTCTGAAGAGGTAAAGTCACATAGCTCGTGAAGTGTGGAACCATCTGAAAACTGACCCCTTTCCTTTACCACAGAGCAGTGCCCTTGCTTGGACTCCTCGGAGCCCCAGCTTCCCCGGTTTCCAGCTGTTGCTGTAGGAGCTCGGCTGACCTGGCTCCCAGGAAAGGAAAAACTAACGGGAGGAGGCATGGGCTGCAGCTTCTATCCCCCTCTCCCCGGAGCAGTGAGAAAGTTCTGGGAGGGACCGTAGTCCACCCATTTCCAAGTTTCATATGAAGCATCAGAGGTCCAGAGGGGGTAGGTGAACCACCTGAGGACTGGTCCAGGCATCCAGACTCAGTTCTCCCCTCCATGCTTTGTGAATTGACTTTGTTCATTTCCAGGGTTTGTTCCTATTGCTGGTACTACTATTAGCAGCTACTATTTACTGAGCACTTAACTTACCGGGGACCACTTTACCTGCATCATAACAATTGGTGATCATTCTATCTTATCCCCCTTTTGCAGGGGAAGATACAGAGGCACAGAGTGGCTAAGCAAGTGACTTGAAGTTGTATAGCTCATAGTGGAGGCCCTAGATCAGAACCCAGGTCTGATTCTATGGCTTGGGTTATGAGCTATTTGACTATGGCTGGATGGACATGTGTACACTGAGAGGTGAAGGGTTAACAGTCAGCTGTACTTGAGGACATGGGGGCAGAATTCTCTAGGAACCTGGTCAGGGGTCAGGGTGGGTGTGGGAAACCTGACTCCCTGTCCCTGAAAGCAACTCACCTTAAGGACCTCTGCTCCTGTCCTGAACTGGTAGCTCTCATCCCGGTTGTTGAGGAGGTAAATGGCTTGGCTCACATGGTTCCTGGCATCCTGGATCTGAAGACAGTGCCCACGGAGTGGTTAGGGGACTGGCCCCAGGCAATGAGCCCCCGCTCTTGAGAGGCTGTCATCCTTGGAGGGCTGGGTGGGTGCTGCTTGCCTGGCTCCACTCCCACAGCTGTTGGCTTCCTGCCCTGGCTGGGTGCTTGCACATGGCACAGACTGAGGCAGGCTTGGTCCCTGGCCCCATGGAGCTTACTTTCTAAAGGAGGACAGACGCTAACGAGTAAAGGCACAAGAAGCAGACTGCATGGCTCACACAAGGAAATAAACAGGGTGACGGAGGGGGTTAGGGGAACCTCTATAAATGAAGATCTGAGGAGGCCACAGGGAGGTGATTCTTGAGCTGACACTCATCACTCTTGAGATGAGAAAGCTTGTGGAGAGGACTCCAGGTAGAGAGACAAGCAAGAGCAAAGGCCCAGCCGAGACCGGTTTGGCTCAATGGATAGAGCATCGGCTTGGGGACTGAAGGGTCCCGGGTTCGATTCCGGTCAAGGGCATGTACCTTGGTTGCGGGCATATCCCCAGTAGGGGGTGTGCAAGAGGCAGCTGATCGATGACTCTCTCTCATCGATGTTTCTAACTCTCTATCTCTCTCCCTTCCTCTCTGTACAAAATCAATAAAATATATTAAAAAAAAAAAAAAAAAAAAAAAAGAGCAAAGGCCCAAAGATGGGGTCTGCTGGTGGCCAGTTGTGTGAGGTGGGGAGCAGAAGCTGAGGCCCAGTCACATAGGAGTTGATAGGGAGCATGGACTTTGTCCATGGAGCCAAGGAGCAACCAAAGGCTATTTGTGCATAGTCCATGGACACAGACAACAATGTGGTGAAGCCCTAGTGGGGGGTGGGAGGGTAGGGTGGAGGCAAAGGGGGACATTGATAATAGAGGGGAAAATAGAGCTTTACTCAGGTGGCTCAGTGGTTGAGCTTCTACCTATGAACCAGGAGGTCACGGTCAATTTCTAGTTGGGGCACAAGCCGGGGTTGTGATCCCCAGTAGGGGGTGTGCAGGAGGCAGCCTATCAATGACTCTCATCACTGATGTTTCCCTCTCTCTCTTTCTCTCTCTCTCTCCCTCTCTCTCTCTCTCTCTCTCTCTCTCGTCATCTTCCTTCCTCTCGGAAATCAATAGATAATTTTTTTTTTTTTAAAGAGCCATGAGCATCCTCTGGAAGCTTTGGGCAGGGACTGACTTGTTCAAGGGGGATCCCTGTGGCTCTGGCTAAGGCCTGGGGACAGGCAGACGGGTTCTCCACCTCCCACAAGGCCAGGTTCTGGAGCCCAGGCTCCTCCCACCCCAGCTTCCCTGCTAGGAAACACCCTATCAGGCTTGCCAGGCAGAAAATCCCCAGTGTCCTGCCCCTGGAGGCCTTAGCACCACTGTGCAGGCCTGCCCCTGCCTGTCCTGTGGCCTGAGCCCTGGCTGGGGAAGGGCCTGGTTACCTGCTGCAGCTTCCACTGCTTGTCCTCCCGGAAGGCAAAATGCAGCAGCTGGTTGTTCCGGGGCATCTTCAGGTTCACGTCCTGATGGGTGAGAGTGGGGTAAGCTGGGCAGAGAGATGCCCTGCTGCTTTCGGCCATTCTGAGCCTTAGAGCCACGGGTGGAAACAGTGGTGGCTCAGGTCCCAGCCTCTCCTAGGCAGGGGAGGGAGAGAGTGGACTCCCAGTACCATGGCCATTCAGGGGGAGAGGTGAGTAGGAAGTCAGGAAACAGGAACTCAGGCCCAAGAGGAACCACAAATAAATGAAAGGGAAAAGAAGCCATGAAAGGGGAAGGTGGCCTCAGCTGGGAGGAGGCATGTGACGGTGGGCAGACGGAGAACATCTGCACAGGCTAATGGACTGAATACCCACCCCGGAAGGACAGGGACCTTCTCCCATGGCCCCTAGCACAGGGCCAGGTGCAGATGGAGCTCAGATGATGGTGATTCCACTTTGATCTGGGGCCAATGCCCATGCTTCACCAGGCCCAGACTCTGGGCTGGGCCGTGTGCAAAGCATCCCTCTCCTGTACTCAGTGAAACCTCTCACTAATCTCATGAGGAAGCTGGGGGTTGTCATTTACAAACTAAGAAACTGAGGCCCAGGATAGCCAAGGATTCCGCCTTGCGTCACACAGCCAGTCAGTGGCAGAGCTGAGATAAGCAAGAGGCCCTCATGCTCTTCCCCACTGGCTTCTCCAGGAACATAGAAAGGGAAGGGAGAGGGACCAGGGACTCACCGCCTGGCTCAGCGCGTCCCCTTGCAGAGTCAGCACGCCCTTCACCTGGTCTGTGCTGCAACACACAGGGATCAGAGCAGAACCTCCCACCACCCAGCCTTCCCACTGGGCCCCTTGTGGCTCTGTCACAGGATGTTCCAACCCAGGTGTTCTCACCCCCCTAAGGAGTCCATCCCAGGGGTTTCCACCAAGCCAGGGCTTACCCAGAGCTGCCCAGAATGAAGTTCTCTTGCTTGGCAGGCCCCTCCATGCCTGAGCCTGGCAGAGTGAAGCGAAGAGAGGCTTCCTGGGGGCATAGGGGAGTGGGGCAAAGTTCACCCAATCCAGCCCAGAAGTCCCACTTCCTCTAGGGCCAGGGAAGGTACAAGATGGGCTGGCCTCACAGGAATGTCCTACCCAACCCCCCAGGGCACCTTCCCACTGCTCTGGCTCCTCCCCCAGGGCCCTGGTTTCAGGTCCCACCCAAGCCAATATCAGCTCCTTCCATGTTCCCTGGGGGCCTGTGCCCAACATGGGGATATAAAACAGGACTACTCTCCCAGCTTGGTTAAGGTGCTCGGGTGTGAGGTACAGGGTCAGGGAACCCCGGTAGTCATGGCAACCCGCAATTCTGACCATACCAGGCAATGCCTGATTTGTGAGTTGATTGGCTTATCTGCAGGTCAACCTTGAGGCAGGTACAGTTACTTCCTTTTTGCAAATGACGAAAGGCAGGCCCAGAGAGACCGAGTACTTAGCTAGTGTCAGAATGTTGGGGTCCTTGATCTCAGATTAAATGTCACTGCTTCAAAGAAGGCCTACCCCGTCCGGACTCCGAGGCTCACCCAGCCCCACAGCCCTCACACAGCTGCCGGTGGAATAGGGTGATCATCTGCTGGCGCCCCCACTAGACTCCCAAGTCCACCGACGGCAAAGCCCCGCCTGAACCCTGCGCTACGCGGACCCAGGAGGCTCTAGGGAGGCAGTGGCGGCCGCCCCGGGAGGAGCCGCAGCAGGGAAGGCTGCGGAGGGTGAACGCGCGCAAAGGCCCACGGCCGCCCGCGAGACGTTACCTTTAGGATGTCCTGTAGCTGCCTCAGCACGGCGTGCACTTCGTCGTGCAGCAGCCAGCGGAATTCCTCCTCCTGGCGGGACAGGCCGCGGTCAGCCGCCCGGGCCCGCCGCCCCCACCCTACCCCACCCAACTGCCCGTGGCCTCACCAGCACCGCTCGCTCCACCGACGTCGGTGCCATCGCGGTCGCCATCGCTGAGCAGCTACGGTCCCGGCCAGCGGTCCGCGTCCGTCGCTCGGTCGGTACTCAGCGCCCCGGCCCAGCCCCCGCCGCCGATTGGCTAAGTGGGAACCAGCCCGCCCCGAACCACCGCCCCACTCCGCCGATTGGCTGAGAGGACACTTGCCCCGCCCCGGCTCGCGACCCAGCGGAATGACACTAGGCTGGCTCCGGCAGGAACCCGCCCGCTCTGGCTCCACCGAGACGCCGCCGGCGCAAGCCGCGGGCGCCGCATCCAGGCTGCTCTGCGGCGGGAGCGCGCTCGTCCCGCCTCTCCCCGGCTCTGATAGGGTTACCCACTTGGGCTCTATTGGCCGGCGGAATGGCTGGCTCTCGCCGCGCCTGTTGATTGGTCGACGGGGTAGCCAGCTCCAGCTGGGCCTGGCCTTCCACCCTGGTTCATGGGTCCAGGAAAAAGCCCAGGGCTTAGCCGCCGCCCACCTCCCTCCACGGCTGGGCAGTAGTGTTTAGGCGCAGACAAGGTAATCAGTCCCAGTTGGGTTACCAAGAAACGTTTTATTCTGCTTGCAGTAGCCTTTTGTTAATTGCACAAAATCATTTGTTTTTGCCATTTTAAACATTATCACACAATCCTATTCTGAAAAACATGTTCATGAAAAAAAAAAAGCAAAAATAAAAATTCACAACCTTAATTACCAGATTTGTCATTTAAAGAAAAAAGGAGGGGGCGGAGGAGGGGCTTTCTTACAAGCTTTTCCACAAGTGTCACATTTTTTCCTTAAAAGGGAAGGATTTCAAAACAAAGGTGAAATAGCTTAAACAAATATTCATAAAAAGGAACTTTACAGAATTGTCAACAATATTAAGACAACATTGACTAACAGTTTCATTACAGCATCTTCCCTACTCCCACCCTCCCTCCCCCAGTGTCCAGCTAGGACTATAACAGGCTTTGTGTTCAGAGAGAAAATAATTCAAAATCCCAGTGAAATCAACTGTCAAAACCCACAGGCATCTTCCCTGCCCTCTCCTGTCTTCTGAGAGCCCATAACTTGGGTTCTGTGGGAAAGGGCCAAGGTTGTGAGAGGAAGGGACCCACACCAGTGTGGCCACCTCATTTTATATATATAATTATATATTCACTATAAATGCTGACCTTCTGCAAAGTGTGACTTTGAAAAATCCAACCAATGCAGAGGGAGACATTGACAACCTTCAGATGACTTCTCCTTGTTCTTTGTCACATTCTTACACCCTCTGGTCCCCTATCCAAGGAGATATACTAGGTCCTCAAGGATGTCTTGGATCCACCTCTGAGGGTCAGTCTGTTCAGGTTCAGTCAAGCCCATTCTCCTTTTCCCTCCCGACAGACCTCAGGACCCTGGAAGTACCAAAGACCACCAAGTTGCTGGCTGAAGACACTCATTCTGTTCAAGAGCTGAGCCTAAGAAATGGTCATCGTTGGTCAGGCTGGGTCTGGGCTAAAGGGACAGAGACAGGAAGAAATTCTACTTCCATGGGAGGAAAAGGGGAAAGAGAGGAGAATGCAGAGAGGTGGGCATGCAGAGGACTTGTACAGGGGCAAGTGGGACCACTGTGAGGGCACCTGGGTCAGATTGGCTCTGTGGCATAAAGCCCATCCCCCTCACTCTTCACTGGTGGCCTTCAGGATCCCCTTCCCAAGGGCTGGAATGCAAATCTAAATACTAAAACAGCCTGCTGAGGAGTGAGATCCCCCTACACCAAAGAAAGGAAGTCTGATCCTAGCCCAGGGCTCTGTAGTGATGGCGACTTCTAGGACAGGTGCTGAAGAGCAGTGAGGAGATAGGCTTCCGTGAGACTCAACCTACAGGCTGACTGCTGCTCTCCTGGAAAGCCAGAGCCTTGTCTTCACTTGACTTTGCCAATCTCTCTTCATTTCACAAAGGCATTTCTGGAGAGTTGGTTGCACGCTGGTACTTAAACATGACAATCCCCATCAGCTGGTCACCTGAGGTTGGGAGGGTCCACAGGATCCTCCTCCTTTTAGTCTGTACTAGTTCATCTTGGCCCAGAGCCTCTCTCTGCAAGGGATCCAGTTGGGAATGTGAATGTGACCACAGCTTCTTCGCTCTGAAGGAAGCAGGAAGGCTTCCAATTCTCATTGCCGATTCTAGTTCCTCGACTGGAAGGGGTATGAGATAAGACAAGCTTGGAAGAAGGGGGAAAAAGCCAGGCAGCAGTTTCCGGGCAGCTTCTATCCTGGAGTAAGAGCCAGTGTGGGTGTTATGTGGGTGTATGTGTATGTCTGTGTGTGTGTATGTATGCGTATGTGAACACACAGCCACCTGGTTCAGGGGCCAGTGCCCAGCTCAAGAGCTTTGCTACAGGCCAATCCTGCTGACACCTCCCCGCTTCCCAGGACTTTCAGGGGAGGAGTAGTGCTGTGCTGATGGCAAGTCTCAAAGTCTGTATAAAAGGAGATGGAGAAAGGTGGACTGGTCCAGAGTGAAGTCCCAGGACCCCAACTCCATGTGAGGAAGAGGGGGTCAGAGGGAGGGAGTGGGGGCTTAGTGTATGTAGGCCCGGTACACGGCAGACATGTCGTTATCAGACTGGTCCAGTGCCTTGGCTCTTTTGTACACCTGGAAAAAAATGAGATGAGCTTAGTCTCTGACCATATAGCTGACTTAAAGACATGGATTTGCTTCCTGGAGGTGGTTCTAGATGTGGTTAGGTAGGTAGGTTCTGGAGTCCAGGCTGTCTGGGTGTGACCCCCGGCTCCTTTGATGACTGACCTGACCTTGGATAAAGTGCCTCAGCCACTGCTTTCTGATACCATGGAGGAGGTAATAGGGTTACGGGGAGGATTAAATGGAGTGAGGGATGTATAATGTTCAGAGTGTGGGCACAAAGGGAGGGCTCAGTGTTGTTAGCAATTATAACCATGTCTCTTTCTGCTGATGACTCTCCAAGGACTTCCCATGTTATTCTCTGGGCTACTGTTCTTGCCCTTTCCTCTGGCTCCTTCCCAGAGGCCTTCCCTGACTACCTCACCTAAAGCAGCAGCTGCACCACTTTACCCTGGTCACTTCTATCCCCTTACTTGGTTCTATTTTATTCATATTTCTGACCATCTGAAATTCTCATTTGTTTAAATATGTATGTGCTTATTTTGTTTCTCTTTCCATTAAAATGTACACCAATCTGTCCCCAGAGCCTAGTATGTTGCTTGGCAATTAACAATTGCCTTGGTGATACAAGATGAATATAAAGAAGTATGAAATAATTAAAAAGCCATTGTTCAACAACAGTGGTATGACATGCAGTTGGAGACAAACTTCCTCTCTTACATGGCTGGGTACATTTTTTAAAAATTATTTTTTTACTCGTTTTATTATTTAAAAAATATTTTTATTGATTTCAGAGAGGAAAAGAGAGGGAGAAAGATAGAAACATCAACGATTCTCTCCATCATTGATATTTCTATCTCTTTCTCCCTGAAACCAATAAAAATATATTAAAACAAACAAACCAACAAACAAACTCCATTTGGAGTTACCATAATTGTCCATTATAGCTCAGGTGAAGTTGTCAGCTCAGAATGAAGGCTAAAGACCTTTTCAGATAAAAGAAAACCACTTGCTGCCAGCAGACCTGCATTACAATAAATGCTAAAGGAAGTTTTCCCAGCTGAAAGAATATAACTCCAGAGAGAAATTCAATTCTTCAGAAAAGAATGGAGAGCACTGGAAATTGTAATTAGAAAAATTATTAAATTATTTTTCTCTTTATTTCTTTAAAATACGTATGACTAATTAAAACAAAACATTTCAACATTATCTTACAGGTTTAAAAAAAAAAGCAGATGAAACACATAGGATCTGTTTCCTCTGAGCTCCAGCACTGGGGCAGTGGCATGGAGGAATCCACGGACATATGGGGAGGAACTGGATTTCTGGCATTGGAGCAAGTTCTCAGGGGCGGCTTTCTCCCAGACAGGAGTGCTCGCAGGGGTCATTCTTCCTATGCTGAGACCTCCTCTGTCACAGAGCTGACTGGCAGCCAATGAGAGATTCCATCAGCCAGGCTAACAGTGTTCACTCCACAGTGCTGATTCCCTGAGACCCTGTCCTATCCAATTTGCAGCCCAACCCAAGCTGTTGGTAGCAGTTTTTCTATATGACTGTCCTGTCCTGGTTCAGGCTTCAGATTTTCATAAAATCTCTCAAAAAAGCATCAGCTGGCATCAGCATGCTCTATACCTTATCAATAAGAGGTCCAAGGATCTTACTGAGAACTTCAAGGGACTAGCAGTAGCCTGCCTAGCTTCACAGATTGGTGTGGCCTAGGTACTTCCAAGTCCAGCACAAGTAGCTACCATCTGCAGATTGCTCTGTAGCTTCTCCCAGGTTATCCCAGGTGGTGACCAACTGCACCTTTCAGGAGACCTCGGAGCCAGTGTACCCAGTGGTCAGCTTCAGACCATACCATATTATAACTCTACACATCCACAAGTGACATACTCAAGTAGTAGACTCAATAAGCACCAAAGCCCCACTGAAGCAAGTCCTGCTCTATAGGAGTATCTCCTGCACAGCAGCAGCTAGTCCTCACAGCCAATTGGCCTGAAGGCCAATTTCTCCCAGTGACAACAACAACAATCAAGGCTTAATTACAACAAGACTGAACACAGCCTACACTGGGCGCACCTAGTGCCCAGCTCAGGTGACTGGGGAGGTGAGCCACTGGGCCTTATAGGACACCTACTACACAAGGCCTCTACAAATTCCAGCAGCTCTATCTAATATATAGAAACAAATACAGGAAAGCAGCCAAAATGTGGACACAAAGAAGTTTGTCACAAATGAAAGTACATAAGAAATCTCCATAAAAAGAACTAAATGAAATGGAAGCAAACAAACTATTAGATATAGAGTTCAAAACAATGGTTATAAAAAAAAAACACAAAAAAAACCAAACAAACAAAAAACACAATGGTTATAAGGATGCTCAAGGATCTTACTGAGAACTTCAAGGGAATTGAGACTTTCAAGGATCATAGTGAAAACAAAGACATGAAAAAGGACCAGACAGAAATTAAGCATACACTAACTAAAATAAATAATAATTTATAGGGATTCAACAGTAGAGTAGAAGATTCCAAGAATCAAATCGATTTGGAATATAAGGAGGCAAAAAACACCCAACCAGAAGAGCAAAAAGAAAAGTAATTCCAAAAATGTGAAGATAGTATAAGGACAACTTCAAGCATATCAACATTTGCATTATAGAGGTGCCAAAAGGAGGAAAGAGAGAGAGCAAGATATTGAAAACCTATTTGAAGAAATAATGACAGAAAACTTCCCCTACCTGGTGAAAGAAATAGACTTACAAGTCTAGGAAGCACAGTTCCAAAATGAGAGGAACCCAAAGAGACCCAAACCAAGACACATTATAATAAAAATGCCAAAGGTTAAAGACAAAGAGAGAATCTTAAAAGCAGCAAGAGAAAAGCAGTTAGTTACATCCAAGGGAGTGTCCATATGATTGTCAATTGATTTCTCAATAGAACCTTTGCAGGCCAGAAGGCAGTGGCAAGAAATAGTCAAAGTGATGAATAGAAAGGACCTACAAACAAGATTGATCTACCCAGCAAAGCTCTTATTTAGAACTGAAAGTCAGATAAAGATCTTCACAGAAAAGCAAAAGCAAAAGGAGTTCACCACCACTAAACTAGCATTACATGAAATGTTGAAGGGTTTTCCACAGTAAGAAGAAAAAAAGGTAAAAAATGCTAACAATAAAATGACAATAAATACATTATCTATCAACAATTTAAACTAAAAAACAAAATAAACGAACAAGGAGTCTAATTAACAAAATAAACTGATGAAATAGAAACAGAGGCATGGGAACATGGAGCAGACTGACAAATCTCAGAGGGAAGGAAGGTGGCGAGTGCAGGAAGAGATTAACCTACAAACTTATATGTATATATGCATTTCCTATGGACGCAGGCAATAGAGTGGTGAAGGCCTGGGTGGGGCAGAAACCAGATGGAAAGAACAAAAAAGGGGACATTTGTAATACTCTCAACAATAAAGATGAAAACAAACAAACAAACAAATAATTAAATATAAATACAGGGGGAAAAAACAATTAAAGAAAGATTTAACACATAGGACATCTGTAACTTAAAGCAGGAGTTCTCAGCCTGGGGGATTTTGGTAATGCCTGGATATATTTTCTATGGATGGGGTGCTGCTAATATCTAGTGAGTAGAGGACAGAGATGCTGTTAACATCCTATAATGCACAGGACAGTTCCTATAACAAAATATCAATAGTACCCTCATTGAGAAATCCTGTCTTAAAGGGTGAGGGACAGAGAGGTAAATCAATCTGTTTTTGGTAAATATTAACTCTAAGTAGGCTGTGAATGTAAGTGCATACTGCAAGTCCTAGAGCAAAGATAGAAGAAAAATTATGCCTCAATAAAAAGCCAATAGATATTTAAAATGAAATTCTAAAAATATATTCAAATAACACAAAAGAAGGCAATGCAGGCCTGGCCAATGTGGCTTGTAGTTAGAGTATATATATATATATATACCTGAGTTACAGGTTTGATGCCCAGCCCTAGTCAGGGTTCATGCAGGAAGCAAACAAATTGATGTGTCTCTATCATATTGATGTTTCTCTCTTTCTCTTCCCCTCTCCCAAAATAAAGGCAAGAAAGGAGGAACAAACAAAAGCCAGAAGGGAGAAACAGCAATCAAATGTTTGGTAGCTTTGAATTTAACCATACAACAGACTTCAAGACAAATTAAATGTTAAAGGACTATTTAACTTTAAGATTCAATCAGTAGGGAGCTTAAAGTCACTATCCAAACAAATGGTCAGAAAGTACTATACTCCATTGAGAAATTAACTAATAGGTCTATTTCCAAGCTAATAAAGAATGTGAAGGCAAGTCAGAAATCACCTTATGGAGGGACTGGTTTGGCTCAATGGATAGAGCATCGGCTTGGGGACTGAAGGATCCCGGATTCGATTCCGGTCAAGGGCATGTACCTTGGTTGTGGGCATATCCCCAGTAGGGGGTGTGCAAGAGGCAGCTGATCGATGACTCTCTCTCATCGATGTTTCTAACTCTATCTCTCTCCCTTCCTCTCTGTACAAAATCAATAAAATATATTAAAAAAAGAAAAGAAAAAAAGAAATCACCTTATGGAGAAGTATTGCCAACACAAACCACACACAGAACCCTTTCAGTTAAAGTTAGCTTATCAATAAAAATTTGATAAAATACATGTGGAATCTACTGCCAAGAGAGAACCCACAGGTGAAACAAACAGGAAAAACATGAAATTGTACTGCAACTTAAAAGAGTGAAATAGCCCTAGCCAGTTTGGCTCAGTGGATAGAGTGCCAGCCTTCAGACTGAAGGGTCATGGGTTTGATTCTGGTCAAGGATATGTACCTCGGTTGCAGGTTCAATCCCCAACCCATCAGGCGAGTGAGGAGGCAACCAATTGATGTCTCTCTCTCACATTGATGTCTCTGTTTCTCCCTCTCCTTTCCACTTGCACTTAAAATCCATGGAAAAATATCCTTGGGTGAGGATTAACAAAACAAACAAAAAAGAGTGAAATAATTATTTTTAGATATTCAGGCAAGGAAGAACAGAAGATATAGAATTTAGGGACAGAAGACTATAAATTATGAAAAGACAGGTCTGAAAAGAGCAGTAAGCTATTTTTTTTTTTTTTTTTTTTTTTTGCTAGAATAAGCCACTCGAGACCTGTAAGTATTTAATTTGAATGAAAATGTGTATCATTTATAACATTTGAAGCTATAGCTTCTACAATAAATAACCGGGAATGGAACCCACCACCTTTCAGCTGTTTTTTTAAAAATATATTTTTATTGATTTCAGTTAGGAAGGGAGAGGGAGAAAGATAGAAACATCAATGATGAGAGATAATCACTGATTGCCTGCCTTCTGCATGCCCCCTACTGGGGATTGAGCAAGCAACCGGGCATGTGCCCTTGACCAGAATCAAACCTGGGACCCTTCAGTCCAAAGGCCGATGCTCTATCCACTGAGCCAAACCAGCTAGGGCCAGCTGTTTTTTAAGATTATATTTTTATCAAGTTGAAATAAGAAAGTTGAACTTCTAAACAACTGTTTTCAATAAGTGCATGTGTTGGTGCTTAATAAATGTCATTCAAAAAATGTTAATGATTAAACACTCCAATTAATAGGCAGATATTGTCAGGATGTATAAAAATATAAGCTCTAATTACAGACTGTCTACAAAAGATACAATTTAAAGGCACAGACTGAAAGTAAATGGATGGAAAAAGACATACCATGAAAACAGTAAGAATGAGAGGCTGAAGTAGTGATATTAGATAATAGATTTCAAGACAAAGATTGAGAGACATTTCATAATAATAATGATAGGGTAAATTCACGAGGAAAACATAATAAACAAAAGTTTCAAAGGCATTAAGCAAAATGGACAGAATTAAACAGACAATCCCATGATCATCGTGGGGAGATTTTACTCTCTCTCTCTACGACCGAAAGAAGCAGAAGCAGCATCAGTAAAGATTTGAAAAACATTAACAACCATCTTGACCTAACTGATATCTGTGGAACACAGCACCCAGCAACTGCAGAACAGTCCTCTTTTTTTTTTTTTTTTTTTTTTTAAATGTATTTTATTGATTTTTTACAGAGAGGAAGGGTGAAGGATAGAGAGTTAGAAACATTGATGAGAGAGAAACATTGATCAGCTGCCTCCTGCACACCTCCTATTGGGGATGTGTCTGCAACCAAGGTATTTGCTCTTGACTAGAAATCTAACCTGGGACCCTTCAGTCTGCAGGCCGACGCTCTATCCACTGAGCCAAACCAGTCAGGATCAGAACAGTCTTATTAAGTGCACATGGAACACCCAGCAACAACTATTAGGCTAGAAAACAAGTCTGAATAAATTTAATGAGCTAAATATCATACAAGGCATAGTCTTTGGCCACAAAATTGATCCATTACAAATCAATAACTACTAGACAACTAAGAAAACCCTAAATACTTGATAAAATTTAAAGTAATCCACAGGTTGCCAAAACTGGTTTGGCTCAGTGGATAGAGCGTTGGCCTGCAGACTCAAGGGACCCAGGTTCGATTCTGGTCAAGGGCATGTACCTTGGTTGTGGGCACATCCCCATTGGGGGGTGTGCAAGAGGCAGCTGATTGATGATTTTCTCTCATCGATGTTTCTAACTCTCTATCCCTCTCTCTTCCTCTCTGTAAAAAAATCAATAAAATATATTTAAAGATAAATAAAGTAATTCACAGGTCAAAGAAGTAATCACAAGAGAAGTACACTCAGCTCAGAAGGAAGTGTCTAGTTTTTAAATGATCCTTTTAGAAAAGGCAGGTCTAAGATCAATGACCTAACATTTCACCCTGAGAGATTAGACCAGATAGCAAAGAAAAGCAAAAGTAAGTAGAAGGGAAGAATAACAAGAAAAACAAAGGGAAGGCTGCTGGGTCTTGAGCCACTGGCTCTTTTAGGTAGTTACCTCATTGGCTGCAGCTGCCATAGGAGTTGGATGGTTGACGGCATCACCCAGCGCAATGGCTAAGCGAAGGTCCTTCTGAATGTATTTCAGGTAGAAATCAGGTTTAAAGTTTCCTTGCAGAATATCTGAGGAGAGAAAGTCATGTATCAGAAGAACTAATAGGACCCTAAATAAGAAAATACCTGCCAAATATCAGCAGGGTTCAACATGTAGCATTTCTTGCCCCCCTTAAACACCCAAGAGACAAGGTTCCAGCCTGTACACCCAAAACCCATCTACCTCTCTGGACGCTCACTACCTGGAAATACAGAAAGGGTGCATCTATTATACCTAATGAGCCCCTGAAGAAGAAACTGTTGTGACAGTGGCCTTCCTTACCCAGTCCCTCAGCTCTAGGAAAAAAAAAAAAAAAAAAAAAAAAAAAAAAAAGGCAAGAAGAGAGGCCAATGACAACTTACTTTGGCACTTCTGGTCCAGAAAGATGCTGGCCAATTGTCCTTGATTGAGAATATCCAAGAATGTCTGCTGGGACTGGCCTGTCACTTGGGCCAGGGTCAACCCCTCAGCGATAGTTGCCATAAAGCTTCCCTGGACCATGTTCACAATCAGCATCATTTTGGCTGCATTGCCAACCTCACCTGCTCAGGGCAAAGAATCATGGTCACTTTCCAAGAATCTGACAGGCAGGGACTTTCAATCCCCCTCATCCCTGCTCAGACCCACCTCTACACCCAGGGAAGGCCCCATTCACCTGCCCCTGACAGAACTGGCTCTGACCCTTCTGGTTCTTCCTCCTTCAAATGTGCAAATCAAAGGAAACCTTCCCACGGGGGCCCCAGGCTGAGAGGCCATGCGGGATTGACGTTGTCATCAGTGCAGTCCAGGGGGAATGTGGCCCAACACGTGGGCAGATATGTTACCTAGAAAGAAGGAGGTCTTCCCCATCGCCTGGAAGCAGCTGCTGCAGTCTTCATATAAGCCCCTGTCTCCGGCTGCTAAGATCACCAACATCCCATCATTAGACAGCTGCTGGTTCCCTGAGACTGGGGCTTCCAGAAAGCGGCCCCCCCTGGACACAATCACCTGGAAAGGAAAGTCATAGCTTCTAGAGACCTTACCTCTCCCACGGTCTCAGGTAGGGAGTAAAGAGGGTCCTTGAGTGGAAGTACTAAGCCCTCCACATGGAAGCCCCAAAGCCGACATCTGTGCAAAGGTGCTGGACTAATGCTGGGGAAGGGTCAGCAGATATCTTCCAACAGATGCCTGACTCACATGTGGTAAACAGAGAGGGCTCTCCTCATAAGTTCCCATTTACTCTGAACTTCTTATAAAGACCAAAGATTATAACCAAACATGGCTGTGCCAACTGCTTGGTTGTCCACACCTCCTATAGACACCGCCCTTCCCGGGCTTCACTCTTAGAACACACACGAGCCAGAAGTCACCACTCCCTCATTTGGGCCCAGCAGCTCAGAAGGAGAATACTTAGCAAATAGATGCTTAAACCAAAAAGGCTGTGCTGACAGCTTGGATTGCTTCTCACTGTGAGGCTGTCAACTATGGGATCTGATGCCCATCTCAGTTAGGGGGCACCTCTCCTCTTGTGGCCACTTAGATTAACTGTGACTTTGAAGGTAGAGAATGAAGACAGGCTACTGGCCTCATTTCTTCTCTCCTCTCTGGCTTTGGTTGCATAACCAAGTTATCCACACTTGGGCATGGTCAGCTTAGGTCTTGGGATCCAACCAAAAGGATGCTGTAGGGCCAGCCCGAACAAGGCTGTTACCTGGGCCAGCTCGGTAACTGTGTCAGCATCCACTGTTGACATGTCCACGTAGCACTTTCCGGGACGGATCCCTTGCAGTACACCACTGGGGCCCAGCACCAGCTGTGGGGACACAAGGGAGAAGCAATAGCCCAGGCCCCCAGCCAGATAACCAGGAACCCCTTAGACCCAAATTCAGAATTCACTTGCTTTTTTGGTTCATTTTCTGATAAGGAGCTAATAAATATTAAGGCAGAAAAGGGAAAAGCAAGTAAATAAGCAAGGGAAAGAAAAGTATTTCTGGTATCCCATTTATCTTTAAAAATAGTTATTTCTATTAAAAACTTCCCATTTAAAAGATGGAATCTCAGTGTTTCAGTTTTGGGGCTTCTTTGGATTTACTTTGATTAGACAGGCTAGTCACCAGTTTAAAAAGATGACTACTGCCCTTGAACTTTTAAAACATATAAATACAGTGATAGCCAAATATAGGAACTTGGCACATAGACCAAAAGCACATACAATCCCAAAGCTTCCAGCTCAATAACAATTACACAGACCATTTCAGCAGACCTCAGGGATCCTAGCCATTTGCAGTCTTTGTTCTGAATTAAAGAAAGTCTGTATTCAACTTATGCAAACACCCTTCACAATGGGAGAAGGCCCCAAGATGGGAAATTCAACCCCCCACATGCAGACACTCACTCCGTATGCAGGGGAGAAGGGGAGGAGGCCAGCCAGCTTTCCTGGCCACAATCTGAGACGCTGAGGGGAGGGAGGGGATCCTTACATCCTTGGCCGCCTTTGGATCCGACACACAGGCAAAGGTGATGTCACAAGTTGAAACAACTTCAGCGGGGGTTCTTCCTAGGCGGGCCCCCTCCTGGATGAACAAATCACACTGCAAAAGTCACAGATCCTAACGTGAGCTGCAGGCATTGCACAACAAACACGACAGCCAGGCCAGAGATACGGTGCCCAGTCCTCCAGGCTGGCCTCCCAAGGCAGGAGACTGAAGCTGAGGCTGAGAGCCCGGACACCAGCGCTGGTGGTCTGACTTCTGGGGGAAGTGGATGGGACTTCTTCAGGACTGTTTTGTGTTTTCGCATACTTGGTGCCTAGACTGGTGTTTTACTTCACAGTAAGTATAAAACAAGTGTCTGCTGAAGGATTCCTGTATGAAAACAGGATGTAAACCGTGCCTGTTTCCAGCCCTGCATTTTCAGCACTGTGCTAGGGAAGCAGGGCTGGGGGTGGGAGGCTGCCTGCCATCCCTTTCTATGACGTTTCTTGGGGTCTAAAAACACTATTTTAGTGCATTACCCTTTTCCAAAGGTATTTAAAAATTGAGTAACTACTATTTTGTATTCAATGTTTATTAATTTGTAAGGCTTATATTTATCCATAGTCTCATTATTATCACTTACAATGAATGGCTGTAAAATATGCCATCAAGAGACATATCTGGATTTACCTAATGGCTCCACTGCAGTTTGATATTTGGACTGCTTTTAATTATAAATGACTCAACAAATATCTTTATGTTTCCAATTTAGACTTCTAAGAATAAAACAGGCTCAAATGGTTTTTATGCTCTTAATAAATGTAGACAAATGGTTTTTCAATAGGGCTGAGAATATATAATGATCTCCAACAAGATCTTAAATCACCAGCACTGAGTACATCATTTAAAAACAAGAAACAAGCATCCATAAATATATTAAAATTTTATCCTACTTGATTTAAATAGCTAAAAATAGTAACTTTTTTTACGTGATATATTTTGATTACTCCTGATAATTAGCTACTTCTTTAATAAAATTCTTTATTGTTGAAAGTATTACATCTATAATCTTTTTTCTTCCCTTGACTTCCTCCAAACCCCCCCACCTCTCAGGCCTTCAGCACCTGATTGTCTGTGTTCATGGATTATGCACATATGCATACAAGGTATGTGAGCTACTTCTTTTATATATTGTTGAATGTAAGCTACTTTTTATCTTAAGAGTTATCAAACTATGTGTTTCATAAAATCAACATATTACCCTTCCTATCATATTTGCTATAAGCACTTTTAGTTGGTGTACCTTTCACTTTTATTTTTTATTGTGGGAGTATCTATTGATATGTTAATATTTAGTTGTCTTTCCTTAAAAAAAAAAAGGTTTTTATTGCTTTTGAGGGGGGGGGGGGCAGGGGAAGAGACAGGGAGAGAAACATGGACAAGGGAGAGAGAGAATGGACAAGAGACAGAAGTATCAATCAGATGCCTTCCTCACACCCCCTAATGGGGATGAAGCCTGCAACCAGGTATGTGCTCTGATCAGGAATCAAACGCTCAAACTTTCAGTGTATGGGATGATGCTCCAATCGAGCCACATCAGCTAGGGCTATAGATTTATTTTCTTCTGGTTTTTCCTTTGAAAAAATAAATGTAGTAATCTATTTGGAATATATTTTATTATGTGGTAGGAAGTGATAATATTTCTTCCAATTTCTAACCAGTTGTTCTGAACATACTTACTGACTAACCCTTCTTCATTATCATTGATTCACAGTGTGATGGCTCTATCAGAGGAAGTCCTAGGCTTTCTGGGCTACCTGGTAGGTCTGTGTCTTTGCTAGAGCACACATGTATCTTGGTGAATTTACATTATTATGTTTTCACATTTACTTGGGAGAAGACCTCCTTATTACTCTCCTTTAATGAAAATTTAAAAATGTTTCATCTTTTTCCAGAAGGACCACAGGATTATTTATTTATTTATTAAAAATATTTTTATTGATTTCAGAGAGGAAGGGAAAGGGAGAGAGAGAAAAACATTAATAATAAGAGAGAATCATTCATCAGCTGCCTCCTGCACAACCCCAACTAGGAACTGAGCCCACAACTGAGGCATGTACCCTAGAAAGGGATCAAACATGGGACCCTTCAGTCCACAGGTCGACGCTCTATTTATTGAGCCGTTTTCATTAAGATCCTTTTATAAAAATTCCATGGGGACTGTTATAAGGATTACATGGCTTTTCAAAGATGACATTTACTACATAACTTGTGCCAGGCACTTTGCTGAGTACTTTACATAATCTCATTTAACTTTCATACCCCCTTGAAGCTGGGCTTTTGCTGCCCATCATTTTACAAATCTAGGGAGGTAAACTATTTCACTGAAATCCTAGAGCAAGCAGCATAGTGTGACTTGGACTTAGGTTGGCCCTATTCCAAACCCAAGTTCTACCTGCTTTACTCACCTACTTTCCTGTAAACCAGTGGTTCTCAACCTTTCTAATGCCGCAACCCTTTAATACAGTTCCTCATGTTGTGGTGACCCCCAACCATAAAATTATTTTCATTGCTACTTCATAACTGTAATTTTGCTATTGTTATGAATCATAATGTAAATATCTGCGTTTTCCAATGGTCTTAGGTGACCTACAGGTTAAGAACCACTGCTGTAGAGCCTAGAAAATCTAGAGGTACACAGAGGTGTCTCTTTTTAGAGAGAGTGGAAGGGAAGGGGAGAGACAGAGAGGCACACTGATGTGAGACACACACATCAATTGGTTGCCTCTCACACGTGTCCCAATTGGAGCCAGGGATTGAGCCAGCAACCTAGGTACATGCCCTTGACCTGAATTGAACCTGGGACCCTTTAGTCCACAGGTCGACGATTTAACCACAGAGAAAAACTGGCTAGGGCCAAAGGGGACTATTTTAAGTGAAATAAAATTAGAAACTCAATCCTTCCGTTGTACTAAACTTGATTCAAGTGCTCAAGAGCCATATGTAAGCCACTGTGCCCAGCAGGGCAGGCTGTGACCACAGGTTCAGCCCACAGGCCACAGGAATACTAGAAGGCCTGTCCTTGCTGGCAATGACTATGAGCTGCTGATTTCTGCGATATAGGTGGGATGGGACCCCCTCCCTGAAAATAGCCACATGTGGCTAGTGACTATCAAACTAGATAGTGCAGGAACAGAACATCATCACAGCAGAATGATGTATTGCACAGCTAACATAATCCAAACTGAATACAGTACAGTCACTGAAAAGGATGTTGTAGATTTATTTATACACATTCCTTACCAATGACTTCATAATACACACACTCGTATTTTGTGGGCATGGAAAAAAGGATGCAAACCCTAACATGGCCTAGCTCAGGTAATAGCAGAGAGGGAGGAATTTTCCCTTTTTCATTTTTATTTTTGTTAATCCTCACCCAAAGATATTTTTTCCCATTGCTTTTTAGAGAGAATAAAAGGAGGAAGGGAAAAAAGAAAAAGGGGGAGAGGGAGAGAGGGAAGGAAGGAGGAAAGGAGGGAGGGAGGGAGAGAGAAGGAGAGAGAGAGGGAAAAAGAGAGGGAGGGAGGGAGGGAGAAAGGGAGGGAAAGAGAGAGAGAGAGAGGAACTGAACCCACAACTCTTTGGTGTGGGGGACAATGCTCCAACCACTGAGCACCACCGGCCAGTGGCCAGTGCAAATTTTCACTTTTATATTCTTGGGTATTTATAATAATAAAAGCATAATATATTAATTAGACAAAACATCCTTTCAGACGACCTTCCAGACGAAGCTGGAGCTGTCAGGGAAGCCTGGGTCATGGCTACCAGAGGGAAGCCAGTACCGGCAGTGGGGGAAGGAGGGCCTACTCTTTTTTTTTTAATGTATTTTTATAGGGAGGAAGGGAGAGGGATATATAGAGAGAAACATCAATGATGAGAGAGAACCACTGACTGGCTGCCTCCTGCATGCCACCCACTGGGGGGAGGGGGGTTTGAGCCCACAACCCTGGCATGTGCCCTTGGCCAGAATCGAACCAGGGACCCTTCAGTCCACAGACCGACACTCTACCCAGCCAGGGCAGGAAGGCCTTCTCTTGCACAAATTTCATGCCTCTCTAATTTTTAAAAAAATAAACACACACACATTTTTTTACTCACTTTAGAGAGGAGAGGAAGGGAGAGGGAGAGTAACATTGATCAGAGAGAGAAACATTGACTAGTTGCATCCCACAAGTACCCTGACTGGGGATCAAACCTGAAACCTGGGTATGTGCCCTGAGTGGAAATCAAACCAGCAACCTTTCAGTGCATGGGATGATGCTCAACCAACTGAGCAACACTGGCCATGGCACCCCTGGGTACTTTTAAATGTCTTGTTTCTATACTAATACTCTAAACTTATCTGTCTACATATCTACCTGCTTGAATAAAAGTGTGGCTCCTCCTATTCTACCATAACTAGAATGCTGAGTGAAGACACCGGGAAGACATTCCCATCTTTAGTTACCCAAGCTCCATGGATCAAGGCTTGTTCCCTCCCCATCTGACAAGCAGCACTCATTAATGCTTACTTTTTCTGCAGTCCGGTTCCAGACAGTCACTGTGTGACCCATTTTTAATAAGTTGGAGACGATGCCACTTCCCATTAGGCCGAGGCCCAAAAATCCTATCCTGAAAAAGAGAGAGACTAATTAGTTTGGGGAGGAGTGGAAGGGACAGGGTAAGGTGTCCTGAATGTAGCACAGATTCTGCTTCCTCATAAACCTGGGGTAGGATCTCAGACCACCAGAAACATCGCTCGGCGATGCTCTGACACCATGAGCACTGAGGCAGATGTGGGGCATGCAGAATTGTGCCTTTTCTTATTATGCCATCGCTTAAAAGTGTCCCTAGATTTAAAAGGGCCACAGAAAGAATTATAACATTTCTGGTTTAGGTGTTACAAATAATTTCCTTGATGCCTTGATAGTCTGGGCTTACAATTCCTTAACAGTGTGAAAGCAGACATTTGTCTCCAGCTTTGCAAGAGTTTTGAGTTCTAGGTCTTCAGATACCTCTTGAAAGCACACCAGGATCCATGACAAGTAACTGAAGTGAAGAGTCAGAGCCAGTCACCTTCCTCAACTGCAGAAACCTGGGTCCCAGTCTTCCCCTTCCTCTTCAGGCTCCAAACCTATAGTACCTTTGCATTCTTCCTGATAGCAGAGACAAGCCACGACCCTCTTCTTCAAAGATTTGCCTGAGCTTTGGAGCCAACCTTTCCCAGTGCACGAGTTCTTCCCAAATCTGCCTTCTGCACCTTCCCACATCTGCTGGCCCACCCTCTGTTCTCCACCACACCCTTCTAACTGCAGGCCCATTATGACCCTTTTTTATTTTCTGTTTCCCTTTAATTCCTATAACCTGCTCCTTTCTGCAACCCCAAGAACTTGGGGACTGCTGCTTTTACAGATGATTTTACCCTGCCCAAATGTCTTTTCTTGGTTCCTGTATTTCTTTATTATTTCTCCTGGCATGTGACTGGGCTATACCTCTTTCTTCATTTCTTATTACATTATGTTGTAGTTTTTACTTTGGGCTTTCTCTCAGCTCTGGACACACTCTGCAGCTTCTGCACTTTGACTTGTGCTATCCTTTCAGTATTTTTGGTCTCTGGTAAGACATCTGCAGCCACTTCTGCAAATTGGCTCTTCTACTCAGTTTCCCCTAATTCCTGTTGTAAATTGCATTTCTCACGCTCTCTCTGTCCCAGCCAGAGAGAATCAAATGTAACAGGATCTAAATAGACACTACTCCAAAAAGGAAAGACACATGTCCAACAGACATATGAAAAAATGCTCAAGGTCACTAATCGTCAAGAAAATGCAAATTAAAACTCCACCAAGGTATCACCTCACACTTATCAGAATGGCTATCATCAATAAATCAACAAACAAGTGCTGGCAAGGATGTGGAGAAAGGGAACCCTAGCGCACTGGTGGGAATGCAGACTGGTCCAACCACTGTGGAAAACAGTATGGAGTTTCCTCAAAAAATTAAAAATGGAACTGCCTTTTGACCCAGAATCCCACGTCTGGGTATATATATCCTAAGAATCCTTAATGCCAAAACCGGTTTGGCTCAGTGGTAGAGCATCAGTCTGCGGACTGAAATGTCCCGGGTTCGATTCCGGTCAAGGGCATGTACGTTGGCTGTGAGCACATCCCTGGTGGGGGGTGTGCAGGAGGCGGCTGGTCGATGTTTCTCTCTCATCGACGTTTCTGGCTCTCTATCTCTCTCCCTTCCTCTCTGTAAAAAATCAATAAAATATATTAAAAAAAAAAAAAAAAAAGAATCCTTAAGATAGCAGCCTTATCTACAATAGCCAAGATCTGAAAACAGGCCAAGTGCCCATCAGTAGATGAGCACATAAAAAAGTTGTGGTACATTTACACAATGGAATACTACTATGCGGCTATAAAAAGGAAGGAATTCTTAACCTTTGCGACAACATGGATGGACCTGGAGATTACCATGCTAAGTGAAATAAGCCAGTTGGAGAAAGACAAATACCATATGATCTCACTAATATGTGGAATCTAATGCACAAAATAAACTGACGAACAAAATAGAAACAGAGGCATAGATACATGGAACAGACTGACAAATGTCAATGGGGAAGTGATGGGAGTGACTGGATAAAGAAAGGTGAAGGATTAGCTAAAGAACATATATGCATAGCCCATGGACATGGATAATAGTTTGGTGAGGGCAGGGGTGGAGGGGGGCAATAAGGGATGGGTGGAGGTGGGCAAAGGGGGATGAAATGGGGGACATCTGCAATAGGTCAACAATAAAATATTTACATTTGAAGAAAAGGAAAAGGGAACCTATCACCTTCCTCACCAAATGGTGCCCTGTCCACTAAGTTTTAAGCCAAAGCATAAAAACAACATCTTTTGTCATTCACAGCGATATAGGTAGTGTAAGTTTTCCCTATGATTCTAAATCTTATTCCATTTCTTGGTGTTTGTTCTAAGATACCCTGCAGAACTGGGGGTGAAGCTTCTGGATTTTTAACATGGCAACTACCCTATTTCCCCGAAAATAAGACAGTGTCTTATATTAATTTTTTCTCCCAAAGTTGCGCTAGGTCTTATTTTCAGGGGATGTCTTATCTTTCCATGCACTAGGTCTTATTTTCGGAGGATGTCTTATCTTTCCATGCGCTAGGTCTTATTTTCGGAGGATGTCTTATTTTCGGGGAAACACGGTAACAGTCCTCATGGTGCCCTTGAGATAAGATGTAGAATGTAGACTACGTAGATTAAGAACAATACAGCTAGTTAGCTTTAGTTGGCTTCATACTCAGGTTAAAAAAGTATTTTACTGTAAAGGCAATATAGGCCTTGGATGAAAGCACTGAGAATATACTCAACCTGTCTTAGTTCTAAAAACACCACAATCCTCATCAAATGAATGGGTGACACCCATCTTCCTTTTTATCTATATACTGGAGGCCTGGTGCACGAAATTCGTGCATGGGTAGGGTCCCTAGGCCTGACCAGAGGTAAGGGCTGAACAGGGCCTTCAAGCTGCTGGCTGGGGCCTTCCTTCATTCTGTGCCACCCCTGGTGGTCAGCGCACATCATAGCAAGCGACTGAACTCCCAGCCTCCAGGTTGAACTCCCAAGGGGACACTTTGTATATTACTCATATATATACACTAGAGGCCCGGTGCATGAAAATTCATGCACTGGAGTGGGGAGTCCCTCAGCCTGCCCCCTCTTACAGTCTGGGAGCCCACAGGGGCGGGAGGTGACCCAGAAATCAGGGGAAGGCAACACCCCCATCATACCTCTGCTGCTGACACTGCCGGCAGTGCAAGCCTCGACTGACTCTGGTTACCTTAGCCTTGGGTGGCCCTGGGCGGCTGGGTAGCCACCAACCGAGGCTTGCCTGCACCTTGGGCTGGCCCTGGACTGCTGGGGGCCTGAGGGCAGGTCCGGCCGCACCGTGCGCCTGCTGCCCCCCACTGGCTGGGCTGAGAAGACTGTGGGACTCCAGCGGGGCTGAGGGGACTGGGCGCCACCATCTTTGTGACAGTGTGATGGTCAATTTGCACATTCCCATTTTATTAGATAGTATACTAATAAAAGATATCTCTATATATAAAAGCCTAAGTGTCCGTTATGACTGGAATGACTGGTCAACCAGTTGCTATGAGACACACTGACCACCAGGGGGCAGATGGTCAATGCAGGAGCTGCACTCTGGTGGTCAGTACACTCCTACAGCCTACCTCCCATGGCCAGCAAACCTCTCCCTCTACCTCCCCCAAGCTGACAAATCTCCCATGGTCCCCTCCCCAATCTAGCAGGCTATGTCCGGCAGCTGGCAGGTTGCACCCAGCAGCCGGGCCAGGCCAAGGCCCCAACTGGGACTGGGCGAGATGGCCCCGATCTCCGGCTAGACCTAAGGACCCCAACCATACATGAATTTTGTGCACCGGGCCTCTAGTCTATACTAATAAAAGGGTAATATGCTAATTAGACCAGGAGACCTTCTAGGAGACCTTTTGGACAAAGCCATGGTAGCAGGGCTGAGGCAGAGGTGGTTAGTGGCGATCAGGCCAGGAGGGGAGGAAAGTTGGGGGTGATTAGGCCAGCAAGGGGTGGGGGTGTCAGTTGGGGGCAAGCAGGAAAGTAAAGTGGGGGGGCCAGTTGCAGGCGAGCAGGCTGGTGGTGGTGGTGGTGGTGGGGGGGGGCAGTTGAAGGTGAGTGGTTAGGAGCCAGAGGTCCCAGATTGGAGAGGGTGCTGGCAGGGTTGAGAGACACCCTCCCTCCCCAATGCATGAATTTCATGCACCAGGCCACTAGTATATATATATATATAAAAGCCTAAGCGACTGGTCAACAGATTGACTGGCTGGTAGCTATAATACACACTGACCACCAGGGGGCAGATGCTCAATGCAGGAGCTGTCCCTGGTGATCAGTGCGCTCTCACAGTGGGAATGGGTACCAGATGCACAGCTGGCGAGTGCTGCTGTGGTGGTGCAAGCCTCTCTTGCCTCCACAATGGCAACAGCAATCACAGCAGGGCCGGGATGAGCGGGAACTACACCCTAGCCGCCTGCACTACTACATCCCCTGAGGGGTCCTGGGTTTTAAGAGGGCACAGGCAACCTCCAGTTAGTATATATCATGCCTCTATCTCCTCCACTCTACAAAGAGAAGTCATTCCAAAAAACTGGTAGAATCAGGGATTTCGATAGCACAAAAAATTAGGACTGATGTAAAAGATGCACTGTTTTTAGGATGTGAAAGAACCTTTTGGAAGATACAGACAGGAAAATCAGACTTGGTTATCTTGCTCAGGAGAATGTTTTCAGCAAAAAACCCTTTTTATCATCACAACTCTGAAAACACAACTGGCCAGAATGAGGGCAAAGGTGAGCATGGGTGCAAGCTAAAGTTTGGGGACAGTAGTTAAAACTCTCCAACCTGTCTTTGGACAGAGAGCAGCAAGCAAGTGCATGAGGACTGGAAGGTGACTGCAGGGAGAGCCAGGGAGGACAGGATATTCTAAGTACCTTCATCTCTCATCCCCCACAGTCAAATTCAGGATTTTCATCACAGTTCTGCTAAGCTAGAGGGTTCTCAAATGTGGGCTCCTGACTAGCAGCAGAGGCATATCTGGGAACTTGTCCAAAATACAAATTTTCAGGCTCCACCCCAGACCTACTGAGAAAACTCCAGGGATCAGTCCAATAATCAGTGCTTTACTAACAGCCTTCCAGGATATTCTGAGGCACAGGAAAGTCTGAGAAGCATAGAGCTGAGCATTCCTTGCTCACAAACTCACATCTAAGGGCATACATTTAAAGACAACTTTTGTCTTCTGCAAGTCAATTTACTCCCAGACAAATCATCATCAGTAAAGATTACAACTTTCCTCCTTTTTTTACATTCAGTTCTAGCAATGACTGGAGCATAACCTTTAAAGATTCCCCTTGGGGTCATTCCTCATCCCTCAGCAGAACCAAAGAAATCTTTTTGCCAAAGGCCCTACTTTTTGTCTGTGGGTGTGATGCTGCCATTCACGGCCGTGCTGTCTGCTGCCTGGATGGAGGTAGACCCCGTCTCCTAGGGAAAGCAAGCACAGAGCATCAAGTCAGGCTGCCCATGGCAAGGCCCTAGTGGAAGATAAAAACGAGGAGGCGTGGAACCTACATACCTCTTCACATATTTTCAACTTCTTTGTGATGGCCTGGTAACAGACAGCTGGCTAATAAAGAGGGAGGAAAAAAACACCACTTATTAAACCATTCTTCATTAAAATTTACCTAAAAAGTTAGGCCTAATGTGGGCTGCTAACATCAAAATCTTATTTGGTGTTCTAGACACAGAAAGTTAACACACATTACTTCATTCAATTCTCCATGCAACTCTGCAAAATCCTTTTGTTAAAAATGACATTAAGAATTAGAAGCATTTGGTCAGGTGCCCAGAATTACATTGTTGGTCAGTGTAACTGGGTTTAGAACCCAGCTTTGTCCAACTTCAAAGCTACATCCTATCAGCAGATCCGACCTAACCGCATACCTTGCAGTCAGAAAACTTTCCCTCCACACCTGGAGGCTATGGAGATTATCCACCCAACAGCACATGCTACCTCACATGTGGCTGACAGCTCACGGGTTTTGGTTTCTGCCCTATACTCTGAAGGCAATCACAAATGTCTCAATCACACAGCTGACAAGTTTTTAAAGCCTCCCCCCACTTTCTTTGGGGTGTGTGTATCTATAATAATAAAAGTGTAATATACCAATTAGACCGGACGTCCTTCCAGACGAAGCCAGGGCTGTGAGGGAAGTCCGGGTCCTAGGTGCCTGCTGGCAGCTGGAGGGAAGCCCAGGTCCTGGGTGCCAGAAGGAAGCTGGTGCTGGCAGCAGGTGGAAGGAAGGCCTACCCTTGTATGAATTTCATGCACTGGGCCTCTAGTTTTTAATATTAACAACACCTCATTCATATGTCTTTTACTAGTAACTAGCTGCTTTGGGCAGTGGTATAGGCAGAGCCTAACTTTTCAGACTTGTAAGGTGAGGTTCCAATGAGCAACACTCTGCCTTAGGCCAGCTCCTGACCAATGATCAAGAACTTCAAAGAACAACTCACCTTCTCGGTTTGGCTGAGCAGGAAGTGATGGAAATGAGGGTCTGCATCTTTAACTGGCTGAAACCAGAAAATTATTAAATAAAACAAATCATCTTCCACCAAAGACCCCTTCCTTTTGCCTGATAACTGCTTTCCTCTGGCTAAACACCCCAGGGAGCTGGCCCTAATTTTATAACTGCTTGGAAATTCTTTTCCCATTGTTGATCTAAGCCTTTTGTAAACGACGTCTGTTCCAGCTAAAGGAAACTGGCTTCAAGTAGATATTTTCTGCCAGGTTGGTATACAAATCATTCCAATAACATCATTTAAAAGGGAAAACATTTAAAAGGCATACTAATATTTTTAAAGTCCAGTATTCTCACTAGTCATGTTGGATAACACAGCTGACAAAGCCAAATCAATTTTAAGGGCTCTTTTTCAATTTTAGGGTTTGGCCTACTTGTGTTTGATACCAGACCTTTTAGTGTTTTTATCTCACTGAGGGTCGATATTAATAGAAATAAAGTGACAACAACTGCAGGACTTCCATAATTAGGCCCAATAACAGGGAAAGGGTGCCTCTATACCAAGAATAGACTAACATATGGCTACTAACCATCAACGTTTTATATACAGACAGTGAAAGGGTGTTTTAAAGCATCAAGTGAAAAAAATCTGTGGATGATACCACTTTTTTGAAAAATAACCCTGGTCTCAACCACACAAACTATATATGGGTATGTAATTAGTAAGTGATGGTCAATGGGTGTATCAAAGGGGCTGAAATAAATTATATCAAACTTAACAGTGAGGACCCTTGAGAATGGAAACTTGCATTCTTTACCTCATACTCCTCTGTACTGTTTGATTAAAAAAAAAAAAAAAAAAAGAAAGAAAGAAAAAAGAAAAAGAAAACGGCAGCTTCACAATCACAAAAAGAAGAAAAATGGATAACAAGTGTATGGCAGTCAGGCCAGGAATCAGCTCTGAGGCCAACTTTGAACTGGCCCACAGGAGAGAACCTTACCTCATTCACAGTTGGCTGCCATTTAAATGCAGCCATGGTTCCGGCCATCATCCCCTTAATGGTACTAGACTCAGGAATGGTGAGATCCTACAGAGGGAAAGGCATATGGTCAAGATGCTGATACCGTGATAGACGTTTTCCTGCCCCAAATTGGGGAGCAACTCTTCATTGATCAGCTTCCTTCAGTCACATTCCATCCACGCTAACCCCCTAGCCTGTCCTGGCAGGTATTGCTCAGGGGTTAGAATGTTGGCCTGTGCACCGAAGGGTTGTGGGTTCGAATCCTAGTCAGGGATATGTATCTGTGTTGCAGGTTTGATCCCTGCCTTGGTTGGGGCGTGTGTGGAGAGCAGCCCATTTATTTCTCTCTCTCACATCGATGTTTCTTTCCTCTCTCTCCTCTTCCCTCCCCCCTTCCACTCTCTAAAAATCAATCAATCAATCAATGGAAGGAGGATGAGAATAAAAAACCCCACTAAAAACAGCCCACCTGGCATGGCTCAGTGGTTGAGCATCGACTTATGAACCAGGAGATCATGGTTTGAATCCTGGCCAGGGCTCATGCATTGGTTGCGGGCTTGATCTCTACTATGGGGCATGCAGGAGGCAGTATCTTTTTTATTTTTTTCAATATATTTTGTTGATTTTTTTACAGAGAGGAAGAGAGAGGGATAGAGAGTTAGAAACATCGATGAGAGAGAATCATCGATCAGCTGCCTCTTGTACGCCACCTACTGTGGATGTGCCTGCAACTAAGGTACATGCCCTTGACCGGAATCGAACCTCAGTGACGCTCTACCCACTGAGCCAAACCAGTTTCGGCAGGAGGCAGTATCTTAATGATTCTTTCTTATCATTGATGTTTCTATTTCTCCTTCTCCCTTCCTCTCTGAAATCAATAAAAGAATATTTAAAAACAAATAAAAAACAAAAAAACAAAAAACCCTTAGCCAGCTCCATGGTCTCAGCATCAGTTCAAGCCCCTGTCTCTGGCCAGGTTCTAATGATCGTCCATTGGGAGAACCAGGAAAAGTTCTCATCAACACAGAGTGAGCTTTTCTTCTCAGTTCTTGAAATAACAAAACATTCTGGTGTGTGATGGAGAAAAGCCCAACTATATTTTGCAGTGTTGTTAGCAGGTCACAGAGAAAATTCCTTATGGCGAATAATAAACATTATTAAGAAAACAGTACAGGCTTCAGAAGGAATCCACTAATCTCAAAAACAAACCAACACACAAACAAACCAACCACCAAAAAAGCCGCATGGTGCTCATGAGGAAATCTGCCCAACATTTTTCAGGACTAAGCGACAGAACTGGAAGTCAGGGTGGTCTGGAGCCAAGATCCCCACTCTCTCCCGAGACTGATGCAAGGAAAGGACCCAGCGGAATGAGGATGCTGCTCCTCTTTATTAAGGGCCTGGCCCATACCCGTTCTAGGCAAAGAGGCACTGTTCATTCCAGCTTTACAACTGGCCTGTTCTCTTTCCTCCATCACTGACTTTACTAACTCCTCTCTTTTTCTATCTGCTATCTTCCAGCCACAGTGGTCCTCCCAACATTTCTACTTGGATATCAAATAGGTATCTTGCCATGCCCAACTGAACTCTTGCTTTCCCTGCCCAAACGGCTTCTTCTATGGTCTCAATTTCCGAAACAGCAACTCCATACAACCAGGCCAAGATCCTTGGAGTCCTTGATTCTACCCTCCTCTCTCCTCTAGTCCATCAACAATGATTATGGTTTTACAAATGGGAATCTGCAACCCCTTCTTCCGAGTACCCCTACTAACACCCAAGGATCAGGCTACCATTGCCTATCGCTTGGACTGGAGCAAAAGGAATATCTATGCTTCTGCTCTGGGCCCGTACAGTCTAGGCCAGGGGTCCTCAAACTTTTTAAAGTGGGGGCCAGATCACGGTCCCTCAGAGAGCTGGAGGGCCGGACTATATGAACTACTAATTCCTACTGTAACACCTTGGCTGTGCTCACTGCCCAAAAAACCTGGCGGGCAGGATCAGACTCCCCTGGGGGCTGCATGTGGCCCACGGGCCGTAGTTTGAAGACCCCTGGTCTAGGCTATACACAGCAGCCAGAGTGAAAGCATGACACTTCTCTGCCTAAAAGTGGCATCCTGTCTCACATGGTCAAGCTAGAGGCTTTTATTGTGGACTCTAGGGCCCTAGATGTGCTGCAACCCCACTCCATGCTAATCTCCAACCTAATGTCCTGTTACTTTCTCTCCCCTGACCTCTCTCCAGCCCACCAGCACCCCCTTGGCCCTCCACCTCCATTCCTCGAAAACACCACACATGCAAATACTCTCGTGCCTTTGCACTGCTGGGAATACTCTTCCAACTTGGTTCATATGCTCACTTTAGGTCTCCATTGAAATGTCACTGTATCAGAATGCTTTCCCTCATCTCTCTATATTTTCCTCCATTGGAACATGATGATTACTATAATGAAAGTTTAACATATGCCAGACATTAGTGTGCTATTTATATGTGTACTAGAGGCCCGGTACACAAAATTTGTGCATGGGAGGTGGGGGGGTGGGGGGGTTATCCCTCAGCCCGGTCTGTATCCTCTCCAACCTGGGACCCTTTGGGGAATGGCCAACTGCCGGTTTAGGCCTGATCTAGGATATCGAGCCTAAACCAGCAGTTGGACATCTCTCTCACAATCCGGGACCGTTGGCTCCTAACCGCTTGCCCACGTGCCAGCCTGATTGACACCTAACTGCTCCCCTGACAGCCTGATTACCCACAATTGCCCTCCCCTGCCGAGACCCGCCTCCTCTGCCAGGACCACAAAACCCCCAGGCCTCACCACGCGGAGTGGCCACCAGGCCCTGCCTCTGCTGTGCGTTGGGCCATCTTGTGATGACTTGAGAGCTTGACACCACCTAGGCTATTATTAGTATAGATTCTCACATAATTGTCACAACCTCATCTCCATTTTACAGAGGAGAAAACTGAGAGAGCTTAAGAAGCCTTGCCAATGGTCACAGAGCTAAGAGTGTGGTAGATGAAATTTAAACTCAGGGAATTTGGCTTCAGGATCTATCCTATATAATAAAGATGTAACATGCAAATGGTCATCATGCAGTGAAGTGTAACAACTGACTAATGATCTGAACACAGAATAGCAGGAGGGTGGGGCAGCGAGCTACAAACTGGCGGAGGAAAACTACAAGAAGGAGCAGGGCAGCAAGCTGGGGGGCGGGGAGGGCAGGGCAGTGGGTGGAGGGCTATAGGAGGGTGGCAGCGAGCTACTGGCTACAAGTGCACAGTAGAGAGCTACAGGAGGAGGCAGGGCATCAAGCTATGAGGGGGCAGGGGGGCACGAGGAGAGCTACAGGAAGGCGGGACAGTGGGTGGAGAGTTACTGGAGGGTGGCAGAGATCTACCGGCGCACGGATTTGTGCGCAGGGCTACTAGTGTTATTATAAGTAGGTTCTATGAAAGTAAGAACTTCACCAATTTTGTTTACTTTATATGTCCCATGCTGGAAACCATTCCTGGTACATAGGTGGTGTTCAATATTTATTGGAGAAATGAACACGATAAGGGCCTTGTTTATCTATCACGCTGCTTTATCTCTAGACACTTGTTGAATATAGGGGTTTGGGTAAAAGAGGTCTAGTACAGTACTGCCAAAAACAATTTCTGCCATGATGAACATGTCCTATACCTGTACTAATACTATAGCCAATAGTCACAAGTCTACCACGGAGCACCTGATAAGTGGCTAGTATGACTGAGAAACTGAATTTTAAATTTTTTTTAATTTAAATGTAAACAGTCACCTGTGACTAGGGGCAGCACAGCTTTAATGATTAGCCCAAGACCAAAATGACAGATGAGAGTAAGGCAGAGAACATAACTCTCCACCTAGCACTAACCAAAGGCCTTGACTCCTAAAGCAGTGTTTTCTGTATTAGTCCAGAATTTTAGGAGAGACACAGGGTTGACAGCTTTATTCTGTCAGGGTGCTTTGTGCCGAGTTGTAGTTCTCAGCTAGAGACTTGGACGGATGTCTAGACACAAACACAGCCTCTGCTTGCCTGCATGTAATTGACACCTCCACTATCAAGATCAGCCTTTTCCGTTAATCGTTACAGGATAGGAGAATATGGCCGAGAATGGCAATCATCTGGGACTTTGCCCAGTTATCAGCCTACACTACTGCTCTCTGTTTCACAGAGGAGCTCGCCAGCCAAATGACAATTACTATAGCAACACAATACTCTTTTTAGGCCACAGGACATATCAGATCATAAGGTACACCAAAATTCCAAACCCAAGCAGATTTCCTGTATCTCTGAAGATGCTTAATTAAGATCAATGGTGAGAACTGAAATCACCATGTGTCCCCAGCACCATTAGCCACGCTCTTTCCTTTCCTGACAAATCTTTCATTAGAGTCCAGGCCTAGCATGGAGACCTGGTAGAAAAAAAAAAACTCCTAAAGATCAACAGCAGGTAGAACTCCTGGATGGAGACCTGGCTCTGAGAACAGCAGTAAAAATGTTACTCTCCCCCCACCCCCAATGAATAATTCAGACCAAGGGGTAAACTTTTTACTGTGAGAAAATCCTCCCAGCAAGTCTGGCAGCAGTCTTGGGGTTGCACTAAACCAGTGCCCTCACTGCACAACAGGCTACTGCTCAAAAACATCAGCGTGGCTAAGTGGTTGAGTGTTGACCTATGAACCATGAGGTCATGGTTCAATTCCTGATCAGGGCACATGCTCTGGTTGTGGGCTTGATCTCCGGTGTGGAGTGTACAGGAGGCAGCCAATCAATGATCCTCTCTCATCATAGATGCTTCTATCTCTCTCTCTCTCCCTCTTCTTTCCTCTGAAATCAATAGAAAAAAAATCCTATAAAAAAAAACATATTATGCAGATCGACTAAACGGAGGAACGACTGGTCGCTATGATGTGCACTGACCACCAGGAGACAGATGCTCAACGCAGGAGCTACCCTCTGGTGGTCAGTGTGCTCCCACAGGGGGAGCGCTGCTCAGCCAGAAGCCCATTCACGGCTGGTGAGTGCAGCAGTGGTGGCAGGAGCCAGGGGTCCCAGACTGCAAGAGGGTGCAGGCCAGGCTGAGGAATTCCCCCCTCTCCCACAGTGCACTAATCTCATGCACTGGGCCTTTAGTTTTTGTGTGTGTGTGTGTGTGTGTGTGTGTATGACATTTATCACATGCATAATGTGTTGCAGGTACTATCTTAGGTGCTTTGCTTGTGTTACTCATTTAATTCTCACAACAAATGTTAAGGGGCAGGTATCCTATATAATAAACAGCTAATATGTAAATGGTAATCACATCCTCACACAGGGGCCAAGGGATCTGAGGCTGCACCCCCTGCCCTGCAGGGCTTGACGGGGGTGGGGCCAGCTAGATCTGGGTCTTGCACAATTTCTAGGTGCACGTGGGTGGACAGGGTCTTAACTCTGGGTCCCTCTGTGCAGTGCACCCCAGACTCTGACAGGAGGGAGATTTTCATATACATTTTACTAATGTTTTTTCATCTCTGGCACTTCTATTATAAAGAAAGGGAAAACAGCAATATTAAAATATTTCCTCTAATTAATTCCCTTTTAATGTGCACAAATTTTGTGCACAGGGCCACTAGTCTTTAATATGATCAGATGAGGAAACCAAGGCAAAGGTAGCTGGTCAAGATCACACAGATATAGCAAGTCATGGAGTCATGATTCAAACTCAAGGCCCTCCTCCTAACTTCTCCTTTTTTCTTCCTTTTTATCCAAAAAGAAGTAATTTCTCTTCAGAGCCAGCAGAGGAGTTGGTGAGATCCACAGCTTAAAGACACCAAACAGTGTGAATTTGGAATAGTATAAAACCTGATGGCCCAGATTCCTCTGGTCCCTGAAAATAAGTTCAACTAGATCAAATTAGATCAAACCCCCTAAGAAGGTTTTCACATACTGCAGCCAGCAGTTTTCGAAACCTTCTCTGCCTTTGGCTGAAATTTCCCTATGCTTATGATAACCTAGGACTGTCCCCACCACTACAGTCACTCTCAACTACTCTCAGTCTTAGGTCATTTGACAGCAAGACAGATCTTCTCTAACACGGAGTTCACACTGGCAGTCCACTGGCTGAATTTGATGCAGAGATGTTCCTTTGGAATAAGTATGTTGAAATTATGAATTAGCTACTAACATTTAAAATTAAAACATTTCACATAAAAACTTGTGTTTCCAGCTTCTTTTGAGAAAAACCAGACAATCTGGCAAAAGTTGGCTGGAACTCAATAGGAAGAGCATAACCTCCCCAGATCACCAGCCACTGCTACCCCTAATTCTCAGCATGGAGGCAGGGCAGGGCCCTGGAACCTTCTGCTTGAGCCATTTCTTCTTGCATCAGTGGGCTCCACTCACTTCAATTACCTGTCTGGTCTTGCTGGTATCTGAATTTGCAAGTCTTGATCTGATATCTTGCATTTCATCACAGCCTCATCACCCAACTGTTTCTGCCAGCCATCTGGCTTCTACCCCCTTGATCCTGCTCTCACAATTACCTGTGTTAGACAAGACTACCTACTTCATCTTAACACATTGCAGATCAGCAGTTTTATTGCTAGCTTTACCCAGTGACCAGATAAGTTTCTAATGAACGAGTACAAAAAACGTTTTACATAAATGTTAAAGGCACACTTAAAAATTAAAATACCCATTGCATTTTGAAGTTATTTATTACATATTTTTATAAGCTAATATCTTTTAAAGTATGATACTTTGTAAAAACACTGTATGTGTCATCTTTCAAACATTTTGGCAAGCCACTATTTGTTCGAATTGTTCCGGAAACTCTTGTTTTATGTAGTAATAAAGTTTCTGCGATTGAAATGCTATTGTAATAGTTATCTTGGTATATATGATGTCCCAGTTCCAGATACGCCAAAGTAGTGACAGAATAGTCATTCAATTTTTTCCTTCACTTGTGTAAGTTTCCACATTGCAAATATACTCAGTCTTGCTCTCACATACTATTCTTACTAGTAAACCATATTTAATAATTTTAGCTGGGTTGTAATTCGGAATAGAAGATATGCCCTCCAAGGAATGATGCCTTCATCTAATGATAATACTCACATAGGTTTATGAATTGTTTGAAATTTACTAATACAGTGGTCAAGTACAGACTGAATTTTAAATAGCCTGGATGAATATTTAGTCATGTTTGCATTGTCACTGAAATGCCTCTAAGTCCAGATTTGTTCAAAAACAATTTCAACTCATTGTCTGAGGAAATACTGGAACTGCTAGAACTGAATTAGTAGACCAATATTCTTTCCAAGTATCCTATATGCCCCATTAGCACTATAAGTCCTAAAAATTTTTTTCATATCTGTTAGAGTAACAGGAGACCACTTTATTGCTTTCAAAATTTTGTGCTTTCCCAAATTTTGGTTATAATATATGTTTGATTGATGACAAAATAGTTAAGCAGATCGTCCTCAAAAATCAAGTTGGTAACTTCAATGACGTTCCTAGAATCAGTCGGTATAACTGTAACACCAGAATTAGCTTCAAAATTTTCCAAATTAGGTTGAAAGTCCTCTTTTAACCAATCATTATCTCGGCAATGAAGATGCACATTACACTCAAAATCATGTATGGAACTGTTCAAATGTTCATGTTTGGAATCACTTGAAATGACCATTTTTTGCCTTTTTCAAGGAATAACTATATCACTGCCACTTTCAAAGCTTTCATCACTTTCACTTGGTATATCTGATAAATTGTCAGCAAATATATCCAGAATTTTACCATGTTCTTTGTCACTATCCATGGTTGCTGAGCACTTAAAAAATATCAAATTGATACATATAAAAAAGTTATTTTTATTACTAACGACAAGAGACTAATCACTTTTAATTCCTTTTGTAATTTTTATTTTTATTTTATTTATTTAAAATATATTTTATTGATTTTTACAGAGAGGAAGGGAGAGGGAGGGAGAGTTAGAAACATCGATGAGAAAGAAACATGGGTAAGCTGCCTCCTGCACACCCCTTACTGGGGATGTGCCCACAACCAAGGTATATGCCCTTGACCGGAATTGAACTTGGGACCCTTCAATCCACAGGCCGAGGCTCTATCCACTGAGCCAAACCGGTTAGGGCCCTTTTGAAATTTTTAACTTCAGTGAATGTGTCTCTCTAAATGACAACAATGGCCCTAGCCGGTTTGGCTCAGTGAATAAAGCATCGGCCTGCGAACTGAAAGGTCCCGGGTTCGATTCTGGTCAAGGGCATATGCCCAGGTTGTGGGCTTGATCCCCAGTGGGGGAGTTGCAGGAGGCAGCTGATCAATGATTCTCTCTCATCATGGATGTTTCTATTTCCTTTTCCCTCTTCTTTACTCTCTGAAAGCAATAAAAATATAAGTTAAAAAATGACAATAATGAAAAGCTGAGAATTCTCATGATTGGCCACAGCCTTAGGACAGAAACCATGAGAATTCTTGTGATCTGTCCCCAATATATTAAATTCTCCTCCCTTGGCATCCAAGACTTGACAAAAAATCGTTACAAGGAAGAGAGAGGTATGCTATTTCTCCATTATTTCATTTTGGTAACTTCTTCCAACCCTCAACTACAGGCACTCTTACTGCAAAGCTAACTATTCTCCCTCCTTTACTTTCCCAAACATAAACCCCATCTAGTCTCATGGATCCAACATTCTTCCTACACATTTGCTTCCCACATATATGTTTCTGTCCTGCAACTCCAAGCTGCTTTGGTAGTCCAGGCATCAGCTAGCTCCTCCCAACCTCTCTGCTCTTAAGGAAGGTATCACCATTTCCCCAGGCACAAACCTGAAATCATGTCTTTCCCTTTTCTCATTCATCCCCTTTATAACCAGTTGCCAATCTTACAAACTCTTTCTCTGAAGTGCCTTGCACAGTTACTTTCAATGTCTGCTATCACCCCCGTAGAATATCTCCTTATGTGAACATACACCTGATTAGCCTTCTAATTGGCTTTGAGCCTTTCTTCTCTGGCCTCCATGAGCTTACTAATGCATAGCTTGGAGCACACCGCCACCTCCATACACAGCTCAAACAACTTTATGGCCCTCTACTGACTTCATGACAATACACCACCACTTAAGTACACCATAATGCTCTCCACAGTCCAGTGACAATCCACTTTTATCTTTCTGCTCTCCTTCTTGTCCTCTCCCTGTACTGAGAATATCCACACTGACATTAAGCTCCACGTGAACTATGCCCTCCACCTCTGGAATGCCTTCCCTTCTTTCTTGCTATGCCCTTTCCAGTGCCAGCCCTTGCACACTGCTCAAGGGGACCATTCTTCTGACTTGAGCATTTAGTTGAATGCATGATTCTTTGCTGCCTTGTGTTCCTATTTCACACCTGTGCATCCAGGCTGCATATCTCCCCTGATCTGAAGGATTCTTTAGGACCAACTCTTAGTACAGGACTCTATGTTCACTCAATGAACTGAACCATATTGTAAAGCTCAACTCTGCTGCATACGAAAGAAAGGTACTAATCCCAGAAGCTGCGGAGATAAAACAAACCTTCTCATCCTTTGGGGGCCGACCCCGTTTCCGGGGACTCTGCTCTTGGGCTCTTTTCAGAGAGGACTTGGAGCCTCTCTCTGAAGAGCCTGATGACACCCTCTTCTTTCCTTCTCCCATGTTCTTCTTCACCTTCCCTTCAGACAGGCTAAGCTTGCGCTTTTCATCACCTGAGTTTGGCCTACTTCTCTCCTCACTGGAATTACGCCGATTCTTGTCATCAGCAGAATTGTGGGATGATGTCTGAAAGTTTAATAATAATAATGATAACCACCACAATTAGCCGCTGCCATCACCACCACCATTTACACGAGCCATGCCCTATGATGAGCACTTTACATGCATTATCTGCACAACAACCCTATGAAACAGGTCTGCTGTCATCCCCACTTACACTTGAGTAGATAAAAAAAAAAAAAAAAAAAAAAAAAAAAAAAAAAAAATCAAATCACTTGCCCACAGTCCCAAAGCTAAGATGTAGAATTTACACCCAGGCAATGGATATACATCTCAGAGGCTGTGCTCCTAATTTCTGAGCTATGAAAGGAGAAAAGACTTGTGCTACATTCAGATACTTCTCCTGAGTCCAAGTGGCTTTCCCAAGACCAACAATCTATTCCAGAAAGGTCAGCTGCATGCATGGAGCTTCAGGCTAATTACCAAAATGCTGATACCTCAGAATTGAAGTGGCTCTTTTTGTACTGGCATTTCATAAGAATAGAGTTTCAAGTTAGGGTGACATTTAATCTGTTAGTATGTAAAAATAACCGGTCTGACATTGGCATAAATGAAGAATCATGGAGTTTCTCACCTGGTCTTTCCCTTTGGCTCTCCTGAGGAACTCTTCCACAGCATCCACAGCTTGCTGGAATCGTTTTCCCTTGTTAATCTTTATCATTTCCTCCTTATGTGCATGGTATGGCTTTAGCTGTTCCACTTTGATCCAGGCACTAGCAGAAAACACACATAGAAAGGGTATGATCCACATTGCCTATGCCAGATATCAAAGACCTCACCCTAGCAGAATGCAATGAAAATATCCACTGGCTTTCATTGGACTTTGAAACAGGCCTGCCATTTTTTCAAAACATATTATTGACCACTTCAAGCTCTTGAGCCGGAAAGCATGTTTTCTTGGAACAAGCCAAGCAGAAGAAAAATCAGAATATCCTCCAAATGAAATTACTGTGTCATATGTTATCTCCACCCCTATTCACCTTCCTTCTACACTCAACCACACACACCATGACACTTGCTCTCAGGACAGAGGAAATGGAGCTGCTCTCCCATTTTCTCCGCACAGTACAGATGGCCACATGTGGATCCCAGGGAATCAGCGCACCTGGAAGCATCGCCACCAACAACAACCTAAGCCAACAACTCAGAATCAGAGATATGAGGGCTAAAGAAATGCAATGTCTAAAATCTTCTGCTCTTACAGATATTTGTAGCTGTGGAGCCTATATTTGTTCATAAATGATTGTTTCCATGGCTACCAGACCACACAAACATGTGACACATGGCTTGGAATGAGGGCAGCAGCACAAAGGGGAAGCCTTTAAAAACAAGATTCTATTTGTGATTAAAGGTAGAAAAACACACTCTTCTAATATTTAACTTTTAATTACTACCATCTGTGTGTAACATATGAAAGTGAAATAAGCTCTCCGTTGTCAATTCTGGAATATCTGACCAATCACATTTACCAATTCAGCCTTAGCTGACTTTATGTGGTTTCCCTAAATTAGTGGTTGGCAAACTCATTAGTCAACAGAGTGGCTCAAGAGCCACAGTTTGCCGACCACTGCCCTAAATGATATTCAGTTTCACAGTATAAAGGAGAGAATATTATAGGAGTGGCAAGGTAACAGTTAATTTATATGTTTTACCTTGTAACACTCAAAGGTTTCATAGTATACCCTTTAGAAAAAGTGGGTCAGGTTAAGGATTTAGAAACTGGGCTACCACCCTAACTTAGGGTTCCATTAGAGAAAGCTAGAGAATTTTCATTAATAACTAGAGGCCCTTGCAGCCAGGGTTGGCCCTCCCAGCTCTAGCCAGCCCTTCCAGCTCTGGCCGACCCTCCAAGCCCCAGCCTCGTTCAGAAGGTTGTCGTTATGCTATTCAGTGTAATTAACATATTAGCTCTTTATTATATAGGATAGTAAAAGTACTAACTTCTATACATAAAAATAGTGCTACCAACCCACCAACAGCTTTGGGTGTTGTGCTAATGATTGTGACAGTGGGTCTATACAAACACAACAGCCCTGGGGCCATAAACCTGCAAGTGGGACAGCAAACCAGGACTAAGCATGTTACTTATGGGTAAACAAAACTAGACAGAATGGATGATGAAAGGGGACTCAGCCCTAGCTGGTGTGGCTCAGTGGATAGAGCCTGGGTCTTCGGACTAAAGGGCTCTATTTGATTCTGGTCAAGGGTGCGTGCCTGGGTTGCAGGCTTGATCTCTAGTAGGGGGCGAGCAGGAGGCAGCCAATTAATGATTCTGTCATCATTGATGTTTCTCTCTTTCTCTCTCTCCTTCCCTCCCTCTCTCCTTCTCCTTTTCTGAAATCAATATAAGTATATTAAAGAAAAAAAAGAAAAAAAAGAAGAAAAAGAAGAAAAAGAAAGGGGATGTAGGCATTGGTCTCACCGCAGAGAGCTTCCACTGGATGGGTAAGCAGGTACTTTACTTGTGATCAATTCATTTTAAAGTTTGAAATCTGACACAATGGAGCTAAGTGGGTCCGATCTACAGGAAGACAAACTGGAATTAAATTTCAACCCCATATTGTCTGGCAAGTATACCACTGACTGACCTTCTTGCCTCTCCTCGCATATACTGGTAGTGTTTCGAAGGACAGACCATCAGAGCAATCAGATACAAAGCCAGGCACGCCCTGAAAAGCCAGTTAAGCTGTCATTCCAACTGGCAGTTCAAATATGACACAAGTATCAGTAATGAAGCTTAAAAGAGCCACAAACCTCAAGACAGGCCTCTTCCTTTTCTGAGCTTCAGTCAGAAGCTGAGAACTGCACAAGTTCCAGAAAAAAACCAATGGGGTGGTTTTGATGGAGCAATTGAGGTGGGACAACATATTCCAAGAATCCTAATTCCTAACCCCCCTCCCCACATTAACCTTTGATTCAGAATAAGTAGAAGGGTAAGGGTATCTGTGGAGGAAGCACCAATAAATCCACACCTATGTTTTTATTGAAGCATTTTACTGATTTCTGTCAAGAGAACAATCCATTAAAAATTCCATTCAACCTAAAGACTGGCATTTCAGATAGTAAAGTGAAATTTCCTCTATGATCATCATTGCTAAATGAACTGACAGCATAAATATGACTTTAAAAAGATAAATGCAAAAAGTTAATCTACTTAAGAACCAATCAGTTGCTGGAAAGCATCCTGCCACATTAGAAAAACAGTAAATAAAAAGCCAGCCCGCCAGAGCTCCAGGAAGATTACTTCATGAAAGCAAATCAAATTGAAATCTCTTTGGCCGCCTGAATAGAATTTTTTCTCTAAAGGCTGTAGTACTGCAAAACCCTCTCTGTTTCCGTAAAGAGGGTTTGCTTTTCAGCAGGAGCTTCAATAATGCACCACTCTCCTATCCACTGAGGCTCATCCAGAGGGCCTGGCGTGCAACTGGTGCTCAATAAATAATCACAGGGTAAACGATGCCTTCCAGGCACATTCAGGGTGACTCTGGGTTAAAAGCTGTAAGGCTTTAGTGGCCGTTTGTGGTTGTTGCTGTTGTATAGTATATTTTTTTAGTGACTGCTGTTTGTTTCCTTGATATAAGCTGTAACTTGTGACTTCCCTTATGTAACTTGTGACTTCTCCCAACGCCTAGATGGAGCTGGACCTTTTCTGTCCAAGTTGCTATAGGCTGGGAAGTCATAAAAATCAAGCTTAGTCAAGTTGCATCTAAAGCATGTGCCTTTCCTTTTATGTAAAAGAAAGTTAATTACATATTGTTTGTGGAAATAAACACCTAAAAACAAAGTAGCTAGCGATCAGCAAGGTCATTACAAAGTACAAAATGGAAGGTCCCTTAAAATATTTGGCTAAGTGGAAAAAGTAAGATATAGAGCAGTGTGTAGTATTCTACCAATTGTGCAAAAAAGAGGAAAAAGGCCCAAGCCAGTGTTGCAAAGTGGTCAGAGTGTCAGCCTGCACACTGAAGGGTCTCAGGTTCAGTTCCAGGTCAAGGACACGTACCTGGGTTGCAGGTTCCCTCCCTACCCCTGGTCGGGGTGTGTGTAGGAGGCAAACAGTTGATGTGTCTCTCTTATATTTCTCTCTCTCTCTTTCCCCCCCCCCTTCTCTCTGTAAAGCAATGTGAGGATTAACTAAACAAAAATAAAAATGATGAAAAAAGAAATATGTAGCTTCTTGATTTTAGACACACTATCTCTAGAGGGCTATGCCATAAAAAAACACTGATGACTTATAGCACGGAACTGGGTGGCTGAGGGACAGAGATGAATGGAACCTTTTCACCATTTATAGCTTGAGTTTTTTTGGTAACTATAAAGGCGTACTATCTTTAAAAAAACATCAAATCAATAAAGACGTCTGCTGTAGCACAAGAGCTATTCTGACTGCCCAGAAAGTTTTTCCCATTATCTCCTGTTTATGGGGTTTCCTCAGGCGGGTAGTAACTGCTTGGATGCCTGTTAGATGAGCTGTTGTATGGTCAAGAGCAGCTAACTTACCCTGGCATTCTGATATACCTCCTACAAAGTCGTTTCATTTGTAAATATAAACCTTCCACTTAGCTACCTTCAGATTACACACTCCACTCAAAATGAATTTAAAAACATCACATTTTTGCCCTGCTTAGTGGGTTGCAGGTTCAATTCCTGGTCAGGGAATATGCCCAGGTTGTGGGTTCGATCTCAGGTCAGGGAGTGTATGGGAGGCAACCGAATGATGTTTCTCTCTCTCAAATCAATGAAGAATATACTTGGGTGAGGATTAAAAACAACAAATTATTTTATTTTATTTAAAAAAATATATATTTTATTGATTTTGTTCAGAGAGGAAGGGAGAGAGATAGAGAGTTAGAAACATCGATGAGAGACAGTCATCGATCAGCTGCTCTTGCACACCCCCTACTGGGGATGTGCCCGCAACCAAGGTACACGCCCTTGACCGGAATCGAACCCAGGACCCTTCAGTCCCCAAGCCGACGCTCTATCCATTGAGCCAAACTGGTCTCGGCTAAAAACAACAACAAATTAATTTTCAAAAACTTCCCTAATTCTGACCTGCTCTCCTCTTAAGTTAAAAATCATACCATGCAGCTACCATATCAAGATGCCAGTCTACGAACAATCTCAAACACCCTCACATATATGTCTCAGACTTTGCACAGACACAATGACTTGGGTGGGGGTGAGGGAAGGAGAGAGAACACATGCAACCATAGTCCAAAGGCGAGAATAAGAAGGGGTTCAGAAGATGTGTGTTTGCTTCTCCATCTGGAATTGGTGAGTAGCACATTTTAAATAATTTCTAAGCTCCCCACTCCATACCATTGAAAAAGGTATTAGAGCTTCAAATCCAAGCCATTCAGAAATAAAGATACTCCCCCCAAAACCACAAACAACTAAAAACAAAACACCAAAACACACACACACACACACACACACACAATCAAGAACCACACACACACAAAAACAATACAAATTTCCTCAGTTAAATTTCAAGCAATGATTATCACAGAGACATCAACAAAGTCTTGCAGGTAAGATAAAGATTTCGTTCCTAAAACTTGAAAACTTTCCCAAAAGCTGGATGAGATTTTCAAGCTGCCTGTCTACACCAATGCTGCCAGCTGCATTTTTTGGTGCCACTTTTTGTAATTCCAGTGCATGATACATGCTCCTGCCTCAGCCACCAAAGAAGTCACCTGTAGGATGGGAGCTGTGCTGGTGCTAGGTGAGAAGAATCTACTCAGTGCTCTATGTCTAGCACTGGCAGAAGGACACTGCTGACTCAGTCCAAATATCCAGAGCAGTGGCCCTCATTCTCTAGTTGGCTCAATTATTCAACTATTACATGGCGTTTTATGTAGTAAAAGTGGGTCAATCAGTTGCCAGGTGAAAGAAAAAGGAATGCTTAGATGGTTCCATTCTGTCATGCTGTGAGCCACAGATTTTTCTAGAATTATTTGCATACTCACTCAGACAGCTCACATCCAGCCAGTCCCACGTTCTATCTGGCTTGGTGTAAAAGTACCTCAGGCTGACATGACTTAAAATCCACAAATCTCCTGCCTCTCAGTTTCCACATCTACCACTATAGATGGAAGTTTTTTAAAATGTTTTTTGTTTTTTTTTTTTGGTTTTGTTTCTGTTGGTTTTGAGCACCTACAGAGTAAATAAACTCCCTTCACTCTGTCATCCACAGTCACTGAGCAAACATGTAAACTCTGAGTTCAGTTTCTACTCTGATAGACAGCCACCTGTCCAAGGTGGGCCCTCATGTGCCTGAGATTTAATCTTTGTTGTGGCTACCTGATAGAGTTCACAATTATTTTAAATTTATTTTTCCCTTTGTATTTCCATGAAACAGAAAACAACTCTGGGCAATTCCCATTGTGGCCAACCAGCCGTGGAGAATCAAATCCAGCGGTCTTACCAAGTCCTTCACTTCACAGGGGAGGCTGGCTAGGAAAATCTGGCCCTCTCTTCCTAACAGTAGGATGTCAACAAAATAGTTTAGATGTTTTGGCAGAGGAAGGGAGAAAGAAAAATCAAGTTTCTAAAAGATTGAAATCCTTCTTTATCTTAAGAAGTTACTTAAAAAAAAAAAAGTGTTTTTATTGACTTTAGAGAGAGAGGGAGAGGGACAGAGAGATAGAAACATTAACAGTTTGTCCCTTGCACACCCCCTACTGGGGATCAAGCTTGAAAACTGGGCATCTGCCCTGACTAGGAATCAAACCGGTGACCTCTTGGTTCATGGGTTGACACTCAAACACTGAGCCACCCTGGCTGGGCTCTTTTTACTCTTTAATAAAGGTCCTTGCTAATATAAAAAATGCCATCTCTATATATTTTCTCCATAAGTAGTATAACAGTTTTGAAACTGAATACCTGTAACTGAATCCTATATTCCTCAGGAGTACAGGAATAGCCCCACTGGGTCAGGCCCTGTCCACCGTGGTCAGTGCCCAATCACCAGAGGAGCCTCAAATCTAGAATGTGCCTGACATCAAGTATTAAAGGTGAAATAGAGACCAGCTTCTTCTGTAGCTCTTATGGCTTTGACCTTCACAAAGTACTAGTTCTTAGCCCTAAAAAGTCCACTTGCATTTCTTTTCTAAACCACCTCTTAAACGTTGTTCCATACTGTACTCCTTATACATATCCTAAACAGTCATATGTTGTTATACTCATGGTGCCACTTGTTTAAACATTTGGGAGGTTTATGAACTTCCCCTCCTGTCACTGCCCCTCACAGCCATCACACTCCTTACAGAAATGCCTCAGAGGTGTCTCTCCTTTCTTCCCTCCCTCCCTTCTCTTCTCCCTCTCAGGCTCTGGACTCTCACAGGTGCATCTTCCTCAGCCTAGAAGGCCCTTTAGATACAGATCACATGTCACTTCTCATTCAAGTCAGTGTTTACCTTCTTATAATCACTTATTATTTCACCCATTTGGATTGTGCTTCTTCAGTCTTTGCCTTTTCACATTAAAGAGTCCTACTCTTTTGTCTGATTTAGGTCCCTTTCCCAATTTTGACAAGTTCCTCCTCCAGATCCCTTTAGGAGCATGGACTGGAACTGTACAAGCACTCTTGAAGGTGCACAGTATAGTTTTTACCTAAAGATGGGAGGGTGTAAAAATAAGAAAAAACAAAGAAAAAAGTGGAACAATGTATGTGACCAGACCTGCAGATGTCCTTAGGAATTTCCAACTTTTAGGAAATTCCTTTTCAAACACTATTTCTCTCTTATGGGCAGTCTGTGTCTGTCTCTCACATTTTCCCTACTGAAAGCCACCTGCTTCTTACCAGCTTATCTTATAACAAGAGATGTATACCTCAACCCAGGGGTCGGCAATCCGCACAAGCCGTGGTTTGTCACTCTGTTGACTAATGAGTTTGCTGACCACTGTCATATACTATCCTTTACCTCTTTGCACACCATATGCCACAACTGCCTAATCCTCACAGCTCCCAACTACATGGTAACATTTAGTCTAGTCCAGTGGTCAGCAAACCACTGCACTAACCTGTTTGCTGAAAACCTGCTGTATATATCAAAACCACACTATAAATGACACTACTTCTTTATACAAGGTCAGGAGTATTATTCTTACATGTAGATAAGGACGCTGAGTCTAGAAAGATGAAATTGCCCAAATCAGAGTAGGTGAAACTGCTGTATGAATGTATGTTAGGCTGGTAACAAATCTAGAGCTCTTTCCCCAAGGTAATTCACTGCTACCCAACAATCTGGATAGTTCACCCTCAGATAATATAAAGATACTAAATAAAATATGCCTTAACACTGATCACTAAGAACCCTCCTCCCTTCAGAGAAGTGCTGTCGATACTTACCCTTGTTTCCTTTCACAGAGTCAACTGCCTAGCCACAAACTGATAACATGTTAGTCCTTCAGTAACTTAATTTTTAAATAGCTTTTTATATGGAACTCTATCAAGGAAGTTTAAAAAGCTTAAAGATATTAAATCAAACTGTTTCCCTGTATCCACTTGCTTATGAATCCCCTCAAAAAACTTTAGCCCATTAGATATCACATCAACACTACTGACACCATTAGGTTATTTTTGTGTTCAGTAAGTGCATCCTTTTCATTGGCTTCACTTGGTTGCCGGTTGAGTATGACAAGTCACTCAACTCCAATTTTCTGTGTTTTATCTGTAGTATTTCTTATACATAAGGACTAGTTTATTTTTCTAAACTTCCAGAACTTTAAAAAACATTATCATAAAAACACAAATAATTTTCAGGCTTGTCATAAATCTGATTAGGTCCCCACTTTCTATAGTTTTCATTTTTCTTTCATACTTGGTTAGCTAAACAAAGAAGTACGTAAGTTAGGCCAACCATATTGCCTCTGTCATTCCCAAGCACAAGTTCTTTTCTTTGTTAAGGATATTTTTTTTCCATTGATTTTTAGAGAGTGGAAAGGAGGAGATATAGAGACACATCAATTGGTTGCCTCCTACACACCCCCCAACTATGACCAGGGATTGAGCCTGCAGTGAGGCACATGCTCTTGACTGGAATTAAACTCGATACCCTTCAGTCCACGGGCCAACCCTCCGAACACTGCAGCAAACCAGCTAGGTCCCAAGCACAAGTTCTTTACCTTAGATGGGAGCTTCTCTCTGCCCACATATCCAACTAAAAGCCCAGTTATTTATAGAATCCACGGCCTAGAATACCCTTACTGTTCCTGCCTACACCAATTCTATCCATCCTGAGTTTGATTCAAATTCCATCTCTTACATCAGCCTTTGACCTGGTCGTTCTCCACTGATCTCTCTATATATTCTAGAGCCCTTTAATAATTATCTGAATCAGTCATTCTGCACTTAACCCCATCTTAAATGTTTATGTCTTTGTCACCTGAGTTCCTGGAAGACGGGCACCACAACATTTGCTTTCCAAGTTCCCTTCGGTGTCAAGCAATTCGGAGTGTGGTTGTACAATCAGCACTTGTTTTATACATCAGGACAATCTTTCTTGTGAAATCCATGGCATATAAGAATATTCTCTCTTCCAGAGTGTCTCTGGCTTTCACAGCTCCAGGATAGTGACCCCTTTGAAATATTGCCATCAAAAGGCTGCTAAGTTGGTTTGTAAGAGAGAACTGGGGCTGGGTATATCAGTATATCCGTATGATGCCAGGCAAATGCTAAATCAAAATGAGTAAGCACTCTGACACATAAACTCCTGAGCAAATGAAGAACACTGTTCAGAAGAGATTTTCCTATGGAATATTATATCTTGCTTTCTAGGAATGTGTATTTTAATCATTGGCATTAAATTATCAGAAAAGTCACATTTTCCTAACCCCCAAGTTACATTTTCCTGTAAGAATTATAGACAGAAGTATAACTAAAGAAATCAAACCATCTAGCTAGACCTAGGTAACCGACTTGATGTAGTTAGTGATAAGTAAGTTAAACAAATCACTCAAGCAAATACATCTTCTTCCCCTCATTGTGCTTTCCTATCAAAGAATCTCAAATTAATGGTTCTGATTTCAACTTAGGTCTGGTTAAAAAGCATTACTTTTATAATGTTAGAGTAAGCTATTCAGTCTTACAAAAGAAAGCAGATTACTTTAGATAAATATTTTAATATTCACTGTATATCTCATGCATGAGCCAAATGATAAATAGCCATTAACAGAGAACCAAATGTGGGCTTTATAAAAGGAATTGCCTTTGGGATGGGTAGAGATGTGAGAAACTATCTCAATGTGATTATTATATTTAGAAGGTGGTGAGTCCTAGTTCTCACCTGACTGACATTGTTATTAGCCCAGGACAGTTTCCACAGGATAAGAATACCATCTTTTATTTAGGTATGATGCCAGAATGATACACATTCTTACTAACTATAGTAAGGCTGAACTAGGGTTCCTAGAATATTCTCAAAGCAGCTCAGACCCAGGGCAAAAGCTAAAAAAAGGGAAAGGGAAAGGGAAAGGCTTGGTGAGTACTACTCACTGATCCTCTGTTCCAAAAAACTTTACAAAGAAGCATTTCTTCCCACGAGGTTTCTTCAAATCCTTGGGTGGATTAACAATCTGGGGGAGAAAAGGGGAGAAAAAAGGTGTTGTTTTTTTTTTTTTGACAGCTCAAAGCTGGTAAGAAAAAGAAAAAGGAAAAAAAAAAAAGGAATGTCTTAAAATAAAAACCCAGGGCCTAGAAATATGTTTAGACTTGGCACTTTTCTACAGAAGTTCCCTGTATCAAATATGTAACAAGCACAGTGTTCAGTAGATAAAATTTCTTTTGAAATAATCCTGTTTTAAAAGCAATTAAAATGAAGACCAACAGGACACTTTTGAAAATATTTCAAGGCAGGAAGCGTTGAGACAGGTAATAGTGACAATGAAAGTCAACCGAGGCATTGAAAATGCCATGCTGCAGAAACAGTCTAAAGACATTTCTTGGGCTCCTAGCAAGAATATATAAACAGAACATTTGGAAAGCTATGATGGATCGCCTCTTGCAAAATTTGAAATGCCAACTTCTGCAAAGATGCACTGGAGTAGCACATATGGTAACATGGAAAGAAGATTTAAACTGAGTTGGGACAAAAATACTTCGACTTTTCAGTAACCTACATTTAGATTTCTCTCTTCCTGAAGAATTTTTCTTTTTCTCCTTTTGTTAGATTTAAGTATAAAGCCAAATTCAAGCTAGAATTGATTTCGAGTTAAAAGACTCCATCAAAACCATCTCTGATTCAAGAAATAAGCAATTACTGCAGATTAAATGACCTGGTTTATATATTGACTTTTCCAAATGAACTGATATTAGAGAGAAAAACATTCTGATTGTTATTTAAATAGGCTCAGTTTAATTCAATGTTAGAAATGGAGGGGAATGCATCTTACATTCTTCACCTCTTCAAACCCAACTTCAGATGCCTTCCTTTAGTTTAGTGGCAAGACACTCACCTTTCCCGGCCACGGAGGATACCGGCCGAGTTTCCCCCTAGAGAAAACACAAGCGAGTCAGCATCTGCCTTGGAAAAGCTTGTCCATTTCCTCCAACCCACCCAATATGCAATTTATTTTCCTAAATCTCCAACTTGCATCCTCAAGCGCCAAAACAAAAGCTGGCAGACACGAGCTCTTAATCTGGCTTCCATGGATGGCCCAACAGTCTAAACCCCTCAGAACTGGAATGCAAAACTGTACACATAATGCGCATTAAGGTGTGTGCATTCATCTGGCAACAAGGGAATATACAACAAAACCACCGAGAGTCACTTGTCTAGAGCCTCCCCCTTGATGGGGGTGGGGGACAGTTTGCTCTGTAAACACAGACTTCCCTTCACAGTCTGGTTTAGTTCACCGCGAGACCAGTCAGTTTTGCCAAATGCTAATGGAAGCCTTCCTCTGGGTCAAGGAACAAGCTACGCAGCTAGAAGAGGCGGCGACAGCCAGTCTTGGTTCGGGCGGTTGTCGGGGACACAGAAGCAGACGAGGAGAGGCACACAAGAAGGCACTGGTCACTGCCAAGCCTAAAGGAGAAGTGTCCCCTCCATTTCTTCACGGGGCAGCGCCATCGGTCCGGTTTCGACACCCCCGGCCGGCCGAGCCGCCCGCACAGGTCGGTTCCGTCGCATCACGGGTTTTAACAGGGTTGCCCGGGCGATATGGCCCCGCGGGCTCCCCACGAACCCCAGCAAGACCCAGAGGGAACCGGCGTCCGCGGCCGACGCCCTTCATAGCAACCGCCGGCGTCCGGTCTGGAGCGCAGCTCTTTCCCCGGCGCCCTGACGGTTCGGAGGGGGGCCCACCGCGGCCACCCTTGGACTCAGTCTCCGGGGGCCAGGCTGCCCCTTCCGCCCGGCGTCATTCGCAGTGCCGGCACCTCATCTCGGCCTCTCCGTGAGGCCTGGAGCGCACAGAAAAGCAGCTCCTGGGCTAGCCGCCAACTCCGCGCCCAGGGGAGCAGCGCCCCGGCGCCCCTCGCTTGGCCCCGGCTGCCCGGACTCACCATACCAAGTCGCCAAGCCGCAGACTCACAGCCGCCATCTTACCACCCAACCACCACCGACGCACGGGTCGCCGGGAACCTTAGGCAGCCCTGGCACCGCCCATTGGAGTGCGCCCTGCCACGTGACTGGGAACGGCTGTCATCGGCGTAGCCGCCCCTCTGACGTCACCGCACCCGCCGGGGCTCATTGGCCGGGGAGAGGCACGTGACCAGGGCGCCGCTGTCTCCGCGCGCAGGAGCCCCAAGACTCCAGGCTCCTTTCCCCCCTCCCTCAGGCTCGTGACAACGAAGCACCCGCGGTCTGAGGCGGCGGCGAGGACTGAGCTGCTGACCGAGCGCGCGCAAGGGAGTCGGCCCCGCGACCCGCCCCGCCCCCGGACCCCGGCCTTTGGCTCCTTCCTCCTGGGCGTTTCCGTTACGGCCGTTAGTCTCCCGCGGGCCCCGGGGCCGGCCGCATCACCCCGCCGGCCGCTTCCCTGACGGAACTCGGCGCGGCCTGGAAGCCAGCCTCCGCCCGCTCCCGGGGCCCCGCGCCCAACGAGCTCGACGTGGCCGCGCCTGGAGGGGCGACGCGGTTCTTCGGAGCGCGCTTTCTAACGGCCGCGTTCAGGAAGCGGCCCCCATCCCGAGCCCTCGTCCGCGCCGCAAGTTCTCACAGGGCACATCCGTGCAGCGCGCCCCGAGGTCTCGAGTTATTCGACTTGTAGTCGGCGTCTCTGCACTTCCTCCTGGGCCGGCAGACGGCACGGCCGGCGAAGCTGCCCCGGGCGCTCCGGGACCCGGCCATGGGCCGCGGCGCAGGCCGGTCGCCCGCCCGGAGGCATGGCTCGGGGGCCGGCCGCTAGCAGCGCCGCCGTCGGGGCTCCCGCGCCGGCATGAGGACCGTCGCGGGGGGACGAACGCGGCCCGTGGGTCCGTAGGCTGCGTCGCGCCGGGGACAAAGGTGCGTGTCTTTGTCGGGACCGGGCTCTCGCATACGCTGAGCTGTAGTTTGACACTTTGGGAGAAGTTAGGAGCAGGTTGTTGTGACAGCAGGAAGGCAGATGCCAGTTGGTCGTAGTTTCCCTACGTGAAAACTTAAAGCTGTGGAAGGGGAACTAGAAATAGTTGAGCCACAGCGACAGCCCCAAACGTCAAATTCCAGATAGAAAATGACAAATTTTCGAAAGGTCCCGTTCCCAGTTGCAGACTCCAAAGATTCTAAGTCAGGGGATTCCTTAACCTAGACCCTGACATGTCTTGGGTTTGCCGCCTGCCTGGAGAGGTGGAGGATCCGCAGCTCCCGTAGGCGATTTTCTTACCCGGAGACTTTGGTGGAAGAAGTGCTGGGGATAGCGAACTGGCTTGTACGCAGCCTGGTTTTTCATTGGAGTTCAGTCTCCCTAAAGTACTGTCAGTTACAGGAACTTCCATTTACTGTTTTGTTTTAAAGACAGACCGATCATTTATGATTCCAAGAAATAATTCCATAAGATTCAACACAAGTTTCTAACTTTAAAACTCTTTGAATGGAAGGATATTTTAATGACTTGATAAAAATATGAAGTTTAAAGTAACATTACTTTGGGATTAGAGGCATTTCTGTCAGGAACATGACAAAGAATATATTGTCTAATAATATCTTGGAAGTTGTAGCCAATGCAATAAGACATGAAACAGAAATATTTTTTTTCAGAAAGAAGACAACATTCTCATTTCTGTGGATGACAGGATGGCCTTTTTTTTAAATGGAGAGAGAAACCATTAAAACAAGTTTAGTAAAAGAGACTAATTACAAAATCAGCACACAAAATTCATCAATAACCAATTTGAAAATACAGTGATTAAGAGAATGTATAGCACACAAAAAATACATCACTCCTGGGAATAACCTGAAATAACAAAAGGAGGCTAACGTTTCTTGGATAACATTAGTTGAGGGTTTTTAAGAGGGATTTTTAACATTTTTTTTTAATTTTGTAGAATACTGTGCTTTTACTTAGAATAAGATTTAGCTATTTAAGGTGAGTACAGGCATACCTTGTTTTATTGCACTTCACTTTATTGCCCTTCACAGATGTTGCGTTTTTTACAAATTGAAGGCAAGACCCTCCACCAGCAAAAAGATTACAGCTCGCTTTACTGTGGTAGTCTGGAACTGAACCTGCAATATCTCAGAGGTATACCTGTATTTAAATACTTAGCTTTTCTTAAGACTATACGTTTTATTGATAAATATGGTTTTATTTACAAATATAAGAATGTTTATATAACATTCTTCATCTGTAAAGCCTCAATTAAGTAACCATTTTAGCAAATTGAGTTCTAAACAATGAGCTTTTTTTACAAAGATAAATCCCCTTAAATGTTTTAACTGCATTTGAAGTTTTATTGATATATGCTTAGTCTCTTCAATACTTCAAATTTCTAAAAACAGTGAACTTATAAACCTAATAGTAAAATCTCTTCAAGGGCTTAAGTCGTGTAAGTCAAATAAGTGTGTAAATGAAGTCAGGTTCTTTTAAATGTACACTTTGAAGTTTATTTCAAATTAAAATTGTAAGTCTGACATTATTCATTAATGACTGATTCTCTTAAATGTTTTACATGACTTAGTAACAAGTATTATCAGTTATGATTATAAAAATGAAAAATCTGTTAATATTCTATAGGCTTGATTTACTTTATTCTCTTGTATCTGTAACTTCTCAGGCATTCAAAGTCACTTAAACAATTAAGAGAAGCAGTTTTACCATCCAGGTGGACTGAAGTTACAGTGTCTAAAATTTGGGCCAGGATAAAGTTACATTTTTAAATTAGTGCCTCAGTAGGGACAGGACCTGGTTGCCACTTCTAGGATGACCTTCCTGCATCCCATCAGTTAACTTGCAGATCTCTTATAATGAGACCTTACCTGCTCTTATCAGCAGGGGACTTTTAAGCCTTCGACCTTCAGCTGAAATTTATTTTCACAACCCAGTGCATCACAATGTCCTGGGGTAGTGGTCGGCAAACTCTTTAGTCAACAGAGCCAAATATCAACAGTACAATGATTGAAATTTCTTTTGAGAGCCAATTTTTTAAAACTTAAACTTCTCCTAACGCCACTTCTTCAAAATAGACTCACCCAGGCCATGGTATTTTGTGGAAGAGCCACATTCAAAGGGCCAAAGAGCCACATGTGGCTCATGAGCCGCGGTTTGCTGACCACTGTTTTAGAGGAATTTCAAAATCTTAGCGCACTATGGTCTTTTTGCACCACCAACCTGTTTTGCTGCTAATCACTTTGTTGTCTAGTTAGAATTATATTAACTTTTAGATATTTTACTTTTTTATCTGGTTTTTATAGATCACAGTTTTATGGTCATAGTAGAAAGAATGAATATTACATTTACTATATAAATACCCATACACATATATGGGTATATATATACACACATACATACATACAACCATATATATATATATATATATGCTGTGTGTAAATTTTTCTGAATAAATATAACTCATTTACAGTCAAAATGCAGTGAGCTTTTTTTGGGGAAACATCAAAATGATTCTAAAATTGATCTGAAATAATGAACAGGCTGGAATAGCCAAGTATTACTTTATTTTTTATATATTTTAAAACAAGTTTTAATTATTGATTTTAGAGAGAGGAAGGGAAAGACAAAGGAGAAGAGGGGTGGAGGAGAGAGAGAGAGAGAGAGAGAGAGAGAGAGAGAGAGAGAGAGAGAGAGAGACATACATTGAATTGTTCCACCCATTCATGCATCAATTGGTTGACTTATGTGCCCTGACCAGGGATCAAACTCACAACCTTGGTGCATCAGAATGATGCTCCAACCAACTGAGCTATCTACCTAGAGCAGCCAAGTATTACTTTTAAAATAATAATAATAAAGATGAATTTAAAATTCAAGATGTAACAGAAATAAGATATCCAAATTATTGTATAAGATATATACTAGATCAGCAGGGAAAAGGATTATTTAGTGATTGATGCTGGGAAGAAACCAAGGTTAAGCCTCACCTTTCACCTTATAGCATAGTAAATTCAACTTAAGTTAGAGTTCATTGTGAAAATTGTATCTGTGAAAGATAAGTAAAGTCTAATAAGAATTCCTGGTTGAAAGAGGACATTCTAGGGACAAAAGAAATGGGAGAAGCCATTGGGAAAAGAGCCTTGGTTTAACTGCATAAAAAGTTTAAATTTTCTTCATCATACTTCACTCTAAGCAAAGTTAAACATAAATAACAATGAAGGAAAAGTACGAGAGATATGACAGATACTCTATATATGTATATATATACATATACATATACACACACACACACACACACACACACACATTCATACATCCATGTATTAGGTTACTTATATTATTTTTCCTAAATACAAGGTTATAATAACTGTCCATACAGATGTGGTAAGAAGTTCACACTTGAATGTGAGTTTTAAAAAGCAGGACACAAATTATACATGAAGCACAATATATGTGTGTGTGTCTGGTATATATGCTTATTTATAGTTTGTAAACCCTTGAAATCTGGAGTTTACAATATGTATACTCTGACCATTTCCAAGTAACTTTGAAGGTCTTTGGCATGTGATAATTTGGCACTTTGCTAACACCTGAGAGAGGGTGGTGAGAAACTGGTGTCTTACTAATATTTTTAAATTCCAGCTTTTAAAAAATATGTATTGATTTCAGAGAGGAAGGGAGAGAGAAGCATCGATGAGAGAGAGAAGCATTGATTGGCTGCTTCCTGCATGCCCCACACTGGGGATTGAGCCTGCAACCTGGGCATGCACCCTGACCAGGAATTAAACTGTGACCTCCAGGTTCATAGGTTGATGCTGAGCCACTGAGCCACACCAGAAGCTGGTGTCTTAGTAAGTGAGCCTAGTCACACTACTCTTGAGACATTGTTTTTTTGTTTGTGTGGTTTTTTTTGTGTTTTTTTGTTTTGTTTGTTTTTTTACTTATTCCAGGATAGGCAATACTCTGAGCTAATAAAACTGCCATTATGAAGAATGGCTCTAAATGAAAGTAAACTGCTGATAATGAAAATAAAGAGATCTTACAAAAGAGGTTATTCTTAGCCAGAAAAAAAGTGTTAGAGAGCTCTGGCCAGTTTGGCTATCTGGGTTGGATTCTGGTCAAGGGCTTATTCCCTGGTTGCAGGCTCAATCCCTGGGCCCTGGTCAAGGCATGTGCAGGAAGCAACCAATTGATGATCTCTCTCACATCAATGTTTGTCTCTGTCTTTCCCCCTCCCTTCCATTCTCTCTCAAAAAATCTCTAAATAAATTTTCATATATACGAAAACATTTTGTATTTGATAGTATTTAAACAGAAGAAAAAAAAAGCAATAAATGGTAATTAAGATAAATTGAAAAATGGATTCTTCTTGACAATGAAATTCTTTTAAACTTAAATCTGTATAACTGAACAGGAAAAATCTTGGTTTGACCTGGCCTTTCTTTTCAATGTTAACAGAAGCCATGCAGTGACATCCGCTAAGACTTGTTGATAGCCATGTCGGAGCCCCACAGGGTCCAGTTCACCTCTCTCCCAGGTTCTCTGAATCCTGTGTTTTTGAAGAAATCCCGGAAGGAGGACGTTGGGGGACCAGAGCAGCATCAGGACTCTGAGCCGGCTGCAGCAGCTGTTCGGATTACACTCACCCTCTTTGAGCCAGATCACAAGCGCTGCCCGGAATTCTTCTACCCAGAGCTTGTGAAGAATATACGAGGGAAAGTGAAGGGCCTTCAAACTGGAGACAAGGTATACCCCAGTGGTCCCAGGCTCACTCTGCAGATCTAATGCTCATAGCAGCATGTGCAAATAGTACTTCCAAAAGGTGAAAGCAAGACTAGGGAGGCTTTGGTTGCCCCAAGATCATGGCATCTATCCCAAAGCAAGCACCAGGTTGGCCGATTTTGCCCCTGGGCATGAAGAGATAGAATTCTTTCTAGAACCATTCTCCTGATTTATGCTAGAGAAAATGTAAGGCACATCCAAAGCTAATTTTAATTATGGCTAAATAATATAAATAAACAAATAAATTCATGTCATAGGCTCTAAATATTACATATATGTAAATGTGACCAGTCCCTGGCTGTTCTATTGCTGGATTTCATCTGGACATTTTTCTTTTCCAAAGGATTCTCACTCTGCCTCATATAAAGCAGACAAAAAAAGACACGCACTGCTATTCTCTTCTCAACACAGTAATATTCTGGATAGTTACTTAGAAGGATAGAAACCTATTTTTCTGTGTTTTTTTTTCTTGTTTTATTTATTTGCTGGGGGGGCTTTGAGAATCTGTTTGATTTTTCAAGTGTTTTTTAAAAGAGCTATAGTGAGCCATTCAACTTTGCAAACCAGGATTTAATGGATTTAGGATTTAACAGACAAAATTTTAGTTCTTTATGTCATATATGAAAATGAACACCCTGTTAATTTCAAAATGCCTTAACCAAGATTTGCTTATAATTATCAGTTTAGTTTTTTTATTAATTCACTGTTACTTTATTTTAAAAAATACATTTTTATTGCTTTTGAGAGGAAGGGAGAGGATGAGAGAAATAGTAACATCATGATGAAAGAGAATCATTGATTGGCTGTCTCCTGCACGACCCAAACTGGGGATCGAGCCCACACCCTGGGATGTGCTCTGATTGGGAATCGAACCATGACCTCCAGGTTCATAGGTTGATCTCAGTCACTGAGCCACGCTGGCTGGGCAATTCACTGTTATTTATAACAAATTTTATCAAGTACGTTGTCTGTTGGGAAAAACACTGTAGTAATTTGGCCGACATAAATATTACATAAATAAAACTATAGTCTACATACTTAAATCCAAGAGTCACTGCTCTTAAACAGTGCTTGGTGAATGATTAGCAAATGATTACACTACATCTCTCTTGGTAATTGGTTGTATTGTCTCATGGCATGACTTTCTGCAGCAGTGCTGCTAATATTCCCATGTGGGATAAATCACGTTGCTGCTGTGTGCATTTGTTTTTTCTTGGTGACTAGTGAATGTGCTCATTCACTAGACCTATTTGGTACAAATGTAAAATTACTGTGATATATATAGAAAACCTTTCTGTAAAATTAAACTTTTCATACATAATTTTAATTACACAAACATGTCTATATAGGTAAAACAGGTGAACTAACTAACTTGTCAGTTTTTTAACATATGCATTCAAAAAACCTAATTTGTTATATAATGGACTTTTGGCTTTAACAGATACTCCCTCACCTGAATTAGTCTACTATATTGAGGTTTTACTGTATTTGTTTTCTTGGCAGATTTGTTTTTACTTTTTATATGGAACTTCTCAAACATGCATAAACTAGAGAGAATTATATAATAAGCTCCATGTACCCATCACCCAGTTTCAACTATTACTGATGTTTTGATAACTCATTAACATTGTAAAAATTTTTTATAAACTTATTAATTGAACTAGAAGCCCAGTGCATGAAATTCATGCAAGGGTAGGGTCCTTAGGTCTGGCCTATCAGGGCCTTCCGGAGCAGCCAGGGCCTCCCTTCCTGGCTGCTGGCTGCCAGCCAAGGCCTGCCTTCCTTCCGCTTCACCCCCTGATGGTCAGCCCACATCATAGTGAGCAATTGGTCTCCAGGTCAAACTCACACAGAACATTTTGCATGTTAGGCTTTTATATATGTAGCTTATGCACTTAAGAAAAATGCACATATGCCAGGCCAGCGTGGTAGCACCAAGGGGGGCATGCAGGAGTCAGTCAGTTGATGTTTTTCTCTCATTGATCTTACTATCTCTTTCCCTCTCCTCCCTCTCCCTTTCTCTCTCTCTAAAAATCAATAACATTGTTTTTAAAAAAAGAAAAGTCCACCTGATAAATGCACAGCTTAGTGGATCTCCACAAACTTAACAAATGTAACCTCTGCCTATGTCACAAAATAAAACATTTACTAGGACACCAGAAACCCAACATGATCTCAGACACTCTGTGAGCCAGGTACTAGCCTAATTCCCATCTGACTAAGAGCTATTCTAGAGAAATGCTACAGTGTGAGACCCAACCAACCTACCCTCAGTGCCTTACATAGTGCACAGGTATATAGTAGATGCTTACAAATGCTCTTTACCTAGTTCCGGCTCATACTGTATAATTCCATCTTTATAAAACACAAAAATAGGCAAAGCTAATCAAAGCTGTTGGAAATCAGGATAGATAGTACACTTGAAGATGGGGTAGTATTTTGGGAAGGCAGGAGGAGAGGTTTCTAGACATTTCCACATTCTTTTAGTGTAGTATCACCTAAGCACCTTTGTGGAAACAAATGTAGAACATTTGCTTGGAGAGAACAGAATGCAGTTATAAACAAATGCATGAAGATACAGAAAATGCATGCAGCAGGACTAGTATATGTGCTAAATGGACAAATGAACCCCTATAATTTATTCTTAGAATATTCAGAGAGAGTATTGAGGTTGGGAGGAAAGAGATTACTGATCCTTCAAGATAGGTGTCCAAAGAAAGGGACTACCATGAACCTAAGTTTGATTTTCAGTAGAACTGAGAGAAGAAAAAATTTATACCCTTCTTCTGACCAAAAAGCACAATAATTCTTAAGAATTTGTGCTACATTCAGTGAATTCTTAACCTTTATGAGCCACTGACTGCTTTGGAAGTGAATCCTTTCTTATAGTAATGTTTTAAAGTATATAAAGTAATTTTTAGTTGACAAGAAAAAAACTATATTGAACCACATGTCTGTATAGGTTGAGCATCCCTGACTGAAGGCACTTTGCCATATTTGGGGCTCTGTGGGACCTAGTGATGAGGTGGGTAATTGTAGGCATTTCATTTTGATGAATTACATGAATGGAAGTTTTTCTTTCTTAAACAACTAAGGTAAACACTGATGGGAAGTAGCATGTATTCTACCTTGTCTTTTCTGAAAAACAGTTGTTACTGGTATATAGTTCATAGGTGTTGAGTAGTCAGTGAATGTATTATGAATATATGGTGGGAGTTTTTATTTTGTGAAATGGTCTCTTTACAGAAGAAAGATCTCTCGGATCCTTTTAATGATGAAGAAAAGGAAAGGCATAAAGTGGAGGCCCTTGCCCGGAAATTTGAAGAAAAATATGTAAGATTTCTCTTTGTGAGGTTTCTAGACATTTCCAATTCTTTTAGGGGAGTATCATCTAATCAACACGATGTAGAAACAAGTGTAGAGCTTGGAGAGAACAGAATGCAGTTATAAACAAATGCATGAAGATACAGAAAATGCATCTTGCAGGACTAGTATATGCAGCTAAATGGACGAATGAACCCCTAGAATTTATCCTTAGAATAAATGTTACCCCTAGAATTGATACTTAGAATAAATATCTTGGTAAAAGGCATATGAAGCCATTTAGTCTCTTCTGTGTTAGACCATTTTATGCAGATACAAATCTATCCTATTTTAAAGGGTCTTTATGGAAGGAGATTTGGGAAGAGGGAGTGGGACTGTTGAGTGTTTTATATCCTTTAGTCACTAGCTGATAAAATTCAAGGCAACAATTAATTCTGTGATGTTAGACTTAGAAATTTGTTAAGAGGTCTCATTATTTGTTCTTACCACAATTATAACAACAACAACAACAACAACAACAAAGCATATAACCTATTTTAAATTTTAGGGTGGAAAAAAACGTAGAAAAGACCGACTACAGGACTTGATTGATATGGGGTATGGTTATGATGAATCTGATTCCTTCATCGATAACTCTGAGGCGGTAAGTACTTAATGAAAGTACCACATAGGAATGACCACATCCTTGCTCCTACTGGTAATGGCCCAGAAACTAGGGGATGGGTCAGAGTGAGCCTGCCTTTAGCATGAGGAGGGAGCTGCACTGATGAGGGAGGAAGAGATACCCTTGATCTGGGCCTTGGTTTCTTTACTGAAAAGGATACACGATCTGCCCAAAACACCTTCTAGCTCAGACATTGGTGACTGACCAGAAGCATGAGTAGGCATTTGGTCTAAAATGTGATAGGGAAACATATGCTCTACATCTTTGGACTGTAGTAGCAGCAATTGCAGCTGACTATTTGTTTTTCCCCTTTTAGTATGATGAGCTTGTTCCTGCTTCTTTGACTACAAAGTATGGAGGATTTTACATTAACTCAGGAACCCTACAATTTCGACAAGCATCAGAATCTGAGGATGACTTTATTAAAGAAAAGAAGAAAAAATCTCCAAAGGTTAGAACATTGCTTGCTTTTGAATTTCAGAAGTGAGTTGGTCCGAAGGTTGTGGGTTATTGTTAAGCTGAATTTCAGAAGTGCTTTTTTAAAATAAACGTTGTGAGGTCAGTGGGTGACTTGCTAGAATATGTGCCGATTTAGGAAAGCTTAGAGCAGGGGTCTTCAAACTACGGCCCGCAGGCCACATGCAGCCCCCAGGGGAGTCTGATCCTGCCCGCCAGGTTTTTTGGGCAGTGAGCGCAGCCAAGGTGTTACAGTAGGGATTAGTAGTTCATATAGTCTGGCCCTCCAGCTCTCTGAGGGACTGTGATCTGGCCCCCACTTTAAAAAGTTTGAGGACCCCTGGCTTAGAGGATTGACAGAAAGGCACGAGCTGTGCCAAGGTTGACAGTTCATCTCTCACACCTGTGCTGTGGGAGATACTGTGAGTCCCAGCAGGGTTGGCTTGGCAAGGATTTCTTAAGGTTGTCTCAGGATGGGGATGAGCGCAGTGAAGGGTGGGGGAGTTTGCATCAGTGTTGCTGTGTCTCTTCTGTGGACATGTAGAGGTCTTCAGTTTCTAGGGGTGTCACCCAGTAGAAACAAGTTAGCCTTAAGGTAAGTTTATTTTGAAATCTATCACTGCCTGTGTGTTTAACATCAGAGGCAGGTCCCACAAATAGCCCATTTCAAACTAGAAAGGTTTCTGGCTCTACAATGGCCACTGTTGTCTCAGCCCCAGGTGCTTCTAGGAGACACTTATTGGTGGAAATGCTGTATTGACCTGCCACTGGTCTTTGGTCCAGGAACTGATCTGAAAGCTTTTGTTCATGAAAGAACAAAGTAGGGGAGTTCTCAGGATATGCCCTGGACAGAGCAAGGCCAGTATTCTGTCGTGCACTTGCTTCCTGAGTGAGGGAGCCATGTAACTGTACCTTGTCTTTAATTCTCAGAAGCGGAAGTTGAAGGAAGGTGGTGAAAAGATAAAGAAGAAGAAAAAAGATGACACTTACGACAAGGAGAAGAAATCGAAAAAGTCCAAGTTTTCCAAAGCCGGGTGAGAGGCAGGAGCTTCTTTTCTAGAATAAAATCTGAACTATTAGGGCAGGACACCTGGGAGCTGACTTGTGCTCCTCCTCTCAGCTGCAGATGAGGCAGCTGGGCCTGGCCTTCCATTCCCCCTCTCACCTCTCACAGTGCTTTCACATCTCTTTGTGTCAGACATCCAGAGTTCTCTCTGTCTCAGTGTCAGTATTGGCAGCGGTTTCGGTCGCTGTATGATTGCTGCTATCTCTTATTCTCTTGGGCACATCTCCTTTGCCCCAGTTTTCCTTCTGTCTTTGCTGTTTCCCTTTGTCTTCTCTGGTTCTGCTTTTTTTGCCTCAATCTCACCCCAGCTGCCCTTCAAGTTGCTGCTGCTCCTGTTTTCTTCCTTTAAATACATTCCTTTTTCATCCCCTTTTTTCATCCTTTTATTTCAGCCTGGCAGTGTTTTTTGAAAGCCACTGGGTGTGTAGCACTTTGTGACACGATTTTGCTAACCTGTATTAAATCTCAAGCTTTGGTCCCAGTAAGAAGGAAGTTCATGTGCCAAGAGGAGGGAGGAGGAATAACAGGGTGGACTTAGGTTCCTGGAGACCATTGTGTTGGGGACAGGGGTAAATGAAGTTTCTCTGTGAATTTCCCTTTTGAAGTGTACTGCAGCCTTAGTAACCAGTTTCCTCCTTACTTGCAGCTTCACAGCCCTCAATGCCAGTAAAGAGAAGAAAAAAAAGAAATATTCTGGGGCTTTGAATGTTAAAGAGATGCTAAAGAGATTTCATAAGGATAAAGAGGCTCAGAGAAAAAGGAATGAAGAGCATAAGTCTGTAGCAGTCTCGTCAGCAGAAGCTCAGGGCCTACGGGAATTGGAGGGCACCTCTGACCCCTTGCTGTCGCTCTTCGGCTCCACTTCTGACAATGACTTGCTTCAGGCAGCCACTGCCATGGACTCACTGACTGATTTGGACTTGGAGCATCTGCTCAGTGAGTCTCCAGAAGGAAGCCCCTTCCGCGATATGGATGATGAAAGCGATTCCCTTGGGGTGGGACTGGACCAGGAATTCAGGCAGCCCTCTTCCCTCCCTGAAGGCCTGCCTGCACCCCTGGAGAAGCGCATTAAGGAGCTGGCTCAGGTATGGTGACACAGAGTGGCCAGGCTTTCCTGGAAGCAGTTTGGGCAGATTGACACTGGTTCTGCACCGCATGAAGCTTGCTGCCCAGAGCAACTCTTAGTGAATTGGCAATTTTACTGTAATCTTTTCCAGGCTCTCTTCTCATCCCAAGTGAGGAAACAGTGTAAGCTCGGCTTGTCAGATGTCATTTTTAGACCTTTTGTGGTTCTTTAACTCTTAGAAAATTTACTTTCTTCTGGGGAGATTTTTCTCTCTATTTTCTGCCTGTAGGTTCCTTTCCCACGGAGTAACTTTCCTTTTGTGTGATAGACTGACACTAATGTTGGCAGCAAGCAGCTAAGGCAGAGATCCACCTTTTTATTAGTAATCGGTTGAAGATTTTGGAAATTGACAAAAGTTTGCAGACGTGTTATAGAGTTATATACTTAATTGCCACTGAGTTTCAGTTGCTCCCTAAACTTGCATGTCATCAATGTTAGGTACTGATTACAGAATGCCTACATGGTGATAAATAAAAAGCAGAATCTGAAATGCTCTTCATGCTCTTTTAAAAACAGCAATAACTGTCAGAACGAGCAGCCATTGCTGTTTTCCCATGGTGACTGGGAATTGATCCCTAATTCAGTAACCTATAAACCAAGCATGGGTTGTTAGTCATGATGACATTGACCCTTCAGTTAAAATAATCTTTCATCTTGGGCATCATGGCTTGTAATGTAGCTCCTGTGGCATTTATACTACATAGCTGTAAGGTTTTTATTTTATTTTATATAGCTGTAAGTTTTAAATCAGTGATTCTCATAATGTTCCAGAATCACTATAGCTATAATACCCCTTGTGTTTTAGGGCAGGGTAAATGTTAACTAGTGCTACCAATGATTTTCTCACTTCCAAAAAATATTTGAATACAATATAAGAAGTAAATTAAACTATTTATTTTTATTAGTTTGTGTGAGGCGTTCTATTTGAATGTAATGATTTAAATGAATTGTACCACACCAGAAATTCAGAGTATATCTTAATAGGACATTAAGTTGGAAGCAGTTGAATCTGAACTTGGCATGTTTGAGCATACTGTCCTATATTTACTCTCAGAATTTATGTCAAAGAACTATTACTCCTTGTTCTTTTCAAACCTCCAGTTTGTAATCAAATTGTTTTGTAGCATCTGAAAGTCATGTTAAGTAAGTTGAATAAGGTATGTGTGGCAGAAGCTAGTAGATTTTTGGAGAAAAGTCAGAGCAATTCTTGGATGTGTCCAGACTTCCACAACAGGTTGTATTCTAGTCTAATGACTCATACTCATTATTTCCCTTTCTTGGGAAAGATGGACAAATTTAGTGGAAACAAAGTGACATAAATTGAACTGCATTGGGCTGTGATTCAAGAAAGCCTCACTTTCTGGATGGACACTGTGAGCAAGCTGTCCTTCCTCAGTGACTGGCAAGTCTTGGTTTTCTCTTGGGCACAATGAAGAGAGAGTTCAGGATTCCATAGGTAAGGTAGGCTTGGGTTCTGGTGGGGCAGTGGTGACCAGGAGAGTTTGATGTACTGGCTTGAAAATATAATGTTCAAATGTGAAATTGATACGTCATTTTCTGACGCTTCTATAACAGCATTAAAGAAACTTTGGGAAGTGGGAAGTGGGAATTACCTATCATCCTGACAATCTGAAAACTTTTTAATTTACATATTCTTTTCTAGCCTCTTTGTGTATATGTTTTCATGTAGTTGTAATTATAGTTGTGAATACTTGTTTCCTGCTTTCTTCACTTAATAAATATGATAAAGCCCTCATCACTTTTAATGGTTGCATGAAAAAGAAGGCTTATTTTAGAAAGTTACTTAATACCACTTCTAAGGATCCCCAGGTGCTTTGTTCCTACAGGGTCCTGCACTTGGGACACTTGGAGTCTCCAGACCATGTGCATGAGTGCTCTAGACCCAGACCTTCCTGAGAATCTGCTGGGAAAGATAGTCTTCCTAGGGAAAAATGCCTATGTACACAGGAATTGCATATAATTTCAAAAGCCATACATGGGTATTTGGATCCTTAATAAGGAGCCCTATCCTAGATCTTGAACTGGATATTGCATTTTAAAAGCTTAAATTAAACTTGATGTATATAACTATAACATTAACAATGTTATGTATTTATCTCTCCCTTCATTTTTCTTTTTCTTCTTCTTTTATTTTAATAATTTGTTTAGATTTTAAATCTTGGCCTTAGATGATACATGTATCAGTTTCTACTGTTAACTAAAAAATTATCCCAAACAGTGACTTCAAACAGCAATTCATTTCTCCTGACTATATGGATGGCTGGGTGGTTCTTCTTTGTCCTACCTGGGTGCTCTCTTGTACCTGCACTCAGCTGGCAAGATGGCTGGGTGCTGGGGTGGTGGGGCCTCTCTCTCCTCTGGTCTTCCTAGTCTTTTTTCAGCGCATGGCAGTTTTAGGGAAATATTTCAAGAGGGTGATTGTAGAAGTCATAAGGCCCTTAAGATCTAGCCTTAGAAGTTGTATGTACCGCATCACTTTTGCCACACTGTACTGGTAAAGTGAGTCACAAGTGCACACCAAATTGGAGGGTTGGGGAACTAGAGACCACCTCTCCCTGCTGCAGGAATGCATGTTCTGGGAGGGGAGAGAAATGTGGTCCTGTTTGAGGTCTACCACAGCACATAAGCAGATTCTAACCTGATGTCATCCCTTATGGAAAATTTTTTTCTGTGGGAAACAAAAAATATATTTATCTTTTAGCAAGAAGTGATACTTAAAACTTTGAAAAATATATTTGGAAGTTTAAGTATGCTAAAGAGGCCCTCCAAGAGGGTGACCTTGGAGAATACTGCCCATAGATTACTGCTTTCTTCTCATACCCATTTTTAATTCCTTACTCCCTTGAACTGTACATTTTTGTGGCCCCAGAGAATCCAGTGATTTCATTCAATGTGTCTTTTATTTTGGTTGTTGGAAAGCTCAGGTGTGTTGCCCCCTTAGGTTATTATCTTTAGTTTGGCAGCCTCTCAGCCTGGTTCATACAGATAACCCAGGTCTGTTTTGGTCCTCTATAGTCAAGCATAAAATGGGAACAATACTAAGACTAGAAAAGAAACAAAGACCCATGTCACCCACCCTGCTGCTCTTACCTGCTTACTGTCCTACTGATTTAGAGCCCCTGCATTGCAAATCCAGGGAGACATGGATTCAAGGAGGATAAGGTTGGAAAAAAACTAAACTGTTTGATCTTCTTTAAAAAAAAAAAGATGACAGATTTCATTCTGTTCAGCAAAAACAGGTACGGTATATGAGATTCTGAACTAGGTGCCGAACGGTTATAAGTAGCTTTTCTTCCAACAAATAAAACAGCTTATTAAAAGGCTATCAGAACTATTGTAGATCAGTATGATCTGGCTGGCTTAACTTTACTTCCTATTATTTTTTTAATATTTTTAAAAAATTATTATTGATTTCAGAGAGGATAGGAGTGGGAGAAAAAGATAGAAACATCAGTATGAGAGAATCATTGATCACCTGCCTCCTGCATGCCCCACTTGGGATCAAGCCCACAACCTCTAATGGGGAATTGAACTGTGACCTCCTGGTTCATAGACCAGCGCTCAACCACTGAGCCATGCTGGCCAGGCTTACTTTCTGTTTAATCTGGGATTGATCAGTTCATTCAACTCCTTGGGCAAGGATGTCCCTTAAGGTTGAAGGACCTAACTTATTTCTGGAAGACTATCTGATGTAGCAATCAATTGCTACTTTAATTAGATTTATTTTAAAACCTTATATTAAGGTTGAAGGACCTAACTTATTTCTGGAAGACTATTAGATGTAGCAATCAATTGCTACTTTAATTAGATTTATTTTAAAATGCAGCACCTGGCCTGGCCAGTATGGCTGACTCAGTTGGTTGGGCATTGTCTTATGTACCAAAAGGTTGCCATGTGGTTCGATTCCAGGTCATGGCACATGCAGGCTCGATTCACCCATAGGGGGTGTGCAGAAGGCAGCTGATCGATGTTTTGCTCTCACATTGATATTTATCTCTCTCTTTCCCTTCCACTTGCTCTAAAAATCAGTAAAATAAAAATTTTAAAAATCTTTAAAAAATAAAAATGTAGCACTTGACTAATTATCTTCAATATAAAAACCCTCAGAGGTACTGTCTACACAACCCAAAAGGCATCAGGAAAAAAAAAAACTTTAATGATGGGTCTGATAAACAGTGGGGCATTTGAAATACATGTTGAAGTAATTAGGTTGAATACTATGAAGATGCTTCTGGATCTTACAATTAGTAGTGTATAAGCTTAAGCAAAAGAATGGCTTGGTTTTATTTTCTCTCAAACTAAAATCATAATTGCAGTACATTAAAAGTGCTAAGTTAGAATTCCAGATCCTTCTGAAAGTATAAGAAATTGGCAGATGAATGGGTTAAAAGTCACACCATTTCTTCCATTCCATCCATCCATTTGACTCCTTTCATCTCAGGCTTCTGTGCTATCATCTAGCCAAGATATTTTGCAGAAGCTACAAGTTATGTTTGGTTGATACTGAGTTTTTCTTCCTCTAATTGCATTCTTTAAATCACTACTATCCACTCAGTTGGCATATACTGTGCATCTATTATATGATAGGTAGGTGTGGGAAATATATTGATGAATAAGATTCAGATCTTGTTCTCCATGAGCTTATATAAATGGACCAGGAGACATGTAAAAAAAAAAAAAAAAAATGAACAAAACAATGAAATAAGCCCTGTGATTCTTTTTTTCCTGGCCTTTTTTTGTTTGTTTGTTAGCCCTGTGATGTGTTGATGGCCAAGCAGATGGTCAGGTGATTCAACAATAAAGATTAAAAGAGAAAAAAAAGAGTGGAAGGATTTAAGAAAAATAGACTGCTGTTATTAGAATTGGGGAGCATAAGAGGGAGAGCAGAAACTAGTAGGTTTGGTTTTTGCAAGTTGGGTTTGCATACCAGAAGGTCATCCATTTATAGATATAATTGGAAATTACTTAGAAGTAATTGGAAATTCTGATTAGGGATTAGAAAAAAAGGTTTATGCTAGAGGTTTAGATTAGAGAGATCTAATATGTGCATTTGTGCTGTTTTGAAGCTGTGAAAGGGAAGGTGTTATTAGGAGAAGTGAGTTCTAAGTAGGACTTTGGGAGTCCATCTGTAATGAACGAACTAGTGGAAGAGACAGATGGAGTAGTCAGAGATAGGACAAGGACCTAGTGAGGAAGGCAAGTGGGATGAGATGAAAGTAGAGGATAGTTATTGGTGCCTGCTGTTTCAGAGGGCTTGATCAGGATTGACAATTTCATTTTAGGTAGTCACCTTATTGCCTTTGTTTGCCATCATTATTACATTGTAAACCATGCCTGAAGTTTTACTTTGCCAAAAGCCTTGGACCACTCTTGGATTTAGATCAGTGACTCTCAATCCTCTCTACCTTAGAGTCACCAGAGTTACTTTTGTTTTTCTTTATTGACTAAGATATTACATATGTGTCCTTATCCCATTACCCCCCCCACCCCCCCCACCCCCAATTCATGCTCTCACCCCCCTGTTGTCTGTGTCCATTGGTTGGGCTTATATGCATGCATACAATATGCATGTGTACAAGTCCTTTAGCTGATCTCTCCCCCTTACTGCCACCCTCCCCTATCCTCCCTATGAGGTTTGATGGTCTAATCCAGTGGTCGGCAAACTGCGACTTGCGAACCACATGCGGCTCTTTGGCCCCTTGAGTGTGGCTCTTCCACAAAATACCACATGCGGGCATGCACGTACAGTGCGATTGAAACTTTGTGGCCCATGCACAGAAGTTGGTTTTCAGCTCTCAAAAGAAATTTCAATCTTTGTACTGCTGATATTTGACTATTGACTAATGAGTTTGCCGACTACTGGTTTAATCAATGCTTCTCTGTCTCTGAATCTGTTTTTGTTCATCAGAGTACTGATACTTGGGCTTTTTTAAAAGAATACAAATTCATGAGCCTCATTCCTAGAGATTCTGATGTGATTGGTCCAGGGTGGATAAAGCTGCCAGGTTGCCAATGCGCAGTCAAGTTTGAGAACCACTGGTTAACTTTGGCAGTTAGCTTTCCTCACCTGTGCTTTCAGGGCTGTGGTTGCTTCAGGGGTTTCCAAGCTTGCCATACAGATGTTAACTGTGTTCTCATAGGAAGCAAAACCCTGCATAGTAACCTGCTCTATCTTGTGTTAATAGGTAGTAAGGTATGTTAGTAATTTCAATGGTCTGGGTAATGGCGTCTCTGATATACTGTAAATAGATTATGAATTTTCAGAGAATTATAATGTCCTTAAATGCTAATGTAGCACATTATTATTATTTTGGTAGATAAAGATCTTCAAATATTGCAGGTTTTAAAAAAGTTCGTGATCGTTTTTGTACTGCAGATATATGGAAATTCCAACTTGCAATTTAGATGATAGAGTGCTGGGAACAAAAGTTAGCTAGCTGGCCCTAGCTGGTATGGCTCAGTGGATAGAGCGTTGGCCTGCAGACTGAAGGGTCCTGGGTTCAAATCTGGTCAAGGGTACATGCCTGAGTTGTGGGCTCGATTCCCGGTATCAGGTGTGCAGAAGGCAGCTTATCGATGTTTCTCTCTCCCTCTTCCTTCCTCTCTGAAATCAATAAAAATATATTTTTTTAAAAAGTTAGCTGACAAAATCAAATGCATGATTGCTTTGACTCTGATTTTCTTTTATGTGACTTATTTCAAGTCCCGGGCAGAAGAGAGAGTCCATAGATGTTTCAGCAGCATTTGAAAAGAGCTGGATAAACCATTTCTAGAGCATATAGTGATCACAGATGGGCATGGTGAGGACTTTACTGATAGGTGTTCTGTAGGGACTGACTGCTCTTGTGCCTGTGGGTGAATGTGAGGACCCTGTGGGGAAAGTGCACTAATGGATGTTACTGTCTGCTATGAACCAGGCTGCCAGAGCTGCTGAGGGAGAGAGCAGACAGAAGTTCTTCACCCAGGATATTAATGGCATCCTCTTGGAGTGAGTATCTTTTGTTTCTTTACTGTTAGCATGCCTGGGTTTGAGCAGGCCAGGGGATTGGGATGTGATTGAACTACATAAAGACCTCTGATGAGATATTTAAAGAATTATTTTTGTTTTATTGTTCTTTTTAAGTGGGGTGGGGGGCACACAAAATATTTGTCTCTAGGAAATAATAGACCTTACTAATCGTAGGTAGCAGACGATATTAGGACACTGTCATGGCTTGTTGGATTTTGTGGCAAACATGAGATGAGATGAAAAAAAGGTGTTGCCTGCCTGTCTCTGGGAAAAGTAATATGATTTGGTATAGCCAGGGCCCTGCTCTCCTGGGTGCCCCTCAGTGTACCTGGTCATTCTTTTCTTACTGTCACTTCTCCTACCAGGGCCAGTGTGCACCGTCCTGTAATACTTCTTCCAAATGCCCAAACCTCTGAGATGCCACACTGTATGAATTGAGTTAAAAAGCAAAACAACAACAACAAAACAAACCTACATACCTAAATCCAAACCAGATTCTTTGTAGGTGGCTCTCTACAGCTTTGCCGCTTCTCTGCTGGTTACACTTTGCGCTATGTAGCAGAGGAAGCTTGTTGCTCAACAGCTGAGGATTTTTCTTATGTAAGAACAGTTGTTAAGACTTAGGGATATTCTAGCAAAGTACTTTGCCTGGCCAGGTCAGGAAGCCTGGGATATGGAGAGCACCTGAGGATCAGCAGAGATAAGAGTTTTATGTCCACAACACCTGTTAGAGTGTGCCATATAGGGAGAGTTCAAGGGATCAAAAACTATTGGAAATAGTGTTTTATTTATCTAGATGGAGACACTGAAGGGATGAGAATTTCCCTGACTTTCTGATCAGGGATAGGACTGGGAACTAGAGTAGTAAGGAAGTGCTTTTAGAAAGTATTGACTCCAAGTAACTCAGTTACTTTCCAGTTTGAAAGCTTTTCTGTCTTTTTCATTTATGAAATTTAATACTTCAGATCTTTTTCTCTGGGCTCTGATAACATTTGGCTTGGTCTTGTCTTGGACCTGAGAGCCTTAGCCCACTTTACCCAGCCAAGTTCATCAGGTTTGGGAATTTTTGTTTGGTGACTGTTGGAGATCTGTTGCACTGGCCACTTGGTTGCATTGTGTTGATGAGATAAGATTTTACCTGCTCTTGGCTCTTAGCTTTCCTATCCATGGTAGGGTGATCTAATGATGAAAGAATATGCCTGGGCTGTGGCCCATTGATAACTATTCTGTTCTTCAGCATAGAGGTGCAAACTCGGGAGCTGAGTAGCCAGGCTCGTTCTGGGGTATATGCCTATCTTGCTTCATTCCTGCCCTGCAGCAAGGACACCCTGGTCAAGCGTGCTCGAAAGCTTCACCTCTGTGAACAGGTGGGTGACTCTGCAGTGGAACATGTTAGCTTTGGGGCCCAGAGGAGGAGTGACTGAGTCTTCACAGATGTCACAGGTGCTGCTGCACCGCCTCTATGCGATTATTTTTGTAGTGGGTCCTCAGTATAAAAAGAGGTACATAAGCCCTAACCGGTTTGGCTCGGTGGATAGAGCGTCAGCCTGGGGACTGAAGAGTCCCAGGTTGGATTCTGGTCAAGGGCATGTACCTTGGTTGCGGGCATGTCCCCAGTGTGTGTGTGTGTGTGTGTGGGGGGGTGTGTGTGTGTGCAGGAGGCAGCTGATCAATGTTTCTCTCTCATTAATGTTTCTAGCTCTCACCCTCTCCCTTCCTCTCTATAAAAAATCAATAAAATATATATTTTTTAAAAGAGGAACATAAAACAGATTTATGATATGTCCTGCTCTCTGCAGGGAGGGCGTCTGAAGGAACCTCTCCAGAAGCTTAAGGAAGCCATTGGCAGGGCAATGCCAGAGCAGATGGCCAGGTACCAAGATGAATGCCAGGCCCATACACAAGCCAAGGTTGCTAAGTAAGTATGTCCCATCGCTCTCATCAGCATTCCCACCTCCTTATCTTAGAGGTCCCAGGGGAAGGGGGGGTGGGGGGACAAAAGGGAGGCAGTGGACACAGGAAGGAGTAGTTTTCCTGTGGTGACTTTAGGATCCTGTTTAATTCTGTTCACCCGGTAGGATGCTGGAAGAGGAGAAAGACAAGGAGCAGAAAGAACGGATTTGTTCTGATGAGGAAGAAGATGAAGAAAAGGGGGGCAGGAGGATAATGGGACCCCGGAAGAAATTTCAGTGGAATGATGAAATCAGGTGTGCCCAAACTGGGTCCTTGCCTCATTGGAGGGTTTGTGGGGCCAGTGTCTGAGCATGTTCCCGTATTTCTAATGAAGGTTAGAATCATTTACTTTAATCAGGACTGGTGAAAGCACATGATTAAAACCTTGAAGAAGCATTTGGGGTAGTTTGAAGTTTCTGACTCCTGCCTACTCCTTAGGGAGCTGCTCTGCCATGTGGTGAAGATAAAACTGGAGAACTATGATGAGAAGAACAACAAAGTCCATTCCTGGGAAGATTATGTGAAGGTGTTTCTGGATGCTGAGGTCAGACCTCTCTGGCCTAAAGGCTGGATGCAGGCCAGGTGAGTGCCCATGAATAGCCATATGGTCAGTGTGACGATGAGGAAGAATATTCTTATAGCAAAGAAATATTTGAGTTCTTCTATTGTGCCAGGTCAATATGGTTCCTTCTCTCAGGGATCCACTGTCTGGTTGACTCAACTCTAATTTCACATGAGGAGTTGGGGAACATGAGGAATTGAGGCTCTATGTCCTTCCTTCCCACCTTAGTCTGCTTTTTCCTGTGTTGAGATGTTGGCTCTTACTGGAAACTGAGAGATGGAAACATCTTAATGTTCCAAACAGAAGTCTCATTTGCAAGTAGCAGGGCTGACTGATTATTGGAGTTAAGTGCTAGACTTCTCATAGGCTGCTTTGTATTGATGTAGCTTTCCATGAATAGGCTATATCTGCAATACCCAAAGTTAGCTGGAGCTAGTGTTCTTTTCTAAAAATGTTTTATTGTGCCGAAACCGGTTTGGCTCAGTGGTAGAGCGTCGGTCTACGGACTAAAATAGGGGTGTCGAACTCAATCAGAGAAGGGGCCAAAATCTAAAATCCAGCCTAAATCGCGGGCCGAATGGTTTACTGAACAGTCATAAACTGACAATGTCATAAACTGACAGCGGAGTGCAGTGATGACAGCGCAATGCGGGCCACATTGCAAGGCCTGGCGGGCTGGATTTGGCCCGCGGGCCTTGTGTTTGACACATGTGGACTAAAAGGTCCCAGGTTCGATTCCGGTCAGGGGCTTGTACGTTGGTTGCGGGCACATCCCCAGTAGGAGGTGTGCAAGAGGCAGCTGGTCGATGTTTCTCTCTCATCGACGTTTCTAGCTCTCTATCTCTCTCCCTTCCTCTCTGTAAAAAATCAATAAAATATATTTTTTAAAAATGTTTTATTATGATAAAATATACTTAACATAAAATTTATTATCTTAACCTTTTTTAAAATCATCTGAGGATATTTTTTCCATTGATTTCTAGAGAAAGTGGAAGGGAGGGAGGAGAAAAGAAGGGAGAGAAAGAGGGAGGGAGGGAGGGAAGACAAGAGAACATTCATATAAGAGACACTTGCAATCATCATTCTACTTTCTGTCTCTCTAAATTTGACTACTCTTAAGTACCTCATTTGAGTGGAGTAATTCAGTATTTATCTTTTTGTGACTGGCTTACTTCACTTAGCATAATGTCCTCAGGGTTCATCCATGATTTAGATAGCACAGAATTTCCTTTTATTTTTTAAGGCTGAATAACATTCTATTGTATGTATATATCACATTTTGTTTATCCATTTGTCGATGGAGAGTTACTTTGCTTCCATATTTTAGCTGTTGTGAATAATGCTGCTATGAGCAAGGATGTACACATATATTGAGACCCTACTTTCAATTCTTTGGGGTTTATATGTACTCAGAAGGGGAATTGCTGGATGATATGGTAATTCTATGTTTACTTGATTGAGGAATTTCCACAGTGGCTATTTTACATTTTCACAAACAGTGCACAGGATTCCAGTTTCCCCACATTCTCACCAACACTTGTTTATAGTTTATTTTATTGTAGCCATCCTAATCCAAATAGGTATGAGGTGGTATCTCATTGTAATTCTCATTTGCATTTCTCTAATGATTAAGGATGTTGAGTATCTTATTAAGTACTTACTGGTCATTTGTATGTCTATTTAAGTCTTCTGCCCATCTTAAAATTTACTTCTTTTTTTGTTGTATTTTAGGAGTTATCTATATATTCTGGCTATTAATCTCTTATCAGATACATAATTTACAAACATTTTCTTCCATTCTGTGGGTTACCTTTTTACTCTGCGTAGTGTCTTTTGATGCACAAGTTTTTAAGTATTCATGAAGTTTGATTTTTATTTCCCTTGTTGTCTGTGCCTTTGTTGTTATAGCTAAGAAATGATGGCCACATCCAGTGTCATGAGGCTTTTATGCTATGTTTTTCCAAAGAGTTTTACTGTTTTGAGTTTTTCATTAATTTTCTTGATCCATTTTTAGTTAATTTTTGTATATTTTGTATATAGGTGAGGGGCCAACTTCTTTCTTTTGTATGTGGATATCCACTTTTCCCAGCACCATTTGTTGAAAAGAATGTTCTTTCCCCTACTAAATGGTTTTGGCATGCTTATAAAAATGATTTGACCATATATGTGAGTGTTTATTTCTGGGCTCTTTGTTAATTCCATTGGGTTATATGTCTGTCTTTAGCCAAGACGACAATATTTTGATTACTGTAGCTTTGCAATAGTTTTGAAACCAGGAATTGTCAGTCTTCCAGTTTTGTTCTTACTTTTTGAGATTGTTTTGAATATTCAGGGTCTCCTAAGATACCATGTAAATTTTAGAATGTGTATTCTATTTCTGTAAAAATTGTCTTTGAGATTTTGATAGGGATTGCATTGAATCTGTAGAATACTTTGGGTAATGTTAACATTGTAATAATATTAAGTCTTCTAATCCTTAAATGTGGTATGTAATTTCATTTATTTATGTTGGCTTTAATTTATTTCAGCAATGTTTTTATTTCATTGTATAAGTCTTTCATGTCCTTGGTGAAGTTAATTTCTTAGTTTTTAAAAAAAATATTGTTGAAAGATTCAGGTTTGGGCCAGGGCCACACAGAACGGACTCAAGGTTCAGTGTAATCAAAAGGATGTTTATTTGAGGCACCTAGGTGCAGGTGGTCTGACTGGAGAAAGAGCCAGCAGTGAATTGGGGAGGGAGGGAGTAGGCTTTTATAACTGGCAATTTGTTCTTCTTAATCCCTTTCACCTTTTTCACCAATTTCCCACCAATCCCCCTCCTGGTGACTAACAGTTTGTTCTCTGTATTTGTCAGTTTCTATTTTGTTTGTTCATTTCTTTTTGTTGTTCTTTTTTTTTTTTAGATTCCACATATATGTGAAATGATATAGTATATATCTTTCTCTGTCTGTTTTATTTCCTTAAGCACAATACCATGTGGGTCCATCCATGTAACAATGGCAAGATTTCTTTCATTTTTGTGGCTGATTAATATTCCATTTTATGTATGAACCACATCTTCTTTATCCATTTGTCTGTGGATGAACATTTGGATTATTTTCACATCTTGGCCATTGTAAATAATGCTGTGATGAACACAGAGGAGCATATATCTTTTTGATTTAGTGTTTGGCTGTCTTTGGATAAATACCCAGAAGTGAAAATGCTGGGTTATGTGGTAGTTCTATTTTTAATTTTTTGAGGAACCTTCTTACTGTTTTCTAATGACTGCACCAATTTTTTATTTTTATTTTTATTTTTTTTTATTTTTTTTAATATATTTTATTGATTTTGTACAGAGAGGAAGGGAGAGAGATAGAGAGTTAGAAACATCGATGAGAGTCATCGATAAGCTGCCTCCTGCACACCCCCTACTGGGGATAGGCCCGCAACCAAGGTACATGCCCTTGACCGGAATCGAACCCGGGACCCTTCAGTCCCCAAGCCGACGCTCTATCCATTGAGCCAAACCGGTCTTGGCATGATTGCACCAATTTAGAATCCCTGAATTCAGTTTGCTAATTGGTAAATAAGGCTTCCTTTTTCTCGTTTGCCAACAATCAAGGAGTGAGGATATTTTTCCCATTTATTTAAAAATATATTCTTTTTATTGATTTCAGAGAGGAAGCGGGGAGGGATGGAGGGAGGGAAGGAGAGAGAGAGAGAGAGAGAGAGAGAGAGAGAGAGAGAGAGAGAGATCAGTAATGAGATAGAATCATTGATAGGTTGCTTCCTGTACACCCCACCTGGGGTTCGAGCCCACAACGTGGGCATATGCCCTGACTGGAAATTGAACTTTGACCTCCTTGTTCATAGGTCGACACTCAACCACTGAGCCATGGCTGCTGGGCTCCATTGATTTTTAGAGTGGAAGAGAGGGAGAAAGGGGAACAAAGAGAGAAATATCTATGTGTAAGAGATACATCTATTGGTTACCTCCAACATGTGCCCCAACCAGGGGCAGATATCAGGCCTGCAACCCAGATATGTGCCCTTGACTGGGAATTGAACCTGCAACCCTTTGGTGTGCAGGCTGATGGTCTTACTTCGGAACCATGCTGGCCTAGGGTTCTGTCATTATTTTCTCAAATAGGTTTTTAATGTCTTGTCTTTTTTGTTCTTTAATCCTCACCCAAGGATATTTTTTTCCATTGATTTTTAGAGATAGTGGGAGGTAGAAGGTAGAGAGAGGAAAAGAGGAAGAAAGAAACATCAGTGTGAGAGAAAGATATTGATTGGTTGCCTCCTGCACGTGCTCCTACCAGGGCTGGGGACCTGCATCCAAGCTATGTGTCCTGGACCTGGAATTGAACCCGAAACCCTTTGGTCCAAGGGCTGACACTCTAACCACTGAGCTATACCAGTCAGGGTAGTTTTCAATTTCTTACTCCTCCTCCTCCTTCCAGCACCCTATGATGTAAATGTTGGTACTCTTGAAGTTGTCCCAGAGGCTCCTTACACTGTCTTCATAATTTTGGATTCTTTTCTTTTTGCTCTTCTGGTTGGTGTTTTTTTTGCTTCCTCATATCATATTCCAAATCGTTGATTTGATTCTCGGTATCCTCTTACTCTACTGTTGATTCCCTGTAAATTATCCTTCATTTCTGACTGGTCTTTTTTTTTATTTTTTTATTTTTATGTTGTTGATGTTCTAAGTTCCTTGAAGTTCTCATTAGTTTCTCGAGCATCCTTACAAGTAATGTTTCGAACTCTTTCTGGTAGTTTGCTTGCGGAGACCATTCCATTTCATTTAATTCTTTTTCTGGAGATTTCTTCTGTCCTTTCATTTGTTTGTCTTTGCATTTTTTGCTTCCCTGTGTTTGTTTCTATGTATTAGAGCTGCTGTCTCCTGGAATTGTAAAGTGGCCCTGCGTAGTAGATGTTCTATAGGGCTCAGTAGCTCAGCCTCTCCGGTCACCTGAGCTGAGTACTCTAGGTGCAATCCTGTGGGCTGTGTGCACAGTCTTGTTGTAGTTGATCCTTGACTGCTGTTGGTGTCACTGGGCGGGATTGACCCCCAATCCAATTGGCTGTGAAGGCCATCTGTGACGCCAGCGGAAGAGCTGCTGTGCAGGAGATGCCCCTATGGAGCAGGATTAGCTTCACTGAGTCCACCCTTAAGTGTGTCACTTGTGGATGTAGTAGGGTTGTAATCTGGTGTAATCTGTGGGTACAGTGGCTCTGGGGTCCTCCTGGGAAGTGGAAAGTCAATACTGCCTGTGCCTTGTCTGGGTCCACTGACAAGAGCTACAAAGCTATCTGCAGATGGTTGCTACTTGTGATGGGCTTGGAGGTGCCCAGGAGATGCCAAGCTGTGAATCAAGGCAGGCTGCTGCTAGTGTTAGGCCAGGGGCCACCTATCGAGAAGTATAAGGTATGCTGAGGCCAGCTCCTGCTTTTTTTTTGCAGGCTTTAAAAAAAACAAAACACATTTGTTGCCGAAACCGGTTTGGCTCAGTGGTAGAGCGTCGGTCTGCGGACTGAAAGGTCCCAGGTTCGATTCCGGTCAAGGGCATGTACCTTGGTCGCGGGCATATCCCTGGTAGGGGGTGTGCAAGAGGCAGCTGGTCAGTGTTTCTCATCGATGTTTCAAGCTCTCAATCTCTCTCCCTTCCTCTCTGTAAAAAAATCAATAAAATATATTTTAAAAAAAACCACATTTGTTGCCAGCCACCGTGGCTCAATGGTTGAGCGTTGAATTATGAACCATAAGGTCACAGTTCAATTCCCAGGAATTGGAGCCCAGATTGTGGACTCTATTCTATTCCCAATGTGGGGCGCATACATGAGGCAGCTGATCAATGATTCTCATCATTGATGTTTTTCTCTCTCTCCTTCTCCCTTCCTCTCTGAAATCAACAAAAATATTTTTTTAAAGGAAAGGAACTGGTAATATTTGAACATTTAAAAAAAAATTTTAAACCATATTGTTTGTCATTACCAAAAAGAGACATCTTTAAAACCTCATGCTGCATAGAAAATGCAGATAGTTCTAGTTATCTGGTCAAGAGACAAAAAGCAAGCACTTAAGGTCTTCAACTTTAATCTTTTGTTCATTCCTTATTACTGGTATTTTTTTTTATTTTTTTATTTTTATTTTTATTTTAGTATGTGAGTATGTGAGTGTGCATGAATTGGGGGTAGGAACTTTTTTTTTTTAATATATATTGTATTTTATTGATTGATTTTACACAGAGGAATTGAGAGGGATAGAGAGTTAGAAATGTCGATAAGAGAGAAACATCGACCAGCTGCCTCTTGCACACCCCCCACTGGGGATGTGCCCACAACCAAGGTACATGCCCTTGACCAGAATCGAACCTGGGACCTTTCAGTCCACAGACTTACGCTCTACCGCTGAGCCAAACCAGTTTTGGCTTTTACTGGAATTTCATTTCATGCATTTCTTCTTGTTGGATGACAGAGAAGGTAAGCCTGCATTTACTCAGCCCTCCCTGCTCAGCCTAGAGAGCAGACAGATTCTCAGCTGGTGGATTGACTGCTTTTGTCTCTTTGTCTTCTTGTGGTTTAGAATTTTCTGGCCATCTGCTTCAGTAATTGAAGTTGTGGCAGTACCAACTTTGAGGTGGCTGCTGACCTTCCTTGATTTTCCTTATCTTCTTCATTGCCATCCTCTCTAGGCTTTCTTTGACGAGGAGGAACCTGTGAAATCATGGTCTATAGTCCTGATACATAATCTGTCTCACTGGTCTACCTTATTCACCTGCACCTGGTTTTCAGCACCCTCCATTACTTATCCGTGCACAGGAAGGTTGAATACTGTGGGCGATGCCCAAAGGGTCACTGCATATAATACAGTGGTAACCATCACCTGGGGTAGGCTGCGTGGGATAGGGCCAGTGCTGTTGAGCCTGGCCTTCGGAGGAGCTCTCTCCTATCCCTCATTCTTTCCCCCACTTTCACTATTCTGGTAATTGCATGGAGGACCCCTGCGATGTGGATAGTGTCTGTAATGGTTATGGTCTGCTGCATATTTACTGCCTTCACTGGAAATCCACCAAGGCATTTTGCTGCCTCCATAACCTTTTCTCCTTCAACAACATCAAACTCCACAGTCTCTCCATATCCTACATTGCAAAGGTACTTCCTGGGCTGCTTCTTTATGGCAACCTTGTGTACAATACATCTTCCTTGGGTGTCATTCCTGTTGATGAAATCATATCTGTTTCTTACATTGAACCATTTTACTGATTCTAAAACCTTTGTTGCAATAAGCTTCTTGTCCCCCAGTGATGTGAGGCTGCCCTGGCTGTTGGGCGCTGCCTATGGTGCTAAGCTTGGTGTTGGCAGTGCTGGAGGGGGGCAGTGTGCTAGGCTTGGTGTTGGCAGAGCTAGAGGGGGGCAGTGGGGATACTGCTGGGTCTTGGCCTCCCTGCTCATGGTTATGGTGATGGTGATTGGGGCTGGCTGCGGCAGCTATGGTTCTCCAGAGTATGATGATAACTAGCTCTGTGGTGGCGGTGGGGCTGCTCAGGGCTCTCTAGGGTCCACTTTCGACTACCACTTGAACTTGAACTCTCTTTTTTAAATTATTATTTATTTACTTATTTTTTATCATTGTAGGTAGTCTGTGTACCAACAAGAAGCCTGAAGTGTAGATTTAATGTTTTCTTAAATCTTTTCTCAGCTTTTCCTTGGATATGCATAGTTACTTTCTAATTTTATCCATGTATGCAGTTGTTTTGAATATCCTAGTCTTTAATGTTAAGCTTCTAAAAGGGGAAAATTGAAAAATGGTGTTAAAAAAAGGCCCTTTAAATCTCCTAGAAGTCACTTGAACCAGAGATGCAGAGTTTCACAATGGTGGGAAGAGAAACAACAATGGCTGCTCTCTATGAACAGAAGGAGCAATCAATAATTAGAGCACATATCCTGAGAGTTGTAGGAGAAGGTCCTTTTGCCCACCTCAGTTCCTGCAAACTACTTTGGGAACAGGTGCACAGCTACCTGCTATGGGGTTAAGAGTTGGGTAGCTGCTACTGTGCTAAGAGCTGAAATAACCCCACAATTTACCCCCAAGTCTTCCTTTGGAAGCTGCTAGCTTTGATCAATCTTAAGAGCTCCAAAATAGTTATTTCAGAGAGATTCTGCCAAAGCAGTTGTTGTCCAGGATGGAGAGAGGATTAATTCTAGTGCTTTCTACTCTGCCAAATTTCCAGAATCCTCCCCTGGAGCTTAAGTTCTTGATTGGACCTGATTTTTTGTGGGTTGGGCAAATCATGGAGCCTTTTCTTGTTTCAGTATTCCATCTGTAAATGGGATTGCTCTTCTCTCCTTTGAGATTGGACTTTTGAAGGTATGAAGGGAAGGGCATAAATATCATTTTGTTGAGTTTCTCTGGAAAGAGACATACTGTGGGTCACTCCACATTTTACTCCTAGAAGAAGAGAATGGGCATCAAGGATAGCACTCCTGCCTTCAGGGGAAACATCACCAAGAGAGGTTTAGATGTAGAATCTTAGCTTTTTTTAAAAAAATTAATATGATTTTATTATTTTAGAGAGGGAGAGAGAAAGAGAAACATCAACATTGATTGGCTGCCTCCTGCAAGCCACCCCACTGGAGATTGAACCCGCAACTTGGGCATGTGCCCTGACCAGGAATCAGACTGAGCCACATTGGCCAGGAGAGCCATAGCTTTTTGGTAAATCTTAGATTCTTGCCTTTCAGGTGGCCAGCACATCCACTTTTGATCTCACCAGCAATGAAGTCACTAGTACTCTGACATTTAACTAGTAATAGTTACTGAGTACCAGGGATGGTAGGGAGCTCTAGAAACAAGGTCTGTGTTTTCAGGGGGCTTATGCAAACTCCACCCTGTTATCTGTTTGTTTCAGGACTCTGTTTAAGGAGAGCAGACGAGGCCATGGGCACCTGACATCAATCCTGTGAGTGTCTCAGGGTTTTCATTTCTCAAGATAACTGCCATTTTTATCTCTTTGGTGGATCTCCTCTAAACCTTTTCTGTGTTCATTCTTTTGTTCAGGGCCAAGAAGAAAGTAATGGCTCCTTCCAAAATCAAGGTGAAGGTGAGTCAGCCTCTTCAGATCATGTACCATCTGTTCTCCTCTCTCTCCAGCTATGCTCATGATACCTTTTGAATGATGATGGCAGCTCATTGAGCTTTGCTGCTCGGGGGAACAACTCTTCAGGATGGTATTCTTGAGGTCGTACCAAGAAGCATGTCAGGTCCACCAGAGGGGCCTTGGGTTGTTGGCAGGGCGGAGACCTGAGCTGGGGCACTTAGTACCCTCCATCCTTAGTTCAAGGAAGCAGTACCCACTGGCCAGTTCCCAAGGTGGTTGTGGGATTAAATGAGGTCTTCCTGACAGCTGTCTGAGGCATGAAAAGCCCCTGCATATGTAAGGGTATTATACTGTATAAAGATATTTTTATGGAAGAACACACTCCTAGCCAAGTGTGGGTTAGGCTGGAGCTACAACGGAAAGGACAGGTGGCTTTGTTGACTTTGAGAAGCAGAAATGAAAGGAAGTACAGTGTTTATAGAAACTGAAAATTAGCTTAGATGTTATAGAAACCTCTCAATCTAGTTGGAATTGCTGTTTTACTAAAATGTTATCAATTCCTAAGGCTTTATAGTGCCTTTAACCATACCAGAACTATTTGGGAGAATAAGCTATGTACATTGTTTATTTCTAAGTATCTGTTGAGCTTTTGCAATGTCTCAGGCACACTGCATTGAGCACTTAGATAGCTCCCATTTTTATCTCATGAAAGGACTTTTCTTTTGAACCACCTGAGGAGACAGATGCTAGGAAAAATCAAGGAAGAAAACAAAACTAGTTCAAGGCAGTTTTCATGCCATGCATCCTTTTCTGATTACAGTGAGGAGCATTCTGAGATAGTGTGTGTGCCAGTAGGGAGAGTGTCTTTGGTCAAGTCTTGTATTTTTTTCAAAAACAGAGAAAAGAAGCATTTCCCTGTGGGTTCATGTGTACTTATCAACAGAACATGCTTGGGTAAGCCCAGGCCCAGCCAGATGGACGTGTTCACATCTATACAGGCTTGTCACCTGCGCTTTTCCCCCTTATTTGTGATTGCATAGGAAGGCCCGATTCTTGGGACCTTGTGGTATTCTCATGTATGCATTCTTACAACAGGACCAGTGTTGGCATTTCTTAACATCAGCATTTCTACTTTCCTTTAGGAATCATCTATTAAACCTGATAAAAAGGTTTCCATCTCATCAGGCCAGATTGGCGGCCCACTGGCTTTGCCTTCAGAACACCCAGGAGGAGGCCTGAACTCTGGAGCTGCAAACAGGGAGCTTTCATCCCAGGCTTTGGGCAGCCAAACGAATCCTGTTCCTGTCAGCCTGGAGAACTCGTTGGATGGAGACTTGATCCATAATTCAGCCTCCTCATTGGAGGCTGTGTCCAAGGAACTGGCTGCGCTGAACAGCAGAGCAAGTGGGAGCTCCGAGTTCACATTGCCTGCACCCTCAAAAGTGCCTGCAGAAAAAGTTGCAGGTGTTTTATGTACGGAAGAAAAAAGGAACTTTCCGAAGGCTAGCCCTTCTGCCCCACCACCCTCCAGCTCTTTGCAGTCACCGCTCAATTTTCTGGCTGAACAGGCTCTGGCACTAGGGCAGTCCTCTCAGGAGAAAAAACCAGAGAGTTCTGGCTATAAAGAGCTGTCCTGTCAGGTTTCCCTGAGCAAGAGCCTGCCAGAAGGGCACCAGTCCAAAGCGAAACACCATGGTTTGCCACGGACGTCTCATGCACCCCAGACAGCAGCTCCCGTGCCTGGCCCCCAAGTAAAAGTCTTTCATGCAGGCACTCAACAACAAAAGAGTTTCACGCCCCCAGCTCCATTTGTCAGTAAACTCCAAGGCCCAAAGCCTTCTTCCCCACAGTGTCATCGTTCCTTCATGCAGCTTATGAAGACAGCAGCCAAAGGCCAGAGCTTCCATTCCTCCACACCAGCCTCTTCAGGAGGCACGCCAGCCTCCAGCAGTAGTTCTCATAAGACCCCAGCCTTGTCCTCCGCTGCCCTGAGCCATCCAGCAAAACAGCACTCAGCCAGTTCCTCAGGGCCATCTTATAAGAATAGCCCTTTTGCCGGCTCTATCTCCAAACATGGGATTTCTTCTGGCAGCTCTTCTGTAGGAACACCAGTCCAGAGCTCCACTTCCGGGAATCTGCTCCCTGGTGCACAGCCTGCCTCTACAGGACAGCCTGCCAGCCGGCCTGTCCCAGGCTCTGCAGTGAAAAAACCATCTGTTTCCCAGAAGCTGACCCTGGTGGCCCCTCCGGGGGGTCCAAGTGGAGATTCCAGTGGTGGGACCCAGGGAGTGGCCAAGTTACTGACCTCCTCCCTGAAGCCCAGTGCAGTTAGCAGCGTGACATCGTCTACCTCCTTGCCAGTGAGTATCCTGGTGCAGCAGCCTCCCTCATGGGTCTTGTGGACAAGGGCCATCTGCCTTGCCCTGGTCAGACAGAACTGAAACTGGAGGTTGGGTAGGAACAGTAAACCCAGAAATCATAAGGCCTGGCTTCCTGTTTTCCTGCCTTATCTTTTCTGTTGGCATGAATCCCAAGAGAAACTTCTCGGAAGATGAGTGGAGAGAAAGGACTGGTCAACACTGTGTTTGCAGGGAGGCTATGAATCTAGGAGGTGTGGAATGAGCCACAAAACTTTCCTTTCATGGCCTCCTACCTGTCCCATCTCTCCAGACGAGTTAGTGAAATTAATACTACCTATCAGATCGTTAGTTATGTAGAGATATTCATACAGTAGGAAGATGAGAACCTTCTAAAAGTGATTCTCCCAATTGGGTTTTGAAGGGCTCTGCAGGTCAGACAAAGGTGATCTGATAGAGTGCAATGAATGGCTGGTGAGGCCTGCCTATAGGAATTAACAGAAATTGGGTGCAGGTTGGGGAAATGGGAGAGAGTATTTTCCTCCTCCACCCCCCCCCCCTCCATCCCCTGCGACTATGTAAAATGACTATTTGGTTGCAAAGAAAAAATTTCAGAAAGATATGTTCTGCCCTAGCTGGTTTGGCTCAATAGATAGAGTGACGGCCTGCAGACTGAAGGGCCCCTCGTTTTATTGCAGCCAAAGGCACATGCCTGGGTTGTCAGCTCGATCCCCAGTAGGGGTCGTGCAGGAGGCAGCCCATCAATGGTTCTCTCTCGTCATTGATGTTTCTATCTCCCTCTCCCTTCCTCTCTAAAATCAATAAAATATATATATATTTTAAAAAGTATATTCAGTGAGGTCTCACCTGCTTCTGCCCTATTTCTATCACCAAACAAGGTAACAATGTCTCTTAGTTTCCAGGATTTTCCCATTTCTTTCTAAAAACAAATATTATTACATACAAATGTGTGTGTGTGTGTCTTTTGTATATAAAAATACATATATTTGTACATACCTACATTTGTGGATGTCTATATATAATATTCTTCCCTTTATTGAACAAAGGAGGCATATTTAACATCCTGCTTTCTTTTTTCTTTTTCTTTTTTAATATATTTTTATTGATTTCAGAGAGGAAGAGAGATAGAAACATCAGTGATGAGAGAGAATCATCGATTGGCTGCCTCTTGCACTTCTGGGATCAAACTGCAACCCGAGCAAGTGCCCTTGACTGGAATTGAACCGGGACCCTTTAGTCCGTAGGCCTATCCTCTATCCACTGAGCCAAACCAGCGAGGGCTTAACATCCTGCTTTTTAAAGTGAACACTGTCCTAGGGGGCATATTAGGCCAGTCTAGAGACTGTTCTCTTTGGGGCTGCAGACTAGGGTTCCTGCAAAAGGAGCAGTCGATGTCCCCACCCTGTGTGTTGACAAGTTTGGTTTGTGAGCAGGCTCTGGGCAGGGTGGAGCTCTGATCCTTTTATGTGTTTCATCCCCAGAAAGGAACGAGTGGGGCTGTGCTACTGACCAGCTCATCGCCCTTAAATCTGCTATCCTCATCCTACAAGACAGGCGGCCCAAAGCTGCCTGGGGCTGTGAACTCAAACTCCCTGGGGATCATCTCTCAGTTTCCTCTCCGTGTACTCTCCTTCAGTGCTGACTCCTCTGCCAAAGCAGGGGTCTCCAAGGATGCCATCGTCACGGGACCTGCCCCTGGGACGTTTCACCATGGCCTCAGCCACAGTAAGTGCTTCTCCCTTTCCTCCCCCATTTGGAGGCACAGAAGGTGCCCCGGGACTTCTTCTGTGTCCAGTGAGTTCTGTTGTGTACTGGGTTCCTGTGTGTGACTGGTATGTGGCTGTGGGCAACATTTTCAGGGATCATGCTGAGCCCTTCCACAGGGTGTTTCACCAGAACTGGCCAGTAGGTTGTCTGGGGCTCTGAATCACCAAGGATGCTTTTCTGTTCTTGTCTTCAATGTGTGTGTCTTGTTCTTTTCTCCCCTCCTGTTTCTCTCAGGTCTCCTGGCTGGCTTGCACTCCAGCCCGCCCCACACAGCACCTCTCCCACACGCTGCCGTGTCTACCCACGTCCCACAGAATCTCCCAGGTAATTAATTGCCAGGTGGTCAGAGTGCCATGTGCACTGTGTGTCGTTCCCCTCTCCACTCAGTAGATGCCGTCCGCTACCAAAGATTTCTGTATCTTCACCTTATTATCACTTTGCTGTCTTGGTTTGTCCTTTCAGGCTCTTGTTCTGTGGGTACTCAGAATGGGACAGGTTTCCTCCACTTTGTGATTTCCCCTGGTCCCCTACCACTGGGTCAGCCTTACCCCATGTGATCACAGGGGAAGTCAGGGTTACCTGTGTGCAAGGCAGAGGAATCCCCAATCCTTGGCTAGTTGGGGCACTACAGGCCTTTTTTTTTTTTTTTTAATTTATTTTATTGATTTTTTTACAGAGAGGAAGAGAGAGGGTTAGAGAGTTAGAAACATCAATGAGAGAGAATCATTGATCAGCTGTCTCTTGCACGCCCTCTATTGGGGATGTGCCTGCAACCAAGGTACATGCCCTTGACCAGAATCGAACCTGGGACCCAGTCTGCAGGCCAATGCTCTATCCACTGAGCCAGACCGGTTTTGGCACTACAGGCCTTTAAATTCAAGCTGCTACACCTTCCAGGTAGTACCAGCTAATAGAAGGCTCTGTCAATTTAGTTTAAGTGGAAGGGCAAGTCCAAGTAGAAGTGAGAGGTCACAGTGGCAAGGCTTCAGGAGGGACCTTTACCTCTGATGCCAGCATGCATTCAAGAGAGGAGCAGCTGTCAATTCAGTTCAGATGTAAAGGCAGAGAGTTGGGAGCACAACAGGAATTGGGGCAGTGTTCCCTCTTCTTCTGCTTTTCCTCTCCAGAGACACAACTTTCAGAAAGGGACACTGTATAAGCTCTAGGTTTATAGCTGTGAGAAGCTGGCACTTTTTTTTTTTTTTTTTAATATATTTTATTGATTTTTTACAGAGAGGAAGGGAGAGAGAAATGTCGATGAGAGAGAAACATAGACCAGCTGCCTCTTGCACACCCCCTACTGGGGATGTGCCCGCAACCAACATACATGCCCTTGACCGGAATCAAACCTGGGACCTTTCAGTCCACAGACCTACGCTCTACCGCTGAGCCAAACCAGTTTCGGCAAGCTGGCACTTTTGTTATCAGCAATTGGCCTTACCCTGTGCAAGGACCTGATTCTTAGGTGCAGCTAATGGAATGCTGTTGTAGAGTCTCAGGGATTTTGGTTTTGGCCTAGGCTCTTCTTACTCTCTGGAAACGATCAGGGGCCTCATTGGTCAGGGAGAGCCATTCTTCAGGAAGCTGAGCCTGGAGCCACCCTGGCAAACTGATAACTGGTGGCAGTAAGATTGATTCATCCAGCTGGGCATGCCTAACACCTGCTGTACTGAGACCAGTGGGCCCGACATGGCTCAGGTCTGTCCCAGATTTTGCTGTGGGTCCCTAGCCCCTGTGTCCTTAAACTGATGCATTTTAGTGAATGCCAGCAGCCATCTGGGTACAAGAGTGTACTAGTCTGCAGCTCCAAATCTCCAAGATGGAATTGCTTCTCAAAGAAAAACCTAGAGCTAAGCTTGTATCGGCAGTTATTCTGTTTTCCCCTGGAGAAACAGTAAAATGTAGTGTGGACTTGCTCCACAAACTGGTGGCTGCCGCTGTAGCTAAGATTATAATATAGGGGTTGCAGGGCTACATGGGTGAGAGCTTGTGGTTTTTCAAAGAGAGATTGCACTGCCTCTGCTGCTTTCAGGGATGTCACCCTTTTAAACAGAGACAATAATGAAGAGCCTTTGGAAATGTGATATTGGTCTGTGGTATTTTCAACAAAAAAGGGAAAAGTGCTTTCTGGTACCATTTCTTTTCTGTTTTTCCTCTGGGTGTTAAAAGGTTATCAGAAAAGCATCTATGCTAAAAACAGGCTGAGTAGGCTTTTCTTCTCTCCTTTAGACCTTCAGGCTATAGGGTTCTATTGAGTGGTTGTAAATGAGAAGCTGTCTGGACATTTTAATTGTGTGACTTATTTCTGATTAGCTTTTTTCCCTATGTGGACTCAGAATGCTAGTGCCTTTGAACTTGTCTATATAGAACCTGAGGATCTGTTGATGGTGAGAATGTTGATTGCTCCTTGACTTCAGTGTGACTGTCAAACCCCATCATGGAACCTATGTGCCATTGCATAGCCAAGAACAGAAGTGGCCCACATTGCATAGTAGAGTAGTTGTCTGTGAACACAGCACTCCATGAGCAGCTGCCTTCATGGTGCTCAGAGGCTGGGCATGCTGCAGGCTGCTATAAGTAACACACTGAAATCACCTCTGTCAAGTGTTTGTGACTCGTTTGAGCTTCAGAATACTCAACATACAGAGGCTTTTGCTATTTCAGAAGTGACCTCCATGAGGTTCGGTTACTGCTGCCTGAAGAAAATCAGATATCCTGAAAGATTTATTATTGTTTTTGTTCATTCCTTTCCAGATGCTTCTCAGCTTCATGGGAAAGGGGCTGGTGTTTCACGGAAATTGTGACCTCTTCAGAGGAAATGCTGGAAGCTGAACTAGTAGGTCTCTGAAAAATCAGATAATACGCTCTTTCTGCTGATTGGTTTTCTTCTGGAGAAGGCGTGAGTGCTAAGTGGAACGTCTCTTGGCACTTGTGACGTGCCTTCACTTGGGAGCAGCCTCGTGCTTCTCCAGAGGTACTGACTGGCCTGGTGATCCGGGCCTCGTGGCTTTGTCGCGGACAATCGTTGGAGGGGCAGCTCTAGGCTGGGAAGTGTACTGGGTCATGTACAGAGCTCTGGTGGCAGGACTGAGCATTGGCACACATGTGCTGTAAGTCTGCGCAACCCCCTGGCAGAGTAACTCATGGCACTCCACTGGGCAGGGGCTCCTTTTGGCCACACTAGGGTCCCTGAATGGTCATGGTGTCTATCCCATCCTCAGGCTGTGTGCTCAGTGGACAGAAACCCAGGCTAATGCTGTAGTTGGGAGACTTATTTTGTCTCGTTGAAAAATACTCAGAACAGCTAGTGTGTGCTCATCACAGGGGCCAGTTTATCCTCTAAACATGACAATGAAGCTCTTTTAGAGAAAGACCTTTGTAAATTCAACAATTGTAATAGGATTTTTAAAGACACTTATTTTTGGCTCAGTTTTCATCATTACCATTAATGCATTGGATAGAGTGGGACTGTTCTTCACATGTCATATTTTCACACGTCATATGGAAGACATAATCCCAGTGCCTTTATGGTGGAGCAGAATTAGACACACGTCCATTAGGCCCTCTGTGTGGATCTCAGATTAAGACCTTTTAAAAAGATGACTGTCTACTTAAGATGTAGCCAGTTTTATTTGAGGTTTTTTTAATCATTGCACATCATAATCTGTGCTGCCCTGACTTAAAGGTCATCTGGGTCCTCAAATCCCAGGTCCCAATTCAGCCAGGGCCTCCATTTTGTTTTTTTCAAAGTTCATACATGTGGACTGCAGAGCCCCAAAGGCCTTTGAGGGCAAGGATGTGAGAGGTTCCAAATTACAGATAGACATTCCAGCTTATTTAGAAATCATTCTCAGGCAGAGCTGCAGGTGTGGGCCTTTGTGAAGTGTCTACTGTACAGACAGGCCTTGAAGCCCTAGGGCTCTGCAGGCAGTGGGGCTATGCCTGACTTAAGGGTGACGCACCACTGAGCTTGGAGAGTGCATTAGAGACAGACTTAAGACGATTAGCCCCAGAGCTCCCAAGTCATTATGCTGTTCCCATTGAACCACTGGCTGCTTCATGAGGAGTTTTAAGTCACTTGCCTGTCCTGTGAAGTCTCTGCCACAGGCATGTCTCAACTGACTGCTCCAGCTAAGTGATTTCAAATATTTAGAGTAAATATAGCCTCCTCAGAATGCAGACCTGTGTGGAGACACAGGCAGCTCTTTTGGTTCCTGGCACCCAGGGTCCAGTGCTTAGTAACTCATGCTTTATGCTGAGATTTGGTGTCCAAGGAGCAAGGCCTCTGCTCTGACTTTTTACATAAGAACCAACACATGTTTCACATGGGGCTACATGGATTTCTTATCCCTTTATTATATATATATTTTGCAACTTGGATTTCCAGTTTGTTTACAGAATAGTCTTAGGAAGTAGCAAAAGAGCCAAAGAAGAGATTTGTATTGCTGAGCTCAGAGCTGTGCAGAGACTGCCCATGAGCTCCTTTTCTGCCCGAGACATCCGGTTCCCCTGCAGTGCCCCCTCATCCCCACATACTATTGAGTGTGCAGCTGGAGCAGAATACCCTCATTTGTAGGAATCTAGTGATGCCTCTTGCCTCAGGGAAACGTTTCTTTGATGGGGAGATTTTTTTCTTGTTTATGCTTTATTTGTGGTAATGAAAGAGTGAATGACTTAAACAGCCATGGCAAGGCAGATCTACAGGCAGAGCGGGCTCCGGGCCTGGGGGCTGCGGGGCTGCAGGGCTTTCCTTGGTGCGGCCGTTTCTTAAGTGTGAAAGGGGCTGTGGCTTTGGTGCAGCCACTAGGTTGGTATTAGGGGGTGGTGTGGAAATTGTTAATCTTGTATAAAGCAACTTAATAAATTGTTTCAAGGTTTCCAATACATTGTTTCTCATTCTTTTTGCCATATCTGCTAATAATTCTTTCTCCCATAGGAACTGGTAAGTGATTGGGACTGGTAAATGGATATCCATATGGGATATCCTGGCTGAAAACCAAGAGGGAGTATCGGCAATAAACCACACATGCAAAAGAGGAAGAGACACACTTAGCATAAAATTAGAGTCAAGCCATCAGGTGTTTATTTTTTGCACTATAAGGTGGAGTTCCCTATTTTTTGTTTTCTTATGTAATATAGAAGATACAGAGAACCTGAAATTAATTTGGTGAAAAATCAACTGTAGTATACCTAAGTACCAATTAGAGAATAAGCAAGACTTGTAAGGCCCTGAAGCTAAGGCTAACAGCAGCACAGTCCACAACAAAAACTTTAATTTCAGAACCAGAAAAGTCTCGATTGGTGTGTTCTCCTGGGACAGTCAGGCTGACAGAGGGCCCTTTGCTGTTTTCTTTGCGCCTTCTCTGGCACAGATCCTAGATCTGTCTCACAATTAGAAGTCTGACAGAAAGTTGGCTCTCAGCCAGACTCCTGGAGTGGTGTGTGTACAGGTCGGCAGCCCCAAGGAGCTCAGTCCTTTGATGAATGGAAGGGTGTGCAGAAGGGAGGCCTTTCTGCCCTAGACTTTCCCCATCTGGTGTGGGAAGGCCAGTGCTGCATGGAGTGCTGATCTGCCTCAGTGGTCTTGTGCTTTCGCAGTGTTCCGATTGCTTCCAGGTTTCCCACAAGGAGTCTGTTGATGGGAGTGTGTAGGAAAAAGGAGAGAAAAGAAGGGCTTTGTGATTTTGAATCCTTGGAGGATGAAGCAGGTCTCTCACCTGGGTTAAATGGTGCAGCCAGTGACCATTTTGCTTGTACATGAGCTATACTCTGAGTAGCTTGGCTGAGAAGGCATGGGTGGCGTATTCACTCAGCACGGATTAGGAGCCTGCACAGGGCCAGGGAGAAGGTGTATGGGGTAGGAGAGAGCCAGCGTCGGCTTCCAAGAGACTGAGGGGCAGGGCTGTGCTTACTTCTGCCCAGACACCAGGACGGCCAGCTCCTGGATGGACATATCCTTGTTGACATATCGGTCATACTGAGCAGGGGTCAGCCTCCCATTCTGTAGGGCCTCTTCAATGGAGAATTTCTTGCCAGACTTCCTATCGTGGATCACAGAGGACTCCCCGTTGGGACCCTTGACTGATATTTCCTCCCAGTCGCACTCCTGACTTCTGAGTTTCACAAACATGTTCCAGTCGATGAGGCCAGCCCGATGGGCTTCCTCCGGGGACAGCTCCCGGCCTGTGTCAGGGTCAATGACCACAATGGAGCGCCGCAGATGGTTCTCTCTCTGCTCCCTCTTGACAGCCACAGAGCCCAGGCGCTTCTGCAGCTCATCTATCTCAAGATCTTTGTCTTTGGAGAGCCTTTTGAGGTCATCCAGCTCTCTCTCCAGGGACCATAGTCTGGAGTCGAGGTTTGTCCCAGAGTCCACTGTGGTCATGTTTCTCAGGTCCCGTGTTTCCGTCGCCGCCATTTCAATTTCTGTTTGGAGCCTCCGGGTCTCCAGCTCCAGGTTTTGCCGTTCCAGCTGTAGTTTGTGGTTTTCTTCCCTGAGAAAGTCCAGTTCCTTGGAGGACTTGGAGTTGTGGAACTCCAGTTCTGACAGCTTGGCTTCCAGACGGCCCACCTCGGCGTCCAGTTCCCTCTTGCTCCGAGTCTCCTCCTCCAGGCTGCTCTTGAGCTTCTGAATTTCCTGTTCAGTGTCACCTTTCTCCACCTGCACGCTTTCGGAGAAGACCACCTTTTCCTTGACCTCCATCTTCTCCAGGTTGTTGAGCTTCTTCTTCAGGGTCTCCAGCTCACTCTCCAGGACCTGCCGCCGGTGCCTCTCCTCCTCCAGCTGGAGCTTGAGCAGGGAGTGCTCCCGGGCCTGCTGGGGGTCCTGCTGTAGCACTACTTTCTGCTTGTGGGTCACCTTCTCTTGGGCTCCCTCCTCCTCCTTTTCCAGGTCAGCCAGCTGTTGCTTCAGGCGCTGCACCTCCAGCTCGGCCTCCCTGCGCGCCTGCCGTTCACGCTCCAGCTCCTCCAGCTGTCGCTCCAGCTCGGCCCGCCTGCGCTGCAGCCGCCGCAGCTCCCCGCGGAGGTGGTCGATCTGCCGGAGCTCCACATCGATGCTCTGGGTGAAGGCGTCCACCTCAGCTCGCAAGCCTGGCTCCTCCTCGTACCTGACCACCTCCTGTTGGACCACCTTTTCCTTCACCTGGGAAAGCTCCTCCTCCTTCTGTTTGATTTTCTCCTCTTGGGAAGCCCTCTCCCTTTCCAGGTCCACCTGCTTTTTCTGTTCCTCTGCTAGTCTGGCCCTCAAAGACTCTACTTCCTCTTTGGTTTGGGGGTCTTCCTGAAACTGAAGGATCTCCTGGACTACCTCCTTGGTCTGTACCTGGGGTTTAGTGTCTTTCAGAGCCTGGATCTCTTGCTTCAGCTGGTAGATCTCTAAATCACACCTTTCGATGAGTCTGGTCTTGTCCACGATCTCCTCCCGGAGCCTCTGGAGCTCTTTCTCCATCTCAGGGTCAGTCTTGTACTTAATGACTTCCTTCGTCACCTCTCTGACTTCCACCTGCGGGCCACGCCTCCGCAGTGCCTCCAGCTCCTCTTGGTAGCTCTTCAGCTGTTCCTCGGCACCCCGGTACTTGCGCTCCTGCTCCACAAGCTCCAGGCGGAGGTTGGCCACCTCGCTCTCTGCCTTGGGGTCTGGCCGGACAATCTCCCGCACTTTCTCCTGCACCACCACCTTGGCATTTTCCTCTTCCAAGGCCCAAATCTTTCGGAGCAGCTCACTCTTCTCCCTCTGGTGGGCACGAGCCTTGGCAGCCTCGTCCTCATACTGGCGTTTCAGGTCGCTGGCCTCCCTCTCAACTGCCATGTCCTTTTCCACCTTGAGCACCTCCTTGACAGTGACCTTCCCCTCAGCCATGGCCCTCTCCTTCTCCAGTCTCTTTAGCTTGTCCTGCAGAAAGCTCAGCTCCTCCTCCTGCTTCTCCCTGCGCTTGCCCTCCTCCTGCTGGTCCTCCTGCAGCTGCCGGTACTCTGCCTCCAGCTGGGGGTCGTTCTGCAGTTTCACCACCTCCTTCTCAGTGACCTTCTCCCTCGCCCTGCCCTTCTCCTCAGCCAGGGCCGCGATGCGCTGCTGCAGGAGGACCGCCTCTGCTTCCCGGGTGCCCTTCTGCCGCCTTAGCTCCTCCAACTCCTCCCTCAGCCTCAGGACCTCGTCAGCCTGGGCTCTGTCCGGCTCGATGCGCAGGACCTCCTTGACTATATACTCCTGCCCGCCGTTCCTGGTCTCCTGCTCCAGGGCGCGTAGCCGCAGCTGCAGCGCCTCCAGCTCCTCCTGAAGCAGCTGGTTCTTGTGCTGCTCCTCCGTCAGCGTCCGCTGCATCTGCTGGAAACTCTCCTCAAGTGCAGGGTCCGGAACCTTCTTCAGCACCTCCTTCCTCACCACTGCTTCCTGGGGGTTCTGATTCTGCAGAATCTGGATTTCTTCCTGGGCACTCTTGACTTCCTTTTCCAGCTGCTGCCTCCGCTCAGTTTCCTCATCCAGCTCCTTCTGGATCTTCCATGATTCCTCTGCTCTGGAGCCCGGCTGGCTCCCTTGCTGACTCTCATGGGTCACTCCTACCTCTGGCTGCTGGGAAGGAGAAGACAGTGCATGGTTAAAGCTGGGCTCTCCCTGTAAACAGGTCAGTCTGGTGGTTCTGTGATCTCCAACTGCTGGGTTCACAGGAGTTTCTAGGGTTACTTTTAAAAATGGTAAAACAGCTGGTTTCGGTTTTCTTAAAATTCATCTGGTAAAATATTTTAAAACCATAGAGTGTGAAAGGAAATCATTCTTCCACCTCTGGTCCTGTCCTATTGCTCTAAGGGTATCTGTCATCTTATGACAAGTATATTTTTAGTGTGTCAGATGTTTATTTTTCTGCACAAATGGAAAGTCCCCTGTTCTGCACCCTTATTGCACTTAATCTAAATAGAGGAAATTTCACACAGCACAGAGCTCTTCTTCACTGTTTAATAACTACATGTGGACAGACCATAATTTAATTACCCATTGCTGATGAGTATTGAGTTGCTTCTAGTTTCTTGTTATTTCAGTGCTATCATAAACATTCTGGACTTTAAACATGCTACTTCTACTAGGTACTCTGCAAATGTCTGTTGGAGGGAATATATAAGTTACACTCATGTCAACAGAGGCGCTGGCTTGAGCCAGTATTTGCACTGGTGCTGCCCAGCGTGTTTGCAAGGGACACTCCCCCTAGTTTACAGGCTGTTTCTTTGAGGCTGAAGGAGTCTTGTTTCTCACCTGCTGGAATAGTTTTGAGTAGAATGTGTCACACTAAGATTCATTACCTGTCTCAGTAGATTCAGAGCAAACTCCAGGTTCTGCAGCCTCTGTCTATTGATGGCGTTAACTTCGGTGAACTTGGCAGTAAGAGTCGCTTCCTATAGGGGAGCATTCATCAAATAGGAGTGAGGGGGAAAGAGCTAGGATGAGTTTTGAAAAGTTTGGCATTTGGGGTTAGAGGGTAGCTTCTTGCCCCTTCCTACTACAGTCATCCGGTGGAGAGAACACTGGGTTTAGATTCAGAAGTCTATTCCCAGTGGCCTTGAGCAGATGTCTGTTTGAACGTTGATATTGTTGCATATAGAGGAAATAACATTGGCCTCTTGTATATGTATTAGGCAGGGGGAGCAGAGTGGGAACCTCCCTAATCCATGGCTCTGACCCAGATGCTTCCAGCAGGCTGTCTTTCTAGGTATATCAATGTCACTGCCCCAGAAAAAGTTCATTATCTTCCCTTACAAAACCTGTTTGTACCCAGGAAAGCTCTCAGCCCAGTTTCCATGTTATGTTGCCTCTCTGAGGCCCGCATGCCTGCTCCCTGGAAGGCTGCACAACTCCGAGAACACCTACCCACAGAACTCACCTCTTCCCTCACTTTGGCAGCAGGGGACTGGAGCCTGGCTCTCTTGCTCACGTGGCTGCTCCTTCCATTCTCCAAGTCAAGAAGGGACCTTAGTTTCTCTGCTTCTAATTCATAGTCCTGGGGGAGAGACATGGCAGAGGGAAGACTAGGTCAGTTGACTGCAGAAGTCTTCCGCTCAGCTGCACTCTGTACTGACTGCTAGGAGTTTTTGAGAACCTTCAATACATCAATTCATAGCTATGTCTCTCAACAACATGTGAGATAAGAAAAAGTATGCCCACAGTTCCCCCTCCCCAGAGGGCTCCCTTCAGGTCTTCCCTTCATGCTAGAATGATATTGTGCTTTCTCCTTTTGTCTCATGTTGCCCCTCCTAATCCTCTGGGTTATCAGTTGGACAACTTTATAATCCGTCAAGTGGATGGATGACAATTTACCTAGTCATTCCTCTGCTATTGGCTACTTAGGTTATTTGTAGTTTGTCTATTTTGCTATTATAATTAGAGGCCTGGTGCATGAAAATTCATGCACTGGAGGGGGTGTCCCTTAGCCCGGCTTGCCCCCTTCTCACAGTCCGGGAGCCCTCAGGGGCAGGAGGTGACCCAGTGATCAGGGGAAGGCAACGCCCCCATCACACCTCTGTTGCTGCCACTGCCAGCAGCGCAAGCCTTGGCTGGCACTGGTTACCTGAGCTTCAGATAGCCCTGGGCGGCTGGGCAGCCACCATCCGAGGCTTACCCTGGGCAGCTGGGGTTTGAGGGGACTGGGGGACTCTGGAGGCAGGCATGGGGGGTGGGTCCGGCCACTCCACGTGCCTGCCGCCCTGGCGGGGCTGAGGGAACGAGGCATCACCATCTTGTGGCTGTGGGTGCTGCCATCTTTGAGAGCATGGCATTCAATTAGCATATTCCCTCCTTATTCAGTAGGATGCTGTTACAATGATTTTATTTATCCTATATTGTTGTTCTGTATTTTTTCAATTAGGATAAATTCCCCCCAGTTTATTGCTTCATATAGTAGAAAACCCTTTTCTGGTATTTGATGCCTAGTACCATATTATTTTCCCAAAGGGCTGTGCCAGTTTGCATGGCTGCCAGCAGAGCCTGAGGATGACCCTGACAGGCCCAGTGCTTCTCTTCCCAGAGATCCGGATGTTTTACACTCAGGGCGGGACTTCGCTTCTCACCTTGACAGCTTGTTGGTACTGCTGGGAATGAGCACAGACTTTCTGAACTTCCTGTTCTCTTCTTGCTATTTCATCCAGCAGGTTCTGTAAAACAACAGAGACTTTCAAAACAAAACAAAAAAAGAACAACCTTGATAAGTTAGCTAGATTCCTTAAATCTGAAATTCTTCTTCTATTGTACAGAGTGAATGGCTTCCTTGTATGCATGTGTTGGTTACAAAGGCAATTCTAAGGACCGGTGAAGAAGGGCCAAGATTATCTTTGCCAGGAAAAGAATGTTTACTGCGTGCTTCAAAATGTCAGGCACTGTTCTAATATGTAACTTAGATGACCTCATTTAATCTTCCAACAACCCTGTGAGGTAAGTACCATCATTATCCAGCTTATAAGTGAGGAAACAGAGGCACGGTGAGGCTCAGTGGCTTGCCTGAGGGGCACAGCTAATAGTGAACTGGCATTTGACTTTAGGCTGTTGGGTTCCCATGTTCCTCCTCCCTCACCCTATTGTCATTGCTGCCTTCTGAGGATCCAGGACTCTGAACTTTGAAAATGGGATTTTTCCCCATGCGGGGGTCTCATATTTTCATAGCCATTCACTCATTCAGCCAGCCTGCACTGAGTGTCCATTCTGGGCCAGGACCCATGCTGAGTACTGAGGAGGGAAAAGTGAGCAAGACTGTCCTTGTTCTCAGAGTTAAGTGCTGGGAGCCAGGTAGGGCCAAGGTCCTGTGAGATCACAGCTGTGCCAGGGCAAAGGGCAGCCACTCCTGGCTCTCCTCCACAATGGGGAATGACTGACCTCTGACCCCATCCTGTGACTATGCCTGTGAATGCAGAAGCAGTTGTCTTACTTTCTGATTCTTCAGCTTGGTTTCCATCTGGTTGAGGCTGTCTGTCTCCTGGGGCTCATAGCTTGGGGTGTTGGACAAGAACTGGAGCAAGCGGTCGCAGCCTCTGCGGTAGTCCTCATAGGCAGCCTTGGCACTCCGCAGGCTCTGGGCCCTACAGGAGCAAAGCTGGTCAGGCCTCTGGCACAGCGAGAAGATGTCTCACTAAAACCGGAGTAGCTCAGTGGTTGAGCTCAGTGTGGCCCATACACCAAGAGGTTATAGTTTGATTCCTGGTCAGGGCATATGCCCGGGTTGTGGGCTCAACCCCTGGTGAAGGGCATATAGGAGGTAGCTGATCAATGTTTCTCATTGATATTTCTATCTAGCTTTCCCTTCCTCTTTCTCTAAAAATAAAAAATAAATTAAAAATTAAAAACAAAAAGCTTTCCCTGTCCCTTTTAAAGGAGTCCATCTGTGTTCTTTGTGTGTGTTTTCATTTTTTAAAATGTGTGTGTGTAGGGGGGTAGCGGACGAATGTAATTTAACTGGAAATAACATGCACATTCACTAGAAAGGGAATAGTTAAGCAATTGTGGAATGTTAAATTGGAGTACTCCCTGGCCTCTGTGAGGAACAGGTAGGTAGGGCCACATGTACTGACATGCAGAGATACTGTGTACCTCAGGACCTAAACAACCCACAGGGCAGGGAGGAATCACAAGGGAGGTTAGGAAATCTGAACTCACCAAAAATAATAACATACCAAAATCTGCTGAGAGGGAAAGGGATTAAATGTTTGTATTAGGAAAGAATGCTCTCAAATCAACAATCTAAGCTTCCACCTTAAGAAAAAGAGCAAATTAAATTAAGCTGCAATAAGGAAATAATAAAAAGCAGGTATCAATGCAATCGGAAACAAGAAGACAGGAAAAATCATTGAAACCATAGCTAGTTCTTTAAAATGGTCAATAAATTGATAAAAGAGAATATATATATACAATGAAAGAAGATTTAATATTAGGAATGAGAGGGGATATAGCCTCAGATTAGAGATTATTTTATGCCAATAAATTCAACAACTTGATGAGATGGATAAATTCATTGAAAGACACAGAGTGAGATGAGCCTTGGCCAGTGTGGCCCAGTTGGTTGAACATCGTCCTGTGCACTGAAAGGTCTCCAGTTTGCTTCCCAGTCAGGGCACATACACAGGTTTCAGGTTCAATCTCCATTCAGGGTGCCTGCAGGAGGCAGCTGATTGATGTTAGTCTCTCACATCCATGTTTCTCTCTCCCTCTCCTTACTAAATAGTATATATTTAAAGAGATTGAATTTGTAGTTAAAATCCTTCTCACAAAAAATAAGTTGCAGGCCCAGAGAGCCTCACTGGAGAATTCTTCCAAGCATTTAAGGAAGTGATAATCGGTTCTATTCAAACTCTTGCAGAAAACAGGAGAAGGGAATACTTAACTGACTCATGAGGCTTATAAAATATATGACAGGAAAAACAGCAAGCTACAGTGTACATGATATATTGTCATTCATGTGTTTTCCGCATATCCCAGCTTGTACAGAACACCTTTTTGGAAGTGTTCATAAGAAACTGGTAGCAAAAAAAAAAAAAAGAAAGAAACGGGTAGCAGTATTTACCTTGGGAAAATGGAGCTGGTCATTAGCCAGTTAACTGCCTCGCATCCAAAACGGAGACCATCCTTACATCTATAGGCGCTTATGGTGTACACTTATAATTGCTTTGAGTGTTTTGCTTTGTATACATTACTTTTTCAAAAAGCAGAAATTATTTAGAAAACAGCCTTTGGTGGTCTTGGTTGAGCATTTGGCCTCGAGGCAGATTGACCAGGCCCCTCACCTGAGCTCGGCCTGCTGGCGGAGGTTGTCGAAGCGCTGGCCCAGCTTGTGCACCTCGGCCTCCTGGCGCTCCAGGTCAGGGCAGTGCTCCTGGAAGCGGCTGGCCAGGGAGCTGGAGCACTGCTTGGCGGCCTGCAGGTTCTGCTCCACCTCGCTGAGGAGGGACTTCTGGGCCTGCAGCTCGGAAGCCATGGCCTGTGGGGTGGAGAGGCAGCCAATGGGCCGTGGTCGGCTTGCAGGGGCCAAGGCAGCACTGCCCAGGTGCTTGGGGACACTGCTTTGTGTGTGTGTGTGTGTGTGTGTGGGGGGGGGGGGGGGGGTTGAGAGAAGGGGTTAGTGCCTGGGTGTGGGGAGCGACTGGGGCCTTGCCTCTGAGTTTCTCCTCTATCTGGTGGCCATTTCTACAAAGTTCCATTTTGTTAAAATAAAACCTAGGAAAACAAAATCCTGTGGCTGGCAGCATGTGCCCGGTGATGCTGCACCCAGGACTAGGATGGCCTGCTGCTCTCCAGCCTCCAGGCCCCTTTCCTCAGCTCTGAGGTGAGGGTCTTAACACACAGCCAGGATTTTGTGAATTGATGTGTGAATAAGGGCCTCCCTCAGGCTCACAGATATCCATAGCGGTCAGGCAGGTAAATGCTGGGGGTTCGGTGGCAGCTGCTGCGTAGATACTGGAAATTTTGGGGGAAGGGGAGCATGCACATCTCTAATTTAAAAATTCTGATACCCAATTTCCACAAGCCCCTGAGCAGCTGGGATTTGTGCCATGTGCCTCCATTTACAACTTCCAGTTGGGCACTGTGGGCATCCAAATCTGCAGAGACTTCCTGCCCTGGGCATCAGAGCCTCGGGCCTCTCATCTGTTCAAAGCTGATGGGTGCCAGGGTCCCCACACTCACCGCCAGCTCCTGCCTCTTGCTGTCCAGGGCACGGCCACTCTCAGGCACTGTGTCGTCCTGGGTCAGCTGGTTCTCATATGTGGCCAGCACCTCCCAGCCCTCCTGCAGGCTCTTCTCCAGGCGGTTGGCAACAGCAACCCTGAGGACACAGGTCAGGAGTGAGGGGGTGCCGACCTGGCCCCCTGACCCCAGCTGACCTCCCTGCTGCCCGCCTGACACCCACTTCTCCTGGGCCAAGTCCAGCAGCTGCACCAGGCGCTCGTATCTGTGGTTGGTGTCCTCCACCCGGGTCCTCAGCAGGGGTGTGCTGCCACTGCCCGGGAGGGCTTGCACAAAGGCCTCGCACTCGGCTATGCTGTGAGCCTTCTCAGGCTCGATCTGCAGCAGCTCGTTGGTGATGTTCTGTGGAGACCAGAGGCCCTCCTGTTGGCCACCGTTGGGCATCCTCCTCCCCCAGAGGCCTGCCAGCCTCGGGGAGCAGGGGAAGCTCCTCGGGGGCAGCTCTGATGGAAACGCGAGGCCTGGGCCCTGCCTGGGAGCCTGAGTCTGCATGTGTACTGAGCACCTGGGCATTCTGCACCAAGCAGGGGACTCAAAAGGGGGTGAAACGAACAGGCAGTTACCCAGCACTCGCTGTTCCAAGTACTACATACACATGGTGATACATGTGTAGTAATACACACTATTCATTGCTGGGGGCAACCCATGAGGGAGGCACATTTTCTCTCCCTGTTCACAGCTGGGGATCCAAGCAGCTTAGGAAGGGACATGGTGGGGCCTGGCCTCGGCTCCCACCCTCTACCCGGCATCCTCTCAGCCTTGACTCAGCCTCTGTCAGCCGTGACGTGAGGCCCCTGCTCCAAGCCCAGCTCCTCCGTAAACCAGGCACGGTCACCCCTGCCACAGAGGGCGCCTGAGGACCAGGGAGACTGTCTGTGAAAGAGGGGCATAGGTGCTGTTCCCACCCAACCACCTGGCGCCGAGCTGCTCAGGCATCAAACACACACAGACGGGCCTCCCCTACGTGTTTGAAGCAGGGCACCAGGGCTCATGCACCTCCTGATCCTGGCCTAGCACAGTCCCCGCCACCCCCCCACCCCCCCACCCCCGCCCCTGACTCAGGAAGTCTTGTGACACGTGGCAGGTCCCCGGGGAGCACCTAGACCCCTGTGGAGATGAGAGCCTGAGCAGGGGCCCCAACCTGGTGGTACCTTGAGGTCTTTGGCCCGCTGGGCACTGTCCTGCACAGCCCGGCCTTGTTCCAGCGGTGGCCGCAGGATCCCTGTGATGGCCTTCTCCTGCCGGTCTAAGTCACTGGCCACCTTGTCCAAGCCCGCCAGCAGCTGCCGCCCCTGCAGGTCAGAGGCGTCTGCCGGAGGGAAGTCAGAGTTGGGTTTCAGTTGGGGGCATCAGTCCCAGGGAAGGGGCCTAGGAGGCCAGTTGGGACCTTCAGGGCTGGCTCAGCCTCCCCTGTCCCTGCCATGCCTGACCCATGCTGTCCCTTCGGCAGCAGAGACCGTGTACCCATTGCCTCCTCCCCGTCCCCCACAGACTGGGCAGTGGCCCTGGCACCCACCTCCAGGGTTCTCCGCCTTGAGCACCTCGTGCCGCTGCTGGAGTGCGTTCCTGGTCCCGACTGCCTTCAGCCGCACGCTCCGGTACTGGCTGCCCAGGCTGTGAGAGCAAAAATGGACTGGACCCAGGGCAGCCCACTGCCCCAGCACCCACAGGCACCGAGACCCTGGACTCTGGCTGGGCCAACAGCCCAGAGGAGTCAGGCGGCCATCAAAATGCTTTGAAAAGTTAAATCACAGCACATACAAAGGTTTGCTGAAATGCTGGCCTGTCTTTGCCCTTTCCTTCCTTTGCCCCTTTCTTTCTCTTTCGTAGCAAGTCTATTTCCTAAAATCATCGTTTGTTCCTTTGCCTTCCCTTCTAAGATGCTACGCCTGAGGGAGCAGTACACAGGTGCTCAATAAATACTTGCTGAGCCCTAACCGGTTTGACTCAGTGGACAGAGGGTCGGCCTGCAGACTGAGCGTCCCAGGTTCCGGTCAGGGGCATGTACCTTGGTTGTGGGCACATCCCCAGTAGAGGGTGTGCAAGAGGCAGCTGATCGATGATTCTCTCTCACCGATGTTTCTAATTCTTTATCCCTCTCCCTCCCTCTCTGTATAAAATTAATAAAATATATTTTAAAAAAATAAAATACTTGCTGAATGAATAAGTGAAGCATTCCTAGAGTCACTCACTCAACAAAGTGCTTGGGTCTTCACTTTGCACCAGGTACTGAACAAGGCCCTGGACACAGTAAACCTCAGGGAGCCCCTGCCAGCAGACGGACCCTCACACGAAGCACCCTGACCAAGAGCAGGGCGTGCACGGAGGGAGGAGGGGCTCGAGCGCTGAGGGGCAGCAGCACTGCGGGAGCCGGGTGTTAGGCACGTGGGCAGGCAGGGACGGCTTCACAGAAAAGGTGACCCTGGAGCTGAGTCAAGCCCAGAGGCTTGAGCTGACCAGGCAGTGAGGTAAAGGGAACAGCATGTGCAAAGGCCCAGAGGCACTCCCAGAGAAAGTGGTCCCGGAACTGTGCCCACCGCTGGACATTCACACACAGCAAGTCAGCCTAGCCAGCAGGACCCGCCCCCGTCCCACTGAGCCTCCCCGTGGGTACAGGTGTGGCGTGTTACCCAGGGCAGTGAAGGGGCCCAAGGGGTGGGGCCAGTCCATGCTGGCTACCTCCTTAGCCTGTACCTGTCTGCCAGAGCCAGGGCCTCGGGGTCGGTGGGGGGGATCATGAAGCAGACGGCGGGGGCGGTCAGCGTGTTCCCCGCGCTGTCGGTGAGGTCCCAGCTGTCTCCGTTGTTCCTCTGCAGGGTGTAGCTGTAGCCTCTTGAGATCAGGCCCTGGTGTGGGCAGGCCAAACAGTGAGGAGGCACAGAGAGGCCCGCCTTGGCTGGTAGCCTGGGAGCCCAGAGGCCACCCTGGTCCTGCCCACCAACTCTGGCACCTGGGGAGTCAGCCCGTCTGTCTCTCAGATCCTTCCCAAGACATCGTGCCCTAGTTGGGAAGGACTAGAACTGCCCCCATTCCCAGTCCATGTAGCTTTCCCTTCTCCATTCCCAGTTCTTTACTACCAGGGTGGACATGTGACTCAGGCCCGCCAATGAGAGAATGGCATTATCCCCTGACACACACCACCCGTGACTGGTTGAGGCTGACATGAGTCAAACTGGGCCAATGAGAACCCTCCCTGGCACTCCTGCTGGAATGACTGGGGTTGCTAATCTGATAGCACACAAGGCCAGAGAATGACCCTAGTGACGGGCACAGGTTCCCGAAAATGTTTGAGGCTCTCATTCAGCAAGGTCACCCCTAAGACCTTGCAGGGACGTGAAATGAGGCATATTTGGGCCCCGCCTGCCCGGGGCAGCTGGGCAGCAGCGCACCTGGTCACCCTCGAAGTCACAGAGCGCCTCCACGGGGATGGGCTTGAGCGGCGTCTCCCGGCGGTACTTGAGGGGCACCACCTGCTGCCCTCGCTTGTGCAGGCCCTGTACCACCTGCTCGTACTTGTCCAGAGCCTTCTCCTGGTCCTGAGCGCGGGGAAGGCCGCGGTGAGATCAGGCAGCCTCCCCCCGGGGCCGGGCCAGGCCGCAGGGGAAGAGCTGTGGGGGCCGGCTCGGGGCTGAGGGCGGGGAGGGGACACCCTGAGACACTCCTGGGACCATCACTCACATCCAGCTCCCGCAGCAGCAGCTCAATCTGGTATCGGTCCTTGAAGTCAGGGCTGTATTTTTGGTTCAGGTCTGAATCCACCTTGCGTAGCAGCTCCTGAGCGTCCTTCACGTCCTTGTGGAACTAGGAGACCAGGTGGCCCCATTACGAACAGGAAGCCACTAGGACGCCTGGCTAATCCTGGCTGTGGCTGCGAGTCCCATCCCAGTCGGGGCTGGGCCTCCCACTCACCCGGAGTCCACAGGCTCTGCTGTTTGTGGACACCCGCCCGCCCAGGCCTGGCTCCCGAGAAGGCCTCAGGGGAAGAAGCCAGGTCCCTCTGGTCCCCGTGACCACCTCTGCGACCCGTTAGCTTTCAAGTGCACACCGATGACCTTTGGTGCTCTAACACACATGTGTCAAACACAAGGCCCGCGGGCCAAATCCAGCCCGCCAGGCCTTGCAATGTGGCCCGCACCACGCTGTCATCACTGCACTCCGCTGTCAGTTTATGACATTGTCAGTTTATGACTGTTCAGTAAACCATTCGGCCCGCGATTTAGGCTGGATTTTAGATTTTGGCCCCTTCTCTGATTGAGTTCGACACCCCTACTCTAACATTTCACTCCTCTTTGTGCCAGGGTCACCCTGGTAATGCTAGGCTTTCGTTTTGGATGCATGGAAGACAAGCCTCCCCAGTTTGTTCTAGAAAATTCTCCTGTCCATTCTTTAGCTCATCAACTGTGGAATCACTCATTGTCAGCTGTCCCTGTCCCCGGGACTGCAGCCACGCATGGCACTTTGGGATGTGGTGACTCTCACAGCCCAGCAGGGCTCAGACACCGAACCAGGAGTTACAAGAAGTGTCATCTGGGTTCAAGTGCCCCCAGACAGCACAATCATTGGTCACCCGCCGCTCTTCCTGAAAAACACACCCCTGTGAAACAACCGGTCTCCGTCAACAGCTGAACGGGTAAACACGACGTGGTCTGTCCACGCAGGGGAATATTATATGGCCATAAAAAGGAATGACAATCTGATTCATGCTACAACGTAGATGACCCTTGAAAACATGCTCAGTGAAAGAAGCCGCCGAGGCCACAGAGCCTGTGATTCCACTTATACGCAGTATCTAGAACAGGCAACCGGATGACACACAGAGCAGAGGTTACCCGGGGTCTGGGCAGGGAGGAATGGGGAGTGACTGTTAGCGGGCTCAGAGCTCCCATTTGGGGTGATGAAAAGTTGTGGAAAGACAGGGGTGATGGTTGTACCCCATCGTGAATGTAATGAAGGCCACTGAATTGTATGCTTAAAAATGGCTAAAATAGCAAATTTCCTATTACATGTATTTTACCAAAATGAAAACCCACACATTCATTCCTGGCCCCACATTAACCTGGTGAATTCACCCACCAGCCCTGGCCGCCAGGGAAAACTGACAAGGGCTGGGCAAGCAGAAGGCACACTCGTGCCCAGCGTGGGCAGTGGGAGGCCCGGGAAGGCCGCCCTGCCAAGCTCCCGAGGAAGCAGCATGGAGGCCAGGCGTGGGCCCACAGGCCCTGAGGGCGCCCTCCAGCGTCGCCGGCCGGCCGGGTACCTGGTGGTAGTCCTCCATGTACTTCAGGTGGCTCTCCTCACAGATGAGCAGGTTCAGATACTCCTTCCAGTCTGCATGCACGGCCTCCATGTGAGCCTGCCGGAGAGGGGGGTCACGCCGGGCGCGGGCCGGGGGCACTGGGAGAGGCGTGTGGGATTCCGGACCAGAGTGGCGGGGAGAGGGCACCGGCACCTGCACACGTGTGGCTCCCACGAGGCGGGCAGCTCCTCCCCATGGCGGGAAGAGGAGAGGGGGGCGTGTCACGGAGCCGAGCAGGGCTCATGCACAGGTGCCTGGGCTGCACGGGGCATGAGGCCCAGGAGGGGCTGTGTCTGCCCAAAGTGGTGCTTTTAAAAAAATTGTCCTGAAGGTGACTGGTACCTCCCCAACCCCAAACTTAGAATGTGACTTTAGCCCTGGCTGGTTTGGCTCAGTGGATAGAGCGTCAGCCTGCGGACTGAAGGGTCCCAGGTTCGACGCCAGCCAGGGGCACATGCCTGGGTTGTGGGCTCATCCCCAGGTGGGGGCGTGCAGGAGGCGGCCAATCAACGATCCCCTCATCACTGATGTTTCTCTCTCCCTCTCCCTTCCTCTCTAAAATCAATAAAATATATTTAAAAAAAAGAATGTGACTTTATTTGGAATCTGGGTGTTTGCAGTTGCCACTGGGAAAAGAATCGCAGGATGAAACCACCTGGGTTTGGGACGGGCCCTCCATGGAATGACTGTGCTGCTGTAAGAAGAGGGGGCACAGGGGGCGGCCCTGTGAACAGCAGTGCAGAGGGAAGTGGGGCCGCCCCACGCCGAGGAAGGCCAAGGCCTGCGCAGCCGGAAGCAGGGAGAGGGGCAGGGAGAACCCTCCCCCAGAGGGAGCAGGCCTGCCAACACCTTGCTGTTACCCTTCTGTCCCCAGAATTATGAGAGAATAAATCCTGTGGTTTAGAGCCACCCAGTGTGCGGTCCTTGTTAGGGCAGCCCCAGGACACTGACACAGGCGCCACATGGGCCTCAGAAGTCCAGGGACCGAGAGCAGGGTGTGACAAAGGGTCAAGATAATGAGAGGAGGCAGGGTCAGAGCAAGGTGAGCGGGCAGAATAATGAGACAGGCAGGCAGACAGACAGACAGACAGACGGACACCCTCCCCCCCCCCCCAACTTGGGGGCTGCCCAAGCCCAGGAGGCCCACAGCAGAGGTCGCCCTGAGGCCACCCTGGAGGAGGCATCCCCTCCGGGGGCGCACACACCTCGATGGAGTTCCTCCCGGGGTGCTCGGCAGCCAGCAGCTGGTCTCCCTCACTGTGCAGCTTATTGATTCTCTCCTCTTTGGCCTCCAGGTTCCGGTTGATGAAATTCTGCATTGGGGGGAGGAGGGGCGGTGGAGGGGCTCAGTGCACAGCCTGGCAGCCTGGCAGCCTGATGGTCCCTTCTGGGCTCCGTCTCCCCCCTCTCTCCCCGCCCCCCCCAGGCCCCAGCGCCCACCTCGTACTGGCGCCTGCGGCTGGGGTAGTCCAGGTTGCGGTCGCTCCAGTCGTACTGCATGCGGCCCTTGGCCTGCTGGTCCAGCCAGTACAGCTCGTTGGTGCAGCGCTGCATGTAGTCCTGCAGCGAGCTCAGGTGCTGCTGCCGCGCCTGCGACGCCGCCTGCGGGGGGTTGGGGGGGAGGGGGGGACACGGGGCTGAGACTTCCCTCTGCACCTGCCCGGCTGGCCCGGCCAAGCCCCGCGGGTAAGTTTCTGATCCTCTGAAACCCACTCATTCTTTCGGCGAATGTTTACTGAGCACCTAAGTGCTGGGCATTGCTGCGGGCCCCGGGATACAGTGGTGGACAAAGCAGACAGCACCCTTATGGCACTGACATTTGGTGAAGTCCCAGTGACACAGCTGCACAATGGGGATGCCGGCACTGACCGCCCCTGCAGGGCCCAGAGTCCGGCACATGGTTGGTGCTCAATAAAAATGAGCAGCCACAGCTTCCACTTTATCTCTGTAAGGTCACCGTTTTGATGGCTAGGACAGTAGACACTGCTAGGGCTTTACATCTGAGAGAGGGCTGGGCAGGCAGGGAGGAGGGGGAGGGGAGGAGGGACAGCCACATTTTGCTCTGCAAATTACAACGGCATACATGCTAAGATCTGTGCTAAGATCTTCCCCAACATTAACCAATGCCATCTGCAAAGCAAGCCCATGAGACAGGGACTCGCAGTAACGCCACTTTACAGGTGCGGAAGCTGAGGCTCCCAGGCTAAGGAACTCATTCAGGGTGAAGGCAGTCTGGCCCCAGAGCCTGCTGAGGGCTGTGCTCCACCCCCACCCACTCCCACAGCGGGGGTGCTTGAACCATCCGCAGCCAGAAAGCATTGAGGCGTCACTTGTGCGTTTCTAAAAGAATTGATTCTTTAAAGGGTTTGAAAATAGAAAACGTTTGCTTACAAAGTATGTGGCATCGTACGTGGCATACAGAAGGTGCTTAATAAAGAAGCAAGAGGCAAACTATAGGACAGGCCGTATCCCAATAAATAAACGGGATCTGCTGGGGTCTTCCATGAGCTCAGGGCAAACTGGGGCACCTCTCAGGCAGGGGCCCTGGGCACCATCTCTTCCCGCTCCACCTCCCTCCATCCTGTTTGAACTGCACACGCTTCCTGTCCCAGTCGTGTGTGTGTGTGTGTGTGTGTGTGTGTGTCCCCGTTCTCACCAGCAGCTTCTGGTACTTGGCCTGGAGGTCGCTGTTCTGCTCCTGCGGACAGAGCCGGCACAGGGGTTAGGGCGGGCGCAGGTGTGAGCCCTCCTTGCCGGGGGCCCGCCTGCCACGGGCGCTCACCTTGCCGCCGTCCTTGGCCAGGTGGGGCCCGATGGCCTTGACCTCGTTGTGGAAGATGTTGTGCTGCTCCACCTGGTAGTCCACCAGCGGCAGGTCTGTCCCGAAGCCCTGGCTGTTCAGCTTGTCCTGGGGGGGAGGGCGGAGACAGCGCACAATGCAGGGGGGAGCCGGGGCCTCCTCCTCACAGGACCAGCCGGGCACAGAGCCACGTGGCCTGTGAGGGACCAGGAGAGGCTGTCACCGTTGTCTGTACGTCCTCTCACTGACGCTCACGGCACCCACAGAGGCTGGCACGGTCACCCTGCCCGTTTCACAGACGGCCGAGCCCAGCGCCAGGCTGCTGAGCGAGGGCCCAGGCCCCTGTGGGCACGCCCCTCCGCCGTGGAGATGGGCTGGCCGGGGCCTGGGAAGAGCAGTGGCTGGCCACAAACCGGCCAGCCTGCCAGGACCCCAACGAGCCAGGCTGGAGGGCGATCCCAGGAGGGTCTTATTCTTCATCACCTCTGCTGTGTGACCCTGGGCTAGGCACTGCGCCTCTCTGAGCCCCGCTCTCCTCAGGGACACAAACATCGGGAAGGAGACCCCCTCCGGCGTGACTGTGGTGACAGTAGGTGGTGGGGCCCTCCCCCCTCACACGCCCCGGCCCCCCCAGCTGCAGCCTGGGCCGTACCAGCTTTTCCTCCACCAGCGCCGCCCAGTTGACCTGTGGGTCCACCTCCTTCGCCGCCAGGTTGTAGATCTGCTTGTGCTTCCCACGGAGGTTGGTCACGCGCTCCTTCAGCTGGCGGATGCTGAGGGCGAGAGCGGCCGCCCTGGTTAGCGGGCAGGGCACTGCCTTAACCCCCCGGCCCCCAGTTTTCCGCCCAGCGTCCAGGGAGGGCAGGGCAACAGGGCCTGGGGCTCCAGATAAACACCGGTGCCCTCCTCCTATCTACTTTCCTACTTCCCTCCTTCTTCCATGGACACTTCCCAGGGCCCAGTGTGTGCCCCAGGCCATAGATGGTTCTGGAAGAAACAGGCTGGAGCCCACCATCTAGCAAGAGCCACAAAGGGCGTGGGTCATGGCAGGGACGAGCACAGGGGGCTGGGAGGCACTGGGAGATCCTGCTGTTTTAGGTGCCGATTTAGCCACACGGAGCTAAGGCAGTAACCCCAGGCAGGGGGCCGGGTGGGCATCCGGGTGGGGAAGTGTGCTCAGAAGCCGGGAGGCCAGACGGCACGGTCAGGAAGTTGGGGTCACCCTGTGATCAGAGTGGGGAACACCAGTGCTCCGAGTTGTCTCCCTGACTGCAAATGGGTTGTCGTGAGGATAACAGAGAGTGTGGCATGTGCCTGGCACCCTGCGAGCCCCCAAATAGCCTGGACACTCAGGTCCCTCCTGAGCGCGGGTGGCTGCGGCCCCCTGCCCGGCCCGGCAGCTCCCCGGGACAGAGGCAGAGGGACCTACTCCTCGGCGATCATGTCCCCCTGGGGGTGCTTCATGTGCTTGGCGATGGCCGCGTCCGCCTCCAGCATGTACAGCAGCTTCTCCGAGTCCGACACCTTCTGCAGCGCCGCGTCCCGGTGCTCGGGCTGCCGGCCCTCCTGCAGCCGGGCCAGGTCCTGTGCAGGGCACCGGGGGGGGGCACATCAGACAGGGGCTCGGGTCTGCAGGGACAGGAGGGACTCCCCAGCCCTGCCTGTCCTCGCCTCCAGCCCCTCAGCAGACAGAGCCCCAATGCCTGCTCGTGTGGGGCTCTGAGAGGCAGCCCGGCCCGGCAGGGAGACCACCTGGGAGGCACGGCAAGCCCGCCAGGCCAGTGTTTACCGGGGAAGCACGGAATGAGGCGAGATTGCGTTAGCTCCATGGCCAGTGGGGCCCCTCGGAGGTGGTGACACGGGTAAGAATGAAGGCTGGAAGGGAAGAGGGGTCATGGCAGAGGGAACCGCCTGTGCAATGGCCCTGAGGCAGGAAGAGGCAAGCTGTGAGAAGCCGCCGTGGCTGAAGCTGAGAGGTGGGCAGGACAGGCCGGAGCCCGAAGCACCTGTGGGCCGGGGGGGCGGGGGTCTGAGCACGGAGCGGCTCTGTGGAGGGAAGAGACACGGCCCCACGTGTCCTTAAAGCCATGCCTCCTGGCTCTGCAGGGAGGAGGACAGGCTGAGAGGGCGGCAGCCGCTGCGGCAGCGCCCAGGTGAGCGCCGTGCTGGGACGTGGCGAGAATGAACACAGTGGGTGGACATCGGGGAAGGGGAACAAGCCATAGTCACTGAGTCCCGGGTCTTGCTTGTTTAGGGAAGAACAATGAACAGGCAGTTAGGGTGGCAGGTTTCTAAACGCAGCCCTTTAATTCACTTAACCAGCACCCGTGAAGGCTGGCCGGGCACTGTGCCAGGCCCCGGGCACCCCAGGCCCACAGGGGAGGGGGGACAAGTCAGTGCCTGGGCTGAGGACAGACCAGGTGGAACGGGGTCCTGTAGGGGCCAGTGCCCTCCCCGGCCATGGGAATGAGAAACACCTGCTTCAGGGGCACCGCGATGCCCACGGCAGCGGACAGAGGGAACCCCTGCCGCAGGTGGAAGGGCCTCAGAAAGGAAGGGAGTGCGAAAAGCCAGGCACAAAGGCCACGGCACATAGGAGTCCATGCACGTGAAACCCGTAGCGACGCAGTGAGTGGTGGCAGGGCCTGCATGGAAGTGGGGATCCATGGTAACAAGCGGGTGCAGGAGATCTTCCTGGGAGACGACAATGGTCAGGGACCAACTGATGGAAACAGCCGAGCCCCTCCACGAAGACTCACGGTGGCTGCATCGTACACTGAGGGGGAGCTTTTCCGATGTCTAAAATATGCTTCAATAAAGCTATCAAGAAAGGGCAAGGAGCCGGGACCGGTTTGGCTCAGTGGATAGAGCGTTGGTCTGCGGACTGAAAGATCCCAGGTTCGATTTCGGTCAAGGGCATGTACCTTGGTTGTGGGTACATCCCCAGTTAAGGGTGTGCAAGAGGCAGCTGATCGATGATTCTCTCTCATCCATGTTTCTAACTCTCTATCCCTCTCTCTTCCTCTCTGTGAAAAATCAATAAAATATATATTTAAAAAAAAAGATTTCTCAAAAAAAAAAATAAAGGGCAAGGAAGGAAGGCAGACATGACTAAAGAAAAAAGGAGTGCGTGGTGGTACAGGCATCACTTTCTCTCCGGACCACCCGCTCTCCCCCTCCCCCAGGACCAGGGCAGGCGGGGCTTGGAGGTGTCAGAAGGCCAACCGGGCTGGGCCTGGGCTGGTCCTGGCTAGTTAAAAAAACGACAACAAAACATCCTGCTTTCTGGCTCGGGTGGAATGTTATCAGCTCCCTCATCACCATGATCTGAAGCTCTCCCGGGCAGGTAGAGGTCAAAGACTTACTCTGCTTAAGGAGGAAGTAAAAGAGTCCTTACCCAATCCATGCAGGCCTTTTCAAAGCGAGCTAGCCAAGACAGGGAAAGCAACAGCTAGCTTAATGCCCTGGAGGTGAGGTGCTCCAGAGTCCCAAGTCAGGCAGACCCAATGGGTAGAGAGAGTGGGCACAGGGTTCCTCGGGGAATATGGATTGGGAAGGTCTCGGGGAGCTTAATGGGAATGTTCTCTCTCTGGACTTAGCGGCGGTGACGCAGGCACCTACGGATAAGAACACTCGTGCATCCGAACTCTTTACATTTGGATGCTTTCTACATTCCTTATGTAAGTTACACCCCACTACAAAGGGTTTTTTAAACTAAAATATCACAGGGACCGACATAGCTAATGCATCACATGTATAGAGACGGACCGTAGCCAGCAGGCGTTACTGGTGGTTTCTGGGCGGCAGGGATCCGGCTGTCCCCTAGGCCATCTTCCAACTTTGCACGTTTAAAATTTTGGCAAACACAGACGTTCGCATATTGTATGATTCTGTTTATATGGAATTTCCACAACAAGCACAGCATATGAGTGACTGCCAGGAGGGCCTGCTAATGCAGCAGGGTTCCCCTTTGGTGATAAGAATGCCTCGGAACCAGAGAGAGGTGGTGGCTGCACAACACTGCAAGTGTACGAAACGCCACTGAATTATTCACTTTACATGATTATGTTATGCCAATTGCACTTCAATTTTAAAAAATAGGAAAATTATCACTGAAAGGTCCCTGGTTCGATTCCCAGTCAGGACACGTGTCCAGATTGTGGGTTCGATCCTGTTAGGGGACATGCAGAAGGCAGCCAATTGATGTCTCTCACATCAATGTGTTGTTGTTGTTTTTCTCTCTCTCCATCTCTCCTCCTCTCTTTCTAAAAACCAAATCTTTTTTAAAAGTAGGAAAATTCTATAGAACTTGGGTGTAATTAAATCAATAATGAAGTTTTCTTCTGAAAACAGGAAGAGAAAAGAAAGAGAAAAAAGATTAGCGTACATGCAGTCTTCAAAGTGTGGTCTCTTTTTCTGAGTTTGTTCATTCAAAGTTAAACAACAGTTCAGCCCGGCCAGCATATCTCAGTGGTTGAACATTGGCCTATGAAGCAGAAGGTCACAGTTCGATTCTCAGGACACATGCCTGGGTTGCGGGCTTGATCTCCAGTGTGGGGCGTGCAGGAGGCAGCCAATTGATGCTTCTCTCTCATCATTGATGTTTCTATCTCTCTCTTCTCGACCTTCCTCTCTGAAATTAATAAAAATTTATTTTTTTTTAGCCGAAATTGGTTTGGCTCAGTGGCTAGAGCGTTGGCCTGTGGACTGAAAGGTCGCGGGTTCGATTCCGGTCAGGGGCATGTACCTTGGTTGCGGGCACAGCCCCAGTGGGGAGTGTGCAAGAGGCAGCTGATCAATGATTCTCTCTCATCGATGTTTCTAACTGTCTATCCCTCTCTCTTCCTCTCTGTAAAAAAATCAATAAAATATATTTTTTATTTATTTTTTAATTTTTAAAAAACAGTTCCAAAATTATCTCCCAAATATATCCTTGTTGGTTTTGAGTCATTACTCTAAGCAAATAAACAGAGACCCTATTCATACACACACAACACAACAAGTAAAGGTCAGACACATCAAAATGTTAATGGCTGATAGATCTCTCTGGCGGTGGAATTATGCATGATTTTAATTTGCTTCCGTATACTTGTTTACCAGTCCTGAAATGTCCATAACGAAACACATTGCTTTTATTAGGAGAAGGAAAGGCCACACCCCAAAAGCTGTTTCCACTTCAGAAAGAACACGGAGTGACAGAGTGAGTCACGGGAGGAGCCGGGTGGGAAGGAAAGGGGCTGGCGAGTGGGCGCTGAGGCAAGGAAGCGGGAGGGGCCCCGACAGGTGAGGGCAAGGGAGGAGCGGAGGGAAGGGTACCCGGCATGGAACAGAGTGCCCACCTGCATTTCCTGTCCCCATTCCTCACTGACCGCTGCGCCATCCCCAGCCCACCCAGCCCCTCAGGTCTGGGCTGCCTGGGACTGGCCCTCGGCTGGCCCCGGGACAACATGGGACCAGGCAGACCTCCTCCCTCCTGACCTGCCTCCCTGCCTCCCCATCTCCTCTTAGCCACCTGCTGGGTAGGAAGGCAGCTGAAATACAGATCCCCCAGTTACATTATAATTTCAGATAAACAAGGGATAATTTCGTACTGTATTCCCCCAATAGCACAAGGGATATACATATAAAAAAAAAAACAAAAAAAAAAAACAAAAAAAAAACACATGGCCGAAACCGGTTTGGCTCAGTGGTGTAGTGTCAGTCTGCGGACTGAAAGGTCCCAGGTTCGATTCCGGTCAAGGGCATGTGCATTGGTTGTGGGCACATCCCCGGTAGGGGGAGTGCAAGAGGCAGCTGGTAGATGTTTCTCTCTCATCGACGTTTCTGGCTCTCTATCCTCTCTCTTCCTCTCTGTAAAAAATCAATAAAATACAAAAAAACAACATGGTTATTTGTGTTCTGAAATGCAAATTTAACCGGTATCCTGTAATCTGTTTGCTAAGTCTGACTACCCCACCTCTGGGATGATACTGGGGCAGCTCTGTCACTGACTAATTACCCTAGCCTTCTCTGAACCTCAGTTTCTCCAGCTACAAAGTGGGCACAAACTCAACTGCCAGGGCTGGTGGAGTTCTCATCTTAGCAGCTCACAGTCTGAGTGCAGCTCCAGGGTCCTGCGTGGTACAGCACCCTTAGGAGAAACTACAGCTCCGGACTGCCATTATCCCCATGCACAGAAAGGAGAGGGAAACTGAGGCATGGAGAGGGAGAGTGACTTCCCCAGCTACTTCCTCTCTCTTCCCTCAAAAAGGAGGAGGATCATATGAGTCTGAGTAATGGTAAGAGTGATGATATTGATGATATTGATGATAATATTGAGCCCTGCATTGCACCTGCAATCAATCTCATCGGCTCTTTACAGCAGCTTGGGCAATAGGGACCATCACTCTTACCCCTCCAGAGGGAATCACATGCACAGAGAGGTAAGGTGACTTGCCCAAGGTCACACAGTAAGTGGCAACGAGGGTCCTAACCACAGGATCCTCCCGAACCTGTGGTTCTCTTCCAGGGGCCCAGGAGCGGCAGGAACTTAGTACTCGGGGTGGGGGGTGGTGTTATCAGCCATAACAAGGTTCCGCCTCAGTTTTCCCACTCCGGCACTGCTGCCATCTGATACTGAATCCCTGGTGTGTGTGTGTGTGGGGCGGGGGGGGGAGGGGGGGTGTTTAATAGCATCCCACTAGATACCATCCACTGCACCCCTGGGCTGTGACAGCTAAAAATGTCTCCAAACGTGGACACACGTGCCCCAGGGGGCAGAAGGACCCTCAGTGGGAGCCTCTGCGGGAGACGAGCCCTGGCCCTGGGTGGGCTGAGGCTCAGGGGGTACGGGCCGGAAGTGCGGGCACTCACACTCTGCATCTTGGCCTCCGTGTCCACGATGTTCTTCTCCACCTGGTCGGCATTCTTCTGCAGCTGATCGATCAGCTCAGACAGCTCCTTGTTAGAGATGCTGCGGCAGGAGAGGAGGAGTGAGCAGGAAAGAGGGGCAGGGGCCACGTTCCCCCGGCGCCTGCCACCCAGCTGCCCCCGGGGCGGTCACTGAAGCCGCGGAGAGGAGGCGGCACCTGCGGGAATCAGCCCGCTCTGGGCGTTCACTCGGCCGCTTCTCTTTAGCCAGGCTGGCAGAACACTCCTGTTCGTTTTCCCATATTTTTATATTGAGATGTAACTCACATATTATAAAATTCACCCTTTTAAACTATATAACTTGGTGCTTTCTAATATAGTCACAAGGTTATACAGCATCACTACTATCCAATGACAGAATATTTTCATCCCCCACAAAAGAAACCCCGTATCCTTTTTATGGCTGAATAATATCCCATCGCATGGATAGCCCACATGTTGTTTATCCATTCATCTGATGATGGACATTTGGGTTGTTTCCATGGTTGGGCGTTATAAATCATGCTACTGTAATCATTCAGGTACAAGTTTTTGTGCAAGCACCCTGATCGTTAAACACCTGATACTTTTCATTTATTCTACAGTCTTTATCTTATCTAATAAAGAGGGAATATGCTAACTGACCATCACTCCATCACAAAGATGGCTGCACCCACAGCTGAGGCCAAGTTCCCATAAGCAGCCTTAATGAGCAATCAGCAGGGACCTGAGGTTATGCCCTCCCCTGCCCCCGTGAGGCTTGACAGGGGACCTCAGACTGCATCCCCCACCTGGCAGGGCTTGATAAGGAACCTCAGGCCATGCCCCCCACCCTGGCATCAGGCTGGGGACCTCAGGCTGTGCCCCCCAACCAGGTGGGGTTTGACAGGACCTCAGGCCACATCCCCCACCTGGCAGGGCTTGATGGGGGACCTCAGGCCATGCCCCCCACCCCGCGGGGCTTGACAGGGGACCTCAAGGCATGCCCCCCGCCCTGGTCTGGGCTGGGGGACCTCAGGCCACGCCTCCTGTCCTGGTGCCAGGCCAGGGGACCTGAGGCTACACCCCTGCCCAGGGGGCTTGACAAGGGTGGGACTGTCCAGGTCTGGATCTAGTTCAATGAGGTGGTGCGGCTGGTTCTGGGTCTCACACAATTTTGAGGCTTATGTGGGAGGGCAGGGACTTGACTCTGGGTCCTGTGGTGAACCCCAGACTCTGACAGGAGGAAGGTTTTCATATACATTTTACTAATTTTCTTTCATCTCTTACACTTCTATTATAGAGAAAGGGCAAATAGCAATATTAAATTATTTCCTCTCATTAATCCCCTTTTAATGGGCACAGATTTCCTGCACCGGGCCACTAGTATTTAAATAAACTTACTTAAAAGGTGAACTTGAGCTCCCCGCTGTACATAGAAAACCAAAACCCTTGCCATAATGGAAGTAACGACCAAAACGAACTCCATGGAAATACAGTACAGTGGCAGCATGGGGTCCCAGCTGGGTGCTTAGTGGCCTGCACAGACCAAGCCTGCCCTCCGACGTCACAGCCAAGCCAGAGCTGTGAGAGCAGCGAGCAGAGACTCTCTCCGGAGTTCTCAGAGCTGCTCTGAAGTCAGAACAGCTTTCCTGAGCCACGTGTCTGTGCTCTCTCCCAATCCAGGCAACCGAAATCTCATCGCATCCCACTCTGGCAAACACTACTGTGGTCATGAAGACCTCGGCCCTGGAGTCAAACGTGGGCTCTGGCTGTGTGGCTCGGCCAAGCTGCTGCCCCGCTCTGTGCCTCTGCTTCCGCTCAGATGGAATACCTGCACCGTCGCGGTGGGTGTTGTGAACGGGAGTGAGGTGGTTCAGGCAGAGAGCTGTACCTCTAGCAAATCTCACAAAGGTTTGTGATTGTTGTTAAAGAGCCTCACTGACCATTGTTCAGCCCACCTTCGCTGTTATTTCTTTAAAGTTTAAACAAAGGAAGAAACAGACTAGAAAGGAAAAGCAACTGGGCCGATGTTGCCCAGCCAGCCAGATGGTCAAGGTTAGTGCTGTCTCCAATCTCCATAAAAAAAAAACCTTTTATACTGACTCCACGTACCCCAATTTCCATAAAAAAACCCTTCTGTACCGGCTACTCCACGGCAGGGCCTGAGCAGCCAAGCAGCCAGAAGTTTCATTCCACCTGCACTCATTAGCATAGCAGGCCCAGGCCCAGCCCTGCACACAGACACAGCCTCGCCCTCTGAGAACTCACCCCTTAGACAAGAAGGAAATCAGCATTTACAGAAATAGTCACAAGAATGAGGCAGGCATGGCAGCTGGGGGTGCCCAAGGAGCACCTCACAGGCTGGTGGGGAGGGTGGTCAGGGAGGGCTTCCTGGAGGAGGTGGTGGTAGCTGGTTCTAAAGGACGAAGAAGATGTGGGTTCAGGGGCAGAAGGCTCCCATGAGGAGAGCCATGAAGGAGACAGGTCCTGGGAGTGTCTCTTTGGTTGGGCCAGGGCAGAGCTCTTGACCCTCAAGCCAAGGGGGCTGCCAGCTTTCAGAGTGGAATTTCTCACATCGAGGCCGGGAACCCATCTGCCATGGCATGAAAACCTCAGATTCCCAGGCATAACCCAGACTTCCTGAACCCAGACCTCCAGAGCCAGGCCCAGGAAGCTCTATTATTGTTGCTGTTGTTTCTACAGGGGCCCCAGGAGACCCTATCCCTCTTGAGTTTGAGGCCCAACCCTGCAGGAACTGCTGGTATGGGGAGAGGCCGGGAGGCAGAAATGGGTTCAGCAAACAGAAGTCTATCTATCCATGTCCCAAACCTTGCCTGAGGGCCTGCTGGGGGGCGGGGGGCAGGGCAGAGGGAGGGCAGGGAGAATGACAAGATTCCAGGCCACACCTCTGCAAAGTCAGCCAAGGAGGCAGCCTTTCCCAAAGTGGGGTCCCAGGAACCCCAGGCTTCTAAGTCACTATCAGAATGAAGCCTTTGCCAGGCAAGGCAGTTAGGAAAAGCCAACCCCTCCATGAGTGTATGACTCATAAAGGCTCTGAGAAGTCCTACAAGAGAAAGCTGGTATTCAGTGGAGTGGCCGGAAGGCTCAGTAGAGGGGACTGTGGATGGAAGATCTGGGTAAGGAGGGTTATGGGCTGGGCCACTGGGTCATGGGCCAACCCTATTGCTCCCACCCTGACTGGGCAGACCACCTGGGGAATGTGAGCACTTCCGGGTCCCGCAGCCCCACCCCAGCCACTGATCCTTAGCCTGCCCTGTGGAGACCGTGGGGAGTTTCAACCCAAATATTTAACCCATGACGGCATTGGCCGCCATCAGGAACCTGCAGGGTGGGTTAGGTGGGGCCTGCACCTCTTTCGGGCCCAGCCCAGCTGCACCTCTGGGTGTGGGGCCAGTTCCCAACCCAGCCCCTTCCATGGTTGGGGCAGGTGTGAGGAAAGCACCTGCTGGACCCACCCTGCTGCCCATTATTCTGGTTAAAGCCCAACCGGAAGGGGACATGGGGCAGAGAGGGGGGTGGGGAAGGCCAGCCCCAGGGCCCTGGGCTCCTCCTGGAGAGCAAAGGAGGGTTTGGCGGGAGCTTCGGGGCACAAAGGCGTGGGCTCCAAGTCCTGTTGGGCTGTTTATTGTTTGGACCATCTGACCCATCTGCCTCAGTTTCTCCCCCTGTGGACTGGGGTAACCACATAGGCATCAGGGTAATTTGACACTTTCAGACAGCAAACAGGTTCAAAGACACACCCCAACAGTACCCACACCCTGACTCCCTGGGGAGGCTTGTATGCCCCTTTACAGATGAGGAAACCAAGGTTCAGAGATGTCGAGGTACTTGCCTAGGGTCACACAGCTTGTGAATGTAGAGCCAGGATTCTCTCCCAGGGAAGTCTTGCTCTAGGGCAGCGGTCGCCAACCGGTGGTCCGTGGACTACGGGTGGTCCGTGAGGTCCTAAAGGTTGGCGACCGCTGCTCTAGAGGCCACATGATCAAAACCTGGCTAACAGCTACTCCTCAGAAAAATCACATGAGCCAACATAGATAGCAACCACATCACCATTCTAATAGGAGCTCATGTTTACTTTCCACACACCAGTCTCCCACCCACTTCTTTCATCTTCATTGCAACCCTGTGAGGTAGGTGTTGGCCAGTGGATAGTCATTATTTATCACCCCCACTTTACAAATGTGGAAACTGAGGGACCAGAGAGGTTCAGTAACTTCCTCAAAGTCACACAACAATTAAATGTCAGAGCTACAATTCCAACCAAGGCAAGCCCCTTGTGCAGGCCATTAGCAAACCCATGTGACTATCCTGTCAGGGCTCCCGCACACAATCGGCACTTAACACACTAACTTAAAATGCCAAGGGCCCCAGCCCTGGCTGGTGTGCTCAGTGGTCTGAGTGTTGGCCCCGGGCACCGAAGGGTTGTAAGTTTGATTCCTGGTCAAGGACATGTATCTGGGTTGTAGGTTCGATCCCCAGCCCTGGTTGGGCCATGTGCGGGAGGCAACCAAATGATGTATCTCTCTCCCTCCCTCCCTCTCTCCCCTACCTCCCTCCTTTCCATTCTCACTAAAAATGAATGGAAAAAATATTATCAGGTAAGGATTAACAACAACAAAATGCCAAGTGCCCCAGACCACAAGGGGTTACCACTTCTCACCCACTACGATGGAAATTAAAAAAAAGACAGATAGTAACCATTGTTGACAAAGATGTGCAGAAATCAGAACCCTCACTCACTGCTGGTGTGGCTAAAAGTGGTGCAGCTACTTTAGAAAACAGCATGGGACTTCCTCAAAAAGTGAAATATAAAGCTGCCCTATGACCTAGCAATTCTGGCTCCCCACGATAAATGAAGACACAGGCCCACAGGAAAGCTGTACACAGATGTTCTCAGGTCACAGAGCGCCATTGACAACAGCCAAAAACGTGGCAGCAACCCAAGTGGTCACCAACCGATGAATGACTCAGTGTGGTCTAACCACACGGGAAACACAATTCAGCCAGAAAAGGAGTGAAGTCCGACACATGCTACAACACGGAGAAACCCTGGGACCATCATGCCAGGCGTCACATACTGTATGATTCCATTTATGATTCCAATAGCCAGAGCAGGCAAATCCATTGAAGTGAAAAAAATGGGTGAGTGGTTGGTTGGCAGGGGCCGAGGAGAGGCGGGTGACTGCTAAGTGGGGGGGTTTCTTTCTGAGGTGATGAAAATGTTCTAAAATGGATTGCGGTGATGACTGTATAATTTGCCGCTACACTAAAACCATTGAATTGCATATTTTCAATGAGTGACTTGTATGGTATATGGGTTATATCGCAATAAGGCTGTGTAAGTGTCGCTTATAAGTGGTAGGGTTTTATTCTCTTCTGCGGCCTCTGGAGTCAGTCCTTTATCCCGCGTTGCATGGAGGCTGGGCCAGCTCCAGGTTACACCCAGCGGCCTGAAGGATGCTAGTTAACACTCACAGAGGGCTGACCATGTACCTGGCTGGTGCTAAGCAAGTCACATAGAGAAGAACTCATTGAATCCTGCCCTTCCCCTTTCCTGTCTTCCCCCGAAGCAGCACTGCTCTCCCATTTAGGAAAACCGAGGCGCAGAGCGATCAGGCCACTGGGCCACAGACCCTCTGCCGGAAAGCAGGATTGAGCCGCGCTGAACCCAGGCCTCTGGGGCATGGCTCCAACACCTTCACCCTTTGGGCTTAGGGTCCTGAATGAGAGGCCCCCAAGGGTCCTCATTCCTCTGACCACCCAGTGGCCACAGGAGCCAACGTGTCCGCATGACAGCTCCAGCCCCGCCAGGAGCGCAGGAATGCGGCTCCCAGGAGGGCAGATCCCAGGAGGGCCCGGAACTGGCTGGGCAGGTCCAGCTTTTCATCTCGTTAATCAGCCACAAGGGGCAGCCAGACGTGGCACCCCGGAGGCCATCAGCTGGGCTGATGGAGGCCAAGATACGGCCCTTCCCGTGATCCTTGTCCCAGGCCTGTGCCACCCACACACTCACCGGGCACCTCCACCCACCTGGCGAGGGACGGGAGTCGGAGCTGGGTGGCATGCTGGGAGAGGGCATGCCTAGCCCGCCCTCCACTTAGACGTGTGACATGGACACCAGAGCTGGGCAGCGGCCTCGGAAGTCACCCAGCCCCACCTGCTCGTTACACAGATGAGCAAACTGAGGCCTCACGAGCAAAGGCACCTGCCCGAGGTCACACAGAGGACAGCTGGTGTCTGGAACCAGACAGGTCCAAATCCTGACTGCACCAACCAGGGGTTGATATGCCTGCGCCTCGGTTTCATTTTCCTCTGTAAAATGGGGGTGGTACCTCCCACCTACTTGAGTGAGGTGGGTGGGGAGGGTCAGGGCCACTTCTGGACACATGAGAATCAAGTTTCAAAGATCACTTTGGGGTTTGAGGACCGAGCAGGAGGTTCAGAGCAGCGTCTGGGGGTGCAAAAGCAGATTTGGATTCAAACTCACTGCTGTTTCACCAGCGCTTACAGTGGCCAGCACACAGGGGCCAAGTGAAGGCCTGCAGATCACTGGCACATGGCAGGGGTCCACAAAGGTGACAATGACATGTGTGCGTGCCACACATACTCGTTGCACTTTCATTCCCCGCAGGGTTGCAGCCGCAGCAGAATGAAGCCCTGACATTGCTCCCTGAGCTGTGCCTGGAGCTCTTCCCCGGGGAGCCTGCTTCTCTCCTGGGGATCCCCACTCACTTCTTTCTGGAAAACAGTAACTGCACAGTGAAGACAGCAAGGTTAGCATCACTAGGGAGATGGTGCATCACCAGGTGGGACTCCTGACACCGGCACTGAAGGTGACACAGGACACACCTGCGGAATCCTTTCCAATCACACACAGCCTCCATCTCACACCCAGCCTCCATCTCACTGCACAATCACACACAGCCTCCATCTCACTGCAGTCACACACAGCCTCCATCTCACTGCACAGTCACACACAGCCTCCATCTCACTGCCACCCTCACACACCGCCTCCATCTCACACACCACCTCCATCTCACTGCACAGTCACACACAGCCTCCATCTCACTGCAGTCACACACAGCCTCCATCTCACACACAGCCTCCATCTCACACACAGCCTCCATCTCACACCCAGCCTCCATCTCACACACCGCCTCCATCTCACACACAGCCTCCATCTCACACACAACCTCCATCTCACTGCACAGTCACACACAGCCTCCATCTCACACCCAGCCTCCATCTTACTGCACAGTCACACAGCTTCCATCTCACACACAGCCTCCATCTCACTGCACAGTCACACACAGCCTCCATCTCACACCCAGCCTCCATCTCACTGCACAGTCACACAGCCTCCATCTCACTGCCACCCTCACACACCGCCTCCATCTCACTGCAGTCACACACAGCCTCCATCTCACTGCACAGTCACACACAGCCTCCATCTCACTGCCAGTCACACAGCCTCCATCTCACACACAGCTTCCATCTTACACACAGCCTCCATATCACTGCACAGTCACACCCAGCCTCCATCTCACTGCACAGTCACACAGCCTCCATCTCACTGCACAGTCACACACAGCCTCCATCTCACTGCACAGTCACACACAGCCTCCATCTCACTGCAGTCACACAGCCTCCATCTCACTGCCACCATCACACACCGCCTCCATCTCATTGCAGTCACACACAGCCTCCATCTCACTGCACAGTCACACACAGCCTCCATCTCACTGCCAGTCACACAGCCTCCATCTCACACACAGCTTCCATCTTACACACAGCCTCCATCTCACACACAGCCTCCATATCACTGCACAGTCACACCCAGCCTCCATCTCACTGCACAGTCACACAGCCTCCATCTCACTGCACAGTCACATACAGCCTCCATCTCACTGCACAGTCACACACAGCCTCCATCTCACTGCACAGTCACACACAGCCTCCATCTCACTGCAGTCACACAGCCTCCATCTCACTGCCACCATCACACACCGCCTCCATCTCATTGCAGTCACACACAGCCTCCATCTCACTGCACAGTCACACACAGCCTCCATCTCACTGCAGTCACACAGCCTCCATCTCACTGCCACCATCACACACCGCCTCCATCTCATTGCAGTCACACACAACCTCCATCTCACTGCACAGTCACACACAGCCTCCATCTCACTGCCAGTCACACAGCCTCCATCTCACTGAAGTCACGCAGCCTCCATTTCATTGCCAGTAGCCAGCAGACAAACCCAAACTGAGGACAAATCTACAAAACACATCTCTGCAATGTCCAGGTCACAAAAGACAGGACTGGGGAACTGTCAGACAGGAGGCAATTAAAGAGACAAGACAACTAAACAGGACGTGGGATCCTGGGACAGAAAATGGACACTAGGGGGACCTGGGGCCTTAGAAAAAAAGTTTATATTTTAGTTTTAGTTTTTTGTGTTTTGAAAAAGGCTCCTTCTGGATTTCTGGATTTCCCAGCAAACCGTTACAGGAGCAGATGCTTCCGGGTGATGAGGCACCTGGGATGCCCACCTGTGGATCGGCAGGGAGGAACTGGGGTGCTGTGGCCTGAGACGCCCCACTGACGGGACCCAGAACTCAGTTGTGGCCAGAAATGGCCCTCAGCCCAGCCCAGCTGTGGTCAGGGCTGCAGGTGGGTTCACAAGCCAGGTGAGGCCCTCACAGGGCAGCCGGGGCCGTTTCTCCAGAGAATCAGCCCTGGTCCTCCTCTCCCAGGCTGAGGAAGCGGAGTGTGGGGTGAGTGCAAGCCCAGGTCCTGTCCCAGGTGTGACAAGCAGCCCTGTTTATTAGGCCTGGTCTGCACATGAGACTTCAGGCACAAGAAGGGAGAGACGGGGTGCAGGCTGGCCAGGGCTGGCTTTGAGGACACACTCAGGCACAAGCAAGGTTTTGGGCCTGCGCCCACAGGCACCAGCCCAGAACAGGCACCTCTTTGTGTCCCCGGACGTGCTCGGAGCTCCGGGGCTGTGGGGAGCAGGCCTGGGAGCCTCGCAGGCGTCAGGTACCCCGGCTCTGTCCTGGGGAGTCGGAAATCCAATAACCACAGTCCGACCTGCTTTACCGGTGGCCACTCACAGCCAAGCGGTCACAGTGGGGAGCTGGGATTAGAACCCAGGGCCACGTGACATCCGCTGTGGCCCAGGATGGCCCATGGTCTGGTCATTGAGCCATCAAGTATATGGGGCCCTGGCTGGTTTGACTCAGTGGATAGAGTGTCGGCCTGCGGACTGAAGAGTCCCGGTCAGGGGCACATGCCCATGTTGTAGGCTCCATCCCCAGGTGGGGGCGTACAGGAGACAGCCAATCAATGATTCTCTCTCATCATTGCTGTTTCTATCTCTCTCCCCCTCTCCTTTCCTCTCTGAAACCAATGAAAAAAATATATATATATAAAAATAAAATTAAATTAAAAAAGAACATGGGGACAGAGGTGGCACCTGAGATCACCGTGGATGTTTCACGCGGACAAAGAAAGAGAACCCAGGTGTCTTGAGGACCCATTAGTCGCCTCTTGCCTGGGTTCCGTGCGATGCCCCCACCCTTTCCTGCAGTACAGCTCTAGGTAGTTACAACCTGGGGGTTAAGGCTGATATCCTGGATTCACATCCTGGCTCAGTCCTTTTAAGCTGCAAATTACTTAGCCTCTCTGCACCTCGGTTTCCCTATTTGTCTCTGGGGGTCATGGCAGCGTGCACACCACAGAGCTGGGGTGGGGGTTCGTTGAGAGGATAGACATAAAGCGATGGCTTGTGGGAGAGCCAAGGCTCTCTCTCTGCTGCCACCAGAGGCCACAGCCCAGGGATTTGGGCTCCTTTTAAGGAGCTGACAGAAGCCAGCAGCCGGGGCCAACATCAGAACCGACTGGCAGCGAGGAGCTAAAGACCCCAGGCTACCCATGCCATTCACACTGATGTGCGCGCAAGCCCAGACCTGCTCTGGCTCTGGCTCAGGGATGTTGCCTCATGCGGGCGTGAAGAATTCACAAGGAACCTCAATATTTGGAAATGCTTCCTCCGAGCTCTGCAGGGAGAGGCTGCTGGGAGTGCGGGCAATGAGGCCGCCGGGGGGATGCAGATGCCAGGCCCGGCCCGGCAGACCCATCTTGAGTTTGGGCTAAGGATCGCTCTACAGGTTCGGGGACGAGAGGGGTGCAGGGTGTTTCCAGGATGGGGTTTCTGCTGCTCTGAGAACACTCCCGTCTGCAGGAGGGACCCACAGAAGGGAGGGTGGGGAAGGCCCGTCTACCCAGTTGTTCAAGCAGAACCCCAACAACCGCCCTGATCCCCATCTCCTCCTCCACCGGCTCCACCTGGTAACAGCTCTCAGTGCTTCTGTCCTCCCTCTGCCCCACAGATTCCACCTGATCAAGGTCGCCGCCGCTCAGCCGGACCGGTGCAACGGCCACCCCAACCACCCCCCTGCACCTCGACTCTTGCCTCCTGGAGCCAAAGTCAGCACATTTGTCAGAGAGATCTTTCAACAATGCAGCCAAGCAAACACCTATCCGGCTTCAGACTAGCCAGTGCTCCCCAGTGCTCTCAGAATAGAGCTTACCCTCCTGCCCAGGCCCCTGGGCCCCGAGAACCAGCCGCTCTTGCCCCCAGCCCTCCTCCCTGCGCTTGGCCTCACTTCCTAAGGTCCTGGGGCTCTTTCCTGCTTCAAGGCCTTTGCACGTGCCATGGCCTCTGTGGGTCTCTGTTCTCGGGTCACCTCCAGGGCCATCCCGGCTGAGACTCAGTCTCCTGACCACAAGCCCAGTTGTCCCACTTGGTCTTTCCACCTCCTCCCAGGACCCTATGGCTCCCAGAAGTACCTGCTTTCCAGTCCCCTACCCCCAGGAGAGACCCAGGCCCTCCAAGGACGCCATGACTGGCCAGCCCTCCAATCCACAGCAGAGCCCCCTTTGCTGGCTGCCGTCAGCTCTCACTGAACCAACTGGCCCGTTCTCTATCCTGCCTGCAGGGAGGAGGGCTGGGTCAGCTGGCATGGGGAAAGAATGCAGACTGTGGTGTCACTCCAACCTGGGTTGGGCTAAGCAGGTTCCTTTGCCTCCCTGTGCCTCAGTTTTCTCATCTGTGAACTGGGAATAAGAATCGATCCCACCCCAGATGGTTCAGATAATTCACAGAGACAATCCTTGTAAAGCGCCGAGGATGGGGCTGGTGCATTACGAAGGCTAGTTGCTGGGGCTTTTGTCTATTTTGTTCACTGCCATGTCCACGGTGTCCAGGACAGAGCTTGTCCCAGCAACAGCCAAATGGACTTCTACGGGTGTTTGGAGTAACAATGTGTGTTATCTCAGTGGCTTTCATTTCCTCATCCATACAATGGGATTATGGCATCAGCTGGCCAAGCAGCAAACAGGAAGACACATTCAATAGCTGGGAAACATCCTGGGAGTTGTGGGGGGAGGGGGGATTACTATGCCACTTTGAGTTCAAGGCCACCACTGTCCAAAAGAACTGAATGTGCCACATTTGTAGTTTACTTTCCAGTAGCCACATGAAAAAAGTCCAAAGAAACGGGTACACTTACTTTTTTTTAAAGGTATTTCTTTCAACCTAGCATATCTAAATATTATCTTGACAGGCAGCCAATAGGACACTATTAATGAGAGATTTCAGACTCCTCTTTTCACACTACTTCTTCGAAGTCTGGCATGTAGTTTCCATACGTGGCACAAATACTGTGTTCTGAGCACATCTCACACGGCTAGTGGTTACTGTACAGGAGGGCACGGCTCGGATAATTCTGAGGCGTCTGGACCACTTTGCTCTAAGCCCATAGCAACTATCTGTTTTGCTCTAAAGAGGCTGATGGATGCTCGGAGCATCTGTCTGCCTCACTCAGTGCCTGGTACCTAGAGATGCATAATAAATAGCCACTCCCTTTGCTCCCTGCCACTCTCCCACCAGACCCACACAAGCTAGCCAGACACTTGCCTGGGGCCGAGTCTTGTCAATGGATCCCTGGCTGCCTGCTTCAAAACAATCCTAGACTCCTATTTTGCCCAACAGAGCATGGTGCCTGGGTGTGGGGTGCCTGGGCATGCAGAATGCAGCCCAACTCCCTTTTCCAGGCCCCAGAGCTGCAGCATCCTTACCCACAGCCATGGGCAGAACCAGGGCACCTGGCTTGCTGCCCAGCCATCCCTCCTCCCGCTGGGAGAATGGTCCCTTTCCTGAACCGCCACTCCAGAGAACAGGTCACACCCCATAACCCCTCCAGCTGTCCCTTCCTGCCCAGTATGTTCCATACCCCATCGGCCACAACTCCGCTTCCGTGTGTAGAGATGACAGATCTCCCGCCCTGGCCAAAGCCACCTCGACTGCCAGGCCCGAGTCAGGCCCCACGTTCCAGCCCGTGAACACGTCCGCAGCTCCTCCCTTTCCAGGTTAATGGTGCCTCAGTGGGCGTGCGCAGGAGCAGGCAGGAGCAGGAGGCACCGCCGTGGAATGTCTGGAATGTGAAGGGGTGCACACCTCTCCCGGGAACCAACCTTGCTCCTCCCCGAGCCATAGAAGGGTCCTGGCCTCCTGCTGCTGACACCCTCTTCTGGGCGGGTCCTGCCTGCCCCCAGGGCCAGCCAAGGCCTGAGTGCCTCCCTAGAAACCCCCAGAACTGGGGGGAAGCTCACCTAGGGTGCTGGGTGGCCCCAGTCCCCACCTCCTTTAAACACTACCTGGCTGAGAGAGCGAAGGCTTGTCACTCCCGGACATAGTCCTGTCCCTGACACAAAGGCCAGCGCAGCAGGCACTCAGGAAAGGACTGGTGAATACGAATATTTATAAGACAGTAAGAGCACCTATAGGTGCCTATGGCCTGCTCAGCCCTTTCGTGCACCACCCATTGAAATGACAGCCCTAGGAGGGAGGCATCCTTATAGTCACAGAGGAGCTTTCTTCATCCTGCCTATAACTTCTGGACGACAGGACTTATTCATCTTTGGGGGGCCCTTCTGTAGCCCTTAATTCAAAGCCTCGGGGCTCAATAAATAGGTGTTGAATTGAGCAGACATTTTATAGCAGTCAACAACCCTTGTCTCCCCATTTCCCAGATGAAGATAACCGAGGCTCAGAAGGGTTGAGAGACTTGCCCAAGGTCACACAGCCGGGAAGCAATGGTGCCAGAATTTTTACAAGCTCCAGAGTCACCTCCTCAGAACACGGGGACATCGACACAGATCCACAAACAGAGAGGGAGACATCGGGGAGATACAGACCCACAAACAGAGGGAGACATCGGGGAGATACAGACCCACAAACAGAGAGGGAGACATTGGGGAGATACAGACCCACAAACAGAGGGAGACATCGGGGAGATACAGACCCACAAACAGAGAGGGAGACATTGGGGAGATACAGACCCACAAACAGAGAGGGAGACATCAGGGAGATACAGACCCACAAACAGAGAGGGAGACATCAGGGAGATACAGATCCACAAATAGAGGGAGACATCGGGGAGACACAGATCCACAAACAGAGAGGGAGACATCGGGGAGATAGGAGACAGGACGACGCAGCAAGGCGTTCGCCCCCAGGGGGACGCAGGGATTCCCATCGTGTTGACATCTTCATCAGAACAGTGAATGCCAGTGGTGGGATAACGTAGGAGATGAGTCGCCTTCCTAAGAAGACACCATGGGGGGCTCTCAGCCTGTCCCTCCACGCAGGCCTTTTGGCTGGAGGGAGGCAGACAGCATGAAAAGAACACCTCCCCGGGCCACACCCTATCTGGTGCTTGACACAGGTTCCCGCCCTGATCCTCATAACCACCCATCAGTACTATTACTGCTCCCACCGCAGATGAAGACTGAGCCCAGGGAGGAGGGGCCACTTGCCTGGGGCCACAGGGTTTGTTTCTAAGCTGGTGGCTGCTGCCACCCCAGCTAGTTTCTATGTAGACAATATTTGTAAATACTCAATTATTGCTGAGTAAATATTCACCCTCATCCGCCAACTCTCTCTCTCATACCGCTGCCCTTCGTACAGGCCCTGCGACAGGCCCATCTGCATTACCAAGCCCCTGCAAACAGGAGCTGTTGAAGACAAGCTATAAAATGCTCAATTTAACACCTATTTATTGAGCCCCATGTGTAGGCAAGGCCTGGAATTAAGGGCTACAGAAGGGCTCCCTAAAAAATGAGGAAGTCCTTATTGTCCAAAGGTTTATAGCTTCTAGGTAGGATTAAGAAAGCACCTCAATAACTATAATTACAAAGATTCAGAACCTCTCGGCCAGGGTATTTTCATTTGTTCTGTCCATTCAGGCCTTAAATCCTAATTTTAATTGTGAAAATATAACTCAATCCACTAAAATGCAGGAAAAGAACACAAAGAAAACATAATAAGAAGGAATACAAATCAATATGGCAGTAATAGTTCCAAACACATGGGTTATTACAATAAATGTAAATGAGTTAAACTTGCCAGTTAAAAGATAAAGATTTTCAGATGAGAATCTTATATAATAAAAGTCTAATATGCTATGTGTCTGGTTGGTCTGTTGGCCAATCAAAGTGCAATCCTATCCAATAAAGAGGTAATGTGCAAATTGACCGTCACTCCAACACACAAGATGGCCTCCACAAGATGGCTAGCAGGGGTGGGCAGTTATAGGCAATCAGGTCAGCAGGGGAGGGCAGTTGGAAGAGTGGGGGGGGAACCAGGCCTGCAGGAGAGGGCAGTTAGGGACAATCAGGCCTGCAGAGGAGGGCAGTTGGGGGGAACCAGGCCTGAAAGGGAGGGGCAACCAGGCCTACAGGGAGGGCAGTTAGGGGCAACCAGGCTGGCAGGTGAGGGTAGTTAGGGGTGACCAGGCTGACAATGGAGGAAAGTTAGGGGCAACCAGGCCTGCAGGGAGGGCAGTTAGGGGCAACCAGGCTGGCAGGTGAGGGTAGTTAGGGGTGACCAGACTGGCAATGGAGGGAAGTTAGGGGTGATCGAGCCAGCAGGGGAGGGCAGTTAGGGGTGACCAGGTTGTCAGGGGAGGGCAGTTAGGGGCAACTGGGCCAGTAGGGGAGCAGTTAGGAGTTGATCAGGCTGGCAGGGGAGTGGTTAGGGGTGATCAGGCTGGCAGGCAGATGAGTGGTTGGGAGCCAGCAGTCTTAGATTGTGAGAGGGATGTCCGACTGCTCCCAGGCCTAAACAGACAATCAGACATCCCTTGAGGGGTTCCAGATTGGAAAGTGTGCAGACTGGGCTGAGGGACAACTACCCCCCCCCCCAATGCATGAATTTCGTGCACCAGGCCTCTAGTATAGAAATAAAACAAAAGCCAGCTCTAAGCCATTTTATAAGATATATATCTGAAACAAAATGTTAGGGGATGATTGAGAATACAAGAACAGACTGGGAAACTGCTACTGAAGGAGAAAACAAGGTGTACATAACTCTAATACAAGATGGAGCAAGGCAATGAATGTAAATATGTGGTTCACACCTCTGGCTGCACATCAAAAGACTGGAATCTTGCCCGGCTGATGTGGCTCAGTGGCTGAGCAATGACCTATGAACCAACAGGTCACAGTTCAATTCCCAGTCAGGGCATATATCTGGGTTTTGAGCTCGATCCCCAGTGTGGGGTGTGCAGGAGGCAGCAGATCAATCATTTTCTTTCATTATTGATGCTTTTACTTCCCTTTATTTCTTCCTTCCTCTCTGAAATCAATTTTTAAAAAAAATATTTTGATTTTTTTAAAGAGAGGAAGGGAGAGGGGTAGAGAGTTAGAAACATCGATGTGAGAGAAACATTGATCAGCTGCCTCCTGCACACCAAGATACTGGGGATGTGCCCACAACCAAGGTACATGCCCTTGACCGGGATCAAACCTGGGACCCTTCAGTCCACAGGCCGACTCTCTATCCACTGAGCCAAATGAATTAAGGGCTCATTTTTTTTTAAAGACTGAAATCTGGCTGTGACCCTAAAGATTCTGACTCAATTGGTCTTCAACAGGGCCTGACCATTGCTTTTTATAGCTCCTCCCATGATTCTAATGTGCAAGCAGGGTGGGAATGAGAAAACAACCCACAGCAATGTGTTACAGGAGGAATCCTCGATCTCTACCGGAAGGAAGTCTTGTGAGAAAGCAGGACGCAGGAAGTAGCCAATAAATACCAGATTGATTGGCCAATTGACTGATATCCTCCTTACCAGAAACTTCTAAGGTAATTAGGCAGTAAATTTCTCCACACCCAGCTATTAGTCCTGGGGAAGTGAGGTGGAGAGGGCTGTTGGTGTAGTAACTACGGCTGCTTCATGGCCTAGTCTGTTTCTGCGTAGGGAAGGCCTCACCACCTCTGCTGTGTCTGGCATATGTTTTGGACACACACAGAAATTCAAGCTGATTTTTGTAACAACAGGGGGTGTCTTGAAGATTTTTGCAAGGTTTAAACAGAGCTCAAGCTGTTCTTGGCGCCCCTGGATGTGTTAGGATAGCATTCCTGCTTTAAGACCGCGGGATAAGGAATACAGGTCTCCCTTTATTAAGCATCTACTATGTGCTTGATGCTTGACACATATCATCGCCAGTCCTCTCCACAACCCCACATGCCACCAACTCCCCAATTCAAAACGGGCCTCTCTCCACTGTTTACTGAGCACCTGCCATGAGCTAGGCACTATTCTGGGGGTTTGGGAGCAACCACCCAGCATGCAAAGTCCCTGCCTTCATGAAGCGTGGACTCCAGTGATGAAGAGCAAATCCCAGCCCTGGCCAGTGGCTCAGCTAGTCGGGGCGTCATCCTGGACACCAAAAGGTTGCGGGTTTGATTCCCAGTCATGGCACACACCTAGTTCAAGGGTTTGAGCCCCTGTTGGGGTGTGTATGAGGCAACTTATTCATGTTTCTCTCTCTCCTCTCCTCTCTCTAAAATCAATAAAAACATATCTTCAGCCCTGGCTAATTTGGCTCAGTGGATAGAGCATTGGCCTTTGGACTGAAGGGTCCCGAGTTCGATTCCCATTCAAGGGCACATGCCTAGATTGTGGGCTCGGTCCCCACTAGGGGCGTGCAGAAGGCAGCCAATCAATGATTCTCTCTCATCATTGATGTTTCTATCTATCTCTTCCTCTCTGAAATCAATAAATATATTTTTTTCAAAAACACACACATATCTTCAGATGAGGTTTTAAAAAAAACTTAAAAAGGACAAATCCCAGAGAGGGACAGGAATATGGCCGTGGCACAGCTGGCAAGTGACACAGCTGGACCTGGAAGGTGAGCTCTTGGCTCCCAAACCCAGGTTTTCCCCACTCTGCCCACCTTGCCCCCCATCCCTGCCCGCCGGCCTCAGCTTCCCCCTCAGTAACACGGGGAGTTAGTTGCCCATAGTTGGGAAGAGTCAAGCTCTTCTTCCGGAGCCCTCTCTGCTCCTGGAGGCACAAACTCAGAATCCTTCCTCCACCGTGAACTGGAAGCAGAGGCCCCCTACCCTGGACGGAGAAACCTTAAAAGGCCGAGTCTGAAATCTGAGCCCAGGCACCTGGGACAACAGAGAATTCTGCCCCCGACTGTTTCCTGCGGCTCTGCAGCCTTCCAGGGTCAGCAGGCAGCGGGTGGAGCTGCCAGCCACTGCGCTGTGTGTGTTTATCTCACAAGGACCTGGCAAAACCCCTCCGTCCAGGAAAGGATGGACCAGCGGCCAGCTGTGGCCCCTGCCAGCTGGCTTGCCTGCTCCCAGCTAGGAATGCTCAGGTCAGCGCAGCTGAGAGTCCTTGGGCAGAATACTGGGACTCTGAGCCTCGCCTGGAAAAGAGAGATGAGGGAGTATTGTCTAAGAAAGACAACAATGATAAGTTAGGACAGTTGTCCCAAGCTAGGCCTCAACCTCAGAGACTCTTATATGTTCACACCTTTCCAAGTTCACCTCCCCATCCCCGGAGGCCCCATCCGGAACCTCCCGGCTTGACCACCATTCTTGCCTGCCATGCCTGGGCACCTTACCGTCCTGAGGCCCCTTCCCTTTCCTCCCCCAGATCCTTCCTTTTCCTATTGATGGGGCGCTGAGCTGTAGGATGCTGGGCTCCCCTCCTGGCCGTGGCCTCTGCCAGCTCTCCTTGACTGTCCCACCCCTCACCAGAAAAAACTTGAAAACCCATGACCTAACTCGAACATGCAGAAAGTCCTGAAAAGAATCCACCACAATTTAGCTGATGTTCCAGATTTGCTTCAGATTTTGTTTAAAAAGAAAAAAAATGTGGTTTGTTGTTCATGATCCCTTAGGCCCCTCCTTGAGGCTGGCGTTCATTTTGGAGCTGCTGCTTTCTTCCTAAGCCTGTTTTACATTTTCAATGCATACCGGTAGCTATGTCTGCATCTTGAAACACTGTATGGAGCCAAAACCGGTTTTGCGTCGGCCTGAGGACTGAAAGGTCCCAGGTTCGATTCCGGTCAAGGGCATGTACCTTGGTTGCGGGCACATCCCTGGTGCGGGGGGAGGGTACAAGAGGCAGCTGATTGATGATTCTCTCTCATCAATGTTTCTAACTCTCTATCCCTCTCTCTTCCTCTCTGTAAAAAATCAATAAAACATATTTAAAAAAAAAGAAAAAAACACTGTATGGAATTGTGTTGCATGTATATTTTTTAAATATACACAACAGCCCTGGCTGCTTTGGCTCAGTGGATAGAGCGTCGGCCTGCAGACTGAAGGGTCCCATGTTCAATTCCAGTCAAAGGCACATGCCTGGGTTGCAGGCTCAATCCCCAGGGCAGAGAGGGGAAGCATGCAGGAGGCAGCCGATCAATAATTCTCTCTCATCATCAATGTTTTTTCTCTCTCTTGCTTCCTCTCTGAAATCAATAAAAAAATATTCTTTAAAAAATGTACACAACATACTCTTTGCACCCTCCACACCTTGCTTTAGCTTTGCAACACGCTATCACTGCAGGTTTAGGCAGGAGGATGCACCTCGTCCTCAGTGCTTTCTCTTCTGAGATTCCCCCTCCACCCGGCTGGCTCAAGCCCCTTTGCCTCCACAGTCTTAACTTCCCACCCTGTATTGTTGCTGCCATCTGTTTGCTAAACTCACAGAGGTGACTGGATGGGGGCAGGGGGCAGTGGGCACTCTGCTCTGGCCCTCAGATTTCTGTCTACAGATAAAACCCAGCTCCATCCTCTGTGTGTGTGTGTGTGTGTGTGTGTGTGTGTGTGTGTGTGTGTGTGTGTTCCTGTGAGATGTTTTAGGAGGAGGAGGATCTTAGCTCACCCTCGTTCATTCACTCTACACGTGGACTGCACCAGCCCGTCTCGGGGGAGACACACATTCGTCCCCATTCAGCTACCACACAGCCCAAGGGCTGCTGAGACGAGAGTCACACAGGAGGCGGTGAGACGATCCAGAAGGTGAGTCTGCCCCAGCAGAGAGGGGACAGGGCTTTCCCCAGGAGCAGCGAAGAAGAACCGTGGGAGAGGAAGACAAGCAAGGAAGTGAAGACGGTGGGAAGAGCATTCTGGGCAGGGGGACAGCGAGGCAAAGGCCCGGTGGCCGGACGCGGTGCGGAGAGGTGAGGGGGAACGGTCCGCATTCATGCTGTGCAGGGCAGCTCCCAGGGCCTGAGGGCAGAGGGAAGCCTGAGGCAGGGGTTAGAGCTACAGGGGGCAGGATCGGACTTGCTCTTACAAAGAGCTCCCTGGGTGCCCGGGGAGAAGGGACAGGTTGCTGGGATGGAGGCAGAAAGTGTGAAAAGGCTACTAGAGTGCCCAGGCAAGAGGGGCTGGTGGCCCAGCCTGGGCTGCTACCAGGAGGCAGGGAGAAGTGGGGGAAAGGTCAGGGCTCAGGCGGCAGGCGGCTCCAGCCTGCCTAGAGACTGGGGCCTCCCTCCCCAGACCCAGGAGGCTGCCGCACAGCACACCAACCAGAAGCAGAGAGAACAAAGCCCTGAGGCGATTTCCCTCTTCCAGCTCCATCGCTGGGACAGGCCGGGGCAGGCGGGAGGGAGGATGCAGACGGCGATGGCAAGATGGGAGCCCTGGCTCCGCCTCCCTTGACAAGGAACCTGGGCAATGCTCTCCAGGCAGCTTCTCCCCACACCCCTCAGGACCCCCGGATAACCCCCCCCTCGCAGGGCGTGGCCCCGGTGATATGAATTGAGCTAAGCCTCTCCCCCCAAAACTGCCTGTCTCCAATGAGATGCAGGATGCAAAGCTCACAAACTCCCGACAATGCCTGAAATGCCGCCAGTAGCAGCCATCCTAGGCTCAGCTGGTTCTGTTCTTAATCTAATGTATCAGGTCTCATTCCCTCTGCCAAGAGAAGGACTGGGCAAGTGAGGGCAAAGCCAGAGAGACCAGAGAAGGAAAAGATGGCTGGGTGGAATCAGCGAAAACGAAAGCCAAATGACTGGCCGGGGGCAGTGCCCGGTCAGCTGCCACCAGCCCCAGGTCCTGGTGGAGAGACCTAGTTTCCTTACTCAGGGGCCCCTGTGTCCCCAACATGAGCTATCGGGAGCCGTGACCCCCAAGTGAATGCCTTTACTCTTGGCCTCAGCGTTACCCCCTGCGACATAGGATACCACCACGAATAGCAGGCACAGTTAGGATGGGATGCTGTAACATCGTTGGCTGTGGCAGGCACACAGGAGGGGCTTGAGAGAAGGCTGGTCAGATCACTGCAATCCAATCACCCAGACGGCTGGAGGCAGGCTTTACTGACAGGGAAAGCCTCCCCGTCAAATCAGTCAGGCTTTCCAGCTGTCCCTAACAAGTGTGTGCATGTGTGTCTCTCCATGTGTCTGCTTAAGGGGGGGGTCGGAGGGTCCACGTGAATGTCTGGGAGTCAGCTGACCCCATGCCCCACCCAGGCTGCAGCTTCCACAGCTGGAAGGAGACCAGCCGCCTGGTCAGCCGTGGCTTAGCCCGATCCTTACCTTCACAGCCGTGTGCGATTACTGACATTGGCTGCTATGGTTTACTGAGCACTCCCTGAGCCAGGCCTGGGGCGGGGCTTATCACCCGCATTTGACTTCAATCCAATCACCCAGATGGCTGGAGGCAGCTATCTTCACCAGCTAAAGGGTTGCTATCATCACTCCCATTTCTCAGATGAGAAAACTGAGATCCAGAGATGTTACGTGTCCTGCCCACGCTCACACAGCTCAGGACGGGCTTGAACTCACACCTGGCCATCAGAGTCTGGGCTCTTAACCACCAAGAGGCTCAGGATACCTCAGCCGGCTTCTGGGAGGTTACATGTCCCTTTCACCAGCCTACAAAGCCTTGGGCCCTGCCTCCCACACAGGTTCCCCACGTTAGGATTGAGCCATTCCCGCAGCAACCTGTGATGTCAGGAGACCAGGCCAGGCTGCAGCGTGCTCGCTGGGACCCAGGTCTGGGTGGAAGAGCAAGATCAGTCCCATTTTACAGATGAGAAAATGGAGGCTCACAAGGTCAACTTTCTTTGCCAAAATCAAACGGGCAGAAGTCAGTCTAACTTCAGAGCTGGATCTTCCCCTCGAAAGGTTAGACACCTTCCCCAGGAAGTCCTCCGTGATTTCTGAGGTCTCTAACAGTCCTCACTTCAGACCAGTTAGGGAACACTAGAGCCACTAGGCTAAAACGTCTGCCCAGTTCTATGTCCTGCTGGAGACAACTTACCCCTCCCCCTACTTACCCCTCCCCCTCCCCCTGAAACCCAGTCCTGTGACCATGGTTGTAATTAGCATAGCTCCGGCAATCAAGTGCAGGGAGATTGTGCATGTTTCCTTCCCATCCCCCCACGCCTCACCCCAGGAGTTGTGCAAAGCATATCCTGACCAGTTCAGGCACACAGTAAGTGCATTTGTTCAATAATTATGCTCATCATAGCTGCCATGGACTGAGGCCTCCTATAAATCTTAACCCTCCCTAAATTATTTCATCTGGGCCTCATGCTAGCCATATCACGGAAGGGGGGGCACTCTGCTTGTGCCCACTGTGTAGGTGAGACCACAGGGGCACAGAGAGGCCATGCGGCTCACCCCAGATTGTACCGCCAGGAAGTAAGGGCTGTTCAGGGCTGAAGTCAGCCACAGAACAGGAAGATGAGAGCAGATCCCCTCCAAACCCTCCCAGTCCTTGGTGACCTGCACCGTCAGCGCTGACCCTGTCATTAGCTCAGGTGTGAACATCAGCTCCCACACCTGTCATTAGGAACCGGGGTGACAGGAGCGGCCGAGCTGTTCACACCCTGTCCCGGCCCTCCCCAGTTTCAGCTGTGAGAGGCTGACAAACAGGGAGGAGCCGTTTTCTCCTTTTCTCCGTGGAGGCACCCTGTTCGCTAGTTCCCACTCCGGCAGCTCAAAGCCGTGACCGCCTGGGTGTGAAGGTCACAGCTCCCTGCTCCGGGGTCCCCTCAGCTGGGGCGGCGATGCTAACCCACTCTCTGGGCGCCTCTGACGTGCTAGAGGCCTTCTCTTTGTTGTCACGTTTGCTCCTCGCAGGAGCCCCATGTAGGAGAGACTGGCGCCATTCCTGCTTTGCCGACGAGAAATCTGAGGCTCAGAGAGGTTCCCTCGCTTGCCCACAGCAGGAGTGGCAAAGCCACAATCAGAAGCGAGACACTCTGCCCAGGGCCAAAACTCCCACCCACCAGACCATGCTGAATGTCACTGGCAATGGAGAAGACCCCCAGAAACTTAGGGTGAAAGAATAACTCGGGGACCTGTGCCCCATGACCTGTGACCTCATCTTAGAGCTACAAGTACAGGCTAATGCCCAAAGGTTCTTGTTGAGAGAGTAGGTAAGAGGCTGCCCCCCTCCCCATGATCCAGTCCATGAACTTGACCCCAGGGAGAGGAAAGGGCAGCAGAGGGGTGCACGGGGCAGTTGAGACCACTCGGAGAAGCACCTGGCCCCTCCTCAGGGCTGTGACTGTGCAAGGCCATGGGAGCTCAAAGGAAGTCTCTCCCTCCCTCCTGGGGAGAGAACCAAGAAGGCTTTCCGGAGAAAGACACCTCAAAGCAGAGATCTCGGATCTATCAGGTCAGCCAGCCAAGGGCAGAGGGTGGCTGCCTTGGGCTAGGAGTCTGGAGAGGGGCAGCACCCAGGGTCCTTGCCACCCCAGGCCCTCCGAGTCCCCCCAGCCATAAAGGATGGGAATCCTTTCCTCCTACGTCTGCCGGAAAGGCCATGTCCCTCTCAGTTTGTCTGGATTTATTATAACCTTTTGTTAGGCCCAAGCCCAGGCCTTGGGGGACTGGATGCAGGGCGAGGCCTGGCCCATCTCCTGGGATGAAGGACTGGAGGGGCCCGCGTCTTGATGGAGGGAGAACAGCACAGTCCTCTGTGGCTGGCACAGAGCATGCAATTGTGCAATGTTCGAGAGAACAGCTCAGGGACTGGACGGGACCCCAGCTGAGCTGGAGAGCCAGCTGGACTCAGGCACAGAGAAGCAGTGTGCAGGGCCCTGCCCCATGTCTGGGATTGTGAAAGACCAAGGGGCCGGCTGGGGGGAGCCTTGGAGGGAAGGGAAAGAAATGCCTCTGAGCTTGAGACAGCCCAGCGGAGGGGTGGGGGCGGGTGGGATCACTGGGCAGTGCAGTTTCTGAAAGGGCTGTGCCCACACGCCCTGCGCCAGCAGCCAGCACCCGGGCCCCACAGCACTTGTCAAACAGGTCTGCCTGGGCTGGACCACAGGGGCAGGGTGGGGGCTCTGGCCAGCGTTTCCTTACCTTCATCTGGGGCCTGGGAGGGAGTTAGGTGCAGCTCAGGGTCAAGGATGGGTGAGTGCACCTTGGGGAGGACACCCAGGCAGGTGGACTGTGCAGCTCTGAGTGCCCCACCTGCCTGGAGGAGCCCCTTGTAGGGAGACATTTAGAAAAGTGCTCTCTCCTAAATGCGAGCCCCACCCCCATTTTCCCTTCAGCTGGGACCAGGCAGCCCAAGTCCCGCCCCCTCCCTCAATCTCAGCATCTCCATGAGGCTCCCTTAAACCGGTTATTAAGTGAATACATTAGGCTTATCAAAACGGACGTGGGCTGCCGTCTCAACGCAAACACATCAAGACATGTCATTCCCTCCCAGCCCGCCCTGGGAACCCCGGGCTCAGAGACGCCGCCAGTTTCGGGGCTGTGGGGGGGCGGGGAGGCGCGGCCAGGAGGAGGTCCGGACCCCGCCCGCTCAGCGCAGACCCCGGCTCGGCTGCCGCCGGGGAGCGGGAACGGGAGGTGTTTCAGCCTGTGCCCCCCAACCCGATCGACCCCACACCCACCGGGCGCAGGGGGGGGGGGGGCACCCCCACCTCTAGGCTTCCCAACGCCCGAGCACCTGCGCGCTCTCCGAGGGAGGGGAACGCCCCCTCCCACACCCCAGCTCATGTACCCGCCCCCGTGCGCCCCCAGACAGCGTCTCCTAGTCCCCACCCCGCCTCGGGTGTAGCGTCTCGAGACACAGCACTCCCCACCCGGGCGGTGCTCCTCGGCGCCAGGGCGCTCCTGGGAGACGGAGGTCGCCTACACACCCAGCTCAGCTCCCGCCCTCCGGGCGCTAAGCCGGTGTTCTCCGGGCTCTCGAACTCTCTGTGCCGCCGGATTCCGTGTTTTCCCCAGGACGCCCAGCCCATCCCCATCGCCGCCGGAATCCCCAGCTCTCAGGTGGCCCGCGCACTCCGGACTCAGTGCGCGCCCTCCGGGCCTCCGGGGGGACCGGCTCCCCGCAGACCTCCGCCCCCGCCCCGCCACGCGCGGCTCCGAGAGGGTGTGCGGCGCCTCCTCACCTCCGGGTCTGCACCTTGGGGCTGTATTTGCCTTTGTTTCTCTTCTTGAAGAGCGAGTGCATGGTGGCGCCGGGGTGCGGGCGGGCGGGCGGCGGCTGGCGGCGCGCACCGGGGGCGGCAGCGGGCGCAGGTGAGCGGGCGGCGGCGCGGGAGCCCGAGTGAGGCGCTGCCGGGGCGCCCGGCCACTACTCGCGAGGGGCGGGGCGCGGCGCCGCGGACCGGGCTCCCCGCCGCTCCCGGGAAGGTGGCGCTTACCTTCCCGGAGGAGGGGCATCGGCCGGGCGGGGCTTCCCGGCGCGCAGGGCGCACGTCCCGGGCCGGGCGGGAGGGAGTGGGGCTCCCGGCCTGGGATGGGGTGGTGGGGGAGAAGCGGGGACACGGGGTCCTCTCCGGGGACACACACACACACACACGCACACACACACACGCTGAGCAGACGGGCAGGGGCGCTCGGAACACTTTCCTAAAGATCCTCAGCCCCACCCTCACTCCCGGGCCTGGCGAGCCCCTGGCTGAGGGCCTTCACCTGGCTCTCTGCTGCCTCTCTCGCTGGCGAACCCCTAACTGCAGACAGGTGTGGCGAAGGCCAGTCTGGGCCCTGGGCCCTGGGTCCTGGAGAGCCAGTGAGTTGCACGCAGGTGGTGGCAGTGTCGGTGGAAATGGAGAAAAGGGGGATCTGGAGTGCGCCGCTGGCGTTCAGATCCTGCAGCCACAAATGGTCAGCTCGGCGAGGCTTCTGAGGGCTCCCAGCCTCAGTTTCCTCATACGTCAAACAGTGATAACCACCCCATCCCACAGGTTTTGAAGAGATTCGTGTAGATAGTTCACACAAAGCACTGAGCACAGGGCCTGGCCTGAGTGCGCAGGAGCTCTGCCATCATTATCACTGTGCCATCTCTGGCGGACAAAAAATCCTTTGAAACTTGATAACTCCAGGCCCTGGCAGGACAGACTACTTCATAGCTGGTCATAAACGCTGCTGGTTTCTGGTTCAGAATAGCCACATTGCACAATGCTGCCAGCATGCGCCCAGCTACACGGTGCACTGCAGGCGGCAGCTGGACAGATAGTGAACCCAGTCCAGCGGTGAACCCAAAGGAGCCGGACAGCTGGGAGGGTGCAGGGCCTACCGCATGCCCCACACTGGGGATCAAGCCCACAAGGGAATCCACTTTCCCATCAACCTCCTTATCTATATACTAGTGACCTGTTGCGGGAATATTCTTGCAAGACTTCCAGCAGGCTTCCCTCCCACCTGTCCCACCCCCACATCTCTCTGGCAGGGACCCGCCCGTCCCACCACCCCCGCAGCCACCGCTGCCACCACAGCTGCTCGCCTCACCCAGCCCCACCGGTTACACGGTGCACTGCAGGGGGCAGCTGGACAGATAGTGAACCCAGTCCAGCCAACAACCCAGGCATACACCCTGACCAGAATCGAACCATGACCTCCTGGATCATAGGTCAACGCTCAAGCACTGAGCCACCCCAGCCAGGCTCCCCACCTGTTTTTTACTGATAAAACTAGAAGACCGGTGCGCAAGTAGGGGCCCTGGACCTGGACAGCAATTGGGGCTATTGGGGTGGCGGGAGGTTGGTCAGCCAATCAGGGCCATGGGCCAGCCGGCCAGGGGGAGGGGCCATAGGAGGTTGGCCAGCTGGCTGGGGTGGGGAGGGCCCTTGGAGGTTGTCTGGTGGGGGGGTGGGGTAGGGGTAGGGGCTGCAGGAGGTTGGCTGCCCTGGTCAGGGTCATCAGGCTGGCCAGTTGGGTGGGGGAGGGGCCATGGGAGGTTGGCTGTGGGAGCGCACTGACCACCAGGGGGAAGCTCCTGCATTAAGCGTCTGCCCCCTGGTGGTCATTGCGCATGCATGTCGATTGGTCGCTTAGGCTTTTATATTCTACCTAATAATAGAGTAATATGCAAATTAACCATCACTCTACTACACCCACCAGCCACACCCACCAGCCCATCAGAGCGAGTATGCAAACTAACCCAATAAAGATGGAGGTTAATTTGCATATGCAGAGGGAGGGAGGAGTGAAGACTGAAGGAAGAGGGAGGAAAAGTGGAAAGCAAGGCAGCCTCAGCTGCTGGAGGGAAAGCACTGGCAGCGCGTGCTGGGTGGGGCGGGGTGAGGCAAGCAGCAGTGGTGGCAGTGCACATGGCCACGGAGACAGTGGCAGTGGTGGCTGCAGGGGCGGTGGAACAGCCGGTCCCTGCTGGAGAGGTGGGGGGGGGGGGGCGGGAGAGGTGGGAGGGGAGCCCGCCGGAAGTCTTGCAGGAATATTCCTGCAACAGGTCACTAGTATATAGATAAGGAGGTTGATGGGAAAGTGGATTCCCAAGCAGCTTTTGAAAACTCAGTGTCCTTTGGACTTCGCTTGTTTCTGCCACCAAAGGACTGAGCTTTTAGTGTTACAGAGACTCTAGAAAGTCTTATTCTTTTTATTTTATGTTATTTCTTGACCAGAGGCCCGGTGCATGTGGGAGCCCTCAGCCTGGCCTGTGCCTCTCGAAATCCAGGACCCTTCAGAGGATGTCAAACTGCCAGTTTCAGCCCGATCCCCACAAAACCAGCGCAAAGCGGCAGGCAGCTGGGGAGGAGTCTGTGCCGCTCCACTCATCCCAGCCCACTTGACCTGCCACCGCTGCTCATAAGATTGCTAGCAGCGCTTCGCTGTGGGAACCCACTGACCACCAGGGGGCAGCTCCTGCATTGGTTGTCTTCCCCCTGGTGGTCAGTGTGTAACATAGCAACCGGTCATTTGGTCACAGACTTTTACATATATAGATTTGAGGTAGAGAGAGAGGATGGAGGAGAGAGAAAAACATAAATTTTAAAATATATATATTTTTTTGATTTTTTACAGAGAGGAAGGGAGAGAGATAGAGAGTTAGAAACATCGATCAGCTGCCTCTTGCATGCCCCCCACTGGGGATGTGCCCGCAACCAAGGTACATGCCCTTGACTGGAATCGAACCCAGGACCCTTCAGTCTGCAGGCTGATGCTCTATCCACTGAGCCAAACAAGTTTCGGCGAAAAACATCAATTTTTGTAGTCCCACTTATTTACGCATCCATTGATTGATGCATGTACCCTGACCTGGGATCGAACCCAAAACCTTAGTGTTGGAGATGACACTCTGACCAACTGAATTACCCAGCCAGGGGCAGAAACCTTATTCTTAAGGGGGCATCTGTGGGTGGGCTTAAGGGGGTCTGTGAGCCCCCCTACACTTGATTTTAAAATGTGTGTCCACATGTGCATTTTCCTGGGGAGAGCCTTTCACTCCCAATAGGTTCACGAATTCAACTCATTCAACAGACTGACACTCTGCAGCCTGGCGGCCTGGTGCTGCTGCGTTGATGAGAAAAGGGAAAAACCAAAAAGCAGCAAAGGCCTTTCTCTTGGGGGAGGGGAGAACATACTTACATACTAATAAATTGTTTTTTAATCAATGACCCTTAAATTAACTTTTCAGAAAGATCTGGAACCTAAAAAGGATAAAGGGCCCTGCAAGATTCCATGGCTCTGAAGGTGTGCATCAGCGTCCAGAGGGCAGTTTGTAAAAATGCAGATTCCAGGGCTTTGAGCTCCTGACAGGGGGGGCGTGGGGAGAGGCCCAGGAATCTGAATTTTTGGCAAGTCCCTCTGTGAGAAGCCAGGAGCCAGGGATCTTGCCTGCAGTGAATTCCTTCCAGGGTCTGAGGAAAGGACAGGGCCTGGAGGCCGCCAAGGAACTTGCCTCCAGCAAGCCGATGGTGGGATGGTGTGGAGCAGATGTCAGTACCCTCCAATGAGACGCTACTGGTCTCCCTCTCAGCTGCTAAGAGTCTAAGAGTCAAAGCTACAGAATGTGAGCGGGACACGCTGTCGTGGCTCAGTGGTTGAGCGTCAACCTACGAACAAGGAGGTCACGGTTTGAATCCTGGTCTGGGCACGTGCCTGGGTTGCAAGCTCAATCCACGGTGTGGGGCATGCAGAAGGCAGCTGATCAATGATTCTCTCTCATCATTAATGTTTCTATCTCTTCCTCTCCCTCTCCCTTCCTCTCTGAAATAAAATATATATTTTTTAAAGGAAAAGAATGAACACATTATACTATATATATATGAAAGAATATAGCCGAAACCGGTTTGGCTTAGTGGATAGAGCATCGGCCTGCGGACCCAAGGGTCCCAGGTTCGATTCCAGTCAGCGGCATGTACCTTGGTTGCGGGCACATCCCCAGTATGGGGTGTGCAAGAGGCAGCTGATGGATGTTTCTCTCTCATCGATGTTTCTAACTCTTTATCCCTCTCCTTTTCTCTCTGTAAAAAAATCAATAAAATGTATTTAAAAAAAAAAAAAGAATATAGGTGTGGGTCCACCTGGGACCTGCAGAAGCCTCCGCTCAGCACAGAGCTGTCACCTAGGACTCTTCCCCACACCCCAAGTGGGCCATAGACAGGGGCTCATGAGGGGATCGTGTTAGCCCCCTTGCTTTTGCCCACTTCACAATGCTGCCCGGAAACCCTTTCCTTTCCTCACCGCCCCCTACCCAGTTACCCTTCCCTGCAGGGGGCCCTTATGTGGGGGCTGAGAGGGCCTCAGGGGTGTTCAGGGCGGCATCAGGGGTGTTCAGGGCGGCACTGTTGCTCCGAAGGAAGTGGCTGCTGGGAGGGGTGTTTGAATAACCCAGGGTGAATCCACACCAGGAAAGGCCCCGCCCGAGAGGAATCAGAAGGGATGCGGAGCGCCGCCGAGACAAGGGAGAGGGCGAGGGAGAGAAGGAACACCATGTGTAGGTGCACAGAAAACTTCTGGAAAAATCCACAAGAAACTTAGCCATGAGTCCCCCCTCAGGAGGGACAAGAGAGAAATCTAGCATTTGGACTTTTTAAAAAATATTCTTTTTTGTATGTACTTGAATTGCTTCTAAAATGTCCTTTTCCAGTTATGATTAAAAATGACCAAAGTCTGCCGAAACCAGTTTGGCTCAATGGATAGAGCGTTATCCTGTGGACTGAAAGGTCCCAGGTTTGATTCTGGTCAGGGGCATGTACATTGGTTGTGGGCGCATCCCCAGTCGGGGGTGTGCAGGAGGCAGCTGGTCGATGTTTCTCTCTCATTGATGTTTCTAGCTCTTTATCCCTCCCCCTTCCTCTCTGTAAAAAAATCAATAAAACATTTTTTTTTTTTAAATGACCAAAGTCTGTCATTCCCTCTTCCAGGACCTTCCCTGTCCCCCAACTTCTTGCCCCAACACACTCTATGGTTCTAACCTCCTTCCTTGCTGGAGGAGGAGTGGTGAATAAGGATTATAAAAGATGTGAAATTTGCCGAACCAGTTTGGCTCAATGGATAGAGTGTTGGCCTGCGGACTGAAGGGTCCCAGGTTCGATCCCGGACAAGGGCATGTACCGTGGTTGCAGGCGCGTCCCCAGTGGGGGGTGTGCAGGAGGCAGCTGGTCGATGGTTTTCTCTCATCAATATTTCTGACTCTCTGTCCCTCTCTCTTCCTCTCTGTAAAAAAATCAATAAAATATATATATATATATTTTTAAAGTTTGGAATTCGATTGCTTTAAAAAAAAAAGCTGTGAAATTTGGGGGGAAGAGAACCATGCTGAGGAAGGCAGCCACTCTACCCGTTCAGCTGCTGAGAGTCTAACAGCCGTAAAGATACAAACAAGCACAAAGTCCAGCATTCCCCTGGCCCCAGAGAGAGGGGAGTGTAGGATCTAGCAGCCTGTTCTTACCCCATGAGCCTTCTCCTGTACAAAGCCCACCGTGAGGAGCCTGGGAAGAAGAGATGTGTCCAGGTCCAGAGATGGGGAGGAGGGGGAGCAGCCTGGGAGACCTGGGTTGGAGTCCTCCCTCTGTCCCTTTCCGCTGTGTGAACGTGGGAAAGTCCTTTCCCCCTCTCTGAGCCCCTGTTCCCCTCCTCTCTGAAATGGGCACCACTGTAGCACCCTCCGCAGAGGGTGAGCTCCCCTGTGCCCCCTGGCAGTTAGTGAGGGTTCACCCGATGGGGGGCGGGGTGCACCTCTGTGGCTGGAGGCTCAATGCTTATGGGACTGAGGGGTATCAGCAAGAACTCTACACTGTCTCCAAACCATGGACTTCTCCCAACTTCCAAACCTCCTTTCCCACACCCCGTAGGTCCACGTAGGGGAGGGAACCAGACCAGGAACCTCCAGGTGAGCAGGCTTGCAGCTCAGCTGCTGAGTAACAGCCATGACATTGACGGTGTTAATGCCGCTTCTCATTGATTCAGGGTGATTCTGTGACAAGCAACAGGGTGTGTGCCTGACATGCCTCCATAGGAGGATTGATTGTCCCCAAGAACCACCCCCACACCCTGGGGTGCAGCCAGCTGGGAGGAAGTGCTTATGCTCCTGGGAAAGGCTCTGAGGTCCCCAGCGGTCTGTGCCCGATGGGCTGGTTCCCAGGTCAATCTGCTAGAGTCTTGGACCCCCACCCCCTCTACCCTCCCAGGCCCCTGCTGACTCAGCTGGGCCCCCACCCAGGAGCTTCAGGAGCGTTAGTTAGCCGCTTTAGGGAGGAATTTGTGTTGTGCCTCCCTGTCCCTCCTCCCTCTTCCTCTACAAGCTGGGCTCCGAGAGCTGGCGTGGCTGTGTGTGCATGCACATGTGTCTACACGTGTGCACGCCACTGGTCCCGGGCAGGAGGAGGGGGCGGGAGCCGCGCCCTGGCCCTGTGCGTCCTCCCCTGGGCAGATGGGATTTGTTTGGTTCTCCTCTGGTGCCAAGTGACTCATCCCTCTGCCATGTGGGATGGGGGTTCAGGGAGGGTGTTTGCTTTCCTGGCATGCGCTTGATGGTTAACCCCACAGAGGTGGCACCTGCGGGGCCATTGGGTTCCCTGGCAACCAGGCCACCCTGTCCCCTCTCTGTAGCCGGGCCAGGCTGCGGCCGGCGCCCAGGAGGCCACCACTTTCCTGAAAGGTCAGGAAACACTCCCGTTGTTTGCTGTCGCTGTTTCCCCAGCAGCTGGAGAGCTGCTTGTTGGTTCCCTCGCTGGCTTCGGGTGTTCCTGTGAACCAGTTTGAAACAAGACGGGCAGCATTCTCCCAGCCCCAGAGAGAGGGGAGTGTGTAGGACCCAGCAGCCTGTTCTTACCCCACGAGCCTTCTCCTCCCAGGGCGAGGCCGGCCCAGCTGCCAGCGGACAGTCACTCTCCCATCTCCAACTGTTCAGGCCCCCTCCCCGCCAGGAGCATTTACAAATGTGGAGACTAGGGCCCTCTCTGAGAGTATGGTGGGGTGGGTTTAGCTGGGGCCCAGGGATCTGCATATCAACAAACACCTACGCCCTTGCCTAAACTGGTTTGGCTCAGTGGATAGAGCCGTCAGCCCGCGGACTGAAAGGTCCCAGGTTCGATTCTGGTCAAGGGCATGTACCTTGGTTGCGGACACATCCCCGGTGGGGGGTGTGCAGGAGGCGGCTGGTCGATGTTTCTCTCTCATGGATGTTTCTAGTTCTCTCTCCCTTCTTCTCTGTAAAAAGTCAATAAAATACATTTAAAAAGACAAAACCGGTTGGCTCAGTGGTAGAGTGTCGGTCTGCGGACTGAAAGGTCCAGGGTTTGATTCCAGTCAAGGGCATGTACATTGGTTGCAGGCACGTCCCCAGTGGGGGGGGTGCAGGAGGCAGCTGGTCGATGTTTCTCTCTCATTGACGTTTCTGGCTCTCTATCTCTCTCTTTCCTCTCTGTAAAAAATCAATAAAATATATATTTTTAAAAAGACAAAACAAACAAACAAACAAAAAAAAAAAACAACACCTATGCCCACCCCCATGCTAAGGCAGGCGGTTTCTGGGCCGCCCTGAGAGGACAGCTGTGCACAGGAAGAGGCAGCACGAGCTCAGGCCTGGTCTGCACCCCCTGAGAAGGGCCCACAGGCTGTAGCTGGAAGCCAACCTGGGTTTGGATCCTGGCTCCCGCTCATCAAACTGTGTGGCCTTGGGTAGGTGGCTTCACCTCTCTGACCCCCCGGCGTCCCTCTCTCTAAAACGGGGGGAAGGGGGTGGGAGCCGGTGCGCCTGGCACCGAGGCCGCTCTCTTCCTCTCTCTCCCCGCCTACCAAAGGACAGGAGGGAGCTGGCCCAGCTTCACTCGGGTTTTGTAACACGTATTTACTTTTCTAGCAGAACAATGCGAGGGATGGAAACTCCTGCGGCCCTCCAGCCAGGATGGGCTGACTCACACTCGGTCCTGAGGGCCTGTGAGCTCCCTGCAGCCCAGGCCCGGCCAGAGGGGAGGCTGGGCCCTGGCCACGGGGAGGAGAGGGTCCAGGATGAGTCACCCTTCGGCCTGCCCCTGAGTCATTCCCCAAGAGCGGCCGGCGCTCGGCAGGGGCCCTGCCAGGCAGCCACACCCTGCTGCCCCCACAGGGAGCCGTGCTCCATGAGCCCCTGCCAGCCCTACCTGCATGCAGATGTGCACCTGTCAGCTGCGTCTGTTATCAGGATATTGAAGCAACTCCCCACCCGGGGTGAAATGGCAGCTGCTTTGAGCCTCGGATGCTCGGAACCCAGCCCCTGATTAGCTCTCCTCTCAGCAGGGGGCCTCTCCCACCCGGCCTCACCCACCCACGGGGCAGCGCCCGCTCCCTGGCCACCTCGCAGGCCTAGGCCTCCGCGTGCACCCTGGACCGCTTTCCAGCACAATCTGTCCCCCATCGCTGGACACCGCGTTTCCAGCCCGTCCCCGGGCCTCTCGGGCCAGGCTGGGAGTGCTGCCCGGCAAAGAGGTCACGCAGTCGGGGCAGAGAGGGGAGGAGCCGGGCGGGGCCAGACGGGCTCTGCCAGGCCTGGGATCCCCGCAGGACAGGCTGCCCAACCCCAAAACTCCCTTCCTCCCCGCAACGCCTAAGTGTACTTCCTCCCAAGCCTACTTCCTCCCACCCGCTTGCCTCACCGGGCCCTGCCAGGGCTCAAGTCTGCCAGACCAACTGGTAGGGCTGCATTTCTGGGGCCCTGTGTCCCGGAAGTGGCAGTCCCTGGGGAGCCCAGGTCAGGAGGTGAGGATTCCATTCCTTTGTGAAGCTGGGGACCTGAGCGATGGACGGACCAGGTCCCAAGGGGCAAACCAGAATAAAACCCGGGTTTGGCTCAGTGGATAGAGCCTCGGTCTGCGGACTAAAAGGTCCCAGGTTCGATTCTGGGGTGTGCAGGAGGCAGCTGGTCGATGATTCTCTCTCATCGATGTTTCTAGCTCTCTATCCCTCTCCCTTCCTCTCTGTGAAAAATCAATAAAATATATTGGGTCGGCAGCTAAGTAATTGCGGGTTTCACACATATATGGCTTCAGTTGAATTTTTAGGTTTGCAGACGTAGTACAAATGTAAAACACATTTTGTTATTTGATAGTTGGCTATTCAGCTGTTAATCAGTAAAAAAAGTTTTTTGATCTGTTTTGTAGTTTTCGTTTGGCATTCGTTGAAAAATGGAAAATCAAAAGGAACATTTTCGTCATATTTTGCTTTTTTATTTCTGCAAAGGGAAAAACGCATCGCAAGCTCATAAAAAGTTATGTGCTGTTTATGGTGACGAAGCCTTAAAAGAACGGCAATGTCAAAATTGGTTTGCCAAATTTCGTTCTGGTGATTTTTCACTCAAAGATGAAAAACGCTCTGGTCGTCCAGTTGAAGTTGATGACGCCCTAATCAAAGCAATAATCAATTCAGACTGTCACAGTACAACACGTGAGATTGCAGAGAAGCTTCATGTATCACATACATGCATTGAAAATCACTTAAAACAACTTGGCTATGTTCAAAAACTCGATACATGGGTTCCTCACGAACTGAAAGAATCACAGTTAATGCAACGCATTAGCAGCTGCGATTTGCTAAAGAAACGTAATGAAAATGATCCATTTTTAAAACGACTGATAACTGGCGATGAAAAATGGGTTGTTTGCAACAATATCAAGTGGAAAAGATCGTGGAGCAGGCCAGGTGAACCAACTCAAACAACATCAAAAGCTGATATTCATCAAAAGAAGGTTTTGTTATCAGTTTGGTGGGATTACAAAGGAATTGTCTACTTTGAACTCTTACCACCCAACCAAACGATCAATTCTGATGTCTACATTGAACAACTAACGAAATTAAACAGTGCAGTCGAAGAAAAGCAGCCCGAATTGACAAATCGAAAAGGTGTTGTATTCCATCATGACACTGCAAGGCCACACACATCTTTGGTCACTCGGCAAAAATTAATGGAGCTTGGTTGGGATGTTTTGCCACATCCACCATATAGTCCTGACCTTGCACCATCTGATTACTTTTTGTTTCGATCTTTACAAAACTCCTTGAATGGTAAAAATTTCAATAATGATGATGATGTCAAATCGTACCTGATTCAGTTTTTTGCTAATAAAAACCAGTTTTTTGAACGTGGGATTATGATGCTGCCTGAAAGATGGCAAAAGGTCATTGATCAAAATGGGCAATACATTACAGAATAAACTTATTTAATTCCATGAAAAAATTGTCTTTGATTTTCTTTAAAAAATCCGCAATTACTTAGTTGCCGACCCAATACTTAAAAAAAAAAATCCAGGTTTTAGCTTGAAGCAAACCTGGGTTTGAATCCTGGCTCTGCCATGCAGCCAGCTGTGTGACCTGAGGCAGGTGGCTTCACCTCTCTGACACTCTGTTTCTCCTTCGGTCACATGAAGGAGAACCAAGGAGCTTAGCTGTCAAGCCCCAGCTCCTCTATTTCCTAGCCGTGTCAACCCGGGGAAGTGTCTTAATACCTCTCTGAACCTCGATTTCTCCGTCTGTAAAATGGGGACACTGGAGCCTGCTTAAAAGGGTTCAGTGAAGTCAGACATGCCATCATGACATCACCCACTTTTGTTGAACATGTACTTACTGTGTGCCAGGCCCTGTGCTAAGTGCTTGTCTTGGGGTGTTGGTATCACATTTTCCAGCTGTATTGAGGTATGATGGACATACAACAAAGTGCACATATTTAAAGTGTACCAACTGATGAGTTCTTTTAAAAATATATTTTTACTGATTTCTTACAGAGAGCAAGGGAGAGGGACAGAGAGCCAGAAACATCGATGAGAGAGAAACATCAATCAGCCGCCTCCTGCACACCTCCCACTGGGGATGTGCCTGCAACCAAGGCACATGCCCTTGACCGGAATCGAACCTGGGACCCCTCAGTCCCCAGGCCGATGCTCTATCCACTGAGCCAAACTGGTTTCTGCCCGACTGATGGGTTTTGACGTAAACACTCAACAGGGAAGCCATCAGCACAGTGGAGAGGATGAACTGGCCCTCTTCCTCTCCCATTTCTCAGAAGTGGAAACTGACGCTCCAAGACATGGCCTGCTTGCTCAGGCTGGCCACGAGGACACTCGGAATTTAAACCCTGCAGTCTGAGCCAGCACCCTCAGCCCCACCCTCCCCGCCATTCAGCAGGCTGCGTGGCACAGAGTCCATACTCAGCGTCATTGATAAACACATGAGTAAGGGGGTGAGTGTACAGGGGTGGTTACAGGGAAGGTCCCCGGAGGAGAACAAACCAAGGGTTAGTGGATCCTGACTGAGAACTAAGGTAGAAGAGAAAGGGTCCCTTGGTTAAACATGGATTGAGCACCTGCTCTGTGACAAGCCCTGTGCCAGGCACTCAGGATACCCGTCAAGCACAGCAGGCACAGGCTCCTGCCCTCGGAGAGCTGGCTGCAGAGGACCAGGGCTGGGGGAGGGGAGGAGGGACAGTATAAGCTGGAGGTCACTTGTGGGTGAAAGATGACACCTGTCACCAGGTCCCCAATGACAGAGCACCCCCAGGCAGACAAAGTCATGGAGCAGGGTCCCAGAGCCCCCAGGCTACAGGCTGAGGGCGGGTGGAGCCCTGGTTAGGAGGGAGGGACCCCAGTCCCCTCACCATCCTCCCTCCTGCACATCACCGACAATTCCTGGGGAGTTGGGGCAGGATCTCCACCTCTTGTCCTCACAGTGCCTTCTGTGCATTCCCTTATCCATTTATGAAGCACCTACTGTATGCCTCGCCCTGGGGATACAGCAGCTGACAAGACACAGCCCAGTCTGGGAAGGGAAAGGGAGAAAAATGCAAGCAGACAACCACATTAGATACGTTGTCCTATCTAATCTGCTAAAAGGCAACAGAAATGAAATAACCTACGTGTCCATCAATGGAGGAGTGGCTGATACAGAACGAGCCTGTCATAGTCTGGGAGAGTAGGCAGGGTCAGGAATGCGATGGGTGTACAGGCGTCTCACTGAAGGAAGCCCGGGTATAGTAAGAGGAGAAGGAAGTGGCCCGTTGTGATTTAAAATAGAGCTGCCTCCATATCTCGATGACTCTGCCCTCCCGCCGCCTGCCTCGGTCTGGGTCAGCCGGGCCCTTTGTCCACTCTATCTGCTGAGATGAAACATTCCTGCCCAGGACCCAGTGAGCCAAGCCTCCATGCGCTGCCTTCCCAGGCCACGCTCAGGTCACCGGCTCAGGCTTAATCCCTCGCCCGGGCCCAGACCTCCAGGGCTGATGAGTCAACACAAGCCAGCTCTGAACAAACACCCCCTCCTCCCGGCGTGGGGTCCCTCTTCCACCCCCGCCCGCCCCGTCCATCCTGTTCCCCAGGAAGCACCCGGTCCTCTGCTGGTCCGGGCGACTCCTGAGCAGCCCTGGCCCTGGGACTTCCTGCCCGGACCGGAATAGTCCACATGTACCCGGGAGGCGTTAGCTACCTGTGGCCACGGAGCAGTTGAAGTGTGGCTGGTGCAATTCAATTTTTAATGTTACTGTTTATGTTATAGTTGCTATTATCTATATAAATATATGACGCATTCACATTCATTTAATTAATTCAAATGGCCACATGTGACTGGTGGCTGTTTCCCTGGGAGGGTCCAGAGAGGCAGCCTGGGTCCAGGCGTGAAGAAGGGAAGGGACATCCTGGGACCCTGGCCTCTGGCCCAGATAGAGTCAGCCTGGGGGGCTCATGGACAGCTGGGGCCTCAGGGACGGACTGGGGGTGTCGCTTGGGGTCTGCTCCACTGATGGGGCTGAACATAGCTTTGGGTGCCTGTGGCCACCTGCCTAGCCCTCGGTCTGACTCCAGCTTGATCGTCGTGATGTGAGCTGACTTCTTACTGCGCTCACCTCCAGCGCCCTGTCTAACCTCCTTCACTCCCAGACCTCTGACTGGTTACATCTCAGCCCTGCCCCTCCTCTGCTGGTTCCCAAGCAGCTTCCAGAGGACCTGACCTAGGATGGAGGGTTGCTGTCACATCTAATCTGCTAAAAGGCAGCAGTGACACATCCCCCTTCCAACCAGGGGGGCTCAGAGTCTGTAGCTGCCCTGGCCCAGTTCTCCCTCATGAGCTTGGGTACAAAGGCTTTGCTTTTGAAGTAACCCCAGGGCACAGGATCAGGGCATGAGGAAGAGCTTGGGGCGGGGGGGTGATTATTGGGGGGAGGGAAATGAGAAGTTAGGAGGCTAATCAATCCAGGGTGCAGTGGCAAGCTGGACCCTGCAGTGGGCTGATGGTGGCCCCCAAAAGATAAGTGCAGGTCCTAACCCCCTGCGACCTGGGAGTGTGCCCTTATCTGGAAAAAGGGTCCTTAAGTTAAGGATCTCAAGATGCGATGGTCCTGGGTTTAGGGTGGGCCCTGCCTCCAATGTCAGGCGTCCTTATAAGAGAAAGACAGAGCGGAAGAGAGCGGAGGGACCCGGGAGCTGCAGCCGGCCTGGCTTGAGATATCTGAGACAAGATGTAGGACCCCTTCTTTTTTATGGCAGCATAGCATTCCATCGTGTGTACATGTACGGCAGCAACCTGGATGGAACTGGAGAACATCATGCTGAGTGAAATAAGCCAGTCAATGAAAGAGAAACACCACAAGATCTCACTCATTTATGGATAATGAGGAACATTATACACTGATGAACAAAAAGATAGCTACAGAAACAGTAAAGCAACAAGCAGACTCTCAAATTACAGTGGGGAGAGGAGGGAGATATGGGGGAGATAAGAGATCAACCAATGGACTTGTATACATGCATATAAGCATAACCAATGGACGCAAAACTCTGGGGAGGGAGGGCATGTATGGGAGTGGGGGGGCAGATTGGTAAGATCTGTACACATATAATACCTTAATAAAAAAATGAAGAAAAAAATTAAATAAAAAAAAAAAGATGCAGGACCCCAAGCAGACACTGTGAGGAATGACATCTCACGCGAAAAGGGCATCTTACCCTCGAAGGACAGTTTGAATGAACTGGGAAAGGAGGCAGAAGAGGAGCAGCAAGCCTTCAGCGGTCAGTTGTGAAAACATAAGAAGACATGACTCGGGAAGAATTGGAGGATAACGAAGACGAACTGAACGAGGAAGAGCAACGAGCTATTGGCATGGATAGGCAGCAGAGACTGGCTGAGTGGAAAGCCACCCGACTGAGGAATAAATCTGGAGAAGTTTTGGAGACCTCAGGAAGGATTATGTTCAGGAAGTTACCAAGCCGGAGAGGGCTTGTGGGTGACCCTGCACCTTCACAAACAAGGGATTCCCCTCTCTTCCCTGAGAAACCCGCCCTTCAGTGGACTGGCCAGGAAGTTCCTGAAGTCAAGTTTACCGAGGCCTTTTCCACAGCCTGACACCCAATTATCCTGATAGGAATCTGCCCACAATATTTGTTTACGTTGAAGGCTCAGTTTATGGCACTTCTAGTGTTTGGAAACATGAACCTGACAATAGATGAATTGGAGTGTAAATTGTCTGAGTCTGTAGCAATCAAGACAGACCTGGAGGAAAATCTTAAGAAGCCAATTGAAGATGCCTGCCTGTCGGGGCGCAGCTCTGTGCCCATGAGCCGGGGCAGCGATTCTGAGGCTGACTGAGGCTGTGCCCAGGTAATGTGCTGAGCTTTCTTTCTTTCTTTCTTTCTTTCTTTCTTTCTTTCTTTCTTTCTTTTTTCTTTCTTTTTTTTTTTTTTAAATATATTTTATTGGTTTTCTACAGAGAGAAAGAGAGAAGGATAGGGAGTTAGAAACATCAATGAGAGAGAATCTTCGATCAGCTGCCTCTTGCACACCCCCTACTTGGGATATGCCCGCAACCAAGGTACATGCTCCTGACCAGAATCAAACCTGGGACCCTTCAGTCCACAGGCTGATGCTCTAGCCACTGAGCCAAACCGGTTTCGGCAATGCTGAGCTTTCTTGATGTGACAGATCATCTGGACTTTTTTTAAAAAAGGAAAAAAACCTTTTGGTTTTTGTAATTACTAGAGGCCCAGTGCACGAAATTTGTGAACTTGTGGGGGGCCCCTCAGCCTGGCCTGTGTGCTCTCTCATAGTCCAGGAGCCCTGGGGGGGATGTCCTACTGACAGCTTAGTGGGCCTAAGCCATCAGTCGGACATCCTTAGCATTGCCATGGAGGCGGGAGAGGCTCCCACCACTGCTGCTGAGCTCTGGCTGAGCGGCACTCCCCCTGTGGGAGCACACTGACCACCAGGGGGCAGCTCCTGTGTTGAGTGTCTGGCCCCTGGTGGTCAGTGCTCATCATAGTGACCGGTCAGTCCACCATTCAGTCATTTACATATTAGCCTTTTATTATATAGGGTGTTTCAAATCTCATAATTCTAAGGAATAATCACTGCTGGGAATCTTCTTGAATTTCTTAGAACTCTTTTTAAATTAATAACATTTTCTTAAAAATAAAAACCAGTTGTTGGCATGACAAGAGAGAAAGAGAGAGAGAGAGGCAGAGGGAGATCTGAGACACACAAACATGTGAAAAGAGAACAGGCTGTGCAATCACTGACTGTTGACTGAGGCAGAGATTGGCGTGATGCAGATTCAGGGTGGAGGCGGAGGCCATTGCCAGGGAATGATTGTGGCATTCTGTGATTATACTGAAACCATGGACTTGTAGCCTGTAAATGAATGGTGTGAGAATTATCCTATCTAATAAAGAGGGAATATGCCGAAACCGGTTTGGCTCAGTGACTAGAGTGTCAGCCTGCAGACTGAGGGGTCCCAGGTTCGATTCCGGTTAAGGGCATGTACCTTGGTTGCAGATGCATCCTCTGTGGGAGCTGTGCAGGAGGCAGCTGATCAATGTTTCTCTCTCCTCGATGTTTCTAGCTTTCTATCCGTCTCCCTTCCTCTCTGTAAAAAAATCAATAAAAAAAAAAAAAAAAAAAAAAAAAAAAATATATATATATATATATATATATATATATATATATATATATATATATATATATATTTAAAAATTGACTCTCACACAGTCGTAAAAGATGGCAGTGCCCATAGCCAATAAGGAGGGAATATGCTAATTGACTGTCCCACACTCAAAGATGGCAGCACCCACAGCCAATAAGGAGGGAATATGCTAATTGACTGCCATGCCTCAAAGATGGCAGTGCCCACAGTCACAAGATTATGGCGCCCAGTCTCCTCAGCCCTGCCAGGGCACCTGCCTGATGATTCCTCTCGTCTCCCAGCCGCCCATGGCTGGCCCAAGTTGCAGGCAAGCCTTGGATGGCAGCTGCCCAGCTGCCCAGGGCTACCTGAAGCTCAGGTAATCAGGGCCGGCCGAGGCTTGTGCTGCTGGCAGTGGCAGCAGCAGAGGTGTGATAGGGCGTTGGCTTTCCCTGATCGACGGATCGCCTCCCGCCCCTAAGGGCTCACAGACTGTGAGAGGAGGCAGGCCAGACTGAGGGACAGAGACCCTCCCCCCCCCCCCCGCCCCCTGCTCCAGTGCATGAATTTTCATGCACCAGGCCTCTAGTGTTTCAATAAAGCAGAGTTATCACTTTCCTACATTGCACCATCTCAAATGCCAGCCCCTCAACAAAGTCCCATGGGAGATGGTCCCCCCCTTCCAAGCTGGCACTATTCACCCCTATTTTTATTTTTTATATTATCGTGGAAAAATATACTAGCAGGTAACATAAAACTCACCATTTTAAGTGCACACTTTAGTGGCATTTAGTATTTCGTGTTGTTGTGCAACCATCCCCATCATCCATCTCCACAGCTTTCTTATCTTGCAAAACTGAAACTCCACACCCATTAAATATTAACTCCCCGTTCCCCCTTCCTCCTGCTCCTGGCAACCACCATTCTACTTTCTGTCTCTGTGAATACGACAACTCTAGGGACCTCATATAAAGGACAAAATTGCCATCTAATCATTGCCCTTTTGTGTCGGGCTTCTTTCACTTAGCATGTCTTCAAGTTTCATCTGTGTGGTAGCATCTGTCAGGATTTCCTTCCTTTTAAAGTCTGAATAATTTCCATGTTACCCGAATCTTAAAGAAACACTAAGGCCACCTTTACTACAGAGACACCGGGCGTGGCAGAGCCAGAATGCACACTCAGGTCACCTGATTCCAGCACCCACCACTCACCGTCCTGCAACCCAGCCCCTTCCTCAGCACCACAGGACTCCCCTGTACCTCCTTACGCTGGTTCCTGCCCCCCTCCCTCCTCATTGAGAGACCCTGGGGCTTAGAGAGACTTCTGCTCACCTTTGGACCCTGACTGCACATGGAGCTCCAGGTGGAGTCCGGAGCAGCAAAGCAGTGTTGGTGGAAGTGACTTGACTTGGAGGTGGGTTGGGGGTCAAAGTGGGTGGGGCCTGGCCGAAACCGGTTTGGCTCAATGGATAGAGCGTCGGCTTGGGGACTGAAAGGTCCCGGGTTCGATTCCGGTCAAGGGCATGTACCTTGGTTGCGGGCATATCCCCAGTAGGGGGTGTGCAAGAGGCAGCTGATCGATGACTCTCTCTCATCGATGTTTCTAACTCTCTATCTCTCTCCCTTCCTCTCTGTACAAAATCAATAAAATATATTTAAAAAAAAAAAAAAAGTGGGTGGGGCCTGGCTGTGCAGCCCCGTTGATCAGGCTCCCCCAGACTCTGAATGGATTGTATGCTGTGAGAATTATGTTTCAGTAAAGCAGAGTTATCTCCCTCCTACACTGCACCATCTCAAATGCCAGCCCCTCAGCAAAGGCCCATGGGAAATGCCTCCCCCCTTCCAAGCTGGAGCTATTTTACCCCCATTTTTTGCTAAAACAAAGCCACCTAATGACAAGGACCTCTGCATTGAGTTCTATAGGCTACAACCTGCACACCTGAACACAGCTGCCTGCCATTGACTCCTAAGAGCCTCCAAGTCCCAAATCCAAGAGGCCTCTCAGCTCTGCCCTGGGGGGGGCCCTGAGGAGGAGAGAGGGAGGAGGAACAGGGAGGGGAGGGCGGTTGAAGGGACGCAGAGGCAGCCTGACAAATGAGATTGGTGTAGCCGAAACAGGTTTGGCTCAGTGGATAGAGCATTGGCCTGCGGACTGAAGGGTCCTGGGTTCGATTCCAGTCAAGGGCATGTGCCTTGGCTGCGGGCACATCCCTGGTGGGGGGTGTGCAGGAGGCAGCTGGTCGATGATTCTCTCTCATCGATGTTTCTAACTCTCTATCCCTCTCTTTTCCTCTCTGTAAAAAATCAATAAAATATATTGAGAGAGAGAGAGAGAGAGAGAGAGAGAGAGAGAGAGAGAGAGAGAGAAAGAGAGATTGGTGCAGAAAGCAGATTGGGGGTGGAGGTGGTGGGGAGGGGTCAGGGGCTGGTGGGAGGAAGATGTGACTGTGTGAAGGGATGGAGTTTCCGTTTGGGGTGATGAGAATGTTCTGCAAGTAGATAGTGGTGCTGGTTGCACAACCTTGCAAATGTATTAAAAGCTGCTTAATTGTATACTTAAAAAATGGGTAGATGGTAAATTTTATGTTATGTGTATTTTACCACAATAATAAAAATTTAAAAAAATACCCCTCCGAAATTGGTTTGGCTCAGTGGATAGAGCGTCAGCCTGCAGACTGAAAGGTCCCAGGTTGGAGTTCAGTCAAGGGCATGTACCGTGGTTGCGGGCACATCCCCAATAGGGGGTATGCAGGAGGCAGCTGATCGATGCTTCTCTCTCATCGATGCTTCTAACTCTGTCCCTCTCCCCTTCCTCTCTGTAAAAAAACCAAAACAATAAAATATATATATAAAAAAAATAATACTCAACTTTTTTAGCTTCAGCACTATCCCAGGGCCCTTACGTATTACAGGAACCAGATCTAGGACCACTTGTGTCCCACATCTGAGAGGAGCTCTTAGGAGCAGACCGCCCTCACTTAGGGCCCTCTCACTCCACCCCCTCTTCATGCCACCTGCTCTTGATATCAACGGAGAACATTTCCCTTCAGGATACCTTCCAGGAGCCTCTGTGTTAGGATTGGGCCCAGTGTTTTAGTCAAATAAATGTATCACAAACACGCAAAGACCTGGGGGTGTTTTTGGAGTTTTCAAAATACAACTCACTATGAGGCATCTCTGGCTTGGTCATTCCCACAGGACAAGCAGTATACAGCAAGTAGGAAGAGCTTGGAGGTCCTGTCCCTGGACTGACTTCATGCCCCAGAATTCAAATCACCCCATCCTCTGGCACCTCCTCAGTCCAGGGCCCAGGGTGCCTAGCTATCTTTTCAAGTCAGGCTGGGAAATCGCATCTTTGTTAGTTCAGCTCCAGCCCTGAGGGAAGAAGGCTTTGGAGAACCAGAGTCCTGGGTTTGAGTTCCTTACTAGCTGTGTGACTTTGAGGAAGTTACTCAACCTCTCTGTGCTTATTTTCCTTGTCTTTCAAATGAAGATTTACTCTAACTGGTTTGGCTCAGTGGATAGATCATTGGCCTGCGGACTAAAGGGTCCCAGGTTCGATTCTGGACAAGGGCATGTACCTTGGTTGTGGGCACATCCCCAGTAGGGGGTGTGTAGGAGGCAGCTGATCAATGTTTATAATTCTCTACCCCTCTCCCTTCCTCTCTGTAAAAAAATCAATAAAATATATTTTAAAATAAAATAAAATGAAGATTAAAATAGTTGTGACCTGAAAAAGATTTTTTAAAATTAGATAATAGTCATATAATGTAAAATTAACCACTTCGATGTGTACAATTTGGTGGCGTTTAGTGCACTCACAATGCTGTGCAACCAGCACCTCTATGGAGTTCCAAAACCTTTTCATCCTTACCGCCTTAGCACCCCATCATTGCAGCCTTAGAATAATGCTGGTACAGCAAGCGCCAGCGAGTGCCCCATGAATGGCAGGATAATTAGAACAGGGGTCATAACCGGTAACCCGAGGCGGGTGGTGGGCTTAAGCTACTTCCCCTGGGCTGCAGGAAGAAGTTAGGGCCCCATTTTCCACCTTGAGCTCTCTCTATACCCTCCCACTGTCGCACCCCTCCCCCCACCCAGGGCCATGCCCTCACGGTTGGGCGGATGGAGCCAGGAAACCTAGCACCTCTTCCGCAGCCTCAGGGCCTCTCCTCGGCTCCTTTTGGCTCTGGTTGGCCCACTCCGCGGCTGCTCCCCCAAGCTGTCACCTTCTGTGGCCAAGGAGACACGTGTGGATTGGGGCGTCCGGGAAGATGCAGCCAGGGCGAAAGAGAATGAATGGGAGTGGAAACACGCCCACCTCTGGGAGGAGCCCTTAGGAGCAGACCGCCCTCACTTGGGAGCACACCACCTTCTTCCCCAGGGTCCACTTTCACTCCGAGCATCCTGGGATCCCCTGCACCCAGCAGACCCTCGGGAATCTGTATGAACATGCACCCTGCTGAAGGGAGCTGGAAGGTTTGGGACAGACTACTGCCGCCCCATCCTTCCACGTGCAAACATCCGTTCTGTGGTTACTTTGTGCAATTTAAGGCCTTTCGTGCCATCATTATAGCTTTGTGTTAATGCTCACTACTTCCATGCACTGAGTCCAGGCTATAGCAAAACATCCCTGGACCCAACTCCGACAATTCGCCCTGTGGAGACCCCGCAGCCATGAACTGTCGTTTGCTGCCATCTTGTGGCAGGCATGGGAACTTTGTGCTCCATTTCAATCCTTTTTAGACCTCATCAAGAAAACATATAATAACTGGCCACAGGTCACCAGTAAGATCCTGAGTGCCTGAGTCAGACAGGGAAAGATAAATACCATATGATTTCACTTATGTATGGAATCCAAAGAAAAAAAATAAATGAACAGAACAGACACAGACTCATAGATACAGAGAACAAACTGAGGGTTGCCAGATGGGGGAGGGCCTCGGGGTTGGGTGAAAAAGGTGAAAGGAATAAGAAGTACAAATTAGTGGTTATAAAATAGTCACGGGGATGTAAAGTGAAGCTTAGGGAACATAGTCAGTAATGTCATAATAACTATGCATTGTCAGGTGGGTTCTGGAATTATCGGGGGAATCACTTCTTAAATTACATAATTGTCCAACCACTATGCTGTACACCTGAAACTAATATAAAGTGATATTGAATGTCAACTGTAACTTAAAAAAGATCCTATGTACCTGGGGGCAGATCACAAGACAGACATGGTCCCAACCTTTTAAAGCTCACAGCCTCCTAGAAGAGACAGTCAATAACCCACAAGTAAATAAAATGAATGAATAAATAAAATTATTATAGAATGTGAAACAAGCTAAGAACAAAGCAGGGGCTGAGTATCACAGGGTGAAAATATATGTTTAATAAACTGAGTGTCTGTCTCCCTACACACCCCTCCCTGCCCAGAGCTGTGGGCCACACGAGGGCATGTGCATCTGTCGGACTCCCCCTTGTGAATGGGTAAAGCCACCCAGTGTTGGCACATAGTAGGTGCTCAGTAAATGTCTAATAAATACACGATGGCAACGCTGTGCTCAGCCAGCTTCTTGGCTCCTTTAGGCCAAACAGATGGGGAGAAGAAGGAGGGACTTATGGAAGAGAAGCTGGGTCCCTGGGGGTCCTGGGATGGCTGTAAGGGTTTGAGTGAGAATAATGGACAACCGTCACCCTCCCACGGAGACCCCAGTCCACCTTGTTTGAAATTGTACCCCCATTCCACTTGTTTCTTGCACCCCTTCCCTGCTTATATTTTTCACTTTGGCATTTTTCACCATCTCACATACTATGTATTTGCCTTATTTATTTAACATTTGTCTCTCCCCCCCTACCCTCAATCCCGGAATGTAAACTCTCAGATGGCAAGGGTTTTGTCTGTTTTGTTCACTAATGACTCTCCAGTGCCTAGAAGTGCCTGACACGTAGTAGGTGCTTTGTAAATGTTTGTAGAGTGAATGAATGATGCATTGGGTGGGACTTGGGAGCAGGGCCATAAGGGCACTGAGGGGAGACCAGTGGGAGGAGTGGGGCTCAGAGTCCAAGTTGATCAAGTTACAGAAGAGGCCAAGTGTAAACGGTACTAGGAGGGGAGGCATTGGGCAGGAAAGGGTCCATGGAGGCAAAGCTAGATTGGGGGTGGAGCCTTGGGGCGGGCTCTTCCTGGGGATGGATTCCCGAGGTTGCTACTTTAAGGGAGAAACCGGTTGAGGGCGGGGCCCAAGAGAGGTGTGGCCAATCTGGAGGAAGAGCCGTGCTGGGGGGCGTGATCAAACAAGAAAAATAAATGAAAGGAGGGGCTAAGGCGGGGGGGGGGCAGACAGCGGCTGGGCCAATCAAGGGCCCGGGTGGATCTGGGAGGGGACGTGGGCGGGGCCATAAATGGGCGGGGCCAGTCCAGAGGCGGGGCCGGGCCAGGATCTCTGCTGTCCCGGGTCCTGGAGCGCTCCCTCCCGCCCGGCAGGTCTCACTCGCGACCCGACGAAGGCCCTTCCCTGGCCACCTAGGCCCCAGGGTGCGCAGGGCTGGACTCTCCAGGCTCGGCGACTGCGGTCCGGCCTCACCCCAGGCGCTGCGCTCGGAGCCAGGAGGCTGCGGGGTCCCTAGCGGGCTGAGTTCCCCGCCGCCCCGGGCTGTGTCCCCGCAGACTCTGACAGCCAGGGTGAGCCGGCCCTTGCAAGCATGCTTGTGTGCATGCCTGTGTTGGTCTCCTGCATGTGCGCACCAGTGTGTGTGTGTGTGTGCGCGCGTGTGTGTGCGCACAAGACGAACTGTGTGTGTGGGTAGAGTTGGGTAGGTGCATGCTCCAAGGAACTGAGTGCGTGTGAAAGTTACGTGCAGGTGCAAGGGTGGTCCCACGTGGGAGGAGAGAGTCCTGCATGTGTGTGTATGTGTGAGACAGAGACAGTGTGTGTGTGAAGTTTGGTAAAGACTGTGTGTGTCAAGGTATCTTGGAGGAAACGGGAGGGAAGATACAGTGATTCTTGGAGGATGTCTGTGACGAGCTATGGGGTACGTGTGGTGAACTGTGGGGGTGTAAGAATGGCGAATGTGTGTGTTTCCATGTGAGTGGCAGTGAGGGTGCTTCTGGGGGCCTCCATAGGAAGGAGTAGGGACCAAAGCAAGTTTGGGATACTGATTGCTTTTGGAGGGTGAGTGTTGGGGTCTGGCAGAGATTACCTTGAGGATTACATTGCCTCCTTTGCTTTGAGGGCTGGGAGATTTTGGGGGTGGGGCTAGAGGGGGTGGTCCTACCCCTTGCGTGGAGGGAGCTGCCACCTCAGCCGTCACCTGTCTCCCAGGCTCTGTGCTCCCTCCTACCTGAGTGGCTTCTGCTGGTGCTCCCCTGAGAACATGGTGCAGAAGTACCAGTCTCCTGTCCGTATCTACAAGTACCCCTTCGAACTGGTCATGGCGGTGAGTGACCCCTGATGCTCTGGGTCCTGTGTGATGGTTGGAGGGATACAGGTGGTCGGCCATGACGGGAAGGAAAGGAAAACCCTCAGTCCCTGGATCAGAAGGAATTATTGAGCTATTGGTTAACCTGGTGGGTCCAGCTTCTAATCAGTGACCCTTCAGCCTGGCCACCCTACCTTTCACAACAGTTTCTGGAATCCTTGCCCACTGACAGAACACAAGGTCTTGCTTTCTCTTCCTTGTTGAAGCTTACATGTCCTCTTGTCTCAAGATTCTCTGACATAAAGCAAGGAAATCAGCTAAGTCACTGCTGTCATTTTGTGTAATGATAATAATAGTAATAATAATAAGCACACTAATGAGGATGGTGATGGTGGCAGAAATTCACTGAGGGTGTACAGTAAGTACAAAGAGTATAGGTAAAGATCAGCTGGTATGGCTTAGTGGTTGAGTGTCAACCCATGTACCAGTAGGTCACCAATTTGATTCCAGTCAGGGCACCTGCACTGGTTGCAGACTCTATCCCCAGCAGGGAGTGCGTAGCAGGTAGCCAATAGATGGTTCTCTCTGTCATAGATGTCTCTCTCTCTCTAAAAATTAATAAAAAAAACATTAAAAAAGAATATGTGTGAAAACATACATTTAATTACCAATAGCTCACACTATTCTCATTTTATCTCCACTAAATGAAGCTTGCACAGGTGACAGGATGGCCCCAAGTTCTGTGGGCAGGATGAGGTAGAGCTGGGAATCAGATCTGCACAGGGAAGTCTCCGGAGCCATATTTTAACCACAACACTCCCCGTGGTCCTCCTTCCATTCACACACCCTGATCTTCCTGCCTGATCTTATTCTCTGATCCTACCTACATATGATTCAGAGTCACATAAAGGATAAAAAAAAACAAACAAAAAAACATCTTCCATACGTGCTGTGCTGTTGAGTAGATAGTTCCACATCAGGAAAGAAGCAGGGGGTGTACCGACTGGCTGGTGACTTTGGGCAAGTTACTTAGCCTCTCTGAGCCTCCACCCCCCATCACTAAAATGAGAATTGCATAGTTTCAAAATCTGGGCATCTGGCTGAGGAGCAAATGAGTCAATATATGTAAAGCTTTTCATATAGGATCTGGCGCAGATCAAATGCTGTTATTGTTTTTGTTAGAGTTATTTCTGTTGCCCACGGCTGTGTGACTTTTCCTCACTTGTAAGGGGGGTGGGATACCAGTGGTGATGGAGAGATTTGGGGACATGCCATCCAAAGCCCTGGTCCCTACCGCGGCTCCGCAGTGCTCTGGCTGTGCCTTCGGGAATTCACTACATTTCTCCGAGCCTTGGTTTCTTCATTTGTGAAACGGGGATGGTTATATGCACCTCGTAAGATTGTCATGAAAATTACAGATGATTAATGTGTGTGTATGACCCAGTGCAGGGCCTGGTCCATACGAAGCAGGACTAAATAAAAACAATTGTCCTCTAAGGCCCCAGGCAGGTCACATATTCTAAGACTCTAGGACTCATTTGTTCATTCATTCATTTACTCAATAGAAAAGAGACACTGTCCCCACCCTTCTGGGACAATGCAGGGGCCCCTGGTCCTTTGCCACCGAGCAGAGACAAATGGCAATAGCTTGGGAAACGAATACACTTTATTGCATGGGCTTAATAATTGTAAATTTAACCTAGCATGTTTAGGATTCTCAAAAACATTTACAATCATGGCATTTTAAAATAAAACATGTCTGTAGCACTGAAGACCGCATTAACAAGACATGGAATGTACCCATGTCACCTATTCTGGACTATGTTAAGCCTGTTTTGCAGGCTTTGTGATCCACAAATGAAGACGGGTTTTAGTTAACTCCCTAGCGGTCAACAGTCTCTAGGTTCTATGCACAGGGATAAGTGGGTGCAGTAGGAAACAAAGGTTTTCAGATATTTGTTATCTATATCTGCTCGAATTTAAGTTATGCATATTTCTCTAATATGATGTCCCCTTATCTTCCATATAGTTTTTGTCAGTGAAAAGGCTCCGAACCGCTGTAATGTCCCTGACAAAGCCACTTTGCCAACTGTTTACAAAACATCATTGTCCCCAGAATAGCTGCATAACTCAACATAACTTGTCCGCTGTGTGGGCACAAAAGGGGTTTTCTGCATTTAATGTCCGTCTTTGTTTCTCAGCTAAACACTTGCCCTCAGTTTGGGTCAGATGCCAGGGAAGTTTTGGATGGACTCAGCTGTTTTTACCACATCCGAGTGACCAGACCAACTGGCCTTTTGGTTTCTCTGTTTAACAAAACTGACTTGAGAATCAAAGCCTCCCTCACTTCTTCCAAAGTCTCCAAGTGATGACACAAAAAAACTAAAACTGGGCGTGTGGAACTGGTTATAACATAGCATTGAGGCGGCCCTGGCTGGTGTGGCTCAATGGATTGGAGCAGCCCAGGTTGAGGGCTTGATCCCTGGTTGGGGAAGGTAACTGATTGAGGTTTCTCTCTCTCTTTCTCTTTCCTTTCCCCTCTCTCTAAAATCAACTAGCATGTCTTAGGTGAGGATTTTAAAAAATAGCACTGAGGCACCCTGTCAAGACCTAGGTTAAATTTTTTAAAAATATTTTTTTAATTTTAAAAATTTAACTCAATTTTGTTTCTGATGGGTGGAATTCCAATGGGAATTTTGCTTCCTTCCCCTTCCCTTCCCCTTCCCCTTCTTCTCCTCCTCCCCACCCTCCTCCTCCTCCTCCTCCTCCTCCTCTTCCTCTTCCTCCTCTCTTCTTTCTTGATAGTCCTCTGAATTGTTTGGTTCAAAACAATGAGCTTGGCCCTGGCCAGTTTGGCTCAACAAATAGAGCGTCAGCCTGCAAACTGAAGGGTCCTAGTTCAATTCTGGCTAAGGGCATGAGCCACACTGGCAGGGCAGATTTATTATTATTATTATTTAATGTTTCAACAGCTTTATTAAGCTATAACTCACATATTGTACCATTCACTCATTTAAAGGGTACTGGTAAACATTAATGGTTTTTAGTATTCATAGAGTTGTACAATCATCATCACTGTCAATTTTTAAAAAACATATTTTTATTGATTTCAGAGGGGAAGGGACAGGGAGAGAGAGATAGAAACATCAACGATAAGAGGGAATCATTGATTGGCTGCCTCCTGCACACCCCCTACGCCTGCAACCCAGGCTTGTGCCCTTGACTGGAATTGAACCTGGGACCCTTCAGTCCTCAGGCTGACGCTCTATCCACTGAGCCAAATCGGCTAGAGCACCACTGTCAATTTTAGAATATTTTCATCATTCCTTCCTCCACCAAAAGAAAACCATCCCTGTACTCTTTTTTGAAAAAATGTTTTCATTTATTTTAGAGAAAGGAAGGGAGAGGGAGAGATAGAAACATCGAAGAGAGATTGGCTGCCTCTTGCATGCCCCACACTGGAGATTAAGCCTGCAACTGGGACAAGTGCCCCGACTGGGAATTGAACTGGTGACCTCTTGGTGCAAGGGACAATGCTCAATCCACTGAGCCACACCAGTTGGGCAGAAACCTGTACTCTTTAGTCATTATCCCATAATCTCCCCCATTCTATCCAGCCCTAGATAACTACTAATCCACTTTCTGTCTCTATACATTTGCCTTTTTGGACATTTCATATAAATGGAATCATAAAATATGTGGTCTTTTGTGACTGGCACACTGTTTTCAAGTTTCATCCGCACTGCAGTGTGATGGAGAACTTCATATCTTTTTATGGCTGAATACTATTCCATTGTATGGATGGCCACATTTGCTTATCCACTCAGCAGGTGTCGGGCTTTAGGTTGTTTCCAATGTGGGGCTACCATGAATAACATTGCTATGAAGATTATGTACAAGCTTTTGGGTGAACATATTTCTCCCAAATCAATACTAGTGTGAATGGCGGTGGTTATTTGGTGGGTTTGGGAAGATTCGATTTTGAATTTTATTTAACAGACACATATACATTCTGAGCCCATTCAAATACTAATTCATATACTTCTCATAACCGCCCCATTCCATAGGTTTGGTGGGTAGCCCATGCTACAGATGAGGAAACGGAGGCGCAGAAAGGATGAATGAATTACCCAAAGCCACAGCGGGAACACGAGGGGATTTAAATACTTGCCCTCAGGTTGGGCCAGATGCCAGGAAAGTTTTGGATGAACTCGGCTGTTTGTTTTTTTTTTGTTTTTTTTTTTACCACATCCGGGAGGCCAGACGAATTTATATTCCCAGCCATGAGCTCTGCCTTTCCTCAAAGCTGGGGATCTGAAGTTATGTTTCGATATCACATCGATGTTTCTCTCTCTTACTCTATGGACCACCTCTGTGATGGAGCAGTTACCATCAAGGCTGGGTCCAGAATGCCTGCACCCCATCAGCATCCTGCAAAGGGGAGCACAGCCAACCCCCCGGAGACCCTGGCCTCTCGGTGGGCAGCTGATGCCTACACAGCCTGAGGGTGGTGTCTGAGCCCTCTGTGCCCCCAGCCCTTTAAGCGGCTGAGAGGCAGGTATTATATGGCAGCAGCAGAAGAGGAGGTGAGGCTTAGAGCGGTTAAGGAGACTGTCCCTTAGTCAGTATCCTCCTTCCCTAGAGCTGTGTAGCTAAAGCGCTATGACTGTACAGCGCAGGACAACAGGAAGTTAGTGTCTCACAGTCCTGGAGGCCGTAAGTCTAAGCTCGAGGTGCCAGCTTCTGAAGGTGCCAGGAAGCCCTCTCTTCCAGCTTCTGGTAGTTTCTTGGCTGTGGCGGCATAACTCCCATCTTCACGTGGCATATTCCCTGTGTGTCTGCACCTCTGTGTCCAAATTCCCCCTTTATAAGTCATATTGGATCTATAAGGAATGACCTCATTTTATTTTATTTTTTATTTTTATTTTTTAAATATTTTATTGATTTTTTGCAGAGAGGAAGGGAGAGAGATAGAGAGCTAGAAACGATGAGAGAGAAACATGACCAGCTGCCTCCTGCACACCCCCCACCTGGGATGTGCCCACAACCAATGTACATGCCCTTGACGGGAATCGAACCCGGGACCTTTCAGTCCACAGATGCACGCTCTACCACTGAGCCAAACTGGCTTTGGCAGGAATGACCTTATTTTAACTCGATGACCTCCGTTGAAGCCTCTATTTCCAAATAAGGTCCCATTCTGAGATACTTGGAGGGGACTTCTTTTTTGGGGGAGAAGGGAACGGGCACAATTCAGCCCATCACGCTTAGTGAATGGCACCATGGGTAAATGGCAGAGATTTGAATTTAGGGAATCTGACCCCGGAGCCTGAGCTCAGAGCCAGACATGCTGGATTCTGGCTTGATGTTCAGGAGACATCTGTGCACCAGCGACCTCTGCGGCCTCTGGAATGACCTGGCTGCCTCTCTTTTCCTGCCCCGAGGTCCCTGCGGGACTCAAAACCCATGTGGTTTCAAGTCATCTCAGATTCTGCAAACCTAAAGAGGGAAGATGGCACGGAGTAGAATTTCCTAAGCAATAAACTCTCCAGGCTGGGGGAAGGGTTGGGAGGCGAGGGCGGTTGTCAGCAGTGAAGTGCTGAAATATTTAAAGACCTGGCCTTTTGAATTGATAAGCAGCGTGCGATTTAGCAAACGGGTTATTCCTAAGGAGCAGCCACTGAAGGTAAATCCTTGCTGTCCAGGCCAAGGGGAGGCGCAGTGGAAATGGTTGTTATGGATGCAGTTTTATTAAAGCAGCAGGGGCCTTATGTAAATGAGTTTAAATTAGTTCCCCCGGGGCCTGTCATCTGATCCGTTGCTAACAGATTAGGAGAAGCAGTGTTTTCCACCCTGGATTGCTTACAGGGCTCTGGGGCGCTGTGATTTGGGCTGCAAGAACAGAGGCGATCCACCACCCAGAAAGGTGGTCTTCTGATTTCAGGGGACCCTGAAATAAATAAACTAGGTCCCCGTTCGTTCATTTACACATGCGTTAGTTCGTGTAAACACAAATACTGGGTTTCCATTGTGTGTCAAGCACTGGGTTAGGCACAGGGGCTGTGAAAGAGGTGATTCCTAGAACTTCTTTGAATGCATCATCATTCTGTTAATTTTATATGGAATTTGCTCGTTTGCTTGTTTAAATGGGTCTTTGTCATCAAAGTAAGCTTCAGGAAGGCGGTGGAGACCATGTGTCTTCCGGTTCCGTCTTGACCTAGTTTTCTTGACATGATCCTTTTTGTCCACACAGAGCTGGCACTGGTGTGTGTGTGTGTGTGTGTGTGTGTGTGTGTGTGTGTGTGTGTGTGAGAGAGAGAGAGAGAGAGAGAGAGAGAGAGAGAGAGAGAGAGAGAGAGAGAAAGAGCAGGAAAGTGGCATGAAGGATGCTTTATAATGAGGGAAGAACTAGACGCCAGCTGAGGGTCATGAAGGCAGCCAGGCAGAGTCTAGAAGAGGGGAGGAGACACTTGGGGCAGAACTTGTCTCTGAAGAAGTGGACGTGGCGAGGTTGGGCCCCAGTGAGAGTCAGAAAGCGACGGGTGGGTCATTTGACCTCTCCGAGGACTCTGGGAGTTTGGGAGGTCTGAAGCATGGGAGTGCCGTGGTCAGACTGGGGGCTTAGGAGGACCCCCTGGCCCCAAAGTGGATCAGTGGGGGTTTCTGTCCCAGAGCGTGGGGAACCTGAGGTGACTGAGGACAGGCGCATTCCGGAGACACTTGGGAAGTTCTGAAATAGCGTTTCCCTGCCATCACGATCCCGACAAACAGCTAAATGTCAGACTCCCTGGGCTTGCCTTGCGGCTGCTCACCCCTCCAGGAACCTCCGGTACCAGCTGATCTTGGAAGTCTGCTCGCAGGGAGAGTGTTCAGAGGAGGAGGGCTCCCCGCCCCGCCCCCGCCCTGGGTGAGAGCCACAGCGGGACTGTGTGAGCTGCTGGGCTGGGCAGCCAGGCTGTGCCCTCCCCCAGAGCCCCAGAGGCCAGGCATTCTGATGGCCTGACCTCATGAGGAGGTGCGGTCCCAGCCAGGCCAAGGGAGGAGTGAACAGCAGCACAAACGAGTCATTCCTGGGCGGCGCTAACTGGGCCCCATGCTGCAGACCCGGGACCGGGAACCTGTGAGAAACAGGCAACTCTGTTCACCTGCACCTTGTTCAGCAAATTCACTGGCCAATCGCTGCAGAGGCACTGCTGTTGTGACCAGGGGAGCTATCAGCCATTATCCACCTGTGCGTGAAGCGCCTTCCAGAACTTAGCTCTCCCGGGGCGCTCAGTGAACAAGGCACAGGATACCCTCTGGGCTGCAGTGCACCAGCGGGTTAGACAGAGGTCCACTCGTGCTGACAGGTGGGACCTGTACTGCTCCATCGGCTCTCCTAGGTATACATATAACCAGTGCTCCAGCTTCCTGCTCCCTGTGCCACAGCAACTGCCCCTCCCTCCCTCCCTCCCCTCCTCCTCCCTCCCTCCCTCCTGTCCTGGCATCAATCCACAAATATTGGCTGGGTATATCCAGTGTCCCAGGGGAATCCGGTGGTGTAGAAACAGAAGTAGAGACAAAGATGTTGACTATAAACAAATAAACACAGATATGATATCCTAACCCATATCATGAGCAATGCTTCTAGTAGGGCTGTAAACCACCTAGGAGATGGTTTACTCTTTTTTTTTTTTAATTGTAAAATATATTATACATAACCCATTTTCTATTTTAACCATTTTAAAGTTCAGTGGCATTAAATACATTCACAATGTTGTGCAACCATCACCACTATCCATCTCCACAAAATTTTCGTCTTCCCATAATGAAATTCTGTACCCATTAAACACCAACTTCCTGTTCCTCCCCACTAACCCCTGGTAACCACCGTTCTGCTCTCTGTCTCTGTAAACCTGACTGCTCTAGCTACCTTATATAAGTGGAATCTATAATAATAATAAAAGCCTAATGTGCTAATTAGACTGTACAGCCGAACGACCTTCCAGACAAAAGCCGTGGTGGCAGGGACTGAGGCAAAAGCGGTTAGGGTGGCCAGGCAGTCAGGCGAGCAGTTAGGGGCGATGAGGCAGGCAGGTGAATGGTTAGGGACAATGAGGTGGCAGACAAGCGGTTAGGAGCCAGCAGTCCCAGATTGCGAGAGGGATGTTCGATTGCCAGTTACACCAGCAGTCGGACATCTCCCGAGGGGTCCTGGATTTTGAGAGGGTGCAGGCCTGGCTAAGGGACACCCCTCTCCCCATGCACGAATTTTATGCACCAGGCCTCTAGTTATACATATTTGTCCTTTTGTGTCTGGGATCTTTCACTTAGCATCATGATTGAGGTTCATCCATGTTGCAGAATGGAGCAGAACTGCATTCCTTTTGATGACTGCATAGTTTCCACCGTATAAACAGGCCGCCTTTTGTTTATCCATTCATCCACCAATGGACACTTGGTTTGTTTCTACTTTTGGGCTATTGTGGATAATGCTGCTATGAACATAGGTGTACAAATACCTATTCAAGTCCCTGTTGATTGATAACCCTAACATATCTACTCTGTACCAAATGCCTTACACAGATTATCTCCCTTTCATCTCTTTTTCATTTTATTTTATTTTATTTTTTAAAATATATTTTATTGATTTTGTACAGAGAGGAAGGGAGAGAGATAGAGAGTCAGAAACATTGATGAGAGAGAGTCATCGGTCAGCTGCCTCTTGCACACCCCCCACTGGGGATATGCCCGCAACCAAGGTACATGCCCTTGACCAGAATCGAACCCGGGTCCCTTCAGTCCCCAAGCCGATGCTCTATCCATTGAGCTAAACCGGTTTCGGCTTTCATCTCTTTTTAAAAAATATATATTTTATTGATTTTTTTTTTTTTTTACAGAGAGGAAGGGAGAGGAATAGAGGGTTAGAAACATCAATGAGAGAGAAACATCGATCAGCTGCCTCCTGCACATCCCCTAGTGGGGATGTGCCCACAACCAAGGTATGTGCCCTTGACCCAAATCGAACCTGGGACCTCTCAGTCCACAGGCAGACGCTCTATCCACTGAGCCAAACAGGTCAGGGCTCACTTTCATCTTTAGAGCAACCCTTATGAAGTATCATCATCCTCATGGCCCTTTTTCTGAGGAAACTGAGTCTCAGAGGGGTTAAGTTGAGGTCACCCAGCTGGCAAGTGTCAGAGGTGGCATCTGAGCCTTGTGCTTTGTCTCGGCTGCTATACCACGCCCAAGGCATTCCCCTTCACCGTGCCCGAAGCCCTGGCTACAGGGTCCTCCTGGCCCTCTGTCTGGGTCCTTTCTGTGTCACGGGCTGGCTGTGACCAGGACAGCAGCAGGTTGTTCAGCTACAGGGCCATCTGGATAAGCTGTTTGTATAGATGCATATGGCAGTGATTCAGAAGGCTTCCAGAATAGTGTCGCCGTGGTTCTGATGAAGGCCTACTTCCCCTCATCAGCAGGGATGACACTGCTGCCATCGGGTGGGTGTCTGATGGCTCATTCACCAAACCTTGAATAAGCAACGTGGCCAAAGCTGGGGATCCAGACTATGGCGGATTACTCAGCCGTGAAAAAGAATGAAGCACTCATACCTGCTACCACATGAATCTCAAACATATAACACTCCGTGAAAGAAGCCTGCCACAGAAGACCACATATTGTATGACTCCAGTTATATGAAATGTCTAGAGAAAGTAAATCCACACAGATGGAAAGTAGATTAGTGGTTGCTGAGATTTGGGGTGAAGGGGTTGGGGAGTGACTGCCCATGGGTATGGAGTTTCTTTTTAGGGAGATTGAATGTTCTGGAATTAGATAGTAGTGATTGCTGCATAACTTTGTGAATGTACTAAAACCCACGGTATGTACACTTTAACAGGGTGAATTTTATGCTATGAGAATTACATGCCAGATAAGAAAGAGGAGTTGGGAGCACCAAAGGTTTGATACTTCTCTGTCCTGGGGCCTCCCAGCCTTGCAGGGAAAGCTGGCTGGTGGACAAGGAAGGCTCCTGAGTGTGGTGGCCACAGGGTGGTCAGTGCCCTGAATCCAGCCTGCAGTAGAGAGGAAGATGGTGTATTGGGTAGAATTTGGGTATTCTTTCCACATTTTCTGTGAAAGGTTTGCGTTATTGGTTCCAGCTTCATTTGAATTTTTATGAGGAAGAGCAGGAAGGAAGGAGGGAGGGGGAGGGAGCAGCTGTCAAGCGATTAGCAGAAATAGCTTTCCTGTACTTGATAGAATCTCGCTCTTTTTAAAAATTTAAATTTATTTAACAAATGCTTATGTAGAATGAACCATGTGCCAGACTCTGTTCTCAGCACCTTACCAAAACAGACTCCTTTATTTGCCTGGACAACTCAGCAAGGTAGATGCTTTTCTTATTCTCCTTTTAACAAATGAAGGAACTGAGGCACTGAGAGCTTGATGGTTTGTTTGTGTGGTCACAGAGCCAGTCAGAGGCTGAGCAGAGATTTGAACCCAAGCCCCAGAGTCCATGGCCTTACTGACCCATTCACTCGTTCATCATGTAAATGTCTATTGAGTGTCAACTATGAGCGAGGTGTTTTTCAAAGCACCAGGGATTGTCCTAGCTGGTTTGGCTCAGTGGATAGAGAGAGCATTGGCCTGCAGATCAAAGGATCTTGGGTTCGATTCTGGTCAAGGGCACATTCCTTGGTTGCAGGCTCCTCCCCAGCCAAGGCCCTGGTTGGGGAGCATGCAGGAGGCAACCAATGGATGTGTTTCTCTTGCATAGATGTTTCTCTTTGACTTTCCCTCTCTTTCCCACTCTCCCTAAAAATCAATGGAAAATTATCCTCGGGTGAGGATTATCAAACAAACAAACAAACAAACAAACAAAGCTTGAGGAATTCAGAGGTGAGCAAGCCCACCTGTGGGGTGAGATGACTTCCAGCTTCAGCAGCTGACTCAGAGGAAGGAAACAGGTACCGTGGGTGCTCGTGGGAGGGTCCACTTTACAGGTGGGCCTGCAGGGGAGAAGGGACATGCGGTGCTCGAGTCATCCAGCTCCGCTGGGACTCCAGGGCTGTCTAACTCCAGCCCCCCCCCCCCCCCCACACACACACACATGCTAAGTGTGTCCATGTGGAGGGAGCAGATGGGAGACATTCAATGGAAGTTTTCATCAGCCTCTGCCTGCGCAGCTGAGGCCCCAGGAGTGGGTTCTCGGCCTTGGATCAGCTTCCTTTCTCAGCTGGCAGGCTTGGGTGTCCCTTCCCAGCCGCCTGGCAGAAGGGCTGTAACTCAATCCTCTGCTGCCTCGTGTCCCCTTGGGGCCTAACCCACGTGCTTGTCCATCAGGGGGGAAGCTCAGGCTTGATCTGTGGGGACGGCAGTCGGCATCCGAGGCTCTTAGGCAGGGATAACACTCGCCGAGGGAGTTGGGGCCTGTGAACTCTTCCACCCTGTGATGTGGCCAAGGCAAAGGGCCCCTGATTTGTGGGTTCAGGTCAGCGGGACGCAGCATCTCCAAACCACCCACACTGGTGATGTCCTAGAGGAGGACAGGGTGGTTCAGGGCTGGGGCCTGGGTCAGCCGGGCCTGCCTCCAATCCTGCCACTTCCAGCAACAGTGTAACGTCCTCTCAAGCCTCAACTTGCTCAGCTGTGACATGGGGAAACAACGGCTCCCATCTCACCAGGGCATGGTGAGGATGAAGTGATGCGTTAGCATTCTGTAAATGCCGGTGACAGCAGTGTCAGGCACGAGACCTCACACCCCAGCTGACAGCCCTCTGATACGGGAGCACTGGCTCCTTATGTCGGGGCCCCTGCCTTCCAGACGGAGCCTGACCTCTGGGAGCCCCCAAGGCCTAGGAGATGATTTACTCTTTTTTTTTTTTTTTTTTTTTTTTTTTAAATGTGGTAATATATACATAACCCAACATTTCAACCATTTTAAAGTTCAGTGGCGTTAAATACATTCACAGTGTTGTGCAACCATCACCACTATCCATCTCCACACATTTTTCATCTTCCCATTATGAAAGTCTGTACCCATTAAACACCAACTCCCTGTTCCTCCCCACTAAACCCTGGTAACCACCATTCTGCTCTCTGTCTCTGTAAACCTGACTACTCTAGCTACCTTACAAAAGTGGAATCTATAATAATAAAAGCATAATACGCTAATTAGACTGGACAGCCGAACCACCTTCCGGCAGGTCTGTGGTTGAAGCAGCCACTGTTTACTTGAAGAGGGCACGCCTTCCCTTGCTCAGGCAGGGTGAGCTGTGCCCAAGCGCCTGCCCACTGCTGATCGGCCCCCATGCCACCCCACTGTTATCTGGGGGAGCCAGATGCGGCCCGTCTACCAAGAGGCTTGTTGTGACAGGAAGTTAGCCAGTGACGCTTAGTGCCCTCCGCTGGCTGTGTGCGCCGAGCTGTGGCCAGTCATTCCCCACCGACGTTGTTCTTGGGCGATCGGGGACTTCGGTAAGAAGTTTATGTTTTTCTTTCTTTGCTCGTTGGCATTTCTTTGAGCCCCTAGTGTGTGCCAACAACTGAGATGAGTCGGGTGTGAGGTCCGTGTGCTGAAAAGCACGCAGCCCAGGCCTTTGGCACGTATATGCCAGAGAGTAGTATGTGTAGTTAAAAGGTGCCATAAGTGCTCTCCAGTAAATGAACAGGGAAGGAGGCAGCCTTGCGGGGGGAGGTGGGGTGTCCCAGGAAGAGGGACCAGCAGAGACAGACAGGTCCCCGAAGCCTGGCATCTCCTCACTCCGTATCCTAATCTCCTACCACCGGGAGCCCCAATGACTCGTCCCCGTCCCCATTCACTGCCAAGTGAATTGCCCAGTGTTCCGAGCAGGGGAAACAGCGAGTGCAAAGGCCCTGGGCAGGAACAAGCTGTTTCCTGTGGCTGACACAGCGAAATACCACAAATCGGGGGCTCAAACAGCAGACATTCGTCATCTCACAGTCTGGAGGCTAGAGGTCTGGGATCAAGGTATCACAGAGCGGGCTCCTTCAGAGGCTGTGAAGGACAGGCTGTCCCAGGCCTCTCTCACGGCTTCTCGTGTTGCTGGTAATCCCTGGCATTTCTGGCGTGTGGAGGAATCGCTCCGATCGGTGCCTTCATCTTCACGTGGCGTCCCTGTGTGTGTGTCCGTGTCCACATTCCCCTTTTATAAGGGCACCAGTCATATGGGATTAGCAGCCCATTCTACTCCAGTATGACCTCATCTTAACCAATTACATCTGCCACAACCCTGCTTCCAAATAAGTCCTAACTCCCATTCAGAGGTCCTGGGAGTTAGGACATGAGCTTTGGTTGAGGTGGGGGCACAATTCAATCCATTAACCGTGTGTTCTGGAAACAGCGAGGCTGGCGTGGCGAGGGCAGAGCGAAGGAGGCTGGGGGGGAGGTGGGCTGGTGTAGAGGAATCACCCCGATCAGTGCCTGTATCTTCATGTGGCCAGGCAGGCCACAGCACGGAGGGCGGGATGTGTTCTGGGCCTCCAGGCCTGTTCTAAGGATGTCCTGTCATCCGGGGAACGGGAGAGAGACTGATGAGCAATCAGTGCAAGAGGAGAAGCTCAGGAGTAGTGTGGCCACTGCCTAGCAAGAGTTGAAGGGCTGAGGGTGGAGAAAGAAATGGTGACCACAGAACAGGTTTGGGAGAACAGAACACAGCTCCTTCCCAGCCCATTCGGAGGGCTCTGGGGGCACAGACCCAGTAGGGAGCCAGAGCAGCCGGCGAGGCCTCACCTCTGTAACGGGCGGACGGATGCTGGCATGTTTTGAAAGGATAGGAGGGAAAGGAGCATGTGCCCCAGGGACAGAGCCTGGCTCGGTTTCCAGGTTTCCTGGGAGAACAAGCCCTGCTGCTGAGCAAGGGGTTCCTGCGGGAGTGAACGCTGAGCCAGCCTGGCATTCAGATCCAGGTTCACCATTTTGCACTGTGTGACCTCGGGTTGGTTACTCAGCCTCTCTGGGCCCCCGTTTCCTCATGGTCAAAGGAGGATGCCGTGAGTGATTAAGTGGAAGAACACACACAGCCGGAAGAGCAGAGTCAAGGCTTGATGAGTGCCAGCTACTCTGAGACACAACCTGGTAACGAACTCGCGTTGCAGGCGAGGAAACAGAGTCTCAGACTCGCCCAAGGTCACCCAGGGAGGAAGTACTAGAGACTCAACTGAGTCTGACCAATTCTGAAACATATACCCCTTTCCCTCCCTTAGGCTCTCAAAACATGCCAGCCTCTGTCTGCCCATTACAGAGGTGGGGCGGGGCTGACTGCCCTGGCTGCCTCCTGCATCTGTGCGGGCAGAGCCCTCTGACAGGGCTGGGGAGGAGCTGCGTTCTGTTCCGGCGAACACCGGAGCCCTGTTGTCTGGAGGAGGAAGATGCTGGGTGCCTGTGATGTGCCAGGCTGCACCAGCTAATCAACCCGGGTTCGTCTTCTGGGAGACAAGCGTGGCACACATTTTCCAGATGATACAACAGACTTAGAGCAAGGGACTGGCCTCTCTGCTGGGAGGAGGAGGCAGACCTCCACCCAACTCAGCTCACATCCACTTTGCCATGAGGCTCCCTCCTCAGTGGGGAAATGCCTTCCTTTGAAACAGAGCGTTCAGGGTCCAGACCCCTGTCTGGGAGCCCCATGGTGCACTTTCCCCCGGGGCCCGCGTTCCTGTTCTAACCCTGGTGGCTGGTGTGTTTGACAGATGGCAGGAGGCAGCCCCGTCCTCCTGACCCCGGCGGAGGACGGCTGGGCTGGGCTGGCTTGGCCTTGTGGGGCTGGGGTAACACCAAGGGCACCAGGCACCCGTCCATCCCCCCTCCTCCTGTCTCTGCCAATCTGAGCTGGTGGGTGCCGCCTTCCGCTGGGAGGGATGGGGGTGGAATGTGTCCTCAGATGCCGGCACTATATTTGGAGCTCGCTTTGATTCGGATTCCAGGGCATGTAGGCTGTGACAGGCGCTGGGAGCAGACGCTGCTTGAATGCATGCTTGAATGCCACCAGCCAGGAATGCCCACACGCCCCCCAGTGGCTCTGACCTGCTCAGCCTCTGGAACTTCCCAAACTGGGCACAGACTCTCTCTCTCCCCTTCCAATCTGGAGGCCTTTTCTTTCTTTTAGTGGCCTGCCTGCTCTGCTTCCACCTCCAGGAGGCTGAATAGAAGCAACCGGAGCAGGCAGCCTGGCCTTGTCTGCGGTGGCTTTTGTAGATGCACTTGATCAAATTGAGGGGGTCCCCATCTGCCTCGCTTGTTGAGCTTTTACCATGAAGAGTGTTGAAATTTGTTCATTTTTCCCTCTGAAAGGTGCTTTCTTTTCTTTTTTTAAAAAAATGTATTTTATTGATTTTTTTTTTTTTTTTACAGAGAGAGATAGGGATAGAGAGTCAGAAACATCAATGAGAGAGAAACATCAATCAGCTGCCTCTTGCACACCCCCTCCTGGGGATGTGCCTGAAACCAATATACATGCCCTTTGCTGGAATCGAACCTGGGACCCTTCAGTCCGCAGACCAACACTCTATCCACTGAGCCAAACAGGTTTCAGCTGAAAGGTGCTTTCTTTTAAAGTGTCCCAGGAAAGCCACTCTTTCTTCTAAGGGCAAAGCTCAAATGTGAATCCAAAAAGCCACCTGCCAGGCGGCTGTGCAGACAAACGATGGTCCTGTTGGTAAAACAGCAGTGGCCACGAGCTCCCCAGGGGCCAGGAATGTTCTCCCTCTCCGCAGCCACAAAGAGAGACCAGACCTTCCAGCCGGGGCAGGAGCAGGGCCGTGCCCCGCGGGCCTCGGCCACCCCTTCGCACTCCCTGCCCTCTCCCCCCAGGCCTACGAGAAGCGCTTCCCCACCTGCCCGCAGATCCCGGTCTTTCTGGGCAGCGAGGTGGTGTTCGAGTCCCGCAGCGCCGATGGCGCGGTGCACGTGGTGGAGCGGAGCTGCCGGCTGCGCGTGGAGGCCCCGCGGCTGCTGCGGAAGGTGGGAGCCCGGGGCAGAGGGAGAGGTGGGACAGGGGGGGTGGGTGACCGCTGGGAGCCGGGGCGGGGCCACGCGGCGGGACCAGTGTGAGTGTTGGTGCTAGAAAGAGGGGTTCCAGCGTTGGGTCTGGGTCGGAGGGCCCGCTGGAGCGCTGGATCTGAAGGGACCAGGGCCAGGAGGCTGGGCTGGGACTGGGGGGTTGGGGGAAGCAGGGGTCCGGGGATGGAGGGCTGGGGAGAGGAAGGCGGGGACTCCGCCCAGGCGGTGGGCAGGCGTGGGGCATGGGTGGGGAGCGGGTTCCTGGGTCACCTCGGTTTATCTGGATGATGCCTAACCAATCGAGGTACCTGGCCAGTGCGCATTGGATAACACTTTAGCCCTCGGGTTCGTGCCCCCACCCCTCACTCCTCACCCCCTGCGCACCTGGTGTCTCTTGCAGATCGCGGGTGTGGAGCACGTGGTCTTCGTGCAGAGGAACGTCTTGAACTGGAAGGAGAGGACCCTCCGCATCGAGGCGCACAACGAGACCTTCGCCAGCCGCGTGGTGGTCCGTGAGAACTGCAGCTACACGGTGAGCGCCGGGCCACCCCACCCCCGCTGCCCCTCCCTCTCCCCCAGGGCATTGTGCGATCAGATGCAGGCGGCTCCCTACATCCGCAGTTCAGATACACAGCCCATACTTTTTTTTTTTTTTTTAAGTTTAGGTAGTTTAAAATATTGTGTGAGACATACTTACTAAAATAGTATTTGCTGTTTATCTTAAATTCAAATGTGACTGGGCATCCCCGCTTTTAATTGGCTAAACCGGGCAACTTTTCTCCGCCCTCCATTCTTCTCTCGTTCCTTTCCTGCCTCAGGAAACTGCCTTATTTCTCTACCTGTAAAATGGGGTTAACGATGGTGCCTGCTTTCAGGTCCACCCTGAGAATGAAGAGTGGACTTGCTTTGAGCAGTCTGCCTCGCTCGACATCCGGTCCTTCTTTGGCTTTGAAAGTGCCTTGGAGAAGATTGCCATGAAGCAGTACACAGCCAACGTCAAGAGGGTAAGAGAGAGGCTCCGTCAGGCACAGGGAGACAAGTGCACAGACCTTGGGGGCTGCCAGTGCTGGTTCAAAACCCGCTCTGCTACTTGACAACTCCTATGACATCACGCAAGAGCCTTAATTAGCCTTCCTCATCTGTAGAATGGGTATTCTAACACTGGCCATATTACAGGAGATGATGGGCAGACAGCAAGCCTCAATGGGGGCACCATGATCCTGATGGCTCCCAGGCTTGTGTGTAAGCTCTGTGGACACAGAAGGGACATTGTACGATGCTTTTTCCTGGTTTAAAGGGTCCCTGCTTGGTTTAAAGATCTGAGACACTTCACTGAGTAGAGGCCTTCAGTGTAATGAAACAGATAAAATCATTTTAATAATATATTTTGTCCATTGGGTTATCAATATAAAACTCCCTTGGGAACTATTTTACATTCTTTGGTACCAAATCTCGCAAATCCGGTGTGTATTTAACATTCCCAAACATCTCCATTTGGCTTGGCCACATTCCACTGCTTAGTAGCCACGTGTCAGGACTGGGGCCAGAGCCAGGCGGGGTGACTCCCAGAATGACGTTGGTTACCCGCTGTCCTGCCCCGGTGCTGACGTGCTTGCTTCTCTCTGGCTCCCAGGGGAAGGAGGTGATTGAGCATTACCTGAACGAGCTCCTCTCCCAGGGCATCTCTCACATTCCCCGGTGGACGCCGGGCTCGGTCCGAGAGCAGGACGCCCGCTCCCAGGCTGTGCTGGGCGATCCCGGCTCGCTGGAGGTCCACGGGCCCGGAAGCGCCCAGGGCCCCGCTGAAGAGGTGGTTGGTGCGGAAGGTAGGTGACTGTGGCTGAGGCCCGACATTCTAGGACGTATGCTCATTCTGTGGGGGGAGAATTGCCATGGGTCCCCTCGGGGATGGGCCTGGGTCCTGGAATGACAGCCTCCTCCCTCTCAACGGCTGCTTTGCCCCCTCTCTCTTCCATCCCAGAAGCCAGAACTGGCTTATTTCTCGATCAGGAGTTGACTTGATCTGGTGCCTTCAGATTCCCCTTTTCTCTGGTTTGGTCACTATTTTGGATTCTATGAGTAATGCATAATCACGGTGGGAAAAAAATCCAAGCAGGAAGTATGACTCCTTTGCTCTCCTCGGAGGCAACAATAGTTTTGTGTTTGTGAAACTATCTAGGCATCTATACATGCATAATATGTACATATATACATACATACATACATGTATAACCTATGCTGAACAGAGGAGAGCATAGCATACATTCTATTTGATACTTTGTGTTTTTCACTGAGCATGTTTTTTGAACAACTTTCCATATCAGTGCAGTTGTATTTGCAGTATTTCATGGTGTGGTTACACCACAACTTACTTATTAATAAACATTTATTAATTATTTTTAGTTTATTTGGCTAGTACCCTATGATGGATATTTAGATTGTTTCTATTTTTTAAAAATGCAAAAATGTTTTTAAAGTATTTGTATGAGTATCTACACAGCATATAATTCAAAAGGTTGAACTGATGAGTCGAGGTTATGTGCAACTAAAATTTTGGTTGATTTACCAATTAGGCCTGCAAAGAGGTTGTATTAGGCAATGTTCCACCTAAAGTGTGTAGCTGTGTTTACTCCTGGCTTCGCTGTGGCTCCCGCAGGACAGTTATTAAACACTAGAGGCCTGTGCATGACTTCACGCATGGGTGGGGTCCTTCGGCCTGGCTGGTGATCAGGATTGATCTGGGACCAGGGGACAGCCAGCCAGGGGGAGGGACTGGGAGGTTGGCCGGCCAGTCAGGGGGAAGGACCACAGGAGGTTGGCTAGCTGGGCCCCCCATCGGTAGTTCAGTCACTTAGGTTTTTATAGAGAGCGATTTTTAAACTTAAAGGCAAAAAGTGACCACTGGTCGGTTAGTGATCACCTCTTTCCTATGAGTGAGGCCAAGTATTATTTTTTCATGTTTAGCGACTCTATTTAACTTTGTTGTGAATCCCTGTTCTTGTTCTTTGTCCACTTTCCTATTTGTCTGTTAATTTCTTACTACTTGGTGAGAGCTCTTTGCATATTAAGGCAATTAGCCTTTTGTCATATTTCAGGCTTGGATTGACATGGGAAATGTTCACAATATGATGTTAAAGGAAGAGAATCTGGGATACAAAACTGCACAGCTCCCCTGAATCCAGTTTTAACCACGTGTACCTGTGCTCTCGACATTTCAGTGTCTCCCGGGCACATGGAAGTGTAGGGTTGGCCTGACTAAGAGAAACACTGTGTAACCAAACACACATCAGGGTTGTGTTTAGGAAGAACAAAATTCACCTGTTTAACAAATGTTTATTCTGCACCAACTGTGTGCACTAGCTGGCTGCCATTGTGGTATATGTGTGTGTGTGTGTGTACACTGAGTGGCCAGATTATTATGATCTCTGAACACATAATAACCTGGCCACTCAATGTATATCCTATAGAATAAAAGGCTATGCAAATTGTCCCCTCGACCAGGAGTTCGACCAGCAGGCAGGCAGGCCAACTGCCCATGTCCCCTCCCTTGGCCAGGCTGGCCCGACCCCAGCCATGCACAAATTTATGCATCAGGCCTCTAATATATATCTATATATCTATATCTATATCTATATCTATATCTATATCTATATCTATATCTATATCTATATCTATATCTATTGTATATATCTGAGTGACCAGATTATTAATAATAATCTGGCCACTCAGTGTGTGTGTGTGTGTGTGTGTGTGTGTGTGTGTGTGTGTGTATGTATGTGTGTATTTATTTTTTTTGGGGGGGGTCAATCCTCACCTGAGGACACTTTTTCCATTGATTTTTAGAGAGTGGAACTGGTGGGGGGGGGGGTGGAGAGAGAGAGAGAGAGAGAGAGAGAGAGAGAGAGAGAGGAACATTGATGTGAGAGAGACACATTGGTTGGTTGCCTCCTGCACGCACCCTGACTGGGTCTGGGGATCAAACCCACAACAGCCCTTTGAGGCATGGGCTGACACTCTAATGATCGAGAAACTGGCCAGGGCATACAAACATTTTAATAATATTTTTTTAAACTTTTTTTTTTTTACAATGATGCATTTCTGCCGCTTCCTGAGCATACATTCTGCAGGCCATGCCCCGTGCCCTCCTGTTTCACACAGCCCGTTCCTTCCTTCTCCGTCTGGGCTGTCCACAGTGGGGCTGGCACGCAGGATGGCTGTGGAAGGCACGGCGTGCTCCCTCCACGCTGCTCCGGATCACTGAGCCTTTGTGTGCGGCTGAAAGGGGCCTTCACAGCTGCTGGGAGCTGGCAGGACGCTGGTGTCTCCTGCCTCCCTTGTGTTTTCTCCCTCAGCCCTTTCTGCCCCCCCCCCTTAGGTCCCCCTACCCGCCTCCGACACCTCTGCCTCTGATCCCTCTGTGGGTCTGGACAGTACCCCCGCCCCAGCTTTTCTCTTGCCTCTAGTTACCCAGATGCCTTTTAGAGCAGATGGCCTGACCCCAGCCCTGGGCTTTGTTTTGGAAGGAACCCTGGGTCCTGCTGCTGGGTGTGCAGACACTGTGCCATCTGCACACAAAAAGAGCTATGCCCATGGGGCTGCTCTCTGCAGAGTGTCTCACCCACTGCAGAGAGGCTAACGCACGAGATGCCTCACCATGCTGGCACCTGCCGCCTCAGCAGATGAGGGTGGGCCACAGGACCTCAGGTTACAGTCAGGCCTCTAAATGCCAGCACACGCTGACCCCGAACAGCCCAATTGTGTGAGATGGTAGTGAACATTGGAAATGATCTGTGCAGTTATGGACTGTATTCTGGGGTCAGTTAAAAAAAAGCCTTGCAGGGTCAGGGCGGTGGAGAGGCAAAGGAAGTGGCATTTATCAACTGCTTGTTATGCTGGGAACTATGCATGCATTCACTCATTTGAGCCTCTCTCAGGCTCAGTTTTGTCTTCTCTGAAGTGGGAAAATAGTGATGCCTGTCTCATAGTGGTGTAGGGAGAACTCACAGAGACCATGCAAATAGCTAATAATTGTTACTCCAATAACGAACACTCAGAAGGAGAAATTAAGAAAACAATCCCATATACAATTGCATCAAAAAACATGAAACACCTAGGAAAATTTTAACCAAAGAGGTTAAGGACCTGTAAGAAAACTATAAGACACTGAAGAAAGAAGCAGAAGATACAGAAAAGTGAAGGATACAGCTTGCTCATGGACTGGAAGGATTAATATTGTTAAAATGTCCTTATTAGCAATATAGAGATATAATACAATCCCTATTTAAAATATCAATGGCATTCTCCTCAGAATTAGAACAATTAATCCTAAAATGTATACTGAGCCACAAAAGACCACAAATAGCCAAATAAATTTTGAAAGAAAACAAAGTGGGAGGTATCATGCTCCCTGATATGAAACTATACTACAAAGTTACGATAATCAAAACAGTATGATACTTTCATTAAAAAAAAACAGACATTTAGGTCAATGGAATAGAATAGAGAGTCCAGGAGTAAATCCTTGCTGAGATGGTCAAGTAATCTACAACAGAGTAGGGAAACATATACAACAGGGTAAAGAAAATCTCTTCAATAAATTGTGTTGGGGAAACTGTACAGATATATGCAACAAGTGAAATTGGACCACTTTCTAATACCATATACATAAATAAACTAAAAATATATAAATAAATTGAATATAAGGCTTGAAATCATAAAACTAGAAGAAAACATAGGCAAGAAAGTCTTTGACATCACTCTTAGTAATCTGTTTTTGGATATATTTCCTTGGGCAAGGACAACAACAACAAAAATAAACAAATGGGACTTGCATCAGACTAAAAAGTTTTTGCACGGCAAAGGAAACCATCAACAAAACAAAACCATCAGCAAAACAACCTACTGAAGGGGAGGATATTTTCACAAATGATACATCGATAAGAGGTTAATATCCAAAATATATAAGGAACTCAAACAACTTAACAACAACAACAACAACAACAACAAAACAAAAACAATCCAATTACAAAATGGGCAGAGGATCTGAATAGATAATTCTCCAAAGAAGACATACAGATGGCCAATAGACATGTGAAAAGATGCTCAACATCACTAATCATGAGAGAACTGCAAATTAAAACCACAATGAGATATCACCTCACACCTGTCAGAATGGCTATCATCAATAAGTCATCAAAAAGTTAGTGTAAGTAGGATGTGAAGAAAAGGAAACCCTTCCTTGTGCACTGTTGGTGGGAATGCAGATTGGTGCAGCCACTGTGGAAAGCAGTATGGAGGTTCCTCAAAGAGTTAAAAATAGAGTAGCCATATGATCCAGCAATTCCACTTCTGGGTATTTATCTGAAGGGAAAAAACCCTTTAACACTAAACGATATATGCACCCCCATGTTCATTGCAGCATGACTAGCGAAGACATGGAAGCAAACTAAGTGTCTATTCATAGACAAGTAGATAAAAGAAGATGGGTACATATATACAATGGAATATTATTCAGCAATAAAAAAAGAATGAAATCTTGCCAATTGCAAGAACATGGATAGAACTAGAGGGTATTATACCAAGTGAAATAAGTCAGACAGAAAAAGACAAATGTGATTTCACTTATGTGTAGAATCTAAAAAAACAAAACAAAATAGAAACAGACCCATAGATATAGAGAACAAGCTGATGCTTGCCAAAGGGGAAGGGATGGAGGACGATGGAAAAAAATATTCAGAGGGCGGGACAGCTGTAGAAGACAGGGATATTTCCATTTCCGAAGGTCAAAGGGGACATATCACTTGCGACTGTGAGATCCAGGCTTGGCCCGGCATGAGTTTCCAGAACCACCTGGAGATGGATTGAAAGCCTAGAGGACCTGGAGCCCGGGTGGCTGTCGTCTGGGGAAAGGGCTTCTGTGTGGCTTGGAACGACATTTCAGATCCAAGGTGGCCAGTCAGGCAGGGGCTCCAGAAAGGGCAGGCAAGGCGGGGAGGAGACACAGCCTCTCCCTCTTGTCTGAAGCCCCTTCTTCTCTGGCAGGGGACAAGCTGGACGCCGACTACATCGAGAGGTGCCTGGGCCACCTCACGCCCATGCAGGAGAGCTGCCTGATTCAGCTCCGGCACTGGCTGCAGGAGACACACAAAGGCAAGGCAAGTGCAGGGCGGGGCCTGCTGGAGCTGACACATGCTGGGTATTAGCGGCCCAGCCTAGGCCCTGGGGAGGAAGGGCCAGGGAAACCAGCTTGTGCCATTGGTAATGCTGGGTACTTAGACTTTGCCTTCTTTTCATTACATATGGTTTCATGTGACTGTAATACATGCTCCCATTATCACTGACTAGGCACCGCTCACATTAAGGCCAATCCTTTTTTCTTCTTCTTTTTTTCTTTTTTTTTTTTTATCCTCACCCGAGGGTATTTTCCATTGATATTTTAGAGAGAGTGGAATTGATAAGGACAGACAGAGAGAAATATCAATGTGAGAGAGACACATTGATTGGTTGCCTCCTGCATACCCCTGACCAGGGCCCTGGCTGGGGAGGAGCCCACAACCAAGGTATGTGCCCTTGACCAGAATCGAACCCGGGAACCTTCAGTCCACAGGCCGACGCTCTATCCACTGAGCCAAACGGGGCAGGTCAAGGCCAGACAATTCCTTATGGTGGGGGTTGTGTTGTGAACTGCAGGGCTTTGAGCAGCATCCTTGACTCCCACCCATTAGATGCCATGAGCTCTTCTCCCCACGTTGTCACACCAAAAATGGCTCCAGAGCCACCAGATGTCCCCTGTAGAGCACAGTCACCTCCAACTGACAACCACTGCTGTTCACAAAACCAAGCACGCTATCTTTTTTAAAAGAGACTTACTGACTTGCGAGGGTTGATTTTTGACTGAGTGCGGATTTTGCCTTGAGACGCTAAGCCCCATCACAAGAAGGTCCAATATGCATTTGGGTCCCAAGCATGGGCTTGACCTTCAACTCTGTTGAGTTGGAACTTCCTGCTTAGTCATAAGTTGATGGCCCTTCCTCCCCACTTCGGGAGGCAGACAAGGGAGTTAGTACTGGGCTGTGATGTAGAATGGGGATAAGGTTCGTATTCACTTCCCATAGTGAGTTAAAGGGAATCCACGTAAAGTGCTTAGAGCCAAGTCTGGTTCAGAATGAGAACTCACCAAAGGGTGCTTTTGGTTGGCGCTGCCCTTCCCTTGATTGTTGATATTTGCCAGAGGGAAGAAAGGAAAGAGAGCTGGTGGGGTCTTAACTTATCCTCTCAGCTATTAGTTAGACTCTTTGGGTTATATGTGGCAGGAATGCAGCCTGAACAAGGCAAAAAAAAGGGGGGTGGGAATGGGGGAGGTATTATCGGCTCATATAACACACTGTTAAGAGGAGTGTATATATTTTCTGGGACTGCTGAAATAAAATGCCATAGTTTGGGTGGCTTACAACAACAGAAATGTATTCGCTCCCAGTTCTCAGCCATCCGTCTGAGATTAAGGTGAGAGCAGGTGGGTTCCTTCGGGAAGCTCTCGGGGAGATCCTGGCTTCTGGGAGCTGCTAGCAACCCTTGGCTTGCGGATGCATGTGGATGCACATGGTCCTTTCCCCAGCTAAATATTTTCAGAGGAGACAGGAGATTCGTTTCCCATAATCCTGTCTACTGGGATAGGGAACACCATTCTCTGGGTTGCTCCTCCTTCTCACAGATTCCCAAAGATCAGCACATCCTTCGGTTCCTGCGGGCTCGTGACTTCCACCTGGACAAGGCCCGGGAGATGCTGTGCCAGTCCTTGAGCTGGCGAAAGCAGCACCAGGTGGACCTCCTCCTTCAGACCTGGCACCCCCCTGCCCTCCTGGAGGAGTTCTATGCGGGGGGCTGGCACTACCAGGACATAGGTGCGTGCCTTGACCTACGTAACGTAAGTGCATCCTTGGTCACTGTGGAATGCATTGTGAATACCACTTTCCAGGCTTCTTGTTTTTCCTTTGGACTCTTCTGGGCATCTGGACATGACCACCCAGCCATGAAATGGCAGAGCTGGGCTTGAGCAAATAGTGCCTTGGGGCCGCCATAGCAAATGACCTCAAACTGGGTTAGCTTAAAACAACAGAGTTTATTCTTTCCCAGTTCTGGAGGCAGAAGTCTGAAATCAAGGTGTCAGCAGGCCTTGACCCTTTGCAGAATTCTTCCTTATCTCTTAGATCTCTGGTGGCCCAGCCTCACTCCAGTCTCTGCATCTGTCTTCACATGGCCTTCCTCTCTGTGTATCCACTGTGTCCTCTCTTCTTTTTCAAAATATGCTTCTATTGATTTTTAGAGAGAGAGGAAGGGAGAGGGAGAGATAGAAACATCGATGAGAGAGGAACATCCTGGATTGGCTGCCTCCTGCACATCCCTTACTGGGGATCAAGCCTGAAACCCGGGCATATGCCCTGACCAGGAATGGAACCAGCAGTCCCTTGGTCCCTGAGCCGCACTGGCCAGGCCTCTCTTCTTCTTATAAAGACCCCCAGTCGTTGGATGTAAGGTCAACAATGACCCAGTGTGATCTCATCTTGAGACCCTACTTCCAAATAAGGCCACATTCTGAAGTTATGGGTGGTCGTGAATTTTGGGGATATATAATATTATTCGACCTACTATACATTTCTTTGGATTTTACAATAAAAATTAATTTGCCATTGAAACCCGTGCCTAGCATGATTTTCAGTGTCCTTTATATAAAAACCCATATACAGTTGTCCCTTGAACTTTGTGGGGATCATAGGCACTGACCCACTCTTGTGCAGTTGAAAATCCATGTATAATTTTTGACTCCCCAAAACTCAGCTACTGCCGAAACCGGTTTGGCTCAGTGGATAGAGCATCAGCCTGCGGACTGAAGGGTCCTGGGTTCGATTCCGGTCAAGGGCATGTACCTTGGTTGTGGGCACATCCCCAGTGCGGGGTATACAAGAGGCAGCTGATCAATGATTCTCTCTCATCGTTGTTTCTAACTCCCTATCCCTCTCTCTTCCTCTCTGTAAAAAAATCAATAAAATATATTAAAACAAAACAAAACAAAACAAAAAACAACTTAGCTACCGTCGTCCTTTGGTGTATGTAGGATACCAAAACCCACAGATGCTCATGTTCCTTATATAAAATGGTATAGAACAATGCATGGAGCTGCTGTTGGCACAATCCCTGGATGTAAGACCCGGGAATATGGAGGGCTGATAGTGTATTTATTGGGGGTGGGGGTGGGAATCTGCATATAAATCGAGCCAAACCCTTGTTGTTTAAGGGTCATCTGTATGTTGAACAGAGCAAATGCTCCGCTCTCCCGAAGAGCGGGCTGAGACTTGTCCTTCAGTGAGCCGGTCCTCATTATCTTTGTATTGCATTCATCGCCCCCAAATCAACACTCAGGAAGCGTTCGTGGTCCGTGTGCAGAGTGCCCGCCCTGCGGTCCCCGGCTGAGGGTGCACTGGGCGTCTTCTGCCTTCCTGCTCAGCGCTCACGCTGCACACAGCATCCTTTTTGCAGTCTACTTTGTGCCACTTTTTTTCTTCTTCTCTCATCTTTGTGCATTTGGTTGTGATTTTGCTGTTTACAATGGCCTCCAAGCAGAATGCAGCAGTGCTGTCTCGTGTTTCTAAGGACGCATGGCTATCGCGTGCCTTACTGAGAGAAGGTGTGAGTTAGGTCAGACCTGCATTGCAGGCTGCTGGCCGTGAGCTCAATGTTACCGAATCAACAAAGTATAGTAAATAAGGTGTCCTTAAATAGAAACACAGAAAACAAGGTTATATGTATTGATCGGTTGACAAAAATATTATGACTAGAGGCTGGCAGGAACCTAACCCTGTGTTTTTCCTGGAAGCAGTGGGTCTATATTGGATACTTCATTGTTTAAGGTGATTATAGAACAACTAATAAGAATAGCAAGAATCGACTGCTCTTGTCTCTAATTTTTTATTTTTGCTTCTGCTGACAGAAAACTAGCAGCCGATTTTTATCTATTCTCTCCATGTTCCTTCATTACATGGCTCATCTCCTCCTTTTTAAACTAACCTTTTATTTATTTTATTTTTTCATATTTTATTGATATTTTACAGAGAGGAAGAGAGAAGGATAGAGAGTTAGAAACATTGATGAGAGGAAAACACCCATGCCGAAACTGGTTTGGCTCAGTGCATAGAGCGTCAGCCTGCGGACTGAAAGGTTCCAGGTTTGATTCCAGTCATGGGCATGTACTTGGTTTCGGGCGCATCCCCAGTGGGGGATGTGCAGGAGGCTGCTGATCGATGATTCTCTCTCATCGATGTTTCTAACTCTCTATCCGTCTCTCTTCCTCTCTGTAAAAAAATATCAATTAAAAAATATATAAAGAATGAATGCACTGCATGGTATCTGCATTCAGTAGTTTATTCCTGCTGGGTGTTCAAAGGACAGTGCAATATAAATTCAGTATCTGGCATCGTTGGTTTTCTTGGCTTTGTGCATGTTAAACCTGGTATTTTTATTGAGACATTCTTAAACAGTTCTTACTGTTCAGTTAGACATAAGTAATCTTCAGTAGGAACTAATACTTTTCTTTTTCTAGAAAAAAAAAAAAAAGAATGATGGAAATCAATAAGAAAAAAAGAAGAGAGAAACATCCATCAGCTGCCTCCTGCACACTCCCTGCTGGGGATGTGCCCACAACCAGGGTACATGCCCTTGAATGGAATCGAACCTGGGACCCTTAAGTCCGCAGGCTGACGCTCTATCCACTGAGCCAAACTGGTTAGGGCTAAACTAACCTTTTAATGTTAGGACAGTTTGAGGTTTTCAGCTAGGGTCATACAGAGAGTTCCTGTATGCACCTCATTTAGTTTCCTTTACAGTGTAAGCCCGTGCTTCTAGCACATGCTATGTTTCTTTCACCATAATTGATATTAGCCCCTCATAGGACTTATTAGTAAATGACGGAGGGACGGGCCTTGGTGAGCCCCAGCCTGGCCCTCCTTCTCTGAGCAGGGTGAGGTCTCAGCACGGGATTGACCTGCCCTCTCCCCAGCATTTCCTACACTGTGTCCCCCGCTCTTTGCACAGACGGCCGCCCCCTGTACATCCTGCGCCTGGGCCACATGGACACCAAGGGCCTGATGAAGGCCGTGGGGGAGGAGGCGCTGCTGCAGCACGTGAGTCGGGGTCCCCATTCCCTGGAGCCCCCGGGGCTGCCTGCGGGGAGCAGCCAGGGGCAGGCTCGCCAGCGCCTTCTCTGCCCTCCAGGTGCTCTCCGTCAACGAGGAAGGACAGAAGAGATGTGAAGGGAACACCAGGCAGTTTGGCCGTCCCATCAGGCAAGGACCCGCCGGGGACGCATTCCGCTGAGCAGTCCAGGCGGCCCAGGCTCACTGAGCATGGCCCTTCACAGGGGTGTTCTCGCTTGATCCTCACAGTGACCCTGTGAGGCAGGGACCGCCCCGTCCCGTCCTTTACCGGGGGAAACTGAGGCTCGGAGCAGGGATGCTCTCCCAAGGTTGCTAAGCGGGTAGTGGCAGAGCTCATGCCATGCATCCTCCTGGCCTTTGCCTTTGGGGGACCCCCCCTTTTCCCCAAGTGCCACCTTGAGTCTGTCTCCCAGGCATGCAGACTCGCAGCTGTCCTGGCACATCCGGTAGGTAACCCACTGTCCCCCTCTGGCTCCCCAACTTCCGTGCCGGAGCCCAGTTTCCCACACCAGTACTCACAGCGCCGTCACCCCAAAGGCACTGAACCTCTGCCCTTCTGTAAAGTGGGACCAGTATCACCAGTTTTAGGGGTTCTTTAAAAAAAAAACACACACACACTATATTTTATTGATTTTCTACAGAGAGGAAGGGAGAGGGATAGAGAGCTAGAAACATCGATGAGAGAGAAACATCAACCAGCTGCTTCCTGCAAACCCCCTACTGGGGATGTGCCCGCAACCAATGTACATGCCCTTGACTGGAATCAAACCTGGGACCTTTCAGTCCATAGACCGACGCTCTATGCACTGAGCCAAACCGGTTTCAGCTAGGGGTTCTTTATGGATTGTCAAAAATAATAACTGTGAGGAGATGATGCAAACACGTGTCTAGAACTTATAGGTAGCAGTTTCTCGCTTCAGCACCTTGATTCTCTGCATCCTTATTCCACCCCAGGAAGGAGGAGCAGGCAGGACCTGCTGCTGAAGCTTTTATCCCAAATCCTGACCTTTATGAAAATGACCGTCCTTTGCCATTCGGTGCTTTCCTAAGGGGACATCTCCTGGGGGTGGGGTGGGGTGGGTCACTCAGGGTCCCGGCCAGAGTCAGAGTCTCTCTGGGATGGCTCAGGTGACAGGGTCGCAGGCGAAGGGAACGAAGCTGGGGTGGAGAGGCTTCCAGGCACTAGGGCAGCGGTAACGTGGTCATTTTTCCTAACGAATTCGTACTCATGAAATGGAGGCGCAGAGAGGTTAGGAAACTTGTTCAAGGCCACACAGCAGGTGGCAAACCGAGGTGCTTGAGCTCTGTTTGGTTATCAGCATCTTTTCCACAGTCCGTAGCAATAACTGGCTTTTACTGACTGGGTGCTACGTGCCTGCCCTTTACGTATAGGTCTCATTTAGTCCGAATGAGAGTCTCTCTGCTTGAGCTGGAGACTGTTGCTGTCATAGCCACGGTCCCGATGAGGAGGAAGTTGCCAGGTCACACAGCTTCCAAGGGTGAAAGTGACACTGGAATCTGGGGGCTCAGCCTCCGAGCCCACACTCTGAGCCTCTTTGCCACGTGGCCTCACCGCGGTGGCAGGATCCAGGAGTGTCCTGTGGGCCCCACCCCTTCTGCTCCCAGCCCTGCCTCACTGGGCGTGTCCATCCCTGGTCCCTGCAGGGGGTGCCGGGGACCCAGAGAGGTGGCAGGGCGAGGTGGAGCGAGGGCTCGTGTCTTGCAGCTCCTGGACCTGCCTGGTGGACCTGGAAGGACTGAACATGCGGCACCTGTGGCGGCCGGGGGTGAAGGCCCTCCTGCGGATGATCGAGGTGGTCGAGGACCACTACCCTGAGACGCTGGGCCGGCTGCTCATCGTGCGTGCCCCCCGCGTCTTCCCCGTGCTCTGGACGCTGGTAAGGGCCGGGGCCGGAGATGGGAGGGGTCCCTCGGTGAACGGCCCCGCCTGCTTTTTCGGCGCCCTTTCTTCTAAGTCAGATACCAGAGAGCTAACCGCTGTGAAGGGCTCAGTGCCGTGACTTTTAGTGTATTCACAGTTGTGCAACCATCACCGCTCCCTAATTCTAGACCGTTTTCACTTCCCGGAGAGGAAACCGTTAGCCGTCACTGCCCCCCTCCTCGCCCGGCTCCTGACAACCACGGGCCTGCTTTGTGTCTCCGTGGGTTTGCATATTCGAGATATTTCATGTAAACGGGATCAAATAGTATGAGGTTACTTGCGTCTGATTCCTCACTCAACATAATGATTTCAGGCTCATCCACAGTGTAGCATTTCTCAGGACTTCCTTTCTTTTTGTCTTTGAAATATTCCACGGCACGGATGGAGCACATTTTGTGTAACCTTTGTCTTGCTTCGTGGACACCAGAGTCACACTCAGAATCGGACAGGCTTCCCGGAACCCCTGTGAGCAGGTTCTGCAGATCCTATGCTACAGGGATATTAAAACGTTTTGCCCACAACCCATAGTAAGAAATATACTTTTTGTTGCAATCCTGCACTTGCATGCATGTACACATACACATACTCACACAATGTACTATATTGATTTCACAACCACTGAACAGATTGTCACTTGCAGTTGGAAACCACTGTCCTGAGGCCCCTCCAAATTGTACAGACTCAGAGTTAGCATCTTACCCAGTGCCAGGGTGTGTGTGTGTGTGTGTGTGTGTGTGTGTACATGCATGTGTAGTCACTGCTTGAGAGGCACTGCTGTAAGTAGAGGTTTGATCAGGATAGAGATTCAAGAGTTTAAAGTTAAACAGACTCAATGTTTTACTAAGCACCTACTATGTGTCAGGCACGTATCCAGGCCCTGAGGATTCTGAGTGCACAAGCCATTTATACAAAATGTCCAGAACAGGCAGAACTGTAGAGACAGGAGCAGACTGGTGGTTCCCAGGGGCTGGGGGAGAGGGGACAGGGAGTGACTGCTCATGGGGGTGGTGTGGCCTTTTGCTGGGATGAAAACGTCTTGGAATTAGGTAGAGGTGATGGGTGCATAGCGTACGGAATGAACTAAAAGCCACTGAGTCGTTCCCTTTAATGTGCTTAATTAATGTGAGCAAATCACATCTCAATAAGAGACAACTCTTCCTCTTGCTCCATGTCCCCCGTTTCAGATCAGCCCCTTCATCAATGAGAACACCAGGCAGAAGTTCCTCATCTACAGTGGCAGCAATTACCCGGGAGGCCTCGTGGACTACCTGGACAAAGACGTGATCCCCGACTTCCTTGGCGGGGAGTGCCTGGTGAGGCTGCCAGCCGGGGCCGGAGGAGGGCAGTGTGTGGCCTCTGGGACCCGGGAGTGCTGGGGCAGGGCTTGTTTAGAAGCTTCCCCAAAGAGAGGCGACTCCTCCCTGAAGGAGGGCAGCCTTCCCTTGCTTCTTTCTAGGTGAGTGAGAGTTTCCAGGAGTCCAAAGACCAGGCCAGGCAAAGGCTTACCCACTCTGCATTCCCCTTCCAGGTCTAGGTTGCTAGGACAGTCAGAATGACCTTTTGCCATAGGGGGGTGTGACCCAAATGGCCCAGAGGCCTGGACCCCGGAGCCAGTGTACCTAAAGGAATTTACCCCCAGTTCACAACCACGGGGTGAGATATTGGCAGAACACACCTGAGAGCCTGATAGGAGCTTGTGCCCTGGCTCAGCCACTTCCTGCTGCCTTACTCCTCTGAGCCTCTGTTTTCCTCCTCTGTGAAATGGGGAGAATAATAGTTCCGACTGCTTTGTTGTGAGTCAGGTGGTTAAATGGGGTCAAGCAAGCCCAGTGCCCAGCTCACCAAGAGATCCCTGTTATTAGTGTGGTTTCAGGGGTCACAGAGCCTGACGGGGCCCTAACCTACCACCTTTGTCTTTGTACCCCAGTGTCATGTCCCAGAAGGAGGGCTGGTCCCCAAGTCCCTCTATCTGATGGAAGAGGACCAGGAGCATGCAGAACAGATGCACGAGTGGAGGGAGACCTACCGGCCGGCCTGTGTGCTCCGCGGGGCTCCCCATGAGGTGCTGGGGCCCTGGCCCGGGAGGACCCACTGGGCTGGGGTGTCATTCTAGGTCAGGGTCTCCCAGAGGAGAGGGTTCTCATGCTAGCTATTTGCTGAGGGCAATAAGGGTGACGAATGTGGGCAAGAATGGAAGGTAAGAGCCTGTTTCAGCCACAGTCTATCCCAGCCTCACCTGTGGGGAGGGCTGGACGTGCAGGGCCCAGCAGAGTGGCCCTGCCAGTAAGCTCTAACCACCTGAACCCTCTTGTCTGTCAGTCAGTGGCTGTGGCTCAGCCCCCAAGGCAGGGTGGACCTCTCAGGCATTTCAGATAGAGGGGGACCCGTTCTCAGACCTCGCCTGTCCCCATGCAGGTTGCGGTGGAGATTCTGGAGGGGGAGTCAGTCATCACCTGGGACTTCGACATCCTCCGAGGGGATGTGGTGTTCAGCCTGTGCTACGCTAAGCAGGCACCCAAGCCGGGCCCCCGGGAGCCTGGGGCCAGGGCCAGCGGGCAGCTGATGGACAAAGGGGAGAGGCTGGGTGCAGATTACAGCCCTGTGGAGGCCCCCCTCATCTGCCGAGAAGGGGAGAGCATTCAGGTTCGAATTCCTTGGTTCATTCATTCATTCACCATCATGCAAGGACTGAGTGTTCACTGTGTGTCAGGATTCGGGGACACGGCCATGGACAAACAGGACCTGGTCTTTGGCCTCAGGGACCCTGTGGGACAGTGGGGGAGAAAGACAGATCCTGGCAGATCCAGGACCCAGACCTCAGTCCAGCCCAGAATCCCCTGGGACTCCAGGCTCCAAGCCCGGCAGGGTGACTCCGAACCTGAGGGTGTGGGGTTTGCATTCTGCACTCCTCGCCCTCTCCTGGTGACCGCTGACTCACAGTCAAGTTCCAGAACCAGCACACCACAGAAGCTAGAGGTCTGCAAACAGAACTCGGACCTTGCACTGATCATGAGGCCAGTGTTTGCAGGTCAAACATCATAGGCCCCCAAACACACACTCACCTCCACACACATTCATGCACTCACATACACATGCACACACACACACGCTTACACATATATGCACACACATACACATACACACGCACGCACCTGCGAGCAATGCAGAACTTCCTGAAGGTTCTACCTTCATGGGGAGTCTACCACACCAGCCACCCCCAGGCACCCACCGAACATCCATGCCCTTCCTGGAAGAAGTTGCTCTTCTCATAACAGCGAACGCCCCTCTTTCTTGATCCCTCTTGGTTCCCAATGAGCTCTCCCCACCTTTGCGGCTCCCTCCCAGGTCCCTCTCCAGAACTCCTCAGTGTGCAAAGCCCACTCACCAGAACGAAAGCCCAACAAAATCCAGGCAGTTAACCAGGCTACACCTCTGCTGTCCTGCAGCCCCACTCCCCGTCCTGGGCCCCCGCCCCAGGTTCAGAGGAGACTGTCAGTGCCAGGGATCTGGGGGTGACGGTGCAGGGGAGAAAGGATGGCTTCGGCAAGCACTTAGAGGCAGGACAGCTGGTGGGCAGGTTGAGAAGGGGGCTGTGTCCCCAGGAGGACCAGAGCCTCAGGCGCGGCTGCTGTTTCAGGGCTCCCACGTGACCCGGTGGCCCGGCATCTATCTGCTCCGGTGGCAAGTGCACGACCCCCCTGGCAATGTGGCGGAGGACGCCCTGACGGCCCTGCACAGCCCTGGCCCCAGGTGTAAACTCCTCTACTACTATGAGGTGCTGGCGTCTGAGGACTTCAGGTAGGAGGGGCTGGGATTCAGCTCCTGGGCTGGAAGGGCCCCCAACTCCCCTCTAGGCCAGGCTCAGGGCATTACATTTGCCTCCCCTGTTTGCCTCTCAGCTTCTCCAGGGTGAGGCACTGGTACCGTTCAACATTCCCAGTGGCCCAGCACCTCTGTGTGAGAAATTGGCCGCTATGTCTAAACTGCCTCAGCTGCAGAACCTTCCCCTCAAACAAAACCCTGGACAGAAGCCCAACAGACCAGACTGACTGGGGGGGGGGGGGGGAGCCTGAGGTCCTGCTGTTTGGACCTCCCCTCACATCTAGAATCTCATAAAACAGGGCTTGGGCTGTTCTAGAACAGTCTACAATAGTGCCTCACAGACAACTCTTCCCAAGGGATGCCTCAAAAGGGACAGGGAAACATAACGGTTCAGACCTCTAGCACTTCCTGGGTGCGGTGTGACCTTGGGAGAGTCACTTCACCTCTCTCAGCCTCAAACAGGAACCCCAGCGTTGGGGGTTGCCGTGAGATGAAGTGGTGGAGGAAGCCTGCGCTTTCTTCCCCTGTGCATTCAGTAAGCTCTCAACAACAGGGGAAAAGGCAGAGGAGACGCAGCAGGTGGCCTTTTTAGGCCCTGCATTATATCTTTTAAAAATGCGTGTGGTTTTGCATTCTGCTTCATGAAGTGCCTGCTAGTTTCTGTCTAAAAATAATGCATTCGAGGCGGAACTCACCACCTTCTATGAACACATTGGAAAATCACCTGCACTGAGAGCAGATCCTCCTGAGACACCTGAGGGCTGACTGAGCAGCTTCTGTGCAACAAGAGAGGGAGAGGTTGGGGAACCACAGGAGCTCTCTGAGATCTGATTGGAGGTGCTGGTGAGCCCCATTGTTTACACTCCCCCTCCACTAGATGGCACTGGGGAGCTCTCTTTTTATTGATTTCAGAAAGGAGGGGAGAGGGAGAGAGACAAATAATGATGAGAGAGAACCATTAATCCGATTGGCTGCCTCTTGCATGCCCCCTACTAGGGATTGAGCCCACAATCCGGGCTTGTGCCCTTGATCGGGCTCGAACCCAGGATCCTTCAGTCCGCAGGCTGACACTCTATCCACTGAACCAAACCGGTCAAAGCACTAAAAATATATATTTTTAAAAATCAGTTCCTCAGTGCCCAGTACCCCCACGTGGCCAATGGTGGCTGTGATGTCCACCATCACAGAAAGTTCTGGACGGTTCGACTCTGCTCTGAAGTTTGGAGTGGGCGTTAACTAGACAAAGTGGGCAGGAGGAGAAAGGCTTTTGGCAGGAGGCACTGTCATGCAAATTTCCCAAGTCAGGGAGGCGGGTGTCCGAGGAGAGGAGATGAAAGGAGGTGGGGGGTGGGGGGTGAGGCTGGAGATGGGCTGGGTACTCAGGCTGTGGGTCGCCCTCTGGGCTCTGCTAGGTCCCCTGTTCAGGGAAACCCCACAGTGGTTTGTGGCAGGTTGGGCTCTGCTGGGGGCACAGGTGGAGCTTCATTTCTCATCTTGGCCTCACTGGCTTTCGCCTCATTGGCAGCATCACCAGCTTTTCCTCCGCAGTGAGCCCCAGGTACCCTTAAACACTCCCAGTGGCCCGGCACCTCAGTGTGAGAAATTGGCCGCTTTGTCTAAACTGCCTCATTGGCAGCATCATTGTTTCAGGGCTCCCACGTGACCCTCCACCAGGAGGTGATACTTATGCTGCGCCTTTCCTCCCCAGGGGCTCCATGTCCAGCCTGGAGTCCTGCACCAGCCGCTTCTCCCAGCTCAGCGCTGCCACCTCTTCCTCTTCCTCCAGCCAGTCCCACAGCAGCTCCCTGGTCTCCAGATAGCCAGGACGGAGCCCTGCGGGGCAGCCCACTCGCCTCAAGTGTCTACCACCAGAAGCCAGCTTGCCGCGCGACCCAGGACCGTGTGGTCTGCAGCCCGGGTCTGGACGCTGCCAAAGTTGGGATGTCGAGCTGACAGCAATGATTCAGCCTGTGGCCTGAGGGTGGTGGGAGCCTCTAGGTCAGAACCATCTCCTTTGTGCTTTGTGTAACGACAAGCCAAGGAGAGAGGGTGCCACCTTCAAGTCTGCCTGTTCCGGCGGCTCAGGGATGCCATGAGGCTCAGCCCGCCCTTTACGTCTGCCTCTGCTTGCCCTGGGACGGCCTCCTTCTCAGGTGCCTTCCCCATGGCCACGGGGCTCCCTCCCTCTTTCCTCCCAGCTCAGCTCCAGAAGAGAACTTCCTTCTCCCAAAGTTCCTCTAATCAGCCTGCCCGGGGCCATGCTGGTCCCTGAACCAATCCCAGTTACCAGAGAAATGGAGAACGCTGATTGTCCACTCTGGACTAATCACCGTGTGGGGAGCGGGTACAGGGACTGGCCAGCTGGACCACATGTTTGTCCCTGGAGTCCATCACTGGCCTAAAAAGCACAGGGGGCCTCTAAGAATATTGGGGTCTCCCAAGAAGAGGGGGGGAAAGAATACTGGGCAGGCAGAAATGACGGATGTTCATCACAGCATCTGATTCCCTGGCGATGCCCTATGTCACAAGACAGGTACAGAGAGCAGTTATATGAGTTACAGGCGTTGCGGAGCAGCCCCCTCTGGACTTGAAACCCACTTTCCTAGCGCTTGGCTGGGAGGCCCTCCTCCTGCCCAGCTCTAACTCAAAGAGGACGGGAAGGAGCAGGGTTTCTGCTAAGTTTCAGGCTGTTGATTTCTTTCCTGGGAGCTCTTTAATTGGGACTCTTTTGGTTATAAGTTATGGAGACCCATATACGAGGGTAACCACTCGTGGGCACATGTAACAGGCCTACCCAGGAGGGCTTACTTCACGTATGGTTGCATCCAGGTTCTCAGCCTGGCACCAGGACCCCCTGTGGGATAGAGGCTGTGACTGATGTGTCTGCCCTGGGTCAGATCTGACTCCTGGGACCAGCTCCAATATTGACAAACTCCCCGGGTTCCCACATGGGAGAGTTTTATATATCCTTGGGGCCTGAGGCTATTTCTCTTTTCTTTTCCTGGTCCTCCGAAAAGACACAGGTCACCAAGTGGCAGCCTGCAGTCTGATCTGGCCAGCCTTTAGTGTTTTTGGTTTTTGCCTACAGAGTGATTTAAAATTAGGGCATTTCACCCAGAAATCAGAATTTCTGGCTTCCCTTAGGCATTTGGGAGTGTTGGCAAAACAGGCCCACTATTGACACATAAAGGCAACAAACACAGTTGTCATCCTGGCTGGGCCACACCCATCCCCACCACCCCCACCCCACGTCACTCACTTGCCCTGCCTGCCTGGGAGAGGCCTCGCTGATGGGGCTTGGCAGGGAGCTGGGCTCCAGTCTGGGGCCCAGAGGCCCAGCGTTGCCTTTATCCAGTATCCTTGCTTACAATTGGGGTGGTCTCTGGCCAACACCCAGGGTCCCTGGGCCTTGCCCAAGGGGTGGATTTATAACCGCGGGGACGGGTCTCCCTGCAGACTGGGCACAATGGGGCAGACCACCTCAACCTCAGCCCCAAACCTGGAGCCCAGGGGAGGAGACATCCTTCGCTCTGCACGAAGGGGCCTCGCCCACCTCTGTAGTTTTCTGTCTGCTTCTCAGGTATAGGAACAAAAGCCAAACCTGCATCCTGCCTCAGGGCGTGTGTGCCCCGGTGTGAGGGGGTGAGGCAGGGAGGGAGACTGGAGACGTTCTCAAAGCGAATCGCTGCTGTGTGACCAGGCACTTATGGCTGAGAGCTATTTTCGAACTGCCTTACTATCTTTGGATGAGTTTCGAGCTTGCCCCTAAAGTATGGTGACCAGACATCCCGATTTTTAACAATATTTTTAACAATTTTAAACAATTTTTAACAATTTTTTAAGATGTCGCGGGACGCGGGACAAATTGTTAAAAATCAGGACTGTCCTGCCAAAAGCGGGATGTCTGGTCACCTTACCCTGAAGTCTACGTGTTATTCAGGAAGCATTTTGGGGCAAGCTGTCCTAGCACTCCCTGCACACCTACAGGGTAAGACTAGCACCCAGTGAAGGAGAGAGAGAGGCCTTTCCTTGGCATGGGGTTAGAAATGGGTTTTGATAACTGGAATCTGGATCAGCTGATTCAAGAGACGAGGGTCTGCCATCACAGTCCAGCTTTTGCAGGAGGAGCGAGGGACCTCAGATCCACTTAGTTCTCCCCTTCAGAGTTCCCCCTCTCTCCCTCTCTGCTTCACCCAGGCCTCTTGGCTCTGCATCTCTTTGCAAACCGGCCTCGTCCTCTCCTCTGTCTGGTGGGAAGTGGCTGACTGCCAGCATCCCCTCGCCTACAACTTCAGGGCTCACTGTCTCTAAGGCCGGGAGGGACACTGATCATCTCAATGCCACAGAGGGCTCAGATTGGCCCTGCACGAGTTGCATGCTCACTCCTGTGGATGTACTGGTCAGGGGGGCAGGAAATCTGTGATTGACAGTCTCTCCAGAAGCAAGAGTGGCATGAGGGAGGACCAGTCACCCACGGACAAAGGGAGCTGAGCCAGAGAAGCAACAGATGGCCACAGTGGTGTTTGCTGCGGTTCTGTGCTGAAGGTCTCTGGGGCCCACGTTGGAACATCATCAATCAATACGCCATCTTTTTACCTTGAGAGGCTTAGAATTAAAAAACCCAAGAAGGGCTGCCAAGCTCTTGGCCTCTAAATTTCCCCGGCCCCCAGGGCTGGAAGCTCCCTGGCTTGGCTTTTTTTCTCCAGCCAGTTCATTAACCTGTTGTGACCAGGACGGAAACAGCTCACTTGCAACAAGACCTGCCCAGGCCCCGGGTTTAGGAGCCTGGGTCTTACATTTTTGACAGGGTGGGGTTCAGACCTAGCTGTGCAACCTCCAGCAGGTGACTTAACCTCTCTGTGCCTCAGTTCCCTCATCTGTGGAACGGGGACAGCAGTGCCTACCTCATTCATTGGGTCGTTGTGAAGTCCACAGCCCAGCACCCAGCTCACAGAAAAGTTAGCAGTTATTCTGGTTATTTCCAAAGACTGCAGACTCCTTCCTGAGGATGCCTGCCACTGCTTTCCATGGACAGAAGGCTCAGCACCAGGTGCATCCGGAGAAAAATAGTTGTTGGACTATTATCTCCTTTCATCTTTCTCTTTCAGAAATTGCTTGTATGTTGTGGGGGCAAATCCACTCATGTAGAACTACTATTTGAAATGGTGTCTCCCTCTACCAGCAAGAGACTGTTCTCTCCACAGGTTGACATGAGGGGCTGTGGCACTCCCTGGGATTTCTCCCCCTGTAATATGAATGCTCGATGAGAATACTGTAATTCTTTCCCTCTCAGTCTGTTTCAACCAGCAAACCCTGGAGTTTCTTGTGGGCCTGATATTTGCTCCAACCGGAAGGATTAAATGTTTTAGATTTGGACATACCTCTGCTGTCTACTTCCTAAAACCCTGGATGTTCCCCTGGGCTTGCTCAAGAATTGCCCAGCTGTTGTTCCTAAGACTCTAGAGCAGTGGTTCTCAACCTTTCTAATGCCACAACCCTTTAATACGGTTCCTCATGTTGTGGTGACCCCCAACCATAAAATTAGTTTTGTTGTTACTTCATAACTGTAATGTTGCTACTGTTATGAATCGTAATGTAAATATCTGTGTTTTCCTATGGTCTTAGGCAACCCTGCTAGTGGTTCTCAACCTGTGGGTTTCTGCTGTAGAGTGGTTCAGCCAGCTGACTCAGGGGTGTGGCTGGTGTTGAGAAAGACAGAGTTCCCTGGAGCAGGTGAGCTGGTCTCCACTGACCTGTTTCCACAGGATCGCCTCCCAGAAGTCCGCTGGGATTTGGGTGTGGAGAGAACAGAGCATGCTGGGGCTCCCTGTGGCCCAGAGACGGCCTCTGGGACCAATTCTTCCTACAAGGCCAGACCTCCGGGGCCTCTGTGGAGGGGTCTCAGGGCACTGGTGTGGGAGATTGGGCAGGGACTGGAAGGAGCTGTGAGGAGCCAGAGGAAAGGTGCTGGGTGGCCCTCAGGGACGGCAGAGGCAGCTGTGGCTTTTAGAGTTCTCCCAGCCCCTTTCCCCCCCCTCCCTTCAGTGCCTCTTCACACACAAGACATTTCTGAGGAATGGAGGTCCCCAGAAAGCACAATTTAAAACCTCTAAGAGTTTTCTGGAGCTCAGATTTTTCTGTGACACAGACCCCTTTGAGAATCTGTTCAAAGCTGTGGCATTGCACTTGAATTCTGTTTCCATTGCCCACCCTTTGGTTCTGGAATTGAAGCTTTTTTTTCTGGAGTCTTTTCTGATGCTAAAGTTTTATAAAGAGAATCCCAGCTGAGCTATGTGTCACCTTGGTAACTGCCCACACAAGACTCCCAACATTCCAAGTCTGACCATCACTACCATGAGGTGGGGAGGGGCCTTGCATTGCCCTAACTAGACCATGTTAATCCCCAGCTCATAATCCTGAAGCTTCATGACTTTAGCTCTTTGTATGTTTATGTCACACATGTCCCTGCACCACTAAAGGTTGGCATTGGAATCTCAGACATTTTCTGCCTCTTGCTCCACGTCCCATGTAAATTCTACAAATGCTCCAGCTCAAAACATGCCTCTCCTGGAATGACACATCATGAATGTCAGACCCCAAAATCTAACACAATCTGTCTCAGGCAAAAATGGGGATTTATGGGTCCACATAATTGGGAACTCCAAGAATGACACTGGCTTCAGGTATAGCTGGATCTAGGGGCTCAAATATCCCCCTTCTTTCCTGATTCGATTTTCCATGTTGGCTTTGCTCTCCTCCTCCACATGGCCCATATCCTGGAAGCTGGGTAATCCCAGTGGAGTCGTCCCTCCCCTCCCGCAGGTCCCTGCAGAAGTTCCAGAGTGAACTCTGACTGGCCAACTGGGACATAGGCCTGCCTCAACCATTCGCTGATGCCATCTGGACTTGCAGGTGGGGGGTGCCAGCCAAACCACAAGGATGGAGAATGGGGAAGAGGTAGTGCCTCAAAGCAACTTGACAAAAGCTTGTGGCCCTCGGAGAGCAGGCAGGAAATGCCAGTTAACCCCAGGAGCAGCCCTCAACCCATGATAAATGAGGATTGGCTCATAAACACACCAGCTCCCCCTTTCCTAGAAACCCCAGCCATGAGCCTGGCTGTCCAAGGTAGGGAGCTGCTCACTAGGGTACCATGTACAGGCTGCCTTCCCTTCACCCCTCATCCAGGGATTCTTGGGGTCACCTACCAAATACTCTACTTGCACTCACATCCTTGTCTAAGGTTCTGTTGCTGGGAGGACCCAGCCTCAGATGGGGCAGATATTAAAAGAGGGGCTGAATGGTGGGCAAAGATAATAGATACTCCCATCACACATTAAAAAAAAAAAAAAATCCTTGGGGCCACAGGGAAGGAATGTCCCAGGTGCTGAATCAGGGACCCCTCTGGCACGCCATGACAAGCCCTCTTCGGGTTCTGCCCTGAGCCTGAAGTCCAGCAAGCCTGTGCACAGAACTGTCATTTCCAACTCAGCCAAGGACGGACAGAGAAGCCCCTGCAGAGGCTGGCGCTTGGGGGACAAGGCCTTGCACAGCCCGTTGCCTCAGAGCCTTGGGGTGCTCCTTGTAGGTTCCCGGAGCCCTCTGCTCCTGACATTCTGTCTCCGTGGGCCTGGGGCGGGGTCCAGAAGTCTGCAATCCTAGAACATTCCTGGGGACATACTGTGCCGGCAGCCAGGCTTGGGAACTGTGCCTGAGGAATATGCCGAAATGCTGCTTGGGAACAGGCTTGAGCTCTTGCCACTGTGTCCTACTCTTGAACATCAAAGCAGCCCAGGGCTGCTAGGTAGATAAGGAAAGCAAAATACAAAATGAACCTTCCAGGCGTTGAAACACAAGCTCCCTGGAGGAATGCATTTTTGCTTACATTCCCAGGAGGAATTAAAACTTGCAGCATCATCTGGTTCCTTGAACAAGTGGCTGATCCTAAGTCCCCGGGCATGCTGAGATCGCCCTGCTGCCTTCCCTTTCTTCCCTCCAACCTGGGGCACAGACCGGGCGAGGGGCGGTGAGGAGGTGGCACTCCAGTGGCTTGGAGAGCTGTGGGCTGTGGGTTCACCAGGTGCCTGACTGACATGCCAAAGGTCAATGGCTCTGGCCAGAGAACTGGAACGCAGCAGCCTGTAGGGAACATCCCAGGCTGGCACAGGAGCTCCCTGCTTATCTATCCCCATCTTTAGGGGCCAGACAGACCCACTGACCCACACACATCCTTGCAGGGACTCAGAGGCCGAGAACTGTCATAGGCCAGTTTTTATGTTTTGATTTATTTCAGAGAGGAAAAGAGGGAGAGGGAGAAACATCAATGATGAGAGATAATCATTGATAGGTTGCACTCCCCGTACTGGGGATTGAGCCTGCAACCCGGGCATGTGCCCTGATTAGGAATCAACTGGGTTCATGATGGACACTCAACCACTGAGGCACACCAGCCATTCTGAATTCCTCCTTTCGAAAGTGAAATAGACCCGCTTTATAGCAACTCGATGGCAGTGATGGGCTCCTTTCCGGTCCCTTAGCAGCTCCTCTCAGTAAGAGGTGGAGTCCGCCTCCTTTTCCCGGAAATCCAGGCCTGGGGACTTTATCTGAGAGAATGTGGTGGAAACGAGGCTGCACCACTTCTGAGCCGAGGTTGCAAAAGGCCTCGCATGCTTCTCTTCTGCAATCGTCTCCCTCCATATCCCCAAGCTGAGGCCAGGCTCCTGGATGGTGAGGCCCCACTTGGAACATGTCTCCCTCAGCTCCAGCCTCCCAGCCCAGCCCCTGCTCTCACAGGTGAGCCCTGGGGAAATCACTGTCCTCAACAGAAGCACCCAGTGGACCCAGAATCGTGAGAAATAATTGTTTTTCATGATAAGCAGTAACTGGTGGTTGTTTTAAGCCATCAAGTTTTGGACTGGTGAGGCTGCACTAAGTAATACCACAGTTATTACCATGTCTTAGGGCTGCCATGATAAATACCACAGATTGGGTGGCTTACAAACCACAGACACAGTTCTCACAGTTCTGGAGGCTGGCAGTCCAGGGTCAAGGTGCTGGCACATTAGGTTCCTGGGAGGCTGGCTAGTAGATGCTGCCATCTCACTTCGTGTGAGCAGGTGGGGAAGGTGCTCTTGGTCTCCTCCTCTTGTCATGGTGCCACTCCCAGTAAAAGGAGTTTTTAGGGGTGAAATAGGCAGGTTTGAAAAGTTTTAGGAATTAAGGGGTCCATGGACAAAGCACAGGGTCTCAGAGCTGCAAAGGGAACATTTCCATAGAATAAGGGAGCAGGGAGCTGCAGAGAGTATATTTCTACAGAATGGAGCTGGGAGCTGCAGAAGGTACACATTCATACAATAAAGGGAAGGAAGCCCCTCATTCAGAGGGAAGAGGAAAGCCCAAAGGGAATAAGAACAATAAGGGAGGAGGGAACTTCAGGTATCTCATGTGAGGTTTGAGCTCTGAGGTTGATACAGTGACTAATCAGAGGGGATAGTGACCACTCAGAAGGGATATCCAGGCACAGAAAACTGCAGCCTTTAGAAACCATGGAAAAAAGGGACTTTGTGGGACTCTTTCCCCCTCCCCACCTGGGAGTCTGTGTTGTTTCTCAATAAATTTCCACCTTTTACTATAACACCTTTTGTCTTCGACTCCACCAGACAAGAATCTGGGAACCATCCTGCCCAGAGGCACACCATGAGTTCCAGTTCAATTTTCCCATTTCACCATCAGGAAGGCACCACCCTCACAAGCCTACCCACACCAAGGGCCCACTTCCTAATGCCACCACACTGGGGTTAGGGCCTCAACGTAGCTGGGACTTCAGTCCTTGAAGGGGTTGCAGGTATCACCCGGCTGTTCCTTCTCGGCGGCCGAGAGCTCCCCGTTCATCTCCTGCAGCGGGTGGTAGACGTAGGACCCGTCCAGGTGCCGGCTCCGCTCTGCCCTTGAACCGAGGAGCAAGGTCACGTTCGCCACGATGCTGATCAGGGGGACAACACAAACACGCAGTCCATCGCATACATGGGTTTACCTGAAGACTTCCTGAAAGCTGTGGCCCCACCATCTCCCCTCCCAGAACAACTGCTAAGCACACTTCATGGGACAGGGGAGGGGGAGGAGGGCTGCCAGGCTTCCTGAAGACCCCGCATGGCCACGGCTTACAAATCTGATACTCACAAGGCCGGAGGTCACAGGTGAGGGGGTTGTGATGAGTGGAGGGCCAGATGGGGATGTACATTCTCAGCTCTGGCCAGCTGTTGCCTTGTGAGGGCATCAGCCTGGTCACTACCCCTCTCTCTGACTCTTAAAACACAGGTAATTATTTTAAATTCTATTAGGATACAATGTGCACTAAGCCTTTTCCGTTCAAAGTGTGGTCAGGGGCAGCCTAGGCACCACCTGGAATCTGCATTTAATAAGGCCTGCAGGTGCCTCGGGTGCACATGAAATAAACAGATACATCGGGGAGCTGGAGGTGCTGGGGGTGGCCTGCTCTGGGCTCCTGACTCGGTAAAGCAGCCCTGCCTAGGAAGACCCAGGAGCACTCGGAAGTCCGTGATTCAGAATTCAGCCACTGCCTGAGCACTCCTTCAATTACATAAATTTATTCAAGAGGTATAAAAACCCTCGGGTGGTAGGATGATAGAATCGAAAGCCTGTAAACATGATTTCATCCCCCGTCCCTTCTAAGGAGTTTCCCATGATAGGAAACTGAATTCTAGTTGGCAAATGCGGTGATGAGGTCTATAGCAAAGGGTCCCGTGACATGGCCGTTGTCTCTTTAATCCACCCCACTGCAAGGGCGCTGGCTGGCACCCCCCCCTCGGTCTCGGTGAGTTCCATTCACTGGTGGCCGGTCCCGGGAGGATGGAAGCTCTTTGGCAGAGGCCCTGGGGGACGGGCCTCGTGGCAGCAGACACAGGCAGGCGGGGAAGGACGCAGTCTCTCGGGAACACTCTATTGCACAGGTTGCTCCTGCCATGGCAGGCATCCAGGCGAGCGGGCCGAGGGCCAGGTGAGGGGCTGAGGCACACCTGCTATCAGAAGCTTGGCTTGGCCCTGGGCCTTGGACAATCCCCTGCAGAAGCCAGACAGTGTCGAAATGAACCTCCAAAGGGGCCGTGGTGGGCAGCTGGGACTTCAGTCCTTGAAGGGGTTGCAGGTATCACCCGGCTGTTCCTTCTCGGCAGCCGAGAGCTCCCCGTTCATCTCCTGCAGCGGGTGGTAGACGTAGGACCCGTCCAGGTGCCGGCTCCGCTCTGCCCTTGAACCGAGGAGCAAGGTCACGTTCGCCACGATGCTGATCAGCAGAAGGAAAGCCAGGGCCAGGGTGAGGGCCAGCCAGGAGGTCCTGGGGACAGGAGAGAAATCCTGAGTGGGGCCTGTGGGGCAGTCTCAGGGCCGGGGAGTGTTGGAGGGATCCTCCTACTTTGCTCTTCCACCCACAACAGGGGCATAGGGTCGGGCCTCCAGGGACCACACAGGGACTATATCAAGGAGCAAATGGGCCTGCGGGCTGAGGCCCACCCAGACACACGTTTAGGGAGCAGTGCGGATAGATGCTGTGCGGGATGCAGCTGGGGCTGCCGCACACTGATTTTTCAAAAGAAGCCATTAAAAGGGGTTTTCCGTGAATGTTACCGATTTTCAGATGTTAATAAATCTTTTTAAAATGTTGAACTGTGAAGACCAACTCAAATGACCTGATCCAGCCTGGGAGGCATCAGTCTGCATCCTGTGCTCCACGAGACGCCTGCTGACCACAGAGGCTGGACTCTCTCAGGCCCTCAGAGCAGGAGCCGGGAGAACCCTTCCTCCAGGGCAGGGAGGGCGGCACAGGGCGGAGTATATCAAACCTCTTTTTCCTTCCTATGAATCTTCAGCTGCAGCTCTCAAGGTGAAAGCGCACACTGGTAGATTGCTGGGTGCAGGGCCTGCAGCCATGCCCGTCAGCCCCCAGGGCTCCCCAGTGGGTTGTAGGTGTGGGCGGGGAAGGGCCCTCAGTCTCACCCCTCAGGAGCCTGAGCTTCAGGCCAGGGGCTGGAGCTCCGGTCCCTGCTCTGGCACACTTTGAAAGCACTTTTTTCATTTTTTCCAGGCCTCACCACACCCAGACACGCTGGGTTAGGATCCCGGAAGAGATGTACCGTTTCCCCAAAAATAAGACAGTGTCTTTTATTAATTTTTTCTCCCAAAGTTGCGCTAGGTCTTATTTTAAGGGGATGTCTTATCTTTCCATGCACTAGGTCTTATTTTCGGAGGATGTCTTATTTTCAGGGAAACACGGTAGCATCTGCATTACTGATGAGCTCCCAGGGCTGCCGCTGGAACGTGGCTGGGGAGCTCTTCCTTGGTACCCACACCCGGAGGGGGCTGAGTGGGGCGGGTCAGGCTGGGACCCAGGCTGGGGCCATGGGAGGTGAGAACCACGGGATTGGCATCACCTGGAATGCAGATGTTCGGGCTCCTCCCCAGACCGACTGAGGCAGACACTCTGGGGGTGGATACACCCTCTTCCCTGAGGTCAGGCTGGAAAGCAAAGCCTCCACACAGGCCTGAGCACACACAGGTGCCTGAAGAATAATTCAAGTTCCGTGGGGCCTGGTGCTTCTGGACCAGGAGCTGAGAACAAGTCGTGTCGCGACCAAGGACAGTAAGCCCACGCCTGACCCCCTCCATTCCCATTGGGGTGCTGACCAGGCTCCCTCTCACGAGGTCCCTCTGAGCACCCGCTGTGACTCTCCCTGTCCTCCCGCTGGAGGACTATCATTTGAGTGCCCAGCTGCCACCTGCTGGCCTTGCCCAGTCCCTCGGAGGTAGAGGGAGGGGTCTCCTCCCACCCCTGACCCAGATCCCAGCAGAGCACCTACCCAGTGAGGAGGGAGAATTCTCTCGTCTGCAGGCTGACCTGGGATGGCTGGAGACACTGCTTCACTGTAAGACACCAGGGTGAGGCTGAGGGCCCAGGAGGGACTGGGGTGGGGTGGGAGGGAGGAGGGATCAGGAGGGACCGTACCTTGGGAGAGAATGCTGCTCAGGTTGGGAGCCTGGGTGAGGTTGCAGTTGCCGGTCTGAGGGTCGCAGGGACACTGGTGCTCACACTCACAAGGCCTCTGGCAGCCTGGCCCGTGCCAGCCGAGGGGACACTCTGCAGTGAGGTGGCAGGAAGATGGAAGTGGAGGTGCCAGTGGCAGGGCCTCTCTCTGAACTGACAGGATAGGCCCAGGGTGTGTACAGAGCCCGGCTAACGGAGAGGTGGAGCCGCTACACGCACATTCCCAGGGTGTGCTCCCTCCCGGCTGACTCAGGGGCTGTCTAGCTTACCCTGAACGCAGCTGTCTCCAGTGAAGCCAGGGGGACAGGTGCAGGTCCCCCGAACTGGGTCACAGGCAGCTCCATTCTGGCACTGACACTTCTTGGCACAGTCCTCCCCGAAGGAGCCATTGCTGCAAGCTGGGGTGGGGAAAGGGAGGTCTTTGCAGAAGCTGGCCCTGTCCCTCCCAGATGGGCCAACAGGTGGCAAGTGGACCTCAGTCACCCCGAGTGGCCTTTAGGCTCACATATTCCCCCTGAAACTGTGTCCTCGTGGCGCTCTGAGTCTAGGAGGGCGGGTGGTCAGCACGCTAGAGAGCAAACGTCAAAGTGCAAGTGAGGACAAGCACCACACGACTGTGACCTCTTGGCAGCAGCAAACCACTGAGGGGGTGGTGGTGGGAGGTCCCTGGGGACATGACGTGAGGCTGAGACTTAGAGAGGAGCAGAGGGCACAGTGAGAGGCTGGCAAACCCAGGGCCTGGCAGGTCACCCTGAGCAGTTCGGGTTTTTCACTAAGTGTGAGAGAAAATCACCGAAGGATTTAAGCTGTAGATAGTTGTAGTGGGTTGAATTGTGTCCCCCTAAAACAGGGGTCCTCAAACTTTTTAAAGTGGAGGCCAGATCACGGTCCCTCAGAGAGCTGGGGGGCCGGACTATATGAACTACTAATCCCTACTGTAACACCTCGGCTGCGCTCACTGCCCAAAAAACCTGGTGGGCCGGATCAGACTCCTCTGCGGGCCGCATGTGGCCCGCGGGCCGTAGTTTGAAGACCCCTGCCCTAAAAGATAAGTCCTAATTCCTAGAACTTGTAAATGGAACTTATTTGGAAATAGGGACTCTGCAGATACACTTAAGTTAAGGATCTTGAGATCATTTTAGACTTAGGGTAGCCCCTAAATCCAGTGACCAGGGGTCCTAGGTAAGATAACAGAGAGGGAGACTGAACACACAGGGAGGCCATGCGAAGATGGAGTCAGAGATTGGAGCGATGAGGCCACAAGCCAAGGAATGCTGGAAGCCACCAGGAGCTGGAAGAGGTAGGATCCTCCACTAGACCTTTCAGAGGGAGCATGCCTCTGAGGACACCTTGATTTTGGAGTTCTGGCCTCTGGAAGTGTGAGAATGTATTTCTATTGTTTTAAGCTGCCCAGTTTGTAGAATTTGTTGCAACAGCCCCAGGACAACAATGCCGTGATTTACATGTGAGGTGAGAGCAAGAGGCACCGAGAGGTGAGGATGAAGGCGAAGGCGGTTGATGTGCTCACCCTCTCCCCATGTGCCTGGGGGCTGGGGCGGGGCTGGCCTGTGGCTTTTACCTTCACTGCAGTTGGACCCTGTCCATCCAGCTTCGCAGCGGCAGCCAGCTGCCAAGACAAGACCGAGAAGGTCAGGTGAGGGCCCAGGCAGAGCCGGGCAGGGAGAGCTGGGAGCCCGGGTGAGAGCTGCCTCCCCAGAGCCTCCACTCACTCTCGGTGCAGAGCCCATGCTGGCTGCAGTTGGAGGGGCCACAGTCCAGCTCGTCGCAGGCGGCGCCCCGCCAGAAGTGCCCCATGCACTGGCAGTGCCCCTCCACACAGGCCCCATGGCCATTGCAGTCAGGCGGCTGGCAGCGGGGCTCGTGCAGGCACACCACGGTGGACACACTTCGGGGACAGCGCCACATGTTATCCTGGCTGCAAGGGACACAGTGTTTGAAGAGGCTGGGGTACTGACCATCCCCAGCCACCCCCCTCCCCCCCGCCAACCCCTTACTGCAGCCTGAAAGTGCTGCCTTTCTCCACTGTCCCATCTCGAGACTTTTATAGGTTCCCAACCCCGTCCCTCTCACCCCAGGGCCTTTGCATATGCTGTTCTCTTACCCAGAAGGTTTTTCTCCCCGCCTCTCCCATTACTCCCCTCCTCTTCCTTTAGATATCAGCTTATGCTTTATTATCCACAGAGAGGTTTTTCCTGACCAATCAACCCCCTTTCACCAGCTTAGATAGTATTGGTACACTATGTGTACTTCCTGTATGCAGCGAGAGGCAGGGATCTCAGCTCCTCCTGCTCGCTGCTGAATTCCCCCAGGGCCTGGCACATAGCTGGTACTCAGTATTTGTTGGATGAGACAGGGACAGGCCTGGACTTAGACCTTAGGGAGGGGGACTCTGGTGTGTTTACCAGTGATCTGACGGGTAACTGGCCAAGGTCCCATTGAGCACGAAGGTAGCAGAGCCCCCTCCATCCAGGTTGATGGCGTTGACCACATCCTGTTTCAGCAGGAACTCCGCCATCTCCCACAGGTTAATGCTGCAACACAAGAGCAGCACTGCTGACAGTGCCCACCACCATTTCGGTTCAATTCTTACTTCCTGTGGTGGATGGTTTCATGTCCACATGGCAGGCAAATTTCTAAATGGCCCCCCAAAGATGCCCATTCTAATCCCAGAAGCTGCGAATAAAAGAGATCACTCCCAAGATTGTTATACTACATGGCATATCTGTTAACAAATGGGAACCCCGTCCTGGATTATCTGGGTGGGCCCAATGGAATCACAAAAGCCCTTAAAAGCAGACCCTTTGCTGGAGGCTCGGTTGGTTGGAGCATTGTCCCATATGCCAAAAGGTTGTGGGTTCGATTCCCAGACACAAGAGGTTTGCTCCCTGGTTTGGGTGTGTGCGGGAGGCAACAGATCAATGTTTCTCTCTCACATTCATGTTTCTCTTTCTCTCTCCTCCAACCTTCCTCTCTCTCTAAAAATCAATTGGTGAGGGTTTAAAAAAAAAGCAGTGGTGGAAGAAGAAATGGGAAATTGGAAACACGAGGGGATAAGAGGGATTTGACACATCTCTGCAGGCTTGAAGATGGGGAGGGTACACACGAGGCGAAATGTGGGCAGCTGTAGGAGTCGAGGCCCCAGCTGGCAGCCGACAAGGACACATAGACCTCAGTCCTATAACCGCAAGGAACTGCATTCTGCCAACAACTTAAATCAGCTGGGAAGAGGGTTCTTTCCCAGAAGCTTCAGATAAGTGCTCTGCCTGGCCAACAGCTTGACTCTTTGTCTGTGGGATGACCTGAACACAGAGCCCAGTGAGCCCTCTGGACTCCTGACTTACAGAACTATGATGTAACAAATGGGTGCTCATTTTTTACACAGCAATAGCACAATAATGCACTCTCTTTACAGAGCATGAAACTGTGGCCCAGAGGGGTTGAGTGGCTTGTCTATGGCCACAGAGCTAGCAGATAGCTGAGCTTGGACTGGACTCGGGGTCTTCTCCCTGCTAACTTTGAGATCATTTCCTTTCACTCCAACTGAGACTCAGGAGGGGGGAGATGTAAACTGCGGAGACTGAGAGGAAGTGTGTGGAGGATGATGAGTTCTTGGAAGTGGTACAGAACACAGGAAGGCAGGGGCAGATGGGTGTGAACATCCCCAGGTGACACCTGGTCAGAGGGCAGCCATTGGTGGGTGCAAGTTCCCCAAAGCAGACTCAGCCCAGACCCTGAGGCTCTGGTTCCTGGCACTCACCCCCGCTGCTCCGTCTGCCCGTCTGCATGGAAGAGCACCAGCTGCCCCTTCCGGTCATGGCCCACAGCCGTCCTGGCCGATATCACATTGATAAATTTGCTGAAGGAACCTGAAAGAGAAGCAGCTGGGCTGATCACTGGCCCTTCAGGAGGCCTCTGGGCTCTGTCTGCCACTTCCTGCCACTCCAAGCCATCCAGTGTTTCCCTGCCTCCCCCTGCCCCAGTGTGTCTCACATAGGAGCCAAAGGACTTTTAAGTGTACATCAAGTCATGTCAGCCTCCAGCTGAAAAGCTCTTATGGCTTCCATTGTTCTTAGAGCAATATCCAAACACCGTCCCAAGGCCCAGCATGACCATCCTGGCCTCTCTCCTATCGCATCTCCTGGGGCTTCCCTCTCATCACCCTGCAGCCACTTTCTGTTCCCTCTGCTGGATGGCGCTTCTGCTCAGCTCTTCCCACAGCTTGCTCCTCCTGATCTACACCACCTCAGAGAGGCCATCCGGGACTGCTCAGTCTAAAACAGCTCATTTCCACATTAGGGCCATGGGGTCCGTTTCCTGCCCCAGCATTCCACACTCCAGCGGTTTTCAAACTTGAGTGTCTATCAGAATCACCCAGGGGACTTGGTAAAACACAAGTTTGGGCCTCACCCCTAGGGATTCTGATCCTGTAGGTTTGAAGGAAGCCTGAAGTTCGGCATTTAAAACAAGTTCCTGGGCCTGGCCAGGGTGGCTCTGTGGTTGAGCACTGACCTATGAACCGTTAGGGGGCGTGCAAGAGGCAGCAGATCAACGATTCTCATGAAGTTTCCCCCTCTTTCCCTTTCCTCTCTGAAATCAATAAAGATACATTAAAAAAAAAAAAAAATAAAACAAGCTCCTGGGTGACACAGATGCTGCTGATCCACAAACATTTTAGCAGCACTTCTCCATTTTCTGCCTGTAGTCCCTTTCCTCCATTTATCTCCATTCTCCTAATTCTATTTTTCTCTTAGCATTTGCCACTTCTTTTAAGCAAATGATGTACCTGTTTTCTCTCTCATATATTGAGCAGGCACCTTATCTGTCTTAATCCCTGACCCCCAGTACCTAGAACAGTACTGATGGAAAGACTTCCCCCACGACCCCTCCGGTACTGGTTCTCAGGAGCACTGTTGCCACCCCCACCCCACCTGTCTCCTGTGTCTCATCGCACTCAGTCGCCTGGCTCTCATTGATGTAGATGCTTCCATTTCGAATCAGCCACACGACCCCACTCAGCAGCTGCACAAATGGGTTCTCAGTGTCCAGCACCTCTTCTTCAGACAGGTACCTGGACACAGGGAAGGTGTGAGGTTCACTTACCAGCAGAGGCAGCTGTGGGTAGTGGGGCTCCATTCCCACCCCCCTCCCCAACAGCCTGACTGCTTGATTTCTCGTCCTGCCTCAGGAAGCTGCCTGGACCTAATCCCAAACGCAGCTTTATAAACAGTCTACACAGCCCAGGCTACACACCAATGAAAAGAAACAACCTTCAATTTCCCAGGCCATCGTCCTGGCCAAGCTAACACCCGTTGTCTGTACAGCTCTTAAATGACCTCCCTGCTTTCACTATGGCCCTCCAGTCTAGTCTCAAAGTCAGTCCTGCCATCCTCTGGTACTCTGCTCTTTCCTTCTGTCCCGCATACACACCAAACCCCTATGCCCACCTGAGCCTTAGCGTTTGCTGTTCCTTCTGACTGCAAGGCTCTACCTCCAGGTCTGACCCTGGCTGACTTGTGATTAATCTCAGGCCTCCCCTCAAAGGTCACCTTCTCAAACAAGCCTTCCCTGTGTTCCCTCCCTAAAACCAACACTCTATTTACAATCGGTTCACCGTGTTCCTGCTTCACTACACATACACAGTCTGAATTCATCTTAATGATCTTCCTGGCTTTTATGTTCCTGGTAATGGGAGAGGTCCGTGAAGGCAAAGACCGTGTGTACTCTTCACTGCTCCACATATTTCCAGTACAGAACACATTGCCTCTACAAACAAGCTCAATGATAGTGGATGACAACTAAGCCCTGCAAGGAGGGTATTCCTCACCCATTCTGCAGACGAGGAAACGGAGGCTCACCTTGATTAGGTGAGCTGAACTTGGCAGTACGGACACAACCCCAATCTCAGGCCCTCTACCCACGACAGTCAGGGCGTTTCCCCGCCTCCTCACCCGGTGACCAGGGTCCCGTCTCGGCGGATTCCGAACTGCGCGTTCTGCAGACCCCCGGCGCTGCTCACCCGCCGCGCGTCGCTCACCACGTTGCCCAGGCACTCGCCGGTGTCCATGCGGAAGAAGCCGCCGTTCTGGGCGACGCTGCAGCCGGCCGGCCGCGCCGTCTCTTCCACGGTGGCGCGGCGCCTCGATGCGCAGCCGCCGGGCCCGCCAGGCTCGAGCACCGAGAAGGTGCGCAGGGGATCAGCCGCCCGCGTCAGGTGGCCAGGCACCGCGCGGCCCGCGAAGTGCGAAACGAAGGTGCGGGCTGCGGGGCGGCGGGAGCCGGGGGTCGCCGGGGAGGGCGGCCAGCTCTCGTGTTCGCGGCTGCCGACACGCACCCTCGCGCAGTCCCGGGCGGAGCGCGCGCGCACGCGGGTGTAGGGCAGCAGCAAGTCGTCGTCCATGGAGGCCCTGCGGGGTAAGGGGTGAGGGTGAGCTTGGAGGGTTGTGGCCCGGGCGGGGGATCCCCGAACCTGGCTCACCTTGTCTCTCCCGCGATCTGCGGGAGCTGTACTCACCCCCAACCCAAGCCGCCGGACGCGTCCCAGAGGAAGCTGAGGAGTATAAGGAAGAGAAGCCAGCAACCCATGGAGGCCGCCATGTTGGACGCGGGCCTCCGGTCACGTGGGCTCAACCCACGTGACTCTCGACCTCTGGAGGCGGCTCTGACAGAATTAGTACCTTCCTTCGTAGGGGTGTGGCGGCACCTGGTTCGGTAATTTACTGTGCTTCGTAGGGGACGTGGCGTTGGGGTAGTGGCGGAACTTTTAATGTTGATGTAATTTCAATCCACAGAAATTGCAAGATCAATAGAAAGAACTTTGTTATAACTTTTACTTACCTTCACCAATTGTTAATGTTTGACTCTTTTGCTTCAGTATTTGTACCTTATTCATATGCTTTTTTTTTTTTTCTTCCCCCTTCCTGGACCATTTACAGCTAAGTTGCAGACATCATGGTCCTTCCCCTCAATAAATCACTATGTATCTTCTATCAACAAGGATATATTTTAAAACTTTACTTATTTACTTTCCATCACCATGTATCCCCTCTATGTCTTCTTTCTTACATAACCACAGGCCTATAAAATCGGGATATTTCATATTGGTAGAATTCTATGAACTAATCCACAGTTCATATTTGAGTTTTTCTAACTGTCCTTATAATGTCCATTTAAAAAGGCACAAGAGAAATAAAATAAAAAGACATAAGAGGCCCCAAATAGAGTCACTTGTGCTAAGTCCCACATCACCAAATTGCAATTGCAGCCCCTCTCAGGAAGTTAATCTTAAACTGTCAGTCTGGATTTTCCTGGTCAGCACTACAGAGGCAATGTGTGTTGACAAAAAAAGTGGTTCTGATCACAAATTCTTAACTGGGCACGTCATGGTGGGTAGTCATGCCCCAGGCATATAACACCCCTAACAAAAGGCTTATCTTTGCTTTAAGCAAGTCTGCTTGGTTAACACACGTTTGAAATTCCTTCTTTCAGCCCCCTTCTTCAAGAGAGCACAAATCTTAACTATCCTATAATTCAGTTAATCCTTGCTTACTTTCTCCCATCTTCATTTAATCTTCCTTATGATCCCTCCTTAATCTCAATAGCATAAAAGAAACTGCAAACTGTTATTCTCTGAAGCATTTTCCTCAGTCTGTTGAGATCTTGCTTATAGGCATATTCTCTGTTTGGCTCAAAGACATTATTATAAAAATTCTCTACAGGTTTGGACATTCTTTTTTTTAAAATATATTTTATTGAATTTTTACAGAGAGGAAGGGAGAGAGATAGAGAGCTAGAAACGTCGAGGAGAGAGAAACATCGACCAGCTGCCTCTTGCACACCCCTACTGGGGATGTGCCCGCAACCAATGTACATGCCCTTGACCGGAATCGAACCTGGACCTTTCAGTCTGCAGACTGACGCTCTACCACTAAGCCAAACTGGCTTCGGCAGGTTTGGACATTCTTATATTGACATCTGCCTGATAGACCTCTTTTGTCTCTTGAAGGAGGTGATCATGCCTGAAATAATCCACAATTTTCCCTCTTCTGCCCAGAAAAGCCTTTCATTTTGTACATCTCCTTGGATCTTTCTAATTGCTAGATGGGGTCCTGCCTGATTTCAGAATCATTTAATAAAACCAATTTGATCCTCAAATTTACATAGCTTAATTTTTTAATAGTCCTTTGTACGGTAGCTATTTTTCCCACATCCAGGATCCAATCTAGGAGTTGCACTTAATTGTCATGTCTCTTTGGTCTTCCGAAATCTGAAACAGTTCCTCTGCCTCTCTTTGTCTTTAATGGTGTTTTTGTAAAAATAAAGAATTTTAGAGAGAGGGATAGAGAGAAACATTGATGAGAGTGAATCATTAATAGCTGCCTCCTGCATGCCCCTTATTGGAGATGGAGCCTGCAACTTAAGCATGTGCTCTGACCAGGAATTGTACAGGGGACCTCTTGGTTCATTGGTCGATGTTCAACCACTGAGCAACACAGGCAGGGCTATGAAATTTTTGGATTGATTTTAGAGAGAGAGAAAAGGAAAGAGAGACTGAGAGAAACATTGATTTGTTGTGTTTCACTTACTTATGCATTCATTGGTTGCTTCTTGTGTGTACCCTGACTAGGGATTAAACCCTCAACCTTGGCATATTGGGATGATGCTCTAACCAACTGAGCTTAATATTTTGGAAGAGCACAGGCAGGTCAGCTGCATAATTTGCAGGGATCCTTGTTAATGAAATATGGTAGCAACCATACTTGAGTAAAAACTGCTGTTTGAATTTTAACCCTACTATCCTGACTTCAACATTCGCTTACTTGCTTAAACAATAGGGTAGTTACAGGAGATTGATTCCCACTGACTCAGTAGCTTCAGGGGTAGAAACTATAGCTAACCTTTAGAGATTAACCTCTGAGTTCTGATTCTGTATTATCGGCAAGATAGGGCCACATTCCAATGTTCCCAGCCTTTAGAATTTAGAACAAAAGGCCAAACCGGTTTGGCTCAATGGATAGAGCGTAGGCTTGGGGACTGAAGGATCCCGGGTTCGATTTCGGTCAAGGGCATGTACCTTGGTTTCGGGCATATCCCCAGTAGGGGGTGTGCAAGAGGCAGCTGATCGATGACTCTCTCTCATCGATGTTTCTAACTCTCTATCTCTCTCCCTTCCTCTCTGTACAAAATCAATAAAATATATTAAAAAAAAAAAAAAAAGAATTTAGAACAAAGGAAAATTCCTGTGGTTTGAACCTTTAAAAAGACTGCCTACACGATATGGGAGGGGAGTGGACTGACTGTTCTCGGGGAAAGGGAGGGAGGAAGAGACTGAACATAAACTGTGCACCTATGGATGAGGACAGAGGGTGGAGGGTGGGGTGGGAACCTGGTGGAGGGGGGAAGAAATGAGGAACCTTTGTAATAATATGAACAATAAAGATTGATTAAAAAAAAAAAAAAGACTGGTGGTAGAGTCTGCGGACTGAAAGGTCCCAGGTTCGATTCTGGTGAGGGGCATGTACGTTGGTTGTGGGCACATCCCCGGTAGGGGGTGTGCAAGAGGCAGCTGGTCGGTGTTTCTCTCTCATCGACATTTCTATCTCTCTCCCTTCTTCTCTGTAAAAAATCAATAAAATATATATATATAAAAAAATAAAATAAAAAGACTGCCTACACCTGGAACAGTGCAGTTGTGTGGACTCCACTTGCGTGTGGTACTCTCGCGGCTGTCCTGGTCAGTTTTTCAATAAATCCTTGCCTGCTTTTTTTAATCAATCATCAGCCTCCGGTGGTTTTATTTTGAACCCAGGGTTCGACCCCACAAGAGTTAAAACATTAAGACTTTCAACATGTTGAGAGCAGAGCATGAAAGCTAGTGTGGAACTCCTCTGTGCACAGGCCCTATGCACCAACACAAGCTGGAAGCCCACGAAACTGGCCTGTTATTTTGAAGCATGTACTTCAAGATTCTTTGGAGAGGATATTCTTTTCAGGCCTCTGGCCCAGGGCAGTGTCCAGGGTTAGGTGGCACCTGTTGGTGCCAGTGCACCTAAGAGTCTGGCCCTTTCTGTCCACGGTCAGTACAATTAGTGCTTGAACTCAGACCACAGTTTGAGCCACTACTCCTAAGAGCCACTCAGGGTCAGTGTACTCAGTTGGATAGTGTCTCCTCCAAATTCATGTCCTTCCCCAAACCATAAAATGTGACCTTCTTTGGAAGCAGGATCCTTGCAGATGTAGAAGTTAAAATAAGGTGATACTGGAGTAGGGTGGGTCCTAAGAACGGACTGACCTGTGTCCTGATAAGACACATACCTAGCGATACACAGAGACAGATGGCCATGTGAAGAGGCTGGAGTGAAGCAGAGGCTGGAGTGAGGCAGTTACAAGCCAAGGAATGCCCAGGCTTGCTGGCAACCACGGGAAACTAGGAGAGAGGGATGGGATGGATTCTCTCGTAAGGCTTCGGAGGCCTGCTGACACCTGAATTTCTGAACTAACAATCAGTGACCTCAAATGGGCCCCAAGGGCGTCTCTGAGGCCCGTGGTGGAACCAAAGTTAGTTCACCTCAGTTAACCACATTCAAAGCGACTGCTCCTCTCGGGAATTAAATTACCCCCCTGACGCACATATATTGATGTGGAAGAATTAGGTCTTTCTGTTCTTTATGTCCAGGCTGCCAAAAACCACCATCAGACAAGCCAAGGCCTGCCACCAGCTTCCGTGCCTCTGAAGTCCTCTTTTCCCTATGTCAACTAGGAGGTGGCAAGTGGCAGGCAGTCTCCAGTGAGTTCTGACCTTTTGTCTTCTTCCTGCTTTGATATTTGTTACTCCTTTGCCAAGTTTTAAGTGCCACAGAAATTCTCCATTTGAACTGAGCAGCCTGTTACAATGATTCAGTAAGAAGGCCATTAGACTGATGGCTGTCCACCACATAAGCAAACCAAAACCTAAACCTGCAATGCCTCAAGGTTATGAAATGGAAGTGCTATCATAAACAACCAATCATAAACAGTTAGCTAAGCTTTAAGCTATAGCCAATCATTTTCCTTTTGTTGCTTCCCCACTTACTGCGTAGGAGTTTTCCAGGTTGGTGCTGCCTGATTTGAATCGATTTTCACTTAAGTAAACTCATTTTTAAATATGCCTTTGTTTATCTTTTCACAAACCCAAATCCACAGTTCTAATTGACTCATGGCATTCTAATTGACTCATGGCGTTCTCCTTTGCCCACACCTGTTCTTCATTTGGAATACCTTGGTCCCTTCTTAGCATCCTCATCCAAGTTCCACCATCATTTGAGGATTCAACAGCTTGAGCTCCCCTATGTGTTAGATGCTAATGAAACAGACAGACTAGCCCTGCCCTCCTAAATCGTAGATTTAAAAAAATATATTTTTATTGATTTCAGAGAAGGAGAGGGAGAAAGAGATAGAAACATCAATAATGAGAGAGGATTATTGATTGGCTGCCACCTGCATGCCCCCTCCTGGGGAAAGAGCCCACAATCCAGGCATGTGCCCTGACCAGGAATCAAACCTTGACCTCCTGGTTCATGGGTCATACTCAAACACTGAACCATGCCTGGCCAGGCAGGATCTTAGATTTTAATGATGAAATAGACACTTAACAATGCAAGCATGGTGAGAGCTGGGAAGAAGGAAGGAGAGAGAACCGTGTCACTGGCAGGGAAGGCCTCTGTGAGCCCATTTAGATGGAGACATAAAGGACAGGAAAGAAGGGACAGTTGTGGGGAGACAAAGGCCAGAGCCTTGCAGGCAGAGGGCACTGCAGTCTGGAGGTAGGACAGAGCTTGGCGGAAGGAGGAGGACAGTCAACAAGGAGAGCAGAGCAAGAGGAGGGTTGAGGTGGGAGGGCCAGGCCAATGCCAGATCTCATAGGGCTCGAGGCAAATGAGTTTGGATTTTAGCCCAAACAAAATAGGAAGCCACTGGAAGTTTAAAAAAACAACAACACACAATTTAGTTGAGGTAAAATTTACATACCATAAGGTAAGATTTACCTGTTTTAAGTGTACACTTAAAGGTACAGAGATCTCCCAGCATCACCTTAGTGCACTTTTAGGACATTTTAACCACCCCGCTCCCCCCTCAAGTTTTATACAGTGGTTTTATTTGTATTAAATGTTTGGAAATGGCAAATTTGCAGGCAGAAATCAGATTAGTGGTTTCCTGGAGCTGGGGGTGGGACAGGGAGTGATTGCAAAATGCAGGGAGGGTGTTAATTCTGAGGCTGACAGGATGGCAGGGTTGTGGGCTCCTCCCTGACCCCTCAGCCATGGGCTCCAGCCTCTGAGTTCCTCCCCCAGTTCAGGGCTGGGCGCACCTTTCCTGAAGAGGCTCCTCAGTTGCTGTGGAGATTTTACATGCAGGTAGCAGGCTTTCTGAGTGTAGAGTACAGCAAGTATCTGTTTATCCACTTACCTAGAACACGAACAGCATCAACGCCCTGGTATGTGATTATGAATTGAGGGACAGAATAAAATGTTTAAGCTGTGCACCCAGTCTTTCCCTACTAAAAGCTCCACCTGCCTGATTGAAACTCTTTTCTAATGTCTCTCTCCCACCTTGGCTGTCACATCTATGAGGGCAGAGAGCACTGCTCCCCCCGCCCCCATGCACTTAGCACGTGCCTGGCACACAGTAGGCACTTCACGATATTTCTTGAATAAATGGATGGGAACAGGGTCATTGTGTTCTCAGCTGCATTCCCCATGCCCAGAGCACAGCTTGGCACACAGCAGGCTCTCCATCAGTATTTATTGAACGAATGGATAGGGATGACATCATTTGCTAGGTCTAATTGGTGACTGATGAAAACCCAGAGGTGCTGTGGATGCTGGTTTTATAAGAAAACTCAGCAGACAGCCACTTGAGCTCATCTAAACCCTAGGCTCTGTGCAGGGGGCTTAACCTGCACCATTTTATTGGATGCCTCATGGATCCTAGTAGGTGGGTATTATTAAATTGTCTTTATACAGAAAAGGAAATGGAGGCACAGAGGGGTAGGCTGTGATGAGGCAGCTGGTTCTGAAGCATGAGCTCGTACCTTTAATCCATCCACTTCAGGAAGAACGGGGAGGGAGGCACGCCTCTCCCCAATCTGGCTGTGTTCCTGACTTGTGAGGACCTGACGCACAACTTCCGAGCAATTTCGGGAAAGCTTCCAGGGACTGCAGCAAAGAGGCATCGACAGAGGAGGCTAACTCCTAAAGGAAAGATGTAGAAGAACTCCACTCCCTCTCCAGGTATTTTAATTCAGATAATCAAATATGACTAAATTGATCACCACTTTGTCTATTTTTTAGGGAGAGAGAGATAGATCGATGTGAGAGAGAAACATTGATTGAGCCTGCAACCCAGGCATGTGCCCTGACTGGGAATTGAACCAGTGACATTCTGGTGCCTGGGAGGACACTCATCTAGCTAAGCCACACCAGCCAAGGGTACGATTTCCCACTGTGAAGCAAAGTAAGATGATGGACTCAGAGCCTTCCAGCCCAAGGATACGGTTTTTAGCTGGTTTTTCTACCCATCTGATGCCAGCTTGAAATCGGCACCACAGACAGGGCCTGGCCCCATAAAAAGGCTCTGGAAGGTCTTTCCTCAAATATTTGATTATTGTCAGAGCCCCAGCTGACGTGTGGCTCTGCTCACAGGGAGGCAGAGCATGGGGGTCAGAGCCTCCTGCTGGGATAAGAGAAATGTTAGCCAGTCAGCTGTTCCTTCCATGGCTTGGGGACAAGTCCCCACATGACCTGACATCTCCACTGTTGTGGTAGCAGGTAATACTTACCTGGCACTTACTGCGTCACAGTCACCATCCTCAGCTCTCTGCAAACCTAACTCTCACAGCAGTGGGGCCAGAACTGAGGTAGGTGCACAAATTATCCCAACTGGTGAGGACATGGAGTCACAGAGACACTAAATGACCCAGCCCAGGGACACTGTGCTAACGAGTGGCCACTGGGCCTTGCACTCAGGCAGCCAGGGCACAGAATACGCGGTTCCCATAGGGCCACAGAGCCTTTGGTAAAATCACGTGACTGTGACAGGATGTGACCTGAGGTCACAGAGGTCTCTGCACAGGATGTAGAGATTTTATGTGCTGCCTTTCATGCTCCTCTCTGAGTTCTAGGTCACGACTTAACCTATTTCTTAAGACCCTTATGTCTCCGAGTGGGGGAGATGCAGCCATTGACATCTGATCAAATTGCTTGAAGACTCGAGTTTATAGGTCTCTAGCATTTGTGTTGAGTGGGCTGAAGATTCAGAACACGGTCCAAGATGTTGTCCAAGAGGTTGAGAAACAAGGCTCAACTCCCACTCAGCTGCACTCTGAGTTTATTCACCTGCTGCCACACCTGGATCCCCCGGGCCCCCTCCCCTGGTCCTGCGCCCTGAGGGGACAAAGCTGAGGTGCTTTGCTTTCAGCTGCTTCTCAGGGTGTGGCCCAGGACTTCAGGAAGGAAGGATGAAATGCGTGGGCTTCATCTGGGGACCACAGGAATGGAGCCACCGGAGTCAGAGACAGTGGCCATTGGTGGTGCCAGTGTGGCTTGCCGCGGCTCTCCATTTGCTGCAGGGTACTGTGCCAGGGCATAGAGAAAGCCACCCAGGGCTGCCACGGCCATGGCTGTGTTGTGGGAGGAGCAGCCATCTGGAGAGAGAGAGACAGAGTCCCCGCCATGAGTGCTGGGTGGGGCCACAGTCCCATCAGAGTGCTTTGCAGATACTCCCCCAGCCAGCCTGGGGCCCGCAGCTGGGTTGGGCACCCATCTACCTGCTGCTGTGCGTGTATTGGCTGCTAATGGCTTCCTCCTCCAGACAAATGTCTTCAGCCATCTGGGAGGTTATACGTCCCAATGACTTAGTAATATAGGGGCCCAAAAGCCAGGCCCATGTCTTGGGGTGTGACTCTGCCATGCGATTCCAGCTCGAGCCCCCTCCCATGGGGTCGGACCTGAGGCCACAGGCACCCTTGTCCAGCTCCTTCCTGTTCCCCCTGCTCTAAGGTATTCTGAAACATTTAGCACCCCATTGCCCCATTTTACAGTTGGGAAAACTGAGGCGCAGGTAGCAGAGCTGATCTCCCAGCCCTGGCAATCCCACAGGTCATTTCTTGACCCTGACAGCCTCCCTCATTGCCATCTTGGGCCTGTGGGTCCCATATGATACCTGCTGAAGCAGGAACTCCTTAGATGTTCTTTAGTTCTCTGAAATGAACTCAAAGTGGGCTGGTCACCTTTAGTTTCTGGGAAGGTGAGAGGAGCGAAGACTCTACTCTCCTCCCACAAACTTGGAGAAGAGAAGAACCCCAGCCAGGCCCCTTGGAGGGAGGGAGAATGAAGATTTCAAGGAACCTAATGAGTCACCCTGGAATTCCACACTTATCTGTGGCCTACCGTACACCAAATTCTGTGGGGAGTGCTTTGCACAAGGATCTGATATTAACTCCAACAGTTATATGAAGGACACACTGTTTGGTCCCAATTTTATAGAGGAAATTGAGGCTCAGAGAGGTAGAGTGATCCCTACAGTGAATAAAGGCAGAAGCGGATTCAAACCCAGACAGCTCCTAACCTCCATGTTTGTGCGTCATAAATGAAGGAAGGAGCATGTCACTCCCTCCTGGGCGTTTTCTAGGCTGTTGGTCAGCCATCAGGGGCACAAGTTAGGGCCAGGGCTTCTGCGTTTCTCCAGCTCCCGCCCCAGCTCTCAGTGTTTAGGAAGCAGCCAGGGAGGGGCCTCGAGGAGTCAGTCTCCTGAGAGAGTCCCTTGCCCTGTCCAACCCCTGGGGCAGCTATAAAATGGACCCATTGATGTGTGATACCACTCCCCGCTCTTGTCTACCTCAGGTAGGTGACGAGGCCGTAGTGGGGCTGATGGTGACACACTTAGTTACTGAAATCATCCCCCAGCGTACGTTGGACATCTACTCTGAGCTGGCTACTCCCCTTCCTTCCTGGTTTTGCCTTGCAGTTTACTTATTTTTTTATTAACAAAAAGATTGAGCCCGGCCAGTGTGGCTCAGTGGTTGAGCATCAACCTATGAACCAGGAGGTTACAGTTCAATTTTGATCAGGGTACATGCCCAGGTTGTGGGCTCGATCCCCAGTGTGGGGCATACAGGAGGCAGCCAATCAATGATCCCCTCGCATCATTGATGTTTCTTCTCTTCCCTTTTCTTTCTTTCTTTCTTTCTTTCTTTCTTTCTTTCTTTCTTTCTTTCTTTCTTTCTTTCTTTCTTTCTTTCTTTCTTTTTTTATAGAGAGGAAGGGAGAGGGATAGAGAGCCAGAAAAATCGATGAGAGAGAAACATCGACCAGCTGCCTCCTGCACACCCACTACAAGGGATGCGCCTGCAACCAGGTTACATGCCCTTGACTTGAATCGAACCTGGGACCCTTCAGTCCGCAGGCTGACGCTCTATCCACTCAGCCAAACCGGTTAGGGATCATTGATGTTTCTGTCTCTCCTCTCTCCCTCTCTAAAATCAATAAAAATATATTTAAAAAATAGATAAAAAGATTGAGATCAAGTTCTGTCTTTATTCTTTCTCCCTCCCTCTCTACCTCTCTCCGCCCGCCCCTTTATTCCATGTTATAGTTTGCCTTCCTTTTCTTTCCAATATAGTTATATCCTATTCTCAGTCTCCCTGAATGGGTGAGCTAACCACATAACTTCCCATGTCAATCAGGATGCTTTAGGGAGGAAAAGGGGCACTATTCAAATTGGCACCAGAAAAACTGGTGTAAGCTGGGGACGCCAGGACATGTGGCCCCTGGAAATGTGCTGGTTACTCATGTGTTGGCTCCCAGGTTCCCTCCCTACCCTTCATTCTCCAAATCCCAGTGCACTGACCTCTTCACACTACACTTCCCAGGCTGCCTTGCCTACCAACAGCAGGAAAGTTCCCTATATTTGATTCAAGATTTCAAGGAACTTAATGAGTCACCCTGGAATTCCACACTTATCTGTGGCCTACCGTACACCAAATTCTGTGGGAAGTTCACATGTGGATTCTGTTCTCCAGGTTAGACTTTGGTGGAGAGGGTTTAACTCCGTGGTTTTCAGTATTACCCGGAAGCTTCGCCTTTCTGCTCCTTTCACTGAGACGGTATCTCTGGACTCTCCATGCTCCAAGGGGAGGGCGTCAGGGACTCCTAGCCTCACCCCTCTCCACCCAAACACAGTGCCCTTTTATCAGCCCCTTCAGGGGTGCTGGGCCTGCCTTCCTCCGAGGGCCCTCTGTGTGCTCCTTTCTGGACATCCCTGTTTCATGCCAAGAAGGTCCCTTTGGTACTCTTATTACCTGCAAAGAGCTTTTCTCGCCTCTTTACTCTCCTCGGAGCATGCTGTTGGTGTTGGATGGCGTTGGAGAATCCCTCATCTTCAGTATCTGGGAGAAGAGTGAAAGATGAACTTCTCAAGATGGATTTTAAAACATTACTTGCTGAACAGCCTCCCCTTACAACCTCTTGGATCTGGAGGCTCTTCCGGAAGTTCCCCGGAGCACCTGTCTGCAGACCACTCCGCATGGCCTACATTTGTCATCTACTGGTATTTCTCCAACTGTGGTCCCCAATCACCCACATCTGAATGGCCAGAGGAGTGCCTTAAAAATGCAGGTTCAGTGGTTGAGCATCCATCTATGAACCTGGAGGTCACAGTTCAATTTCCAGTCAGAGCACATGCCCGGGTTGTGGGCTTGATATTTCGATCTCTTGCTCTCCCTCTCCCTTCCTCTCTGAAATCAATAAAAAATATTTTTAAAAAAATGCAGGTTCATAAAACTAATATGATATTGTATGTCAACTGCAATTGAAAAACAAATTGGAAAAAATCATTTTTAAAATGCAGGTTCCACAGCCTGCTGAATCTATCGGTTTGGGGGCCTGAGAATCTTCATTTCCTAAACTCCTCTGTTTCAAAACCAGACTCTCTTATTTCAAAAGCGGTGCCTCTTTGAGCATCATAATAGTTGCATTTAGGACACCAGCATTGATTGGGAGCCTCCTCTGTGCCCAGACAGGTCGGGTGGTTTCACATGCATTATACCTGCTCCTCACAGTTTAGAAAGGAATTATGCCCATTTATTTATAGACAGGCTTAGAGAAGCAAAGCAATTTACTCCAATGAGGACCAGCTGACCAGTATCATAGCCGGAAAGGGACTGCATCCTCCACCTTTTGCTTCTATGTCACCCCTCCCAGACATCTCCCCTGACCAGTCCGCCTAAAGAACCTTCCATGATGTTCTTTTCTTTCTCAGCCTGTTTCTCCTTCAGAGCCCTCTCAGAACTGAAATTATTTAACTTATTGGTTTGTTTAGGTAGGATCTGCCTCATTTTCTCATCGCCTTAGTTGATCTGGAGCCTAGCACAGTGTCTGGCACACAATAGGCGCTCAGAGAATACTCAGGGAATGAGTTTGTTAATGCAGGTGCAGGGGGCTAACATCTTTCAACACGACTGCCTCCTGTCCTGCACGGTTTTGGCTTCCAAAGTTCCAAGGCCATGTCCACTCCTGTGTGTGTGTGTGTGCGTGCGCCTGCATATGGGTGTTGCAGATCTCTGTGTTTCTAACACCACTGTGTCTCTTTCCCCACCTGGCACAGAACATGCTCCCAGTCAGGGCCCGAGGGCAGCTCACCAGGTCTCCCAAAGCATCCTTCCTGCAGCTTCTGCCAGCTGAGAATGGCCTCCAGCCACCGAAGCTTGTAGAAGTCAGAGAAGCCGCCGATTCCACAGAGCATGACTGGAAGCAAACACAGGGGACCCTCTGCAGCCCTGCCCCCACAGGTCCACCTCCTCCCACTCCCCAAGGCCACTGCAGTGCCATCTCCCTCCTCCCACCAGGGCCAGGCAGTGCCAGGAGGTGGGTGCTCAACGCAGTGGCCAGGAGGAGGCAGCCCTGAGTTTCTGCATTAGGAGCAGAGGCTCTCGGCCTGGGTCCTGCCTCCTACTTAGGGCCTTATTCAAAGCGAGCTTAGAGTCAGGATCAGAAGAGGGATCTGGACACTCAAGCCAAGAAGCTGCCACCCAGGTCCCCCTTTTCGGCTTCATCTCTTAAGGCTTTGACTAACTGTCAGCCAGGCAGTCCGTCCATGCAGAGCTCTGTCACTGGGTCAGCCTTTGGGGGCAGGAAGCAGTCAAAACAGTGGCAGAGAAAACACAGGAGGCCCAGTTAAATTTGAGTTTCCAATAAACAACAAATTAAAATTTTTAGGTATAAGTACTGCCCATGCAATGTTTGGGATACACTTGTACTAAAAGTTATTCATTGTTTTTATGACATTCAAATTTACCTGGGCATTCTATACTTCTGTTTGCTAACCCTGGCAGCCCTACTCTGCGTGCGTATGCCCGTGACCGGGGACACCCTGCTGTGCTGTCCCCAGAGAGGAATGCCCACTGTTTTCCATGAAGAGGTCCTGGATGGGGTAGGGGTATCTGATGGCTTCGGCCCTGTCGTTCATGTCCATCATGTTGGCGCAGAACAGGTCCATGTAGTGCTGGCTCTGGCGGAACAGCCCCCTCATGCATCCCTTCTGCGGGGACAAAGGAGGTTGGTGTACAGGTGACAGGTGTGCCATCTGTTTGGGGAAAAGACTTGAAGTTCTGAGATGGTCCTGAAGTAGCTACCTTTGGGTCACGTCTTTCCCCTTTTCCCAGGATTTCTTCCCCACCTACACTCCCAGCCTCCACCAGGGTCCACTTAGGAGCTGTGTGACCTTGGTTCACCAAGTTAACCTTTCAGAGCCTTCACCTTTCACAGGGAAAGGGCAATGCTACTGGGAGCTGCAGGGACAGGACGTTCAAGTGGCGGGCGATATACACTGAGAGGCCAGATTATTATGATCTCTGAACACATAATAATCTGGCCACTCAGTACACACACACACACACACACACACACACACTAGAGGCCCAGTGCATGAATTTGTGCATGATGGGGTCCAGTCAGCCTGGTCAGGGGGAGGGGACATGGGTGGTTGGCCATCCTGCTTGCTGGTCAAACTCCTGGCCGAGGGGTCAATTTGCATATTAGCCTTTTATTATATAGGATATACAGTGAGTGAGATTATTATGCATTCATAGATCATAATAATCTGGCCACTCAGTGTATACTAGAAAGTGCCAGATAGGATACCCAGCACTAGGGGGCACCAGCTATTAGGACATTCTTATTCCAGACTGGGCTGGTGGCTTCAGGGCTACTCAGGGGGTGGACCTCAGTTGCTGAGAGGGGACAGGAGATGAGGTTGGCTTTAGAAACCTCTGTGGAATGTCAGGGCAACTTTCTACCTGTCGATTCTAAGTCAAAATAATATTCATCGTAATCTGTTTTTTATTGTATTTAAAAAATACTGGTCCGTGACGGTTTGCAAATAAATAATAAAAGAATCTGTTAAAACCAGCAAGTCCCCTTTCAGATAAAACCTCTCGACAGCTAATAACATTTTAAAAATAGAGATTATGAGCCCTACCTTTCTATATAAAAAAAATATAGATGCTTTAAAATGATTGCTGTTATTATTTAGCAGAGTTTGAGCTCTTGGGCTTGGAAGAGTTTGGGTGCTGGAGAGGTGGCGGGGGTGGGGTGGGGTGGGGGTTTGGGGAAGCTGGGTTGGTCTTGATTTCAGCTCCTGGCAGCAACTATCCACTCCAGTCTAAGTCCTTTTCCATTTGTTGGCATTCACTGAGTTCTTTCTGCTGCTTCTCTTTGACTTTTTTTTTATTTTTCTGATGCCCTACGATCCAGTTCAGCATGCAGAGCTCTCTATCCAATGGAATCCCAAATCCACAGCCCCCATTGCCCTGCCCCAGCCAGGTTGGTTAGATTGTATAGCTCAGTGGTCGGCAAACTGCGGCTCGAAAGCCACATGCGGCTCTTTGGCCTCTTGAGTGTGGCTCTTCCACAAAATACCACGTGAGAGCACGCTTGTACAATGCAATTGAAACTTCGTGGCCCATGCCCAGAAGTCGGTTTTCGGCCTGGGCGAGTCTATTTTGAAGAAGTGCTGTTAGAACACTCAAAGGGCCAAGGAGCCGATGTGGCTCGTGAGCCCGTTTTGCCGATCACTGGTATAGCTGGTGATGGCAGGCTACTCTCGCTTCTCCTTCCGGTTGTCCAAAACAACCAGTCCAAAAACCTGCTGATTTTCCCAGTGTGTCGCATACAAGATCTCAATGGCCATGAGCCCTTTTCATCAGCCTCCACCCCCTTGGGGCATGGCCAGGCCTACTCAGCACTCACCATTCTGGCCGAGAGGAAGAAGAGCAGCTGGTGGGACAGGCAGTAGCCTGAGCAGCCAGGCGTGGTCATGAGGGTCCTGCAGAAGTCTGAGAGCCTGCAGGGCCGGCTGCTGTTTGTCCTGGGGAGAGGTGGTTCCAGGCTGGTGAGGGGGTCCTAAAGGAAGTCCGAAGGCCTGGAGCCTTCCCTGGTCCTGATTGCCCCACTAAGCCCTGTAGGTTCCAGTCACCCAGCTGGGCACAAGGGGCTGCTGGATCAGACACGGGTGTCTGTGTTTTGATTGGCTTATTGGTGTCCCTAGCACAGGGAGGTGTCCTGGAACAATGCTGGTTGGAGGAGCCACTGGGACTGCAACTTCTCATTGCTCATGGGAACTCTGACAGCCTGGGGTCTGGGCCCAGCATGTCTAGTCCCCCTCCAGGCCTGCCCCATAAAAGAGGCGGGGCAAAGGGGGTAGGTTGTGGCCTGGCCCAAGCACCTCTTTGAAGGTGAGGATGGACGCCTAAGCATCTGCTGTCCCTCTGCCCAATGGTCCCTGCATCTAGGGCTGCCCTGGGGAGATGCGCTGAGGCCAAGGCTCAGCAGGACGAAATGGGGGGCTCAACTAGGTTGGGGCCCCACTCTCCGGACCTACAGTCTGGTGGGGACACAGAACCATGAAACAAATGTATATTGCATCTATGGCTCTCGTGGTGTTAGGAGAGGCAGCCCATCATGGGAGGCCAGCACATGCACTGGGGTCAGGGAAGGTTCTGGAGCAGTTACTTAGTCACAGGGGTGTGGAGGATGGGTTCGGAGGAGGCCCGTAGAGGCATGTTCTTGGCAAAGGGACAGGCTTCTAATGGGAGGGTGCCTCTCAGGATGGACCAGAGGGGCCTGGGGACCTGCAAAGGTGGTAGGAGGTAGAGCTTTGTCCTGAGAACAACAGGAAGCTTCAAGTGAGGTTTGTGACAAGATCCCTCCGGTGTGGGGAGACCAGTCAGCAGGTGAGGGTGGGCCTGCAGCGGTGGCGGTGGCGGTGGCGGGACCAGGCTGGCAGAGTGGGTGGAGAGGGTGGCCAACTCACAGGTGCTGGGGGCGGGAGAGGGTGGTGTCAGGGTGGCTCTGGGGAGGCTGCTCCTGGTTTTGTATGAACCCCCTGGGACCTGGAGAGCTAGTGGGACGGGAGGACTGGGGGAGAGAGCACTTTTGGGTTCTCGGGAAGGGGGCAAGCATAGGGGGCCCACCCAGTTCCCAGCAGCTGCACCAGGCACTGGTCGCTGTGTTCCTCTGAGAAGGAGTCCTGGATCTCGAGCATGGGGTATACCATGGAGGTGTTGGTGTGTGTCCAGACGTGTGGGAGCTTCCAGAATCCGGGCTGGATGGTTGGCTGGAACTCTGGCAGAAAGAAGAGGGTGGAGGGAGGGCCCCAGGCACAGTGAGCCATGCAGTGCTTAACGGCCCCCCAGCTCCTGTGGCTCAGAGCCCAGGACCTGGGTGACCCTCCCTGGGCAGCTCTGCCCACATGGTGTCTGCGCAGGCTCTAAGCCTTGCCTGCTGATTGGGCATTGCGTTTGAAACACGCAAGAGGCTCTTTTTCTAAAAAACAAAACAAAAACAATCAACAACAACAAACAAACAAACACCATAAAAATAACTAGAACAATGTTGGGACTGGCTTTGGCTAAATCTACGGCATCTGTGGAAGCTTGAGATAGATAAAAAGGGTTAGTTGGTTCCTTCAGTTCGTTGGGAAAGTAAAGCTCTTGTCACAGAAATACCCAACCAAGGGGCTTCTCTAGGGTGACATGAGCTGGCAGGGCCTCAGGGACCAGGCCTGGGAGAGGGTGGAGGATCTCCATCGCAGTGGGAGGCCAGGCTGTTTGGCAGGGCTGGGCTGGGAACTCGGGCAGCAGGGCCTGGCAGGAGCTGTGGGCCTGGGAGACAGGGCCAGAGGAGCATGATGGGCTGGTTTTATAGCCCCTCGAACAGTTCAGGCCAGGCTTATGGGATGCGGCCCTTTGTAAGGCAACTCAATGCTGGCCAGGAGAAGGAACTCCTAGCTTTATAGGGCACAAGACAGATGCTAGCGAGATGCTAATATTTGCTGTGGAAAGGGCTGAATTAGCATTTAGATTCCAATCTCCCGTCCCCTCTCGTCCCCAAGCCTGGGCACAAGCTGAACAGACGAGAGGAGACATGTTCCCTACTTCCCGCCCCCTCTATGTGGGTGGGAGAGGGTGTCTCGATCTGAAGTCAAGGATGAACAGACAGTCCTCAGGGCCAGCCTGTGGCGCACTGGGCCTACAGGACGACAGGACGCAGTAGTTACGAGCCGTCCTCAACCCTCCCTTTGTACCAGAGGTGCCGCAGCAGGGTGTCTCAGTAATGTCCCCAGAGGCTGGGCTCCTGAAGAAATGGACTCTACCCCAGGCCATTACCTCTTAGGTACCGCGGGTCACTCAGCTTGAGGTAGGAAATGGATCTCTGGAGGATAGGCTCCAGCTCCCGCATCAGATTCCCCACTCGCAGGCTCTGCGGCCGCAGCCGGGGGTCCCGGGCCCACTCGTCCTGAACACCTTTCAGCTGCACTGGGAGGGAACAGAGAGCGCGCATTCCACCATTGACAAGCCGTGTGGGCCGGGAAAAGACCCTACGAGGTAATGCTTACTGAGCCTCTGCCTCCTCCAGCTACTGAGGGGGAAAGGCTTTGCTGAGCTTACTGGGAATTAGGCCTCTGTGGGGCTGAGCTGGGCCACGGGGGTGGAGCCAGAGGTTGTAGGTGGCTGAGAGATCCGGAGGTGGGCCTGGATTCAAATCCTGACTTGAATGCTTTTTTTGTTGGGTGACCAGAGAGTCATTTAATTTCTCTCCACTTTGCTTTCTTCATCTGTAAAATGGGGATAATGACAGTCCTTCCTTCCTTGAAGGAGGGAGTTATAAGAATTAATGGAACCAATGCATGAGAGGACTTAGCATTGTTCATAATGCAAAGCGAGGACTTAATAAAGTTTGGCTATCCCTGTGAATTAGGGAGATAGCGTGTCTGTACCGGAGAGAAAGACGAGGGAGGATTCAGACTGCAGGGCGAAGAACCACCATGTGCAGTTGAGCAAGATGTACACTGCGTGAGGACAACACAGGTCCCCATTATGGGTTCTTGTCTGTATTAAGACAATTTTCCAGCAGATGGCAGTCAAGTGACTTGAGGAAGGGGTTGCTTTTTTTCTCCTCACAAAGGTGCCCTATGGCTGACTAGCAATGGCCCCATGGGAGTGGGAGAGAAGGGTGGTGGCCAGAAAGAGAGGAGACATCTTTGTCCCAGGGCCCCTCCTCCCGCTGGGACCTGGTGGGCTGAAAGCTGCACTGACTACGTACGCAGAGGGCTGACCTGGGAGAGGGGCCAGCCAGAGCCCCAGGCTGAAACCCAGTTGGCTCTGTCTCGTAGAGTGGCCTGTGGGGAGGGACTGACCGCCATTCATTGTGTGTGGGGGGGTGTCTCCCTGTTTGCCTTGGCCTGTCTCCAGTTCCTTCCTCGGGGATCTTATATTTCTCAAAGCTGAACAAACACTTGGCTCTTTTCTCAGAGCCTCCTGTCAGCTTTGGCTGGAAGTAGGGGGCGCTGGGGCTGGGACCTACTGGGGAATCCGTGGTTTTGTCCATGACCACCCTCTCATAAATACCCCTTCAGAAGGCACACTCCCTGTGCCCACCTTGTTCATGGTATATCAGGAGGGACGGTCAAGGGGATCATTTCCTCCCAGGAAAATAATACTTTTCTAACCTTTTCTCTTGTGGCCTTTGAATCCTCCCTGCTTCTAAAATATCTGATAACAGAAGGGCCCCCGGACACCCCAAAGAAGCAAGTCCTCTTTCCTAGTTACTAAGCCAGGGGCACAGAGCAGGCAGGTGACAGGCTGAGAACTGGTTCTCCTGGCGGCCAGTCCAGGGGAACGAGAGCACACCCACCTTCCAGCACCCGGAACCCCACCACGCCGTCCAGGTTGATGTCGGGCAGCCTCTTCTCTAAGAAGAAGGTGGCTCTTTCCAGTGCTGAGAGGATGAGGCTGGCAATGGTGGCCTTGCCCTCTGGGGTGTCCAGCGGTGGCAACGAGGAGGGTGTCAGCGGCCCTGCCAGAAGCAGGAGCAGGAGCAGGAGTCCCAGGCTGGACATGGCTGGCTTCTGCTTGAGGCCTGTGGAGCGCTTCAGCCCAGGCCAGCCCGCCCCCACGCCCTCTTCCTGCCTCCTCCCCTTTCTCCTGCTGCAGAGCTGCAGACAAGTGGCTGGGCAGGGCTGACCCAGCAGCTGGGATGGCCTGGGCAGAGGGCTCTGGGGGGACATCAGTGAGGCCAGGACTGGGTGCGGAGCAAACTGGCCAAAGGCTGGGGAGAGGAGCTACCACGCTTTCACTCTCACCGGAGACTCCAGGCCCACAAGCCACATGTTTGATCTAGCAACTGCTGTTACAGTGCAGAGACCCCAAACACTGAAATGCAAAGCTGTCGTTTTTAAAAATACATTTGGAATAAACTCATCTGAGGTTACACCTGCCCCAAACTGACCCAGGATTCCTTGGAAGGGCACCTGTCTGATAGAAACAGAATACAAGCCATGAAGACAAGCCACATAGTCACTTACACATTTTTTAGTAGCCACATTAAAAAAAAAAAAAAAAAAAAAAAAAAAAAAAAAAAAAGCTGAGAAGCAGGCAAAATGAATTTTAACAACCTATTTTATTTAATCTAGTATAAAAATGATTAAATTTTACTTTTTTTTATTTTTTAAAGAATTCTGTGGATGATGATGAACTCCAGGTCAGAGATTTTTTTATATCCTCACCCAAAAATATTTTTTCTATTGATTTTTTAGAAAGAGTAGAAAGGAGAGAGGAGGGGAAGAGAGAGAGAGAAAAACAACATTGATGTGAGAGAGACACATCGACTGGTTGCCTCTCGAATGTGCCCCAACAGAAGGTGGGGAGCAAACCTACAACCCAGGTACATGCTCTTGACTGGAAATCGAACCTGCAACCCTTGGGACTGTGGGATGATGCTCTAACTACTGAGCAACCAGCCAGGGCTACCTTCTTTTTTAAAATGATATTTTTCTTGTATGAAGTCTTTGAAATCTGGAAGAGTGTTCATCTTCAAGGCACATGTCGACTCGGCTAGCCACATTTCAAGAGCCAATAGCCCCATGTGCTTCTGTACTGGTCGGTGTGGAGGCGAGGAGGTGGAGCCCGCAGGTAGCTCACTCAGTGTGAAAGAAGGTGTTTCCCCGAGGAAATTTCAGTTCCATGTTATCCCCAAACCTTGCCCGACTGTCACGTGTATGCACGTCATATTACCTTTCCAAAACTAAAAAAATTTGATTTCAGAAGCATATCTGGACCCAAGGCTTCCATTAAGAGACTACAGATCTGTAAACATAATAAAAATACCACCACACAAAAGTGCATCTGATACTCCTGAGGGCTAGAGCCTGCTCACAGGTCAGGGTTTCTCAACTTTTTAATTTCATTCTTGCCTTTCCCCACATCTCTGACTCCTGGCCTTTTTAGACATTTTCCCTGAACATTTAAGAACTAGAGGCCTGATGCACGAAATTCATGCATGAGTAGGCCTTTGCAGCCCCGGCTTCGTCTGGAAGGTCCTCCAGACAGTTGGTGGTTCTGCTGTTTGGCCTATTTGCATATTACACTTTTATTATTATAGATAAGACTTGCCCTGCTGGTGTGGCCAGTGGTTGAGTGACAATATGATACCCAGTCAGGGTGCATGTCCAGGTTGTGGGCTCCATCCCCAGAAAGAGGGGTGTACAGGGGGCGGCTGATCATTGATCTTTCTATGTCTCTCTGTCTGTCTTCCTCTCTGAAATAAAAAAAAAAAGAATAACAGATTTATTGAGATATAATTCATATACCATCAAATGCAGGCAGTCTCTCTTTTTTAAAATATATATTTATTGATTTTTTTACAGAGAGGGAGGATAGAGAGCTAGAAACATTGATCAGCTGCCTCCTGTACACTTCCTACTGGGCATGTGCCCTTGACCAGAATCGTACCTGGTACCCTTGAGTCCATAGGCCAACGCTCTATCCACTAAGCCAAACAGGTCAGGGTTAGGCAGTCTCTTTTAAAGTCTGTTCACAAAGCTGTGCAACCACCACTACTGTCTTTTTTTTTTTTTTTAAATTAATTTCAGATAGGAAGGGAGAGACAGAAACATCAATGATGAGAGGGAATCATCAATTGGTTGCCTGCTGCATGCCCCCTATTGGGAATGGAGCCCGCAACCAGGCATGTGCCCCTGATCAGAATAGAACCTGGGACCCTTTAGTCCACGATGCTCTATCCACTGAGCCAAACCAATGAGGGTCCACTACTACTGTCTTATTCTTGAATATTTTCATCACCCAAAAGGAAGCCCCATACCCATTAGCAGTCACTTCCCACTCCTTCCACCCCCTCAGCCCCCCACCCCCTGGAGGTCACTGACCTACTTTCCTTTTCTATAAGTTGGCCTATTCTGGACATTTCATAAAACAATTATACAATGTGTGACCTTTTGTGTGTCTGACTTCCTTCATGTAGCACTTTTTCTTTTTGGGGGGCAGTTTTATAACCTTATTTGACAATCAGCAGTTAGTTTTCATCCACATTAACTGCTTGCAGCTTTATGGAAGTGGTGACAGGTATGTAGGTAACCAATGAGAAGAACTTGTGTGGTCAATCTGCATCCTCATTACGTGCTGTGGACAACCACATGGGATATGGAATGGGACATTCCTTGTTCCTTTAGCCCAGACCGCTTTGTTGAGACCGGTGTCAATGTGCACTTCTGGAGCTCCCATCTCCTTCATGGCAGATTTCCCGATCTCTTTGAGTGTCTGAGGGCCATGCTTCTTGAAATCCACCCCATGGATACACTTGTGAATGTTCTCGAAGTTCCTCAGCGAGGGGACCCCTTTCAAAGTCAAAAAGCTGTCACATGGACACACACTAAACTCTGCAGTGTGACTACAGGGTGGTGACTTTGGAGAGTCGGGGGGGGGGCGGGGAAGAATTTTCCCTCAATACTATGGGTACTTAAAATCATTATGGCTTTTACTTTCTTCTTTGTCCTTTTTCTCTTCCATTTCTCTTTATATTTTAAATGTTTTATTCAAGTAAAACACATATCCTGAAAAATGAATAAGTGTGATGTTGGAGGAATTTTCCCAAGTGGAACACACTACCTTAGGAGCACCCAGACCAAGAAACAGAACATGATTGCCTCACACCGCACCTTCCCATGGACCCCTTCCCACTCACTTCCTGACTCTCCAAAGAGGTCATTCCCCTGACTTCTGAGAGCAAAGACTTTTTTTTTTTTTTTTGATACTTGAAATACAACTTAATTCTGATTCTAAACGAAAAGGAATGGGAATGACAGTAATATACAAGGCTTTGCCACTTTTGTGATGCGACTGCAGCACTTTTATATTTGAAGCTCAATGAGGAAACAACTGCATTCCAACAACTAAATGTGCAGGTTCAAAAAAATGAAGGTATTTTTAAAATTTTACAGAGAGGAAGGGAGAGGGATAGAGAATTAGAAACATCAATGAGAGAGAAACATACATCAGCTGCCTCCTGCATACCCCGACCTGGGGATGTGCTCGCAACCAAGGTACATACATGCCCTTGACCGGAATCGAACCCGGGACCCTGCAGTCCGCAGGCCGACACTCTATTCACTGAGCCACACCGGCTTCGGCTGAAAGTATTTTTTAACTGCCACATTCACTCTGAAGCCCATTTATTTCCTTCAGCATCCTAAAGGTCAAGTACAGGCTCCGCTTAGCTCCATCATAAAGGGGGCGAACACTGACATCACAGGACAGGTGACTATAAAACTAGAATCCTGACATTGGGCTCCAGCTTCCCTTCCTCCCAGGTCATCATCCTCATCCGGGAGATCAGTGGTCTGGGCAACCTCCGGGTCATGCTCATAATGTGCTGCCAGCACTGGGTCCCGGACAACCTATGGTGGGGCAAGATCAGGCATGGTGGCATACTTCCAGTTAGGTTCTCCAATTAGTTTTCTAGCAAGCCAGTGGAAGGGCTTTTCAAAGTGTTACCGTGTTTCCCCGAAAATAAGACATCCCCTGAAAATAAGACCTAGCGCAACTTTGGGAGAAAAAATTAATATAAGACACTGTCTTATTTTCAGGGAAACAGGGTAGTTACTTTGCGCAGAAATATCATAGCACAGAAGTTCTTCTTTTGGTGGAAGACAACTGATTTTGCCTTAACTTTCCTGGGCTTAACAGCCACTTTGTAGCCACACAACAGGATAGGGATGTTTTCACACATACTTGTACCAGATCTCTATGTCAGGTAGGCAACTTCTTTTAAGTACCTCTCGAAGTTATACCAGACATTATAACTGCATCCTGGGCTTGGATGTAATAGCTGTCTCGGTCCGTTGAATTTCTCCTGGCCCCATGTACCCCACACATGGAACTTAATGTGCCCTCTGTTGGTATGAAACAGGAGGGGATGGACTTCAACACCCAAAGTGGCTCCATCTCAAACTCACCAGACGAGTTTCACCAATGGAGTATTCCCAGTCCCATCATCGCCAACCAACACAAGCTAGAACTGAACCTGGGGTTCTCCCTGGGAAATCTTCATGATGTTACTTTCAGAAGAATCTCCGGCGGGTCTGACTGAAAGCTAGAAAGATTAATTCTCATTTTATATAAATGGAACCAGTCAGCATTTACTCTTTGGCGTCCGGCCTCTTTTTTTCAATATTATGTTTAGAGATTCATCCAAATTGTTGTCTTCCAACTTTGAAATAAAATGTTCCTAGATACCCACGAGGTAAAAACTTGACCTTCATTCAACTAATTCTTGGATCTCAGGACTCTCCGTGGGCTCCGCGGGCCCCCTCTTAGGGAACCACGCCCTCCTCGGCCTTCTCCCCGCCCACCTCGGGGGCTCGCTGTACGGCTGCGCACTGCGAGCGGGAGCGCGGTCATGTGACTGCAGCCAGCCGGCCAAGATGGCTGCCTCCAGCGTGGCTGTGCTAGCGCTGTCTCTATTGTTGCCGCCGCTGCTGCTGCTGCTGCTGCTGATCGCGTGGAAGCGCTGGCGGCGGGGGCGCTCGGCCCGGCACGCCATCGTCGTGGTGCTGGGCGACGTGGGCCGCAGCCCCCGAATGCAGTACCACGCGCTGTCATTGGCCAAGTGTGGCTTCTCCGTGACCCTCCTGGGGTTCTGCAGTGAGTGCCGGGGATCTGGGAAGGAGGCAGCTCTCTCAGCTTGATCATCTCAAAGGGGCCGGAGCGAGGATGCTCCTTCTCTCTCTCCTCCCTTGGGCAGCTCTCCGAGATGGACGAGCCCGCTGTCGTCCTGGGCAGCTATTGCCAGGTGTCTGCCCAGGCTCTGCTGGGTGGGTCTGCATGAACAGTCTAAACAAGCTGTAAACGAGCAACTGCCATATGCCAGGGTAGTGCTAAGCTAATGAATTCATTGCACAGTTCTCACTTAATCCTTATCGTAAGTGGGAAGACGGACTGGAACCCAGATGTGTGTGACCCCAGGGCTAGTATTGGTAACCGCATCTCTGCGGCTACTCTTGTCAGGCTGCGTCTGAGGAGACAGGCAGTTTGTCTCCTCTGCATTCCTCTTTGCAGAGCTCTGCAGACTAATGTTTTTCATTTGCACAGCATGTCCAACTTTTCCCCTCAATGTACAGCGTCACGCGTGTCTGTTCCGCCATCCTCCTCCATGTTAACATCTTTAAAGGGCAGCTCATTCTATATCAGTGCAAAGCAGTAATAAGAGCACTGATTGCCTTTGGTCTCTGTTTAGAGTCTGCTCTCCGAGGGTGAGGGTGTGGAGTGGGGCTTCATAGGGGTCTTCCTGTGATGGGATAATTCCACCATCCAGGGAATCTAGATCAGTTTGAGGGGCTACTGTGTGCCACGTATTGTGTTACCTAAAGATGAATACGATTCGGGCCCTTCCTCTCTGGGCAGTCCAGTGGAATCTGGACAAGAATTGGCCTCATTCTCTGTTCTGGCAATTGAGGAGCAGAGAGCTGTTTGGAAAAGTCCTTATTTCCAAAATACTCTCTGCTATTTTGCCTGAGATCATCTGACTTTAAATTCGATTGCCCTGTCTGGTTCATTAAAGGGAACATTCTTTTCAGACTCCAAACCCCATGATGAGCTCTTGCAGAGTGACAGGATTCGGATTGTGCCTTTGACAGAACTTCAGAGACTTGCAGGTAGGGTGCAGCCCACTCCGGATTTCTCTGACTCCGTTTGTGTGTGTGTGTGTGTGTGTGTGTGTGTGTGTGTGTGTGTGTGGCTCGGGCGGTGTGGTGGTGTCTGTAATTTGCCAAGAACTCCCATGGCAGTGACAGCTGTTTTCTGACTTGCAGTTGGGCCACACATTCTTCAGTATGGAGTCAAAGTTGTATTTCAGGCGGTGCACTTGCTGTGGAAGTTGATGTGCTGCGAGCCGGCAGCCTACATCTTTCTCCAGGTATATGTCAGCCCTGCTTCTTTCTGTGAGAATCACTGTTAACAGTTCTCCTTACTTTCCAGTCTTTGAAAATGCATAGGTTGCCCTAACCGGTTTGGCTCAGTGGATAGAGCGTCAGCCTGTGGACTGAAGGGTCCTACGTTCGATTCCAGTCAAGGGCATGTACATTGGTTGCAGGCACATCCCCAGTGAGGGGTGTGCAGGAGGCAGCTGATCAATGTTTCTCTCTCATTGATGTTTTTAACCCTCTATCCCTCTCCCTCTCTGTAAAAAATCAATAAAATATATTTAAAAAAATGCATAGGTTGGTAAATAAATTGCACATCTGTGTGTATAGACTTTTAAGAATATGAGTAGGAGAATAGAGTATGTGGCTATTCTATTTATGGTGCCCATCCAGTTTATTTTTCTATGTCATTACACAAAAGTCTAATATTGTACTTATTACACATCTAAGTGTTTTACATGTATTAACTCATTTAATCACTGACAATAATCCTAAGAGTTGAGGAGACCTACATCCCGAGAAGTTCAATAAGTAGCCCATTGTTACACAGCTAGGAGGTGCTGGGGGCAGAATTTTTTGTTTTGTCAATCTTCACCCAAGGGTATTTTTTTCTATTGAGTTTTGGAGAGAGTGTAAGGGAGGGGGAGAGACAGAGAAAGAGAGAGAAAAACAGCAATTGGTTGCCTCCCACATGGGCACTGACCTGGGGCTGGGGATCAAACCTGCATCCGAAGTATGTGCCCTTGACTGGAATCGAACCTATGACCCTTCAGTCAGAGGGCTGATGCTCTATCCATTGAACCAGACCAACTAAGGCTGGAGGCAGAATTTGAACTAGGTAGTCAGTCTGACTCCGGAGTTATGCTCTTAACCTCTCCCCTTCACTTTTTAACATATAGAAACACCTTTTTGATTTATTAAAAATTTTTTTAAAAAACTGATTTTAGAGAGAAAGGAAGGGAGCAAGAGGGATAGAAACACCAATGAGAGAGAAACATCAATATTGATCGGCTGCTGTCTATATGCCCCCCTGCTGAGGATTGAGCCCACAACCTAGGCATGCACCCAAACCAGGAATCGAACCGGTGACCTCCTGGTGCACAGGTCAATAGTCAACCACAGAGCTATACCAGCTGGGTAGAAGCACCTTCATTTACTTGCTGATGTACCCTGATTATTTATTTAGTCTTATTTTATGGAAAAGATTATCAATGAATATATATATATTTTTACATGAGTCTGATCTCTTTCTTGGGATAAATTCATAGGAGTGGAAGTGCTTGGTCAAAACTGATGCACTTTCAAATGTGTGGTGTGCTACTGGATAGACCTAGAGTAGGGCTGGGCCAATTTGTCCCCTCTCCCAAAGGGGGTGCCTTTTCCTCAACACAATTTCCATCTAATGCACCTCCTTGATTTGATGACCTTGGACTTTTCAGGTTGGTCATTTTGTTTCTTTTATGACTTTTTATACCTTTTTTTAGTGAAAAGAGGGTCTTCTGGCTATCGATCATGTACGTTGCACTCAGTTTATTGTCAATGATAGTTTTCTTTCCTCATCTTCATCCAAGTCTCCCTTTTTCCCAGAACCCCCCCGGCCTGCCTGCGATTGCTGTCTGCTGGTTTGCGGCCTGCCTCTGTGGGCCCAAGCTCGTCATCGACTGGCACAACTATGGCTACTCCATTATGGGTCTGGTACATGGTCCCAGACACTGGGTCGTTCTGCTGGCCAAGTGGTAAGGGTCTGGAAGGATGGTGCAGATACCTTCCCTAAACTGTGGTAGGAAGAAGGGCGGAGACTCAGTGAAGCTGCTTCCCTATAATTGGGCGGATGCTGGTTAAAAGTGATGGAAACAGGCCCAAGCAAAGGACAGCATCTGATGGCTTACAAAACAGAAAAGTCCAGAGAAATGGCTGACTTGAATTCCAAAAGGGTGTTATCAAGGATCCCTTTCATCTCTCTTTCCACACTCCCTCTGGGAGGTATTTCTCAGGTTCTGGGAGCTCCCCTTGCTGTCAGCCTCACCCTGTCAGGCTCTGCAGAGAGTGAGCCTCTGATTGGCACCTGCCATCCTGTGTCCTCCCACAGAGGCCAGGAGCCGTAGCACTTCAGTGCCTCAGGCTTGGCACAGGTGCTTCTGGGAGAGCTTGGATTCTAGGTATGCCAAGACCAGATTCCCAAATAAAAACAGGCTTTTGCTGGAAGGGACACAGGCCACGGTTTGCTGCAGCTGATGGGAGGGAAGAAGGGCATGTGGTAGCAGTTTGACCAGGGGCAGGAAGAATTGGTCTGTTCTGAGCCGCGGTGTACAACTCCTGCCTCAGTGGGGACTTCCAGCCTCCCCTGATGGGTAATTCTTTGATGGTGGTAACAGCAGTGGTGGCAGCAGTAATTATTGAGCACTTGCTGCATGCCAGGCTCAGTCCCAGTCCTATATCCCATTCAGTGTACACTGAACCCCTTTTACAGGCTGGGAAATCAAGGCCGAGAATCATTATGTCTCTTGTCTCACAGCTAACAAGTGTGTGGACCAAAATTCAGGCCCAGGCTGTCCAATTCCAGAGCTCTTTGCATCCTGAGTTGGCAACAAGCCCTGATACACCAACGGCACCTGAGTCTCATTCCCCCTTTCCGGTTCTCTTTCGGTTCTGCCCTATCATCAGGTTGCAAGCCTCCATTTGGAGCAAATATGTTGTTAACGCCTCTCTATCATTTGCTAAACTCCTCTGTAATACATGGAGAGCATCCTCAGCCCTGCAGCCTTCATAGGGAACAGTGCAAGGTAGCTAAAATTTAATAACGGGCTTTATTGTATTTCTTCTTATGGCAAGAGAGACTGGGTTTTCCCTTCGGTGGCATATATTGTTTTCTGTGAAAGTAATTGTATTTAGGTTGAAAAGCGATACGATGTAAAGAAAGATGTGAAAGAAATAATAGCAAAGGTGGAACTCAGTACAAATCCCGGGAAGTTACCTTGCCAGAGACCCGATTTGGGAGACCCCAGCTCTGCAGCCTCTTCTGTACGGGAAGGTTTCCAGTCACATGGTGGTTATGGCCGTGGGGCCTGGCCAGGGCTCCGGGCTGAGCAATCCTGTGTCTTTCCAGGTACGAGAAGCTTTTCGGCCGCCTCTCCCACCTCAACCTGTGTGTGACCAGTGAGATGCGGGAAGACCTGGCAGAGAACTGGGGCATCAAGTAGGGACCTCGGGTGGCACAAGGGGCCCCAGCTCAGTTGGTCCCAGCGGTAGTGCCTGCCGTGTCATGTTGGCAAGGCATCTGGAAATATCCAGGGGCCTGGGAGATGGTTATTGTCTTGGGAAGCTGCGGGAGGAGGAGTGAGGGAGGAGGAGGTTGGAGTTTCTTACCCAGCCAGCCAGATAGCCTAGGCAGTTTTTAAATATATTGATATATATGTTGATTGATTTCAGTGAGGGAAGAAGAGGGAGAGAGAGATAGAAACATCAGTGATGAGAGAGAATCATTGATTGGCTGCCTCCTGCATGTTCCCAACTGGGGATCAAGCAACCCAGGCATATTCTGGGAATCAAACTGTGACCTCTGGTTCATAGGTGGATGCTCAATCACTGAGCCACACCAGCTGGACTGGCTCAGGCAGTTTTGTTAGAACTTCTCTTTCTGATACCCCAAGTAATCATAGCTTGTTATTGTCATTGTCTGAGACTTGGATCCCCCAAGGGCCCTTCTTTTTTCCAGATCCTCCTGGGTCTTCTATTCCTTAGGCCCCTCTCCACTCCTAGAGCCTCCCACTGATCTCTTTGCAGAGCTGTGACTGTCTACGACAAGCCAGCATCTTTCTTTAAAGAGACGCCCTTGGACCTGCAACACCGTCTCTTTATGAAGCTGGGCCGCACCTACTCTGCACTCAGGGCCAGGTAGGTCTCCTGTCTTCCATCTTCTCTTGTGTTCACTTCTGTCCTGGCTTCTCCCCCATCGCTTTGCTGCAGACTTGGGTTGGCTAACTATGGCTCCAGGCCCACTGCCTGTTCATAAATAAAGTTTTATTGGAATGCAGCACATTCATTCATTTATTCATTCATTGTCCATGGCTGCTTTCACACTACAAGTGGAGCTGTTACAAAAGAGATCAAATAAAAGCTTGAAGTGTTTATTCTCTGGCCATTTAAGGAGATGTTCGTCCTGCTCAAGGCTGTGGGCATCTTACCCTCCTGCCTGCAGGTTTCTGACCCCATGGCGGCGTCTGTGGACCTGTGTGGTCTGTGGGGTGTCTCCCAGGGCTCAGGAAAGGCCCTTTGGGCAGCAGTTCACACACCAGTTGTTCGCTCCTTTCAGTAACCTGGGAGCCAGGTGGGAGGTCACAGCATCTTCATCCTAAGTTGAGGGAATGCTAAGAACAGGAAGCTGGTGAAGGCTGGGGCTGAGTCGGTCTTGCCTGCTGTTGTGACCTCAGCACCTAGCAACAAGTCAGTATTGATACAGAAAGCAAGGCACGTGTCTGTGCCCGGCCCAGGGCTGTAGGGTTGGCTCAATGTGTCTGACATGGCCATACCCTGACCTTCGGGAGCTTCTGGGCCTTGCTCTGGTGGGAGATGGCCATCCTGGGGCCTGTGCTCCTGCTCTGTGGCATCTTAAGGCTCTGTCCCTGCTCCTTCAGCTCAGATCCCTTGGACCCAGCCACGGAGAGGTCGGCCTTCACAGAGCGGGATGCTAACAGCGGGATGGTGTCACGTCTTCGTGGGCGGCCGGCCCTGTTGGTCAGCAGCACGAGCTGGACAGGTCTCAGGATCCCCCTGTGCACTTGGGGTCTTGTGCGAGCACCTGTCTGAGCTGGCATTCTCCTTTCTGCCAGGCCTGTACCCACCTTCCCCCCACATATATTGATTCGAAAGGGGAGGGGCATTGAGCTGGGTGGGATGGGGGCCAGGGGAAATATTTAGAAACCAGTGTGATACTGTCTCTCTCTTCTTGCAGAGGATGAAGACTTCTCCATCCTGCTGGCAGCGTTAGAAAGTAGGTGTGTGGCTGTGATCAGGAGCTGGGCTTGTCAGGGGCTGTTGAGCTGTGAGGTGCTCACTGAGCCTTGCGTGATGTCCTCTGCAGAGTATCCCTTCCCCCAGGGCTGCAGGGTGGGCAGCCTGGGCACTTGGGTGGTGGAGGTGGTGGCTCTGAGTCCCCATTTGGGTCATGGAGTGACCAGGCCCACAACTGAAGTGCCATCTCTGGGAGAGTGACCTCGTGTCTGGAATTGTCCCTCCGCATTCCCCTCCCCGACCCGTCCCTCACCTGAGTAGATGATCCTGTCATCATGATGTATTTTCTTGAACACAGAGTTTGAACAGCTGATCCTGAATGGAGAAAGCTTGCCTTCTTTGGTCTGTGTGATAACAGGTACTGCCTGGGACCCTCCATGTTCCTGTATTTGGCTTGGGGGCAAGGAGGGGGATCTGCCTTTCTGGTGTGCCTTTCCTACGTCAGGCACGTAATGCTCCTTGTTCCCTTAATCCGCATGGCAGCTCTCTGACGTAGGTTTTTCTACACCTATTTGCCAGCGGGGAAAACGGGCTCAGAGGGGCCTCACAGCAGGGCATGGAGCCTGGTGTTTATTTTTTTTCTTTCTTTTTTTTAAAGAGGCCACTGTGACATAAAATTGCTTCCAAGTAGCCCAGTGGGAAGAGAAGCAGAGCTGTGGTCAGAGGAGGAGGGTCCTGGGCCAGGTGTCACACCGTGTGCACTCCCCTCCTCCTGGCCGGCCCAGGGTTGCAGGAGCCCACTGCACATGCCTTCCCACCACCTGGGACTCCTGGCGAGGCACAGGGCGTCCATGTGAGAATTGGTGTCTAATTGGCCCTCTGGCGCCAGGCCAGAGTTTATCCTGGCCACGCTCACAGTCTGCTGGGCGCAGGTTGCCATGGCCTCAGTGGTCAGGGTGCACACCCCTGGAGGGTTGTTTCTGGAAGGGGCCATGGGAGTTTGATTGGAGCTGGGGAGTGTCGGCTTCCCGCTCACACCTTGGCAGGGGCTTCTCAGGGCTGGGCCATGGGTGGAGCCAGAGGTGGGCCAGAGCAGTAACTCCGATTTTCTCTGCCAGGCAAAGGGCCTCTGAAGGAGCATTACAGCCACCTCATTGGCCAGAAGCAGCTCCAGCACATCCAGGTCTGTACCCCATGGCTGGAGGCCGAAGATTACCCTCTGCTTCTAGGTAAGGACGCCTGGCTGGAGATCTGAGGGAGGCGGGGAGAAGAGCAGGGCTGAGGTTTAAAGGAATCCTTTAGGGCTGGAGGACAGACTTTTTCTAAAAATGACAAGACTGTAAATATTTTACTGGCCTCTGTTGCACATTTGTATTTGCAGCCCTTTAAAAATTAAAAGACATTCTCAGCTCAAGGGCCTACACACATCGGCCTCAGGCTGGGTTGGGCCTTGCCATGGGCCCTGCTCCAGGGGCCACCGGGGACAGAGATGCTGCTTGCCAGGAACCTGTCAGAGGAGCTGTTGACTGTACTCCAGGAAGGAAGGCTGTTTCCTGGTGTGCCAACTCCTTCCTGTTTCGTGGGCTCAGGTGCTGTTTGCCAGGGATTGTAAGAGGTTTATGTCCTCTTAGCCTCCACACCCTCAATTCAGTCCTGCTCTTCAGTCCAGGCAAGAGGGCTGAGCTGGCTTGGGTTGGGGCTCATTGTTCCCCAAGAGCCGGAGGGCAGTGAGGAGATGAAGGTTAGGCAGTATTAACTTTCCCTTCGAGAATGCCCTCCCCTTCTCTTCCCTCCTTCATTACTCGGGGGAGGGCAGAGTTGGCTTGGTACTGATGCGTCTCCAAGACTCATCTTCCGGCAGCCAGTGACAGCCCAGGCAGAGCGCCTATGTGGGCAGGCATTTCCAGCCAGAACTTAGTGATGTGAGCTTGTTTATTTGGCTTTATTTTCACAGCGACAGCTGGTTTTCTGTTCAGTCTCCTGTGGGTTCAAAATTTTTCCAATTATTATGATAAAATATATATATAGCAAAGTTTGCCATTTGAAACATTTTCCCGTTTTACATGTACACGCAACTCAGAGGCATGAATTATGTCCACAGTGTTGTGCAGTCATCACCACTGTCTGTTTCCAAAACAGCCTCATCACCCCAAGCAGACACTCTGAACCCATTCAGCATAATTGCTGTGGGTTCTTTTTAAAATAAATGGTGGTTAAGTAGGAAAAGGGAGTCTTTTTAAATTGAAATGTTAGTGATAGGCAGTGTTCAGATAGGGCTGAGTGGCCAGGATTGGACACTGCTGTGTCCCCACCCTGCACCAGGATGCTTGGCCGGCTCCAGCCAGTTCTGTGTGGGGTTGGGAGTGTTTCCCTTGTCCCAGTCCCCACCAGAGGCGTCGATCCACAGTCCTTGCAGCATGTGTGGTCAAAGGAAGCATGGCCAGTGCTCTGATGGCCCCTCCCCCTGCAGGGTCAGCGGACCTGGGCGTCTGCCTGCACAAGTCCTCCAGCGGCCTGGACCTGCCCATGAAGGTGGTGGACATGTTTGGATGCTGCCTGCCCGTGTGTGCCGTGAACTTCCGGTGGTAGGAGCGGACACGGAATCTTCTGGGAGTTAGGTTCTCAGATCAGCCTCTGAGGGAACCAGTGTGGTTAGAGAAAGGCTCCACCTCCCGATCTGTGCAGCTCAGCCCAGTGGCCCCGGGGAGTGGGAGTCCTCGGATGGGCTGAGTCCTACTGGAGGAGTTGGCACCACTTAGAGCTCATGTTGAAGGAGAACTACCTGTCCTCAGTACTGAACTCGGGGCTTGTGCTCAAAGGATAAAGTGCTGGCTGGAATCGCCTGCACAATTTACATGATTTTATTTCTCTTCCCCTTTGTCTGAGCTCATTTACTCTTATTCAAATTAGTCAAATGAGTGTAATTCTGTCTCCGCTCTTCCTGGCAAAGATGGGGGTTTGGAGAGGACAGTGTGAGAAGAGGCTCTAGAAATGGCTCTCCCATGGGCTCAGGAGCCAGCCTCTGGACGGAAATCGGGATGTTAGACCCATGTGTGAGCTGAGTGCTGCACTCTGGGGTTACCCAGAAAAGTCACCCGTAATGTGCCGAGCCTACCTCCAATGGGGTTGCCTTTTACCTTGTTACTTTGCCGTCTGGTTAAAAAACAAGCAGAACCCACTGAGTGTTCTCACTGCAGAGTATAGAGCAGAAAAGGCTCAGGTCCCTGTTCATTGCCCCATCCCCCCCATTGATTTGAATTTTTGATATATACCTTCCCAGGTCTATTTTCTATTCAGATGTCAAAACTAAGACCAGATTCATGGGAACCAGACTGACTGGTTCCTGACCCCTAGCTTAGCCTGTGGGTGGGGAGTGGTAGCGTGGGGGGCTGGGTGGGCACCATGGAGTTCTGGTGTCTTCTCCAGGCAGCTTAGGCCTCGCTTGACTCTCTCTGCAGCTTACATGAGCTTGTGAAACATGAGGAAAATGGCCTGGTCTTTGATGACGCAGAGGAACTGGCTGCTCAGCTGCAGGTAGTGTGTCTACCCCCATGTCAGGGCTTGCAGGGCTTCAGGCTGGCACTGGGCCATGCCCCTGCACTCCTTGGGTCTGGGCTGGGTCTGGGTGAAAGGCAGCAGGAGGCAGCAGTGGTCCCAGAGGTTGGGCCTCAGTGGGCCCAGGGGAATTAAGGCACACCCCACCTGCTGCTGGGTTTATGGAGCTTATACCACGCAGATGATATAAGGTGGACTGTGTGCCACTTAGGGAGCGACTGGATATCAGGAGGGAGAGTGAGGAGTGAAGGGAGCTTCCTAGACCAGCCTTGCAAGATGGATGGGAGTCTTCAAAGGATACTTATTTCTTATTACAAAAAGTCATATATCATCATTTTTGATAGTTGAGACATGGGTGGCAAACTTTCTTGCAAGGTCCAGCTAGAAAAATCTGGTGTGGCAGTGTTTCAATAAAGCTTTATTTACAAAGACAAGTGGAAGATCCAGTCCAGCCCACAGACTACAGTTTTCAGACACCTGACTTAGTGAAACTGGAAAGAACACAGAGATTGTCTTGTTCCTAGCCCATGGGCTGGATGGTGCTGGGCAGAGGCTGAGGGGTGGGTGCTCTTGGAGGAAGGAGGGGTGGGTGCTCTTGGAGGCAGAGGCTGGGGGCTACTGCAGGTCAGTGTGTGGATGGCAAGCACTGCAGCTTGGCTAGCTGTCGAGTAGGAGAGTAGGAAATGGAACATGGCTGGGGTGTGAGGGGTCCAATAAGCCCAGTGAGAGAGGGGCTGGCTAGGCCAGGGAGGTCAGGTTCAGAGATGTTTGAGACCAGTTCCCCACGCTGTGGAAACTGGGCAGGCTGGTGCAGGGAGGCCACTGGAGGCTTCTAGCCACCGATGGGGATGGTGTGGCCACAGAGGGAGGGTTTCTGAATCACTGGCCGGACAGCTGTGTTTGGGGTGAGACAGAGGTCCAGGCTGCTGGGAACGGGGTGGGGGTGGAGGGAAGCGGTGATGAGGGAAGTTGTTTTGTCATTTTTCTTCTAGATGCTTTTCTCAAAGTTTCCTGATCCTGCTGGCAAACTGAACCAGTTCCGGAAGAATCTTCGGGAGTCCAAGCAGCTTCGTTGGGACGAAAGCTGGAAACAGACAGTTCTCCCTTTGCTTGTGGACACATGACCCCTTGGGCCAAAGACTGAAGCCCCCTGAGCATGTCCTGGTGTTGGATGTCACAAGAGGAAGACCCTGAGGTTCATGCAAACCCCTCCCTGCTCTCATAGCCTTCCCACCAGCACCGTGCTCCATGTCCCTCCTCCAGCCTCTTCCAGCTGCTGTCCCTTCCCTGCACAAACTGTGTAGAGCAGCGCCTCCTAGTGGATGGCAGTTGAAAGGACAGCAGGTGCAACGCATAGGATGAAATTATCCCCCCCCCTTCCCCCCCTTTCCTTTAAACTTTATTCAGAAGGCGAATTTTGGCAGTTTCATGACCATTTTGGTCAATAAAAAATCGTATGGTCATTTCCAAGTTGCCAAACAGTCTAAATTTAGGACAGAGAGGCGAGGGCAACAAGAAAGTTTTCACTTAATTGGCACTGGTATCGATGCCTTCCCATCCCTGGGGATACTCAGTTGCACCTCTGTGACGGGGTGTGTTTTTCTCACGCTGGCTGCTCCAGTTTTGGGACGTCCACTCCACACAAAATCTGCTGGAAGTCTCCTCGCTTCCTGTGTTCTTTGAGAATGATTTAAATACTCCAGCCAGCCAGGCGGTGGGCCTGTGCTCAGTGTTGTGCCTTGGGCTGTCAGTCAACAACATTAACACATCAGAAATGGAGGAGAAATCCCAAAGCAAAGGGCTACCAATGAAATTTTCAATAAGATGGAGAAGGCTGTCTACCAAGTGAAGTGCCGGTTCCCAATATATATCGTCAGAGACCGTTTCATTGCTCTTCATGCTTTATGAAGGGTAAAAGGGTTTGGATTGGGACAGTTAAGGAGAGAGGATTTGTAATAAGAGAATCTTTACAGAGCCCTGGAGTATGAGTCCCACATCTCTTCCTAAAGTCGGGAAAGAAGGTGTCCCTCTCGGATCTCAAACTTTGGGAGGGAGCTTCCATGACTGCGTGTGAGGCTATCCGTGTAGCAGGGGATGTGGTGGTCGGCACTCAACAGCCAGAAACAAGCTTCCCAGACAAGCTGAGGAAGGGCCAGCCTTTGGCTTGGAATGAACTTATTCTAATGACTGGAAATCTGTGGCCCAAGAAACTACTTCAGCCTTGAGTCACTTCTCTTTTTTTCTTTCTTCTAGTTTATTACTTTTCTGTTAATAGCCTGTGGTCTATTCCACATCTCTTTGTCCCTGTTTTTGTCTCCTGGTGTCTGCCTCTCTCAGCATCTGCTGTTATGTCCCTAATATTTTGATTCCTGCTTTGACATGGGCACTGCGGCCCCCACACTGTGAGCACAGATGTGCCACGTGCACCATGGGATGTGTGTCCAGAATGGAGGAAAACGTACTCGATATATGTGTTTTTACCTGCACAAGTGGAATGCTTATCTCAGCCAAAATCTTCATTTCTTATTTATGGTGATGGGCTTATAACCAGAACTGCAGACAGAAAGGGGCACCCCCACACTTAAACAGTTACATATTTATTTTTATTTAAAAAAATATATATTTTATTGATTTTTCACAGAGAGGAAGGGAGAGGGATAGAGTGCTAGAAACATCGATGAGAGAGAAACATCAACCAGCAGCCTCCTGCACACTCCCCACCGGGGATGTGCCCGCAATCAATGTACATGCCCTTGAACGCAATCGAACCTGGGACCCTTCAGTCCGCAGACCGACGCTCTATCCACTGAGCCAAACCTGTTTCGGCTAACAGTTATATTTCATTAGAACAGTTGATGGTTCCTGATTCAGAATTTAACACTCTTCAAACATTTAAGTCCAATGAAAGTTTTATCAGCTTTTCCACATATTCTTTCCCAAGTGATTTAATTTTCCCAAACATTTATAAACCTACAGCATGAGTTTCAGAATTTCCATTTCTGAGTGCTCTTCATAGGGAAATAGCTTCTGGTTGTGACGAGGCACTGCTTCCCATGAGATCCCAGCTTTGCCTGGAAACAGAGCACATGTGTCTCAGGATGGTGGGGTTTGCGGACAGGATGTCACCTGTTAGTGCAAAGCTGCAGGACAGGTCTGGGGATGGTGCAAGGCTGCAGGAGAGGCCTGGGGATGGTGGTGGGGGGAGGGAGTGTATCGACATTTTCAAGCCTCATCCAGACATCTAGAGTCAGCCTCTGGGGGCAGGACTAGGAATCGTGTTTTGAAACACTTCATGACAGCCAGGTTTGCTGTCTGTCCACCGGCCATGCCCATCCTCAGAAGGTCATGGCCTGTCTGGGCTCCCTGTAGCTCTGCACCTGTCCTACACCTCATCACCAGGTGCAGCCAGAATCTGAACCCGCTCTGCCTGACTGGTCATCAGGTGCCTCCTCACAAAGGAGCACAGGTGTCTGAAAAGCCATTGGTGAGGTTCATTTTGTCAGTTTTATTGTGAATGAAAAATTAATATTTAAAAAGGAAATGAGACATACAAGTGTAGAAGCACCTATGATCCTGCTGTCCAAGTATAAACTAGTGTCTATTCTTCCAGGTTTCCCCCCATGTGAATAGTAATATAAAGGTGATTATTTTTTAAAATAAAAATTGGCTTATACTATTTATGCTGTTTGGCACTTTGCTTTCTTCACTTAAAATATATTGTAGATTTTGATGGTTACCAGATGGGAGGGGGGTGGGGGATAGGTGAAAAAGGTGAAGGGATTGAGAACTACACATTGGTAGTCATGGGGATGTAAAATAGAGCAAAGAGGATATAGTCAATTATACTGTAATAACTATGGTATCAGATGGGTACTAGATTTATTGGAGTCATCACTCTTTAAGTTATATAAACGTCTAATCACGGGGTTGTACACCTAAAACTAATATAATGTCAACTGTAAATTTAAAAAAATATTAAAATATATACTGTAGATACTTTGTCCCATCTCCAGAAGGACTTCATTCTTTCCGGGGCTCACAGTACTCTGCCAATGGGACATGGGCACATGTGGGTGCGTGTTTGGGTGGTCTTTGTGTTTGGAAGGTGGGGCTTTGCTGGGGGCAGGTGTTGGGGGCAGATGTTGGGGCAAATGGGTCCTGCACTGTTGTCAGGTTCAAAGTTAGAAGGCCTGGTTGGGCCTGGCAGGTGGTGGGAATTGCAGGGCAGTAGGTGTGGGGTGCAAGATTAGGGGTGGAGAGCAGGAGCTGGCTGTCTGGCTCCAGTCCTTGGAACTCAGGCCATTACTTATCTTCCCTACACCCATGTTTCCATGGGCAACAGAGGATGACACCCCTCCAGCTGCTAGAGGGGCTGGCACATTTCAGGTCTGGACAGTGCCTGGTCTGCAGCAATGCCAATTCAGGGCAATAAAAGGCAGACTCCTTTCCCTTCTGAAAGTTCCCCCTTGTTCTTCCATATACTGCGAGTTTAATCCACGAATAGCAGCTCCTGTTTTCCTGGGCGTTCCTGTAAGTCAGACCCTGCTCCACCTCAGGTGGATGTTTCCGCTGTACAGATGCCCCGGAGGCAGTGCCAGCCAGCTCCACAAGGGAGGGTGTTGGAACCAACTCTAGAGCCTGTGCCTGACGGCAATGTGGCCTGAGCTTGGTCTACCCTGACACCACTGGCATCTGCCATCCTATCTACTTTACAGCCAATGAAACCTGCCCTAGACACATGGCAGGGCTGCTGGTCCCAGCCCTCCAGGATCATGGTGTGCGCTCTGTCCCTTGGAGCCTGCTCTCCCCCCTGCTGACCTCAGGGTGGGAGCTGTTGCCCCAGCCCAGCTCCTGGTTTGTTGCTAGGACCCCATTCTCTCACTTCCCTGGTTTCTGCCTCACTGGAGTCCTGTGTGGGGCCAGCACAGTGGCCCCTGCAGGTTGGACGGCCTCTCAGCCTGTCATGGGCTCACCTAACTCAGTGGTGAACAGCCTGCATGTCTCCGGGTTGCGGATGGTGAAGGCAATGTAGGCGTCAGGAGCCTGCTGGTCCTTCTGGCAAGCAGAGAGTGTCTGCAGGACCCTGACGAGTGAGAGGACAGTTTCTGGGCAGTACAGCACATCTGCAACGAAAAACCTCAGGTCACGGACAGGGACTCCCTCTAGGATTCAGGTCCCCAGAATGGAGAGCGCTGGGTTGTGCCAACCCTGGCAACAGGCCAAGGGCCAGGAAAGCAGCAGTTCTATTAGATGGAAAGAAAGTTATGTATATAAAAAAAAAAGAAAAAAAGAAAATCCTTAGGAGAATGAAAGCTGCTGAAAGACAAGGCAACTGAAAAATATCAAGGACTCACTGATGTTCCTTTAAAAAAAATAAAAATTCTTTAATAAAACAAACCTGAGTCTGCTTCGGACTTCTTGCCTCTTTGCTCTCGGCAGTCTGAGGACCAGCTCACTCCTGCCTGACAGCCAGGCTTACAGGGATGGTGCCACCTTGGGGTGCGCTGCTTGGGCTCTGGCTGCGGCCACTGTGTGCCTTTGGGTCTCAGGGCTGTGGCCCAGGACCAGAGGTACAGAGAGCTCCGTCAGCCAGAGGCTGAGGTGAGCTTGGCGGAGGATAAGGGGTCTGTCGGTGGCCAAACCAAATGTTCCTTCTTTCAAGGAACCTGTCCTTGCACTAGACTTGGGTGGTCCCCTCTATGGGGACTTGTCTACAAAAGACACGGTGTGCATGTTAGACAGAAACAGCAGGAGCTCTCCTCAGGGCCACACAGACATGTGACGATTATACAGAGCACAGGGAAGCCAATGCTGACAGAGGTGGGGCACTTAGAGCCCTGACTTGGACTCCACCCTGAGCCCATGGGTGCCCTTGACACACAGAGGACTGACAGTGCTGGGAATATTGTGCTGTTCCTGTGGCTCTGACAGGACAAGGCTGCCATAGCCATTTCCCGTCCCCTCTGCCTGAAGATGCAGCTGCTCTCACTATCCGATTTATGTTCCAGATGGCAACTGAGTGGCCTCAGGCTCAGGAGAGGGACACAAAGGCGGGGCTAATAGGTCAATCACCGTGGTGCTCTGGGGCCCGCTCTGCTCATCCCAGGCCTTGCGGGCAAGAGCCAGGTTCATTTATCTGATGGGACCACTACAATGGGAGTGCAAAAGTAGCCACTTGATCAAACAGGTGCTTGAGAGCAACCAAGAGGCACACCCTGTGCTTTGATGTCGCTCTGGAGGCTCACAGTGACCCTTCCAGAGTCCATGGTCCTCTTCCCTGAACCGAGAGTGGGTGGAGCCACAAATGGAAGCCACATGGGGCTGAAGGGCACCTGCTGCGATGACGACGTCTGGCTGGAAGGCAGCGAGCTGAGGGGCCGTCACGATGTCCCAGTCCAGCTGTGCCACTGTCACCCTGGGGCTCTCTGCGTTGTGGGTGTTATGTCCTGGGTGCTGCGCAGGGGCAGTGGCATCTGACTCTAACAGGAGGCCGTTGAGAAGGATGTTCCCTCGGAGCTGCTCCAGGACAAGGCTGTGACAGTCGCTGAAGACATATGCTCTAGGATGGCACATCTTGCAAATAGCCAGGCCTGTGAGGCCGGCTCCACTGCCGAGCTCTAAGACAGTCCTGAGTGGGAGAAGGGGACACGTGTTCGAAATCGTGCTTCGGAAAACTCGCCTTGGTATCCTCCCCTGTGCCCCAAGGTCACCTGTGAGTGAAAGCTGCTGGGTTCTCTATGGCCCATTCTGCAAGGTAGAATGCGGCATTCCACGTGACCAGTCCGGTAGTGCCATGGGAAATTATGGCTGAGCTCTCAGAGAGTGTGACCGAGTCCCCGGAAGGCTGGATGGAGACAGGTAGAGAGGTAATCCAGCCACCAGAAGACAAGAAGCTAGCGTTAAAGAGAAAAAAATCACAGCAGGTGGATGGCTAAATAAACTGGTATGCCCATGCCATGGAATACCACACAGCAATAAAAAAAGAATTGCTGACACAAGCACCAACCTGGATGGATTGCAAGGGTATTATGCTGAATGAAAAAGGCCAATTTCAGAAGGTCACATGCTGTGTGATTCCATTTAGCTAAAATTCTCAAGATCAGTGGTGGGGCTCCCTGGGGTAGGAATGGGAACAAGGCCTGGGGGTGACTATGAAGGGGTGGCCTGAGGGAGGTCTTTGCTGACAGAACAGTTCCGCGTCTTGACTGTGGTGGTGCCTGTGCAGGTCTCCACATGTGGTGGACGACACAGAATTACACAAACACTGTGCCATGTCAGTGTCCTGGCTATGATGCTGTGTCAGGTGTTTCCGCTGGGGGACACTGTGGAAAGGCATGCGGACCTCCCTGTATGATTTTTGCAGCTTTCTGTGAATCTATAATAATAAAAAGTATAATATGCTAATTAGACCGGACATCCTTGCGGATGCTCTAACCAATTGAGCTACCCAGCCATAGCAATGCTTTGTTAAATTTTACACTTAAAACCTGTACAGTTTTGTGAACCAATGTCATCCCAAAAATTTAATTACAAAAAAAGAAACCCCACAGTTCTGATTTTGAATTGGAAATGTCAATATATATAGATTCATGAGGTATTCTATGTTAAAAAGTATGGATATACACATCACCACTCATATCCCAGTTCTGTTCACTGGAAAGGCCTACACATTGGTAGCAATGAGCACCCTAATGCCCAGATTGTGGTCTCTAAATATCACTTCCCACTAAAAGAAACCAGAGCTTGTTGAAGACATGGCTGATTCCTGATCTGGGGTAGGAAATATGCAAGATGAGTCTGGAAAAGCTTGACAAAAAATACAGCAAGAGCCCTGGGCTGTGCGGCTCAGTTGGTTGGAGTGTTGCAACATGCTCCAAAGGTTGCCAGTTTGATTCTGTCAGGATACATACCCAGGTTGTGGGTGTGATCCCCAGTCAGGGTGCATTCAGGAAGCAACCAACTGATGTCTCTCTCACATCGATGCTTCTCTCTCTCTCCCTCTCTCCTTCTAAAGTCAATAAAAATATATTATTTAAAAATTAAGCAAGAAAACGATTAGGGTAATGTCAAAAGGGCTCAGAAGCCTATTTGAAGTGCCACAAAACAGCACATTTTGAGCTTTAATAGGACATGATTTGCTCAGCTTGAACCCCTTCTGGGGATGATAGGAGACAAATTCACTGTCTTGAAAAGGAAAGAGAAGCCTATATCCTGCCTTTTCTCTACAAGCTGGACCTGTGAGTAACTAAATAGTGGGTGAAGGGAGGCACCTCCTTATAAAATTTCTCCAGTTAATGAATGAAAACAAAATGATAGAAGCAGGAAATTGCCCTTGTGCATCCTCCAGAGAATGAGTTAGCCTGAGCGTAGGGAATTCATAACTACTGTAATTCGGAGGAGAAAAAACAGATATGATGTTCCTCCTAGAAACCCATACTGTGTTCTTGTCAAAGCAACGAAACAGACGTGAACCTGAGTGGGCCTCTGAATCCAGACACCGATTTTTAGGAAACAGAGGATGGAGGAACCAAGTTGAATAGCACCACGTGTGCGCCACCAAAAGTCAGCCTGTGGAAGGCTATCAAAGCCAAACCACAAAGGCTGTTCAGAGGCACCTCTGGGGGAAGAGAGAGCTGGAATGGAGATGGGACCTGTGCATGAAGGGAGACTTCAAGCCACAGCTAGTTAATGGGCAAGACAAAATGCTAGTGTCCATAGGTGGAAAGGGCAGCGATAAAACCTCAGAGTGGTTAGTCTGAAAGGGAGATGGTGGTTACTTTTGCAGGGGTTGAGGGCTAGAAGAGAGAGAGGTCAGATGGGGCCTTGTGGGCTGGCTGCCAAAATTCTGTCTTTTGACTGGAGTGGCAGTTAACAGGGTAGCTGCCTTGCAATGATTCAATAAGCTGTATATTTATTTTGTGTGGTATTCTGTATCTATGCTTTATTTTATGGTAAAAGGTTAAAAACAGACAAAAACATCCAAAATCCCTCTGACTGTTGTGTGCAGAATGGATTTTTGTGGAGCAAGAAGCTGGGAGACCAGTCAGAAGGCTGCGACAGTGGTCCAGGCTGGTGAGGATAGTGGTGGGGAGAGTGGGAAGTGACTGCTGTCCTATAACATCCACTCATCAAGCATTTATTGGGGGTTGAGTGCCATATCCCTGCTATGTAAATACTATGCATACCTTAACTCCAGCCACCCCATAAGATAGGTACTATTATTTGTCAAAGTGCTTGATTTACAGATGAAGAAACAAGCTCAGGGGCGGATAACTGGCTCCACCTAAGACCACAGAGCTGATGAGTCAGGATCTGAACCCATGGGAGGCTGCTGGAGCCTGAGTTGTAAATCTTTGTGCAGAGGCGGGTGTCTGGCCTGTGTGGGGAGGAAGGCGCACGGCTCCTACCAGCAGATAGCTCCTGTGGCACTGAGGGGGCTCCTCGGCTGTCAGGATCTCTGCCAACGCCTCGTACAGCTCGTCCAAAGGCTCTTCATGAGCAGCTTCGTGCTGGGGGTGATGGAGTGAAAGTTTCAGCAAGAGCATTAAATATGGACCCTCATGAATCAAACAAAGGTCCTGTCTATTTGCTTTTACTCTGAGTTCTAAAAACGGCTAGAGGATTTTCACCAAATATGGAGGGGCAGATTGGGATGGATTGACATAACATGGGCTACCTGGCATATAAATACTTCACTCAGTGGGGGGACCTGGGTATCTCAAATAGGTACAGAGAGGGTGAGGGTGAGAATAAGGTGAGAATCTATGGCAGCAGAAACGGAATGGCATGAGAGCTGCTGTCTGACAGGGACAGAGAGCTCTGCCCTTCGACCATGATGTCCTGGATGGAGAGCACAAATGGTGCTTTTAGGTGGGCCCAGGCAAAACCCACAGGACGGGCACTCCACACTTCAGAGTGTGGCTTCATCAGCTGGGCAACCTGTCCTGCGTCCCATTGGGGGTGGGGGTTGGGGGTGGGGAGTGGAGTGGGGCGGCATCCGGTGACCTTGTTCCCCCTAGTGGAAGGGAAGAAACCTGCTGGTGACTGCTAGATGTGCCATGCTGGTGAGAATGAGGGATGGAGGCAATGGAGAAGATGGGATCACTCCATGTGCTAAGCGTGGGTGAGGCACAGCCCTTGTATTCAGAGGTCAAACAGGTCAGGCCTGCTACTGATCACTGAGGGTTTGTCTTACTGGACTCTGGTCTAACATGAAACTCAGCAAATTTGGGTTCACCCTTAAAATCCATCCTGTATCAGTGAGGAAAAGAGCTATTCAAGGTAGTTCATTGGGGGGAAGGTAGTAAGGGGAACTAGTTATAAAGGCATTGCAAGATCTAAAACCTCCAACAAGGACAGTGCAGCAATCCAGAGACTGGCAACATCAGGAAACTGTCAAAACCCCTCAGGTGGCAGAACAGAAGGAGAAGATGGGGATACAATGCTCAGGGCTGCCTGGAAGAAATGTCAACTCGCACAGGGACCACAGAGGAGATGCAGCTGCTGCTGGAGATCCCTCAGGAAAAGGGAGAAAGGGTTTGCAAAGGAGGCAAAGGGTATGGGATGGATATGAGCTCCAATAGGCAAAGCTTGGCAGAGGGCCCACTTCTGGAGAGCTAGCCAAGAGCCAGGCACTGTCTGGCCACTGGGCAGTGCCCACCACTGACCTTTCTGATGAGCTCTGAGAGAAAGCACCGGACATACTTCACAGACGGCGGATGCTTCACGCACAGAGGATGTTTCACGGTCTGTGACAAAGGACACATGTGAGTTGGGGAAGAAACCCGGCCTTAAGTCTCCCAAGGGCTCTAAGTGTTTACACAGCAAACCCCAGTTACCCAATCCCTCAGCAAACACATATAGACACAAAGGTTCTGGCTCTAGGTGATTCTCATGCATATGAAAGAGTAAGCCTTTCAGAATAAGCTCTTTCCCAACAATTCTTTACTGCAGCAGCACAGATCATGGCAGTGTTTCCATTCTGGGCAGGAATATGAGGCATGTGGACCCAAGAGAATACCCTGCTATCGACTGAATGTCTGCATCTCCCCAAATTCATATGTGAAATCTAACATCCAATGCAATGGTTTTATGAGGTGGGGCCATTGGGAGGAGATTAGGTCATGAAAGTGGAACCCCCAAGAATGGGATTATTGCACTTATATGAGAGACCCCCCCATACCGGTCCCCTGTGCCTTCCACTATATGAGGATACAATGAGAAAATGGCCCTCTCTGAACGAGATAGCAGACCCTCACCAGACACTGAAATTGGCACCTTGATCTTGGACTCTGCAGCCTCCAAAACTGTGCAAAATAAATTACTGTTGTTTACAAGGCATGCAGTCTATGGTATTGTGTTATAGCAGCTGGACTGGTCTAAGACACACCCCTTTCCAGGGCAGCCAGCATGAAAGAGAGTTTGTAGTAAGGACAAGTGTGGATTGCCTGGCTCCATGGAAGAGGCAAGAGCCCAAATGGTGGAACAAGGCAGATTTGGCACCTGTCCTTCTGGAGCTCATATCCCAGCCAAGGAGATGAGCAGGAGCCAGACTGTGATGAGTGCTCTGATGGCCAGGGCAGAGGAAGATGGGGACTCCGCCTGGGACATAGAGGAGGGGAAAGGGGGCTCTCAGGGGTGACAGTTCAGTGGAAACTAGAGAATCAAAAAGCAGGGGAAGGAGATCTAGGCAGAGATCTCCAAGGTGGCCACAGCCTGGCATTTCTGGAAGAAGGGCAGGGAGATAGGAGCAATGAGAGTAGGGGCCAGTTCCAGGGGGCCTGCTGGCTGGAGGGACATTATTTTACCCAAGGGCAATAAAATACCCACACACTGCTCAGGGGCTTTCTATCAATAGTTGGCTGGTGCTATGTGAGGTGAGAATCAGAGTAGCCTACAAGACAATAAACAATGAACTTGGACATCTCTGAGCTCACAGTCCTAAATACTAGATTGTCCTGAAGTCCTCCCTAGCTACAGCTCCACCTTCTCTGCTTGGTGGTCAGAAGGATACTCCTAGTTCATCCTCCACACAGGAATTTTTTTAATCCTCAACTGAGGATGAGAAAGAAAGAGAGAGAGAGAGAGGGAGAGAGAGAGAGGAAAAGAGAGAGAAAGAAACATTGAAAATATTGATCATTGGTTGCCTTCTGTATGTCCCCTGACCATGAATCGAAGCTGCAACCTTTTGATATAGGGGACCATTCTACAACCAACTGAGCCCCATTTGCCAGGGCCATGCAGGAATTCTTAATCTGGGTTCCTTGGAGGGCTTAGTGGTGGGAGGAGGATATGTGACTCCCCTGAATTTGTATTGCAAATGTATTCTGATGCATTTTTTTTTCTGGGGGGAGAGCCATAGCTTTGGATTTTGAGAAGAGTTCATGACCCCTCAGAGGGTTGAGAGCCAAGAGGCAGTGTAATCTGCACTTGATCCACATGGCCGGGCAGGTCAGGCACAGTGGTGGTTCCACATATACCCTCACCCACACGCATCTTAGAATCCAAAACTCAACTCCAAAAAGCAGGGGTCCACCTACATCTAGAAGAGAGACACACGTGGGCAAGACTTGCATCTTTATTTTTCCCTTAAATGTACAGAAGAAATTCTCTGAACAGCTAGCAAATGCTCGATGTTCCCACAGCTGTCACTTGTTTTCTCTGTGGACAGCTTAAAAAACATCTGCCAGACTCCCTCCTCTCAAAGTAGATTTTTGCATATTCTGATATCTTCATCTAAGAAAGCAAAAGAGCCAGAGCTCTCTGAGGTGCTCCCACCCAAATGCAGTGCCTTTCTTTTGAAAGGAGACAAGCACAGGCACTGTACTGGTGTCATGTCCTCCTGGGCACGTCAAGAGGCTGGTGACTGCATCCCAGTGACTCTGTGATTCTTACCTTCTGCAAAATATCCAGCAGCAGCTCAGAACTGGAGTCCCTTAATTTCTCTTCTAGGCTCTATTTGGAGACAGAGTGGGGGGCAGAGAGAGAAATCAAGACATTTTCACAGGAATATTAAACATGCAATAGGACATGTTGGCAAAGTGCTAAGTGATCTCTCCCCAGGGACCTTGGCGAACTGGAAGTAGAAGCCACAGGCGGCTGAAAGCCTGACCTTGACAAGTCCCAGGTTCTACCTGGATGAGTCAGAGAAAGACTATCAGGAGACAGACTCTTGGTTTGCATTAGCCCTGGCTGCTAAGCCTCGCCTGGATCACAGACTGGCTTGGTGGCTGCCCTCGTCAGCCAGGAATTAGTTAGCCAGGACATCAGCGCCCGATGGGCTTGCCTGGGACTTGACATCTGAGTTAATGTGCAGCTGCCAGGTCCAGCTTCTACAGGGCCTGCAGGGCACTCCTGGTAGTGAGCTCAGGCTCCAGAATCAGGCAGACTGCCTGGCGGGTGTGTGACCCTGGGCAGATCCCTTTGTTTCTCCAGAACAACTTATCACATGCTGTAAGACCTGGCCCTGGCCTCTCTCATCTCACTTGCCATCATCCATCTCACCTCTGCTCATGCCACTCCAGCCACACTGGCCTCCTCACAGCAGCTTGTTCTCATTGGCAGAGCCTCTGCACTCCCATCTCCCCAAGACCTCCCACAGTTCAGGTCGTGGCTCAAACTTCCCCTCTTGGAGGCCTTCCCAGATTCCCCTACTTTGATGAAACATTTCCTTGTTTTATTGACTTTATAGCCACTGTTATCCTGTGGCACTTCCTTATTCATTTATGTGTTTATTCTCTGGCTCTCCCATCTGAACAAGGCTCACCTGTGTGCTGCTGATCCTGGTGCCTGGCTCATGGGAGGCATCCAGTAAACATTTGGATGGAATAAAAATACTAGCTAACATTTACATCCATTTACCATGAGCCAGGCACTGCCTCAGACACTTCATTATCATGCATCCCTGATGACAGCCCTTTGAGGGAAGCATCCTGTGTTACTAATAAGAAAACTACAGCCCAGAAGTGTACAGTCACTTGCCCAAGGTCACACAGCTTGTATGGGATTGGGCCAGGATTCCAAGCAGGAGGCTGTCTCTCAGGTCTGAGCTCTCCATTGCTGCACTCTACCTCTCTTCTAGTCAACCTGGGTGGTAAAACACAATAGTAATAGCACCCACCACATGGGTATTGTGGGCCAGCCTAGGTATGCATTTAGCATGGTCCTGGTACAGAGTATGCACTTATTTTAGGTGAACAATTTTAGCTGATATGGAATGGGGTCTCATAGATGCTGTTAGAAAGGTTTAAATTTTGGTTAAAAATGTACATATTCCTTTGTGTCTGGAAATGAGCTCTCAGAATGCTAAATGGTTGATGTCAATAAAATACAAATGACTAAGAAGGGGAAGACCCGGGAAGAATACATATCCAAACTGAGTCATCCCAGTGAGCTCACCGCACATGAATTATCAAGGAGGCAATGTCATTAGAAATCTCCTTGGCAGAAGGAAGCTGCTGTACACCATCGGCCTGTGCAATGGCAGGTCCCAGGGCAGGGGAGCTGAGACCTCTATCATCTGTTTTCTGGCCACTTTGTTTCTCCCTGCCACTTCCTCCCAAGACTTAAAGAGCCTCAAAGTTGCCCCTGAGACGATTTTGTCCAAAGCCGATGACAAAGATGAAAACACCCAGGGGCCTGTGTCTGTAATTGGGTGCGGGGGTTGTCTGTGATCTGGTCACTGCGCTCATTGCAACCTGATCTCTAGCTGTATGTACCGAGGCCGTAGACAATTATTAAAATGGGCAACAGCAGCTGTTTCTCATGACCGGGAGAACTGGCTTAAAAAAAAAAAAAGTCATGAAAATTACTGGGAACTGTCCATGACCCTAAAAATCTGAGTGGAAAAGGTAGTTGGGAAGAAACTTCAATTCGTGGGACCCAAGTCAGCAAAGGGAGAGGAGGGGGGGAAGGGCCCAGAGGAGAGGGAGGTGGTGGCCGGGTGAAGGGTGAGCTTCCCAGGGGAGTGCGGCCCAGCCCCAGGTCCAGCGCAGCCCCAGGTCCAGCACCAGAGGTAAGGCCCCGACACCCGAGAAAGCCCAGGCCGTCCAGTGGCGGGGAGGGCGGGAGTGGGAGCCCATAGCGCCCCCTCACCAGTCCTTCGCCACCCCCGCTGGCACTCAGCGCGCCACGCCGCCCACCTGCCAGGGGAAGGAGCGCAGCGCGCGCGCCGCCAGGAAGCGGCGCTCGAAACTCTGCAGCAGGGGTGAGGCTTCCACGCTCTCCTCCGGCGCCATGACGGGGCGGGGCCGCCGCGTTGCTCGGGAGACGGGGCGGAAGCGGGGCGGTGCCTGGACCAATCCTAGGCGACTCGCGGGGGACCGAGGGCGGGGCTTGAGGAGGCCGGCGGGGGCGGGGCGGGGATTGAGATCTGGGAGGTGGAGCCAGGGTCGGAAGGGGCGGGGCAAGGCGCCGGCGGGGCGGGGCCAGGGTTTGGCGTCACACGAAGGCTTGGCATAGCCGCATGCGCTCCCTGGGAGCGTCCCCTGAGGCTGGATGCCGGTAAACATTCTCGCTGTTCCCGCACTTTCCCGAGGTTGTTTTTTTTGTGTGTGTCGTGGGCAGCCCCCCGCCTCCCTAACCTAGTCCTGTCCCCGTCGGCGCCACTTCTTTGTGTGAATGAGCAAAAGGGACCCTGACCGCCCTCATGCCCCTGGAGGGGATGCCTAACTCAGGCCCCGGGTCCGTGGGCTCCGGCCATGGCCGTCCTTTCCCTCCTTTGAAAAGAGCATTTAAGTCAAAGTGTTGGTTTCCAAACTGGCTGGCACACGGAGGGCGAAGAGAAACGGAAGAGAGGCAGGCAGGTGGGTAGGTGGCAGGTTTAATGAGGGAATTTATTTAAGAGTCTTGTTTGGGAAGTCTCCAGGGGAGTAGGTCTCCGCGCTACTCGCCAGAATCTTAAAAGTTTCCGTGGAGGGCTTCAGTCGTACCCAAGTCCAGGTGGTCCTTCACCACAGTTCTCTCTCTCGAGGCTGTGTCCTAGAACACGCTCCTCTTTGGGGACCGCGGGCAGGGGAGGGGTGAGGCGCCTCCACCTGCCCTGGCCCGCTCGCACGTCCTCTCCATGACCTCCTCCCACAGAAGGCAGGAGCTCTCGCTCCCCCAGCCTTTGGGTCTGTCCCTAACCCAGTGGGGACTTTTGTTTACCAAATGCTTATTAGCACTTACATGCTTGGCACCAGGGATGCAGCAGTGAGAAAAATCAGGCGTGGTCCCTGCTCCCCGGGGCCTCAGGGGCTCTTGTGGGGAAGGGGACATTGAAGTAATCACCACACCTAAATGCAGAAGCATGATGGCATTAGATGCCAGGCAGGCGAACTCGGAGCAGAGTGGGAGTCAGACTATGCAGGAAAAAGGAGTCTGAAAGAAGAGTAAGGGGGCTCTGGGGTGTTGTGGAGTGGTACAGAGGTGGGGATATGGAGGAAAATTAAAAATTATTTCGGTGTGACATAATCATGTCTTGAGTGAAAGGCAGGGCAGATAGTTCCCAACTTACCAGTGCTGCCCCTGGAGTTTGAACTGTGTTCAAAGTCTACACGGTTAACTTCACAAATCTCTCACAAAACTCTACTTAGAAGCATCTTGAGAGCTAATTTGCAGAAGGCAGATGAGATGACAGATGAAATCTCAGTACCCCCTTTGGATGAGCGACACTGGAGCCCTGTTCAGCTATGAGAACTAGAGAGGAGAATTAATTCTAATTGAATGCATTTATTCTCTCATATCTGTTGTGCTTTTCCCACAACCAAGAGAGCACAGGATCTGACACAAAAATGGCTTATCTTTCATTCCTTCAACACTTGTTGACTTAAAGAAAGAAGTGCGCTGTGGCGATTGCTGTGTTTTCACATGAAATTCATGGTTTCAGGTACCGGGATGTTGCAAAAATCCTAGCCACAATATTCGGAGATAGAGTCACCAGTGATACAACAATGAGTCTTTTTAAAAATATATTTTATTGATTTTTTTTTTTTTTTTTTTTTTTTTTTTTTTTTTTTTTTTTTTACTAAGAGTAAGGGAGAGAAAGAGTTAGAAATATCAATGAGAGAGAAACATCGATCAGCTGCCTCCTGCACACCTCCTATTGGGGTTATGCCTGCAACCAAGGTACATGTCCTTGACTGGAATCGAACCTGGGTCCCTTCAGTCCACAGGCTAATGCTCTATCCACTGAGCCAAACCGGGTAGGGCAACAATGAGTCTTAACTATGATTTGAGTCTTGGTCCTAAAGGGCGACTCTTGGGATTTCGTTCAGGTGCACTGGTTCACTTTTGCTGTTTTGATCAGCGCTCTGCCTGCAGTAGAAAATCAATGGCAATAGGTCAGTTAAACTCATAAATACAGGACTTATTCTAGGAACACACATAATAGCTATTATCTTTCCTCTGAGGAGTGAAAGGACATGTATAGTTGATGCCAGAGTGACTGTCTGATGTTATACTAAGATATTAATAAACCTAGGCTGGTCCCACCTTACCTAATGCCATAGATGGGAAGCAGATTGGGAAGATCCTCAGTAGGCTGCAGCACTGATCTACACCCAGAAGAAACCTCCATCTTTGTGTGAGGGCTCTCAGGAGGGACAAAAGTGATAACATTTCAGGTCTGAATCTGGAAGGATCAAGGCACTGAAGGGATGTTTAAGGTTTTATGGCCCTCAAAGGTGTGGTATGTTCAGGTGTAAGTGAAGTTTAGGACTGCTGTTTAGCACAAATAAAAATTCCAGGTGGTGTTGATATGGAGAGAAGCATTAGGACATCCCAGTGGTCCTTCCAGAGGCCAGAGGGATGTGCATGAGCACATGCCAAATTAGTGATTCAGCTTTTGGATTTCAGGCTTTCATTAATAGTAATAATAATAAAAACCTAATGCATTTTAACTGTATGGAATGGTTGCCTTTTAGAAATTATGCTGTGGGCATGGCAATTCAATCAGTACATTGCAGTTTTTCCTGTATCTCTCTTATGGCTAATGGTTTCTGTAAAAAAGGGCCAATTGATTTCTTTCTAAAATGTTGCTGCAGGGTGTAGAGACCTTTGTAGGTCATGTTTCAGCTCACAGGAAAATTTTATAGTTTAAATAGAAATTACGTTAACTGTGGGCTTTGAAATGGAGTTAAGGTTAAGCAAAGTTCTGCCTTTCGGTAGTTTATAGTATTCGGGAGGTCCCCATGCTGTGTCCAAGTAAAAAATGGTCAGGGTTGGGTGCAATAATACAGAAGGCTCAGTCTAATGACAAACTACTGAGCTGTACAAAGCAGTGCACCAGCTCATATAATGCTTTGATGGGTGATAGAACCAATGTTATGGTTTGAATTGTTTCCCCTCACCTCAAAAGATATGGTAAAAGTCCTAGGAATGTAACCTTATTTGAAAATAGGGTCTTTGCAGACATAATTAAATTAAGATAGGGTCATACTGGATTACATTGGTCCCTAAATCCCATGACTGGTGTCCTTAGAAGTCAGTGACACAGGGAGAAGGGGCTGTGTGACAATGGAGGCAGAGATTGGAGGAAGAACAAGGACTGTTGGCAACCACCTAGAAGAGGCCCAGAAGGACCCACCCCTACAGGTTTCAGAGGGACCATGGCCCTGCCCAACCCTTGATTTTGTATTTTTAGCCTCCAGATCTATGAAACAATACTCTTCTGTTGTTTTAAGCCTCCCAGTTTGTGGTACTTGGTTATGGCAGCCCTAGAAAACTAATACAACTAGTGTACAATTTGGGGGTCTAGTGCACTATGAAAATGCAGGGTCCTTGTTAAGAATTTTGAGGCTGTCGCAGTAGCTTATTAAACCAAGCTGGGGGCTCTTCTGAGTCCTGGGCCCAAGCTGGCTCTGGTTGCTGGGTTCTCAAAGTGCTGGACCCCTTGTGGCAGGACATGATTGAAATGGATGATTACAATCTGCACCAACCACAGGAAACCCAAAGGCCACTCACTTCTTTTTCCGACGAATGGCTGTGTATGTCACTCCAGTGACAAACAGAACTGCAAGAACTCCTGTGGTAGTCCCCAGACCTATTGCTGTATTTTGGAGAGCAGATGACCTCTGTATCTCTGCTCCTGTTAAGAAAAAAAAAAAAAAAAAAAAAAAAAAAAAAAAAAAAAAAAAAAAAAAAAAAGATCAGATGGTTTTTAATTGTCCGATTACTAAGAGGCTGTTCCAGATGCTCCAGGGTCCGTGGGAAGTTTCCCATCCAGGCGCTAGTGAATATTAATTATGGAAATGAAATGTACATTTAACCCAAGAAAAGTGCTCACTGTAGAGAAATCTCACAGGGCAAGTCATTGAAAGACGATTTACTAAATGACCTATTCGCCAAATGACCCATTTGCCTAATGACCACTTTGCCAAATGACCAATTTGCTAGAAGCCAATTCACTGAAAATCAGTTGATGGGATGTCCACTGCTTATCAATAACTGATGGTCAAACACACCTTACCCCAGGTCCCAGTGTGCTATGGGACAGAAGTGGGGTCCAAATAGTTGAGCAGATTCTAATGCATTTTTAAAAGTCCTCAATACTTCGGTGAAGTGGTCATTTACTTAATTAGTTTTCTGCAAAATGGCCTGCTTTCTGTAAGTTCACAAGAAGATCGTGGGCAGTGACTTGGAAGAAGGGTGCAGGAAGCTATTTTTTATACTCTGTTTTGATTGAGTATGGTTGCTCTAAGCACTCAATAAATCATCAGGCGGTATCTAAGTCTCTCCCCACAAAAGAAAAGCTGGCCAGTGTTTGCAAACACTGAATTCCCAGAGATGATTTCTTTCTTCCTTCATGTCACCCAGATTCAGGATTTTTTAAAAACGTTCACCCGAGGATGTGTTTATTGATTTTAGAGAGAGAGGATGGGAAGGAGGGATGGGAAAGAGAGAGAGAGAGAGAGAGAGAGAGAGAGAGAGAGAGAGAGAGAGAGAGAGAGAGAGAGAGGAAACATCGATTGGTTTGTTGGTTGCCTCCCGCACAAGCCTGGACTGGGGATCAAACCTTCAACTTTTGGTGTTCGGGAAGGCAATCCAATCAACAGCCCCTGGTCAGGGGCCAGATTTAGGATTTTGAAGTCTTAAGAATTAGCAACCTCATTTATAGGAACCCTTGCCCCTTCAACAATGAGTGAAATGATTAGCAGCTTTTCTCCAGGCGCTAACTTGCATGGAGTTGAGGAAGGAAGGCTGATTTTTGGTATCTACAAGGGGCAGACTGCACACAATTTCTGATTATCAGTAGGATTATCCTCTGACTTCCTATATGGAGAGCCTTCCCTTTGCCCCTGAAGCACTGTGTAAAATGTCACCAGCACATTTACCTCCTCTGCTATCTTTTTAGAGCTGCTGATATCTTGTATTGGGGGTGCTGAAGCTGCTGGGAAACAGGATTATTCTGCTTGATTTCACCCCTCCCCAGGAGACCCCATTATGAATCCATTCTTTCTCAGGACAGGAAGCAACTGCCAATTTTCTGGTGGTTGCTTTTGCATCTCACCTGGTTGCTGGTCCAGAAGCATTTCTTGGGTGACGGCCAGGGAGCCATTGTGGGGCTCAGGGGTAACCCCCAGGAGCTTACACATGAGTGGGTAGATATGGATGCTGTCAAAAGGCTCAGCCAGGTGATTCTTCTTGAAATCTGGCCCGAAAGCTCTGAATATGGTCCTCATGTCCTCGAGATCATTATCAAAGCCATGGTCTCCTTTGTTGAAATAAATTATAAGTTGCTGAAAAATAACAACAAAAAAACCCCCCATTTTAGATCCCAATTCACTGAAAGAATATTGCCCCTTAGTTAATATGCCTATCGGATCCATGAAATCTTTGAAAATTTAGATGACGAGGAAGGACACTGCTTTCCACACTGGCAGAGAGAGGAGCGAAGAATGAAAGATCTTTAAAATAGAATAAGTTAGAAAGCGTAGAAACAGCAAGAATATAATGATAACAATATTGGCAATGTCAGTAAGCTCAAGCATAGAGTGCTTATTATGTACCATGAGTTGTTCCAAATGCTTTACAAATATATGTTAACTCTTTTTATCCTCAGTGGCCCAGCAAGGCCACTGTTATTATCTTCCCTATTTTGAAGATGTGAAAACTGAGGACATCCCACCAACTGATTTTCAGTGAATTGGTAGTAGCAAGGTTTAGAGCAAGTGTCTGAACCCAGACTGTATGGTTCTAGAGCCAAGTATGTTTTTTATGGCATAAAAGTATGTGAGAGGATGAGTGTGTGTGTGTGTGTGTGTGTGTGTGTGTGTGTGTGTGTGTGTGTATGTATATATAATAGAGGCCTGATGCATGAAGATAAGTGCAAGAATAGGCCTTCCTTCCCCTGGCTGTCAGCACCGCCTTTGCTCCAGCCTGGAGCAGACTTTCTGCCTTCCTTAGTTCTGGCCTGGAACCACCTTTCTGCCTGCTTTTGCTCAGGCCCAGCGCTGCCTTTCCACCTGTCTTCACTCTGTCCAGAGCCACCTTCCGCCTGTTGCCTTGTCATGTCAACTTGCATATTTCCTTCTTATTGGCTGTGGGTGCCATGATCTTTGTCACAGAATTATAGTCAATTTGCATATTCTGTCTTTATTAGAATATATATATTTGGGGGGAGTTTGGAGAGGAGGGAATAAGGACTGTAGGTAATTGTTTAATGAATGCCAGTAGGATCTGTGCCCCTTTTCAAATAACTAAGTAACATCAATCACAACACTGTTTATATTTTCTTAGGACCAACAGATGTTCCAGCAGGTAAGAAATGTGGTGCTCTGTGCTTTGGAAAGTTGGCCTCATATTTGGCCAGGTGATTACAGAAAGCTCCTGTAACTCAGCTGAGGCTCCCTCACCCTAAAGAAACCAGTCCAATGACCTTTGAGGCCATAGGGAAGCCCATCAAGAGCAAGTGCCCCAGTGACGCCCTCATGTGGTTTGCAAGCTCTTTAGTTCCTGAAGAGAGAAGAGTAGCATCCACTTTACTCTGCACCTCAAGGCAGGCAGATGAATGGAAATCTGAGTGGTCCACTCAGTGAGATATACTGAGACCAAAAGATTTTCTGTTTAATTGTTAGTTTTCCAGAAGATTAAACTGATCATAGCATCCTATTCCCTCAAACTCTGGTTGGTCATGTTGGGAATGTGACTATCTCATTAAATGCCTTGGCCATACTTGCAACTTGTTACATCATGAGCTAGGGTTACAAAGAGGCCACTGATGTTGGAATCTCTCCTTGAAGAGGCCTTAGCTTTGGGTAAGCATCCTCAGTGGTTTGGGCTATTTGAGGGATTCCAAAAGACCAATAAATTGTTACACTTTATTGTGAATATTTCCACCACCATTACACAATAACCTAGTGAATTTTTTTCAAGACCTGTAGCAAGCTGAGAATATATAGATTGCAAACATAATTATGTTTGGCCCTGTCCACAGCCTTAGAAAGGGATATGTCAAGCTATACCTGAGATGGTCTTCTGTTATGTGATATTTAAATATCACCTCAACTTTGTTCTGACATGAATTATTGGTTGGTAGTTAAGAAAAACCAAACCATTTCAGTTATGTCTCACAATTAGCATTGATTTTGCTTATTTAAGTCTAATAAAATTTGTGTTGAGATAAAATTTACATACCATACAATTTACCCATTTAAAGTGTACAATTCATTGATTTTTAGTGTATGCACAGAGTTGTGCAACTATTATCAGAACCAGCTTAGAAGATTTCCGTCATCCCAAAAAGAAACCCTGTGGCCTTCTGTAGTCACTCCCCATTCGTCTCCAAGTCCTCTCCCCCTCTGGCCCTAGACAACCACCAATCTTATGCTCTATCTCTATAGATTTGCCTGTTCTGAATATTTAATTTAAATGGAATCATATTAATATGTGGTCCTTTGTATTTAACTGGGCATAATGTTTTCAAGGTTTATTTGAGTTGTAGCATGTATCAGTTCTTTGTTCCTTTTATTATTATTTAAAAATATATATATTTTATTGATTTTTTTACAGAGAGGAAGGGAGAGGGATAGAGAGCTAGAAACATTGATGAGAGAGAAACATCTACCAGCTGCCTCTTGCACACCCCTTACTGGGGATGTGCCCTCAACCCTTGACCGGAATCGAACCTGGGACCTTTCAGTCCCCAGACCGAAGTTCTATCCACTGAGCCAAACCGGTTTCGGCTGCACTTATGTTTTGATGTTTTCCAGACTGTCCCTCCCTAGTGGCTCTCTCCCAGATCCAAGATGACTTTATTCATTTAAAAATCAACTCACCCCATTGATGTTGTAACCAGAGTCCGCATACAGCAGGATTGGCAGGACCCGCTCATGCTTAGCATAGTGAAAGCGTTCTGGAAATTCCTCCTTCTTATAGACATGGAGGTGTGGATGTGCATTCTTCAGCGCTTCGTAAAGAGCTTCCTCTTTTCCTGGTTTGGGCAGGATCATCCCAAAGCCTCCATAGTCCACAATATCAAACTTGACTAAGTCTCTGTACTTGATGTAGTTGGTCAAGAGGATCTCAGTGACATTGGGCTTCTTTTTTACTGTAGTCATGCCGTGGTCTGATGTGATGATGACATTGAGGTGCTCAGTCAAGCGGTGTCTCTCAATGGCTTCCACCAGGTACCCAATGGTTCTGTCGATTTGCTGAATCATTACCCTTCTATTTTCCGTCTCGGGCCCGAATTTGTGTCCCACATTATCTGGCTCTCCATAGTACAGAGTCACAAAGTCAAAGTCTTCCTTAGTGAACCAGTTCATGACAATATCAATGTTCTCCCTCCACTCTGTCTCATTGCTGTCTGGGTGAGTGTAAGACTCCACCAGGGACCTCTGGACGGCTTCACCCTTGTATTTAACACCTCCCCCAGGATAGTGGAATGACGCCGTCTTCCTCCCCTGCAAGCACAAGAAGAAAATTCTATCAGGCCATTTCTCATAACAAGCAAAGCCCAACTGATCAACATCCCTACCCTTGTCCAGGAACCACATGGACTTTGGAGTTAGATGGGGAGGATTTCATTCTTGGCTTCACTACAATCTCATTGAATCTAAAACTCCATTAGCTGAAAGACATGCCAATATTTTATGCACTGATAGGAAAAGCAATGATGTCAATTAAAACACGATACACCAGGGATTGGAAGATGTACTCTTAACTTCGGAGATGGCAAAAATAAAAATTCTTAGAATGGAGGAAAAATGGCTCTAAGTTGGTGATAGTGTTGTTTAATCTCTTATGCTTCAGTGTTTCTACATGTAAAATGCCAAAAAGTAGGTTGAATTTTTATGAAGTTTGAGCCAATTAATTTTAAGGTAAAATGTTGGACATCATGTTTTGGCACATAGTAGGCACTCTTTCCCTCCAAATATAACAAGCCACCACAGGTCTTTCCCAGTGTGTGCAGTGGATAGTTAATATGTTTTCTTGCCCAGCACCCATTCCCCTGTCAACTGGTTTAGAGTCTCCTGACTTTCTCTGGAGACTCTTCTCTCTGCGCTGGCTTCATGCCAGGTTTGGGATGTGTTGGCTCCATTTCTGGCTCCAGATATAGGCTGAGGCTTTAGCTTGGATAGAGGACACTGCATCCTCTGGTCACTGTAGTTGGTTCAGCCTTGGGCCCATGTCCAAGCTAATAAGATACAATCATGGGACTTCCTCTGGGGATGTTGGAGAGGGGAGAAACTGCCCTACTGGTTCCCATATCTAATGCTTATAAAATTTGGGGGTGTTTGCAAGAAGGGGAGACTATCTTGTTTGCTGTGCAGTTTGCTCAACCACTGGGCCTGATGCCCTGCTCAGAGACAGAACAGGATGGCAGTTAAAAGTGTGTTTCGATGCTGGATTGCCTGGTGATAGTCTTTCCCACCACTTGGATGCATGAGACTCATGCTCTCCACATCAGTTTCCACATTTGTAAAATGGAGATGATTATGCCACTTCATGGGGTAGTTGTGAGGACTAAATGCATGTAGAACACATTAGTAAGCTAACGAGCTTAGTTTCTATTTTTCCTGGAGAGGGACAGAGAGCATTGGGCAAGGTAGCATGGTCAGGTAAAGAGGGGGCAACAATTATTCCCTCTAGTTTCTGTCTTCTGCAGGGAACTGAAGGTGTTCCTGGGATGTGCCTATACATCACAGGGCTGGGGACTGCAGAGAGAAGGTGAGATTGAGGACTTCAGTAGTGACAGAAATGACTGTAGGATAGGGCATCGAGTTCTTTACAACAGAGGAATTAGCTATGAAATATGGCTGAGTCTTGCAAGGCTCCAGAGAGGCCTGGGGTTGCTCCTTGACACTGAGATTTTTGTTGGTGAGGCCTGGTTACCTTCACTCCTCTATGTGAGACCACAGGCAACTAGGTAGAACAGCAAATTACAGTGAACAGGAAAAGGGTCATGGCCTTCCTACAGTCTTTCATGGGAAGAGCCTATATGTTTCTTCCTTTTCTTGTCTCCAGAGAGTAAACCAGGGAAGGGTGTGTATGTATCTGAAAGAGTAGAGCACAGGCCATGCTCCTACTCTAGGCTGCTGGGACCACCACAGGGTCTATGGAGAGGGTAGCGGGGCATCTGGGAAGGAGAGTTTGACTTGGATTTGAGATAAAGGTTCTACCATGAGCAGAGTTGATTCTTCAGAAATGGAGCTATTTTAACAAAACAGGCGACTACAAAGTCATGAAAATATTCTTTTAAAAAAATTAAATATATATAGAGAAAAATACAACTTGTTGTTCTACTTATTTATGTATTCATTGGTTGATTCTTGTATGTGTCTGCGCTGGGCATCAAATCTACTACCTTAGCATATCAGGATGATGGTCTAACCAGCTAAGCTACCTGGCCAGGGCATGGAAATATTCTTAAGTGATCTGCTCCCCAGCAGAAAGGTGGTTTTGGACAAAGTTTGGTAAAATAATTAGGAAAAGAAAATAATTTTCTGTATGCTAACCAATGTATTATTAATGAGATGGACACATCTCACTAAGTAGGTCTACTTTTGCAAAGCAGCTCCTCAATCAGGAACGGGCACATAGTAGATACTCAATAGATTTTTGGTTCAGTGAATGAATGGCCTTATTATTTGGGGAGCAAGTGCTTTTCTTCATCTCTGCTAAACTATTATCTTGAGGGCTGTTTTGTGACACTCCTTGTATCACCCATGATTTGGATGCTCTGAAAAACACTCTGAAGTTCATTGGTTTCAGTGGAACCAAGGGATGGTGATCATGTGACTATGTTGATAATATGGAGAATAAATTACTAGGAAAGAATTTTGGGATAATGGCTCCTAGGTTATGGCTATTTTGTAAACAAATGAGCAGAAAAATACAACCAAGAATGATGCCAAAACTTCCCATGTATGTTTGAGAAGTAGGAAAGCAATTTGGAAATTGTAGGGGTTACTATTGGTGCCCCACCCAGGTCCCCTTATTGGACCAACGCACCCCCCCCCCACTTCTGTGAGACTCTCAGCTGCCTCACCATCTAGAAAATTACCCTCAACCAAGTAGCCAAGACCTGTCTCATCTGGGAAGGTGTTTCCTCCACCCCCAGCTGCTTGTGGTGAGTGATTGACAGGAGGACAAAAGACAGGTTTCCTGGCCTCAGGGTGGGATAACATTGGGGTTCAGTTCATGTTCCAGAGCTCCCCATGGGGTCAGGCTGAAGCTGGTCTCCAGCGAGGACCACATCTCACTTAACTCTTTCCCCTGGCCTGTCAGTTTTCCTTACTCCCATCTCTTGACACTTCTCCCTCAATGCATTACCCACACTGAATTCCTGCCTCAGGCTCTGCTTTTAGGAAATGTGACCTAAGATTCTCAATACTAACTACTTTGCAAGGCTTCAGGAGCTCTGCTATCCGTAGCTATAGGTGAAATATTATCCCCTCTACTCTCCAGCATTCATTTTCAATTATGTGATCCAGTTTTATTTTCTCTAAAGTGCTTTCCCCAATCTGAAATCATCTTAATTTGCTTACTTATTTATTGTCTATTTCTCGCCTCTAGAATGTGAGCTCAAGGAGACCAGGGACCATGTCTTTCTTATTGACCACACTTTCACTGGGACCCAGAACAGGCCTGGCTCAGAGTAAGTGCTAACTGTTGATTAAATGCATGCTGAATGAATGCATGAATCATCTCTTCTGATTAACTTATGGAAATCATTATAGAATCGCTTTCTCTTTTGGGTTCTAGCATGTTATTTGTAACCTCTGTAGGTAACACATTTTCTTTCTGATAATAGAATTTCTATGGTTGATTTAACTTGCAAATCCTCTAATATTTATTTATTGCATTTCTGATTGGCAATCGACATAATTCTCAGTTTTTAGCAACGGTGCTTTGTTTAACTTACATATAAATTGTCTTTGCTCTGAAGTATGGAATTGACTGGAAGGATGACACTTCTAACATTTTGTAGAATGTAGTTTGACCAGCTGTTTTATTATTTAGAATAATTGACATTGAAATTCCCAGGGACTTAGGCAGCCCTGCATATCCAGTTGAATTCCTGATGTTTGCATGTTAAATCTCAGTTGTTCCCTTCTTAAAATTGAAGTATTTTTGTGTGTTGTATTTTCAACACACACCTTCTTTAAAGATATTCCAAGCTGTTGTCTTAGGAAACTGATTTTTCTCACTTGGTCCCATAAGAATTTTAGGAGTTTTGCTGCTCTGTGAAATGAGCTCCAGAGAGAAATGTGTGTGAGTGTGCATGTACACACACACACACACACACTTGACTCTGTTTATTTGGGACCCATGATAATAAAAAGTGCTATTTTCAACAAATACTTCTGAGAAATAATTTGAGCACTTAATTGGATGCAAAAGAGTTGGTATTTACTATTCTACCCTTTAATTAGCATAATCAGTGTTTCTAGTAGCAATAGCAATTGCAAAATCGCTAGTTTTATTAGGTTCATTATTCTCCCTTAGTGTAGTGTTGCATCGATGTGGCTATTACTTTTAAGTTGCTTTTTAAAAACAAGAGTTGGTACTTTCACAGGGAAATCCTGACTATTGGGTTTTGTACAGATTCACCAAACTCTTCAGAACCAATAATTAGAGGAAAAGTCAATTTGGTTTTGCATTTTGTCTTGTCTCTTCCCTTAGGTGACATAATTAATGTCACAAGGCACACATTTTATGAAGGTTCCTGTGCTTTGGTGGGGAATATGTGTGGCTTAGGGAAACAAGTTCCATACTGATTTGAGGGAATGGTCGAGTGAGAAGAGATGGACTCCATGTATTTAAAATTCAGAAGTCAAAATTGGTTCTGGGCATTTTCATTGCCTTTCTGTGCTTAGGAGGAACCACTGAACAGAAGGCAGCTCTACGTTCAAGATTCTGTTTTCTCCCTCCCACCCCTTTGGAGGAGAGATTGTTATTCTTAGAGCCTCTATGATGCATAATAAAGACACAGTTTGGGCCAATATTGGGATGCATTACCTTGCTATTCAAGGCAGATCCTGCTCACAGTTCTTCCAAGTTTGGAAGCAATTGTTTGGGAGATTTGGCTTACACTGAGAACCAAGCTGCTTTCCCATTCTCTCCCCAACCCCCTCCTAGTGCTTGCCTACTGTGGTCCTGTTACAGACTCTTGGCACCATGCCAATCTCACTCAGATCATGCTCTGCCTTCGCACTGCTTACGCTCTATAGCTTCTCTGGAAAGGGGGGAGCATATTCTATAGTTTTCCTAGGTCTTACAGTTATGGCTGCCTGCCTTTCTCTGAGAATTAGGACTTGTGAATGAGGTGAAGTACCTTGATCATTGATCAAGTTCAGTTATTGGGGGTGTTCATCAAAAATCCAAGGTTCCAAATGGAGCCTCTCAGTTTGTACCCTGACCTTTAGTGAAGTCCTGCTGGAATGTGGGTGTGCTTGTGGGCTTGAGTAATGGACACACAGGTGGGCAGGAATCCCATCTTTTAGGCATCATCTACGAAGGCATGTCATTCTCATGCATCTTGATGGATTCAGGCAGCGTTAGTGTCACTGAGGAGAACATTTTAGTCATATTAAAGGTTCATGTATCAATCTCCACAAAGCTCACCAGGAGGAGACTTGGGAGAAGGATGGATCTTCCCAGTGATGGATACGGGGTAGACCTCCTTCCTCCAGCCCTGCCTGGAAACACAGATGTGCCCCCAAACGGTGTTTGGGGCCAGCTGGAGTGCTACGGCTGGGGTGCTGGCTCTGGGCCACAGGTTTGATCTGATTGCAGCGGCTTTTCTGTCAGGCTCTCAGGGAGCTGGCTGATGGCCCTGTCCCATGGCAGGAACTGCCAGTGGCAGAACGAGATATACCAATTGGACATTCACTTGCCAAACAACTGGCGTGTTGTCAATTGCCTGGCCCCGCACCAGATCCTCTTTTTGCATAACCACTTATGAATTCAGCAAAGAGGAAGAACACTCTGATGATGAATTGAGCAGAAGGAAACAAAGTTCTGCAAATAAATGACAATGAGATATGAACCATGAATAAGAAAAATAACAGAAAAGGGGAATGCTACCATAGGCCCCATGCCAGTGAACAAATACCATGGCAAGAGACTAAAGAGGCCCTGGGTTTTGAATAGTGAATTAAAGAAGACTGTCCAGACCTCCCTAGCAGCGAGGCAAATAGAAGATTTATTATGAAATCCATGGCTAAATGTTTTGGCCATAGAAGTAGTATGTCATGATTAAGTGTTAAGAGTTACTGAATGCAGGGTTGAGTTTAAATTTCAGTCCTGTCTCTTATTGGCTTTGTGACTTTGAGAAGTTTGGCACTGCTCTGAGCCTCAGTTTACTCAATTGTTAAATGGGTATAATCATAGCACCTGCCTCAGAGTTGTTATACATTAATATATATAAAGCACTTAAATCAGTGCCTGGCTCATAGTGTTATGAGCATGATTTTCTTGGGAGGACAGAATTTATTTGTGTGATCTATTTCTTAAAGTTTAAAAATGTGACAGAAGAAGGATGAACTAAGGCCCAACAGCTAGGGAAAAAATGAACCTGAAGTAGGATAGGATCATTGGCCACCCCCTGTGATTATTCTAGAGAATTGTCCATTATCGCAGCTCCTAGCCTCATGTATTTAGATTAAAAAAAGAAAGAAATTAATTAAACTTAAATACAATTAAAATTCAGTTCCTTAATCTTACTAGCCACATTTCAAGGGCTCAATAACCACATACACCTGGTGGCTTCCATATTGGACTGTGTGCAGTAGAACATGTCCATTATCATGGAATGCTCCATTGGATAGTTCTGATCTAGAGTTGCAGTGACCAGCCAAGAAAGTGCTAAAATCATTTAGCTCCATTCATAAGCATGACTGACAGTTTTTTGGCATTTAGATTTATGTGTCTTACAGGCATTATCTCAGTTAATCCCCCCAATGACCCTATGAAGCAGGGACAATCTTTATTTTATATATGGGGCAACTCAAACACAGAGAAGAAGTCATTGCCCAAGGTCATGCAGCTGGAGAGGGTGGAGGCAGCTGATATCCTGCTACAGGAGTCTGAGTCCACAAACAGTATTCTGAGCTGCTACATCACACCATCTTCCCATGTAACATGCTTAGTGTGGGCTTGGAGCACAGAGAGGCAGCCTTGGTACCCAGGATAGATTTGGAGCAATGGCTGGTGTCATGTGGAAGAAGAAAGAGGTCCTATTCTACAGTGACGACTGTAAGCTCATTGACAAAATGCAAACTGGCAACAGGTTTTCGGGCTGGAGTTGAATACACAGCTCTGATTTCTGCTTTTTCAAAGCAATAATAAATGGCCGTTGGAATCCTTTCAAGTGAATGTTCTCATAAGAGCTTTTCATGGTCTGAAGATGCATTAAATGGTCAACTTCATTCCCAAGGGATTTTATGCCTAAGTCTGAGGAAGTGTACAAACAGATATTTATTAAAGAGCTGCTGGGTCCAGACCCTATGAAGAGCCCTAGAGGTACAATCATGATTAAGCCAGTGTATGTCCTGACTTGTTCATCCATAATAGCTGAAAAGTACTGAGCATTTCCTCTGTGCCCACTCCCTTTCACACATATATCATTTAATCCTTACCTCAAATCTATTAAATAAGCACACCATCATGATCCCTAGCTTCACATTTAAGGAAACACATGTTTAGAGAGGCTAAGTCATTTGCCCAAGGTCACACAGCCTTTAATCTCCATCCCACATGCGTTAGAATGAGAGGCAATATCCCTGCAAGCCAGCCTAGGATTTCTGACTGTACCTGTCTCTGGGCTGTGATCCAGAGGGGGAGAACACCATTGTCCCACCACTCAGTCTTGTTCAGTGTGGTCTTGAAGGAGTACTTCCATTTTGTCTCAGTGTTAAACATCATGTTGTGTATGACTCCATGATCTTCAATCCAGCGACCTTGGGGATAAAGGAGGGAAGGTATAAGCTCTATGAATGGGTGCTGCTATGAGTATTAATGTGATCTTAAGACCACCTCCTCCAGCACCCTTCTCGTTGGCCTACATCTTTTGGTGGACTATGGCTCCAGGTGGCCACCTGGGGGCTTCAGACTTGTTTTTCTGGAAGTGCAAACTTTGGAAGGACTCACCACCTCACTCATGCCAGATTGGATCTGCTCTCAGGAACAGACCTCAAAGCCCAGGGGGAAGCTGACATGGGCTGTGGAAGCTGATGAAGAAGGAAGGAAGGCAGGGCACAGGGAGGCCAGGTTCCTTGGGTTATTTATGCACCCAGAAGGATTTGGACACTTCCTGTGGGATTATTTTTCTTATCTTCTGCTTGTGATGATCTGATTCAATATTGAACATCCAGTCAGCCCGATTCTTAACAAACCTCCCAGGGCTTCTCCTAGGACTCCCATGGGCTGTGCTGTTCGAGAGAACCAATGGAATCAGGAGGATTGCTAGGTGTGGATAGGTATAGACTTATTTCTCTCTACTTGAGGGAGGAAGGTGGATGCTGGAGAATGTGAGTAAGCTAGATTGTTCCTGAAGACATAGAAATTGAACCGAGTCTGAAAAATCCCTGTGAACCAGGGAAAAGGGGAGTGCACATAGGAAACAGTGTAAGGGTAGAACTGAGCTCCTACTCCTCCCTGTTTCCTAGAAGAGAAAGACCCTCGATGACCCTACTGACTTAATAAGTTAGTGAGGATTTCTCTTATGTCCAAGGTAAACAGAGGCAGGCAGGACATTCATGGTCATGGGAACAGGAAAGGGAAAAGCTCTCCTTTGGGTCAGTCACCACTCGGCCAAAATTCCCCTCAGGTGGCCAAGGTTTTCACCTGGGAAGATGCAAAAAGAATTGTTGCTATAAAGCTTTAAACAGTTGTTTCTGCCTAGTAGGTAGGCCAGCCAGCCATACCGGAAAGAATCTGTGCTGTTGCCAGGGGTTGGGGTCTTGGAATGTCAAAATTCTCGGTCAGGGACCCAATTAGACTGTTGGCAGAGGAAGAGCAGTGACCTCGAGCTGGGTGCCACTCCGACATGGCTTCTGAACTTGCTGTGTGAACTTGAACAAGCCCCTACCCATGCTGGCTGTGGATGCCTATGTAATAGGGTAGGGTTTGTGTAATGAAATCATGGCACACATGTACCAGCTATGCATCATCTCTCCCAAGTCTTTGGGACATTACTTCATGCAATTCTAATAGACCTGCAAATGGGTATTTTTATAGTTCCCTTTAGAGATTTCTTCCTTTATAGGAAACTGAAGCACTAAGTTTGCTTTAGGTCATGCGGCAGAGCCAGGCTTTGAACCTTGGAGGTTTGGTTATTACCAATGAATTTTTGTTATTTTATTCAGGTAACATTTACATAATTTAAAATTAACCATTAACATTTTATTTATTTATTAAAACAAAATTCCCCCTAACCCCTACAACTGTGCCAGGCCCCATTTGAGGTGCTTTTCATGTTTTATTTTTTTTCCAACAACTCACAAGCACTATCATTATAACTTACTTTTCAGGCGAGAAACAGGCAGGTTAAATGCATCTAAGACTACACTGGCAATTAAATGGCAGAGGGTCAGGATTTGAACACTTTCTGGTTCCTGAGAATACATGATTCACAGTAACTGCCTTCTAAAATAATCCCAATATTGCCATACTAGACCTCCACCCAATTTTCTGAAAGCCAATAGTGACCCACTTATTATTCTCATAGCATCCAGTTTTATGTGCAGAATGATATATATCCATGTCTTATTGAACAATTGCTACAAAAACTGGTAGGTGACATGTTCACTCTTAATGGAGTTGTGCTAGAACTACCGTGTTTCCCTGAAAATAAAACATCCTTCAAAAATAAGACCTAGCGCATGGAAAGATAAGACATCCCCTGAAAATAAGACCTAGCGCAACTTTGGGAGAAAAAATTAATATAAGACACTGTCTTATTTTCGGGGAAACAGGGTACCTACTTACTGTTATCTAGAAGTTATTAGAGTAGTCACAATATCTCCACAAACTTTAAAACTACATCCCCTCCTAAGCCTCAGTTAATATTAATAATCTACTTATCATGAGGCCAGTGTTTCTGATCTTTTGCCCTCCAAGACCTAGGAATTATAGCTTTATGTGGCTCAGGCTTCAAACAGCTTTGGCCACCGACACAGGGATCAAGCTAGGATGAACTAAGGACCGTTTATCTGCTTTGCCCCTGGTTGATATGAGAGCAACACCACCAATCAGATATCTCTTTGCCCAGTGATAACCATTAACATTTTAAAGTGTACAAATTCAGTGGCATTTTGTGCAGTGTTGTGAAATAATCACCTCTCTCCAGTTCTAAGATATTTTCATCACCCCAAAAGGAGACATTGTATATATTAACATTCTTCCATCCCCTTGCCCCTTGTCGGCCACTGATTTACTTTTTGTTTCTATGGGTTTGTCTATTCTGGACACTTCGTAGAAATGAAATCATTCAATATTGACTTTTTGTGCCTGGTTTTTTTTTTTTTTTCTTACTGAACACAATGTTTTCCAGGTTCATCCGTCCTGTAGTATGTTTTTATACTTCATTCCTTTTCATGGCTGAATAATTGTCTATGTCTGGAAAGATCGGAATATTTTTATCCATTCATCAGTTGATGGACATCTGGGTTATTTTAGTTTTTTTGTCTACTGTGAATAATGCTGCTATGAACATTCATGTATAGATAACTGTTTGACTCCCTCTCTTTTCCCCCCTCTCCCTTTCTCTCTGAAATCAATAGAAATATATTAACACTCCCCCTTTCCCCAGGTTCCCTGGCCCCATTCTGGCCCTTGCTGAATCCTCACTTCTGGTATATGGGGTCTGGGAATCTGCGTTTAACAAGCTCCCCAGGTGGTTTTAGTACCCACTGACTATGGCAGAACCACTGGTTCAGGGACTGTTAATCATTCACAGATGCGTATTAATCATTAACATACATGCTTTAATTCTAGCAGATGTCCCATTACCGAGGAACCAGGGGGAGGGCAGGCAGCCATCAAAACCTGGCTCATCCCAGTAACTGGGAAAGCTTGGGGGTCCAGAGTCACTGGGAGGAATTGGGAGAAGGAATGGGAGAAAGCAAGGATGCCATGGATAAAATAACTTCCCCCTGCTATACCTTACGGATGCTGTTTGCGTGCCCTGGGATCCAGAGGTCAGTTATAATTTCAGTTAAGTAGACTAGTCTGGGAACCAATAATATAATTCATTTCCCCCTTAAAGCGATGTTACCCTAGTTTCAAACAACTAAGCTAAAATGAGCTCAGGAAGCATGACCCTTTCATTCTGTGGCGTGGCTAGTCTCAGTAATTGCACAAAGAGAACCGTCTCTTGGATATTTGGGTTATTTCCACCCTGACACTTAAAAGCATGTTCTAAATCCATCCAGCAGCTGGGGACCACTAATGACCCAGCAGAGGTTGCCACTCTCCCTTTGATTCTTCCTTCCTGATGCTGAGCCTTTTTATCCCAGCCAAGGGCCAGTTCTGGAATGTGGGTGAAACATGACAGAGGAGAAGAAAAGCTGAGAAACAAACAGCTGTAGGGACCAGCATTCACATTGTACTTTAATTTCATTTTCTGCTCTGGAGACAACCAGAGACCTGGCTGGAAAAACTACATGAAGGGTACCCTGTGGGTTGTGCCTGGAGTTCTGGAAGCTGCAAAGGAGCAGGTTTCACTTGGGTTAGGGGTGCTGACCTCACGGCAGTATGATGCTGCACAAGGGGGCCTGGACTGGAGGAGAGGTCTTGGCTCCTGTAGTCCTCATGCTCACTCTGAGCCTCAGTTTCCCTTTTTGTAAAATAAGCCAGGATAATGATTTCCAAGGGCCTTTTCGGCTGTGTCATATGGAGAATTTGTCATCCGTGTCATTTCAATGTCTGGTGATACAGGTAATTATGCAGTGTAGGAAGTAGGATGAGCTATCCTCATGAATGAGATTTCTGCTGCTAGCTAATTTTGTTTTAATCAGGGTACAATGCAGACTCCCACACCATATCAGTTACGCAAGGTGTGGGTAAATTCACCCAGCCGAGCATTTCATGTCTGGGAACAAACCCAGATAGAATATGTTTTGCTGTTGGTTCTCAGGAACTGACATTTATTTCTCAAACTTGCAGAGTGAATTTAGGAAACTATGAAATCCAGAGTTTGGTCTAACTTTTTCTTTCTCCTCTATTTCAAATATTTTTAAGCTAAGTACTATCCTAGATTGTTTCAAGGTATTTACAGCTATGGAAAAGGGGAGAGATTTTAAAACAGAAAAAATATGTTCTGGAGTGCCTGCAGTGTCCACAATCCCCCTACTCACAAATACTGCTGAAAGGCAGGTCTAAGCACCATATTTGTACCATGTGACGTGTCCTCCCTATATTCAACTGGTTGACCTGAAAACCAGTTCTCTCTTTCTCAAGACTTGAACCAAGAGACACAGTAGCTAATCAGCCAGTGGTTGACCATGAGCAAAAAGAGAAAGATGGCAAGAGTGAGAGAAGCAGAGATAAAGTCCATGGGGCTGAGAGCCAGAAAGAGGAAGTTTTCCTTCTCTAATTGCCTTTAATTTGGTTCTCAGATCCATGAGTTTGCTTATTAGAGCCATGCAATGCAGTCCTTCCCCTTGAGCTAGCATGAATGGATTTCTGTTTCTTATAACCATTTTTCTCTGACAAGGCTGAGAGAAGGCATTCAATAGATGTCTGTTGAATTTAATAGAATAAACTCCCTCCCACTCCCCTGCTCCATTTGCAGATGGTTAGGTATAATCTGAACAAATAGAAGGCAGAACTTTATTTAGTCCAAAGTCCATTTGGCAAATAATACTTTAGTGGGATTAAAGTAAACCATGCTATAATTTAATAACTCAATAAGATCCACCCTCTCCCAACATTTCCTCAGCTTCTGACTACTAATTTTCAGGTGTAATAGGATATATATATATAGGGTGTTCCAAAAAATGTATATACACTTGAAATTTTGAAAATGAAATGTACTTAAGTAAACACTGCCTTTATACTTATTCAAAATGTGAACACAATTTTTTTTGGGGCACACTATATTTATACATAGTCCATTTGGGCATTGACATACTTTTATGCATTTACTTATTTAGTAATTTGAGGACCTACTATGTGACATTTACTAAATCTACTATATAAGCTATAAATGTATCTTAATTTTCCTTCTTATTTGTGAAGTCCAGTGTTTCATTAAGTTCACATTCCCAAAACCAGAGAAGAAAATATCTTATTAACCTGCTAGTATGAAATCAGCAAGGAAGAACAACTGCCATATCAAGTCAACCAATCACCTTAAATCAGACCAATGCTCAAGTTTTGAGCAGATAAGCTCATTCAAAACCACAGCCAAGACACTGATGGAAAAACAGCCCACATGGGATCTCAAAACCACATTCATCTCAAATCTAGTATTGGGGGGCACCACTTATTGATAACATAATTAAAGTATTGAAATGAGAACAGGTGTCCCAGTGCACAATAGAAATTTAACACTTTATCAACTCCTGCTCTAGAAATGAGGCTTGACCCCAACGCTAGCACCAGATTATAGCAGCCCTTCTCTGGATGGAGAAAACAAAATCCTAATGCAACCATTTTACTAAGCTGCTCTTGCTCATGTGTAAATGCAAATGAGAAATGCTGACATTGCTTCTTTTTGACATTGCTTTTTAATTATGGCCATCAATAAACCACTTTATCCTTGAATAAGACTGAGACTGGCTCTAAGGCAGAGGCAGGATTCCTTAGGAACTAGGCCAGGAGACAATGGGCTTTCTCACCCCTGCCTTTTCCTTTAATTTGCTGTCAGAAATAGAAATGCTCTATCTTCAAGAAGCTGGAAGCAGATGAGCTGCCCTTGAGTTTCAGTGGGAACCCTATTGATACACAGTTATACTTGGGGCTTGACTTACTAGCCACAGTCACAGAGACAGGATCTGTCCTTGCGTCTGCATTTTACCTCACTTCACTTTTTCCTCTTAGCGCTTTGATAAGCTCTTTCCTTCCAAAGATATGACCACATTCTTATCCCTAAACAGGCAGATGTGACCTTATTTGGAAACAGGGACTTGTAAAAGTGATTAAGTTAAGGATATTGAGACAAGGAGATCATCCTGGATTACCTTTATGGGCTCTAAAAAAAAAAAAAAAATTACCTTATAAGAAGCAGAAGAGGGAAAAAAAAATCAGAAGAGGAGAGGATACAGACAGGTGGAGGCAATGTGACCAGGGAGGCAGAGACTGGAGTGATGCTGCTACCAGCCAAGAAATGCTGGCAGCCACCAGAAGAGACAAGGAGCATTTGCTCCTAGAACCTCAGGAGGGAGCACAGCCCTGCTGGCATCTTGATTTTGGATTTCTGGCTTCCAGACATTTTGTTGCTTTAAGTCACAAGCTTATGGTACTTTGTTACAGCAGCCACAGGAAACTAATACACTTGTGCTGTCAGTCTCAAGTGGTTTCAGCTTCTCTTCTCACTCAAAGCCTTGGAATCCAGAGCAGTCATGATTTTTTGCTTGGTTGCTGTGGTGTTTTGGGCTGATCCTTCCTCTTGTGTGGTCCATGGACCTTTAGTGTTAATATCACCTGGGAGCTTGGTAGAAATATAGACTCTTAGGGGCCAGCCCACACCCACTGAAGCAGAATCTGCATTTTAACCAGATCCCTAGGTAGTTCATATATAAGTTCAAATTTGAATAGCACTGGTAAGATTCTGAGCTGACAATTAGATCTTATCTCCACTTGCAAGAATTCTAGTTACTTCAAAGTTAAATCTGTTAAATATGGCATGGAGATTATGTAGAAACCAAGCCAAACTCTTAAATTAGAAATGCATACTGATGTGTTAGGATGCATTGACATGATGTCTGGCATTTGCTTTAAAAGATTCCAGAATGGAAGGAAGGAAGGAGAGAAGGAAGATGGGAAGGAAGAAAAGGGCATTGGGTAGGGACAATGGAACTAGGTTGGCAAAATGTGAACAGTTTCTTGCAGCTTGGTTCTGGGTACATGACAGTTCATTGTGCAATTTTCTCTGCTTTTTTTGCAGAAATTTCCGTAATGAAAAGTTACAAGATACGTTGGTTTCCCAGCTGTCTTTATTTACAAGATTGCATTTTTTCTCGCCTTTGTGGAAATGACTGGTGTTGGAGGGGCATCTTTTTGTTTCAATCTGTGGTTTCTTTGCTCTTTTTGCCTGTGCTTTGGGCTTTGTTGACTTCTAGGACTTTTTAGCGGGGAGCTCCTGCTGGGGGAGACCTATGGGATCAGATTAAGGTTTACAATATCTTCTAACTAGGTTTCCAACAAATCTGCTGGGCTTGTATTGTTATTGGCAGCAGGAATTTAATTTCCTTTCTCTTTTCCTACCTCCATTACATTTTGCAGACTGTTTCTCTATTGGCTAGAATGTCATATGTGTGACCTTTGACTCTCAGATTTACATGTGACTTGCATATTATATATCTAGTCCAGGGATTCTCAACTAGGTGGTGATTTTCCCACAATATCTGGAGCCAATTTTGGTTGTCACAACTGAGGGAGGGATGCTGCTGCATCTAGTGCGTAGAGTCCAGGGATGCTGGTAAATACTCCACAATGTACAAAACAACCCCTCAAGACAAAGAATGATCTGGCCCCAAATTTCAATAGTGCTGAGGTTGAGAAACTCTGATTTAGTCTTAAAGATCATTCAGGTACATTTGACCACCCTTCTTTTGCTCCTGTCTCATGTAGGCAAGGTGGACAAATGACTAATTACATCTGTGGGAAATTTTTACCTACTATAAATTGATTTGGGGATGGAATATAAGTGACTGATGATTTGTGCAAGCTGTGCATTGTATCACCCACATGTTATTCATGAAAGCAACCACCTAGAATTGGGCTGTACACTATTTATATGGCTGTAAGTGGTGGCTCTGATTTGGGGGTTGCCTGGGGCAGGGTTCTGGAACTGGAAGAGACTAAATATCTGGCCAGCAGGGGCCCCGAGGCTACCATCAAGGGTTCTTTCAAGGAAGGAGAAAATGTTGAACAAAGAGGACCTCATTTTTATTATTTGTGACCATAGTCTAGTTATGGAGCAGCTCCTTTTCACCCTGGGGCCATATCTAAAATTGTCAAATGATAATATCATGGCTTATGCTGTTGATATATTTTGTCTGAAACATAGTGGTGATAGCTTCTTAGTTTCAGTCAGTTCCTTGGGGGAGAAAATATATTTATACTGCCTCCATAAGACTTTCTATCCACCCACCATTTGCTTAGCAGAATTTCCTTAGTTTCAGTAGCATAACTTACTCTTACTGGTCCTCAATCATTTTGCAATAAAAACTGAGTTTGCAAAAATGTTCATTGTCATTACTAGTGATGGAGCAGTAAGTACAGGCTTCTCAAGAGAGATTAAGACAGAGGGAATTAGTTGATTTCAACTAGCACAATGAGCTGCTAACCCTCAGAGAATGACTCTTCATTTTGGTGAGATCTGAGGGGAATTACAACAGAGTTCAGGGAGATGGAGGAACAGTGCTGGGAGGTGGTTCTTTGCATATGTAATCACTGAATCCATGCCCCGTGAGTAGCCCCATAGATACAGGTATGATTTCTTGGGACTGAGTACTGCGTTGCAGGACTGCAAATCCACATCCCTGCACCATCAGGCCTGGGCTGGTGAGGTGGGCTTCTGCATTTCTGCCAGTTTTTCTTCCCTTGTTCCTCCCTCTAATAATAGTCCCTTATTTTTTCCTGGGGACTCACCAGCCCACCACTCACAGTCCATGTGCTTTGTGTGGTGCTTGCTACCTGCCATCCTGACCTGTGGCATGCAGGCCCAGCACCATTCCATCCCCTTGACCATAGCAATTGGTTTTGAGAAGCAGATTGGCCTAATGAGAGTCATCTTGGGAACTTTGTGGTCACTCTTAGGAAAAAAAAAAAGAGTGAGAGGAGAGGGAGAAGGATAGAGAGGGGGATTATTTTGATAATATAATTTGAGGATGTAGCCGTATCTGAAATTATCAATGAATTATGTGTTAAATTGTGTTCCCCCAAAAAGATACTTTGCAGTCCTAAACCCTAGACCTTAGAATGTGACCATATATGGAAATAGGGCCATTATAGAGATGAGGAGTGGGATGGCCCTCTTATCCAAGTGACTCATGTCCTAATGAGAAGACAGCCATATGACACAGGGAGAACTCCACAGATTGCATGGAGGACTGTAGTGATGCATTCACAGTCCTCTTTCTCCTTCTTCTCCTTCTCTCTTTCTCTTCTTCAAAGTCATCACCATATTCATTTTCATCTTCCTCCAATACTGATGTGGTGACACACTGTGATGTGGGGAGTCCAGCCTCTATGGTCACTCACTGTCCCTCCTGCATTGACCCCTGGGGCTCAGAAGTTAAACCATAATTCTGAGTGCTTTCTGGAGCTCCACCCTGGGGAACTATCCCATGCTTTCTGTTGCCTTTAAACAAAAACTGAGCTTCATCAAGGACCTGTTTGAGGTAAACAGAATTCCAAGATGGCCCCAAGATTCCTGCCCTCTCATATGCACACCTTGTTTAGTTCTCTCTCCTTGCACCTGGGGGTTACCTGCGACTTGCTTCTAACCAATAGTACATGGAAAAGTTGAAGGGATTTTGCAGATGTAACTGAGGCCCCTAATCAGTTCACTTTGAGTTCATCAAAAGGGAAGGAATTTGGGATGGGCCTGATATAATCAGGTGAGTTCTTAAAAGAGGGTCTCGAGGAAAGAGACACTTTTCTGCCGGCCTTAAGAAGCAAGCTGCTGTGACTTCTAAGCTGCAAGGAAATGACTTCCTAAAACCATGTGATCTTGGGAGAAGATCCCAGCCTGGCTGATACCTTGATTGCAGCCTTGCAAGACCCTGAGCAGAGGACAGAGCTCAGTCATGCTCAGACACCTGACCTATGGAAACAGATAATAAATGGCTATTGTTCTAAGCTGCTAAGTTCATGGTAACTTGTTACACAGCCATAGAAAACTAATGCAGCCCTAACTGGTTTGGCTAAGTGGATAGAGCACTGGTTAAAAAATTATCTCTCCCTTAGCCTTTCCCTCCTTCAAACAGCCAGGACTCCTGTTCTCCATGCCTCAAGGAAAGGATGGCATACAAGAAAGGGTAGAAGGCAGAGACGCCTCTGGCTTTGGAGTGTCACAAGCTTGATTCCTTATGGGTGCCATAGGGGAGTTAGGGTGCAGAGAATGGTCTGGGGGGACACAGTTGAGAAACAACAAAGATTCCCAGTCTGATGCCCTGAGCTGTCAGAGAAAGGAAGCAGAGGTGGATGGATCCCTACGAAAGCAGCTCTTTGTCTCTCTCCCTCACTGAACTACAGAGAAACAGAAGCAAGTCCCCCAAATGGTCTGTGGGATCTTGGAGCACAGGGAACATGAATCTGTGTGGTAGGACAAGCCCTGGAAAGATGGCAAGACCATAGAGACACATGTGTCTAGTTGCCACTGTCCTTATTGTCTAGCCCAGTGAAGATGTTCAAACAATAATCGCCGCATGAAAGAATGCATATGGTGGGAGCACTGCAAAAACACTCTACACTGGAAGACCTTCTTCACCAGCAGCAGGGAAAATAATGAGGGTCCTGAGATCCTGGCTCTGGAGAAGGCTGAGGTATCTGCACAGCTGGCAGCTCCAGATATATCTGCTTCTCAGATATAGCCCAGGGTTCTGATTTGGGCAGCTATGTTTTAGGGGTCTTGCTCCTGGGCCCTGTGCCTGGGCCCTGTCCCCTCCAGCCTTGCTCCCTGCCTGGGGCACCTGGCCCTGGTTCTTTGGACTCTATCTAGGACGCTAGGAGGGGTGGCCATGTGGCTTCTCAGACCTGAGCCCTTGCTGGAGCTGTGCCATACTACTTCACAGCTGAGATGTGAAGCAGTGAAGCAGCGTTCCCCATCATCACCTCTCTCCTGTGTTAAATTGCCCGGAGGTGTTCCTAGAACACCAGTGAATTAGTTGTTGGGCCAAGAGAGCATTTTTTATCATAGTTTGTGTCAGGCCGACCCCCTGGAATCTGATGAGGTCTTTGGGTGCTGGCAGCACCAATTTTTATCCATTATTTTTCTGATTACAGATGATTCTTTTCCACATTGGAGTCAGACAGAGGTCAGCTTGAGCCCACCACATGAAAATGAATACCAGTGGTTTTGTTGGGTCTGGGATGGCCTCTCTTTCATTAATACAATGTATTTAGCATGTATGCACATTACCTGGAAACTCTGAGGATGGCAACATTCATAGGGGTTTGGATTGATTGTTTAATTAAACCAAAGATATCAGAGGGCTATTGACAGACTGGGGAAGGGATTGAAGACCCAATGTTTGAACTATTCTGGGCTGAGTTCAAATCCTGCTCCTGCCCCAGGGAATATTTGTATATTTGATGAGCCTTGGATATCTCACCTTTAAAGAGGGTAACTATCTTGACCTCTCATATCAGTGTTATGAGAATTGAAGGTCATGTTAATTGTGGTACCTGTTGGGCATTTTGTAAGCCGGGTCCTGGGCTCAACCACTCAAGGCAGTGGTTTTTCACGTGGGCACTGGGCACTGGGCAATGTCTGGAGACATTTTTGGTTGTCATTATGGGAGTAGTGCACAGGACAGCCCTACCACAAAACGATCTGGTCCCAAACATCAATTGGGAAGCGGCTGGTTATAAATAAGGGGGCACAGGGACATGCTTTTTCCACAAGAGCGAATTAAAAAAAAAATTTTTGGGTGTGTGTTATAGCACTTTGTTTTTGATAGTTAATATGCTCACATGGTCCAAGATCTACAAGGTACACAGGGCATACAGTCTGAAGTTTCCTCCCACCCAGCCCCTTCCCTGGAGGAACTAGTTTATTTATCCAGAGGTCCTCTGTGCATCTAGAAGCAATTGTATGTGCATATACCCACCTATGTATTACATACATGCTACACATATTCTTTTTATCTTTTGTTGCTTAATCTATCTTGGGGATAGCTTCTAATTGGGCACTAAGACCTTCCTCATTTTTCCTTTTAAAGGTGACAGAGTATGCCCCGTTCTGTGGGTATATTTTATTTAGCCATGTCTATCTGGATATTATCTTTTGTGGTTACAGACACTAATGTAATGAATAACTGTAAATAGTTGGTTTTCCAATGTGCAGATCTCTATCTCTATCTATATCTCTATCTACTAGTATATCTCTATATCTCTATCATAATAAAAGTGTAATATGCTAATTAGACCAGACATCCTTCTGGATGAAGCCAGGGCTGTGAGAGAAGCCCGGGTCCTGGATGCCAGAGGGAAGCCAGTGCTGGCAGCTAGGGGAAGGAAATCCTACTCTTGCACAAATTTTGTGCATCGGGCCTCTAGTATAATAATAAAAGCATAATATGCTAATTAGACCAGACAGCCAAATGACCTTCCAGATGTCCTTCGGATGACCTTCTGGATGAAGCTGGGGCTGCGAGGGCCAAAGCAGCTGCTGCGATTGCAAGGGCTGAGCCCCTTGCATGAATTTTGTGCATAAGGCCTCTAGTATATATATATATATACACTGAGTGGCCCGATTATTATGATCTCTGAACACATAATAATCTGGCCACTCAGTGTGTATATATGATGGATAAAGTCCTACAAGTGCTGTTGCCAAATAAGAAAGTCCCTGCGTTTGTGAATGTGTTGGAAGTTGCCAAATTACCCTCCACTGGAGCTGTTCTGTTTCCATTCCCCACTGGCAGGGAACATAGAAGAGGAGTTCGGTAATTTTGTAATTTTAAAAATTTGCTCTCACTGTTTATATCTTCTCATCAAAGTCCTCTGGGAATGAATAAGTTGTGGGTGAGCCTTATAATATTTTGTGCCCACCATATTCTCAATGTCCAGGGACACACCCCCCCCCCCCCGCCCCCCATCTGTCTGCGGGAGATCTTGTTAAGTGCAATGAAGTTAAAGCCGCCAAGAAGCAGCATTTGCTTTCTCCAGAAAAGGGCTATTTAGTTCCTGATTCCTGGTGCTAATAGTTCCCAAATGACTAGCCTCTTGAAGAGTTTACATGTAGGAAAATCTCCCTCAGCAAATCTCCTTCTGAGTGGATGTTCAGCTTTATTTTTTAAGTTTCTGATTTGAGGGCTCCTTTGAGAGTCTGATGGGAGCGATAAAACCCTCTCCCCCCAAAATGGCGCTAGCAGTTTGCATGTCATTCAGAGGTTCCTTGAGCTGTCCTTGGACTCCCAGGGAATGACTCTCAGGATAGAGGGGAGGCACTTGCTGCCAGACACCTCTCCCTGCCTCAGGAGAGAGGTCTGTGGATTCATAGCTTAGAATTGGGCAGAACCAGTGCTGTGTGGCACCTGGGTCCAGGCCTGGCTCCTTCCTTTCCCACTTCCAGCCCAGTGACTGTAGCTTTAGTTTTCTCATCTATGGAATGGGACAATACTGCTTTGCAATATTGTATTGGAGATAAAAAGGGAAAGCACCTCAGTGCCCAACATCAAGCCCATGTTGGAGAAATGGGAGTTATTTTATTCTTATTATAATGGAGTCCTTTGCAATGTGGATTCTGGAACAATCATGTTCCTTCTCACAGAGATCCTACACATGTTGTTCCCTCTGCTGGAATACTTTTCCTTCCTCGTGTCGCTTGAGGTGTCTTTCCCTTGCAGCTCAACAGCCCCATCTCAGAGACTTTCCTGCCTCTCTAATTACAAATCCACTCACCCTGGCCAACTTCTCCTGGAGAAACTCTGCTCTTCCTTCCTGGTGCCTCTCCAAGTTGTAATGAGATCTATTAGAGTGTGTGCTAGTCTGATGTCTGTTTGCCCCAGTGGACTATAGGCTCCCGATGAGCTGAGGAGACCAGCACAAGGCGAGGGTCCTGAGGCAGGTGGGGCTGAGTGGAGGCACAGTAGGAGGCCTTTGTGATATACACGGAAGCACTCGAGGGGAAGAGAGATGAGAAAGCCCAGGAGAGACCAGGGGCCAGGCTGTGGGGACCTTCTGGGCTACAGAAAGGCAACATTTGCATTTTCTCGAAGATCATTGGTGTCCCTTTTACTCACCAACATTAAGCAGGGAAGTTGCCTGATCTAATTGAATTCTGTAAACTTTAAGATTTTATTATTTTTATAAAATTTGATTATTGATTTACTTTTTAAAATAATATTTTTATTAATTTTAGAAAGGAAGGGAGAGGGAGAGAGAGCTAGAAACATCAAAGATGAGAGAGCATCATTGATTGGCTGACTCCTGCATGTCCCCTACTGGGGATCCATCCTGCAACCCGGGCATGTGCCCTTGATTGGAACTGAACCCAGGACGCTGCAGGCCGATGCTCCATCCAATGAGCCAAACTAGCTAGGGCTATTGACTTACTTTTTAAAAAGATCACCAGCCACTGTGTGAAAGTCAGGGTGGAGGGTAAAGTGAACCTGGGAGTGCAGAGGTCCCTTAGGAGGCTACAGTCCTAGTTCTGATCCTGCCTGTAGGTCAGGGTTCTGTAGCCCACAGGGTTCTAGAAACAGCCCTGAGATTCCAGACTTATAAAGTTTGTGCTTCTTCCAGGGAGTGAGCCCAAGTTGCATGAGCTGCCTCATCTCCCCAGAGCTGAGCCAGAAGGGGCTCTCCCTCAGGGAATGGCAGATGCCGGACCTTCCACCAGCATTTGCAGACTGGCTGCAGAGAGGGACTTACCTGAGATTGTGGTGAAGTGGGATGGGGAGGTCATTGTCACGAAGGGTGGGGTGAGGTACTTGGCCTTGACTCCCTCCCGGGCCAGGCGGTCCATGTTGGGGGTGTCCACATCCTGGTCATAGTTCCAGCGGAAGCCATCAAACGAGATGAGCAGCAGCTTGTTGAAGCTCTTCCTCCCGGAGATGGGGTGGCCGCTGGCCCAATCCAGTAGGATGGGCAGCAGCAGCCCGAGGACTCTGAGCCCTGTCATACTGTGAGCACCTTATACTCACACATGGCAGAGTTCCTGGGCCCGCTCCCATTTTCTACCTTTTTTATCTGCGGTTGAACAAAGTCCACATTGATAATTCTGCCCCAGCTCTGCTGAGGATCAAAATGCCTGGAGTGTGGCCACATGTTCCATGATGAAAAACTTCTGGAAGTGCATAGAGGTGATGTTTGCACAACATCATGGACACGCTTAGTGCCACTGAATTGTGCACTTTAAAATGGTAAAAATGGTAAATTTTATGTTGTATGTATTTTATCCCGATAAGAAAAGTCAAATGGCCCTAACTGGTTTGGCTCAGTGGATAGAGCATCGGCCTGCAATCTGAAGGGTCCCAGGTTCGATTCTGGTCAAGGGCATGTAACTGGGTTGTGGGCACATCCCCAGAAGGGGGTGTGCAGGACGCAACTGATCGATGTTTCTAACTCTCTATCCCTCTCTTGTTCTCTCTGTAAAAACAACAACAACACACACACAAACAAAAACACAATAATAAAATAAAATACATTTAAGAAAAGTCAAATGGTGTGAAATATTTTGGACTCCCATACTAATTCCTATACTGTGGTACAGGAGAACAAATTAGATTGGTGCTTTCTTTTGCTCAGTAGATCCTATTTTGATAGGGAAGATAAATGATCATTCCTTAGATTATGAAAACAGCCAGCATTGTCATAAGTGTCCATTTCATTATTATTTTTTAAATCTTAGGAAGGTTATTAGTTGAAAATTCCCTATAAGAATTAAAAAATCATTGTGGTAAAATACACATAGGATAAAATTTACCATTTTAATTATTTGCAAGTATACAAATTTATTGATATCTAGTATATTCAGTGTTGTGCAATCATCACCACTATCTAGTTCTAGAATATTCTCATCATCCCAAAAAGAGACCTTATACCCATTAGCAGGCATTCCTCATTGCCCTCTCCTGTAAGTCCCCAACAACCATTAAACTGCTTTCTATCTGTTCAGATTTACCTGTTCTGGACATTTCATGTAAGTGGACTCATACAATAAAGTGGTCTTTTGTGACTGGCTTCTTCCACTGAGCATAATGCTCTCAAGGCTCATCCACACTGTAGCATGAATCAATGCTTCATTCCTTTTTATGGCTGAATAATATTCCACGGTATAGATATTTTACATTTTATATATCTGTTCACCAGCTGATGGACATTTGGGTTGTCCTTTGGCTATTGTGAGAAGTGCTGCTGTGAACATTAGTGTACAGGATTTGGTTTGAATAATCCTGCTTTCCACTTATTTTTTACAATGCACAGGGTGTTTTTAATTAATTTATTTTTTTTATTGACTAAACAGTTCATAGACGCTATGGGACCACTCCAAGGTCACATAGCACAAATGAGGCCAGAACTATAGTTTCAATAGTTGGCTACATGTTTGCTGGGCACAGGGGGTTTAAATTCCCTAAGAGAACACGTATAAGCATGTTCCCATCCACTCCACATTTATTGTGCAGGAGACACAGAGGCATAGATACAGGGGTTGCCTCTATATCTCAGAGTCCAGGAGACAAAGAAAGGGTTACATGCAGTGGAAGGGCCCTGCTGGAGGTTCATGTGGGAAGTGATGCAGGAGCAGATCCTAACCCTGAGAAGCTGGGCAGTGGAGGGCTTTCTGGAGAAGGTGGTGCTAGACTTGAGTTTTGCAGGCTGGGAGAAGTTTGCCTCTTGGAAGCACATTCACTCAGCCACTCATTTGGATATGACCACAGTCTTTCCCCCTGCCTCTGGCCTTTTCCTGTGGGTGCATGGCTGATACTTACCTTTGCACTTTTCTTTTTTTAAAACACATTTTTTATTGATTTTTCACAGAGAGGAAGGGAGAGAGATAGAGAGTTAGAAACATCGATGAGAGAGAAACATCGATCAGCTGCTTCCTGCACACCCCCTACTGGGGATGCGCCTGCAACCAAGGTACATACCCTTGACTGGAATAGAACTTGGGACCTTTCAGTCCGCAGGCTGACAATCTATCCACTGAGCCAAATCAGTTAGAGCCTACCTTTGCACTTTTCGAAAGTTCTGCAAACTTTTCAGTTGTGTAACAGTCGGCTGGGTTTTCAGGTTTTTGTAAGGTTTTAATAGGCTTTTGTAAGGTTTTTGACTTGACATGGTGGGATTGGGATGAAGGCTGGATGTCAGACTCAGATGAGATCAAACATTTCCCTCTTGCAAAATGGCATGAGAATTCTGTTCCAGGGACTTGCTTAGATTGAATCTTTGGGGTGAAGAGGTGGCATGTCAGGGGAGCTCCATTTTGTAGTTGCCTAATTTGGGTCGTTAGCACAATGTTTTGCTATAATTAATTAGCATGGTGTTTTGCTATATGAGGGATTTTTGAAGGATTTTGTGATGAGTATGCAGCATCATGGTTGGGGAGTGTTTTGAAGCATGCCAGGCCTGGGTTTACAGCTCAGCTCTACCACTTACTTTCTATCACACCTGGGGCAAGTCCCACAACCTCTCGAGGCCTCTGTTTCCTTCTCTGTAAGAAGGAATGCCAATGTGTTTCCTGAGGTTGGGAGGCTCCTATTAGATCATGCATGTTGGCAGGAACACTTACTGCTCATGGGGTATCCATGTGCTCCCTCTCATCTTCCAGACCCCTTGTAATTTATGGCCAATGTGCTATGAGTAGAAAACCTATTGGTGACATCTTTATACAGCTTCTAGCCCAAAGCTCTCAAAGGTTGGTGCATAACCACTCCACTTTCTCTGCAGTAACTATGGAAGCTTTATGTTGAGATAGAGAATTTCTATCATTTTAGGTCTCTGAGTAACCATACAGAGAGCACAGTCTGCAACCAACCCATGGTGGGCATGGAATGTGAGAAGTCAACCTCTGTTGCCAAGACATTGATATTTTGAGATTAATTTGTTACTGTGGCATAACCTAGTCTATCCTCACTATTGTAGCATGTTAAGTGCTTACATTGATCCCTAGTAATAGAATTGACCAAAAGATGTTAATTACTTTTATTATTATTTTTTAAATTTAAATTATTTATTGTTTAAAGTGTTACTGTTAGTTACTTTTAGTATGATGATAAATTACTACTGATAGTTTCATTATCTGATCTGATAAGGTCAAAGATGGACAAATTTGACTTGACACTCCTTCCAGCATGTGGGAGGGACAGACGATTAAAGGCCAATAAATAACATCATTATCTTCAGTTTGGGTCCCTAGATGCCCTTGGTGACAATGAACAGCTGATGCTGCTCTGAGACAGCCAGGCCCAGGGGAGAGTTGCTCTTGATACCAGGATTGAGATTGTCCAAGGCCAACCACTCTTTGGTCTGGAGAGAACTTTGAGTCCCTGGTGTGTAAATTCTCTGAAGGAAAATGAATACTTGTACTAAATTATTTGACTCTTTGTGAAGTATATATTAATCAGTTAGGCCCTTTTAGTGATAATTCACACACATCTCTATATTCTGGAAATACAGGAAAAAAAGCCAGCAGTCATGCAGCAATGTACTAAGTCCACTGAAACTTCCCTAAAGTTTAATGTTTGGTGTAACCAGCAAAGCTTAGTGGAGGTGGGTGTCTAGAGAGAATTCTGATTATAGTCACTTATGGTCACAGTTCTGTGGTGTGTCTTGTTTTCTCTTTGGTGAGTTCTGGTTTGAAGGCATAAATCCATTACTTGCTTAGCAAATATTTCTTTTCTTTTTAAAAAAAAATATATTTCATTGAGTTTTTACAGAGAGGAAGGGAGAGGGATAGAGAGTTAGAAACATCGATGAGAGAGAAACATCGATCAGCTGCCTCCTGAACACCCCCCACTGGGGATGTGCCCGCAACCCAGGTACATGTCCTTGACCGGAATAGAACCTGGGACTTTTCTGTCTTCTGTCCGACGCTCTATCCACTGAGCCAAACCTGTTTCAGCAGCAAATATTTCTTGAGCACTTTGGAGAGCTCAAAGGATAAAATATGGAGGAGAGTAAATTTCTTCTGCCAGTGTGTTTTCAAGCTGTCTCAAGACTCACCTGTGGGACATGCAAGCTTGAGGGTCCCAGAGTTCCAAAAGCATCTCCCAACAGTGCCACCGTGAAGTAGACTCTTCCTTACAAGTCCAGTAGAATTGTCTCTGACTCTGACCTTTTTGCATGACTGACATATCAGTCATGGGGAACTGTTATAGAAGTGCAACAAATTTGTGAAATTCAAGATTGATCAAAGAATACCATTCAATTTTGTTAATAAACCTACATATTTCACTGGTATGGAGGTGGGGCAATTCCACAAACATTTCAGGAATCATCCCAGATGGAGGTAATAGAACTCTTGGCTGCATCTTACTAGTGTAGGTAAGAAAAGGGACCATGGTCTAGTCCGGTTTCCCCTTAAACCAGACCCTGAAACAAAGATGGGCATGCAAGGGCTTTATTTGGGGGATGATCCCAGGGAGCACCGACAGGGGAGTGGGGAAGTGATTCAAGGAAGGGAAGTAGGCCAAAACGAGGTGCTTCAGTCTTGGGTAGAACTAGGATAAGTACCAAGATACTATCGGCAGGGCATTTGAAATCATTTTTCAGGGAGAACCAAGATGGTGCCCTAGGTAAGCACCTAAGCTGCTGCCTCACACAATTTCAAAACAACAACTAAAATCAGAATGGACATCATCCAAAAACACAGGAAAGCTGTGCCTCATCCATGCCTTCTCCATTCCTTAAATGATACAACCATCTACCCAGCTGTTCAGGGCAGAAAGCCAAGCATTTCTCTCTTTGCCCTTTCCCCGTGAGCAAGTCCTGTGATTCTGAACTTTATCTCCAGTTATCCATTCTCTCCATCTTTACTGTCACTGTCTTAGTCCAGGATATCAACCATATCTCAGCCAGATATGGCAGCAGCCTGCTGACTTTTTTTTCTGCTTCTACTCTTAACCCTTAGCAGTACATTTCCTACCTGGAAGCTAAAGTGATCTTAGGGTCCATGCTTTGGCTTCCCTTGCATAGAATAAAACCAAGACCTGCTAGCTCCTGCCCACCTTTCCACCTCTTCGGTTACACTGGCCTCTTTTGGTTCTTTCCCATCTCAGGACCTGTTGTTCCCAGGGAATGATTTTCCTGTGCTCTTCCCCAGATAAGCTTCTTAATACGCTTTAAGACTTAGCTTAAATGTCTACACAGAGTGGTCTTTCATGACCCTTTTTATTCTCTATTTTAGCCTCTTGCTACTCCCTTCATGGACTTTCTTTTTTAAAATTCTATATTCCTTTATTATCATTTTGAATCTTTATTATTTATTTATTTATTTATTTTTATTCTTGTCTCCCCCAATAGCCATAAGGTCTTTGAGGGCGGGGCATGCCTATCTTGTTCATCATTATATCACCAGCACCCAGCATAATGCATGAAACATAATGATTGCTTAATAAATAAATCTAGGATGAAGGAATAAATAAATGGAGAATTACTTCTCTGAACTACAGACAACAAGCTTAAACACTGTGTTTTTCTTAGTCAGACATTATGTGCAATTAGACATACAATAAATGATGATTATAACATCTGTGTCTTGCCTGATGTTCACCACCAATCACTAGGTTAGTCAGTTGTGCCTGTTTTGACAGTTCTATTTTCAACCTAATGATTTGTTTCTTTTAACTTATGGCTGTTGGCTTTGCTTGGGTTTGTTAGCTTGACAAAGTGGCAGATTATATTGGCATTTGCTATTTTATTTGGGTCATTATTTATTGCTGACACTATTACAGATGTCTCCCCCCTTTACTCTTCCTCCACTAACCACCCCCCTACTCCCCAGGCCTTCACCATATTTTAAAATGCCTTTGCTTTTGGTAAGAAGCCCCAGTTAGGGCAATGTATTAGTCAGGATGGTTTGGGTTATGCTGTTGTAACAACAATACCCAACCTCAGTGGCTCAACTCAGCAAGGTTTATTCTTGGTCACGTTCCATGTTGACTGTGTATTTGGGCATTGTGGGGGTGGTCTGTTCATTCTAGACACTCAGGAATCCAGGCTGTTGAAAGAATCTGTGTACATATCCTTAATTAACTTTGCAGGGAAAGGGAATGTGGTAAGTTGCAGTCTCTTAACTCTTCCACCTGGAAGTGACACAAATTACTTTTGCTCATGTTTCATTGGACAAAATAGTCACATGGTCATGCCCAACTTCCATGTGCCTGGAAGGCCAATCAAAATGTTTGTGAATAGCCTTGTTGACTACTCTTATCAGTTATATTCCTATCATTTAATGTAGCCTCTTAGCTGTGATTTTCCTAAAGTGAATTGTAATCTGTTAATCTGCAGAAGATATGTGCATTTCCAAGCTATTATACAAACAAAATGGTGCCCAATTTTGTTTCAGAAGGTCAGACTTGAGTCTTATCAGAGGAAAGTATGGTGTGATGGTTAAAAGCAGGGCTGTGCTATTTCTATTGCTTTTTGACTGTGTGATCTTTGGCAAGATTCTTTATTATTTCATGCTTCAGTTTCAACAACAATAATAACACAACAATAATAATATCTATCCCAATAGGAATAGCCTAGTGCTAAAAACATATTGGTTCAAAATACCACTTATTATTATTATTTTTGGTAGGTAGTTACTAAATTTTTGTCAAAATTATGAGTAACTTTTAACACTAAATTGGTATCTATCATTGAAGGAACAGGTTTCTGAAGAATAAGACTGAGTGAGGGGAAAAAAGGCTGAGTGGGGTATTTTAAAGATTGTAGCTGAATTCTAGTTAAGCACCAGATAGCAGGGCAGCCTTTGCTAAATTGTCATTTCCTTGGGTTTCAGCCTCATCTGTAACAAATGGGGTTAATAGCATCCACTTTGTTTTTCAGGACTGAGATAAAGATGATTAAGGAAGAGGGAATAGCAATAACTTCCACTGTTGTTCAAAAGTGTCAGTTAACTTCTATATGAAGATTCTATTGCTGTGTAACAAATTACCACAAACTTAGTGGCTTGAAACACCATGAATTTATTATTTATCATGGTTTCCATGGGTCGAGTCTTGACAGGGCTTACCTGGGTCTCACAAGGCTGAAATTAAGATAGCAGTTGGTGTACATATAAGAAATATCTCATAGTATTTGTCTTTCTCTGTCTGACATATCTCCCACTTTTTAAAAAAAATATATTTTATTGATTTTTTACAGAGAGGAAGGGAGAGAGATAGAGAGCCAGAAACATCGATGAGAGAGAAACATCGACCAGCTGCCTCCTGCACACCCCCACCGGGGATATGCCCGCAACCAAGGTACATGCCCTTGACCAGAATTGAACCTGGGACCCCTCAGTCCGCAGACCAACGCTCTACCGCTGAGCCAAACTGTTTTCAGCATATCTCCCACTTTTAATAGTGGTTGAATTTGAGAAGAAAGAATCAAGGGTGGGCAGAGGGTCTTTAATTTGTATTTTGTATCTTTCTAGAGTTTGAATTTTACTGCCTTAGGAATAAATGAGAATGACTTTTAAAAATTCCAAAAGGGGTTATATGGGTGGGAGCTAATGGCTTGTATCTCTCTTTGTTAAAATAAAAAATGATAATTGTTTATTATTTTAAGAATTTCCCAATTTGGTAAAACAAAATGTGTGTGTGTGTGTGTGTGTGATATGTCTGTAGGAATATAAACCAAACTGCTTATGTGTGGGCCAGATTTAAGATTGTTTGGGGAGTGGAAGGGGGAGAAGAGTTTCATGCTTTATACACATGCCTATTGTTTAAGTTTGTTATAATGAACATGTATTACCATTCTACAGTTTTTCCAAAAAAGAAATAATAAACTATTCCCCCCTGAAAAAAAAAATCAGTTGGTGAGTCTTCTTATCCAAGGTGCAGAGTCCTCATTCAAGCTTATTTAGTTTGTTGACAGAATTCAGTTCCTTGTAGTTGTTGGATTTAGGCTCGCAGTTCCTAGGAACTGCCTGTCTCCATAGGCAACTCACAGCATGGCTACCTGCTTCTCTTTGGAGGCCAAGAGTTGAATCTCTGAAACCTCACCTTCTTTATTTTTTATTTATTTTGCTTTTTTCTTTTCTTTTGAAACTTCACCTTCTTAAAAGGCTCACCTGATGAGGATAGGCCCATGTTTTTAAAAGGATGATTTCCCTTTAAAAAATATTTTTATTGATTTCAGAGAAGAAGGAGAGGGAGAGAGAGATAGAAACATCAATGATGAGAGAGAATTATTGACCAGCTGCCTCCTGCAGGCCCCACACTGGGGATCAAGCCCACAACACTAGCATGTTCCCTGACCAGGAATCAAACCATGACATCCTGGTTCATAGGTTGACACTCAGTCATTGAGCCATGCTGGCTGGGCTGATCTCCCTTCCTTCCCCTTTGTTATGTAACCTAATGGCTGGTTCTGCCCACACTCAAGGAGAGGAGATTGTACAGGCATGAACACTTGGGGAGTGGGGATCTTGGCATCCATTTCAGAATTCTAAGACAACTTATTCCTTCCAATAAGAGCAGATGGAGAGGGAAGCTAACACAGATGAGCACAGCCCAGAGGTCGAAACAACCTGGTGTTGGGCTAGGATGGAGGAGACTGAGAGGCAAGTGTGAAAAACTTGGTCCATTTTGATGGGGTTGTACCTTCCCAACCAGCCAAGACCAAGGTAATACCAGGCCATTTAGACTCCTCTTTTTCCCTCCTGAGGCTGAGAATTGCAGTTACTTTCCCTTCCCCTCCCACTCTGAGATCCACCAGGGGTGAGCTGGAATTGCCAGGCGTCATGATCAGTGATGCATGTGAGTAATAGGTGTGATCATGGGAATAAAGAAATATCAAGATAGTTCTTCCCAATGGCTTCATAAACTGAAGGCACAGGAAAACGAACCTCAAATGAAATGAAACCAGAGAGAAAAAAAAATTTTAAGTGGTGATTTTTTTTTTTTTTAAATCTGCCAGATGTCAGAGGCTCTTTGAAGCAAAACAAATGCTGTCTCAGTTCTGCAGAAGGAGTTCCAGAGAAGCTGGTGTGATGTACCGAGAATCAAATTACCAACCACCTGTGCCAGAAAACAGTGTCATCTTGCTCACAGGGTCAGGGGTACTTGCTAACAAGCACGATAGAAATTAGTGTTGGTTGGCAATAAAAAGCCACCAACCTTGAGGAATCTAGGTTCCTCTCAGCCAAGCCTTGTGCACAACAAGGCCATTTCCAGGGAGTGAACTGAGATGGTAATTCTGAGACCCCTTTCAGAGGCCTGTGACAGATGCCCACAGGTCCCTAATGGGACTGCAGTGGAGGAAATTGCCAGGGAACCCCTGACCCTCCCTCTGCAGATGCAGCTCCATTCTGCACTCTGAAATTGCACTCAATACTTGTCAACATCAGCACTACAGAATGGATGGGAATCACTTGCCTGTACATCACTGCCAGGCAGGATAGAGCAGGGCCCTCCCCTGTCAACAAAAAAGGTGACATGATAGAGTAAGATGGAGCATCAGCTTGGATTGTGAAGGATTCTTAGAATTGATATAATTCCAAAAAGGGAGGAAGAGCGTCAGCCAGCCTGGGTTTGGAATGACATTGATGAAGACTGCAAGCTCAATGAGATACAGATTAGAAGCAGCCTCTGTCCTCGCCTGATGCTAAATGGTCTGCCTGTGAGATGAACTAAAATCCAGAGTCGGTAAACAATTGCAAAGACCGCATATCATCAAGTGTTGTTGATGAATGTTAATGAGACAGGAGCCAGCACTGAGATTGGGCAGTATTGATTAAGAGAAGAAATAAAATGCACTGACCAGTTTTGTTTAAAGTATTTCTTGCCATAGCATTTATATATGTAAATCTGAGATGTGAGATATGCTACTGTCTCCTCCCCTTCTTCCCTCCTTCCTCCCTTTCATTCATTCTGTTGCTCATTCATTCATTAATTCATTTAACAAATATTGCAGTACTTGCTACATATCTACAAAGTACAAGTACTAGAGTTAAAATGGTGGACAGATGGACACAGTTATTTTCTCTCTTTGAGTTTACATAGAATGGTAGGAGAGATGCTTAAAAAGGCAATTTCAAGGTATGGAGTATGAGCTGGGAAGAGAAGAGGGCCCTTAAATGAGTGGGTGGGCCAGGGCAAAGGCTTCCCAAGAGAAGTGATGGCTGGGGTGGGACTGAAGGATGTGCAGGAAGGAGATGGGGCCAGAGAAAAATGCTTAAAAGCATCCCTGTGAAGGCATGGGGGCCAGAGTGGAGCTTATGAGGGTCATGTGTGACAGCTGGGATGGAAGGGAGAAGTGTAAGAAATGAGGCTAAAGTTGAGTGTAGTTAGTGGTGTAATGGGTTATATTGGGTTCTTTTAAAAGCTATGTGCCTGTGAATATAGCCTTATTTGGAAATAGGGTCTTTGCAGATGCAATCAAGTTAAGATGAGGTCATACTGCATTGGTAGTGTGGAGGGCTAATCCAATGACTGGTGTCTTCACAAGACAAAGCAGAGGAAGATTTAGATAGAGACACAGAGCAGACACAGGGAGCCAGCCATGTATGATGGAGGCAGAGGTTGGAGAGATGCAGCCTCAAGCCGGGAAGTGCCAAGCATTGCTGGGAGTTGCCAGAGCAGGAGGAGGAGAGGAAAGGTCCTTCCCTAGAGCCTTTGGAGACAGCCCATCCCTGCTGACACCTTGACTTTGAACTTCTGCCTCTAGACTTGGGAGATAATTTCTGTTGTCTTAAGCCAGCTAGTTTGTGGTAATTTGTTATGGCAGCCACAGGACATTAACACAGGGCGGTACAATATGTGGGAGGGACATACATGTTCCTTCAGTTACAGAAAGCTGGGTAAACACCAGAAATGTGGTAATAACTGGGGTTGCCGACTCAATTGTCCTCAGGGGCTGGATGGGACGAGGGGTAAACAGAGGCCCCATCTAGAGGGACAGTCACCTCTCAGCTTCAGCTGCTGAGCCCTGTGTTCTGTTTTTTTTTGGTTTTTTGTTTTGTTTGTTTTTTAGAAGTTAGCTATCAGATTTTTTAATTTTTATTTTTAAAGTGTTTCTTAAAATATGTTTTCATTGATTCTTAGAGAGAAGGGGAGAGGGAGAAACGTCGATGTGAGAAACATTGATCATGTGCCTTCCATACACATCCCAACTGGGGATTGAACCCACAACCTGACTATGTGCCCTGACTGGGAATCAAACTAGCAACGCTTCAGTGCATGGGACTTCACTTAACCAACTGAGCTACACTGGCAAAGAACAAGCAAATTAAAAAAAAAATTGTAGAAAATCCTCATTTAAAAATATTGGCAACTAATGAACAAAAATGTAAAAACACTGTGCAGGCAAAACCAAATGAGGTTGCAGCCCTGATTTAAACTGTGATCTAACCATCTGAGACCTCATGAGAAAAGTTTAAAATCAGTGCTGTAAATTGCCACACACATTATGTTTAGTTTAGGACAGTACTAAAATAACCAATTTCCCATTAGTATTAAAATAAATATATACAGAGTGCTGTCTCTGGGGGGACCTAGAATGACTGTCACAGAGAATGACTGTCACAGAGACAGCTAAGGTCTGTGATTCCCCACTCACACTTTCTAAGGCAGGTGTCCTTACACATGGAAAGCATGTCAGGTTCTCTTTGGAGGACACCAAGGACCTTTAATGTGTTTGACAAGTCACCAAGGATCTTATTAAAATGCAGATTCTGATTTTGGGTGGGGCCTGAGGTACAGCATTTCTGAAGAGCTCTTGAGTTGGTGCCGCTGCCCATGCTGCTGGCCTGAGAACCTCACTTTGAGCAGTAAAGTTTTCAAGGATCTGTGCTACCTCTATTGTAGCTGAAATTCTCTAGCTGACACTCATTGAACTTGGCCAGTCTGCCCACTGACTTGGGGGGTGGATCGGGGACTAAGCAGGTCAGGTGGGAACCATAGCTACCTTCACCTTTAGAAGCAATGTGACAAAAAGCTTTGAAGAGGTTCCTCTGGCTGCCTTTGGCTCAGTAGATGGAGCGGGAAAAGAGCCAGTCTGATAGGGAGGAAACAAAGGCAGTTGGAGAGCCAGATGCTCTCCCTGGACTAAATTCCAAGTACAGCCTGGTGGAGCCCTGCCGTCGCTCCCTCTCACCCAGGCCTGTGGCATCTGGCCTCTCTTCTCATGCATTTTTCTTTGTGTTCCTGGAAAAATTGGACCCATAAATTGAATCTGCCTCCAGGCAGTTTAGCTTGCGTGGCCAGCACTTACTCAGCAGTTAACCACCAGCCTCATTAACCTTGGCTGTTCTCAGGAGGCTTTTTTCGGTGGGGAAGGCGGTGGTGGTTGTGGTGGTCGTGGAGCTTATGCACTATTCTTTGATAATTTCTGGAGTATGTTGGGAGCAGAGTCATTTCTTTTGTTAAGTGAACATAGTTGGTGATCCAAGCCCTATTTGTTGGTATTGTTGATGTGCACATGTATGTGCATGGTGTGGGTATTCATATGTGTGCACTTGTTTTAAATGTCCAATAACTGGGGTTGCTGACTCAATTGTCCTCCCGAAGGTGTCTCTTACGTACTTGGTGTTGCCAGGAGATTTGAAAAACCAATGCCTTGGGTTCTATCAGCACCAAATTTCTCCAAACACTGTCCTTTGCCCACCTGCGTCAAAGTAACTGGAGATTACGAAAATACAGATTACTGGGCCCTGGGGACCTGCTGTACTAGACTCTCTGGTGCTGGAGCCCAAGAGTCTGTATTTTTATCAACTCTCCCTGGTGACCCTAGTGCACGGGAGTCTGGAGGATCTGAGGCTCACAGGTTTCTTTCTGCATGTCAGCTGGGTCATTCCACCTATCTGTGGGTGGTTGTCTTGGGTATACAATATACTTATGCTTTATATTACAAAGCACTTGTGTTTCTCAGGGATCACTGGGTTGACTTTTTAAATGATCACCGTGGCCAAGTATGTTGACATTTGTTGCCCACTTTCATTTCCTCATGTCCTGTCAACAGCCTTGCTTATAATCTGGGGACCCTTGCCTCAAGGCCCTGCAGCTGGTAGGTGGTGGAGTTAGAATTCAACCCTGGCATCCTGGCTTCAGGGTTAGCTCTCTTAGCAGATTTCTGGGGCCTGGCTCCAGGGCTCAGTACTTGCACTCCTTTGTGCACAGTGCTCCTTCCTGCACCCATGACCACCTGTTTGCTCAGCCAGTGCATGGGGTAGATCAGATATACCAGGGAGTTATCTCACTGGGAGCAGTTCCTAGCCAACCACAGGTATTGGTGGATAACCCCTAGCTCCCTTCCCCTTCAGGAGAGAAGCTTCTGGAACATGATCTACATAGTCTTTCTGAGTTTTCCAGTGCAGTTGAGCCTCAGATTCCATTAGCAGAGACCTGCTCATCAGACCTCCAGCATTAGCTTCTTGATGTCACTATCTCATGTCTCTACTCCCCTATCAATGCTTCTTAGGATCACCTCCCTACTTGTGCCCAAATTCCTATCAGAGGGGCTCTGCTTCTGGGACATCATGTACTTCTACCACTTTAGGCATATCACCTCATTTAATCTTCACATCAGCCTTGTCCAGGAGGAACCATCATCAGCTCCCTCTTATAGTTGAGGAAACTGAGGCTTAGGGAATTGAAGCTATTTGACCAAGTTAGTTTCTGAGCCAGGACCTGGAATCCAGGTCTGTTGGCACCAATGGTCAAGCTCAGCCTGTATCTTATACTTGTGAAGTTTATGGATAAGTGGTAGTTGGTAGGTGATGTGTGTTGGGGTTGGGGGAACTTTCCTTCTTCTCTTCTTCCTCCCATTCCAATTGAGAGGGGTGTTCATGGTGCACCTTTTTAAATTTGCAATACAGGTAGAGAAGGCTAGAACTCTGACCTCAGATGTGGCTGCTGTACCCTATTGTGAGACAACATGCCCACCTTGGCCCTGGCTTATATTAACTTTTTGACAACTTGAGTTGAACTTGTCAGAGTGGACTCCAACCAAGACAGATCCTTTTTGGTGGCATGTCCCCTTGTCCTACTGCTCCTGGCCTTAGCAAAAGCTCCCCAAACCCACTGTGAACTGATCTCTGGGTCCCAGTGAAATGTTTCTTTCAAAATAAGCTTTTTCTGGTGGGAGAGCCTTCCAGGGCTTTTGTGTTGATTGATTTCAAATATATGATCTTGTTTGTGGCTGTCCCGGTTGTTCCCAAGGTCTGCCTTCATCTTATAATTTTGCACTTGAGCCCACAGGCTATTCTGCCAAGAGTAGAATTTCTGTTTAAAAGAATAAATAACAAACTGCTCTGGAATGGTAATAACTTCCAGAGCCTCTTACGTCCAGGGTCTCCCTTGTTCATTTGATGAATTCAGCAAGTTCTTGACTCCTCAGGTGGGAAGAAGGGAAGTCAGACATCCACTAGCTAAATAGCTATGGAGTGATTAATATGCACAGGCCTGTGAATGCATAACTACAGACACAAGAAATGTTTTGGAAAAGAAATGGTGATATGAGAGGGAATGACAGCTAGGCAAATTTTATAATCATTATTGGGTTTGTTATATAGATTATTATATAATTTATAGATTACATAATGAAGTCATTGTAGATATTATAGTTATTATCTGTAATAATAATTATAGATTATTCTCCATTCTTACATTCATATAAAATATACAAATCAATAGGATTATATCATATACATTATTTTTAAACTAGCTATTTATTTTACTTTAGATTATATCATGGACGACTTTCCAAGAGAGTACATAAAGACTGCCTCAGTTTAACAAACTTGTTATGACAGAAACTTTCAAACTATACAAAAGTAGAATAGTAAAATGAGTCCCCCTTCAACCAACTTCAGTAATTGCCAACTCCTATCCAAACACATTTTATGTGGACAACTCCTCCCATCTACTCCCTCCTTTCCACATTATTTTGAAGAAAATCCCAAACACCATAGCACTGCATTTATGAATGTACCAGCACATGTCATTCCCTTTAAAAAAAATATTTTTATTGATTTCAGAGAGGAAGGGAGAGAGAGAGAGAGAGAGAAATATCAATGATGAGAGAGAATCATTGATAGGCTTCCTTCTTCATGCCCCCCCACTGGGGATCGAGCCCACAACCTGGGCATGTGCCCTTGACTAGAATTGAATCTGGGACCTCTCAGTCTGCAGGCTAACGCTCTATCCACTGAGTCAAACCAGCTAGGGCTGCATCATTCCTTTTTAACTGCTATATGATACTCCACTTATAAATATACCGTGATTTATTTAGCCTATCTCCTATTCATAGACATTTCAGTGTTTAATCTAGGAGGTAAAGATGCATTTTGTTCTAGTTGTGAATGTGGAATTAAGTGAAATTTTTGTTTTTTTTCCTTCTCTGGAAAAAAAAAAAGGGCACAGATTCTCTAGACTTGAGGAAAACAAAAGTGTGTTTCTTTGCTACCTCCTCTGCTTCCAGACCCACTGGGAAGGAAGAGATGGGCCTCTGAGCTGGGCAGGAAGGGATGAGGTTTGCTGGCCATGAGGTGGGGGGCAGGGAGGTCATCCCTACAGCCTGAGAGGCCCCAAGAAGGGTGTGGGTCAGGTCACTGGGTTAGGGAGGCACACTGGTGTCACCAAAGGGGCCCAGCAAGTATTAGGGCCTGAGAACAGACTTGAGTATTATTTCCTGGAGCTGCCCCAACAAATCACACCTAGGTTACTTAAAACAACATATATTTGTTCTTCCACAGTTCCGGAGGTCAGAAGTCTAAGATCAAGATGTTGGCAGGGTCATGCTCTGGGGGAGAATCCTTCCTTGCCTCTTCCAGCTTTTGGTGGCTGCTGGCATTCTTGGCTTGTGGTTACATCACCCCAATCTGCCTCTGCCTTTACATGGGCTTCGTCCCTGAATATTTGTATGTCTTGTTCTGTTTCTTATAAGGACACTTTCTTTTATTGGATTCAGGGCCCACCCTAATGATCTCATCTCAGTTTTTACCTTAGTATATCTGCAAAGAATCTATTTTCAAATAAGATAATATCCTAAGGTTTGGGCTAGACATGATTTTTTTGGGGATACATTTCAGCTCACTACAGAGAGTGTCCTGGTACTTTCAGTTGCCCCGGGCAAAAGGCCAGGGATTTTGGAGGCTCATTAGGTGTTACTGTGGCATTCAGGCAGTATAAGTTAGGTACCGAGCAGTTAGGGAGCATCCACCTGCAAGCAACTGAGAAATCAACTCTCAGTAGGTGAGTGGGGAAATTCACAAGAGAACTGAAGGTTGGTGTTTCTGGGGTGGTTCAGCAGCTCCATGATATTGGGGTTCTGGGTTGGGGATTTTGTACTTTTCTTGCCTTTTACCTCATGATTGCAAGATGGTTGCTATGACCCAAGCAGGAAATCTTTACACCACCAGGAGAGAGAGAAAGAAAAAAAAAATAGAGAGATAGGGAGAGAGAGAGAGAGAGAGAGAGAGAGAGAGAGAGAGAGAGAGAGAGAGAGAGAGAGAGAGGAAAGAAAGAGAATAGAAGGATGAGGATAAGGATAATAAGAAGGATGGGGAAGAGGAAGAGGAAAAGGAAAGAGGAGGAGGAAGAAGAGAAGGAAGAGAAGGAAAAGGAAGAGAAGGAGCAGGAGAAAAGAAGAAGAGAGATGGTGGGAGGGAGACATTGGTCTTCCTATGAAGAAGATATCTTTCCTAGGAGATCTCCCTTTATGTCTCCTTGGTCACAACTGAGTCACATGGCCACCTAACTGCAAGGGAGGCCAGGAAATTAAGCGTCTTTTTTTTATTCAGTCTCTGTAGGCAAGAAAGAAAGAGCTGAGAAGAGGCCTCTACCCATAGACAAACAATCCTCCTACTTTTCCAAACAAATCACCAACTTATCCATTATACTCTTCTATTCCACTACATTCAACCTACCTCACTGCAACAAGATATCACCTCGTTTACCACTCAAGACCTTTGTGTATCAACTCGTGTCAGGGACTGCGTCAGGCAGCTTTTATTTGAAAGACTCATGCCTCAAGAGGGGGGACTTTATGGAGAAACACTATTAATTCAGTAGCTTTAAATTTTTTTCTCTCTCCAGTTAGGATAGTGCTGAAATCAACATCCTTGTCCATAAATATTTATACATCTGTGACTATTTTGGTAGGTTAGCTTTCTGGTTGTGGGTTTGCTGTGTTTGAGTACTCCATAAGTTCTTGAGCTTGTTTCTAGGGCCTGATGCATAGCCCACTTGCTCATCTTCAAGCCAACCACAGCCCACAGGGAAATCTAGGCAGGAATGTGCATTTCTCCCACTTCCCCCTCTCATCCATCTCAGCCTGCTCTACCTTCCTGTTTTGGCAGTGAGGTTCGCTGATGACTCTGGAGCTGTTATATCCATTATTCATACATCTTCTTACATCACCCACTGTGGCACCAGCTGGGGACAGCAAATACTACAAACATGGCACCAATAAAAAAGAATGTGTAATCAGCCTTTAAAAATTCCTTCTCGACTGCCAAGGGCGGCACGTGAGGATGGAAAGTGAGCAGCTGGCTGTTCCTGCTAATATCAAGGCGGCTTCACTGTGAAAGTGACGGCTGCTTCACCATCGGTCACTCCCCAATCTCCATAAAAGCAGATCCCAGGAGCCCTGGAAGATTTTATGGAGAGGGAGAGCATGTCCAAAGCCATAAGTGAGGGTGAAAAAGAATTTTTAAAAAAACAACAACTACCTTCGCCCTGACTGGTTTGGCTCAGTGGGTAGAGTGTCGGCCTATGGACTGAAGGGTCCCAGGTTAGATTCTAATCAAGGGCTTGTACCTTGGTTGCTGGCACATCCCCAGTAGGGAGTGTGCAGGAGGCAGCTGATCGATGTTTCTCTCTCGATGTTTCAGGACTCTATTCTTCTCCCTTCCTCTCTGTAAAAAAATCAATAAAATATATTAAAACACACACACACACACACACACACACACACACACAAAAATACTACCTTATCCGTGAGCAGAGGATATTATTATTGGTGTTGTTTCTCAGATCCTAATAAGGATGTGTGACTTGTTGGTTATTGCTTATTTTTTCCTTTCATTTTGTTTTATGGAGATGTAATATGTATATGGTAGAGTTCACTAATTTAAATGTGCACTTTGATATTTTACACATGAATACACCTATTGTTGTGTGTTGAATTGTGTCCCCCAAAAAGTTATGCTGAAGTCTTAACCCCCTGAACCTCAGAATGTGACCTGATTTAAAAACAGGGTTGCTGCAGATGGAATTTGTTAATGTTAGATCACACTGGATTGGAGTGGGCCCTTAGTCCAAAATGACTGGTGTCCCTGTAAGAGGACAGGGATTTGGACACCAGCACATGCACAGGTAGAAGGCCATGGGAAGAAGGCACAGCCTGAAATGGTGCCTCTGCCAGCTAAGCAAGTTAAGATTGCTGGCAACCCCTGGAAGCGGTAAGAGGCATGGAGGGCTTCTCCTCTAGAGCCATTAGAGAGGGTGAATGTGGCCCTGCTGACACTTTGATCTTGGACTTCTGGCCTCCAGAACTGTGAGACAACAAATTGCTGTGGTCTTAAGCCACCCACTTTATGGCACTTGATTATGGCAGCATAGCAAACTGATAAACAGTGTAATTATCTCTGAGATGAAGACACAGAACCTTTCAACACCTGGAAGTTTCCATTGGGTTCCTTCCTGATTAGAACCTCTTTCTCCACCCAAGGTCACCATCTGTTCTGCTTTCTAACAACCTTGATGCATTTTTGCTTCTTTTCAAATTTCGTAAAGCTGAAGTCATCTGGTAGAAATTCTTTATCTGGCTTTCACACATCACATCTGTGAGACTCCTTCATGTTTCTTGTGCAGATCAGTACTGAGATTTTCCCAAGAACACTTACTGATCACCTGTGAAAAGCCGTATGCTGAGCTGGGCCATGAGAATATAAAGACTATGGATATTCCCTGGGCAGGGAGAATTGTAAACAGTTTACCATGAGATGATGTGGACATGAGTGGGTAAGGGTCCATATGGGCTTTGGGAGCTGGCAGAGCATGGGGAAGCCAGTACCAAGTATCCTGGAGGGGAGATGTCCATGCTGACATTCTAGGATGGTGGACTAGCTTGAGTGGAGGTATTCTGTGAGGCTGCAAGGCTGTATGCAAAGGACTTTGAGGAATCAGGTGTGGCTCAGGAATAGAACATTGTGGGTGAACACAAGAGATAGTTAATTGTTGCAGGGATTGGTAGACTAGAGCCCTCAGGCCCAAACTGGCCTACCACCTGTTTTATAAATAAAGTTTTATTGTAACACAGTCACACACATTAATTTACACAAGGTGTATGGTTGCCTTTGCACTAAAACTACAGCCTTGAGTAACTGTGATAGAGGCTATATGGCCCACAAGATCTAAGATATTTACTATCTACCCTTTAAAAAAATAGGTGACCCCTGGTCTACTGTATGCTAGGAACTGTGGCAGCACTGTTCAATTATATTCCCATTTAATAACCACAGCACTGAAAGGGAGTCATATAAAGATGAGGCTTAGGGATACAGTGGCTTTTCAAGGTCACACCAACAGCACAAGAAGATACCACATCTGCTTGAGTTCAGAGGAGCTTACCTAAAGTAACTGGAATCTTTCCAACAATTTGTGATCATTCAAGGAAATAGGCGAGGCAAGACTGTGGAGAGTCATGCATGCATTTTCATCTTTGTGCAATGGGGAGACACTGAAGGTTCTTAAGAAAGGGGCTGGGATGATTGGGCCAGTTTGAGGCTGCCACATTCAAGCCCTTAGCTGGGTGTGGGGGCCAGGGCTCATCAGGCAGGGTTTACGCTCTAGAGATTCTGCTCAGGAGAGAAAGTGCTGACCACTCTCATACATTTCTGAGTTGTACCTTGGAGCTGGAGGGCCACACAGAAACTCTACATAAATGTTCATAGAAACATTATTCATAATAGCCAAAAAGTGGAAATACCCCAAAATTTTCATCAACTGATGAATGGTAGCTATTGCACAATCTTGTGAATATATTAAAAACCACTAGCCTTAGCTGGTTTGGCTTGGTGGATAGAGCGTTGACCTGTGGACTGAAAGGTCCCAGGTTCAATTCCATTCAAGGGCATGTACCTTGGTTTCGGGCACATCCACAGTAGGTGTGCAAGAGGCAGCTGCTAGATGTTTCTCTCTCATCAATGTTTCTTCTTCTTTTTTTTTTTTTTTTAATATACTTTTTATTGATTTTATACAGAGAGGAAGGGAGAGAGATAGAGAGTTAGAAACATCAATGAGAGAGAGTCATCGATCAGCTGCCTCTTGCACCCCCTACTGGGGGTATGCCCGCAACCAAGGTACATGCCCTTGACCAGAATCGAACCCGGGACCTTTCAGTCCCCAAGCCGACGCTCTATCCATTGAGCCAAACCGGTCCCGGCTCTCATCAATGTTTCTAATTCTCTATCCCTCTCCCTTCCTCTCTGTAAAAAAATCAATTAAAAAAAAAAAAAGCAACAACCACTGAACTGTGCATTTTAAGATGATGAATATTATGGTATGTGAAGCATCTATACTAGTAAAAGGGTAATATGCTAATTAGACCAGACATCTTCTGGACATCCTTCCAGATGTCCTTCCGGACAAAGCCACAGTGGCAGGCGCTGAGGCAGAGGCAGATAGGGGCAATCAGGCTGGCAGGGGAGGGCAGTTAGGGGTGATCAGGCAGGCAGGCAGGTAAGTGGTTAGGAGTCAGCGGGCCTAAACTAGCAGTCTGAAATCCCCAAGGAGTCTCATATGAGAGAGGGTACAGACTGGGCTGAGGAATACCCCCCTCCCCATGCATAAATTTTGTGCACCAGGCCTCTAGTATCTTAATAATAATAATAATAATAATAATAATAACAACAACAACAACAACAACAACGATAATAATAATAAAACAATAAATTCTGACCAGGTGGCTCAAGTTGTTTGGAACGTTCTCCTGTGCACCGAAAAGTCAGGAGTTCACATACTCAGTTTTGGGTTCAATCCCCAGACAGGGAGCATGTGGAAGGCAACTGATTGATATTTCTCTCCCCCCCCCCCCCCCCTCTCTCTCTCTCTCTCTCTCTCTCTCTCTCTCATCTCTTTCTTTCTCTACCTCTCCCTAAAATCAATTAAAATAAAAAAAGATTCTCATTTGCAACGACATAGAGATCACTGTGAGGGCCAAGGTTGAACCCAGAGCCCAAGCCTGATCCCATCCTATCCAGATCCCTGTCTATCCAAGTAGGATATGTCATACCTAAGAAATCCCAAATTCTTAGAAGATTGTGTGGCAGAGAGGTTGAATCACTGGATGGAACCTTTGCTCTGCCACTGGTCAACTGTGCCTCAGTGTTCTTATTTGGCAAATCTGGTTGCTAATAACAGTATTGATTTTCTAGGGCTGCTGAGATGACAAAAGGAGTTAATGCAAGTAAGACAGTTTGCTAACAGTGCTCAGCAAATGTTTCCCTGTCTTTCTCAGTTGTCAGGATCTCATTCTGGATCCTGGCTCATAGTCTTTGGCCTTGGGTGTATCCTCAGTTGCCTGATCCTGGTTGTACAAGAGATAAGTGGTAATATCGGGCTGATGCTGTGGTCCAGGTACAAAGGTGAGATAGGAGAAACCCCCTAGGGATTGACAACACCAGGATCAACCTTTGTTCCTTGAGTCATCACTATTTTCAATTCTCCACAGCCCTGAATTTGAGCACAAGATGAGTAAAACTTAAAAAGATCTGATGGTACAGGGACCACATAGTAATCATAGCGAGTTTTAATGTTCAAATTAGAATTTGAGTGAACTTGGATAATCAAAAACTTTTCAATTCTACTCCCCATTCTCTGGTAGGTCTCCTCAAGGCTGAATAGCTTGGAAATGGCCATAAATTTGCATAATGGCTTCCACAAAGCTAATCACTTTAGGTCTGGAAGCTATTTTTGCCTGGGGCTATTACAGTCTTTCACTGTTTTCTTAGCTGATATATAAAATCAGAAGAATTGAGGATTTTTTAAAGTTAGAATGAGGGGTGTGGAAGAGTCTAGTTGGTGCCTGATTGAAGCATTGAAGGACAGACCCAGCTTTAGGACATGCTCTAGGCGGCATCGAAGCTTATTCCACCAGCTAATTTGGGGTGTGTTGGGAGGGGATTCTAGAGGAGACTGGAAAGGGTCTGTAATATGGGCTTACATATTATTTGGGAGAAATTTTCTTTTTGGGTCATCTTGAAAGGGGCCTTTGGCTGAGTCCCTTTGAGTTTGGGCATGCCAGATAGCCAATGAAACCTAGTGAGATTTTCCTCCTATTTTTGTCTCTCCTTTCCAGATATTAGAGGTCTTTCCTGAGCCCCAACCACTGGGTAGTGATCACTCTTATTTCTATGTTTCTTGAATGATACAATTTAAATAATCTGAACCTTGAAACTCTATATGCTATGGTAATGGAGGGAGGTTTATTTTAACTGAAATGTTATTGTTTTCACTAGCCAATACATTCAAATGGCATAACATTCAAAAGGTACAAAGGGGTTGCTATAGACTAAATGTTTGTACTCCCTATTCATATGTTAAAATCATAACCCCCAATGTGATGGTATTAGTAGATGGAGCATTTGGGAGATGACTAGGTCATGAGGGTGTAGCTCTCATTTATGCTCTTATAAGGGACCCCAAAGAGCTCCCTGGCCCTTATGTCATGTGAAGACATAGGGAGGACCCAACTATGAACCAGGAAGCAGGTCCTCACCAGGCACTGAATCTGCAGCACCTTAATCTGGACTTCTAGCCTGTTGTTTATAAGCCATATAGTCTATGGTATTTTTTTTTTAGAGCAGCATGCATGGTCTTAGACAGGGGTTCACATTGAAAAGTTAGAATTCCATCCTTTTTTCTTTGCCACCAGTTTTCCCAGGCAAATTGTTTTATCAGTTTCTAGTTTCCTTTCAGAAAGTATATCTGTATTTATACAGATAAATTTTTACTTATCTACACCTATACCTACTTATTTGCTATAAATGATAGCTCACTATCATTTTGCACCTTGCTTTTTCCATTTAAATGATATACTATTTTCTATTGCTGTTATAACAAATTACCACAAATTTAGTACTTAAAACAATGCTAATTTATTTTTGTATAGTCTGGAGACCAGAAACTCTAAATAGGTTTCACTGGGCTGAAACCCTAGTTTTCTTGCCTTTACTAGCTTTTAGAGGCTACCTGCGTTGCTGGGCTTATGGCCTCTTCCTCTGTCTTCAAAGCCAGCAGCAGCATAAAATCTTAAAATACATTCCCTGGCTCTTATTGTAAGAACTCTTTTGACTGCTTTGGACTCAACTTGATAATCCAGATTTATTTGATTTCAAAATCCTTAATTTAATCACACCTGCAAAGTTCCTTTTGTCATGGAAGGCAACATTTCTTAGGTATCAGGGATAAGAAGGTGGACATCTTGAGGGGGAGGGGAGACATTATTCTGCCATCAGTTTATCTTGGAGATCATCCCATGTTTGGGCACAGTGTTCCTTTCCTTTTATCAACTGCATAGATACAGTACTATTCCATTGTTTGGATGTGCCGTAATTTACATAGCCAAGCCTCTCTTGATGAACAGATGAACACTTAGCTTGTTTCCAGCCTCTTGCTCTTATAGCCAGGGCTGCTAGGAGTAACACTTTATTGGGCACCTTTGCTAGTATATCTGATGAGTTGCAAGAAGGCTGAGCCAAAGGGTATGTGCATCTGTAATTTTATTAGATATTGTCAAATTGCTCTAAGGGTACTCACATTTTATTATAGAAAATTCAAATATATAAAAAAAATAGAACAGAATAGTTTCATGCACACTGTGTACCTATCACACAATTCAGTAATAACAATTACCAACTCATGGCCAATCTTTTTTTTTAATAATATATTTTATTGATTTTTTACAGAGAGGAAGAGAGAGGAATAGAGAGTCAGAAACATCGATGAGAGAGAATCACCAATCAGCCGCCTCTTGCACACACTCCCCCCCCCCCCCCCCCCCGGGATGTGCCCGCAACCAAGGCACATGCCCCTGACCGAAATCGAACCCAGGACCCTTCAGTCCGCAGGCCGATGCTCTATCCACTGAGCCAAACCAGTCTCAGTTCATGGCCAATCTTGTTGGCCATATGCTCCCTCCCCCACCAAGCACCTCAGTTATTTAGAAGAAAAACTCACACTCATATATTCCAAAGGAGAGAATTAACAGTTTAAAGGTGGCTGCATCTGCTGAGATTCTTGTGTTAGGGGCTGAAGTGAGAGGAGACTCCTTCTCAGATATTACATTTGGAACACCTGTTTCCCTCAGAAAGTGACCCTCCACTTGAGAGAGCCCTAGTTTTTGCCATCGGCCCAGCCACCCTGCCTGCAGGAGAGAGTTTCTTTTCACTCAGAGGATGATCTCAGAAATCAGCATCCCAGCCATCCCGCTCACTGGAGATAGTTTCTTTTCACCCAGAGGATGACCTCAGAAATCAGCATGCACTGTAGATTTTCAGAGATGATGTTCTGAAAGGTTGAGTGGTGGGGAATGAGCTGACGCAGCCAGCTGCTTTGGAACTCCGATACTGAGAACCCAAAGCAATAAAAAAGTACTTTTGACCTGCTGTATCTGAACATAATCAGCAAGTGAGAGCTTTTTCTGTAGAAATACAAGAACTTTGATATTGTATCTAATCAAATTTTCACACCATGTTCCAGAGAGTAATAGATCCATATGGGGACAGGCTTTGGGGAAACTGGCTCTGTGGGAAAGAGAAGGTTTACACCACGACTCATATCCCGACAGTGATGGACTTCCTCATAGGTTACTAAAGGGTGTGGCATTTATGACAGTGTGATTGGGACCGTGAGTCATTCTCCCGTCAAAGCCTTGAATATTAGCTCCTTTGAGCGATGACGCTTTTTTCGTAATCGAATCTAACAAAACATCCCAGGGAAGCAGGCCAGATGGCATTGGGTCCAACTTTAAGATAGGGAAAAAGAAGGCACAGAAATGTGAAAGGACACAGAAAAATAATCACTCCTGAGATCCACATTTCCTCCTCCAAACCTAGCAGTGATTCTCACCAACAATTCCTAGGGCTTCTCCCTGCGTTTGCCTCCACAGCCCTGCTCCAGGCTCTCTTCATCTCTCCTATGCGTTATCACAGCACCTCCTGACTGGTCCTTCTGCGTCTATAACAAGCTCCCTCCCCAACTCCCATGCAGTCCTCAGAATATGTCACTCCTATGGTCATACTGCCCCAGTGGCTCCATCTCACTGGGACAAAGCAAAGTCTCCCACCACCTGCTGTTCTGCCCTCCTTTACCTGCTCCTCGTGATTCTGTAATAAACCAAGCCCCAGGGCACTCGCTCTGCTGTTCTCTTCACCTGGAATGTTCTTCCCCTAAGAGAGCTGCGGCGCTTGATGCTGGCCTTTAAGAATACTTTAAGAAAGCCTTTCCTGGCCATTCAGCTAACACTGCAACTCACCCTGGAAGCCCTTATTCCCTTTCTTGCTTTACTTTCCCTTTAGCACTTATAACTAACTCACTAACCAGCCAACTAACTCTAGTTAACTATAAAATATGCATATATGTAATGTCTTAAAATATGGTTATGAAGACATATATTATTATACTAGAGGCCCGATGCACAGATTTGTGCAGGAATGGGCCTTCCTTTCATTGGCTGCCAGCATCGCCTCTCGCTCTGGCCAGAGTCGCCTTTTTCGCCTCCCCAAGCTGTCCAGAGGCCCAGAACTGCTGGGACGGTGTGGAATGCCTACATCATCATTATGGCAACGATGCAAGGTCCCACCCTGCCCCCAGCCACTCTGTGCCTGCCTATGTAAATTAACCCACTATATTTGTTGGGTTAATTTGCATACTCACTCCTGATTGGCTGGTGGGTGTCACAAAGGTACAATCAATTTGCATCTTTCTCTTTATTAGTGTAGATTACTACTAGAGACCTGGTGCACAAAATTCATGCACTTGGGGGAACCTGGGGGAGGGGAGTTGTCCCTCAGCCTGGCCTGCACCCTCTCACAGTCTGGGAGCCCTTGGGAGATGTCTGATTGCTGCAGAGGCGAGAGAGGCTCCTGCCACTGCCACTGTGCTCGCCAGCAGTGAGCCTGGCTTTTGGCTGAGCTGTGCTCCTCCTGTGGGAGGGTATTGACCACCAGGGGGCAGCTCCTGTATTAAGTATCTGCCCCCTGGTGGTCAGTGTGTGTCATAGCTACCAGTCATTCCTCTGTTCAGTTTATTTGCATATTAATCTTTTATTATATAGGATAGAGGCCTGGTGCATGAAATTCATGCATGGAGGGGGTGTTCCCCCAGCTTTGCCTGCACCCTCTGCAATTCGGGACCCCTACACCTTTTCTTACCTAGCTAACCTCTTCACATTAAAAAAAGATTAACTGAAATATCACCTGCTCTAGGAAACCCTCTTTGAACAAATGTCTTTACAATCTGTATTAAGTATTTTCATAGTATAACATTCTTTTTCTTTAACAGCTACTTAGAGTGGATGCAATGTGGTTTTCATTCTTGCATCTGAATTTTTTCTTCTTGCTCTTGTAATACTAGCAAAGCTTATCCAATTTACATTTTTCCCTTCAGGGGCTTATATTTGGTTCAGTTTCTAGTAGGCTCCCTGCTTTTTTTCAAGCAATAAACTTGGGTTGTGAGAGTAAGCCTCACTTGTAATCAAGCTTGTAGGTCTCTCTATCTGAATATTTCTGTAATACCTATCACCTTAGCATACCAGATATTGTGTTCATTTATAGAAAATAACAATAAATGTCACCTGATCATTTGATCTTCTAGTAATATTTTATAGCAAGATGTATTATTCTAGTAATTTATTACAAAACTGAGGCATACGGAAATAAATTTTGTTGAACAATAAAGAATGACTCAAATATCAAAGCATAGTACACTTAGGGCCTCCCTTGTCCTGTGCCTCAAATATCGTAGCACAGTACACATGGAATTTGGCTTCTTTTAAAATAGGAAGGGATGCCATACTCATGAAGCAGCTGATTTTTATTTAAGGGCCTCACTTGTTCTGCACCTTTACAGAGGGGTGAGTAGGGGCTGAGGGAATTTGAGGAAACCCAGATAGAATTCTCCTCCTAAGAGATTTTGCTAAGCTGTCCACTGGGACTGCCAGGTATTTGTCCAATTAAAACCTGACACACAGCAATAACAAAGGCACTGGTCTCCTACTGCTAATGCATAAGGATCAAACCCCAGCCTGCAGGAACTCACTCCCGCAGTCAGTACCAGGCTGCTGGGTAGACCTGGGCTGGTGCTGCTAATTCTGAGGAGAGGGAGACTTCCCATGGCTGCAGGCTAGAGGGGAACAGGTCCATAGTGCAGGTTGGTCAGCAGAGTGGCTTCTTAGCCTGGGATTGCAGGGCAGCTTGGCCAGGCTTTGCCTGGCTTGTTCACCCCATGATCATAGGTCATCATGGCCTGGCCTGTTCTCCCCATGATCGTGGGGGTAAACTTGGCCTGGCCTGTTTGCCCTGTGATCATGGGGTAGCTGGGACCCAGGCTCTTTGCTTCATGATCATGGGGCAACTTGGGCCTGGGCTCTTCACCCTGCAATAGCAGGGCAGCTTGCACCTGGGCAACCTCCTGAAGCTCTCTGCTCAGGTCTCCATCTCAGCTTGGATCTACACCCCGCCCCCCCCACCCTTGCCTGCCTATGTCCACAACTCCAACTCCATTGGCCAAATAGGGTCTCTACCTCCACTGCCTGCATATGCAAATTTACCCACCATCTTTGATGGTTAATTTGCATATCATTCATGATTGGCTGTGAGCGTAATGAAGGTACAGTCAATTAGCATTTTCTCTTTTATTAGTGTAGAAATCTTAATTAGATATAACTATATATTAAGGCATTCCATTCATGATTTATTAATAACACATTAATACCGTATATTAATTTATTGTCTCTGTCTTCCTCAACTAGACTGTATGCCCCATGAGTCCCATGATTTTTGTCTTGTTCATTGCTGTATCTTCAGTGCCTGAATTGGTACCTGGCACACAGTAGATGTTCAACTATTTTTTTTAATTAATTAATTTTCTTATTGTCTAAAGTTTTACATGTCTTTTTTTCTCCCAATTGACCCCCTCCCCATCCCTTTTCAGCCCAGGCAAACTCCCACTGTCCCAATGTCTGTGTCCATTGGTTATGCTAATATGCATGCATATAAGTCCTTTGGCTGCTCTTTAACCCCCAACCCCTACCGTTTGTCTCTAGATCAATCTATTCTTGTTCATCAAATTATATTGATCATTATATCCCACATATGAGTGAGATCATGTGATATTTATCTTTTTCCCACTGGCTTATTTCACTTAGCTATAATGCTCTCCAGTTCCATCCATGCTGTTGCAAATGGTAGAAATTCCTTCTTTTTAATAGCAGCATAGTATTCCATTGTGTAGATGTAGCACAGTTTTTTAATCCACTCATCTGCTGATGGGCACTTAGGCTGTTTCCAAATCTTAGCTATGGTAAATTGTGCTGCTATGAACATAGGGGTGCATATTTCCTTTCTGATAGGTGTTTCTGTTTTCTTGGGATATAGACCTAGAAGTGGGATTACTGGGTCAAATGGGAGTTCCATTTTTAACTTTTTCAGGAAACACCATACTGTTCTCCACAGTGGCTGTACCAGTCTGCATTCCCACCAGCGCTACAGGAGGGCTCCTTTTTCTCTGCATCCTCTCCAGCACTTGTCATTTGTTGATTTGTTGATGATGGCCATTCTGATAGGCATGAGATGGTATCTCATTGTTTTGATTTGATTTGCATCTCTCAGATGATTAGTGACTTTGAGCGTGTTTTCATGTCTCTGGGCCTTCTTTAGAAAAGTGTCTATTTAGATCCTTTGCCCATTTTTTGATTGGATTGTTTATCTTCCTTTTGTTAAGTTGTATGAGTTCTCTGTAAATTTTGGAGATTAGATACTTATCGGAAATATCATTGGCAAATATGTTCTCCCATGCAGTGGGCTTTCTTGTTGTTTTGTTGGTTTCTTTTGCAGTGCAGAAGCTTTTTATTTTGATGTAGTTCCACTTGTTTATTTTCTCCTTAGTCTCCATTGCCTTAGGGCAGTGGTTGGCAAACTCAGTCAACAGAGCTAAATATCAATAGTACAATGATTGAAATTTCTTTTGAGAGTCAAATTTTTTAAACTTAAACTTCTTCTAATACCACTTCTCCAAAATAGACTCACCCAGGCTGTGGTATTTTGATTTCTTACATTTCCATTGGTGGAAATGCACTAACATGTTCCCAATGTAACCACAAGGGATGCTGGGAAATGCCTTCCTGCATGTGTAAGGAGAGGAATGGAGTGGTGAACTTGGTATGGTGCCTGACACACTGAGAGTGAGCTAAACACTTCTTACTCTTATTGGGGATTTGTCTGTCTTCCTAAGTAACCTCAGTTTTTGTTTACATAGTTCCATGCTATGTTGTTTGGTGTATTCAGCTTGGTGATTAGTATATCTTCCTGGCAAAGTAGTCATGATTTTTATTAGAATGAATGAAAGGCATTTTATAGATAGATGGGGTCATGAAATGGTAGAACTTTCAGGGGCCTTGAAGACCCTCCTATTTCTCTGTTTTACAGACAAGAACAATTTGAGTCCTAGAAAGGGGAAGCCATCGGTCCCACTAATTAGTGGCAGAATTGAGACAAACATTGCAACAACTTTGCCTTTTGGCCATCAAGTTCTTCCTCTGTCTTCACTCTACTGATAAGTTCGGTTTCTCTTCACAGTCTCCTAGCACTAAGTACGTAAAGACAGTGATTAATCTGTAAGTGTCTTAAGAAAGTCCTTTCCAGGTTGGCATTGGGAACATGAAGTCTCAGTGGATAAAAAACATCAAGTAGTAGCACTTCAGTGAATAGCTTCCAAATTAGTCCTTAACTTCACCCCCTCCCATCCCCATTTTCCCCTGAAGCCCAGTTGCAAGAAGCACATTAACCTGAGATGAAGCACATATTAGAGAAAGGCTCTCTCCATAGCATTATCTATTACTCTAATGAGCATGAAAAAGGGGAAAGAGGATGCTCTCTCTTGAGCTATTATTACCTCCACTATAGAGTTGACATACACAAGCTCATTATTGCATTATGTTTTATTCAACAAAATAACTTTAATGTTGTAGCTTAAATTGAATTCGCTAAAACATCTTCATCTCCAGCATAATGTGCCTCAAGTGTCTTCTTGGTGCCTGCGTTTTCTCCAGAATTATAGTGCTGAAGCTATGGAAATGGCGAAATTATATGCAATCTGCAAAACAATGTGGCTATAACGTGGTAATTGGCCTTCCACATAATTAAAGGAACATTTTCTCATCAGCGCTGTTCCATCGAAGACCCAGAGGCTATCATTGTACAAATCATCCACTTAGGAAAACTTTTATTCCCAGTAGCCTATAAAGATCTGGTTATGCAAACAGATTTGCTTATTCAGTAGCATTAATGGCTTCTCACAGTTAAAAAATAATCAAGGTGATTGACCTATAATCTGCCTCCTCTGTGACCGAGTGTCATTTTTATTTGGATGGTGGGGAGCTTTTTGACTCTGAAAATTATTCACAGCTGGCATCAAGACCCAGGGAAGGTGATCTCAAAAACCAGCAACCTGTGTATTCCCAGCCTGTTAATCAAAATAAAATCACTTCAACTGGATTAGGGTCTTGTACCTGGCAGAAAAGCTCCTACAGACAATGGAATTGGATTCTTACACTTGATGTGACACCCTCTTGAGTCAGTTCAGATTCTTGTTTGATAGACACTTGCTGGAAAATTGCTCCAGTGTCTGTGCAATAGCAGAACTTCTGTTTTTTTATTTTTAATTTATTTTTTATTAAAAAGCAGCATTACACGTTTTGAGACCTCCCAACAGTTATTTTTATATATGATATTTAGATATGGTCTTGAATAACTCATGCTAAAAAGACCTCCAATCAGTGTATTTTGGGAAAGATTTCTGATGGTTGGTTGGTTTTAATCATGAATCTCTCCTTTTCATTTGTCCCATAGATTCTATTTTTATTCTTCCACACCCTTTTTTGGGTGGGGGGAGAATCACCTATTCCCAAGGTCTTTACATTTTTTAATTTACATTCTATAATTCTCTATATGACTCTGCTCTGGCATATCCAACTACCCACAGGTCATATCCACTTGGATGATCCTCTTGAACTTGACCTCAGCTTATCCTTCCTCTCCTGATTTCCTCTTCTGCCTGAGTTTATTAGGTCCAAATCACCCACGATCCATCAAACTTCCAAAAAACTTAGATGTCATCCTCTATTCCTCCTCCTTTCCCAATCACATTAATCTACCTCTCTTCTGCATCTACATAACTACATCTTGTCTCACTGGGGTTGTGCAGACTCCCACCTGGTCTCCTTGCTATCCATCCATCCTCCAGCCAGAGTTCTCTTTTTATAGCACAAAGATGATCATTACTCTCTTACTTAATGACATCTCCTGACTCCCTTTGTCTACTGGATAAACATGGCTGACAAGAACTGTTATGATTTGGCTCTAACTTACTTCTAAATTCCTCAGCTCATACTGTGATTATTATATGAGCTTCTTTTTATCATGAAACACTCTTTTAGCTCTCAGTCTTTGTACATGCTCTTCCTTCTTCTTGGAGCAATCTTCTACCATCTTCCTTGTTCAGCTGGATAACTCCTATCACCTTCTAGTCTTCAACTTAAAGGCTGTTTGATGGGGGAAGTCTTTCTGACCACCTGATACTAGATGGGGTGCCTTTTTCATGTGCTCCACGTGAACCCTCATCATAACACTTTCTACTCTGAGTTGTAAGTGATTTTTAAACTCCCCCCCCCCCCTCATGAAATGCAAGGCCCATTGAAGGAAGGGTCCATGGTGGGTCACTGCTGTACTTATGGTATTTGACATTTGACAGAACTTATGTTGTTTCCCACATACCATTTGGCCTGATTTAGGGCTGTGCACACAAGTCCTGACATTGGAGTATGTCTTTCCTAGCATCCCTTCTGAGTTGGCTTGGAGAAAATCCAGTAGGTACTTCCCAAAACATGAAACAAAAGGTTAACTTAAACCTGAAGTTCTTCAACTTCAGGGTGAATTAGAATCCCCTGGGAAGCTTGTTACAAATGCTAATTCCTGTGGCCCACTTTTAGAGAGTCAGTGAATTGTTCTCTCTTCAAAACATACCCAGAATCCAGCCCCTCTTCAGCAGCAATCTGGATTGAACCATCCTTGACTCCCACCTGAGTCACTGCATTATCTCCTCACTGGTCTCCTCCTGTTTCTGCCTTTGTCATCCAAGTCTATTTTCTTAAAGCAGCTTGAGTGATCCTTGAACTCAGGTCACATGAGCTCTCTGTTCAGAACCATTTGGCACCCCCATCTCACTTACAGTTGAAGCTGAAGCTCCGACTACATAACCCACAAGGCCCCACATGACCCTAGTTGCTTCCTCTCTATTCTCTTCTGCTACCACTGTCCCCATCACTCCCTCTGCTACAGCCACTGTGGTCTCTTCTCTGTTCCATAATCATACTAGGTTTGCTCTTGCCTCAGGGCCTTTGTACTTGCTATTCCCTCTGACAGGAACACTTTCCCCAGACATCCACATCGCTGGCTAGGTCTCTCCCTTCAGCTCTCATCTTTTAGTGAGCTTTTCCCAGCCTCCCTGTCTAAAATGGCGATATCCACACTTCTTCCAACACTTTCTGTTCCCCTCCCTGTTTTGTTTTCTCCTTCATTTTCATCTCCAATGCATACACATTTAAAGTATTTATCTTATTTGTTTTCAGTTCCTCCCACTAGAATGTCAGTTCTATGAGAGCAGAATTTTTGTCTGTTTTGTTCACTGCTGTATCTCCAGCACCCAAGACAGTAGTTGGTACACAGTGAACATCCAATCAAGTATCCTATGTAATAGATAGGTAATATGCAAATTGACCCTCATGCCCTCACATGTGGTCAAAGATGGCCGCCACAAGATGACCAGCAGGTGAGGGTAGTTGTGGGCAATCAGGCCAGCAAGGGAGGGCAGTTAGGGGCAACCAGGCTGGCAGGGGAGGCAGTTGGGGCGATCAGGCCTGCAGGGGAGGGAGGGCAGTTGGGGGGGGACCAGGCTTGCAGGGGAGGGCAGTTGGGGGCAACCAGGCCTCCAGGGGAGGGCAGTTGGGGACAACCAGGCCAGCAGGGGAGGGAAGTTGGGGGAACCAGGCCTGCAGGGGAGGGGAGGGCAGTTAGGGACAATCGGGCTGGCAGAGGAGCAGTTAAGGGGTGATTAGGCTGGCAGGCAGATGAGTGATTGGGAGCCAGCTGTCCCGGATTGTGAGAAAGATCTCAGATTGGAGAGAGTGCAGGCTGGGCTGAGGGACATCCCTGCCCTCCCATCCCAGTGCACAAATTTCATGAACTGGGCCTCTAGTCTCTTAAATGAATGGTGAAATAAATCTGCATTTTTATTGTGGTAAATGTATATAACATACAATTTATCATTTTAACAATCTGAAAGTGTACAATTTAATACATTCACTAAGTTATGTAACCATCATGCAGCTTTTACTTTCTCCCAGAACTTTTCCATCACTCCCAAAAGAAAACCCACACCCATTCATAATCACTCGTCACTCCCCAGCCCAGCCCCTGGCAGCACTAATCTACTTTCTGTCTCTGGATTTACCTCTTCTGGACCTTTCATATAAATGAAATCACATAATATATAGCCTTTTGTGCCTGATTTCTTTCACTTAGAAAAATGTTTTTGAGATTCACCAATATGAAGAATCTGTAGTTTTAAGATGCCTAGAGATTCTGATGCAAATGATCTACCTTCTCTCTCTCTCTCTCTCTTTCTCTCTCTCTCCCTCTCTCTCTCCTGTCTCTCTCTCTCTCTCTCTCTTCGTTGCCTTAGGCATCCCTGTGATTCCCCTCTGCTTTCACACTGATATTCTCTCAATTATGCTTTGATCTGAATCCTTGGGCTTCTGTCCATAATGTCTGTCTTGGGAGGAAGAGCCACGTGCTTCTCACAGAGGCTCTGCAATGCCTCTCCTCTCCCACACCTGATTTTACTCTGCTTTATTTCCCTTCTAAGTCCATCAAGTCTAAGGCCATCAAGCTGTATCTCCCCATCCCCACTTGGAGTGGGTGGCTTCTCTCTTCATCCAACTAGTAGAATGATTTCAAACACAGGCTTAGGGGAAGAAAGAATGATTTTGATTCCCAGCTCCACTACTCACTAGCTATGTGACCTTGGATTAGTTACGTAGCCTCTTTGAGATCTGTTTTGCTTCTGTAAAGTAGGAATTGAAATGGTGCCCAATTCATAGGGCTCCCAGAAGATTGAAATGAGCTAATTCTCAGCACAGTGTCCAACCCTTGTTAATGTTAATAATTACCAACTGCTAGACCCATAGCTTGCTGATTCCACTGGATCCATTAGTTCCAAATTCCCAACTACCAAAGCAGATTACAAACAAGGGGTTAGTCCATAGCTTAGGAAAGAATATTTCATCCCCACACAGTGACTCTAAAATGCTGAACTGTAATCCACCCCAAAACCTCCTGCTTTCCACAGTTCATTTAAGTTACCTGGGGCATGGGGGGCAGGGCTGATGGCCACTTAGAGAGCAGCGATGCTTTGAAAAGTCAACTGAGAATCGTGTTTTTGATGGATAGCACCTCAGAGTGCAAATTAACTCTGACAGAAACTCACCCCATTGGGGAAAATGCGCCCAGGCTGGCAGCCGCACCAGGATGGAGGGCTTTTCCTGCGGGCTCTCCTAGGTGCAAACAGCTCTCCTAGGTTTTGCTTTTTGAGCTGAGCAGAACCATGTTCCTCACTGCACAGCAAATGTTTATTCCTGTTGCATTGATTAAAAGTGCTTACAGAAGAGGTTGGAGGGAAGTGGTGACAGTGTGAGTTATGGCTTGGCCTGCTGCCAGTGGAGCCTGTGCTTTGCACGGCTCTGCAAGGGTGTTTTGAAAAGTGGCTGGGCCCATCAGGAGTGGCGGCTGCCACAACATCTCATAGCCTGATTGCGGCTCTATTTGCAGAGTCCAAACCAGGAAGGTTGTTCAGGTGAAGAAATCATCTTACCTGAACCCCATTTGCTTTTACCCAGGTCTCTATCCAGAAGAGTTTTTAACAACAGCAGATCCAGTGCCCTCTGCCAGTCCTTGCAACTCCCCTCAGCAGGGTTATGAGGAACCCCTTGATGAAGTCAATCACAGGACTGTGGCTAGCCCTAAGGTGTTTGCATTTTTAAATTGGTTACTAGTTATCTCAAATGAGTTTCTAATTAGTTGAGCTTCAGGCATTGAAAGGAAATTACATGCAAATATGCAAATATTGTGATATAAGACTCTCTCCCTATGCCTGCCCTAAGAGTGACTTTTACTTAACTTATTTTCTTTGAATCTAGCTATTTTTTTCTAAACTTTCAGGGAGGATCTCTGGGGGTGGCTTGTTGGAGGGTGTTATTTTTAAGTCAGGTTTGTAAATTAGGACAGCTTGACGAAGTCATATAACATACTGTTTGCTGTGGCAGGCTGTATTCTCTGAAAAGATGGCCACAATAATATTTCCTATTCTATGGATTCTTCTAGAAGCTTGTCACACCCCCATGGAAAAGTAGACTGTGTTTCCTTCCCTTTGAATCTGACTGTTTTCGAAATTAGGATGTAGTTGTACAACTTCCTCCTGGTTCTCTTTACAAGCTCACACTTTGAATTCAGCCATGCTGTGAGGAAGTCCAAGCAGCGCATGGCAAGGCCCATGTGGAGATGACCCCTCCAGCCCACAGCCCTGCAGCTATCAGCTGTTATTGGCATCAACTCTCCAGCCATGGAATGGGCTGTCTTGAGAGTGGTCCCTTTAACCCCAATTCAGGACACCCCAGGTGATGCTGTGAAGAGCATAAATGGGTCTTTCCTGGGGAGTCCTGTCCAAATCACAGATTTGTTAGGGGAAGACATGGTGTAATTTTTAAAGCCACTTAATTTTGGGGTGGTTTGTTATATAGCAATAACCAGAACACATACTTTGCATAAAGGTCCTGCAATTAAGAGGCCTCTGGATTCAGATGCCTGGGTTCAAATTCTCTTTCCACTTTGTATTATCCAGGTGACTTATGGCAGATTCCTTAGCCTCCTTGTTTCTCAGATTCCTCACCTATAAAATAGGGATGATAATAGTATCTACCTCTTTGGTGTTATGAAGGTATAATAATAATAATAATAATAATAATAATAATAGCAATCATCCTATATAATAAAAGCCTAGTTGTCCAGTTGTCCATTCAACCAACCAAAGCGTAAGATGCTAATAATGTGCAAAGGCTGCTCAACTGCTTGCTATGATGTGCACTGACCACCAGGGGGAAGACACTCCAACTGGTAGGTTAGCTTGCTGCTGGGGTCCAGCTGATTGGGACTGAACGAGATGGGCTGGACACACCCTGGATCCCTCCTGTGGTTCCTTCCCCGCTAGCCAACCTCCTGTTTCCCTCCCTGGCCCTGATTCTGCACCTGTGGAGTCCTTGGCCTGGCCTGTGCCCTCTTGCAATCCGGGACCCCTTGGGGGATGTCGGAGAGCTGGTTTCTGCCCGATCCTGCAGACCAGGTGAGAGGCCCCACTGGTGCATGAGTTTGTGCACCAGGCCTCTAGTAATAATAATAACAACAACAACAATGATAATAATAATAATAATACTAATAATACTAATAATAATAGGTTGGATGATTCTATCCTATGAATGTGAATTCCTTCACAAGTGTTTTTTTTTTTTTGGAATGCCTATTATATGCATTGGGAGAGAATGGTGAGAAAAACAGCCCTGGTCCTTCCATCCTGAAAATTAGTCTATTGGTGCACATGGATCTTAAACAAATAAACAATAAGTCAACATATGATGACCAGTTCTGAGAAAGTGACACAGGCTGAGACTTGGATGAGGGGTGGATGTTAGCCAGGGAAAAGCATGTGTGGAGGCTCTGAGGTATGAAAGAGAGGACTTTGGCCCCCGATTTGACCTCATTCAATGTATCATGGTCATGTACCTTTCATCTGTAAGCACTTCTTGGCAAGCATCTAAATGGTTTCTGGTTCCTTTATGTAGAATTTCACCAATGCGCACAGTTTGAAATATCCTCAGGGTTGCTGGCTCTGAAAACAAAACACAATGAACACAATGAAATGTGCATCAGTCAGGATTCTTGGCTGCAAGCAATAGCAACTAACCTCATTTATGAAGCAAAAAGGGGATTTCACTGCAAGTTTTTTAGGGGGCTTGCAGAATATACAGGCAGATGTTGGGTCAGGCCTGAGGAATGGGCAGGAATGTGTGTGTGTGGAGGGGGTGGAGCAGGTAGGGAGCAGATTTGGAGCCAGCCAGTTAGAGCTATTCTTTGGGAAAGAACTAACCTCTGTTTTGCAACCCTTTTCCAAGTCAGAGCCCTAGTAGCAAGCATCATGGGTGTTTGGGAAGGGGGTTGGCAGTGGGAGGAAAAATATGCCTACCAAAAATATTGTGGTTAACAGAGTCCAAATTCATAGTAAAAGTCTAGCAGCCATTGTTTGCAGAGGCCTGTTATATACAATGCATATCAGGGAAAAGCTGAAGACTAAACTTTCAGCCTCCTTTGCTGTGTTTCTGCTCTCTTCCTTAGCTGAACTATATAAAAGAGTTCCTGGGATCGTATTTTAACTAATGGACTGAAATCTGTCCTGTCCAATTGGAGCTGTGCAGTTATATCTTCATTTTCATCTTTACTGACCAATCAGAGCAGCTTCATATGACAAATCAGGATGTATGATTCTGACCATTCAGGATGGTGCTATTTGGACCAATGAAACTGTGCAAATTAGGAGTCCTCATTTGCATAAAATTGACCAATCAGGAATGAAGTGGGGTGTGTGTGACACTTTCTCTACATATGCAGGCCTCCTGTTGTCTCCAGGGAGTGTGCTTTCATTTTCCACCCAAAGCTGCATTTCCCTGGTTTTCAAACTGTTTACCTGAATAAAATTTATACTTTATTGCATCCCAGATTGTGATAGCAAACTTTTGTTGATACCCCCAAAGACAGATCTGGATATGAGTGGGGGTGTCAGCGACAGACTGACAAATGTCTACTATCCCATCTTTCTTGGCATGCTTAGAGAGGGTGTCCATCCTAGCTTTTTTTGAGAAAAGTAGTGACTCCAGAATTCATTCTACCTTTTTCTACTTTCTTCTCCTGTTGGGAAGCATCACCAGGGTCTGAAAACGTTGTCTGATCAGGAGGTGAGCACCAGCCCCATTGCAAAGCAGCAGCACTACATAGAGATGTTCTCACATGACATCACCACTTTGGACTCATTCCTAATTCACTTGTGGCTTTTATATCCTTGGCTTTATGACACGAGTGTACAGCATTTGTCATTTATGGGACGTGGTGTAGCCTCGGGGCTGGTCTTCCTCATTTCTCCTCTGCACTTTAATTTTATTGGAAATAAGCCAAAGCATCCTCTCATTTGTGCCTAGTGCAGACCTTGGTTCTGAACTTCAGATGGAAAATTGTGACCCTTTGTCAGTATGTGAGTGGATTTGACCATGAAGCATTTTGGGCTTCTCTGCCATGGGCTGATAAGGAGGGCCAGGGAGAATGAGCAGAGAACATGATGAATACAGGCATTCTCAATTACCATTTACCTAAGGGAGTGGAGAATATAGGTAGGCTGGCGATGCTATCCAAGATGGTATAGCCATGGGAGTGGGGATACCAGCTGCAGTTTTGAACCAGTGCTGGTCCTTGGTCCTGTTTTGGTGGTCTGAGAATTGGGAAATGGTGCTATTCCATTCCTAAGGTGTGGAACATCTCGGGGGGAGCTGGGAGGATCTGGACAGAGGTGCATCTTGGCGTAGTGCTTTGGAGTCAGGAAGAACTCACCTGGAACCCTTGCTGTGACACTGACTTGGTGAAACTGACTGACTTTTTCTTAATCTTAGTCTCCTTAGATCTGTAATAATTAGATAAAATGGAATCCATACCTCAAAGGATTATTGCAAGAATTATGATGCCTAGTAAACTCCCATCATAGTTCTTGGCACCTAGGAAGTGCTCAGAACTTGTTAGCTATTGTTAATAAAGACTGGGAGTCTGTGGCTTGTTGGGCATGCAAGTGGCTCCCCCAAGCTTATCCCAGGACCACTACTAATTCTACAGCAACAATGTGGCACCTAGGAACCATGGATGGTGCACCTAGCTTGCTCAACTGGATTGACATCTTCAGTGCTTATGCCTGAGTCTGCAGGCTCCCTCTAAAATGGCTGCAGACATAATCTTATCTCCATAGGCAGTCCTCTCACACTCTCCCTATTCTTCTTTGGAACTCCCTTCTCCCCTGGGATCCTCAGGTCCTTTCTCTCTGCCTAGACTATTTGGATACCCAGTTTGCCTCCCAGCCACCCAGGATGCTCTTCTCTTTAGGAAGTCCAAGTGCCAAGTTCATGTTCCCAGACACATAATCCCAGGTAGTTCAAGAGGAGTGATCTGAATCCCTGATTACCTGGTTTCTTGTGTAGAGGTTGGTTCAAAGATAGAAGTGGAGTTTTCCCCAGCTCCTGCAATTGAGAAGGATGGAGGGGCAGGAACCAATGGCATTTGCTCTTGGCTAGTGAGATTCTTGGTCTTTTGGTTCCTGTCAGCTAAGTTGGGTGTTGAGATCAATTTAAATATGTAAACACTGATTTCACTAAAGGCCAGAGGATGGGTGTCTTGTCTTCATTTCTTCATGCAGTTCTTCCAGAGTTCTACATCTAGCTAATTGAAACAGAAGAGGATGTATTGGTTAACATAACCAGACCATCCTCTCTTGCCCATTTCTCCTTCTCTCTCACCTCTACATCTATTTTTTCTCCTACTTGGATAGAATTTTTATATATGGTGGGAATCTTGGCAGAAGTGTCTTGGGCATTCATCCTTATGACCTTGTTGTCAGGAAGAAAATTGACTTCCCTTTCTCAGCTCCAATGTAAAAATTCCCAGAAAAGGGTTGTAATGGGCCCTGTGGGCCACTTGTTCACATGTAGACCAGGGGTACTATGATTGGCCCAACTTGAGTCCAGGGTGGGAGTGGGTGCACCTGTTACCAGAAAAACTTGGGGGTGGGGACACAAGGAGAAATCACTGTGAAATGGGTCTACCACGATGAGTGATCTGACAAAACCATTTGCAGTGCACTATTTCTTAGCCACTTCAACTCCTCTTTGGAATAAGGCAGGCCACCAATACATTTATCAATAAGATATATGATTTTGTTATGGCAGAAATGAGCATGAAGTTAAAACAAAGAAACCCACAGAGAGTTATCAGTAACCAGAAAATGACAAATAAGTCAGTTCTGCCTTATTGCTCCTTATTATTTGTAGTTTTGAAGGCATGGGTGAATATGAGATAAGGGTAAGGTTGAGTCCTTAGGCTCTCAGCCTGGAGGCAATTTGAAAATGAAAGCCCTGAACTTCCAGTTACCATGGGAGCATCTTCACAATCTTGACTATGATGAGGATATGGGCTGTGGCCATAGGGAGAAATGATTCCAAGGCTTGGGCGTCTCCGCAGATCAAGCAAGGTAGTTTCTAAGAAATGCCTTGAATTGTAAGTACAGACAAAATATTACATCTGAGGTTTCTGGGTAGACATATTTTGGAAATATTTATTTTCTTGTCTGTATAATTCTGCTTTGTCCTAGAAGGTGGCCTGTATGGCTTTAGCTTAATGATATACAAGGTGGGTAGTGTTTGCAGGGGGATGAGGTCACTTAACTGCATAGGCAGTACCACATTTTTAATTAACTATTGATTCGTAGGATTGTGTATTGAGGATAATCAGGTACAACAAGAACAGATAACTTCACTTGGCTTCCTTTAAACTCAAGCATATAAATCTGATGTGGAGTGACTGTATATTAGAAATGGGACTTGCTTTTGGGTCTAGAAGTAATCAATGAAACCTCAAAGCTGAGAACAACAAGTGCAATTTGGTGTCATTTTCTCCTTGGATTATGGTGTGCAGGGAACATATTTCTTTCTTATTTTTGAAAAACCTCACTACATATGGAGAGGACAGCTCTTACTATGGAAGGGACAATGTAGTATTTTCCCAACGAGCAGTAACCATGCATTCTCAGACATAGCTGGAGCTGAAGTACAAGGGTTAGTCTGGGCAGAAATATTGTTGAGCTTTCTACTAATTCAGGAGTATCTGCAGGTGAAAATTTAAGTTCCAGGGACAAGGATGAGAAAAATAGACCAAGTGAGATTTCAAACTTGCTGAAAGATTACTGTTTTTCGATGTCAGATGTATAAAGCATGACTGCATTTATTGTGAGGGTGGGATCCAAGAGTGAATTCTAACCACATCTGGCAGCCTCGTAAGAGATCTTGGAGCTCACATCTTTCTTTACTAAATCAAAACCAACAAACAAGCATCTCACCTTGGTATTAGGGAATGCTATAGTTCTCAAGCCTGGGCAGAGAAAAGCTAAAGAGAGGGTGCCTAAGGCATCCAAGTATTTTTTACTTGTCACTCCATTACAAGGTTTGGGGTCCTAGAGCACCACTCTTAGTGATCAACTTAGAACCCTTTGTGATTTCCTGTGTTCTTCTCCCCCCCCCCCAATTACAGTTCATATATAAAATAATTCTGTATTAGTTGCAGATGTACACATGTATTTTACAGAGTGGTCCCCCAATATTTTTAGTATCCACCTGGACCTATAAATCCTGTGTTCTTGAGATTTGCATGTTGACTACTGGGTACAAAGGGTAGGTCAATACCTCTTCCTTTGGTGAGCAACTCTCTCCCACTTTCAGAGCAATCTTGTTCAGTTCATGTGGTGATCATGTGACTCAAACTTGTCCAATTAGAAGGCTTGGCCATATTGATTGGCTTGGGAATGGACACATATAAGATATCTCTGTTGCAATCACTCAACTCTGCCATTGTAGAGAGAATGCCGTGGGCAAAATATGAATGAATGAATGAACATAGCTGTGTGCCAATAAAACTTTGTTTACAAAACCTGCTCGTGAGTCAGATTTGACCTGCAGAATATAGTTTGGCGATCTCAGAGTTAGGCTGATTGGTACATGTCATTACCCTGGAGACTATTATCTGTTTGGTCAACATGTCCTAAAATTGACCTAGTTATGCCGAAGGGAACTTACATGTTGTATATGAGGTAGCAGATTTCTCTGCATCCTCCTGGGAATGAAAGTGGAACATGGAGCCCCAAAATGACATCCCAGCCTTGCTGTGACCAGGCAGGGAACCAGCCTGAGGACAGAGTACAGATGAAGTTGGCAAAGGAGAGAGATGGAAAGAGTCTGGGGACTGGATGGAATTATCCAGATGCATAAGGCTCCTACCCCACCACTGACCTGCTATTTGTATGTGCAGACCACACTCATTTCCTTACTGGGGGAGCCAGCTTGAGTCTGGATTTTCTATTACTTGACTTCAAGAGCATTCTAACCAGTACAGGGTTCAGATAGATATGAATGAATCTGTGGATCATTGATCACTGAGTGAACCTGAGTGGTTTGGGGAACATATTTTAAATTTTTGAGGGTGATATCATGAGGGAAAGCCATATATCCTTCAAGTTACCTCAAACCAGGATTGTATGCCGAAGTGGAAATTCCTATTTGTGAAAAATGTGCTCAGTGAAGAAGAGTATGAATTTGGGACTCGAGTGTTGTTATGAGGTCTCTGATTGGTCTTTTGACTAAATTTGGAAGTAATTTATAATTGTTGTGGATCCATTGATTTAGGACAATGAAAATTAAGACAAAAGAATTTTGACCAACTGCTTCATGTTGAAGGCAGGGGTATAAGGTAGGGACATTTGAGGTGAGGGGTGGATAGGTGGCACTCACGGTTGAACCTCTTTAAAAAAAATCCTCACTGAGGGTATTTTTCCATTGATTTTTTTTTAGAGAGAGTGAAAGGGAGGGAGGGAGAAGGGGTGGTTGAGAGAAACAGAAAGAGAGAGGGAGTGGTAGAGAAAGAGAGAGGGAGAGGGAGAAGAAGAGGGAGAGGTAAAGGAAGAGGAGAAACATGGATGTGAGAGAGTAATAGCATAATAGCGACTGGTTACCTCCTGAACGTGCCCTCGATTGGGGCCAGGGATCGAACCTGCAACCTAGGTATGTGCCCTTGACCAGGAATTGAACCCAGGACCCTTCTGTCACCGATGTTCTAAGCACTGAGCTAAACCGGCCAGGGCTAAACCTCTTTTGTCTTTAACTCTGATCCCACTCATCTCCCTCAGGTTTTATCCACCTTTGTAAAACTTTTGTTGTTGTTGATAAAATATGTGTAACAAAATTTACCCCTTTAAAAGTGTAGTATTTAGTGGTGTTGAGTAGTTGATATTGTTGTGCAACCATCACCACCATCCATCTCCACACTTTTCACTTCCCACCCTGAAACTCCACACCCATTAAACATTAACTCCCATTCTTCTCTCCCCCAGCTACTATTCTATTGTCTGCCTATGCCCTTGAGGACTCTAGGTACCTTACATAAGTGGATTCATACAGATTTGTCTTTTTGTGTCTGGCTTATTTCACCGAGCATGTCTTCAAGGTTCATCCATGTTGTAGCATGTTATACTTCCTTTTGTTTTTTAAATGTTCATCTTTTATTTCCCCAAATATATATTTTTATTGATTTCGAGAGGGAGGGAGAGAGAGATAGAAACCTCAATGATGAGAGAGAATCATTGATCAGCTGCCTCCTGCATGCCCCCTACTGAGGATCGAGCCCACAACATGAGCATGTGCCCTGACTGGGAATTGAACCGTGACTTCCTGGCTCATAGATCGACTCTCAACCACTGAGCCACACCGGCTGTGTTGTGTGTGTGCATTTAGAAGCATATCTCTAGAAGTGAGGTTTCTGGGGCAGAGGGTATGAGCATTTAACATTTCAAAAGAGATTACCAAATTAGTTTCATTTGCAGGTGTGTCTTGTTAGGGGGAAAGCTGTTAGATTAAGTCCACCTTGTAAATGTTATATTTGAGTAGTTCATTATTAAATTGATTTGTGTTCTGCCTCTTTTCCAAAGAGCTCAAGGAAGCTTATAGAAAGAGGCAAAACAAATAAGGCTGAACATAATAAACACAGAGAAAATACAGTATGGTAGACAGCTAATACTTATGTTGAGTACTTGCGGTGAGCCAGACACTGTTCTAAGTGCTGTATATGTATGAACTCATCTAATCTTCACAGCCTCACTGGAGAAGGACTAACACCTCATGGAGAAACTGAGGCACAGAGGGATTAGATAACTTGCTCTAATAAATGTCACGCAGCTAGTAAGTGGTGGAGCTGGGATTTGAACCAAGGTGGTCTGTTTTCCAATTCTGCCCTTTTAGCTAAAATAATGTTCTGCCTCCCCCAAATCAGGAGTTAGGGAGAGGAAGGGGAAAGATGGACAAATATGGATTATCATTATTGCTGTGATTTATTCATTTAACCTTTCATTCATTCAACCATCTTTATTTATTCACTCATTCAACAAGTAATTATCAAAGGCTTTTCTTTGCCAAGAGGGCTGGGGATAACAGTGAACAAAAGTATGTGTGGTCTCGACATCTACTTGATTATGAAGGTCAAACTGCTATAGGAGTGGTCTGCCTTGGGTGGGAGACATTCTGATCGACATGTTCATTCAAGAGTGGTCTTCAGCCTCAGTATTGTGCCTTGGTCCCCTTCCTGCACCAGCAGCCAGAGCCCATGGCCTGATCCTTCTAGTTCATCAGATGCTCTGGGAAGGGAGGGTGTGCAAGTGTGCAGGCAGTGCTGAGCCTCATTCCCTGGTCCTTGAACTGAGCTATGACATCTTTATTGCTAGGGTGTGGTGGCCTCTTGTCCCAGAGGGAGAGGGGACAGTCCTGGGTTTATGCTTCCTATTCTCTGGTGGGAAAAGTGCTGGCCACAAGAGCTCTCCCCTTGCTTGGATCCTTGATTGGCCAGGCTTGGATAAACCAAGGTTTCTAGCCTTAATTTTTCCATCTGTAAAGTAAAATCAGTACCACTTTTGCCTGCATGAAGTCTCTTTAAAGCCTGCACGAAGTGAATATAACACATAACCGAAATTTCCATTCCTTCAACAAGTAATATTTAGTACTCAAGGGTGCCAGGCACTGGACTAGGCCCTGGTGTTGTAAGCGGGACAGGATGACCAAGATCTGTGCCTGTGGAGCATCCAGGCTTGTGGGGAGACAGACATGAGTCAAACAGTCATAACACAAATAACACCAAATGTTTGTGGCGTGCTTACTACATGCCAGGCATATTTCTAAGTACCTTATTGACATCAGCTATGTTCATCTTTACAGCAGCTCTAAGAGATGGGTGCTTTTATAACCCTCATTTTTTAGGCAAGCAAATTGAGGCACAGATTAAATAACATATTCAAAGTCAATGTCTAATAAGAGGACAAATGAAGATGCATCCACAGGTCCCTGACTCTCAAAACTGCCTCCCTAAACAGGACATCATCTTGCTTCTATGCTATAGAATGATATGGAGAAAAAGAACTGGATGGTCCATAAGAAAATAATACTTGAGGATTTAATTTATATTTGGGTATCTATGGAAGACCCCATCGGAGGAGGTGGCATTAGAGAAGAAACCATAAGGAAGAGAAGGAGCCAGCCTTGCAACTATGCGTGTGTGGAATTAAGAAGAGGCAGAGGGAATGGCATATGCAAAGGTCCTGAGGTAGGCAAGACTATGGGAGCATTTGCAGCTGAGATTGTTGAATTGCAGGTACCTTTGAGACTTGACACAATGCCTGGTACATTGGCAGAGCTCAGTGGAGGTTAGCGCCTGCTGTGTCCTTTCAGAGACGAGAAATCAGAATATCCAGGGAAACAAGATTTCAGGGGAAGCTTGCTTCCCCAAGCCTCTGTGTGAGCACAGCAGGTATCATCTCAAGGCATTAGGAGCACATCAATTCCATCTGGTCACTTCTGGCCTCCTTTTCCAGGTGCGTTTCCTGCAGGGGACCTTTTTGCTGAGGAATCCCAGTGGGCCTTTGGGTACCCTCCTTTTGAGGAATCCTCTTTTGTTGAATTCATTTTGTCTGTTTCCTTTTCTTCCTCATCAGCCTGGAATAGGAAGAAGATAGCTCCAACCTGCTTTGAAAGCAGAACAAATAAAGCTCTTTTACAATTGGTTCCACTGTAAAGATAGCATTAGACTGATTTATTCAAATCAATTCTGGGTAAAAGTCATAAAAGAGAGCTTAAGAATGAGTTCTGTTTCCCCAGGAAACCGAACCAATGGATTAGCACCTGAAGGGGGTAGGCTCATGACTGGCTTGAGAGGGGACTGGGGATCAACTGGCACTTGGGGCAGACTCAGTGAGCACTTTTTGGGGGGAGTGAAGTTGGAGGTGGCCCCCATTGGTGGCTGGTTCACCCTACTCCCTAAACTCCGGGTGGGGAGAGAGGGTCTAGTGTTTTCTTTCTTTCTTTCTTTTTTTTTTTTTTGGCTCTTGTGTGGAAGGAAGCCTTGTTATGAAGCACCTTATAGGAACACAAGCTGCTGTAGCTGGAAGAATCATCAGATAGCCTGGTTGGGGCCCCACCTTTTTGGCAGCTGGAGGGCAGGTGGAGTGGAGGGAGGCAAAACCTAAAAAGTGGAAGCAGTTTGTCAAGTTAGCTGGAGAGCCAGGATTCAAATTCAAGTTTCCCAGCAACCTTGTCCAGTGCTATTTGCATCACAGCATCAATGTCCAGGCAGAAAGGTCTATCATTTAGCCAGTTAAAAACACTTATGTTTTGATTTAAGTCCATTTTCTTTCTTTTGCTACTCCACACACACAGAGAAGAATTCATCATCATTGTCTTTATAAATATTTTTTTTGTTTTGTTTTAAGATAGAAAGATTTGGGAAAATAATTTCTAAGCTCAATAAACCATAATTCATTGAACTCCTATGCACAGGACTAGTTTCTGACCTTTCAAGCATGTTGTTCTTGCCTTTTAAATGTTTATGCTTGGGTCTGTTGCTTACTAGCTGTGTGACTCTGATCAAGTTACTCAACCTCTCTGAGCTTCAATGTTCTCATCTGTCTAATGGCAATAGTGCCTACTTTATAGAGTTGTTATCATAATTGGGTGACATGATGCATATAAAGCAATGAGCAGTGCCTGGCTATATCTACTGTTCAAACATGTTAGCTCTTTTAGAATTATTTGCACAAAGTAATGAGCCTCTTCCTAGGTGGGATTTTTTTTTTTTGCTCTAAGGCTGATCTGGCCTGCCTCTTATCTTATTGTGAGGGTTGTCGAGGGACACCTCACTCTCTCTCTAACCGTCCCTGACTCCTCCACCGCATCTATATACATACGGAGCCATACATAACATGGACTTGCCTTTCTTAGTTGCAAGTAAGAGATGGTAGCAAGTGTGAGTGGGTGGTAAGAAAGAAACCGAGTCCTTATTTCTTCGCCTATTAATTCCTCAAGATTTGCCCTTGCTCTGGACTGTGATGGAAAAAAATCATGTTTGGAGTTAGTGCATGCTGGAATCAGTAAATGTAGTGTAGACCCAAATATTTATCCCTTGTCGCTTCTGCAGGGATTCAGTGCCCAAATCAGTCAGACATCAGAGCTGAGATAAGGTGCTGGTGCCTGGTATCTGCACAAGCTGTGTTTCCTTGGCCAGCTGGTTGTATGCTTGGATCTGCCATAGAAACTTCCTTCCTTGGATTAGCACCTGAAGGGGGTAGGCTCTTGACTGGCTTGAGATGGGGGGACTGGGGATCAACTGGCACTTGGGGCAGACTCAGTGAGCACTTTTTGGGGGGAGTGAAGTTGGAGGTGGCCCCCATTGTGGCTGGTTCACCCTACTCCCTAAACTCCGGGTGGGGAGAGAGGGTCTAGTGTTTTCTTTCTTTCTTTCTTTCTTTTTTTTTTTTTTGGCTCTTGTGTGGAAGGAAACCTTGTTATGAAGCACCTTATGGGAACACAAGCTGCTATAGCTGGAAGAATCATCAGATAGCCTGGTTGGGGCCCCACCTTTTTGGCAGCTTGGGCACAACTTTGACATCACCACAGGTGTGCTCAAATAGCATTAGGTAGAGGGGAAGAGAGGAGGAGAGCTCTGGCGATAGAGGGAGAGAAGGAGGAGGAGAAAGAAGAGGTGCAATAGGGTGTGAGAGGGATGGATGGGGAAAGAGGGCGAGTCAGAAATACAGTCATCTTCTGTTCTGAAGAGAAAGGGAAGATTTGCTCTGGCCATGGTGCTGAAGCGCAAGTCATGCTGCAAGGTATTGTAAAAGAAATGACCCAGCCAGTGAGAAAGGGGGTATGGTGGCTAGGATCATCAGGGATGATCATAGCAGAAAATCTAGGAGGAATAGAGAAAATAATGGGGGGGGGGAGAGAGGAAGAGAGAGACAGAGAGAGAGAGAGAGAGAGGAAGGAGCGTTAAGAGAGGGAAAAGATGTTTGTATATAGATAACTGTGAAATGACTTCTTAGATAAGGGGTTACATGCCACAGGCTCACAATAGAGGGACAACACATATTTTTTTAAAAAATATATATATTTTATTGATTTTGTACAGAGAGGAAGGGAGAAAGAGATAGTTAGAAACATCGATGAGAGAGAGTCATCAATTAGCTGCCTCTTGCACATCCCCTACTGAGGATATGCCCGCAACCAAGGTACATGCCCTTGACTGGAATTGAACCCAGGACCTTTCAGTCCCCAAGCCGACGCTCTATCCATTGAGCCAAACCGGTTTTGGCACAACACATATTTTTTTGCAAGCATTTTCATTCACCTCCCCAGGAGTGTGTGCATGTGCATGTGCCTGGGTTTGTGAAAACGGGTTATTATGACTATATGAATTTTACTCAGCATAGAAGCCATTGCTTGGAAAATGATTTTACTCATGCTCCTAAAGCAGTGTAGCAGCAGAGCTGGGATATGAACACAGGTGCCCTTGTCCACTGGGACTTGCTGAGGCTGGAAACTGTGGGAGGAAAGCTGAAATCTTTCTGTTCTGTCTTAGGAATCTTTAACTCCTTGCTTGGCCCAAGGGATGGGGAATTTCCTACTCTATTTGGATAATCTAGGGCCTCCCCAAATCAAGGTGGTTGCTTTTTGGTTGTCTCTGGTACAATCTTCTGGAGGTAACTAGCACTTGCCATCTGCCCTCTATGCCTCTCATGTACCTTTCTGGGACTCCCTGCTCTCCATGAAGCCCTCAGCTTTCCATGTTGGCTGCATCAGCTCAGGCTCAGGAGACAGATGTACCTGAGTTCAATACTGATTTTCATCACTTATTGTGGTCTTGTGTGAGCTTTCTTCACTTCTTGTTTTATTACTGGTCCATACTGGAGGCTTCTGGGTGGTGGGTTGTGTTTAAACTCAAAGGAGAACTAAGGATGAGGCTCTTGCTAATGTTAGCCCTGGAATTATTACAGAGAACATCCTGGTATTTGCTGGTCCTGAACAGTCAAGTCAGTCTGATATTATAGTGATTGCCAGAAAGTTCTGGGAGGTGGTGTCACTGAGGGGTTAAGAGTCTGGGTTCGAGGCAGACAATTGAGTTGCAAGTCCCAGTGACCTTGGATCAATTGTTTAATTTTTCAGAGCTGCAGCTTCCACATCTGTAAAATGAGATATTAGTGATAATAATAATAATAATAATAATAATATCTTCCTCAGTGAGTTGTAGTGAAGATTTAATTAACTAATACACATAAAGTGTTGAAAACAGTGCCTGGCACACAATAAGCTCTCAAAAATATCAGCTACTATTACTTTGCTAATATTTTGCCACGGTTCTTATAAACTGGATGGTATGTAGAAGTAACTGGTACTCTGTCCTCAGTCTCTTTATCTGAAAAATGGGGCTGCTGATAATAATTACTTCATAATGTGAGGGTAAGAAAGAAATGAGATAGTTCTTATAAAGTGCCTCACAGAGTAGAGACATCCAAAGTCATCTCCCCTTTCCTCCGTTCCTCAGTCATATTCAAAATCAAGGTATACTAAGTATTAGAGTACATGCACAATCTGGTGTTTCCTCCTTTTTTGGAGGTCATGGAACTCTTTGTGAATTTAAATGCGGAATCATATCTTCTGAGAAAAAAGGAAATATACACATATAATTTTAGTGGTTCAATAGTTCACGAGCTATTGTGGGTTTTTATTATTGCCCACAAAAGAAATATTAATCTCCCTTTCACACAATGAATTACATAGAATTTTCTGGGGAAAACGTGATTCACAAAAATAAGCCCTTAGATGTCAAGCTCTGGCAATAGTGTGATGTTGAGAGTCTCAGGGCTCCAGATGGCTTGGCTGTGAGTCTGTCTAGAAGCTCCTGAGCTCAGGACCTCTGCCAGCTTCAGGACACACTGTACTCAACCCATTTCTGCCCCAAGGCCCTGTTTGGGGCCATCTCGTAGCTCCTGATGATGGTGTTGGGGATGGAGCACTGTCCTCCTCCTCTCCCAATGCTATCTCCCGTGCACACAGGCTGTGTGGGCGCTGTCTTTAATGCTGTCTTCTATAAACTCTGCAATTTATGGTGCCGTTGTGCCAGGGTGAAGGCAGGGATTCATCTTTGTTGTAAGCGTGGTATGCCTATTAAAAGGCTCTTACAGCAATCAGCATTGCATAGCAGAAAACAATGGGACACAGCACACACCCATTTAAGAACAAGAGGAGGGAAGATTTGGATAATCAAGACAAATATCCATGCACCCAAGATGCCTCTAGGAAGGGCTGGCAGAAATAGTTTAGGTAAATGCTGATGTCTGGTGTTTTTGCTCTTGTGCTGGCAGATGGCTGCTCACCAGTTTCATTCGAAGCCATGGAGGGGAAAATATGGAGGGGGGTTGTGGAAGAGCCCCTCAGAAACACTGTGCCTGAGTTGTTGAAGTGAATGAAGAGCTGGACTGAAATGATACTTGGGAGGAGGAGAAGAAAAACACAAGGTTCCAGTCACATTCCAGAATTTAAAGACAAGATGGGCAAAAAGTGACATTTTTGAGCCTTGAATCTGGTGACTTGTTGGAATGTCACTTGCATCTTGATAATATAACAAGAAAATTTAAAATCAGAAATAAACCAACTGCAGGATTATGTCCTCATAGTAAGGCTGATGGAAAGCTTGTTGATGGCTCCGGTAGGATTGTGAGTTTCCACGCAGTTTACAGGTGCAGGACATAGATACACATGCATTCCAAATGAAGTAGAAGCAGGGAGACCATAAGCAAAGACACATGGCACCTGGATGGATAGTTTTTGGGGAGACAGCCACCCTGTCCCCAGTGACCACTGATGGGATTTATGGAATTCTCGGCAATGGTGCAGAGCAGCACAAATCCTGATTTTTTTTTTTTTAATGGGAGTCATGGCTGACATTGAGTGTCATGGCAGGCAGCCAGTGAACATGCTGTAGGTGGGTATAGGTGGCACCAGACGCTACATGGTTGGGACAGTTGCCCAAAGAAGTTATGGGCTTGGAGGGGTCAGTGCCCTGGCTTGTGGTTTTCCTTTGGAGAGGAAGCAGCAATGCCTTGGGCCCAGGGGTTTTCCCTATGGGGTCAGTGCCAATATAGCTGGGATAGAGAGAGTGCTCCTCTCACTTTAATGGGGCTCTGGTCCTCAGCTAATAGCCTAAGGTGGCATTAGTGGGAAAACGGTGGTCCTGATGCTAGATTCCTCTCTACATCTCCCAAGTGGCTAGAAGTTTGCAAGAGGGATTTCAGCAGAGAAGCTCTGGACTTTATGTTCCTCACGCTCTAATTCACAACCTGCTTAAGATTTCAGACCCAGAGCTTCTTGTGTCAGATCTGGCTCCAGTGCAGGATGCAGCTGTCATTCCCATCTCTGTACAGTGTCAGTACAGAGCCTGTACCCTGTAGTCCTCACCTCTGACTTCCTGCCCTTGGCTGTTAGTCTCATCCATGTTAGTCTCTCTCCTCCCCACTTCACCCCTGGAAGCCTCAGAACCCTCTAACCCACATGTGTCAAACACAAGGCCCTCGGGCCAAATCCAGCCTGCCAGGCCTTGCAATGTGGCCCGCACCGCGCTGTCATCACTGCACTCCGCTGTCAGTTTATGACATTGTCAGTTTATGACTGTTCAGTAAACCATTCGGCCCACGATTTAGGCTGGATTTTAGATTTTGGCCCCTTCTCTGATTGAGTTCGACACCCCTACTAACCTCAGGACCAGACTTGCCTTCACTAGAAGAAAACACATGAGTTAAATGATATTTAAAAATAAGAAACTTTCTTTTTGAATCCTTAAGCTATTCCACTCTAAGAGCTTTCTATGTACAATCTTGTTTAGTTCTCACAATAACCCCACAAGGTACTGTGATGCCCATTTTCCAAAGAGGAAACAAGTTCTCATAGTTCAGTTTCCCTCTTTGAAGTTATGTGGCTAAGAAGGAAGCCAGAACCTCAGTCAAGCTCTGCCCCAAGAGCTGTGGCTGAGCTAACCTGCCTTCTAAGCCCCACTGTGGAAGGATGACCTGCCAAAGCAGCTTCTCCATCACCACTCAAAGTTCTCCCGATTACATCTGCTCACCTCTCCCTGCTGGAGCCAGACTGGCCACGCAGGGTTAAGCTCTGCAGCAGGTGTTATTGAGACCCTTGCCCACATCCCTTGCCCTCACTACTTGCCTTTGCCTGAAACTCTCTGTGGCTACCAACTCCCACTTTGCCAGAAGTACTTGGGAATTAAGGCCCTCCAGGGAGCAGCTGTCAATATAGATGCTGATACTTGGTGGGTGAATACCCCAGCTTCTGTGCCCTGAGCTGAGGTGCACAGACCACAGTTTCTCCCAATTGGATTAGTTTTAGGTGTCCACAGAGTTGACAGCAAATTCTTTATAGCCTTCTACCTCTCATGTCCCCAGTCTACAGAGTTTCCTAAAATCACCTCCAAAATAAACTAGTTGCATTTGAATCCTTGCATTAGATTCTGTTTTTTTGGGGGGACCCAAGGCCCTCTTTGGGATCAAGTATACCTTCTTTGTGGATGTGTGGGTTAGAATGGAAGTCTGAAGAGCCTACCAATGCAGTAGGTATGTCTTTCTTTAAACAACCCATACCATCTTTCAGTTTCCATCACTTTAGTTTGCTGTTGCATGACATTCGTGCACTTGGTGGGAGAGGGATCCCTCAGCCGGCAGGCACGTGCCCTTTAGCAGTCCAAGAGCCCTCAGGGAATGTCCGACTGATGTCTCATGAAGAGCGTGCCCAAGCCACAGCCAGACATCCTTAGCGCTGCCACCGCTGCACTTGCCAGCCATCAGCCAGGCTTGTGGCTGAGTGGTGCTCCCCCTGTGGGAGTGCACTGACCACCAGGGGGCAGCTCCTGCATTGAGCATCTGCCCCCTGATGGTCAGTGAGCATCGTAGTGACCAGTCATTCTGTTGTTCAGTCGATTTGCATATTATTACCCTTTTATTATATAGGATTTTTCTATCCCTGGGGTAGCCTCCAAAATAATTTACTTATATTTTCCCAGAAGAGGGTAAAAGGGCTTACCTTTGTCTGACCTTCCCCTCATCTTTCCAATCATGCTGCTGGGAAGTTGAGGAGTGGCCCCTGGGGGATCTACTCACTCTGGCTTGGTAAACTTGTGCCTTTTCTTTTGATGTCAGGCTTTATGATCTTTTGATTATCCCTACCCATCCTTCCTAGTTTCAAATGCTGCAGAAATGGGGTTGACACTTTTTGTGGTTAGGAGCTCAGCCTCTAAGTTGGATATCCTGGGTTTTAACTAAGTTCGACCAATAGTAACCATAGGATGGGTGTGGAGACCCACTGGATGTACTGGGAGATGAACTTGAGCTAAAACTTGGTTGGTCACTTGACCTCTGTAAGCCCTATTCTGATTGGACTCCAGTGACCTCTGGGTCTCCTGGAATTAGTGTCAGTAGAGAGCCTGTAGCCTGTGTCCATTGATCTTGGAAAGGTCTGATTTTCTTTTTCCCAGTGCAGGCCCTATGGTAAAAGGCTGTAGATTCCTAAAGGGAATGCTGGGAGGAAGATTAACGGTATACATTTTGGCAGCAAGCCAGGCTCCGTCCTCAGGGGGGGGGCCTAGCCTCCTCTTCATTCAAAGGGTTCTGGGTCTGTAGACTGGCTCAATTCTGGGAATTGATGGGGGGCATCATGCCTTTGTTTTTTGTGATTCCATTGATAAGTTTGCTCACTTGACCTAGAGCTATTCTGCTTATACAGATTGAGTAAGAATATAATAATAGTAAGGCTTCCCATCTATTTTATGTCTAGGTACATCATGATCAACTAGCCAGCGCCATAGGTCAGTGGGAGTCAGATGCTTCTGATGGCTGCTTTGACTCTGCTGTTCATTACAATAACCACACTGACTTGCCTTTGGTGGTTGAGTGTCTCCACTTGGTCCCTGTCACCCTGGGTTCCAATGACTCTCATTGCATTTAGGTTTCCCAATTCAATGGCAGCAGGTCCCATTATAATGTGCCTTGGGCCTGTCACTTACCTTTTTATGCCTCAGTCTCTTCCTCTGTATAATGGGTAATAACATGGTCATTGTGGCATTTAGAGGAATTAATATGTGGAAAGTAATAGAAGAGAGTCTCAAAGCCTATCTGTAGTTATTAAAATTATTTGTTGTGGGAAATGAAGAGATGGAGGAGAGAGGAAGGGGCTGGAGCAAGAAGGGGAAGCTGTCGGATGTAGGAACCCTTGGTGGGAGTGGATCCATTTAGTTACCCAACAAATGTTTCTTGAGTACCTACTATGTGCCACCCACTGTGATAGCTTTTCAAATTGGAGGTAGGGACAACAATTAAGCAAGTACAATATGGTCTGAATGTGTGGTAGGGAAAGCTCAGGGAATAGAGGAGCCTGGCACTCACTTAGCCTGCACTGGGCACTGGACAAATCACCTATATGTCCAAAAAATACCTCCTGGTTCAAGGTTGTCCATCTGTACTGCTGCTGGGGTGAGCCCTGCAGTAGTCTTCTAGCTGGTCTGGTCTCGCATGCCTGGTCTCCAGCAACCACTCCCTCCCCACACCACACTGCTTTCGCCTCGACGACCTGCTGCAGCCCTGCAGGCTTTTTGCTGCCTTTCTCCCAGTCTCTGTTGCATGTGCTGTCTTCTCCGCCTGAACACCCTTCACATGGATGACAACTACTCATAATCTTCATTCAGTGGTCACTCCTCTGCCCCTCTACCCCAGACCTGGGGAGAGGCCCTTCTCTTTTAGGTTTCCAGTTCTTGGCACTTCTTTGACAATGTCAGTCAATCATCACCTTCCCACCAGGCGTTTAGCTCCACAGGGGCAGCGGAAATGCTTGCCATGATCATCCTTATCACCCCCTTCTGCAATGGCCATGCCTGACCCATAGACGCTTGATAAACATCCGTGATATGTAAGCACAACTTTGAAAGATGATGCCTGTGCATTAAGCATGCCATCCTTCAGGTTAGATTCTCAATGCATTTTGAGCAGCTTCCTTTTTCTGGCCACATCCAAATCATTCTTCACCATGCAGAATAGCACCAGAGACCAGGGTGTCCTTTCTTGCAGGGCGCTGGACAAGCGGACGTCTATCTGTCCCTTCTCTCCTCCCTTCCTTGGGCTGGGAGAACCCTGGGTACGACCTGGGGGCAGGACTTTGCCAGATTGGGCCTGGCCCCTGGCAGTGGAGAGCCAGCAGTCCCTCTGGGCAGGTGAGACCTGCACAGGCCTCTTCCACGCGTGCTGCGGTGCGCGCTAGTAGGCAGCAGGGGGCGGCAGAGAGACAGGAGTGGTCCACGGAGGAGTCCAGCTCCGAGCGGCGCGGTGCGAACCCACCGAGGCCGCGCTCAGAAGCCCCATCTCCCATCGACAGGCCGCTGGGCTCAGGAGGCTGCCGGGGCTTTCTTTTTCCTCAAGTGCAGGCAGAGTCCCCGAGAGCCATGGCCAGCCCTTCCGGCAGCCCCGAAGACAAGGGCAAGCTCAGAGGCAGGGACGGCCGGCAGAGGCGGGAGGAGGAGGATGCCCCTCCGGAGGAGAAGAGGTTGAGGCTGGGGCTGGAAGGAGGAAGCGCAGCGCAGGAGGAGGGAGAAGACACTCCACGCCTGGGCAGGGAAGAGACGGGCACCCAGACAGGTGTCGAAGGCAGAGGTGTAAGTGAGCAGGGGCGCAGGAGGGATGCGGCTGGGGGGTGGCTGGGACGTTCCCCATCTGTCCGCCGTCAGGTCCAAGTTGGTAATTGGGCAGCAACTCCTGCGGGGCGGGCGCGGTATGATAGCTTGCAGGGACCTCCCGAGAAACTAGATGTTCCGATATTGATGGAAATTCCCTCTTGTTTATGTAGCATGGACTTGCTGGTTCTCCTTGACGTCCTTGGTGTCTGGGAGACCTCTGGGCTTCATGGTTCTTTTTTTTTTTTTTTTAAAGTGTGTGTTGGGGGAGCGGAATCTCTGCGTCCTGGGGGCCCCAGGAGGGGAAGGAGGTGGGGTTGCTCTGAGCAGCCTCACCCAGCACCCCTATCCTGGACAGTGCTGTTTTGGGTGTCTCTCTGGGACTTTGCTGGTTGTGTGTGCCTCTCTAGCAAGGGGCTTGGGTAGGAAGTACCTGGGCATAGTCTGCCCAACCTGGCCCTGTCGACCCTGTCAGCGTGTGTGCTGGCAGCAGCCACCAAGCCCCTCTCCTGCCTTTGCTCCCATTCTGCTTGGGCAGTGAGAGTTCAGGGGAAAGGCAGGTGGCTTCCACCCCCTAAGTCACTCTCCTCTCCTCATCCCTTCAGAGAGTGACAAGGTGAAGTTCTGGGCACACCCTAGGGTGTTGCCTGCTTTTGGTCTGCTGGCTAAGGGTATGTGTGAGGTGATTTGTTGTGTATGTTTGTGGGTATGTGAGTCATTAGGTGTGGGATGAGTCTCTGAGGCCAGCTTGACTCCCAGTCCCCATTTTCTGCTTCTCTCCTGAATCTTCCAGCTGTGACCTGGTGACCTTACTACGTCGGGGAACACAGCGTCTGGAGGACAGATGAGGGATGGTGAGCAGCTGTCCCCATGGCAAGGGCTGCCACCTTGAAAGTTTTCATGAATAATGGGGTTGACCTTTTTGTTTCTCCCAAATGTTTTTATTCTTGACCAATTGCTTGACTAAGCTCATCTTAAAAATTTGATTAGTGATTGGTGAGCCCCATGAGGGAGAGTTCTCCTTTCTCCAAAACCACGCAGGCAGCAGCAGCAGCCTCCTCCGAGGCCACCAATGTCTGGGCTGCAGCACAGCCCAGCTGATGGGCATGCCTCCCTGTGACTGTCACCGTGTTCAGATCTTGGGCCACCTGGGCAGCAAAAAACAGGGGAATTTCTCTCTGAGATCCCAGGAGAAGGAATGCTTTGGAAGGCTTTTGGGGTACACTGTGGAAAGGATGAGAAGGGAGTAGTGTCGCAGTATGGCTTGAGGAGAGGCCCACACAGTTTCCGGGGCAGTGCAATGCTGTGAAACTTTCACTGTTGTCAGCCCCTCCCTCTTCCTGTCACCTCTCTCTTCTATGGGGAACTTTGCTGAATGGAGTGAAGTGACCAAGTGCAGGGCATGCTTAGGAATGTGGGCTTGAATCTGAACTCGGGCCCTTCTTAGCTGGGTGACCTGGCACACATTACTTAATGTCTCTGAGCTTTCGTGTCCTTGATGGTGAAATGGATGTGTCAACAGGCCCCTTCTCATGGTTATTACTCCTGAGATTAAGCAAAGATTATCCATTGAAGACACTTAGCATTGCACTTGGCACATAGCATGTACTCAATAAATGTGATTTAGTACTGAAATTCACTCCATTTGGCTTGCTTGCTGCCATGTTTGGTTCTGGAGTGAATGACAAGATACAAGGGTCTTGGGCCAGAAACTCCAGAAAGCTCAATAATGCTTTCTGGAGGTTAAAGGATTTATGTGTAGATGATAAAATTTTCAAAAGGCAAACACCCCACTGAACTTTTTGGTTCACAAAGGGAAATGGGGGTTCCACAATTTGAAGGATCATGGCATAACTGGGCAGAAGTTGTTCTTTGTTTCCTGAGCCTGAGTATGACTCCTTTGGGGGCACCTGGATCTCCTGGGGGCATTGGCACCTCATAGACATGGCATCTTGGTTTTCAAGTTTAAAGGTTGGCCACAGCGTGGGCTGCCCACAGTGCCCCTCAGAGAGAGTTCTCTCTCTTTTTAGATTCTGTAGGAATATTTCCTTTATGGAACCAGGAAGCAGTTTCAGGGTGGTGCTAGGAGCAACAGCAATTTCTCTGAGCAGAGCCCATTTCTTCACTCAGAGACCACATCCAATTGGATCAAGAACAGCCTGCCTTTTCACGAGATTTTGTCTGTGTAGACCATTACTTGGCTGAAATGTCAAAAACATCCTTGTTCTTTAATAGCAGCTTATTTTGAGATACTGATCATTTTGGGCTTTTCTCTGAGGAAGCTGCACGGGCATCACCTCCCTGTCCATATTGTATCCAGATGTTTTTAAGGATAAAATAGCCTTTTCCATCACCAGGTTTGGCACTCTGGGTGGCAGAGGTTCACATATGACTGGTTGTCCCTCAGAATGGCTCTCAGGTTTGTCTCTTTAAGGAGGGGGTCACCTCCTCTGGTGATTTCTGGGGATGCTTTTAGGTGGTCACTTGGAGCCCAAGGAGCCCTCTCAGTGCTGAGTCCTGCAGGAGGTGCGGTGGAAGGAGGGTGTATGTTTAGTGAGGGTTGATTTTCCACCAGGTATCACAAGTTTCACAGATTCCCTTAAGCCTCGCCAGCACCAGTGCTGTTGAGCTCGTATAAAAAAAATAGTCCTCCCAGAGCTTTAATTTGTTCCTTTAGAGTGGTCCCAGGGGTCACTACCCATAGTCATCCACAACTCTTCCTGGAGGGAGAGAAAAATTTCTTCTAGGTAATCAGTTACCATCCTCAGTCATTGTTCAGCTTTTTTCCAAGAAGAGGCAGCTTGGCATAGATTTCTGGGTTGTGTTGGGCAGAACTGAGCTTTCAAGGGTAACAGTTCATCAGAATCCGTGAAATCGCTACATGGACTCTCCACTCAAGGGTCCCTGGGGTTGGAACCGGAGTGGAAGGTTATCGTCAGCATGGGTCTCCTGGAGGGGTGGATCAAGACTGCAGGTCTTTCCTTTTTTGCTGGTGATGGTTCTGCACTTGGATGTCTCTACTTTGGCACTGTTGACATTTGGTGAGATACTTTGTGGGGGCTGTCCTGTGTACTGTAGGATTCTTAGTAGCATCCTTGACCTTTGTCCACTGGGTGCTGGTAGCACTGCCTCCCCCCCTCCAGTTGTGACCACCAAAAATGTCCCTAGGCTGAGAGCCACTCATCTCTACTTGCAAAAATGTGTCAGAGTGTGGGTATTGAGTTTTGGTCCCTACTATACCACTTGTAAGCTGTGCAGCCTTGGGAAATTTATACTACCTCAGTGAGCCTCAGTTTCCTCATCTGTGAAACAGAGGTAACGAGAGACAATCTCATTATGTAAGGTTATGTTGGCATTCAGTAAAATAATAAGATAATAAACGGGAAATGCTTATAGTATTTAGATAATGAAAAAGCACAAAACAAGTGGTCAATTTTATTTAAAAAATTATTTGGGTGAATCAGACTCCATCCTTCATCCCCTGTCTATTGGTGAAGTGTAAGGGTGAATATCATTTACCTAAATCTCACATTGGATTTTGGCAGACCCTCGGCTTTCAACTTGGAATCACTGATTCCCACCCCGCCCTTCCCCAAGATCCCCCCCTGTTTCTCAGGCCGAGGATTCTAGGGTGTGGGTGGGCAGACAGGTGGCTCTCAAGGTTCACTCTCACAACAGAGAATTCAGAAGCTGGCTTGCAGACACAAGGTGTTTGGACCAAATCTGGATTTCAGGATTCCCATTTGAGCACAGCTGGACTCCAAAGGGCTGAAATATAGATATTTCCCAGGCAATGATTTCTCAAACTGACATGCAGACATGGCTGCCCACTGGAACCCAGTGTGTTTGCATCGGCTCTCCTATAATTTGTGAGGCTAGCTTCTGAGGACTGCAGTGTGCAGGTGGGATACAATAGAGGGTTTTCTCATCCTCCAAGGGCCAAAAGTGGGGTGCAGGTTGGTGGAGGGTCCTTGCAGGAGAAGAAGGCATGGAGAGTGTTCCTTTTAGCTAGAACAGACAGGCACAGGCCACATACTGTGTGATTCAGAACCCTCAGGGAGGCGGGCGTCTGTGCCTGCAGCAGTTTTGGAGTCTGAGCCGTGTTGCCCTTGGCTTTAATCATTTCAGAAATATTCAGAAATATTTATCTCCTGTTCTGGTCAACTGGAGCTCGATTTTGGCTTTTTACCTGGTAAGATTTGGACAGTAGGCTAATGTCCTCCTAATTTAAAAAATTTTGGTAAGATGGTTGTTGTCCCTCTGTGTCCTCTGGAACATGACTTGATGCTCAAGGAGCAGAAAGGAGACAATCTGGGGCTGGGGCAGGGGTCTCTGTTGTGGATGCTGGTGGCTTGGACAGTGGGACAGTGGCCATGGTGGAGCTGTGTGCCTGAACTGAGGCAAATTTATGAGATACATTCTAAAGAATTTAAGCATCTTTTGGGTGTTGGGAATGAGATGAAGTCAGGATCAAGTTAACATCCAGAATGGCAGGGAAAACCACAAATTTGAATTTGGACTCTGGCTGAGGTTGTTCTGAGACCCACATAGCAATTAATAATATTACAGATGGGTCTGGGGCTGGACTCATCAGTGTAGATGTAGTTGAGGCACTGAGAACACCCAAGATTGACTGGGGAGAGAGTAGGGTGGCAAGAGGAGGGATTTGGTTTAAGCCCAGGGAATCTGAACGATGAGAAGAGAAGAATCCATGAGAAGGGTAATAGGAGCAGCAGGCAGAGGCTACGAGGCCCCCAAGACAGGAGAGGGAGAAAGACGAGGTGAGTTGTGTTGAAGATAGCCACTGGGTTTAATAGATCATGCTCATCAGCCATTGCTGGAATTTTAATGGAGGCCAATTGTGGGGGGCACAAAGATTCACCTTAGACCTGGGCACTCTAGCACCCACCCAGAGTGTGTGTGATGAAACACAGGATGCTCATGGTCTTGTGTATGTGTGACTCCACAAGACACACATAGCTTGTGTGTGACTCCAAAGCCTCTGTCCTCCCCACAAGGCTTTGCCGTCATTTCCACATTACCTTGGAAATGGATCCAGCCTTGGTCGAGAGCCCTGCCTGTTTTTGTGCCTCAGCACAAGATGGTGCCATTGGGAGATCCTCACCTCACTACTGGGGGCTGTTTGCCTTTTTCATTCCTTCTCCAAAGTATTTGAGCATCTCCTGTGTGCCAAGTGTTGGGCTATGTGCTGGTCTACAAGATGGGTCAGTCCCTGTTCTCCTGGAGACCCTGCTCTAGTGGAGGAGACAAACTCTGGTCCAGCCCCTGCCCCCCCCCCCCCCCCCCCCCCCGAGCTGGCCCCCTGCCTGTGCTGATAAATAAAACTTTATTGACACATAGCCACACCCATTCAAATAGTATTGTCTGGGGTTGCTTTCCTGCTACAATGGGAGAGTTGAGTAGTTGGCCCACAATGCTGAAAATATTTACCCTGAGAATCTCAGGTTAAGGGACTTTTACCCACCATGGTGTCCTGTGGGGGTATGAGTACAGCTACTTTTGAAATGCACACAGCTCTGTGGTGGGGTTGAAGCATGGGCTTAACTTGCAGGACTCCACAGAGGGGAGGGTGACAGGTACCCTACTCTCAGCCTTGCGGTTCTTTGGTGTCAAGGGCAGGATTGGGGCTCTGAGGGGTCTTTTCTCACCCCTGTGGCAGGGCACCAGGCTAGTGCCATCAATTTTTGGATGGGGGATAGAAAGGAGGAAAGAAAAGGTGGCTTGTTGGCCCTCCAAGCATCTCCCTAAAATAGATTTGGAGTTCTACTTGACATAGCTACCAAAATCCAGTGAGACCAACCTTTACGGTGCTGTGACTTTGAGATACCAAATCACCAAGAAGAAAGAAAACAAAGATGGGTTTTGCAAGCATAAGAACTTGGATTATTGAAATTAACATTTTCCCTGAAGTTTTATAATGTCTGGGCATGCATATTTAAGCATCTGCCTCAGAAGCTCTCACTAATAAGCAGATGGCGCATTTAATTTCCGTTTTTTTGTTCTCTGAGCAACACCAGGCTTCCTGCACGGCCTCCTTGCAGGCAACTGCATGTGGAGGTGACAGGACTTCTGACTACAGAGCTCCAAGAGGCCAGAGAACCCCATGTTTGTGGAGCTGTTGCCTTCTTTTCAATCCCAGTGGGAAGTTGTTAGGTGACTCACAGCATACAAGGCTCTTCCTTTGGTTTTCCAGAGTCTTGGCTGTATTTGACCCCCTGGGCCTCACTAGCTGAGAAGCAGGGGTCCCAGGCAGGTCTGAGAGTGCAGCCCTTAGGAGGGGAGAGCCTGGGAAAAGCTGCTGGAGTGGAGGTTCCACGAGGAAGGCAGAGGCAAAGAGGAAGAGAGGGGAGTTGGCACGCAAAGCAAGGACCTTGATGATGCAAAGGAGAGAGCTGGGATTGTCAAAAACACAGAGAAGAGCAGACAACCTTAGCACACTCAGGTGTGGCTGGGTGTTATCAATATGCTGGTTTCCCTTCTCCCTGGCTTTTCTTGTTGTGTTCCTGTGTTCCTGGCGGAGGCTCTGTGTGACTTTGGGTTTCCATGGTCTTTGGGGATTGCAGGGGCTGCCCCTCGAGGAGGCTCCCTGGCCTCTGTGCCCCTCCAGTCCAGACCCTCCACCCTTGACTGTGCAAAGACCTGCCTTGTCTCTCAGACCTGCATTCTGGAGAAACCTGGGCAAGGGTTGGGTCTTTGCTCTGGGCTTTGCATCTTGTATGTCTGGACAAGGAGGGCTTTGTGATCTGGAAAACTTGCTGGCTTAAGTTGGAAGGTGTGTGGTGCCTGGGAGGGAAAATGACTGCATTTCCTTTGGATTCTGTGTTCTGTGTTGTCCTCATGGAGTTATAGCCACCTCCCTTGGTTCTCTCCCGTCTCTCTCCAAACACTGGGGCAAGAGCTGCCCCATCTGCCCTTGTTTGGAGCAAATCTGCCCAACCAGACAAGATGCAAACAGCACACAGATGGCTGCAAAGCTTCCCCAGCTCCCTCTGCGAGGGGCCTGCAGATGAGACAGAAGCCCTTGTCATCCCATCTCCCCCTTCCCGAAAACATGGGCCTACAGCCACGATGTTCCTGCTCTAGACACTCCTCCCTCACGGTGATTAAACCACCCTGTGTTGTGCCAAGCAAACGAAGCCCATTATTTCCACCACAAACTTGTTCAGGCGCACATGAATTTGACCCACTAATATGTCCCATTCATTTGCTCTCACTCTGGTCATGAGCACCTCTTTTCCCAGGTGCTAGTGGATAAGTGCTTAATTTCCATCTGAAAGAACCCATTTGGAACAAACCAAAGTTTTGGAAGGAAGCTGCCTCTTTCTTTTATGCAGGTTTCCTATGGCTCTAGATATTTGACCACAACTTAATCATCCAGGGCCCTGCTCCTAGTATTACAGGTTTGAGCATGCATTTGTGTCCAACAGGCTGGAGGCTGTTAGGGAGGACTTTGGACTTGACCTCTGAGTTTATGACAGCACTGTATGGGAAATAGTACTGTGTTGTTAGGAAAAAAAAAATGACTTTAGTTATTTATGGAACTCCTTACGGAGAGGGTCTCAGTTTCCTTGCGACTCCTCTATGCTGCCTCAGCTGAGACTTGCAAGATGGGTAGCAGTTGGCATCTCACTTGGAGATCCCAGTCAGGGGTGGCAAGGAACCAGGACCTAGAGGGGTTGGGTTCTCATTCCACTGGCAGATATGAATGACCCTGCCCCACCCCCTCTGCTGGAGGTGTATCTGAGAGGGAGTGGCTAGTTGGGCTAGGGGGCTGGCAATGACAGTGGCCATCACCAGTCATCACCCTCCCCATATGGTACCTGGCACCCCTGTGCCCAGTCTCCTGCCTGTGGAGTGGGGTTAGGAATGCCAAATCTATAGCTCTTTCAGGACTGGTAGGAGGATAAGATTAGATGGCAAGCAAGGGCCCTTTGAAAATCAAAACATTCTATTTGAATGCGAAGTGTTTTGTGACTGTGATATTTTCTACCCTGTGAAATCATCGGTGACCCTGAAATTGTCTACACCCCCCCAAAAAATAAATGGAGTTGGCCTTTCTTCTATGTCTCTGCTGGGGGAGGGAATTTTTCAAAGATTGTTTTTTTTGTTTTTTAAAAAAATATATATTTTATTGATTTTTTACAGAGAGGAAGGGAGAGAGATAGAGAGCCAGAAACGTCGATGAGAGAGAAACATCGACCAGTCACCTCCTGCACACCCCCCATCAGGGATGTGCCCACAACCAACGTACATGCCCTTGACCAGAATCGAACCCAGGACCTTTCAGTCCACAGACCGATGCTCTACCACTGAGCCAAACCGGTTTCGGCTAAAGATTGTTGTTTTACATAAAGGGAAAACTAAGGAAGGTGCAGAAGTAGGGCCAGGATCCAGGACTCAGAACTCCCTGACTATGTGGGGGTCTAACCTGGGGGAACCACCTTGGGTTTTCTCTGCAGGTCACTCTGTACGAAACAGCCCTCATCTAATATTCACAGAGAGACCTTTGATGGTATCTAAAAGCAAAAGCAGATGTTGGATGAATGTAGGCATTTCTACCATTTGGACAGGTCTGGGGTTGAAGCAAGTGGAAATAACTTTGGAGTCACAGATTTGTGTTTGAACCCAGATTTTTAGTTACTAGCTTTGAGAATTCAGCAGGTTGTTTAAGATCTGTGGGCTCCAGTGACCTTGGAAATGGGACACATTGTATTGTAGGTGATAGGGGGTCTCTAGCAGGGCAGAGTTCAGGCATCTCAGGTGCCTGGCTCTGGTGCTAACAAAACCCATGGTCATTCCCACAAATGTGTCCCTTGCAGGTTATTCTTAGTATAGGGGATCATGCACCTGAGGTGTCTGCCCTATAGTCAGCATTTGTTTTAGTGCCTTCTTTGATGTTTGCATAGTTTCATAGTTTCATATTCCCCTAACACTTAAGAACATCAGGATCTTATGTGGGAGTGTGTTTATTTAACTATGCCAATTCCTAGGCCTTGCTCCCAGAAATTCTGATGCTCAGGGCTCTGTTTGAATCTGTTTACAAAACTCCAGGCGAGTCTCATGTAGCTGGCCTGGCTCTGGCTTGGAGATCCAGTTTGGCATCTAGTCCTTGGTACCACCTTCTTTTTTGTTATTAATCCTCACCTGAGGATATTTTTTTCCATTGCTTTTCAGAGAGAGAGAGAGAGAGAGAGAGAGAGAGAGAGAGAGAGAGAGAGAGAGAGAGAGAGAGAGAAGAGAGAGAGAGGAGACACATCAATTGGCTGCCTCCTGAACCTGCCCCAACTGGGCACAGGGAGTGAACCCGCAGCCCAGGTACGTACATTCGATCGGGAATTGAATCCAGTACTCTCTGGTGTTCGGCCGACACTCTAACCACTGGCCAGGGCCTTGGTGCTACTTTGCTTAAATGTCAAGTTTGGCTCTTCTACTCCATCTTGTACTATCATTGCTTGTGTTCAAGTCAGCTTCCTCCCCTGGAGTGTAAGCTCCTTGATGTCAGGCTCACCTCTCATGTTTGCATTAGTGAAACAAGCTTTACATGGGTGCTCAAAGGAAGGGCACTGCTTGCTGAGTGGGATCAGGTTCTAGGAGACGTGTGCGCACCCATGTGTGTGTGAGACATGAATGTGTTTAAAGCAAATCTCTGCATTTGCTGGGAGTCAGTGTGATTTACTCTAATGGAAGCCAGTGCAGAGGTCTCGCCTTGAAACAGAGGGAGGTTATGGATGGGCAGAGCTGCCGAAAACTTTCCTGGGAGATACTTCAGTGTCATCCTCAGCTAATTGAACTCGTTTTCACTTGCATTAAGCACTGCGTGGAGGCCATTTCTATTTCTCCTATGGAGTGAGCACCAGCAGAGTGCCCATAGTGAAAGTGCGTGAGAGAAACTGGGATGGGGTTTGGGGATGGAGGAGCTTCTACTGAGCAAAAACTCTGGGATACAGAAACTGGAAGAATAGGTGTTATCATCATTTACCACCATGTGTGAGGTGGGGACTTGGCATCTGGGAAAAGAGCCTCCTTTTAGGTCCTCAGTCTTTCAAACCATCCTGAGCTCCTCTTGCACACAATCAGTATCATGGTTTGTACAGAGTGGATAATACTCAGTTGCTTTCTGTGCTCAATAGGAAAATAAACTGTAGGGTTAACTTCCTAGAGGGAAGTTGCACCAGGGCCTCTCAGAATGCTGCCTGTAGACTACCTGTAAGAGAATTATCCTATGGGGTAGACTTTCTAAACACGTAAATTCCAAGGTCCCACCCCTTTGAATCAGGATACCTGGGGCTGAGGTCACAAAATGGACTGGTAATTCAAGAACTTTGTAATCAAGTAGGTGGATTAGATTACTATATGAATAAGTGTATTATTAAAATGAGATTACTAAAATAATACCTTGATTATTTTTAACAAAACATTGTTTAAGAAGAAATTCATGGAATATGGAAAAGTACAAGAAACAAAGAACAATCACTTCAAATCCTACCACACCAAGAAATAAATTGACTTAATGGTAAGTGAACATCATCCCAGGCTAAGCATGTTTATAGATAGAAGCACAGCTAGAGAGATGGACAATTCTGATCAGTCCAAATGGGGTTTTTAAAACACGTACCAAATTTAATGTTGCATGAATTTAACTGAAGGAAAAGAAACGGAAGGAACTGGTGATGGCTGTAGGGTCCAGGTGGATGAGGAAGGCCAAGCAAGAAGGAACCAAAGAACCTTTATGCATATATGCATAACCCGTGGATACAGATAATAGTGCAGTGAAGGCCCGAGGGTGGGGGTGGGTGCAGGGCAGAGGGAGTCAATGGGGAAAAAGGGGTCATCTGTAATACTGTAAACAATAAAGATAAATTTTGAAAAAAGAAGGGTGTCATGAACTTTGTGAAGATCAGATTTGGAAGAGGTGTGGTTGTGGGAGGCAGAAGATAGGAGACTAGCTACAGTGGGAATTTGAGATCTTGAGGCCAGATGGCTTTACAGTGATGATGAAGATCAAGGAGAGGGCATTAGGACAAAGCTGTAAAGGCCCGCTATTTAAGGCTGGGATGTGTTCATTTTCCCTGTGAAGTCTTCTAATTGATGGTGGGAAGGTTAGCATCCTGGCCCTGCCAGATCATGCTCTGCTCTGTTCTTGATCCTTGTACCATGACAGTTCTGTATAGTGTTCATGGGTCAAGGATGACATGGAAAAAAACCACTGGGAAAATGTTTGATGAAAGAAAGCTTGTTGGCTATTCTTTTTGGAGGTTGTTCTTTATTCTAAACTAGAGGCCCAGTGCATGAAATTCGTGCAAGGGACTCAGCCCTCGCAGCCACGGCAGCTCACCTCAGCAGCTTGCCTTAGCTCTTGCAGCTCCAGCTTTGTCTGGAAGGTCATCTGGAAGGATGTGTGGAAGGATATCCAGAAGATTGTTCAGCTGTTTGGCCTAATTAGCATATTACAGTTTTATTATTATAGATTATGTCTATTTTATTTTATTATTTGAGGGGGCATTTTCAGATTTCTTTCCTAAGGGGTAGAAAATTCTACTGTTTATATCCAGTTTTCCTGGCATGGGAGGATTATTTCCTCCATTTCAGTGTAAGGGTATGGGACTGGTCCTGGCTAGTGGCCAATGGGGGCATTGGGCCACTGGGGGCAGAAGTGAGGTGTGCCACTCCTAGGCTGGAGCATTGAATTCTAATACCTGGACTTCAGCACTCTCCCCTCTGCTTCCCTGGCAGGTGACAAAACCTAGATTAGTCTGAGCCCCAGAGTAAGTTCGATATGAAAACAGAGCTCCTTCACCCGTCTGCTCCTTGATATGCAATGCCATGCAACAAGAGTGAGGAAAACAAGTCCTGCTGGCTTAGGTCACGGAGACTTAGACGTTGTTAGTTATTGTGGGAAACCCAATCTAGCTTGACAGGTTTCTTTGGTGATGGTGGAGGGTGAAATTGGTAATTTAAAGAAGTCCTTTCTTACTACCCCCCCCCCAAAGGGGCTCTATCTTTCTATCTATCTATCTATCTATCTATCTATTCATTTATTTATCTTATTGGTTTATGGAATAGAAAAATCTGGGAGTCAGCAGCTTAAAGAATCACAATGTGGGATATTTACAAGGCTAGTTATTTCCCTTTATGGAAGCTTAGCCAAGACTTAGAGTATTTCAGTCTTTCCTTGTCCATATTCCATGGATCTTGAGGAGTTCTTGAGAAAATGTCACAGCTGAAATGGTACATGCAGCCATAGCCACCTGACTTGGGTCTAGTCATAGAAGCCTCTTTAACCCTGTCCTTTTTTTTTTTTTTTTTTTTTTTTTTTTTTTTTTTTTTAAAGACCATAGCTCCTGAGGCAGTTAAAAGCCCCTGTCTTACTCTTAAGCTCTCTTGCTTTTGAAGGAGCTTTGTGCCGCTGAGACATCTCAGCCCTTCAGAGTTATTCTGTACCAATTACATTAAAGTACAGCCAACACTTCTGCTTCGTGGTCCCCCAAATTAAACACCTCAATCATGCAAACACACCCAGTTGGATTTAATGTGACAGATTCCCAACTAAGGGCATAATTAGATCATATTTTTTCTCAGTTCAACTAAAAGAAAATTGCTGTTATGAAGTTTGCTCTCTGTCTTCCATGGTTTGTGTGTGTGTGTGTCTGGGTGTGTGCATCTGTGGGTGGATGTCTGTGTGTAAGCGACAGTGTGTACCTGTGTGGGCGTGTGCAGAATTCCCATGTGAACTTCAGCTTTGTATGAATCTTAGGGCCTTGAGCCCAAGGGATGCCATTTTAGGAAAAATCACTTGAAAAAGAGACAGAAAGAATTAAAATAAAAATTTCAGCTCTAAAGACACCGGCTTGTGTGGGTAGCATTGAATTTTCTTTGGGATTTCAAATTCCGTATTTGCTTCCTATTAAGTGATCAGACCACAGGGTTAAAATAGATCACAAGCACAAAAGTGTAGGTAGTGTGTAATTCTCTTTGCATCAGGGTTTCTCATCTGAGACGCCATTGACATTTTAGTTGGGCATTTCCTCGTTGTGGGGTGTCCCTGGGCCCTGGAAGATGGTTAGCAGCATCGCCAGAGTCAACCTAGTAGCTGCCGGTAACATACTTCCCCCAAGGTTATATCTCCAGACTTTGACAAGTGTTTCCTGGCAGACAGAATTGTCTCGAGTTAAGAGCTACTACTTAATGTAAAGCCCCAAATCAGGTGTGAGGAGCTGAGGCTGATGGCAGTTTAGGCTGAGTAGCAACTGAAAGTGGGGTATGGGTTTTAGGAGTGGCTGTAGTTCTCTGTTTCTGGATCTGGGTGTTGGTCAGATGAGCATGATCAGTTTGTAGGAAATATGTTGAGTCGGCTTCTTGTGCATGTACATTTCTACAGGTATGTTATTATTCAACAGAGCATTAAACAATCAGTGCTAAGAGGAATGATTTGCAGATCAAAATGATTGGCATAAAGGCTGATCACCTGAATTTGAAATGCTGTTATATGAACATGAAGGGCCATCAAGATGAGCCTTTCAGAGTGTTGGCCAAGGGGTGGGGTGTGAACATACGTGTGTGCACACATAATGAGATTTGCTAGTTAGACCTACTCCTTAGGGCAAGGGCAGTGACACAAGTGAAATACCAAAAGCATAGGACTTTCTAAATGGATTTGCTAAAACTTTGCATATAACACAGGTCTCCAGCACAATACCTATGTCCATATAAACAGGAATTCTGCAACAAGGGCCACACGGAGGGTTTGAGTTGAGATGAAGCAATCACAGTGAGACTGGGGAATTTGGCCACAGTGTCTTGGAGATAACCAAGTTTTTGGAGTCAGCATACACGTATGGAACCACTCTGTGCCTAGAACTTGCTAGAATAGGAGGTTAAAAAGATGATTGTGAAATGATAGACCTCACCCTGCAGCCTACATAAGACTAAAGGACACCTTTTCCCCCCATTACATATGAAAATGTATTTTGTTTCATATATACAAATGCAATTTGTGTTAACTCTGGGGTGGAACTATGCCCATATTCTTACCATTTTTTTTTTTGAGAGATATTTGTTTTTCAGCAAATCATCTCTAGAATATATTGAACTGGAAATTTACTCAGAACCAATAAAAGGTACAGGAATGGCAGGCCTTATGCAGGAGGTTCTAAAGTCAGTAGTTTAAAGCAAAGCAAAAAAAAAAAAAAAAAAAAAATTCATGTAGTCAGCATTACCCTTGAAAATTCCCTTCATCTTTCATAAAGTCCATGCTCACCAGGTCCAACCCAGTGTGTCCTCCTCCAGGGTTGGAACAGAGCATGGTTTCTTGCGTGGGCAGCTGATGAAGTCATCGAGGGGCCATGATTTACGAAAAATTGTGTCTCCAACCTGAGAATCATTCATCAAAGTGAGACGTTCTCACCGGGAAAAGCAAATAGCAATGAGCGCATGTTGTGAAGGCTGTGTTTGCAACTCCCCTTTTTCTTTCTTCTTCCCAAGTACTGATAGTTCATTTTCTACTGATTAAAAAAGCCCAAGTTGGTCTATACCAAGGAGTGAAAGTGCTTTGTGTCATATGGTAACTATATTGAAATGTTTGAGGAACTGCCAGACTATTTTCCAAAGTGGCTGTACCATTTTACATTCTCAGTAGCAGTGCATGAGGGTTCCAATTTCTTCACATTCTCACCAACACTGGTTATTGTCTGTCTTTTTTTTTTTTTTTAAATCATAATTACCCTAGTGGGTGTGAAGTGGTAACTCATTGTAGCGTATTTTTTATTTTTTTAAATTTTTAATTGATTTTTAGAGAGAGAAGAAGGGAGAGGGAGAAAGGGAAACATCTATGTGAGAGCAGAACATGATTGGCCACCTCCTGAATACCGTCTACAGGGGACTGAGCCTGCAACTCAGACATGTGCCCTGACCAGGAATTGAACCAGAAACATTTCAGTGCACAGGTTGACGTCCAACCAACTGAGCCACACTGATCAGGGCTTATTGTGGTTTTGATTTGCATTTCTACAATGGGCAATGATGTTGAGCATCTTTTCATGTACTTATTGGACATTTGTATATCTTCCTTGGAAATACGTCTATCCTATATAATAAAAGGCTAACATGCAAATTGACCGAATGAGGGAACAACTGGTCACTATGATGCCCACTGACCACCAGGGGACAGATGCTCAACAGAGGAGCTGCCCCCTGGTGGTCAGTGCACTCCCACAAGGGGAACACCACTCAGCCAGAAGCCAGGCCTCTCCCACCTCCATGGCAGAGCTAAGGATGTCCAACTGCCAGGGAGCAGGCCTAAGCCATCAGTTGAATATCCCCCAAGGGCTCCTGGACTGCGAGAGGGCACAGGCTGGGCTGCAGGAGCCCTCCCCCCCACTGAGTGCATGAATTTTGTGCAGCAGTCCTCTAGTTCAGAAATAAAAACAGAACCACATAAAAACTTGTGTTTGTACTAGAAGCCTGATGCACGAAGATTCGTGCAAGAATGGGCATTCCTTTCCCTGGCTGCCGGCACCGCCTTTCCGTTCCAGCCCCGGAGCTGCCTCTTTCCATTCCAGTCCCACCTTCCCATGCTGCCCAGATGCCCTGAGTGGCTGGGGTAGGGTGGAATGCCTGCTCCTTGCCACTTGGTGCCTGCGTATGCAAATTAACCCACCATCTTTATTAGGTTAACTTGCATACTCATTCCTGATTGGCTGGTGGGCATCTGGAAGGTATGGTCAATTTGCATCTTTATCTTTTATTAGTGTAGATGTTTATAGTAACATCATTTATAACAGCAAAAGCCAAAATAACCCACATGTCCATCAACAGATGATCAGATAAACAAAGTGTGGTAGACCCAAATGGATAAAAAAGGGTCTACCACATGGTAGATACCTGCTACAACATGGATGAACCTTGAAAACATGATGCTGAGTGAAAGAAACCAGCCACAAAAAGTCACATACTATATTATTTAGTCAGTAACAGGGAAATCTATGGAGACAGAAATTAGTGGTTGTCTAGGGCTGGTGAGGGATTGGGAGGATGGTATGGGATTTTTGTTTGAGGTGGTAAAAATGTTCTAAAAATAGACTGTAGTAATGGTTTTTCATAGCTGTGACTATATCAAATACCACTGAAATGTAAAAAAAAGAAAAAAAAGAAACCAAGTTAAAATTCTTTGAGCATTTTTTAAATTGAATTTATTGGGGTGATATTGGTTTGCAAAACCATATAGGTTTCAAGTGTACAACTCAATAAAACATCATCTGCACACTACATCATGCACTCACCACCCCAGACAAAGTATCTTTCTGTCCCCATTTTGTCCCCACCCCCATTTTTGCCCACCTTCACCTAGTCACCACCCCCTTTCCTTCTGGCTATCACCACACTTTTGTCTTTGTATATATGTTTTTTGGTTCTATTGATCATTTCTGATGGATTTAAAAATACGGGTTCTTGAGCCATGCCTCCAGTGATTCTGATGCAGTAGATCTGGGGTAGGGCTTGGATATCCTGAGGGATTCTGCTGTTTGGTTTGGTTTGGGGCCCATTGCATTTGTAGGGAACCCTCTTTCTTCTGAAGTCCAGAGTCATGGTGATGATGGCTCATGTTTATGGCAAGCTCATCATATTTTTTTGCAATGTGCCAAATATCTTTACTCTCATCATTTCCTGTTACTCTCACAGAAACTTCTTTATGGGGTAGACGAAGTGACTTCTGCTTTAGAGATGAAGAACTGAGGCCTTAGAGGAGCTTAAGTAACTTGTTCAAAGCTTCAGCAGGAAGTGGCAGAGTTGGAAGATATCCTGGTGGCATCAATTTGGGAGGCTATGCCCTCAAGCCCACAGATTTCATGATCCATGGGTATCTGAAGTCCTGCCTGTGATTTCTTCTGAGACTGGGGTGAAGGCTCAATATCTCAGAATCACCACAGCCTCCTGGGCACTTTCATCTGTGTCTGCTGCCTCTATCATGCACTCTGATGACCAGAAACATGGTTTCTGCTTTGATTTCCACAAGCATAAACCATTCACAAGGAGCATTAAGGGATTTTGTTGACTCATTGAGATTTGGGGCCATGGAGAGGATCACATCACTCCACACCTGATTTTGGCCAATTTCTTGAATTCTCTAACTTTGCTTCACCCATCTGTTTACTAATTACACCCTCCGTCTGGATTGCTCCGGGAATTCTGATTCTTGAACCTTTATCTTGCAGAGTCCCTTTATTCTCATCTGCAACCAATTCCAAAGGTGTGTATTTGAGCCCATGTCAATACTCGACATACAAAGGATTCTGCAGATGGAATCTGCCCTCTGGAAAGTGATAGTAGTTACAGGTTGATGTGGATGTTATTTTGTTTTCCATATAAAACCTACTACTTAACTATCAAACTCTAAGCACCCGGTGGCAGCTCTTGGCTGGCAGCAGTCCTTGGCTGGCGGCAGTGGAGTGGATACACTCCTTTGTAACCTGGGGATGAATGCTTTGCACTTAATGAAAGAGGACCTGGCTCTCTTTAAAAGGCAGAGGGAGGCTTCCAGAGCTAATGCCAGTTTGTTTGGAGGCAAATGGCTGTTGTATTAAAATTGCTCAAATTTGGGCTGATGCCTTTGTGTTTAGAGCTCAAAGCCATGGTTGCTTGAATTTTTTTCCTTTGGTTGGTTTTCCATCCTGTTGCTTGGCACGTTTCTGCTAATACCTTTAACCCCAAGAGTTCAGGTCAGTAGACATTAACAACAACTATGTGCTGGCCTTAACAGCACCTACCATGCATGTACCAGGCACAGCACTTGAACAAGAGAGTGTAGTACCCACTCTCAGCCTCTCAAAGGAGCAGCCACCATTGGACTTCTCAAGACACCCCTGCATTGTCTACCTTAAGAGGAAAAGGTAAGAGCTTTGGTGTCTGAGGCCTGTTGAGGAGGGGTTAGCTGGGTCATCACCAAGGTTTGGATGATGGCAGGAGCTGGCACCTGTGTTTAGAGGTGAGAAAGTGGGGTGGTTCTATCTCAGAGGAAACTGAGATTAAGAGAAGGCTTTTTGGAGTTTCCAGGTATAGGGGAGACTTGTTACCTGAGTCTAGTGGCCGAGCCTGTGGCCAGTGGCAATGGAATGATCATACAAGGGTCTTCTATAGCAGGCGGCCCCCAAAGGTTAACAGATTGGGAGCAGCTGCAATAATGACAACTCCAGGGACTAGTTCCTGACTGGCTTTCCAATGACATATGAGCCCAGAGTTCTCATGTAAACTCATGGAGAAGAGAAAGAAGCCCCGATAAGGACAAGATCGAATTCCCCACCTGCCAGGCATATGGGGCTGGCAGCAGATTTAACTGGTGTTACAGAAATAGGAATGTGACATTTCTTACACCTGGATATGGTGGAATAAAATGGATTCCCTCTGGGTTGGAGGGAAGGAGAATGCTTGTAGACATAACTCAAGTTTTCATTCTTAAGCCCAGTGTCTAGAAATGCGGAATCTACTGGTCCACAGACGAAAGCTCCAGAAGCACCACATCCTTTGCTGCGGGTCTCATACATGGCCCTGTCCCCAGTCTCCCATTTGTCCTACAGAGGAAGGAAGTGCCAGCATTACTTCTGTCCCCTCAGGGAGGAGCTGGGGCAGGAGCTTCCCTGTTTTTCTGCATCTTTCTGTGATCTCCTTGGCAAGACTGAGGAAAAGGCTAACTCTATCTGGCCAAGCTCATGTATTGGTGGTGGGTCACTTTGTCTAAACTGTGGCGGTGGGTCGCTGCCTTGTTCCCTTGCACAGGACCCAGGCTTTGGGGTCAAGTAGGACATGGGGGAGCTGCCTCTGGCAGAGCCAGCCAGCCAGTGACTGGCCACTCATTTTTAACATTGGGGGTTTATCATAGTCTCACATATTAAGACTAGCAGTAGCCGATCTCAGATTTTGCTAAATGAATAGCTTGAGACAGCGAGTTGTTTGTTTAACTTTCCTGTGATGTTGCCTTTCTCCTTGTGGTCACAGAGGCTGCTGCAATCCAAATATGAGGTCCTCACATGGAAACACCCAAAAACAAGAAGGAAGGGCATAGTGTGTCCACATATTTCTACATTAAAGTCTGTCCCAGAAAATCCTAGCAGACTTCCTACACCCCAGCCACACCAGCAATGGGCTGACAGGGAGTGGATGTCCCTCAATAGAACGAGTGGTCAGAATGGAGTTTCAGGACCAGTCCTAAGTGAATTACAAGCAGAGAGGTTTGATTAGCAGGGTTAGTTTAGAATCCAAGTCTTAGATTAGGGAACAGCAAACTTTTTCTATAAAAAATGGAAATATTTTAGGCTTTTTGGTCCAGACAACCTCTGTTGCAACTATTCAACTTTGCCATTGGGGCATGAAAGTAGCCATTGACAATGCATAAGTGAATGAGCATGACTTTGTTCCAATAGAAGCTTATTTACAAAAACAGTCAGTGGGCCAGGTTTGGTCCTTGGGCTGTTGTTTTCCAAATCCTGCTGAAACCAATCATGATGAATTCCCTGGGGTTGAGCCAACGCTTCCTAAGAAACAAGGCAGCCGAGTACCAGAGTAAAATAGGAGTTCTGTAGTTAACAAGGAAGAAGGAAGAAATTACCAGTCTGTGTAGGTAACTGGTGGTGTCAGGGCCAAACTAGCTCTGTAATTCACTTTGTTAAGATAAAGGCAGTTGGAGGGTCCCTATCTAGCTGTTTGTTCAGAATTCGTTGAAACCAGCAGAGAAAGGGACAGTGACCCTTTTGTCAGTTATCTGTCACAATAGTGCTGTGTAACATGTCATTCCAAACGAGTGGCTTAATACAACAGCCATCTTGGATCTGCAGGTCAGCTAATGGTTGGTTGAAATAGGGTGGGCACACCTGGGAAGCTCTGCTATGTTCCTAGGGTCTCTTATCTTCTTCTGAGAGCAGCAGGCTAGCCTGGGTATGTTCTAGTGGTGATGGCATAAGCATAGGGAGCAAGAAGGACTGAGCATCTACTCTTTGAGTTTTTGGTCATATAGCACAGACCAATATTCCATTGGTAAAGCAAGACAAATGACTAAACCCATCATCAAGGGCTAGGGAGATATACTCTGACTCTTTTTAAAAAATATATATTTTATTGATTTTTTACAGAGAGGAAGAGAGAGGGGTAGAGAGTTAGAAACATCGATGAGAGAGAATCATCAATCAGCTGCCTCCTGCACACCTCCCACTGGGGATGTGCCCGCAACCAAGGTACATGCCCTTGACCAGAATCGAACCTGGGACCTTTCAGTCCTCAGGCCGACACTCTATCCACTGAGCCAAACCGGTTTCGGCTACTCTGACTCTTCAGTGGGAAGAACGGCAAAGTCATATGGCAAATGGCATGGATATAGGGCATTGTGAAGGATTGGGTTCATTAGTGCACTGTAACAAACTATAACCCCATAACCACCAATAACATTTAAGAAATATATCCTTAATGCACCTGTTTCTGAATACTCATGACTGTAGCCCAGGCAACAGGGACCTGGCTGGGGAGGGACCAAAGCAGGGGAACCCTATTTCATAGATCTGGGTATGATCATGTGTGGCTAACTCTGCACTGACTACAGTTGATTTGCCTTATCTTGAGTCCCCAAGCAGTAATGCTTGGCCTCAATTCATTCCTGAGTAATTTTGACAAAGTTGGTTTCAAGAGCCCAGGAAGTAAATCAATTGTAGATTTGAATTTTGCAGGGAGTGAGAATGGTTGAATATATATAGGCTTTCACATGCTGGTAATTGTTTCTTCACCACAAAGAAGGCTGGTTGTTAGGAAGCTGCTGTTAGATTTATTTGCCCCTTGAGCTGTGTGTGTGTGTGTGTGTGTGTGTGTGTGTGTGTGTTCCTTTGCTCATCAGAAATACATTTGGCACAGGTAGCTGGGGTCACGTGTTTGACATAGGTTTAGGAAACTCCTTGGTAGTAAGAAGGGAGTCACCACAGCCCTGCAAAACCTTCTCCCAGGACAGGTTTCCTGAAATCAGGTTGAAATTCAAGTTCTATATCTTCCTTGTTATGTTAGTAATGCAAGTCTCAGTTTTTATACTGGTTGTCTATTGTTTTGTACAATATTATTATAAACTTAGTGGCTCAGAGAGACACACCTTTGTGAGGGCACAGTTTTTGTGGGTCAGGAGTCTAGGCACAGCTCAGCTGGGTCCTCTGCTCACAGTTTCATGAGGCTGCAATTCAAGGTGTTGGCTGGGCTGCGTTCTCATTCTGAGGCTCAAGTGGTGATGGGTCTGTTTTTGAGCTCAGTGGTTGTTGGCAGCATTAAGTTCCTGGCATGCCGCCAGACTCAGGGCCTTTGTTTTTTGCTGGTTGTTGGCTGCAAGCTTTTTTCAGCTCCTTGTCATGTGGGCCTCTCCATTGTGGTAGCTCACAACATGGCAACTGGCTCCTCCAAAGCAGCCGGAAAATGAGTCTCTTACTAAGACAGGTTTACAGTCTTATCTAACAATCACAAACATCCCATCCTCTTTGCCATATTCTATTGGTCAGAAGAGAGCCACCGGTTTCTTTTCTTTTCTTTCTTTCTTTTTTTAATCAATCTTTATTGTTCATATTATTACAAAAGTTCCTTATTTTTCCCCCCCTCCACCAGGTTCCCACCCTACCCTCTGCCCTTTCCCCACCCCTCATTGTCCTCATCCATAGGTGCACAGTTTATGTTCAGTCTCTTCCTGCATCCACCACTCCCCTTTTCCCCGAGAATTGTCAGTCCACTCCCCTTCCGTATCTCTGATTCTATTATAATCAACAGTTAATATTGTTCATCAGGTTTTTTAATTTCCTTGTTTTTTTTTTTAAAATTAATAAACTTTTATATTTTTAAGAATAAATTTTAAAATCTAATAATTTTAAACCTTGTTTTTTCTGCCCTGGGAACTGAGAAGCAAACTTGTTTACACGTAAACTTGCCTTTTGGCTATCAAAAGGCATAGCCATTCAAATGTAAATGAACACATTATTTAAAGATAGCTGCTGGCTGGAATTGGATTACCTGTTCTGGGTGGGAAGGGCTTGTCCTCCCCTTTCTCCATTAAAATTAAGGTGTTAGCTTTAAAACCTCTTTTTGGCAAGAGACCTTAAACTTTCAGAACTTTAAATTTTTCAGGTAGCAAATCAATTACTTAGCATTTTCTCAAATCAATAAGACCTCCACATGCCCAAGGATACACTTCAAACAAAAGACACATCCAAATGGGTCAACCAACCTCATCCAGACCCCACACAAGGCACTCACAGATCAACACCCCAGCGCTACAACAACTCAACACATCCAGATCTAAGCCTTCATCACTTGATTCAGCAGACCCTCAAGTTCCCCCAAAAGTTTGCAGGAGGGATAACACAAAATGTATGAATGCCAGTAGATGGGAGTCTGCCATTATTTTTTATCTATAAAATGGGGATAACTATGCTTCCTATCTCATGGGATTATAGTGAAGATTAAATAAGAGGATGCATGAAAAGCACTTGGTACAGTAAAGGCTTAGTGAACATTAATTTCATTGTTATTTGTTATTATCACTGCTACCATTGCTAATATTATTATCAGGTTATTTCTGGTCATTGGTCTTCTGGCTCTGAAAGGTACTTTTCTCTATGCTCCAGAGTTTCTCCTGAGATCATCCAATACTATTCTCACAGATACTCCTTCATCCCACCTTGGAGTTCTAACCCTGGGCTCTGTGTCCTTTTCCAATTTGACTTATCTGAAGTATGCACCAAATTAGCTGGGTGTGACATTAAAAACAACCACACATTTTGAGTTTATTTATGGATAAAGGACTTAAACATAATATGGTGAACCATAAAAATCTAAGAGAAATCCGCAGGCAGCAAAATTTCAGACATATGCCAAAGCAATATCTTCACTGATACAGCTCCTAGGGCAATAGGAACTAAGGAGAAAATAAACACATGGGACTTTATAAAAATAAAAAGCCTCTGTATAGCAAAAGAAACCATCAAAACAACAAGAAAGCCCACTACATAGGAGAACATACTAGTATTTGCCAAAGTTTATCTCTGATAAGAGTTTAATCTCCAACATTTACAGGGAACTCATACAATTTAACAAAAGGAAGATAAGCAACCCAATCAAAAATTGGTAAATGGACCTAAATAGACACATTTCGAAAGAGGATATACAGAAAGCCAAGAGACATATAGAAACATGCTCAAAGTCACTAATCATCCGAGAGAATGACAGTGAGATGCCATAGCAACCTGTCAGAATGGCTATCATCAACTCATCAACAAATCAACAAATGACAAGTGCTGGAGAGGATGCAGAGAAAAATGAACTCTCCTGTATTGCTGGTGGGGATACAGACTTTTGCAGCCACTGTGGAGAACAGTATGGAGTTTCCTAAAGAAAACTGAAAATGGAAATCCCATATGTCTCAGTAATCCCACTTCTAGGAATATATCCTAAGAAACTAGAAATACCAATCACAAAGGATATACCCACCCCTATGTTCATAGCAGCACAATTTACCATAGCTAAGATTTGGAAACAGCCTAAGTGGCTATCAGCAGATGAGTGGATTAAAAAACTATGGTACAACTACACCATGGAATACTATGCTGTTGTATAAAGGAAGGAACTCCTACCATTTGTAACAGCATGGATGCACCTGGAGAGCATTATGCTAAGCAAAGTAAGTCAGTCAGAGGAAGATAAATAACACGTGATCTCACTCATTTGTGGAATATAATGAACAACATAAACTGATAAACAAAAACAGATCCAGAGACAGAGAAGCATGATCAGACTGTCAAACCTCAGAGGGAAAGTGGGGGAGGGTGGGGATAAGGAGGAGAGATCAACCAAAGGTCTTGCATAGATGCACATAAGCATAACCAATGGACACAGAAACGAGGGGGGTGAGGGTATTAGTGGGGGAGATGGGGGGCAATGGAGGGATAAGGACACACATGTAATACCTTAATAAAAAACATAAAAAGAAAAAAATGAGGGAGAACCTACCTCTACCATCTTATATAATAAAGAGCTAATATGTTAATTAGACCAAATAGCCGAGGGACCTTCTGGATGACCTTCTGGATGAAGCTGGGGCTGCGAGGGCTGAGCCCCTTGCACAAATTTCGTGCATCGGATCTCTAGTGTACTAATACATATTAATGATGCCTAATTAAGAGTGTAGCAGTGGCAATAAAAAAGGGAAAGAAACTTTATAACCCCAAATGTAAGTGGAAATTTGGTATATAATAAATATTTTACTTTAATCAGTAAAACAAACAAACAAAATACAACACACAGCATCTTTACTCAAGTATGAGATACCTTTGAGGGACTACGTCCCTTGTGGCCTCTGTAACATTGGTCTCTTAGTTCTTTGAGAGACAAGCAAGAGACAGCTTCCCTTCTTGTTTCACAAGTCTTTATCTTTGATGCATCCCAGTTTCTACTTGAGAGATGTTTATATATCCAGTATTCAGTTAGTCTATTTAATGGGAAAACATGTTAATGCTTTAAGCCAGACATTATGCTTGGTTTTAGTGCTGATGTGAAATCAATAACACACATCCCCTCTTCTTCAGGGAGCTCAGAGTTCAAGGGAGGAATTTAGACTGGTGGCCACTTTTTCTCACTTTGGGACAGAATATTGCTGGTTGTGAGCAAGGAGCTTTTAGGTGAACCAGATGCTGATTATAGCTGATACACAGCCTTAGCATTAAATAATAGTTCAGTTACAATGTGATAAAGTTATCTCCTCTTGATTCTCTCTCATCTTTATGACTATGTTAAGAATAAACTCTATCAGGTGCTACTATATTGTAAAGACTTTGTATTCTCCCTCCTAAACCCAGTTATTTGGGTTTTTAACTAATTTTTATTATAGAGGTCTTATAAATCTTTTAGATTTATTCCTAGTGAATTGATGTCTTTTGATACAATTAAAAATATATTAAAAAATTTTATTTTCCAATTGTTTATTGCTAGTTTATAAAATTTTGACTTCTATATATTAACCTTGTATCTAGAAACTAGAGGCCCAGTGCATGAAATTTGTGCACGGGGGTGGCGGGGAGAGGGTGTTCCTCAGCCCAGCCTGCACCCTCTCCAATCTGGGACCCCTTGAGGGATGTCCGACTGCCCGTTTAAACCTGATCCTGGTGGGATCGGGCCTAAATGGGAAGTCTTACAATCCTCTCACAATCCAGGACTGCTGGCTCCCAACTGCTCACCTGCCTGCCTTCCTGATTGCCCCTAACTGCTTCTGCCTAATCACCCCCTAACCATTCCCCTGCAAGCCTGATTGATGTCTAACTGCTCCCCTGCCAGCCTGTTTGCCCCAACTTCCCTCCTCTGCTGGCCTGGTCACCCCTAACTGCCCTCCCCTGCAGGCTTGATTACCCTCAACTGCCCTTCCTTGAAGGCCTGGTCACCCCCCCTCCCCCCCAGCTTCTCTCCCCTGCTGGCCTGATCGCCCATAACTGCCCTCTCTTGCAAACCTGGTCGCTCCCAACTGCCCTCTCCTGCTGGTCATCTTGTGGTGGCCATCTTGTGTCCACATAGGGGCAGGATCTTTGACTACATGGGGGCAGCCATCTTGTGTGTTGGAGTGATAGTTAATCTGCATATTACTCTTTTATTAGATAGGATAGAGGCCTGGTCATGGGTGGGGGCCAGCTGGTTTGCCCTGAAGGGTGTCCTGCATCAGGGTGGGGGTTCCCTTGGGGCATGGGGCAGCCTGTGTGAGGGGCCTGTGGTGGTTTGCAGGCTGGCCACGCCCCTGGAGACCCAAGCAGAGGCCCTGGTATCTGGGGTTTACTTATCTTCTACAATTGAAACTTTGTAGCCTGGAGTGGAGCCAAGCCTTCTGATTGCTCAGTGGTGGCAGGGGATTTATTTACCTTCTATAATTAAAACTTTGTAGCCTTAAGTGGAGGCCTGGGCGGCCAGGGTGTGCGGGAAGCTTGGCTTCCTCCATTGCCTGGGAAACTCAAGCCTCCCTCCTGCTTTCTCTGTGACCGTAGCCATCTTGGTTGGGTTAATTTGCATACTCAATCTAATTGGCTGATGGGCATGGCTTGTGAGTGTAGTGGAGTGATGGTTAATTTGCATATTACTCTTTTATTAGATAAGATATTGCTAAACTCATTAATTCTGGTTAGCTTTCTGTAGCTTTCATAAGTTTTTCTGTGTACACAATTATGTAATTTGCAAATAATGCCAGTTTTACTTCTTTTCCAGTGATATTTATGATATCATTTATTTTTCTTACCTTACAGAACTAAGTAGGACTTTTAGTAAAATGTTGAATAGAAACGGTTATAGTGGACATTTTTGCCTTATTCCTGATCATAAGGGAAAGCATTTATTGTTTTTACCATTAAATGATGTTAGCTAGAGGTTTTCAAATAGGTGCTTTTTATTAGATTGAAGAGTTTTCCTTCCATTTCTAATTATATGTGAGTTAAAAAAAAAAATAATCATGAATGGGTGTTAAATTTTGTCAAATGTTTTTCCTGTGTCCATTGAAATCAATTATATGCTTTTTCTTAGTGTGTTTTTTTTTTTTTTTTTTTTTTTTTTGAGTGTGATGAGTTACACTAATTGCTTTTTGAATGTTGAACCAATTTTGCATTACTGAGATAAACCTCATTTGGTCTTATTGTATAATCCTTTATATACAATACTGGATTTAATTTGGAAATATTTTATTTGGAATTTTTGCATCAATATTCATGAAGAATATTGGTATGTGATTTTTTTGTTTATTTGTTTGTGTGTACCTGGCCTCATAAAATGAGTTGGAAAAGTTTCTATTATTTTCTGAAATAATAGATGTGGATTTGTTTTAAAATAAATGCAGACTTGTTCAACAGGAAGGAAAGCTGTATCTTGCTCTTCTTGTGAAGAACAAAGAAACCAGTATTACAGAGGCCACCAGGGACATAGTCCCTCAAAGATATTTCAAACTCTTTTAAATGTTTGATACAATTTATCAGTGAAGACATCAGGGACTGGGCTTTTCTTTGTGGAAAATATTAAATTATAAATTCAATTTGTTCAATAGCTATAGGGTTATTCATATTTTCTAATTCTTCTGTTTTTCAATTTTGTTGTCTGTGTATTTCAAGGAATTTATCCATTTCATCTAGGTTGTTGAATTTATTTACACAATGTTGTTCATTTTATCTCATTATATTTTTTAGTATCTATATGATCTGTACTGATATTACCTTCTTAATTTTTGATATTGGTAATTTGTGTTTTTTTTCTCTCTCTTTTACTTGATTACTCTTGTTAGATTTGTTTATGGTAGATAACCTCTAAAGTGGCTTTTAATAATCTCTGCTTTTTTTTGTAAAATACGTTTTTATTGACTTTAGAGAGAGAGGAAGAGAGAAGGAAAGAAAGAGGGAGAGAGAGGGGGAGAAAAAGATATCCATGTGAGAGAGAAAAACATCAATCGGCTGCCTCCCATTATGTGCCCTGAGTGGGAATTGAACCCACAACCTTTTTGGTGTATGAGACAATGATCCAACCATCTGAGCATCCACCCAGGGATGTCTCTGCTTCTTGTTGTTCATACCCTTGTGTAACACCCTCCACTTGGGAACATCAGTTTTAATGAATAGAATATGGAAAAAGTGATGGGATGTTCCATCTTGCATATCATTTTTTTTCTCTCTCTTGCTTATGTTTCTTATAAATAGCATATGGTTTAATCTTGCTTTTTAGTTCAAACTATCAATCTGTGCCTTTTACATGGTGTGTTTAGGCCATTTACAGTAATGTAATTACTGATATGGTTGGGTTTAAGTCTACTATCTTGGATTTTATTGTCTATTTGTAGCCTCTGTAATTTGTTCCATTTCTTCTTTCTCACCTTCTTTTGGCTTAATAAAATGTGTATTTTTTTAAATTATTATTCATGTGTGCTTTTTTTTTGAAGTGTCATTTTGGCTGATGTAGAAATTTCAAGTTAGATAATAATTTTTATTATTTTTGATTCAGGAAAAAAAATTGTCCTAAGCTTAGACTCAGAGATCATACTGTTCTAGACTAGAGAGAATGCTTCATTAATACAAGCATCATGGTGTTGATATATCCCCATAGCACAGGGCACATTGGATGTGATTCTTGCTCTCCCTGGGGTTTGCTTTCAGGCTATAGAATGTGAGCTACATTGGCAGAGGATTATATGTAGACAGAGATCAGTCTGTGGTGAATTCTAGTCTTTTGCAGTGTGCATTTCATTTCCATGGTCAAACTATGTTTCTCTCCAGGGGCTTCTAGACTTCAGCTTGCTGTCACCTCTCTCTCCATCACAGTTGCTTCTCACTGTTTGATAAGTGATAGGGAACATTCTGAAACCTGGAGTAAAGCTGTGGGAGTCACAGAGACCAGTGTTTTAGATAAACTTTAGGCATGCTTCTGATTTTGACGGATTTGGTTCCAAACAATGCCTTAGTCCCCTCCCTTACCCCACACTATGGTGCATATTTTAGGAAAAAGGAGCCATGTCTTATAGGTATTGAATTATCTTTCACTCAATTTCTTTCCATTTTTATTTTGTTTATGACTTAAATTAATTCTGAATTTCATAGGAGTACCTGGACTCCTATGAAAATTCCAATAAAGCAAAAATGATTAAAATTGGATTGCTCATAGAAACTGAGATGCTGTTTTTTCCCTTGAGCTAAGTTCAGCAACTAAATAAAGGGGGGGGGGGGCGGTGCAGGGGGCCCAAACCCTGTATATAAGCTTTTTAAATAAAGCACAGTGGGGATACCTCAGTTTGGATCCATAAATACAAAACAGGAAAACTTAAAAGGGATTTTTTTTCCCTCTACAGTTTAAAAAATCCAATATGAGATTATAGATTTGATCATGACCTAGTTTTTCACTTCCATGTGAACTTTAATTTTACTTAAGATTTCTTCTGACAAATCTCCAAAGGGATATTTAAGTGACACGGCATAATGCTGGCAGATTATTCATATATCAGCCCTTAGGCTACTGAGGAAGGCTTCATCATCTCACAGTGAATTTTATTGGAATCTGTAGCTCAAAAAATATTGCTTTCTGACAGTCCCTGCACAGTAGAATTTAAAGGCTTAAGTTTTGGGAGAATTTACACATTGGTAGCATCCTCCACAACATCTTTTAGGGACATTAAATCAGCAGGCTCCCTAGCGACGCTCCTGTGGAAAGGTATTAGACAATCACTTTGCATTTATCTCTAGATTGGTGTGTGGGCCTTGGAACAACCCTTGTTCCTCTCACTCTTTTAATCTGATTGGGTGAGTGGAAGGCAGCCCCTGTGCCCTTCTGTCCAGTGTACTTTCCAAGGGGAGATCAATTTGTCCCAGTGAGGTAAACATGAATGTGAAATCCCATTCCAGGGCTGCTGCAAAGACCTAATTGTCCTTCCTTCCTTCCTTCCTTCCTTCCTTCCTTCCTTCCTTCCTTCCTTCCTTCCTTCCTTCCTTCCTTCCTTCCCTTATTCATTGAATAAATATTTGTTAAGCACTTACTATTGTCAGACACTCTTCTAAGTCTTGAAGTCATAGTGGCGAATAAATCAGACATTGTTGGTCCCTCATAGAGCACACGGGCTAGCAGAAAAGACAGAAATTAAACGCACACCAATCCATCATAGCTGGTGATGAGAACTATGAAGAAAATAGCACCTCAGGGGAAGACATATTTCAGCTCAGACCTGGAGGATGGCTGGAAGTTTGTCAGGAGAAGGGATTTGCATTTGCCTTATTCCCAGTGATTTTGAATTTCTTCATGGGGTTATTAGAAACCTGGATCTGATTTCATGAAGTTGGCCTCTTCATGTCTTTTCCCTGTTTTTCAATGAGTTGTCTCTTGCTTATTGATTTGGAGGAGTTTTGCTTTTCCCAGGGAGGTTTTAATCTACATACAGTTAGTGTGCTGTCCTCCAGGAAGGCTTGCAAGGGGGACTGGGGCTGAGTGATAATTGCCTTGTGTGGGGAGATCTAAATTGCTGGCCAAAAAGAATGATGATTTGGCCCTAACTGGTTTGGCTCAGTGGATAGAGCATCAACCTGCGGACTTAAGGGTTCCAGGTTCAATTTCAGTCAAGGGTATGTACCTTGGTTGCGGGCACATCCCCTGTAGGGGGTGTGCAGGAGGTAGCTAATCGATGTTTCTCCCTTATCGATGTTTCTAACTCTCTGTCCCTCTCCTTTCCTCTCTGTAAAAAATCAAATATATATGTTCAAAGAATGATGGTTTGATCAGATCAGTCTATGACCAAGTGAGTGTGATGCATTTTTGAGTCTGCTTGGGGCCTGTTTTTTTGCTACACTGAATTACAGAAGCTAAGGCTCATATTGAAAAGAAATCAAGTTTTCTTATTCTGAATCGTGCACTGCATTGGCTTCTAGTGTGATCAGCAAAATTCTAGTGGGGATTCTCCCCCTGGACTTTCTGAAACACCTGACTTCTGTTTTTCACTGGCGGGGGCAGGGTGGTGGGAGTGAGGGGGGATGGGAAGGCGGTGCTTTCTTCTGTGGAGGGTGACTGATGGGGAGGCTGATAGTAAACTCTGGGTGCTGTTTTTCTCCTCAACTCTGTATCTCTACATGTTTCCCATGACTTTTTTAAAGAGCATGGTTTACTCCAATGATTAGCAAGACAAAGCAGCTTTCAGAAGCCTGGTGTTGGGAATCTGTGAAATTTCATTAAATCTTCCTTCTTCATATTCCTTGTCTTTGTAGGAAAGTTATTGTGAAAATAAAGTTCAGAGAAGAAGAAATGGGAAATCCCATTTTACAGTTCCTTCTGGATTTGTCAGAAATACCCTGAGCAGGAAAAGCAAACACCTGTGATGCCACCCCCTCCCGCTGTGCACTGTGCAGACATCACTAATCGAACTGAGCCCCCTGTTCTGGTGAAATCTTCAGGATCCTTGCAGCACTCTAGGAATTATTGTCAAAGAGCTGGAGTGGGCATGTAATTGGAAATATCTTTGCCTTTTCTCGCTAGAATTCTTTCCTTCTCACTTTCTTACTCTAGTTGGTCCCCCCAAATCTTTTTAGCCTAGAATTTTCCAAGAAACACTAATCTGACAAAAGCGTTTTGAGGTCAAACAAATTTAGGAAATGCTGTACACTGACATCAGTAAAGGATCTCTGTGTCACTGGAGTGAAGCAACGTGCAGAATTTGGTTGACTGTTAAAAAAATAGCACCTATTGACATCCTAAGAAACATGGAGTTTGCTACCAGAGATGGGGCTCTATTTATTCATCAATAAAAGATGTTTATTGGGCACCTACTCTGCGTTAAATATTATTCTGGGTGATAGGTTCTTTAGAGAAAAATAAAGCAGAGAAGGTGGATAGCAGGCTGCAAGATTGAGGGGTTTTGATGTTGGGAAGCTGGTCAGGGATGAAAGAATGATGTCTGAACATGGAGCATATAAGGGAGAGAGACATGTTGATAACAGGGAAAGATGTGCTGAACAGAGTAGCAGGTGCAAAGGTCCTGAGACGAGGGCATTTTGGTTGTGTTCAAGAAGAGCAGTGGGGCTAGTGTGGCTTTGGTGGACAGAATATGGGAGAGTAGTAGGTGAGGAGGGTTGGAAGGCTGCTGAGGGACTTATTAACCATTGAACGAACTTTGGCTTGGCGGAGTTTGAACATAGAAGTGGCATTATTTGATTTCCACTTTAGAATTCAGAATAGTTTGAGGTTGACAGGGAATTCAATGAGGAGGCTATTGCAATAATTGAGGAGGGGGATGGCTTAGGCCAATGAAGATGGTGAGCAGCGGTAGTAAAATTCTGAATGGATTTTGGAGGTGGGATTTCCTGACATATTGGTTGTGAAATGGTGTGCTAATAACGGAGGAATCAAGGGTGCCACCAGGGTTTTGGCCTGAACAATTGAGTTTGGAGTCATTACCTGAGATAAGGAAGAATTAGGGAGAAACAAGGTTTTTTTTCTGCAGTGGTGAGGGAGAGGATAGGATTGGGAGGATATTAGGAGTTCATTTATGACATACTAAGTTGATATTTTTATTAAATATGCAAGTGGAGGTGTTGAGAGGCAGACTCTGGAGTCAAACTGTTTAGTTTTGAATCCCGGCTCTATCGCTTTTCAGCTGAGTGACTTTGGGCAAATTATTTAGCCTCTCTGTGTCTTATTTTCTCATCTATAAAATGAGATAATGATAGTCCCTACCTCTTAGGGTTATTAGGAGGTATAATTAAGTTAGTATATATAGAATGCCTAGAATAATCCCTGCATGCAGTAAGTGCTAAATGTTTGCTGTTGCTGTTGTTACTGTATATACAAATCTGGCTCATGCTCTATGTCTTGGTGATGGGCAGCCACTTTAAAAAAATATATATTTTTATTGATTTTATAGAGAGAGGAAAGGAAAGAGTTAGAAACATGGATGAGAATCATCCATTGGCTGCCTTCTGCATGCCCCCTACTGGGGATCAAACTTGCAACCTGGTGAAGATACCCTGACCAGGAATTCAACCTGTGACATCTTTATGCATGGGACAATGCTCAACCAACTGAGCCTCAGCTGTTGGAATGGCAGCTGTTTTTATTAATATGTTTTAATTGATTTTTTTAGAGAATGAGGAAGGGAGAGGGAGAGAGAGATAGAAACATCAATGATAGAGAAACACTGATTGGCTGCTTCTTGCATACCCCCTACTGGGGATCAAGCCTGAAACTGGGCATGTGCCCTGACTGGGAATTGAACCATGACCTCCTGGTTCATAGGTCGACACTCAACCACTGAGCTGCACCAGCTGGGCATGGACAGCCGGTTTTAACCATGGAGTTACACTTACATTTTAGAAGGACGAGTAAAGAAGATTTAGAACCTTTGCTGATGCAGTTAGCAGCTCCTACCGGTTCCCAGACACTCCTTTTCAAGGGGAGGGACCTTGTAGACTTCTGATGACCAGAGATTTATTAAAAAAAGATTGTTAGATGCACAGCAATGCTTGGCAGAGGAAGGTAAGGGTCACTTCCGGGAGAGCATGCCTTTTCTGGCCTGCCTTTTCCCACCGGATCCTTTATACCCTGTATCTGCTGTAGCCCCCATCTGTCTGCTCTGTTCCTCTGCAAGACCTCAGGGCAAAGTATGAGATCACCGCTGGGGCGGAACCAGCTTTATTTAATCTCCTCCATATTCTTTGCTATCATCGGGGTGTGCAGGAATCATTTGGCGTAAAGCGAGAAGAATCATTTCTAGAAGCAGCAGCCACTGGGGGTGAGGCTTATTTTCCTCTCCCACGGCTGCATCTCAGCAAAGCTTGGGCAATTTCGGTTGGCTGGTTGGAGCAGAAATATGAAATTAGTATTTTCACTTCCACATAAGCTTCTCAGTGAAAAAAATTGGCTGTTCCTGGGGCTTGGTTACTCACTTATTAAATTTCAGTCGGTGGGTCCCCAGGCTAGCCACTGTCATTACTGCGCTTGCGTTTCATGCCTGGCAGGGTCGAGGGCAGCATTTGATAAGTTCCCTTTCTGCGCTCAGATCAGGATATGTTTTTGGGCACTCAGGTGTGCAGACCTTTTCTCTTTTATCTGTTTCGCATCTACCTGCCCACTGTCTTCTACACTCTCAATTCCCTCCCTGCCATCCTTCCCATGCCCCCACTTAAAAAAAAATAACAAAAATAACACATGCCTGTGGTAGAACAGAACAGCGGAGAAGTTTATAGAAGAAAATGAGTATTCTTTTATCTTATTACTCCGCCCTTTTCTGAGGGCATTTCTTCCCCACCCGCTTAGGCATGGGGAGTGTTCTATTCCAGGCTTTTTGATGCATGTACTAATACATATCTGATCTCAGACCCAGTCATGCAGCATGTACCCATACACATGTGCCTAAGAATCTTAAACTACACTTAATTTAAAATGATAATTCTTGTGATTAAAAAAGAAAGCATTATGGAAAAGCATGTAATAGAAAACAATCACTTTCTATAGTTGTTCACTCCCCCAGAGGTAATAACGTTGAATTGTTTTAGCTTTAGTCTCCTGGTGGTTCAAAAATATGTATATATCATGGTTTTTGATTAATCAACTTCAGTTATTATTAATTTAGATTTTTGGCTGTGATAGATGAATGAGATTTAACTTTATCTCCATCCCATACCCCCCTTCCCTCAACCTCAACAGATTTAGTTTTTTGTTATATTTAGTAAAATTAATGAGTAGAGTTTACATGATTTTGGCTATGAAAATATTGTGCTTTTCAAAATCAATAGTACTAAGATGACATTTTAGCTCTCTCTCTCTCTCTCTCTCTCTCTCTCTCTCTCTCTCTCTCTCTTTTTAAATTCTGGAGTTTAGTTGCCTTCTCACTCTCCCTCTTTTGAAATAGTTGCCTTTGTTGTGTCTTAATATTTTTTCAAGATTTTTCTTATATTATGTTTATGGTTAAAGTTTTCCTCTTTTGTTTTTTTTGAAGACACCCCTCTCAGGTCCTCGCTGGTCCAATCTACATTGCACAGCTGTAATTGTGGGTCTTCCCTGCTGAATGCAGGGGTTTCACTGTCTCTTTGTTTTCAGGTCTAAGGCTCTCTGAGCTTCTTGGGGGCAAATTGGCTTCTTCCTTGGCCAATGCCTCTTCTTTCTCATGTTGTCTCCACTGGAGTTTTTCCTACTTTGCTTCCTGTTACCTCTTCCTCAACTACACTCCAGGGATTTATTAAAATCTGTCTTTAACAGATGATTCCCTCTTTTTTTTTTTTTTTTTTTTTTTAAATCTTGTATGTCTGTCTATGGTTTTAAAAATCCCTTTATGCATGTACATGGTCTTTCATTTGAATCAGAAGTCCCACTTAGGGTTTCACAAAAAGTCTCCCTCAACTTCCATTTCTCTGTTTCTCTCTCTCTCTCTCTCTTATTATTTTTCACTTAGATATTTGGAATGATTGATGGCAGTGCTCTCAGACAGAACTAGATAGAACTGAGTGCTTGCACTCCACAGTGAGTAACATCATCTCTAATTCATCCTGAAAGTTATCTAGGGGTTCATAATGCTTTGTCATATATCTGAGGCATCTAAAATTTGGTAATATCATTCAGTATTTTTTAATGATTATATATGGGAATGAAACTGTTATGTGATGAAACATAGGAAAATCAATGTTATTAAATTATACCACATGTGCATAGATAGTCACAGACATAAAATCATAGCTCACCTGATTCCTAGACTGTGTTTAGCATGGCTGGTATGGCTCAGGGGTTGAGCATTGACTCATGAACCAAAAGTCGATTCGATTGCCTGCCAGGGTATATGCCCAGGTTGCAGGCTCAATCCCCAGGTGGGGGTGTACAGGAGACCATCTATCAGTGATCTTCTCTCATCATTGATGTTTCTTTCTATCTTTCCCTCTTCCTTCCTCTCTGAAATCAACAAAACATATACAGTATATATAAAACATATATATGCATATATATACTATCTGTGTGTGTGTATGTATAAAGACTGTATTTACTTGACTGACTGTTTTAGATGTGTTACGGGCATCTTTCTTTGAGTCATTTTCTAATTTAAACTGGAGCCAGAGCTTCTCCTGGTCCTATGACTTTGAGGGAGCTCTGATCACTTTGAGCAGATAAGGAGCCTGAAAACCATAGATATGCTGTTCCTATTTTTCTTAAGATTCAGCTCTAATATCACCTCCTCCATAGATCTTTTCCACTCTGCCCAGGCCCGGGTCGCAGAATGCAAAGGTGAAAAATGTGGACTACGGGATTAGATAGACTTGTGTTAGAATCCCAGCATCAACATTTTCCAGGTACAGTGAATGTTATTCAGCATCTTTTGTTTCGGCTTTCTTACCAGTATAATGAGGGGGAAATCACACCTGTCACTGTGGTTTTGGCTGGCCTGGAGATCTGTGGGCAGAGACCACACTCATAAAGTGCACATAAGGTTAAAGTCAATTCTCGGAGGTGGCAGGGGGTGGGGTGGTTGGTGCTGAGCTTGGATGACATTGAAAATAATGCAGTCTTATTATACCTGAGAAATTAATTTCTTATGACATCATCTATCCTTTATTCCTTTTTTTTTTTAATACCCAGGGTTTGCATTATTATTATTTTTATATACATACAAACATTTTATTTATATCAAAGAGGTGCTACAGAGCAACGGGAGAGGATACTTCTCAGTATATGCCAGGAGTTCACTAGTTAGTATTGGAAAAACATTTATCTTGACTCTTACCTTACATTAATTCCAGCTGGATTTTAGATTTCAATGCGAAAGTTTACAATAATTACATTTCCTATAGATAATATAGAATATGTTCATGACCTTGGGATGAATAAAGACTTCTTAGAAGAAAGCATACTAACCATAAAGAAATATTGATAAATTGGGTCTTATTGAAACTAAGAACCTCAGTTTATCAAAAGACACCTTTAATAGAAGAAAAAAGGCAGGCACAGAGAGAGGATAACATTTGCCATATATATATTATCTGACAGAAGACTTACATTTAAGATATGTAACCAATTCCCATAAATCATTTAGAAAGAGACAGCTAATCCATTGGGGGAGGGGGCGAGGGGAGATGGTGCAGATTTGACGAGGCACTTTGCAGAAAACCAAATCAAGATATTAGTATGTATGTCTGAAAAGGCACTCCACATGGCTGCTTGTGAGGAAAACGCAAATGAAATGACAATGAGATACTATAATACTATATATATACCACATGGTGAAAATAAAAAACAGTGACAAGACCAAATGCTAGTGAGGATGTGGAGCAACTGGAACTCTTATTCATGGCTGTGGTACTGTTAAAACCATTTTTTAATGTACTCTTTGGTGGTTTGCATTATTTTTCAGAAGGAACCTACACAGACAAACTATACCAATAATAGGGAGTAATTACAGAGACTTCGCCCCTCCTTGTCATCGGTTCAGCTTCAGCAAACCCATTGCTCATGGGAAGTGGTTTTGATGCTGCTCCCTCTCTAGATTCCCATGGGTACCCACTCCTTACCACACTGCTGTAATAACTTGTGGTCACATTTGTCCTCCCCATAAATCACGAGCCCTGAAAGGGCAGGGACCATAGTCTGTTACCTCTGGGAGACACTCAGTGAGTGTTGAGGAACTACATGAATGAAATCCCATGTGATTGATACAAAGGGTCAGTTTGTTATTTCATTACATAAAAAATAGCCAGGTAGATTTTACTAACACGGAAAGCATGTTTAGGATATTCTACTAAGTAGTACAGGCCATCTGTTAGGAGTGGAATTTACTTTGAGTGGAGGAGAAATTCTTTGAGGCACATCTCAGAATATATAGGCAGCATTCTTCCAGGGCTAATGAAAGTTAGGGTGGATTTTATCCTAATTGGAAACTTAGGGTGGATTTTCTCCTAATCGAGACCCACAGATTGAGAACCACTGCTGTAGAGCCCAAGATCACTGGAAAACACAGATATTTACATTATGATTCATTGACAGTAGCAAAATTACACTTATGAAGTAGCAACGAAAATAATTTTATGGTTGGAGGTCACCACAACATGAGGAACTGTATTAAAGGGTCACTTCGAGGCATTAGAAAGGTTGAGAACCACTGCACTAGGCCAGTGGTCGGCAAACTGCAGCTCGTGAGCCACATGCAGCTCTTTGGCTCCTTGAATGTGGCTCTTCCACAAAATACCACGTGTGGACGTGCACATACAGTGCAATTGAAAATTCATGGCCCATGCACAGAAGTCGGTTTTTGGCTCTCAAAAGAAATTTCAGTCGTACTGTTGATATTTGGCTCTGTTGAATAATGAGTTTGCTAACCACTGCTCTAGGCGATCTCCAGAGAGAAACATGCCATCCTTTACAGTGACTGACACTGAGCTTCAAGGAGGGACCCATGTGGACCTGCAGAGATGTTTTGAACTTGATAAGATCCTGTTCTGGGAAACACAGAAAACGTTATAAAGAGTGTTTTCAGATACAAGCCCAGAATATGGATGTCCAAGAGCAGACGCTGCCAGTTGTAGGATGGGATTTGCAATCTTGCCACTTCTTGCATGAGCGACTCTGTTTAGCATGCTCCAGCTGGAGGAGCAGCAGGCATTTATTTGTTTAATGATGTTTGGTGACTTTTCTCCAAGTGTGTCAGGGAGCATGGCTGGCCCAGTGAGAAGATGCACTTCCATTTTATGCCAGGTGCTTAGCCAGTTGCTTTCCACGACCTGTTTTATTTAGTCTCCATAGATACCCTGAAAGGCACGTCCTGGTGTCCACTCTTCAGAGATGAGGGAATGAAGGCAGGGGCAGTGATGCTAAGTGCTCAAAATCATGCACTGCCATTGGCATGATTTGAACACAGGCCTATTATTCCATTCACTGGAATGCATGAGAGTGCCTCCTCCTCCCTGCATTCTTCTGGGGTAGCCCCACATTGTGGCAATTGATGTGGGGAACAAGGACCAGGTGACAAGGCTGCCTGGGTATGGCTGTCCCCATAGCACTGTAAATCTCAGCTTTAGTGCCATTCTTGTTTTGGGGGAGATTAGTCTGGTCATCACCTTACTCATCAGGCCCTCTCCTAGAGAACCAATAGGGTGCTAAATATGGACCCATGGGGGTCCAAGATGACCCAAGCTGGGTGGGTTTTAGAGATTGGGAATAGGTGATAATGGTCTGAGGTCCCCTGAAATGTATAGAACATTTTGGATGTGTTTTCTCTAAGGCCACCATCTGTCCAGGTGAAATGTCTTAAGTCAGAATTAGCATTTCCATGTTTAATTCCACCATTATTGCCCCATAGGCTGCATAATCACTGGTGACGTGCTTAGAATTCCTATCTGCCAGGACTTACGTGAACAGTGGTAAGGGCACTGCTGTGATTTTTCTCAGTTCCCATGAGTTGAAATGACTGGGGTTTCTTAGAGCAGTGCCTGGAGATTGATGTTGTGTAGCTGGGCCCGAGCTGTCTTGGCAGGTGTTTTGCGCCCGATGACTTCCCTCCACCTCAGGGGCTGGATGGTGGCAGGGGACAAGCGTTCCAATGAAACCTGACATTTGTTTAATAGGGACTTCATTCGTTAAGTGCAGTAAGCACTTTTTGCATTAAATGTAAGGTCTTTTAAAGTTGCTTTGCTAGGGAGCATGTTCTTCCAGAGCACACATGATTTCAGTTCTATTTTTTTCCTTTTGGTAGGCAGGCCGGGGGCTGGGACCTGCTGCCTTTCCCCTGAGACCATATAGGATGGTCACGCTGGGATGTACAACGTGACCATCCTATATGGTCCTCACATCACACCTTCAGAAGCATCCTGAAGACAGAGTACAGAGAAGGCCCATCGAACATGCTCATGCACCTGAATTTGGAGAGTCACCTGTGGGAGGACAAAGCAGAATTTAGTGACAGATGCTATCTGGCCCTGTGGTCTCAAGTCCTACCCTCTTTAGGCTCTTTAGTCACCAGAGATGTCCCACTGCTCCCCTTGCTATATCTACTGCAGCCACACTGGCTGCTTTCTACTCCTAGACTGACCCCCCTACCCTCTTGCACATGCCACCCTTTGTAAGGAATGTTATCTCTACCCAGTTAACTCCTATTCATTCTTTACATCTCAAGTCAAGTGTCCTTAAAGACTTTCTCTCTCTCTCTCTCTCTCTCTCTCTCTCTCTCTCTCTCTCTCTCTCTCTCTCTCTCTCTCCTGTTTTTCAGGCAACATATTGCTTCTTTTCTAAAAAATAAAAAAAAAGAAGAAGCTTGAAAGAATTGTGATAAAAATGTATAACATAAACTTTGCTATTTTGACCATTTTAAGTGTAAAGTAATATTAAGTACACAACACAGTTGTGCAACTATCATCACTATTTATTTCCAATTTTTTTTCCATCACCCCAAATAGAAACTCCATACCATTAAGTAGTAACTGCCCTTTCCTCTCTCCCCTCAGGGCTCTACTTTCTGTCTCTAAAAATTGCTTTTTTAAGAGGCAGGAGATGCTGGTCAGTGAAGGCAGCCCCGGGCCTCTCATATAAAAGAGAAAAGTCTTGTTCTGGGAAATTCACATGGATACCCGTAGGTTTGGATTCCAGCTAAGATGCTTTAGCCATGTTATTCCCACTGACTGATATTAAATCTGGCCAGTACTCCTAAATTTGGCCTCTCACATTTTCCCACTCCGGATAAGCATGCTCTGTGCCCCTCCTCCTTTTCTTTTGTGGAGTGTTTGAAATTTTTTAGTTGGAAATAATAGAAACCACTTTGTGTTAACGTAAGCCAAAAAGGAGGCTTTATTTTCTGGAGACTGAAGTTCCTCAATGTGGTAGAATTCCAAGATGTTCTCAAGGTTCTTGCCCCTGCTGTACACACACCGTCTCCCAGTTATTCAAACATGAATCAAGCCACTGCAGTTAAGGGATTTTGCAGATGTAACTAAAGTTCCAAATCAGTTGACCTTGAGATAGGGAGATTATCAGGTGGGCTCGACCCACACGAGCCCTCTGAAGCAGAGAGCCTTCTCTGGTTGTGGAAGGGTAGTCAAGATTTGAAGCACGTGGAAGACTTGGCCCACTGTTGCTGGCTTGAGGTAGAGATGGCCACGTGGCAAGGAATGCAAGTGACCTACAGGGACTGAGTGTGGCCCCTGGACGGCAGTGAACATGAAACTGCATTTTGCCAACAATGAGAATGAGCTCGGCACTCAGTCTGGTTGGCATCTTGATTTCAGCCTTGAGCAGGGAGCCCCATCATGGTACATCAGCCTTCAGACCTACTCGAGTGAGAGCGAATAAGTGGGTGCTATTTCGAACCTCTGCATTTGTGGTATCTTGTTATGTGACAATAAAAATATACATTCCTGGATTCCAGGGCAAGAATGCAGCTGGGCCTCTGGAAGAGATTAGAACTGGGGGTTAGAAAAAGCTCAAGGTTCTGGCCTCTTCCCCTCGTCTCTCATCTCTGCCTCTGGATATCTGCTTTATCTTCCTTCTCTGCAGACTGGCTGTTCTGTTTCCTGCCCACATGAAGGAATGTGGTGTCCTCAGTTCCAAGTGTGTAGGGTACAGTCTTACGCTGCCCTCGCAGATGTTTGGGCTGTCTGTCTATTCCAATTCTGGATACCCAAGGAGAGAGACTGATTGGTACAGCTCAGATTAACTACAGATCTCAGGTCCAGTTAGCTGTGGAAAGTATGTGTGTGTGTGTGTGTGTGTGTGTGTGGGGAGGGGGGGGTCTTGATGTAAAAATAGGATGTATACAGAGGGACCCACCTCTGTAGAATGGTTTCCAGAGAAAGGGGGTCATTGTGAGCCAGGTGGCCCCTCCCAAATTATCCACAGCCCTTGGTGTTTGCTCTTGATTTGCCTTCGGTTTCAGTCCTAAACCAGCAGGCTCTGAGCATTTGCTTCCCCACTGGCTTTTTCATTTCCTTCTTTTCTAACCACAGCCATGCTAGTTTTTTTTTTTTTTTTTTTTTTTTTTTTTTTTTTTTTTTTTTTTAAATCTCTAAACTATGATTTTCCATCTGGGAGTCCTAGGAACCCTCCTAGAGACATGCTCATTGGGCACCAGTTCTGGCTCAGGCTCGTTGCTGGGTGCTGAGTCAGAAGGATGACCAAGGCCACATGGATCTTGTCCTTGATGAGTTCCCACTCTGGTGGGGGTGATGGACCATTTCAGTGTCATACGCTATGTTCAAAGACAGGTATTGTATTAGCTCGGAAAGTCACAAGAGCTGCTGTAACAAGTCTGAAATCTTGGTAACTTACACAATAGAAGTTTGTTGTCCACATGACAGTTCATGGTGGTGCTGGTTGGACAACTTTCTATACAGCAGTCGCCAACCTTTCGGATCTCACGAACCACCGGTTGGCAGCTGCTGTAGGGATCCAGATTCCTTCCATTCTGTGTCTAAATCATCCTCTGGGCTTTGCTGATCTCTGCTTTATTCTCTGTATCCACCCAGCAGACAGGGGAAGAGTGAGCCAGGAGAGTAATCAAGAGAGGTTTTCATGGGGCATCTCTGCAAGAACTAACATCACTTCTTTCCACCTTCCATCCACCAGAATGTAATCACATGGCTTTACTGCAAGGGGGCTGGGATATATAATTTAGCTATGTGCCCAGGAGGAAAAGGAAATGGGGCTTGGTGAATATATGGCTGTGTTCTTTCTTTGCTGCAGGTGTGTTCATTCTGGGGGTTCTGTGCCTGAATTGTGTCTTGAAGGATAAGTAAGTTTTAATGAGCTAAAAAATTGGGTGGGTGAGAATTTTATTCTAGGGAAAGACAGAATTGGGAAGTGTGTTGGTATAGATTGGAACTTTCGGTATTTAGGCAGAGAGCTGGAGCAATTGTGTTAAGCAAGTTTAGTGCTTTGCTAGAGCTTGCAAAAAGCCCAGAATAGAAAACAATAGGTCTAGAACAAGACCCTTCAAAGACTCTGCAGCCATGCTAAGGCCTTTTTAATCCTCTTTTAGAGGGCTCATGGGTTCCATAAAACTCATCACATCTCAGATACCAGACCTGCTTGTCCTTTTCCCTGCAGAGTCTGTAAAATGTGTCTTGAGAGGCAGTGGGGCGCCCTTAACACTCCTTAGTTCAGAATCTGACTAGAGAGGACATAGAATGATGTTCCCAGGCAGATATAGTTGTGGGCTCTCCTAGAGTGATTCTTGGGAAGTGGCCTGGAGTCTGCTGGGTGTGTGCTAGCCTCTCTCCATGTTAGAATCACAGCCTCATGCCCTCAGCTCTGGATAGAGGGGACTGGAGGCTCCAGGGGTTCACCAGGAAGCCTCAAGAATGAGGTGGCTCTGGGATTTGTGCGTGAAGCTGAGCCCACTGTTACATGCTTCTTCCTGGTGCTGCCCCATTGGCGGCCCTGCCTCTGGCTTAGCACCGCTGCAAGCTGTCCTCTACCTGGCAGAGGTCAGACAGCTCCTGGGGCCTTCTATCTGTGGGCAGAAGTTTTGATTTTTAGAGTTGCTGCTGCTGTTGTTGGCCCTGAGTCTTTCTTGATTCTCAGAAAAACTGTACTTGTTTGCATCAAGCACTGGGGACTAGATGCATTTTGACTAGACATAGTTTTTTAACCTTGACACTGTTGGGGTCTGATTATCTTTGTTGTGGGGCATCCTGAGCATTGTAGGATGGTGAGCACCATCCCTGGCTTTTACCCACTAAATGCCACTAACACCTTCAACCACAAATGTCTCTAGACATCGCCAGGTGTTTCCAGGGTGGGGTGGGGTGGAGGCAGAATGGCCACTGCTTAAAATGTGGATCACTGGCAACACAGGAAAGAATGTGTGTGGCGTGCTGCTTCTGCCACTGCAGAAAGGAGCAGGGAGCTCACACCTGTTACCCTTCCTGACACTGGCTCCAATCACTAATTGCCTACTGAGCACCCGTGTCCAGCCATCCTGCTGAGCCCTTTAGAAGCTTTCCCAGTCTCACCTTCTACATCTACTGTCAGCTGCAGGTCCTGGGCTGTCCTGTTGTATAGATGAAGACTCTGAGGCTCAGAGAGGTGAAGCATGTTGCCTCAGAGGATAAAGGGGACCCGAGCCACCAACATGTCTGATTCCAAAGCTCAAGCTCTTACCTGTATTTCCAGGTCTGGTTTTGCTTTCGACAAAGTGCATTTTGGGTTCTTTCCAGCTCTGGGAGCTTTCAAGAAAGAAATGATCAAAACAAAACTAGAACAGTAGAAAAAGCCCTAGGAGGGTAAATGGTTGGAGGGTCTCCCAGGTTGCCCAGCAGATACAAATCTAATTCACTGAGCACACATCTGGGTGTTGGGCTCCATGGGAGCAGGGAGAAGCTCATTTTCAGCATCTGCATGAGTGTTTCTCACCAGGGCATCACTCCTGTCCTAGGAGGCACCCTTTACTCCCCAGCAAGGTTAGCCTGGAAGCAGCTTGAACTGATCCCTGTCTTAAGCAAAGAGGCTCCCAGTGGTTGGGGACACTCTTGCTATGGTCTTTTGTCCTTTCGGAGTTTACATGCAATGGAACACTGGAGCCTCCTTCAGGGACTGGCTCAGATCATGCAGGCCCTAACATCCCCTCTTCCCCCCGGACTGCTTCACTTACTAGCTCTGTGACCTTGGGTGAATAATTTTCTTTTCTGACCCTCGATTTATGATCTGAAACACAAGGATGATCATAGTGCCTGCCTCGTTTTATTTATTTTGAGGGTTAGATGTGATAATGCCTGTGGAACACTTAGAGTAGGGATCACATTTGTAGGTAGCAATTGCTGTTATCATTCTAGCACTCATAGTTGCCTCTCCTGAACTTTAAAAAAAAAAAATCCTCACCCAAGGATATTTTTCCCATTGATTTTTAAATTAATTATTTAATTATTTATTTATTAAAAATATATTTTATTGATTTTTTTACAGAGAGGAAGGGAGAGGGATAGAGAGCTAGAAACATCAATGAGAAAGAAACATCGATCAGCTGCCTCCTGCACATCCCCCACTGGGGATGTGCCTGCAGCCAAGGTACATGGCCTTGGTTGGAATTGAACCTGGTGGACCTTTCAGTCCACAGACCAACGCTCTATCCACTGAGCCAAACCGGTTTCGGCAAGATTTTTTTTCTTTTTAGAGGGAATGGAAGAGAGGGAGAAAGTAGGGGGAGAGAGAGAAACATGGGTGTAAGAGAGGCACATTCATTGGTTGCTTCCCGCACATACCTTGACTGGGGCTGGGGATAGAGCTTGCAACAGAGGTATGTACCCTTGACTGGGAATTGAATCCTTGATCCTTTGGTCTGTGGGCCAATGCTCTAACCACTGAGCAACTAGATAGGATTCTCTCCTGAACTTTTATTCTTGGAGCCTGAAGTCCTTGGGACCTAGAGTCTCGTTGAAATTGTGGGCTCTGAAGTTAGACAGACTTAACTCCCCATTTGCTAGCTGTGTATACTTGGGCAAGATTTTCTACTTCTCTGTGCCTCAGTTTCCTCCACTATAAAACGTAATAGGTATATGTACCTTATAAGGATTAAATGATTTAATGATCTCAAAAACACTTAGAACAATCATGGGATATGGCAAAATGCAATATATGTATGCGTATTAAAGATTGCATTTTTTTCATGACTCAGTCTATACACATGTGTGAAATATATATGTATATGACTTCACATAATATCTTTATTATCTGCAATGCACATTCTTCCTCCCCCCTCTTCTTATTTTTCCATTTGATTAAAAGTATTTCCATTGAATTGATTTTATGACCCACAGATGGGTCATGGCCTGCCGTTTGGAAAACATTATAGGACGGGCTTTTCCCTCCCACCTTGCTCACCTGAATTGTCTGGGTCCCCTGGCATCCTAAACATCTGGCCCCACATCAGCAGCCTATCCTCATTCTCTATGCCCCACAGCCCAGCAGACGCTTTATTCTGTGCACCTTCGCGAGCATCAGATTAATTAGACATTTTAGAAGCGATAGACTTTTAAAGCAATAGCTTCATTAGCATTGCTGTGCTGGAAGCTCTGAAAAGTAAGACTCGGTTATTTGTATGTTAATAAGCCAACCGGGCTTCAGAAGCCAGCTGATGAGCTCCGGCATGCCGCCAGGAGCCTGCTCTGCCACAGCTACTCACACTCAGCCTTGCCGATGGATCTGTGGAAGTCTGCCCATCACTGGGGTCTTTGTGACATAGACTGGGGATAAGCAGGTGGGGGCGCCAGGCACGATGGGATCTGAACTCAGGCTGGGTTTAGTTGGCATTGAGTTTTGTGATGGTGATAGACACTGTTTTATTTTTATGGATCTTAACTATATTGTACGGCACTCAACAGTTTTCAAAGTGCCCTCACATACACAGTCTCAGGTGGGACGAGCCCAGGCAGAACTGCACACACATGCCTCTTTTATGGTTGAGCCTCTTTGCTAAATGCAAAGTCCTTCTGCTCAGTGCCTGGCTCCTCACCCTGGGGTCTTGGCCCAGTGGCAGCAGCATCATATGGGAGGGCCTTAGGAAGTCAGGCTCTCTGCACCTCCCCCGACCTCCTTATCAGAACCTGAGCCTTAACAGCACCTTCAGGTGGCGTTCATGCCACTGGAGTTTGAAAAACACTGATTTCCTATACTAGTACATTGTCTCTTTTTCTTCCTCCTCTGTGCCCTCCCCTTCTTCTCTCACCTCCCCTCCCCTCCTTTTCCCCTCTGTTGCCTTTCCCCAATTACTTGTAAAAGGTACAATTTACGGTCATGGTTCTGACATGTGGGAACAGGAGGCTCACTTGGTTCTTTATATCTGCACTTTCTTTTATTTGACAAGCTCCTGTTCCTGCACAGTAGTGTGAAAACTAAATTTAGCCCAATCCAGAAGATTTTCTGCCACGCTCATTTTTTATTTAATTTTTAAGTTAATACACAGTCAAATTGACTTTTTGGGAGGTGTACAGTTCTGTGTATAGAACCACGTTCCACCACCTCAATCAGGACTCAGAGCAGCTCTATCACACACCCCTTGTAGTCACACCCTCCTTCCCAACCCAACCTCTGGCAACCACGGACCTGTTTTCTGTCCCTGTAGTTTTGTCTTTTCAAGAATACCCTATAAATGAAAATATGCAATACGTTAACCTTTCAGAATAGCTTCTTTCCTATAGACTAAAGCCTTTGAGAATCATACAAGTATAATAGTTATGTATCAATAGCTCCTTTTTATTGCTGAGTCATGTTCTATTGTATGGATGTACCACAGTTTGTTTACCCATTCACCCACTGAAGATCATTGGGTTTGTTTCCAGTTTTTGGCAATTATGCAGAGAGCTGCTTTAGACATTCATGTTTATGTTTCTATATAAACATACGTTTTTATTGCTCTAGGATAAAGACCTATGAGTGGAATTGCTACACCATATTGTGTCTATTTAACTGTATAAGAAATGTCAAACTTTTCCAGAGTGGTTGTATCATTTTACATACCCATTAGCAATGTCTGAGATTTCCAGTTGCTCTACATCCTTGTCAGCACTTGGTATTGTCAGCATTTTTAAAATGTATCCGTTATAATAGGGGTGTAATAGCATCTCTGAACCCCTTTAACACCTTCTGTTTTCAAGATTCACCCTGAACTTGTGGCTGGGTCCCTACTGTTCTGGGGTAAAGAAAATTCAGAGAGAGAGAGAGTGTGATAAGCAGTCTCAATCTTTCTCAGCCATTACACATACAGGTAGTTCAAGTCATTCTCCCACTGAAGAGATTCAGAGAGAGGAGGCTGCCACAATTTAGCACCAAAAATAACTCATTTCCAAGTCCTTTCCCCACTACCTTGGCCCCAACCCAGATACTTGAGAATATGAAGGAGTTACAGGAAGGACACAGGAAGTTACAAGAAGAAACTACTTAGGAGATCAAATTTTCTGCTGCTTTTATTTGCCCAAAAAGGACTTCCCTATCCTCTGACATTCCAAGTGGGCTGTGACCAGACAGACCCCCGATCCGATGACCCTGTTCTGCATCTCATTCTAGACTTTCTGACACAGATCATGGAAAGCAGACAGTCTTTACCTTTCTTAACTGGGTTTTAGAGTCTGTGACCCCTCTAAGGTCTGTGGCATCTTTGTTTAGCAGAGGTAATGGGTCTCTGTTAAAAAGAGAAACATTTTGAAGCAGAGTCTGTTAATTTGATGCTGAGCAGCCTGGATGATGATGTCTGGCAGTGAGTGGGGGGGGGGGGGGGAGGGAAAATATACTGTAAAAAAGTTTTCTGTCCATTAGGCACTATCTGCTAATTTCACTTTAATATCAGGCATCCAGATGATTAATATAACATCTCAACAGAAAGCACAGCACGAACTCAAGATACTAATTAGATAATTAATTCAGTAACACAGGGTAGGGAAGAAGTAGGTTTACAGTTGTGAGTAAGCAAAACACAGTTTATTCTTGTGTTATTATTTATTAATTACTGTATTGTTTTTCATACAAACAATTGTAAGTCTACTTTTGCCCCACTCTGTATTAAGTATTGCATCCCGGGCCCTGGGCCAGGAACTGGGGATACAGCATGGACTAACATGAAAACCCCTGCCTTGTAGGGCTGCTGTTCGGGTTCAGGGAGATATTGGTTGTTGGAGTGTGTTAAAGTGATGAAGTGCTATGGAACCAGGAGATTGGGGCAAGTACTGTTACTTACGAAAGAGCTGGGAACAGCAATTTCTGAATGGTCCTGGAGAAAATTTCCATCCACAGATTCCAAAAGGCTGGATTATAGACCCCCGTATCAAGATACCCTGGGACTTGTGCAATAAACAAGACCTTACACCTTTCTGTTAATCGAATCTTGCCCAAAACCTTCCCACAGGCTGCAGAATCTACATACCAAATCTGTGTGTCCCACAGCTCCACAGGTGGTTTTCAAGCACCCTAAAATTTGAGGTCCACTCTCTTAAGAATTCAAGTTTAAAACAGGAGTAGTCCTTTAGTCCAAGGAAATGAAATAGAATCATCTCAAGCTGGGTCCAATTAAAAGAGCATTCACTGGATTAATTCAAATCTTGACACTGCCTGGCTTTGAAATCCGCAAATGTTAACCTTGCAGCTGCCATCGCTTAATTTTAGTCCTCAGAGAGAAATGCCCCAGCCTTCCAAATCAGTTCCTGGGACCTTGATTTGCAAATAGCCTCTCCCCATCTCCCCACTTCCTAACTTTGGAAATAGCAGAGCAGCATCCCCTTCCCAAATCCCTGGTCTCAGCAGCCAGCTGCCCTACTTTGCAAAACGAGAGTCTCTTACCTCATTAAACCAAAATGAAAATGAAATCCAAGAAGATAATTTTCTTCTTAGCACCCGTCATAAAACCACTGGCAGCCTAATCCGCAGTTGAAACATTTTGTATCATCAAGCTGCCAGGGTCTGTGGTATGGGAATGCTCAGAGGTAAAGCTTAGAAATGGTTTCATCCTTCCTTGATTTTACATCTTTCTGATTGTGGTTGTTTCTAAAAATGAGGAGAATCCTCAGGAAGAGGAAGTGAGACTGCTGATGAGTTGAAGGCCCTAGATGGGGACCAGAAAAATCTAACTCGCACAGGGCCCCATGTTGCTTAGCAGTCAGGTAGTTAGGCTAACTCCGAGGCTCCCTAAGAACTTATTGGCTGAATTGTGCCCTTTCCCCCAGTTTATATGTTTAAGCTCTATTCCTTAAGCCAGAGTACGAATGTGTCTGTAATTGGAGATAGGGCCTTCAAAGAGGTAGTTAATTTAAAATAAGGCCGTTAGGGTGGGTCCTAATCCAATCTGAATGGTGTCCTTGTAAGAAGAGGGCATTTCACTCTAGCCAGTTTGGCTCAGTGGATAGAGCGTCAACCTGTGGACTGAGGGGTCTTGGGTTCAATTCTGGTTAGGGCACATGCCCAGGTTTCAGGCTTGATCCTCAGTGGGGGGCGTGCAGGAGGCAGCCGATCAATGATTCTCCTTTATCATTGATGCCTCTATCTCTTTCTCCCTCTTTGTTCCTCTCTGAAATCAATTAAAAAGAAAAAAAGAAGAGGGTATTTGGATATAGGGAATATCAGGAATGCACACACAGAGGGTAGAACAGGTGAGGACACAGCAAGAAGACAGCCATCTGCAGGCCATGGAGGCCTCATCAGAAATCAACTTTGCTGGCACCCTGATCCTGGACTTCCAGCCTCCAGAACTGTGAGGGGAAATGCATTCTGGACATTTCTGTTGTTTAAGCCACCCAGCCTTCAAAGAAAAGTCGATCTTGTTGAGAAAGAATTGCTGATGTCCACAAACAGACCACAGTGCTCTTTCTAGTCTTTTTTATTTAGTTAAACATACAGTCTTTGAGGTCCACCAAGCCTCAGATCTGCACATGATAGACATACAATAATATGGAAATGTCCAGCTCTGCCCAGTCCCACCAGTCATGCTGAGCTGTCAACCAGTCATTTAAATCCAATCCATGGGCACACATGATTGACTCAAGAATGGCCACTGAATTCAAGGTGGGCCAATCAGATTTTCATATCCAGCCCCAATAGGTTCATCTATGTTGTAGCATATATCAACATTTTTTTTTTTTTTTTTTTTACTTCTGAATAATATTCCATTCTACTGCTGCAATCCACTACAGGTTGGCAGCAGAGAGGAGATGGAAAACCCACATAGAGATGAGACCATGTGACTCCAGAAAGAGAAAGAGCAAGACTGTGTTTTGATTCCAGGTCCCATCCAGTTCCTCATTCATGTGTCCACTGGTCCAGAAGGGTAATTCAGATGTGTCTTGGCTGGGTGGTTGGTTTTGTTCCACATCTTTTGTCTCCCCATCTATTTTGGGACCAGTGGGAGAGCCTGGGCATGTTATTAAGGTAATGGCGGACTCCCATCCAATAAACTCTTTTCAAAACTTTGGTAACAGCAAATTTGTTGACATTCCATCGGCAAAGTCAGTCACGTGGCCAAACGCAAGTCAAGGGGTAGGAAAATAGGCTTCACCTTCTCAGTGAAACTGCAAAGTCCAATGGCCAACGGGTGTGGCTGCAGGAGGGGTGAAGAGGTGGGGCTATTGCTGCAATCCACCACAGGCTGGCAGCAGCTCAGCCTTTATGGAGCCAGTAAAGAGACATGCACCTGGCAGGGATGAGCTATGAGCCCTCCTGGCCTTGTGCCTCCAGCTCAGGAGAAATATTTGTGGAATAAATGAAATGAAAATAAATAAATGAATAAAAGGTGTAGACTTTAGCTCATTCTGTCTTCCTATACCTTTCCTCCCATCCCCATTTTCATCTCTCTCTCTTCTAATGATTAATTTTATAGCTTGAGATAATGCATGTTGTATTAATCAACATGAGGTGGTATTTCTTGACTCTAATAGACAAGACAAGGAAATTAGTATCTCTGTATTTCCTTCTATTTCTTCTGTACTTCCCCAGCCTGCTTACTATTACTTTCACGTTGTTAAGGTTTATTGTAGCATTTATCTACTCTTCTCTGTCTATAGATTGATTCTGAACATTAAACATTAGTAACTGGCATTTAAAAAAAGTCCTCACCCAAGGACATTTTCATTGATTTTTTTAAGAGGGGGTGGAGGGAGAGAAAAAAAGAGATAAATGTGAGAGTTGTCTCCTTCACAAGCTCCTACTTGGGCTGGGGATCGAACCCACAATTTAGGGGGAATCAAATCCACGATCTTTTGATGTATGGGATGATACTCCTAACACTTAAGCCACATTGGCCAGGGTAGTAACTGGAGTTTTTGCTGTTATGACTCTATAACTATTATTTTTCACTGAAGAATTCATTTGGGATTGGGTTCATGAAAAGGAGATGCATTCTGGGCATTTTATGCAAATAAAATAATACATTATGTGGCCTTTTGTGTCTGGCTTCTTTCATTTGGCATTAAGTTTTCAAGGTTCATCCATGTTGTAGTATGTATCAATCAATATTTTATTATATTTCTTTTCATTTCTGAATAATATTCCATCATCTTGATATACCACATTTATTTACTCATTCATCAATTTGTAGATAGAGACTATATTAGTGGTTGCTTAGGGCTGGGGGCCTGAAGGTTTGGAGGATGAGGGCTAAAGTGTATGGGTTTTCTTTTTGGGGTAATGAAAATATTCTAAAATTAATTGTGGTAAAGGTTGTATAATTCTGTGACTATGCTGAAAGCCATTGAATTGTACGCTTTGAATAGGTGAGTTGTATGATGTGTGAACTGTAGTATTTCAGAAAAGCTGATGTAAAAAAGGAGATATAATCCTAGATCACTAAATTTTTGTCAGTCAGTGAGCATATGGAAGGCAACCAATCAATGTTTCTCTCTCGAATTGATGTTTCTCTCCCCCACCCTTCTTTCTGTCAGGTGAGGATTAAAAAAAGAAAGATTAAAAAAAAGTGTCTCCAAGGTCCTACATTCTCTCACAGAGGCAAGTCCTCTCCAGAGACCAACTCAGGCCCAGCGCTTCTTATAGGAGTTAAGGGATGTCTGGACCATGTCCAATTTCGGAGGATTCTCAAAAATTAGAGATGAAGAAGGAGCAGAAGAAGGAAGGCGGGAAGAGGGAGAGAAGAAATACTTTCAAAATAGGATTTAAAAAACTGATATATTTTAAAAGTGTATGCTTGACAATTTAAACGTTTGTCACACTCATACATACAATAAATATAACCCATCTGTCTCTCTTTATCATGTAGGCTTTATAAGAATAGATCAATTCACCGAAGCCGGTTTGGCTCAGTGGTAGAGAGTCAATCTGCGGACTGAAAGGTCCCAGGTTCGATTCTGGTCAAGGGCATGTATATTGGTTGCGGGCACATCCCCGGTAGTGGGTGTGCAAGAGGCAGCTGGCTGATGTTTCTCTCTCATTGACGTTTCTAGCTATCTCTCTCCCTTCCTCTCTGTTAAAAATCAAAAAAATATATAAAAATAACATATTTCTTAGAAAAGTAATATAAAAAAAAGAATAGATCAATTCATAGTTTATCATGAGCAATGTGGTCTGCTGATTGGAAACAAGCTTCAAGTTAGACAATGAAGACATTTTGTTGCTCAACACTGTCCATGAGTCTTGGTGCTTTCATATACTATAAGTTGGAGATAATATTGAAAGTCAAATTTGTGAGGCCTTTGTGTGTTTTGGTCCAGGACAGATGTCCCTGTTTGCTCCCACTGTAACGGATCCCTCTCAGCTCCTGACCACCTCCCCTGCAGCTTCCTGGGGTCCTCCCCATCTATGATGACCTTTCTGAGGCATACTTTCTGGGTCACACACTTGGTATTTCACCATGCCATACCTGGTGACACCTGATTGGTTTTATTCTTGGCTGCATGACCTTTGATGCATTTGTCTCCTCAGCTTGGGAGCAGGGTGATGTCTTATTGGATTCTTGCTGAGTTGGTCAGGAAATGGAAAGGGGAACACTGGGGAACAGATGTGCTTTTCAGGAGTAAAAATTATTATTTTTGTACTTTATGTCTTCTTATGTTCCAGTATGCCACGCATGGTCATATGCTTAAAAATATATTTTTATTTTCTATTAAATATTTTACTAAAGGCCTGATGCATGAAATTTGTGCAAGAGTAGGCCTTCTTCCCCCAGCTGCCTGCACCGGCTTCCCTCCAGCACCCAGGACCTGGGCTAGCCTTGCAGCCCTGTCTTCATCAGGTCTAATTAGCATATCATTCTTTTATTATTATAGATGTTCTTTTAGTAAATTTACCAACCTTTTTTTTTTTTTTCAAATTATAAGAGGACTGCAAAATTTTAAAATTGAAGAAAAATTCAACAATGTAGAAGGTAAAAACTGGAAGCTTTCCCTGTTACTCACCAAATTCCACTCTCCAAAGGTGACCATTTCTAACAATTAAGTGTGGAACTTCTAGATATTTTTCTTTGCCAACATAATGCACATATACACAATTATAATGAAAGGCTAATAATATCCATATATATTTTTTTGCCATTTGCTTTTCCCTTTTACAATACATTGTGGACTTCCTTCTCTACGGTTAACGCCTTTTGTAAAAACAGCTGCATAGCATTGCATCATATGAATGTACGTATTAGTTTATTTTCCTGGTTGTCTGTTGGTGGGTACTTAGCCCCTTTCCTAGTTTCTTGTTGCTATTATAAACAAGGATCTAATGAGTAGCATTGACAGGATAGTTTTGTTCACTTGTTTGTATATTCCTATAGGGCAGATGCCAAGTGGACTTACTTTGCTAGTTCAAAGGGTATGACCAATTTCAGTTTTGACAAAACTTGCCAAAGTGCCCTCCAAAAAGAATTGCTTCAGTTTCTGCTCTCACTGCCAGTGTTTGGGATGTCTCTTCCTTCACATTCTTGCCAAGACTGGGTAATAGAAGATTTTTTACCGCTTTAGTCATGTTTCCCCCCTGAATTGCCAATTCACCTCTTTTGCAATTAAAAAAAAATCCACTTTGGTTCTTTTCCTTTCTTTTACAGGTTCAAAGAATTCACAATATATCACAGACTTTAACCTTTTGATTTATTTGTTGGGTAAATTGTTTAAATTGCTTATTGAATTGATTGAGGCTTGCTGATGTGGGTCAGTGGTGAAGATATGGGGCTTCTGGGTTTTTTAGGGGTTCGCTTTGGGGGAGAGAAAGGCGGGGGCTGGTGTTTTCCTGTCATGTTGGGCTTTGGGGGCCAGTGGCTTTGTCATCTATTCCATTTTCTCCAGTACACATGAACGACTCGATTAGGAGACAAAATGGAAAATATTAGCTTTTTTTTTTTTTGTCTCTCCTAGTAGATGGTGAGCTTGGTGAGGGCAGGGATTGCATCTGTCATTACTCAGTGCCATGTCCAGAGACCAACAGTACAGCCTGGCATTTAGAAAGTACTTGCTGCATGCAGGAGTGAGTGGAGTCTATCACAGGGTGCTCTCAGACGGCTGAAACCTTGGGTGTTGGGTGATAGTATTATCTGCCATCTCTGGACGCTTTCTTTGAGCCAAGCACTCTGCCAAGACCTTGGCATTCCTTGTTTCATTTAATCCTCCCAGCCAGATGAGAAGACTGAGTGATGTTCAGTGAGGTTAAGTGACTTTCCCAAGTACCATGGTGAGATTTTAACCCCAGGAGGTGTGGTCCCAGATTCTGAAATCTTTATTGCTGCATTTAAAAAAATATATATTTTATTGATTTTTTACAGAGAGGAAGAAAGAGGGATAGAGAGCTAGAAATGTCGATGAGAGAGAAACATCAACCAGCTGCCTCCTACACATCCCCCACTGGGGATGTGCCCACAACCAAGGTACATGCCCTTAACCAGAATCGAACCCAGGACCTTTCAGTCCGCAGACCGATGCTCTACCACTGAGCCAAACTGGTTTCGGCTATTGCTGCATTCTTGTGGGTTGGGACTCATCTGTCCTTTAAGATGCACTTCTTTTTCCCATCTTGGGAGCTGGAAGGACCAACAGAATGCTTGTCCTGCTGCTCTCTAACAGAGGGGGGCAGCACTGAGACCCTAGGAATGGGCAAAGCCTGGGGAGGCTGGAGGCTGAGTCTTTTCCTGGGCTTTTCCCTTACTTTTGCAACAGTGACTTGGCACAGATTCTCAATCCACACAAGCCCTGGAGTCTATTCCTTATTACTCATATGATTTTGGGCAAGCTAGTGTCCTCTCTGAGCTCCCAGTCTTCTCATCTGTACCAGGGATGATACAGGACTTCCCTTATTCTTGTTCTGGGGACTGGATGAGAGCATGCATGGGGTGCCATCCCTTCTCCAGGCTCAGAGTTGGTCTTCGCTTGTATAGATTGTTAGTGGTCAAGACTGTGGACAGCTTGACCACGGTTGTGCACCCTCTCAGGTAGGGGCAGGAGGTAATTTGCCTCACTGCCTCTTTGTACCCTGACCTTCCCTCCTGGCCTGTGCCAGGCACCCTCTCTTTTTATCTTCCTCTGTAAAGTATGTTTGGTTGGCTGCCCTGGAAGATGGGTAGTGATGGCTCATACATGAAGCTGAAAGAGGAACATAACCTTCCTATAGAGCAGTGTTTCCCAAACTTTTGACATATGTGTACCCCTTCTATAATTTTCATAATGCTGAGTACCCCTTGTACTCATGAGAATGTAGAATTAGGCGCAGCTAAGCCTGGTGCAGTGCATATCCCCACCAAACTCCGGTGCAACGCGTACCCCCACCAAACTCTTCCCGTACCCCTGGGGGTACGCGTACCACACTTTGGGAAACACTGCTATAGAGCATAGTTGCCTCCAGAAGTTGATGGGGCTTGAGTAAGCTGGCCTCTTATTCTTCTGCCTTGACCCAGACTCTTAGATGGACTTTAAATGGAGCTCATAGCTTTTTAAAAGATGCACTTCTTTTTCTCATCTTGGGAGCTGGAAGGACCAACAGAATGCTTGTCCTGATGCTCTCTAACAGAGGGGGGCAGCACTGAGACCCTTTATCTTCTTGAAAGCCAGAGCTAATGGATTTATAGCTTCCTGATGCTATTGGGGACATAGAGATGCCTTCTCTTCTCTCACTGGCTGCGTCTTACAGCCATAAGTACCTCTCTTGCTGGAGCTCAGGGAAATATAAGAGGCACCAAATTAACTGCTTTCCAAGCCTAGCTGGAGAAAAGAACCCATACTCTTGGTGTCTGCTCTCCAAGCAGGTGGGAGCAGAGGAGGACTTTGTGGAGCTGAGAAGATGGCTGACCCAGGAAAAACTACCTTGACAATTGGGGTGTAGACACTACATATGGGTCAATTGATGAAAGGACTTCCTTTCATTGGGGCTTTGGCCTGTGAGGCTGTCTACTGGATCTGTGAGAAACTCCTTTTACCATGCAGGGATGGTGGCCTGTTGGAATTTGTTTAAGGTATTTTTGATTTTGTAAAAGTGTAAAGGTCAGTTTTTCCAAAGACCACTTCTGTTTTCTTAGGGGCATCACCTGGGTATTGGTGAACATATGTGTCAAATTTAATCAGTTCATTCTGACTTCATAATGTATATTTAGACAAGGTGATTTGCTAAGTGTATGAATTAACTTCTAGATCCTTTAAAGGCTTTTTTTGCATAAGCAAATGCAGAAATTAAAAATAGCCCCATATCAGACTATATGCCCTAATATTTCTATCAGTTTTGTTGTATCTTAGTTCCTAGAACAATATCTGGCATAGAGTAGGCACTCAATGAACACCTGCTTAATAAATATTGGTGAATGTCTGGTTTGGAAACCATGATCATCTTACCTCTGGGCCATATAAGTCTATGGAATGAATTTACAATATTACATGGAAGAGGTGAAGTCTCCAGGCTAATGAACTCTGTTGCTGACCAAATAGTTGAGAACTAGAAATGGCCTGCTGACTTAATATAGGAACTCTGAGAAGGCAAGAAGGGGACTGGATTTTTGGAACATAAATAATTTATAGCCTTCTTCTAAGGATAGAGGGTGATACAAGGCAGAGAGGGTTCTGAAAAGATGGTGCTGGACACTGTGGTTGTTACTAATCCTTTTTGAAAGGTCTTCTCAGGCCATAATTCCTTTCCTATGAGAACAGAACCTCCCATGATGTGTTGGGGTAGCCATTTTTTTATTCCATGGACATAGATGATTGGTCCAGAGATGGGCACATAAAATCACTTTTCCATAATCTCGGACAATGCTTGGTATATGGTGAACATTCTATAAATGAAGACATTTAAATAATTATGTACTACTTTAAACTTTCAGTTGTTGTTCCATGTCTTGATTTGTATGAAGTTTAGTGGAACTTTCCTAGGGACAAGGGCCAGTTCATATTTTTAAAACATTAAAAAAAAAATCAATATGAAGCTAGATTTGAATTACCTTAGGATAAGAAATCAGCTTTGTCATCCATCCATTCATTGTTTTTATGATATTTTGTTTTAAGTGAAGTTCTTCATAAAAGTATAACTTACTCTAGGTTGAATTATGATAGAAGGCAATTTTCCAGATCTGAGCTGCTGTTCAGAGTACATTGATGGATAAATTAATATAATGTTCTCTGCCTATTAAGAAGACCATTTATTAAAAATGGGTAGTAGAAGCAGTTAGACCATATTAGTGATTTTCAGATGTTTCCTCATATTGCTAAGTTAGAATGCTATTTTTTTTTAACCTAATGGTATTTTTTTCCATTGCTTTTTAGAGAGAATGGAAGGGAAAGAGGGAGAGTAGGTGGGGGGGACAGAGGGGGGGGAGAGAGAAAGAGAGAGAGAGAGAGAGAGAGAGAGAGAGAGAGAGAGAGAGATCAATAAGAGGGACACAGCCATTGGTTGCCTCCTGCACAAGCCCTGAATGGGGTGGGGAATTGAACCTGTAACCTAAGTATGTGCCTTTGACCAGAATTGAACCTGTGGCCCTTCAGTGGGTATGCGGGGTTGACACTAACTACTGAGAAACACTAGCCAGGGCTTGGAAGGCTATTTTGAGAACAATTCTGAGACTATGTCTTGTCTTAGTGGGGAAGGATTCTATGATCCATTAGTGATGCCTTCCCCAGACAGATTGATGACATCTGTCATTCCAAAACTAGGAGAATAGGAGTTTTTTGGTAATAGTTAATGAACACATTCATGAAGCATGTTGTTTATGGGAATTAAGTTTAGCATTTTGAAGGTTTTAGAAATATGAACTGCCCTTGTCCCTAGGAAAGTTTCATGAAATTTGATATTAACCAAAACATGGAACAACAACTGATAATTTGCAGTAGCACATAATTAATTAAATTACTTCATTTGTAGAATATTCACCATATACCAAGTACTGTCCAAGGTTATAGACAAGTGATGAATACACAATACTGATCAAATACTTACTCTATCACAGAAGACAAAATAGCAAGCAAGCAATCATACAGTTCTGGGTAGTGATAAGTACTCAGAAAATAAATAAACCTGGATAGGTGGGAAGGAAGTGAGGGAGGTATGTGGCTACTTTAGAAAAAGTTTCGGGAAGTCTTCTCTGATGAGAGGATATTTGAGCAGAGACCTATATAATAAGAGGGAGCCAGATATGAGTAATTAAAATAAATGTGAATATCTGGAGAAATAGTGTTCCAGGCAGAGGTAACAGCAAGTGTAAAGGCCCTGAGACAGGAATAAGCTTGGCGTGTTTGAGGTCCAACACAGATGCCAGTATAGCTGCAATAGGAGGGGATGAGGTTGGACAGGGTGGTAAGGGCCAGATCATGCAGGGCCTTTTATATCATGGTAAGGAGTTCTGATTTTACTTTAAGCCTGATAGAAAGCCACAGTAGAGCTTTGCGTAGATAAGGACCTGGTCTGATTTATGTTGAACAATTATACTGGCTGCTCTTTGAAGAACAGGCTGTCAAGAGATGAGAGAGGCAGGAAGCTCATTCAGAAGGCTGTCCCAACACAGTGCAGGAGAGAGATCTTGGTGGCTAGAATAAGGAGGTCAGGATGGAACCAGTGAAAAGTGATTGGATGCAGGGTGTATTTAGACTTGGAGCTGACAGGACTTACTGATAGATTGAATGTGGAGATATAGGTTTTGGGGATATCTCAGCTTTTCACTTGAGCTTAGGGCTAGTCCCAGGGACATGCAGACTGTGCAGTGGCACAGGGCCCAGCACTCCTGATGGCCAGTGCTTGGTGTAATGCTCTGTTGGTGCCATCTTGAAATTAATAATACCTTTTGAACAGGATCTCCTGGCCTTCACTTTTCACTGGGTTCCTCACATTATGCTGCTGGCCTTACTAGATCCTTGGATGAGCTGTGGCTCCATTTGTGGAGATGGAAAATACTGGAAGAGGTCTATTTTTGGAGGGAAGGTCATGGAGTTCTCTTTGGACCATCTTCAATTTAAAGGGGCAGTTAGACATTCCGGGGAGCTGCTGGATAAGTTGTCTAACAGAGTTTTCAAAAGGAGTTTTCTTTCAGGATGGGAGTCATGGAGAACATTCTGAAGGAGGTGGGTTTCAACTGGCCTTTGGGGAAGAGATCACACCAAGTCCTGTCTCAGCCTCTAACTGGCATGGAAAGGGATTCAGTGGTGGGAGTGGTTCTGGTCACGTTTTTCAGTGCAGCCTTTGTCTTTATTCTTATTCCAGAGCTTGGGCGTGTATTCTTATTACACATTGGCTTATTGGACAGGCATAATTTTTCACCTCCTGATTGCTGTGTTAATATTTGCCCTTTCCCTTCTCACAATTATTTTTGCTGAGGTCTGGGGTGACCGCCAGCTCCAAAGGTGAACCTTGCAGCCATCTGTTGAGTTTTGAGGAGACTCAGCAACCTTGGCTTTAGAAACTTGGATTCATCGTGGTGACAAGCCTAGGCTTTTAGTGACTGTCAAAGTCATGCGACTGAGATTGCCTTGAGGGCTGCAGAGGAGGGTCCCTGTGGGGTTTGTGGTTTAAACTTCAGCTTCTACATACAGAGGGTTTGGACCCTATCCTTTTCTGTTCCCAGTGGACCTTCGGAACATCATCTAACCTCCACAGACCTTGGTCTTTCTATTTGTAAAAAAGAGATAATAACATTTCCTATTTGTGGGATCCCTTAACACGACCCGCGTGGTTCAGGGCCCACTCAGGGTCCGGTTTCTGGAGAAGGCCGCACACTAAAATGAAGAGCGAGACTGGAAAAGAGTTAATTTGGGAAAATGGGGGCCAGGGGGAAAGTCCACCTCTTGTGGGAAGACTAACCCCTACTCTGGCTTTTTACCATTCCTTTTATTGAGATTCTGAGACAAAGACATCTCTTAGGCAGGAGTTCCAACAATAGAAAATCAACTTACATTTACATATGATTAACAAATTAAAGTTGCCTCAGCTACCACTATCTCAACTAGACAATGAGTTAATAGCTTCGACCATTCAGAGCCATCAAGGTTGGCTAGCTCTTTTTACATTTTACCTCCAGTGACTCAACTTAGAGTCAATGAGTTAATAGCTCTGACCATTCAGAGCCATCAAGCCTGGCTAGCTCTTTTTACATTTTATTACCAGCGACAATGTTAGGTTTTGGTTCCGGCACCTATTACTATGCTCTTGCAAAGTGTAAATGAGGAAATACATGTAGACCCCTTGGCTCAGGCCTTGGAACAGGACAATGACTAGACAATGCTAAATGCTCCTACTCCCCTTGGAAGCAGTCTCCCTTCTGCTCTGGGAAGCAGAGCTGGCCCTAGACTAAGTCATAGGAAGACTTGGACAGCCCCTTACCTGTACCTCAAAGCTTCTTTCATCTCATTTAGTCTCCTTGATGCATATACAGGCCCTAATTAGGATTGGTAAAGCAACTTCCAGCATGGCAAGCTGCTTATCTGGTTTTACTTATTGTGAACATGGGGCTGTTTTTCCAACACCTACAACTCCCCTATCATGTGGCAGAGCCATGCAGTTTGTGTGTGTGTGTGTGTGTGTGTGTGTGTGTGTGTGTGTGAGGGTGGAGTAGGGAATGACTTCAGCTCCATATCCAGTGAAGAGTCCTGGTTAGACCAAAGAAATATGGGCACACCTTCTCCTTTACCTCAGTGATTAGCTCAGGGTTAGGTATTCCATGACCACATTGATTGATGAGTGGTTACACAACCTAGAATGGTCCAATCAGAGGGAGGCTCAGGGTTTTTGTTCTTCCTCCACTGAACATGAGTAAACATGTGGCCCTAGTTGCTTTTTATATCTATCTGGTCCTGAAGAAGAGGGGTAGAGAGAGAGAAAGAGACGGTGTTTGGTGACATATCTAAAGGCCTGCCACTGTATTTCTCAGTTAAAGAGTCATTAAATTCCCCTTAACACTTTCATTTCCCTCAGGTTTTAAAATTGCTTTCATCTAGAAGCATCCCATTGATGCAAATGCACTCTGGGCTCCAATTCCTCAATTAAACAGTGAAGCAAGGTTGACATGGTTCCTACATTTGTTTATAACAATATTTGTAGAATTATTAAACTCAGGTCTTTCTAATATGGCAAAAGGTTATTTGATAACAATGACACATTGTGGAGTGATGACCTATATATTTTACTAAACATTTCAGAGGTACTTATTTTTGTAGTGTGTATTCTGTGAAGTGGATTTCTGGTCTAGATGTATGCTTGTTTCTCTTTACAGAAATGGTAGAAACCCTTGGGTACCTGTACCTGTACCTGAGAGGCTAGTCTTTCTTTGGGTCTAGGCTGGTGGGCTCTGCTGAGGCCTTTTACAGTAACCTTCCCCTTTCCCTTGCTGGTCTATGCTGGGGTGGACTGCAAATGTTATATCATGTTATATCATGTCCCCATCACTGTTTTCATTTGTTCAAGGGTTAAGAATTGAGCTTTTATCTTCAGTATTTCTGTGGGCATTTCCCCTCCAATATCTTCTGCAAACACTGCCTTTCAGCTAGTTCGCTAGTTTGGGTTCTCTGTGTCCATGCCTGCAGCGCCCCCTCGCTGTCCAAATGCTCTGGCCTTTGGTCAATTCTGTGCTCTCCGTCATCTGTGTCATTGGTAGGAGCTACAAGGCTGGTTCCTTTTGGCTGCAAGAGTGACCTGCTTGGAGAGCAGGCTAAAATAAAAATCTTCCCATATAATGAAGACATGCATGCCCATCTGAGTCCACTCCCTGGCTGTTGCACATCTTATTTCTCTTGAAATATCTCCACCCTTTTTCTAATTCAAAACTCACCAGTTCAGCATCCTCTCATACTTTTTTTTTTTTTATCCATTTAGATTTGCAGATTTCATACTCAAAAGGCTCTATTCCCTGGTAGGGTCTTTTTCCCAGCCATGAGGACACCTGACAACAGGCCATGCTGGGGAAATCCAGTTGGAATTCTAAAAACTTCAACATAGATTTTATCTGCATTCCAGATTATATCCATTAAAATGTCACAGTTTTTTGTTTGTTTGTGGTGGAATACAACTTTACTGGAAGAAAAAATACCCAACTTTATTTAAAAAGCATATGCACAGTTCATGCTTTAAGGAGAGAGGGATGTCATCACAATATATCTAGCTCTTGTCACAGCTGATTCTCACATTAATATTAGTAACTCAAGTTCATGGTTTTACCTCAATCTGTGTGCACAGGACATCCAGGTTCAACTTTGTACAGTTCCTCTTTGTTCCAGTATTTGAGCTTTACAAATGCCCCTTCTCCTTTCTGCCCATTGTAGTCACCATCAAGAAGACATTCCTGTCCATGCCCAAAGGGCTGCCTCCTGACTCTCCTTGAAATGAGAGACAGGCCTGTGTTCTGTACTGAAAGGGGGCCAGTTCCTCCCCAGTTCTCATTGCACTTTGTCACCCAGGCCCCACAGCAGCTCCATCGGGCCCAGAGTCTCCCCAAGACCAAGGTAGGCCAAGGAGCCCCATGAGAAAAGGATGCCATGCCCTCCTCTCTATTCTCTTCATTTTCTTCCTTCCCAAAGTGCCCCTCAAAACAAGATAGCACAGAACACCCCATCTAGACCTAGAACGCAGCCCTGGTGCATGTCCCAGTGGGCAGAAACTGGAGGGAGATCCTTCGCCCTCCAGTTCCACCAATAGCCAACTACGAGCTTCAGCTCAGACTCAGCAGCTCTCAAACCATTGGGCACAGCTCTGTATATCTTTTTGTCTCTCATAGAGGATTTATGTTCACGTGAAACAGCAGCATTAAGAAGATTTAATTACTGAGTCTATGTTTGGCCCTGTCCATGGGGCTTCCTGTGCACCCAGGAGCCATTCACTCAGCCCAGGAGTTTCCTCCCAATTAGTGGAGAGTGTGATGGGAGCCAATGGTTTAATATATCACATTTTAACAAGGGACTTTCTGATATGATGCCTAGACTTAAAGAAATGATGCTAATGGCACTTTGGGGGGGCTAGCAGGGGAGATAATTTAGGATAGGTGGACCTTCTAGGATCTCCCCAGCCATACTGTGTGGAAGGGATCTGCTAATTATGCCTGTGTAAATCTCCCAAGGAACTCGCTTCCCCAGAGACAGGTGGGACAGTATGGTAGCCGGGGTCCTCAAACTTTTTAAAGTGGGGGCCAGATCACGGTCCCTCAGAGAGCTGGAGGGCCGGACTATATGAACTACTAATTCCTACTGTAACACCTCGGCTGCGCTCACTGCCCAAAAAACCTGGCGGGCCGGATCAGACTCCTCTGCGGGCCGCATGTGGCCCGCGGGCTGTAGTTTGAAGACCTCTGGTAGAGGATAGCCCCCAAATGCTTGCTTAGTGCCTTTCAAGATATGTGCTGGGGCTTGAAAACTCAAAGGCTCTTTGCCTTCCAGTAGCTTGCAGTGCAGAGAAGGAGACAGACAGGCATACAGACCACACTGACAAGCTGCGTTATCCTGCGGAGTCCCGGGCTCTGGAGGCAGATGAGGTTCCAGTCCTCACTGGATCCTTGCTACCTCTGTGGGCTTGTGCAAGTCCCTGTTTCTGCTCTCAGTATAACCAGCCATAGATGGGGAATGAAACAGCACCTGTTTTACAGGGCTGTGATCAGAATTGGTAAGCACATGCCACACATTTTTGGCACTCAGTTGTCTGATTTAAATCATTATCCTATATAATAAAGAGCTACTATGCAAATGGTCAAGCCATAATAGCTTAGACACTCCACACTGGGGAGAGAGGAATAGGGACCAACCAGGCACAAATGAGCTCTCGAGAAAGGAATGGGGACCAGCCAGGCTGTGGCCTGGGAGAGGGACAAGCCACCCACCCGGTGGTCCTGGGCACCAGTGCTTGCAGCTGTGGCCCTGGGGAAGCCACTCACCCATGGTCTCCTGTGGCTGTGGCCGGCTCAGGCAAAGCTGGCCCAGTTCTGGGTGCCTGAGGCTGGCTGGAGGAGGGAATCCTGGGTCCTAGGTGCAGGGCAAGGTAGAGGCAGTTAGGGGTGATCAGGCAGGCAAGCAGAGTTAGTTAGGAGTGATCAGGCAGGCAGGCAGGTGAGCGGTTAGGAGCCAGTGGCCCCAGATTGTGCGAGGCAGTTGGACATCTCCCAAGGGGTCTTGGGGATTGGAAAGGGTGCAGGCCAGGCTGAGGGGACCCCCACCCCCACAAATTTTGTGTGTAAGGCCTTTAGTTGTTATATAAATTATCATGAGAGTAAAACTGAGGGAGGAATTACTTTGTAGAGAACTAGGGAAAAGTGATGACAGTTTAACCACGTGCCAACAAGGGATGCACAGGATTTCACATGATGGTGAGAAGAGGGTGCCATGCAGAGCGAGAGCAAGGGCCTTTCATTTCTGTAATTAAGTGTGCCTGTCATATTTCCTTCAGAGTTTCTGCTGGGCCCTTGCATCGAGTCATTTGTTTTTTTCTGTGTACATGTCTTGCCTTCTCCTCTGGGTTTTAAATGCAGCACAGTAGAGCAGACTGCAACCTGGGAGGGGAGTTAGATCAGGTTCTGGCTTTGCTGTTCTCTAAGGCATGACCTTGGCTTGTTGAAGGATGTCTATCAGTTAAGAGCATGGTCTTTGGAGTTGAGCTGCCTCAACTCTTTCAGTCTCAGCTCCTTTGTCAAGTGACTTTGTCTCTCTGCTCCTCAGTTTTCCCATCTGCACAGTGGGGATAATAACACCTCCATTGGGAGCTGATCTGAGGGTTTAATAGGTGATCATTTATTCAGTGCTCACAAAAGGACCTGTCCTGTGAAGTGCCCTGCCACTTTTAGTGGATATTTGGTTTTTGCACTGGCTGCTCCGTCTTCCTGCAAAGTTCTTTCCCAAGACATCCTTTTGGCTTGCTCTCTCACCTCCTTCGGGCATTTGCAGCAGTGACACTTTCCCGTGATACCTTACCTGGCTACCCAATTAAAAATTGCAATTCTATTCACCTCCTGGCACCTGTATCCCCTCTTCCTGCTTTATGTTTCTTCATATATATTTTCTTTATTTGTCTGTTATTGTATGTCTTTCCCAACTAGAGTATAAGCTTCATGGAGGCAGGGATTTTTGTTTGTTTTGTTTGGTGCCATATCTGATACCTAGTAGGTCCTCAATAAATGCTGTTGAATGAATGATCAAACTCAGCCTCCTCCAGTCATACTTTCATCTTCTGTAAAATGGAACTATTAGCCTATGATAAAGTTAGTACAAGATGCCTCTCTATAAATGACAAAGCACTAGATACATAGAAGAGGTAATAATTATCATTTAAGGCAAGAATTATGTCATATGTCTTCCATTGATACCACACACCTAGAAAACTATTTAGATACCCATCCACCCACCCTCCCTGTCATCCTTCCTTCTATCATTCATCCGTCCACCCACCCATCCATCCATCCACCCATCCATTAACTCACCCATCTATTTCTTTCCATCTCATACCATCCCCCATCCATCCTTCTATACATTCACAAATATTCATTGGAAGTATATTGATTACTTGGCATTGGAATAACATTAATGATTACTATTAATAGGTAAAATTTGCTGAGAACTTACTACATGCCACACCCTGGGTTAAGCATTTTTCAAAGAATATTTTATTTCAATAGTCATATGAAGTAGCACTATTATCATATCTCCATGTATAGGTAAAGAAACTAAGGCACTGAGAGGTAAATCTCTACCACTTATTTATCTAGGAAGTGGTAGAGCTTGGTATTAAATTCAGGTTGGCTGGCTCCCTTGCGCTTGCCTTTAGTCCCCTCACGGAATTTATAGCCTGACAGTAAAGACAGGAATGGATCAAGTAATTATACAAACAGTAGGTACTCAATAAATGTTGCTCTGCATTAACTCATTAACTACATTAATGTGTGTTCTTTGAGTGTTAGTTAAGAATGAGGACTACTTTTCTGGGGAGAGGGGCAGTTTCTGAAAATTCCTACCCTCAGTGCTCTTTGAAAAATCTCTCGGCCTGTTTTTTATCCGATCAGCTGTCGATGGACACTTAGGTGGATTCCATGTCATGGCTGTTGTGAATAACCCTGCAATGAACGTGGAGTTCAGATATCTCTTTGAGATCCCCATTTCAATCTTTTGGCTATTTACCCAGAAGTAGGATTGTTGGATCATAAATAGTTTTATTTGTAACTTTTTGAGGAACCTCCATACTGTTTTCCAAGTGGCTGCACCATTTCACACTCCCACTAATAGTGTATTGGGTTCCAGTATCTCCACATCCTCTCCCACTTAATGTCTACAATGGAATATTCTTGAGCTCTAAAAAAGAATGGATTCCTGCTATTTGCAACAACATGGGTGAACCTGGGAGACATTATGATAAATGAAGTAAGCCAGTCACAGAAGGACCAATGGCACGTAATTCACTTAAATGTAAAAGTAGTCAAGCTCATGGAAGCAGAGAGTGGAGGAGTGGCTGCTAGAGGCTGATGAGAGGAGGCAGTGGGCAGTTGCTGTTCAGTGGGCGTAAAGTTTCAGTTATGCAAGATGAGTAAGTTCTAGAGAGATACACCATTGTGCCTACAGCTAACAATACTACAGAGTACACTTAAACAGTTAAGAGGATAGAGCTCATGGTATGTAGTATTCTTACCACACACATACAAAAAGAAAACCTCCCTGCCTAAGAATGGCTTGGAAACCACTGTTGTGGCTCTCTGGGTCTGGCAGGGCCCTGGGAGCTGAGCTGGCCGGAGCTACCGTGGCCCATGCCCTGCAGCGCTGTGCTGAGGCTGCTGGGAAAACAGCCCTGCCCCACAGGGGGCTCTTCCTGGCTAGGAGCACACTGCCCCCTCCTCTAGTCGCCACTCACCTGTGTTCCTTCCCACCACAAGGCGTTTTTCACTCTATAATTACCCAGACTAATTAAATAAATTGATCTGCTGATGTACACTCCACAGTCATTTCTGTGGCATAATTTAGCTTTAATAGAACTGCTGCTTGAGCGAGAGGAAATGAAAGCCCTGGGTAGAATTGGATCTTTTAACTTTCAAGGAAAATTATTTTTCAGGGGGTTTGGGTTCCCTGCATGTGCATAATATATGTATTGCTGTCAGAATGAACTGGGAAGCAGCAGCTGGCTGGGAAGGAGAATAATTTAGGAGCCTTTTGTCAGGAGGAACTCGGACCAACTCTGAGTGTTGACAAGGAAGCTCATAACTTTAGAGGCAAATGGGGCATGAAGCGTGTTGTTGGCCATCAGGTGGCCAGAATGTGTGTCCTTTCCTCGTGAGAATGTCCTGGTACATGGCTGTGAGCTCTGGGGGACATATGGGAAATTTTAGGCTGATCTACTCTGGGGATAGAAGATGAGGGGTTTCAGGACCATGTGATAGTTCTGGGTGTGGTTTGGGTCCAGTACCACCTGGTTCTTATGCTACGTTTGCCATTTGCTAGATGTTTGTGTCTTCCTGAAAGTTACTCTATCCACTGGAACCTCAGCCCCACTTCTGGACAATATACCATCTTGCTAGATTGTGGTTGTGGAATAAATGAGCTCAGTAGATGGAACATGGCACATGTTATGGGAACATTAGCTGCTGTTCATGTGTGTACCCAAAGCCATTCCTCACATACTCAGCATTTATTAAGCAACCACCGTGGGACAGGACACTCCCAGGGAAGTCTAAGGCTTGTTAGGATGAGTCTCTAAGAAGACCCTGCTGCCCTGAGTCTGCCCACAATTGGAGTCAGGACCCTGACTACATCAGTAACATTTTATTGATTGAGTTCACCTTACCGTGTCCAGGCACTGCTCCAAGCACTCTGTGGGTACCAGTTAAATAAATGATATTGCTTGTTATTTGGAGCCCCATGCCAGAGCTTTAGCATGCATGATGTCATTGCATCTTCCAAGGGGGTAGACACATTTATTACACCCCCTTTAGAGATAAGGAGAGTGAGGCTCAGAGAAGTTAGGTGGTTAGGGCCACATGGCTCGGGGAGGGGAAATTGGGGCTATCCAATACCAGGGTTTGAACCATTTTGTCCAACTGCTGTCAGTGATGAAGCTCAGGGTAGGTCTTAGAGTCCCCAGACTTAGGTGTAATAGCTAGATTCAGGTGTTAGGATGATGGTGAAAGATTTTGTTGAAAATGGTCGAGCCTTTCCCTTCCATGGAGACTTGAGTGCAATTTACCTTACCCCCATGAACGTAGGAACTGGCAAGAGCCTTTAACTAATATGGCAGGGGAGGAAGTTAGTTGGGATGCCTTTATTTCCCAGGCGCTGGGACACTGCTTTGTGACTCATTACTTTTCTTGTTGGCGTAGTTGGCATCTTTGAGGACTCAGCCAGGATCATGTTACCATTATTAGTGTTCTGTCTTCTCCCAAGATAGGAATGGTACTGACTGATTTATTTCCCACTTCTTAAAAAAAAAACCACCCAGGTTTACCGAATTATACTTTATATACCATAAAATCCACTCACTGAAAGCGCACAATTCAATGATTGTTAGTAAATTTACAGAATTGTGTGGGCATTACCATGATCTTTTTTGGGAACATTTCCATGAAGATGACCAATAAGCACATGAAAAGATGCTCAACATCATTAGTCAATTAGACAAATGCAAGTCAGAAACACACTGAGGTACTGCTAGGATGCTATAAGAAGACAGATGGTAACAAGTGCTGGTCAGGATTTGGAGAAATTGAAACCCTCATACATTGCTGGTGGGAATGTAAAACAGTACAGTTTCTGTGGAAAACAGTTTGGTGTTTTGAAAAAAAGTTTAGCATGCATTTATCGTAGAACTCAGCAATTCCATTCTTAGATATCTTTCTCTAACTTTTTATCTAAAAAAAATCAACTCTAGAGAAAAGAAACAAATACAGTACAATGAATATCTATATACCTTTCACTGGTTATTAAATATTTCCCCTCATTGGATCTCTCTCTCCCTCTCTCCACCCCATCTCATACACACACATATATGCTTTTCACTACACTAAATCAAGAGTAAGTAGATATGAACACTTGATCACATATCACCTAAGACCAAGGGCGTTCTACATGACTTCAACACAATGATCACATTCAAGAAATTACTGATGATGTAATACTGTTGTTCTTGTACAAAAATAGGAAGTTACTTGTGCAATTATTTGCTCATGGATCTCCCTTCCAGATCTGTGCCCTTGGGGCAGGGACCCTGCCTGTGTAATGGCTACTCACCAGGACCAGAAGAGGCAGGCATGTCTGCCCTGGACTGCCAGGGGCTCCTGGCTACTTGGTTTCTGGGTTGCTTGGATGACTCCATCCACTCATCTTTCTGCTGATATGTTTGCCCAGGTGAACTGTCCATGCTGACAGAGCTCTCTCCTGAATCACAGCTCCCAGACAGCCCCTTCTCATCCTGCCCAGAGCTTCATCTAGAGAGTCCACAACTGAATTACAATTGAATTGTCAGTTTTTCCAAGAGAAGGGAAAACCAACTCCCAGCAGGTAGTTGTTCCTCCCTCCCTCAGGAATTTCCCACTCCGGGCACCAGAATCAGAAACCAGCAGCCAGATCCCTTTAATTAGGAAAGCGTTGGAGGATGTTGTGGAAAATGTCACTGCTCAGGGTGCCCAGAACTTCATTAATTTTTAAGTTTCCTTCACATTTACTTGGGACAGCTCACTCTAGCAGTTCCAGCCAAGTGCTAAGTCTTAACTTGGGTTTGTGCTGGTTTGAGACATGCCTCTTGAGGGAACAGGAGCATACAGAACCCTGGTCCAGCTGTTTCCTTCCATCTCTTGACAACTTAGAAGTTGTTGTGCAACTGTCACTCATTTCCTAGAAAAACAAACCAGCCACCGAATGCTTGGCAACACTTAATTAGAGGTTGCCAATGGCAAGTATAGCCTGGGCCAAGGAACCAGCTCCTTTGGCTGCTAGTGCCAATGGTCTGCCAATAGAACCAGCCTTTTATGTTCCTCGAAAGGTTTTGCTCCATGTGATGGTAATTGCTCTGTGTAAAAATATCTTCCCAACAAATGCTTGAAATTCTGCTCTTTTGAGCTCATTCCTTTGTGCCAAGCATTCGGGTTCTCTAGGTATCACCGGAACTTGGGTCCCCACCTCTCTTTAGGAAGCCCCAAATGGCTCTTAAAGAGCTATGAAGTTTGAGCTCACTCTGTGCCAGAATCATCACCAAAAACCCTATGAGGTAGGGTTTTTGATTTTGGAGTGGAGGTCTAGCGATGGGGGTTAATTTGTTTACAACAACTAATCCATGGCAGAGTTGGGATTTGAACCTGGTCTGTCAAGTGCCCCTGCCTGAACTCCCTCCATTAACCACAGTGACCAATGGGGTTGCACAAGAAGATGGGGAGAGGACAAGGAGGAAGAAGCCTCCTTTGGATTATCTTGAGTTCCTTCCAAAGTAGACTTTGAGATGAGGAGTTGAGTAGAAGGGTTTATTTGGGGTGATCCCACGATGAGGAGCTGGGCGAGAGAGACAGAGGAAGTAAACCATTGAAGGTAGGGTCAGTGCATAGCTTACCGTGGTGAGCAACCGGTGTTCCATCCTTCTGGGGAACTCTGGGGGATGGCTCAGAATACCCCTAGGAGTTTTCCCATCTGAGGTCCATGGTTGTCATCTCTCACTGGTTGAGTGTCTCTCTGGGATTGTCACTCTCAGAAACCCTCATCCTGCCCAGAACACAGACTGAGCAGGCTCCAGTGGCTGGGGGATACTCCTAGGTAGAGAGATGCAGGTGCTTGGGGAAAAGGTCCATCAGTGTGGGTGGAGCTGTCCCCTGAAGGTGCCGGTGACCACTGAAGGTATGGACTCCAAGTGAATCTGCTATGTGGAGAATAGGGAAGAAAGAACTGGCGTGATATCAATAATATCTTTAGAGTATTAGATTCTTACAACTCTTCCCTGACTTGCAATATTTTGTCTTACTCATACTAAATAACAGCCTAGCTATGATTTATTAAATGTTTACTCTATGCCAAACATTGTGCTCAATACTATATATAATTTAATTAAATTCTTACAACTACCCCAAGAGCTAGAGATCATTATTATCTTGATGTTGCAGGTGAGCAGGGTCTCACATCCAGAAAGTGGCAGAATAGCATCTCAGACCTGGATCTGTTTGTTTTCACAGTTGCAAAATTTAACCTCCAGGTTGCTGAGGTTTAACCAATCTTTGACACTGGAGAGGTTTTTCCACCTGCTCTTTGATGGAACACTGGACAATGGAAGACCCTCCCTTCACCCATTTGACCTTGTATTATCAGGAGTTTCCCACTTTTTATTCTAATGAGATGTTATAGATTCCCACAGGGATCCCTCTAAGCAAGCAGGTCCCACTTTTATGTGACAAAGGCGGCCAGAGTCAGAGAGACCCACATGAGCTCCAACTAGTAACAAATCAGGTCAGACCATTAAATTGGTCATAAACATGTGATAAATGCTAATCCTCTGGTCTCATATCCAACCTCTGGGAGCTATCTGTTTGAATGATGTCATTGCATAATGTTTCAAACTGCTAATGTGATTATCTTGAATCACCAGAGAAACATGAGGCTTGAGAAGATTTCACAATAACTTTCTTTGCCCTGTGACTGCATTTTTATCCCTTAATTCTGTTCTTGTACAAGGAAAACCTCCCAATTTCATCTCTTTGGGTTTGCAGTATTAAGGCTGACAAGAATAGCTTTGCAATGCCGAGGCATCTGAGCGATGTGAGTTTGCCTCCCCCTCTTCCCTTGTTTGTTTTTCTTGAGTAAAGAGCAATAAAGAAAATAGCCTACCTTTTCAGCAAGGGGAAATAACATCTGTTTAGAGGAACTTTAGATGAAAGTATGCTTGTTTCATATTGGGTAATCTAATTTAGTAACTCTCGCTTAGCTTTTATTTCCAATGATTTAATAAGCTGCGGTACATGGCTTTTAAAAAATCTCACCATCATTTGTGCACATTTTCTGAACTTTGTTTAAGAAACAAAACCTTGGGTTGGGAAGTGGGGAGGGGGTGGGTCACAAAAAGAAAAAAAAAAGAAAGAAAGAAACAAACCCCCAAATGCATCCTTTGAATAACTGGTTCTCACAAAGGACAGGAAGAGATGGACCCTTGGTGCCATGGTTCCATGGTGACCTCTATAAGCAGGACCTCTTGGCTTTGATTCCTTTCCTTTAAATCTAACCCAGGGATTCCTGGGATCTCCTTGTCCATCCCTAGACCTTTAAGCACACACTCCCTTGTCAAGTAAGGCCATCTCTTGCCAATGCACCTCAATTTTTACATAATACGGGCAAGGAGGGTGTCCTTGGCTTCTTCCCTTAGTTCTTACTGCCGTAACTTCAGCCTTTTTTTTTTTTCTTTTACTTTTCTTGTATCATTCTCAAGAACACTGAAGAAGAGAAGAACACAGGGCTTTCTTTACATTTTTAAAACATTTCCATTGATATTCCATCCTTTATTCTCAGGAGGTTAGGACCCTTGGAATAACCAGGGACAGGCAGCTGACAGATAAATGTGCCTCTCTGATAATTAGCATTTACTGAGGACCAACTTTGTGCCAGGCACTGCACGGAAGTGCCTTCATGAAAGCCTCTTTTTTTTTTTTTTTTTTTTTTTTAAAGAATAAATTTATTATAAATTTTATTGTAGTTGAAGTATGATATTATATTAGGTTCAGCTGTCTAACATAGTGATTAGACATTTATAGACACTCACAAAGTAATCGCCCTAATAAGTCTAGTAGTACCCACCTGACACCATACATAGTTATTATAATATTATTGACTATATATCTTATGTGTACTTTATATCCCCATGACTAATTTTGTAACTGGCAATTTGTACTTCTGAATCCCTTCACCATTTTCACCCGTCTCCCTCTCATCTGGCAACCATCTCATCTGGCAACCATCAAAATATTATCTGTATCTAAGAGTTTGTTTCTGTTTTGTTTGTTCATTTGTTTTGTATTTTAGATTCCACATGTAAGTGAAATCGTATGGAATTTGCCTTTCTCTGCTTGACTTATTTCACTTAGTGTATTACCTTCTGTGTCCATCCATGTTGTCATAAATGGCAAGATTTCTTTAAAAAATTTTTTTAATTCTCCCCTGAAGATATGTTTTTCTATTAATTTTTAAGAGAGAGATGAATGAGAGAGCAAGAGCAAGTGAGTGAGAGAAAACATTGATCTTAGAGAGAACATTAATTGTTTGCTTTCCATATGTGCCCCAACTGAGATTCAAACCTGCAACCTCGGTATGTGCTCTGACCAGGTGTAGGGAAGCACGGGACTTGGTTGGAATGTTTATGAGGAGGATTCTCTGAGATGTCAGGGGTTTCTGAGGGGAACTTGCCAAAGGCAGCAGTTCCTACCTTGACTTTTCCAAACAAGTCCAAGCCCCTAGATGTTTTACTGGAATCTCCATATTTAGTCTTTAGAGACTTGACCTTGTAGAAGCATGTGCTTTCTGAAGGATACTTACCCTGCTGATTGTATCTAGAGGTTAATTTTAGTTCAAACTGCTGTTACAATAAAAAGCAAACGAGGCAGGCAATCAGAGTTGTTTTAGTTGCTAAAGTTAAACAGCCCCTTAGCCTTCTTTTTTCACAGAAACGTGTGTCAGAATAATCTGTTCATCCATTGCTCAGGGTCTGCTGGTCAGCCCCGGCAACCACGAATGTAACTTGCAACCTTTTGGTGTATGGGATGATGTTCCAACCAACTGAGCCACCTGGCCAGGATAGTTTTAAATTTCTTGCTTTCTCTCTTTTCCTTCTGGTACCCCTAATGAAGTGAATGTTGGTACTCTTGAAGTTTTTCTGAGGCCCCTTAAACTATCCTCACTTTTTGGATTATTTTTTCTTTTTGCTGGTCTGATTGGTTGTTTTTCACTATCTTATCTTCCAAATCACTAACTTGATTCTCTGTTTCATCCAATCTAATGTTGATTCCCTCTAATGCATTCTTCATTTCAGCTATTGTGTTCTTAATTTATGACTGGATTTTTTAAAAAAAAAAAATATTTTATTTATTTTTTTCAGAGAGGAAGGGAGAGAGATAGAGAGCTAGAAACGTCGATGAGAGAAATCATCGACCAGCTGCCTCCTGCACACCCCCCACCAGGGACGTGCCCGCAACCAATGTACATGCCCTTGACCTGAATCGAACCCGGGACCCTTCAGCCCGCAGACCAATGCTCTACCACTGAGCCAAACCGGCTTTGGCCTAACTGGATTTTTTAATGTTTTCTATCCTGTTTTTAAATGTTTTTTTTTTTTTTTTTTTTTTTTAAATATCTTTGTTAAAATTCTTACTGAGTTTGTTTACTCTTCTCCTAAGTTCACTGAGCATCCTTACAACCAGTGTTTTGAACTCTGCCTCTGGTAGATTTCTTGTCTCCATTTTGCTTAGACTTTTCTTGGAGTTTTGTTCTGCTCTTTCATTTGAGACATGTTTCTTTGTCTCCTCATTTTAGTTGCCTGTCCCCTTGTCCCCCTCCTGTTTGTTTCTATGTATTAGAATGAGCTATGTCTTCTGGTTTTGGTAGAGTGGCCTTATGTAGTATGTGGAATACTACACAGTGGCACAGTCTTCCTGATCATCTGAGCTGTGTGCTCCAGGTATGTCCTCTGTGTGGGGTATGTGTGCCTGCTGTAATTGAGCCTTGATTGTTGTTGGTGCCTCAGTGGGAGGGATTGAGCCTCAGGCTGACTGACTGTGAGGAGCTTTTGTGCAGGGGCTGACTCCATGGGTCAGGATTTGTTTTAGTGGAGTCTTGGTACATGCTGAGTCTTCTCTTTGGGTGTGTCATTCCTGCAAATAATTGGGTAGGTCTGAAGTTGGCCACTGGAAGTGTTGGTTCTGGGGCCTCTTGAGAGGGACTCTGATGCAGGCCATGGTCAGTCACTCTCTGTGCCTGGCCAATGGCCACCTTGTGTGAGCTACAAAGTGATCTGCAGATGATTTCCACTTATGCTGGGCTTGGAGGTACCTGGGAGAGGCTATGCTTAGAACTGAGGCTGGCTGCCACCAGTAGTGGGCTTGGGGATGCTTAGCAAGAAGTATGGGCCACACTGAGACTAGATACTGCTTGTTTGGGGTTTGTGAACTTTTTAGATATTTTAGGAAACTCCATAGCATGAATTAAGACAGGCCATTTCTATTGAAAAGCTGCTGGAAGTTATGGGCTGAAAGTTGGGTGGGTGGAGCTCAGAGAATTGCTATGGTGAGGGAATGGTATTAGGCAGGTTAATGGAGAGTCAGATGTGTTGCCCTCCTGCACCTGCCAGCCAACTGGGTCAGGGAAGGGCTCAATGAAGGACAATGGCCTGATATTGGACAATTCAGTTCCTCCCTCTATGACCCTGCATATGGTTGAAGTCATCCTTTTCCTTTGCTTATATCTTATTTGCTCTTCTATTTAGGAAAGTTGGTCCTGCTGACAGTAGCTCATTTTAAATAACAAAATATGGATGATTGAGAATGTGGGAAAAGCACCCAGATGGGATCACAGGGAAGCAGCTTGGAATGGCTTCCTATTCATGTAGGCCTGGACTTGGATGTGGTTTACTCCTCTGGGCTACCCCAGTGCTGGAGCTCAGAGTGAGTGAGTCTAAGTCCTTGTGTGGACCCTTTAAGAGGAACACCTGGGACTTCAGCAGCCCTCTGTCTCCTTCAGCCACAATCCCTACTGGTTTTCATAGCTAGGGTTAAGGGGACTTCTCTTCCTGGCACTGGAACCCTGAGCCTGGGAGCCTGGTGTGGGCCTGGGACCCCTCCCACCAGCTGAAATATCCTTCCCGTTTCTTAACCACCACACTGTGGGTGAGGGGACTGCCCATTTTACATTTCTGCCTTTCTACCAGCCTCAATGTGGGTTCTTCTATATATCCTCAATTACAGGACTTCTGTTCAGCTAGTCATCAAGGGTTTCAAGGGGAGTGTTCTGCAGTTTAGTTGTAATTTTACAGTGGCCATGGGAAGAGGCGAGCACAGCGTTCACTTACTTAGCCTTTCTGATCAGAAGTCGGGCATGTGTGGTCTCTTAAAGCCGTGGGTACTCTTTGTAGTGTGTGCTCTGATCTTCCCATTCTACAAGAAAGGAAACTGAGAAACATTGATGTGAGAGAGACACATTGACTGGTTGCCTCCTACAGGCACCCCAACTGGGGCCGGTGATCGAACCTGCAATTGAGGTACATTCCCTTGACCAGGAACTGAATCCGTGACCCTTTGTTTTGTGTGCTAATGCTCTAACCACTGAGCACCTGCCAGAGCTCATCATACATTTAGAAAGTACTGATGCTGAGAATCCATGCTCCTAACCACCAGGCAAACTATTTTCCCCAGTAAGCTACATGAAGTTTCTGGATCTTTTAAAAGAACTACAGGTATTTTCAGAGCCCACATACTTTAAAAGGTGGGTCTTAGAACACTGCATCTGGTTGAATTCATCCTTTTCCTTTGCTTATATCTTATTTGCTCTTCTAATTAGGAAAGTTGGTCCTGCTGACAGTAGCTCATTTTAAATAACAAAATATGGATGACTGAGAATGTGGGAAAAGCACCCAGATGGGATCACCGGGGAGCAGCTTGGAATGGCTTCCTATCTGCGTGGGCCTGGACTTGGATGTGGTTTCCTCCTCTGGGCTTCTTTTCATGCATTCATTCAGTTTCTGAGTACCTGCTATGTGCTGGGCACTGTTCTATATGATAGAGAGATAGCAGGGAGCACAATAGGCATACATGCCTGCATTTTTGGGCTTTCAACCTGTTCTTGGAGCTCCTGGGCACACTCCTGCCCACTCTGGGATCTGGCCTCCCTGGGTCCCATGGGTCACACTCTGCCCTCACTTCTGTGTTACCGAGTGATGGGCCACCTGCATTGTCTCCAGTTAGCACAGCCCAGCAATGGAGAACCACACCTGCAACAGTCTGAGACCCTGAGCATGAGGTCAAGACAGAGCTTTCTTGTCCTTTGGTTATCCAAATATTTGAATATCTTTGGATGCCGTAAACTGGGAGAGGATATTGCCTGGGGCAGAGAGAGCTAATTGGCCCCTTGATCTATCCCCCGCTTCTTATCAACAGCCCTCCCATCCAAATTATGGGCACATGGCTCCCCATGATCAAGACTATATTACCTACCTGCTCTTATATGGTGAATTGTGTTCTCCCTCTCCCTCAATCCACACATGAAGGCCCTACCTCAGAATTTGACTTTAAAGAGATGATTAAGATAAACTGAGGCTGCTGGGGTGGTATCCTCATAGAAGAGAAAACTTGGACAAGGAGAGACACAAGGAATGCACATGCAGCAGAAAGGTCACATGAGGACAGAGGAGAAGGTGGTTGCCTGCAAGCTAAGGAGAGAGGACTCAAAAACAAACCATGCCTACTGACACCTTGATCTAGGATTTCTAGCCTCCAGGGCTGAGAGGAAGTAAATTTCTGTTGTTTAATCTTTCAGACTGTGGTATTTTGTTGTGGCAGCCCTAGAGAATGAATATCTGCCTCTCTTGCGGCTAGGTATGGCCATGCACTAAGTTCTGGTGGAAGGGATGTGAGCAGGGAAACGTGTGAAGGTCTTGGATGGTTTCCACAGGGAGAGTGGGCCAGGCCCTTCTCCATTTGCCATATCCTCTGATAAAAGGGAGACTTAGTACTGAGCCATTTGGCCATGTGTCAAGGGGATGGTCACGATCTGGAGAGAGGAGCTGAGCTCTTGTGCCACATCCCCTCCACCAGGCTCTATGCCTAGGCTCTTATGTAAAAGAGAAAGAAACTTCTATGCTATTTAATCCAGCTTCTTCTATCCCCTTCATGGTAAATGGGAGTTCACTGAAGGCTGGTGAGATGGGAGGTTTCTCTCCAGGAAAGCTTTATTCCTACCTGGAACATGGTGGGTGGCATTTCTCCCAGCATATTTTTTAAAGAATTAACAGCAAGTGCACCTGTTGCAGAAGGTAACACTTCTGTCAAGATAAGACTTCATGAAACCAAAGGGGGTGAGACATGGGTGCTGACTTCAGACATTTCCTTTTAGGATAGTGGAGTCTAACATGTCCTGAGATGAAACACTTTTGAAGACATATTAAATAGACCTCGGAGTGGGTTCATCCAATTTTCGATTTGTGGGCTCATTGGTAAGCAGCTAGGGACAGCTGAAATGATACTGTGGGTCATGGATTCTGTGGGCTAATGTAATAAATTGAAGAGTCTTATCTCAATTTTTCCTGAGTCTATCCACATGCTTCAACCAAGTGAAGCCATCTTTAATACCAACCCCCCTTTCTCCCCCAAAAGATGATGGTGGTAGTGGAGAGTGAGATCTGTTTATTAGGTGTGTACATAAAAGACAGAAGATCAACATGGCCCAGTCTCCAAGACTCTGATGGCTCCACCTGTGGCTCACATTTCTGTGTGTGATGGAGGTGATGTAACAGTGGAGGTGACGCCTGCACCACTCTGTGCCTCCACTCTCCCATTCTTTCAGCTATGGGATCACTTTCTCCTCTCCTGTCACTCAGAACAGAATGGGCTTCTCATGGAATCGTGTCTCTCAAGGCTGTTGTGTATCCATCTGATAGGTTTTCTTTAAGATCTAGGTCAACTCTCATTAGCTAAACCACTTTACCTCACAGAGCGGCAAGATAATAAAGAAGAGCATTTCTTGGTTAGATCCTGTTGACCTGCAGGACACTTTTTCAAGACGGTGTACTTTTGAGTCCAGACACACTCATTATTTAAATCCTGTGAATTAGTTTGACTTTGGCTTCTATTATGTTTCCAAAGATGGGGAGAAGAACTGCCAGTAGAGGACATTTTCAGGCACAGATCTATCCCTGCCTTACTTTTTCCACTTCAACCTTCAATTTTTTTTTTGGAGTTTAAAGAAATATCTTCCATGTCTTAATACCAGTCCTCCCACTTCTGAAATGTGGCAGTTGGGGGATTGGATGGAATGGCGAGGAGGCTGAGGAAGAGTTTTTCTTAGCAAAACCACCATTCTGTGAGACTCCCAGCTTTGGTATAACTCATGGGAGTCCATTTTTGTAGCTTCAAGGGATGACGTTATGTGCAGTTTACTAGTTCAGAGACATATATACACAACTTCACATATATAGTGCCCAATGCCTCTCTCTATATAAAAAGCTAATATGCTAAGTGTCTGTCCAGGTAATGACATCATGTGGCAACACCCAGCCTCCTCTCCCTAGTGACTAGCCGCCTTGCAGTTTCTTCAGCCCAGGAACAGAACTTGCTTTATTGCCAGGTGCAAACATTTTACACTTTAACCAAATATATGTGAAGCCTTTTCCCATGCCTCATCTCATTTGATCTTCACAGAAGTCCTGGAATAGGTAGATAGGAGACACAGTGGAATCCTATTTTCTATTCATTAGCCAGAAAATGGAGATTTAGAGAGCTTAGAAACTTGACCTGACTGAAAAGAAGAAATGGTGGACTTGAAAATGACTTCAGATTTTCTCACTGCGCAGAATATAGTTAAACACAGCTGCAGTTAAATATTTTACCCTTTGTTCTCCCTGTGATCTATAATAATAATCTGTTTCATGTTGATATTTACTACTGTGCTGCTGACAATTACCTGAAAGAGAAGTTGGGGTGCTTCACTGGGCTGGAAAAAGTTTAGCTAAATCAGAAAGCAGGTCTAATTAAGCAAGTTTATTCCAAATCTATAAAAGGCTAAGTTGACTTGTGCATGCACGACACATATAAAGCTCTCGCTGATACCAATTACATGCATGTGTTTTGATCTGTCATTTTCGATCATGAATTTGGTTGACAATTCTATTATATAGAGAAAAGGCAAATAGTGATATTAAAATATTTCTTCTAATTAATTTCCTTTCAATGTGCACAAATTTGTTCAGTGGGCCACTAGTATATGATATAGAGATAAAGAAGCCTGGAGATTGAGAAGGAGGAGCTATCAGATCCCCTTGGGGAGAGCAGGAGAGGTGGCCTTTGAGTTTGTCCTTGAAAAATAGAGACAGTGTTTAGATGTATAGAGACTGTGAGGAGGAATTCCAGGAGGAGGGAGCCATGTGAGCAAAGACACAAGGGCAGGGAAAGTTAAGGTATGTATGAGGAATAGTAGGAACATTTAACTGCATAAGACAAAAGGGTGTGTGAAGGGGGTGGTGGGAAGCCAAATTGATCAGATGAGGGGGGTTCAGGCTAAGGGGTTTTGAATGCTGGGGGAATAAGCTGGTATTCACTTTAGAAGGGAAAGGGGAGTTTATGAACACGTTTTAACACCAGGGTGGTAAGAACTGGATTTTAGAAGGTGTGATTTATCAGTACTGTGTGGGAGACCAGGGCTTGGCATCTACAGTCTGCTCTTCAGATCCCACCCACTGCCTGTTTATCTGTGCTTTGTGTGAGAGCAAAGAACTCTTACATTTTTAAAAAGTTGAATAAAAAAACAAAAGGAGATTAATACTTCATGACATGTGAAAATTATGCAAAATTCAAAATTTGGTGCCCATAAATGAAGTTTTGAATTCTGCCAATAAAAGTTTATAAAGATGTGTTTTCTCTCTTGTTACATAAGCACCTACGTAATACCCACAAAACCTAAAATATTTACTACCTGGCCTTTCTAGAAGTTTGTGAATTCCCAGGATAGGTGATAGGGAAGAAACTAGCGGGTTAGGAATTTCAGAAGGGTGGCTGTGATGAGACACCCGGGCACTGATTCCCAATCTGAGTCCCGTGTGGAAACATATTAAGGGGGAAAAAGGATTTTGTAGTCATGTGTGTTTGCTAACTGCTGGGTTACATGGAATTAAATAGATCTCATTGCAGGACTTCTCAGGGCCTTTACCATGTTAATGCTCATTGTGACTCTTCGAGAAGAGCATATGGTATGAAGTATTTCCCAAAGTTAATTGACTGTGGAACCCCCTCCCTTTCTGGGGACCAGTGTTCTTGGGAACCCACTTTGAGAAATGTTGGTCTAAGGAGGGGGAGTGAGGAGGAAATAAGAGTGAAAAGAAAGGTGTGGATATAGCTGAGGAGTGTGGAGGATAGATCTCCAGGATTTGTCGGGGAGAAAGGAGCCAAGAAGGACCCCAAGGCTCCATCCTGAGATTCTGGGGCTGCTGACAGGGGTGGGGTGGGGTGCTCTCAAAGGAGAGGGGTGGGGAATAAAGGGTTGGAAGAGAGGACTGTGCGAGGCATGTCTGCAGAGGCTCCTGGCCTCTGTCCTCATCTGTAAATGGGGTGACAAGAATTACCAACATTCAGTGAGGACTAAAAATAAGATAGCACATGCGAAGTGTTTAACACGGCCTGGCAAATACAGACACTATAACATCCAATATTTATTAAGCAGCAGCCACGTGCCAGACACTCTGCCAGAGGGTGGCAAACTTTTCCTCTAAAGACCCAGATAGTAAATATTTTTGGCTTTGGGTGCCAAAGGGTTTCAGTTGTAGCTACTCAAGTCTGACATTGTAACTTGGAGGCAACCGCAGAAGGTCTGAACCCAGTGGCATGGCTATTCCTAGAATATCTTATTTACAGAAGCAGGCAGTGGCTGGATGGGTCAGCAGCCAAAGTTCGCCCACCCTGCACAATGCTGAGGGCTTTAATGTGCTGGTGTTGAACTTATTCAGTGCTCTCAACTGCCCTTGGGGTAGACCTTTCTTTGTTGGCTTTTTTATTTATTTATTTATTTTTATTTTTATTTATTTATTTATTTTTTTTTATAGTTGCTAACTTGTCCAAGTTTAGAGCTGGTGAGGGGTGGAGGCAGCATTGGAGCCCAGGCAAGTTGATCCCAGAGCATGCTCTTAATTCATGTGCTACACTGCTCAAAATCTCACCACTGTTGCTGCCATTATTTCTGGCAGGAGCTCAGGTGAGGGCAGATGACCTGCCTGGCTGTCCAGTTTGCTGCCTTTCCCAAGAAAGGGCATGTAGAGGATGGGGCAATGGGCGGGCCATCTACCTTAATGAGAATGGTTGGAGAGGAGTTAGGGATGGAGACCTAAGAAATGCAGGCAGGGCAGGGCTAGGAGAATGGGGAAGGCAAGGGGAGAAGGAAAGGATGCCCCACAGAGCAAATGCTGCAGAATTGCATTGCCAGCAGGACTAGGATCTCTAAGATAGCAGGGATTTGCTGGTTGGGATCTCCGGTTGGGGCTGATGCTGCAGGTGCCCCATTGTTATCCCCTTGGTACTCATCACTGTTTCCTGCTCTAATGAGGTCCTTTGGCAGCACACAGGACTCAGCCAGAGGGTCTTCTTTCCTTGAAAGCCCAGGCAGACAGAGGTATCAGGAATAAGGTGCCTGTAGCAGCCCTCAGATGGTGACGAGTGCCTTGGCAGTGCGGCATGTAACTTGGAAGCATGTTCTACATTATCTCCTTGCATTCCCCCTAGTTGAGCCCTAGTTGCCCACATTGGTAGCCTGCTTGATGACTCACCCTATATTGGCTCCTTTCCCTCCCCTGACTCCCTTTACCATGCCAGGATCACCTCCAAAATAAACTGCCTGCGCTTGGGTCTTTGTGTTGAGGTCTGCTGCTGGGGGAGCACAACCTAAGGAACCCCTGATCATCCAGGGAGCAGGTCAGTAAAGAGGCCAGGAGTCAACCACTCCATTATGCAGTTACAAATACTAAGTGAGCACCTACTGCCCCTGACAGGCATGGGAAGAGGCCCTGGGGATACAAGCAAGAACAAACAACAGAGCGCTTGCCTTCGCTGAGCGAACATTCTCCTGGGAACCACAGACCAGTGGTTGTGATGAAGACGTACATAGCACATCCATGATGATTTAGCTACAAAGAGTAAAGTGCCCAAAGAAAGCTGCAGAGTGCTGAAGGATGGGGATGTCTGGGTTGGATGCAAACAGAGAGGAGGCTGTAAATGGTGAGGCCCCTCCAGCCTCACCCCAGCCCCAGCCGGGGCTTGCAGTCATTGATCCGGGAGGACTCCGCACTCAGGCCTGCTGTTTCCCCACTTGTCAACAAGTGCTCCCAACTCTGACTCTTAGCAGGGGAAGGAAAGTAAATATGCAGAAAGACTTTTGAAACAGCCAGGGAACATTTTCAACGCAAATTGACAACACAAATGACAGGGTCAACATGGTTTCTCTTGAGAGCAGTTTTCCACTTGGAAACTTTTCTTACTCCCCACTAATAGGAACCCATCCAGGAAATTTTCTCTTCTCTCTTTTATTTTTTTTTTTGTAAAGACTTATTGTAAAGCGCAATGACCTTTATGTTTTTTTTTCTTTCTATAGTCCTTCCCAGTGAGAGCAAGGCAACAGCACACAGTGTCACGTTGCCTGCCAGTTTGAGTGGAAAAAAACTAAAAAAAAACAACTAGAAAAACCCCCAAAAAACCAAAACTAAATTTTTTATTTTTTTTTGAAAAAAAGAAAAAAGAGAGTAGACAGAGAAATTGAGCATGCTGGTGCTAATGTGTGTGTTTTCTGGAATATTCAGCAACAGCTTCTAATAGGGAAGTAAGATGTCCTGGTTAGGGACTGAGGGAGTTCCTGGGACTTTCAGAACTTAACCCAACAGCCCTGCCAGAACAGACCTGTTGGCCATACAAGTAAAACAGCAGAGAGGGATGCATCAAAATGCGTCCTCTGTGCTGGGTGCTCGTCCTCCAACACCTGCGCCGGCATTTGCAGTCTTTATGTTTTCCCCACCCGTCCCGAAGCGGGAGTCAGCACCTCTTCTGTCTCCCTGGGGAAAAGCGTGGTTATCCATAGGACTCTGCTAAAGGCACCCCCAAAGACAAGAACTTAAACATTCATATGAAATATTTTTGTTCTCTGAGTAGCCTCCTTCAACCCTCCATTAGAGTACTCAGTTGTCCCATTTATGCCCAGGAATGCAGGTTTCTGGGCTGTGGTACTTTTAGTACTAAAACCTGGGCAGTCCTGGGTAAATTGGGGCAGTTGGTTACCCAGTTGGGAAGGGAGAGGTTCTGGATCCTGTTTTGATCATGAGTGAATTGTGAGATTTGGGTGGCTCATGCTTCTAGCACCTCTGTTTTGTTATCTGTAAAATGGAAGACGATTCTAGTGCCCATCTCATCCTCATAAAGTGTTTAGCATAGTGCTGGACAACCAGTATGTGTTCAATAAACATTTGCTACTATGATAACTGTGATAAAGGCAGAACAGACTTTATACATCGGAGAGATTTCAGGAGCTTTGGGTAAACTTTCTCTATTGAAAATCTCTTCCTTACTATGTTGCCTATAATTTTGCCAATAGAGAGTTATTCTCCTTTAGCTCAGGACTTCTTAGATTTTCTCACTAAGTACCTTAGTGCAGGGGTGAGTGAGTTCATGTTGATAGGAGTCAGGATGATATGGGGATTGGTCTGAAGGCACTGACTACAGGGGCAAATTTGTTTGAAGTCTCCAGTTTAATTATAAAGGTTCAGGTGAATGTCACATTTGGTTCTGATTTCTACTCAATGTTTAGATATAAAAGCAGTGTTTATAATTTTTTTTCTAGTTGTTGTTTAACTTTTTCAGGGTCTGACCTCTTAGTGAAACCCTGATGCAGGAGATCTGCTTTTATATTCTGTGGGTTATAGTTTGGCTATGGTTGAGAAATCTGGCTTTCATAGAAAATGTCCCTGGAAAGAGAATTATGTCTGAAATAGCCAACCATTCACACCTAAGTCTAAACAAGCATAGGCACTGCAGAAGTTGGCAGAAAGCACAGTGGTCTGGGAGTCAGGAGTCAGGGGACCAAGGCCTGGAATCTGCTACTTACCTTTGTACAGCCTTCGAGAATAACTTCCTTCCATGGGCTCTAGCTACCAATGAATAGTTTATAAACTGTGTTCTACAGGACAGTGGTGTCTCAGGGGACAAGATGACACTCTACATTGTCCCTTTCAACCTTTTACCTGCTTTATAAATTAGGATTCTGAGTAGGATTTCAGGGCTTGGCTGCTAAGTCATAAAATTGCTGTACTGGTCATCTTTTGTGTCCTTGCTGGCCAGATAAACTCCTTTTGGTTTGCCTGGTCCCTGGAGGATGGATGCTTGGGGCGCTGTAGGAGGGAGAAATTCCCATGGAGCAGGTGCCCCTGTTTATTGTGAACCTGGGAGCTTGGGCCTGGCCTCGCAAGGGGCGGTTTGAGGGCATTGAGTGTGGAAGGGCACAATTACCACCCATGGCAGGAAGCAATGACTAACGATGTGCTTCCCAATTCTGAGAGGGTTAAGGACGATTGTTTATTATGAGTGTGCCCCAGATTGTCGTCATCCTTCTCGTCCTTGGCAGAGAGTCTGGCGAGACCGTCTTCTGCTTGGCTCCACTTCCTGGCTGCTCTGCTTCCCAAGTCTGACAAGCTCAGAACTTGGCTGCCTCTGCACATCCAATTCACTTCCTGGGAGAAGAAATGGGAGAAATCCAAATGCCCACCCCTGAGGGACTGGTTCCCACACCCTGGAGCACTCATCCAAAGGGTGGATGTTCAGAGTTGTTTAAAAAAAATTGAGGATATGTATGTGCAACTAGTATTACAATATCCTCCGTGGCTTGGTTCAGCTGTAAAGCAGGTTGCAGAACCCAGGTCCAGTGTGGTCATCTTTACACTGAAAGTACACTTGTATGTGTAGGGAGCATATGTAGGGAAACACATAGGATAGAGGGTAGAAGTCTGAGTTGCTTGCCTTTGAGAAGTGGGAGTGATAGAAAACAGTAACACCTAATGTGTGCCAGGCCCTGAACTAAGCATTTCTCAGGCATTGTCACATTTACTTCTTGAACAGATCTTGAGGTCAGAGGACCAACAAGGAGACAGAGTCACAGAGAAGTTAAGCAAGTTGTCCAAGGACACACAGCTAGTAAGGAATGGAGCTGGGATTCAAAATGGGGCAGTGAGGGTCCAGAGTTAGTTTTGAACCCTCCATGGTTTCTCTGATGGAAGGCTTTCACTTTGTACTCTGTACACTTGTGCAGAATTTGAATAGTTTAAACCGAGGATGCACTCATGCATTATTTACATAATTGAAAAAGTAGGAAATACTAGAGAGACAGTGTGCCTTGTGACGTCCATCCAGTGTCCCTGGAGTGACTAATGTGAAGCGGGCACTGCCCAGGACTTGAAGTTTGGTAGGAGAGGTCAGGGTTCTTCTATCAACCAGCTTTGCAAATATCTCTGCTAGAGGCGGCATGTGCCCTAAGTTACTCACACCATAGTGTGAAATGGATAAGCCATGGAGAGAGGCACAGACTGTTGAAGGTGGAATGGTGGCTGAGGAATCAGAAGAACTGGATTGTGCTGGCAGCTCTTCCTCTTTTGACAGCTGGTCGTTATTCACATTGAGACTTCCTAAAAGGCAGAGCAGACTTGATGCCCTTAGGGGGTATTTGTTATGGATTAAGTTCCTTCATGAGATCTTTGCCACATCCATGGGTGTTATGACTCAGAGTCTGAGTTTTACCCTACTGATTCTCTCTGTAGGCTCTAAACAGTGATGACAAAGCCAATCTATAATAATTAAATCATAATATGCAAATAGACCGTACTGCCGAAAAGCAGATCCACTGTTTGGTAGACCTTATGGATGAAGCTGGGCTGTGAGGGCGGCCAAGCCTGCTTTAGCTGCAAAGGCCTACTCTTCCATAAATTTCGTGCATTGGGCCTCTGGTAATTAGTATTTATTAGTGTTTACCTAGGGGGCAAGAACTGTCCTTAGCCTATTTCTTCTCAAACTTTGATGTGCATGTGAATCACTTGGAGAGATGGCTAAAATGCAGATGAGGTGGGACCTGAGATGCTTGGACCACCTGAGAGTATAAAGAATGAAGAGGTCAAGACCTGAACCCCGCTCCCCCTCCAGCAATGAAATCTTAGCTATGTTATTTTTTCTCTGGGGTTGTTATAAATATGGAATCAAATAATGTACATACAAGTTCTTGGCACAGTGCCTGGTGCAGACTGAGAGCTTGCTGAATAGTAGCCATTATTATTATGAATATCTCACCAAAACCTTCAACAAACCTTGCCATGGCCCATGTAGCTCAGTTGGTTGGGTGTGGTTCCATGTACCGAAAGGTTGCTGGTTTGATTTCCAGTCAGGCCACATGCCTGGGTTTTGGGCTTGATCCCCAGTAGGGGCGGTGTAGCTGGTAGCCATTAGTGTTTCTCTCTCACATCAATGTTTCTCTCTCTTCCTCTCTCCCTCTCCCTTCCTCTCTCTCTGAAGGTCAATAAGCCAAAATAAAAAACCTTCAACAGTCCTGGAAGCAGGTCTTATGATGCACCTTACTTGACAAATGAGGGAATTGAGGCTCAGGAAGGGTAGCTGACATTTCAGGTTCAAGCAATGAACAGCAGCCTGGCTAAGTCCTGAGCAGGACTTCTCAACCTTGGCACTACTAACATTTGGGGCTGATCATTTTGGTTGTGGAACTGTCCTGTGCCCGTAGGAGGTTTAGCAGCATCCCTGGTCTCTAATCAATAGATGCTAGTAGCATTCTCATCTCCTGCAGAAGTGACATCCAGAAATGTTTCCAGACACTGCAAAGTGTCCCTGAGATGGTGCCCCTGCAAAGGTTCAGGTAGTCCCATCTAAGAGGAAACTGAGACTTAAGTATTGAGAGAATTATCTCTAACCTAGTGATGAAAGGAGTCACACCTTTAAAAAAATATTTTATTGATTTTTCACAAAGAGGAAGTGAGAAGGATAGAGAGTTAGAAACATCGATGAGAAACACCAGTCACCTGCCTCTTGCACCCCCCCTACTGGGGACGTGCCCGCAACCAAGGTACATGCCCTTGACCAGAATCAAACTGGGACCTTTCAGTGCGCAGGCCCCATGCTCTATCTACTGAGCCAAACCAGTTTCGGCTCCCCACCCTCCCTTTTTTTAATGCTCAAATAGTTCCAATTTAGTTGTTATCCAACCATTATTCAGCTCTTTGAAAAATTTTGGGTCTGATATTGTAAATTACCGCTTGTTTGAATATGGTGCTGGGCAGTCATGCCATTTTCATCTCTCTTTTTAAATAGACATAGCCAACTCCATCTTTAACTAAACTTTTATTTACCTTCTGGTATCTATATATAACAGAGCGTCTGGAAAGTGGAATTTATGATTTGCAATCTGGCCATTTCTGTAGTATCTGATTTGCAAACAGAATTCACCTCCTAGTCTGTATTTTTCTTGCAAGCTTCCTTATGTTTGACTAATTTAAGGTTCTAATAGACACGCTTGTAAAAAGTTGCCATATTTATCACCAAAGCTGCCTGAGCAGCTTCAATGAGATTGCGCTGACCTCATTTAATTATTTGTAAAACCCGTGTTCCAATTCAGTTGGCAAGGTTTTGGATGTCTTTTTTTATGTTTAAGGAAATTAAAGAACAAACATTAGATAATTTATTGAGTGCTTACGACGTGCTGCTGTGGTTTATTTCTCTGAATCCCCCAAACATTTCTTGGAGGTATTTTATGTCCACTTTACAGGTTGGAGAACACAAATCTTAAATCTCTACTTAAGAGCACACAGAGAGCAAGTGGTAGGGGTGGGATTTGAACCCAGAGATCACAGGGTTCATGCATTTTCCTGCTTTGCTGGGATGCATTTAGCAATCAAGAATTGACTGGAATTAATGCTGTCTTGGCCCACACGCTGTAAAGTAACAGCTCTGTCTGTCTGTTTGGTGCCAGATGCAGCCTAGTCCGTTATCTGGATGTTCCATCTGCCTAATTTCACACTCCAACTGCTGAGAAATAGCTAGGTTTCCGAAGCCACAGAGACACAGCCAATGAGTCTTCATTCATTCGTAGGGAAACAGAAGGGTTGCAAGGCACCCTCCAGGGCCTGACAGAATCCGAAATCCATGAATGTGTAAGTAGCACCTGACTGCATGGATGTGACTCTTTCTCAAGTGGGTTCAGAAGCTGGGGGTGATGGCAGTGTTTGGGTGTGTGTGTGGGTGGGTAAAAGTGAACTGTGTTCAAGCATTCAGGGTATAGGGGTGACAGGAGGTGAGATGGAAGGAAAAGGTGCTCAGGCTGAAAGATGACAGGCATTCAAACCTGAGCCACACCTTCCTCTTTGTCAGAACTCAGTCTCCTCTAACCCAGGGCCACAGAATGCCAGCATGGGAGCTCCAAGCCAGTTAGGCTCGATCAACTGGCAGTGATTAAGCACCAACTGTGTGTACACTGTGAAAAACACTAGGAGAATTAGCAAAGACATAGAACAGATGGGCACTATGATTATTTGGAGCAAGTAAACTCTTAAACTTTCTGAGTCTCACTTTCCCCATCTGTGAAATGGGGAATAAGATTGCATACTAAGTCTCCAGGATCAACTGAGCTGGTGCTTTGGAAACCATTTGAAGTTTCCAATAGGATTTCATTGCAATGTATGTTTAAAGGATGTTCAGACCACCAGTCAGTCCCTGGGAGGATGATTTAGATAATATTGGTCTTAGAGGATCTCAGTCAAGGTCTAGAGATTGTTCTAGTCAGGGCTCCTTGAGTTGCAAGTGATAGAACCTCAACTCTAACTCTCTTTAGTTGAAAAGAATATTTATTGGTTCACATAACTGATAAGTCAAAGAATAGAACTTCCTTAGGTAAGGCTGGATCCAGAAGCTTGACCACTGTCATTGGGACTCAGGTTTGTTCTCTTTTCCTTTCCTTTGGGATGGTGCATTGCTCTGATGGGCTACACATGGGTCACAGGCTCCTTCCAGGGGTAGGAGAGGCGTCAGTTCACCCCCTGCAAGGACTGGAGTTGGGAGGGAAAGTAAGGGCTTGTGCCAGAAGAAGGATGGGGTTTCTGTCCACTATAGTGGGTTAAATAGGCAGTAAAATCTGGCCAATGCCAACCAGTAGAGATTTTCCCAAAGCTGAAAGGGAGTATACAGACTGAGGCAGTTACTCTATCCTGGGTGAAGGTGCCAGAGAGTTCTTCCAGAAGCAGCAACTTTTCAGCTGGGTTTTGAAGGAAGAATGTGAATTTTCCAGGAAGAGAAAAGGTAGCCCTCACAGAGGGACAATCAAGAAAGGGCAGATAAAGACTAAAATCAGAATGTATTTAAATTGGCCCTGGAAGCGATGAAGAGCTGTTCTAGGCTTCTGAGAAAATATGAATGAAGTTTGATATAAATGAGGTTTGATGATAATTATGGAGAAGAGAAGGTGGGTACAAAGAAAAAGCTTCAGGAGGTTCCTAGGGGTTGGAGAGTTTGGCCCCCAAAATAAAAGGCATGGATTAGAGATTTTGAGGCCAGCCAATCACTAGCTGTGTGACCTTGGGCACGATACTTAATCTCTCTGTGCCTCATCTATACATGTGCATATTTATTATACCTACTCCCACTGTTTGGAGTGGTTGTGAGGATTAAACAGATTAATATATGTAAAGCACTTAGAACAGTCCTTGGCTTATAGCATGGCCTAACTACCTGTCAACCATTTACTGAAATCTTTTGGACAATCAGTTTCATAGGATGTAACAGGTGTTACTATGAAAGAAGGCTAGGACTGTCAAATGGGTTTTAATAAAAGCTGGGCTCAACATTAACAATTTGTAAATATTATTAAGTCCTTAAGTATTAGGTAAATAAGTATTAAGTCCTTACCAGGTGATAGGAACTATGTTTTACATGTTTACTTTTCTCTCTAATTTAATTTTCACAACCACCCTGCTAGGTTTCAGGGTAGGAAATAGTAAGGTCAGAATTAAACGTCTCACTCTAGATACTGAGCTGTTACTCCTGATGTTACGCTGATTGCTTTTCTGCAGACTTCTCAGAGACTTTCTATCTAGCTACATGTGTGTTGACAATTTCCAATTTCCAGGTGGAGAGAATATACAATGTTTCCCAAAGATATTGAATAAAACCTTCCCCAAGCCCAGTGCATATTATGAGATAGGAAAGGAGCCTCTGAACAGAGGATGCTTAACCAATCACAACGACAATTAGTAACGAGAAGGTCTTCATTGCTAAAGTGGCATGAAGAAAAGTTAACCCAGAGAACATTTCCCTCAAATGGCTCACTGCTTTTCCCATTTAAATTACCTGGCTCAGCTGCCTAATGGGCAGCCAGTGCCCTGTATAAAGCAAAGTGACAGGACTTGACAGAATTTGCTGGAGGTTTTTCCTCCATTTCACCCCATTATCTGTGTGGTTGTGTCCACTGCTCAGGAAGAGAGGTGAGCACTGTCCTATTTAATGAGCTGTTTGTTAGGGCCACCCTTGACCCTCTGCTTTAGCTGTGACTTTGACTATTTTCTGAGTGTCCTTCAATCAGTGCCATTGTTGACATTGTCAAGAGGCAAGCCTGACTGATAGTTGCCCGACGGGCCTTGTCCTCTGCTGGGGAGACAAGCTGGGGTTGGAGTGTGCATAGATCCACAGTAGAGCAAAAATGCTGAACCATGTTTTTGCACATCTAAACTACAGATGCAAAGAGAGGAGGAAATAAATGCCTCTTTCAAGTTCACATTGCCCAGGGGAGGGACTGTATTGGCCAAGATGGGATAATATATAGACACCATTTTGAATTTTGAAAATCTGCAACTTTTTTTTGGGGGGGGGGAGGGGAATGAGGGAAGTTTTCTTTATCCAGGTTTATTAATAGTCACCAATTGAGAGGTCAAAGCTAACAATGAGAAAATTAAATAGGAACTAAAAGCAGCATGGAAGGTGTAAACAGAATTAGGTTCTGGAAGCCCGAGGGTAGGCGTGCCTTTGTCCTTCACTGAACCACCTGTGGTGGGAGTGAAGCATGGACAAGGGTACTGAGAGCATTTGCATCACGAGGGCTCATGGGAACAGGAAAACTTCACACCTAACCCTGTCACTGCTCAACCATCCAGATGGTTCCTCCTAGTGGCTCCAATATACAAGCCAACTTTAGCTTCACACATCTTACCTTTTCTACTCCTCCCCACCCCCACCCCAAAGGACCTCTCCTGCTCTCGGCATTCTGTCCATTTGGCTTGACCTGCTGACTGCCTCTTCGCTTCCTCCACTGGAGCCTTGTGTGATTTTTGTCTTTGTCCATGGTGTCCTCTCTGCCTGAATGCTCCCTCCCCTCTCCCAGCTGCAGGCTCTGCACATTTTCCCTTCTCTCCCGGGCTGAGCCGACAGCTCTCCAGTCCCACTGTCACACTTCTAGAAAGCAGTCACCACATTGTATTGCACCTTATCCTTGAACTGTCTCCTCACGTGGCCATGAACTCTTGGGGCCCAAGGACTGTAGCAGGTTTCTGTTTGCATATCCACCATCTAGCACTCCCCTTGCACTCAGCAGGTGCTCATACATGCTTGCTGAGGGACAAATGAGTTCATGAATGCTTTCACCCTCAGAAACTGTTAGGAAGTTTATTTTGCTGTAACAGAACCCACTCCCACCCCCCATGGATATTTAAACACGTGACTGTTTTTTCCTCCCACATAAATAGGTCCAAGGCAGGCCCTTTAGGTTATATAATGACTCAATAAAGTTATCACAGACCTAGGCTCCTCTCAGCTACCCATTCTCTCATGCCTACAAGGTAGTATTGTCATGACCCAGTGGGGCTGCTGCAGCTCCAGCCATCACATCTGATTTTAGACAGAACTGAGGAGGTGTTATGAAGGAAGTGCTCCCCTCCTTTTAGACTTTCTGGGAATTGTACAAGCACTTAAGTTTATATATGACTGGCCACTTCTATCTGCAAGAAGCTGGGGTTTTCTTAGAGGGATCAGGGTGTGGATGTCTGTTGTGGGAGACAGAATAGTGCCATACTCTAGATGTCTACATCCTAATCTCTGCAACCTGTGAATATGCTATGCTCCACAGCAAAGGGGCATTAAGGCTGTGGAAGGAATTAAGATTAATTGTCTGGCCTTAAAATGAGAGCATACTCACTTGCTCAGTGTAATCACAAGGCCCCTTAAATGTGGGAGAGAGATGCAGGAGGGTCAGAGTCAGAGTGATGTGACATGAGGAGGACTCTACCAGCCGTCTCTGGCTTTGAAGATGGAGGAAGGGGCCATGAGCCAAAGAATTCTGGTCGCTTGTAGAAGACAGAGATCAGAAAATGGATTCTGATCAGAACTTCCAGAAAGGAACAGGCCCTGCCAACACCTTAGTCCAGTGAGAACCAGTTCAGACTGCCGAACTGTAAGATAATAAGTTCGTTCTCAGGCACAGTAGTAGCAGTAGAAACACTGATACATGAGCATAGGCAGCTGGTGGTTTCTGCTGCACCCATCTCTCCAGAACGCATCTCAGAAGATGTGACATGTTGCTTAGTTGGGACAAGGGTGGGGTGAGCAGGAGCTTTTTAGTGGGAAACTTAAAAAAATAATGTTGGCCTGTGTCAGAGGTCAGCAAGCTCTTCCTGTCATAGACTAGGGAGTAAACATTTTAGGCTTTGTGGGCCAATAGGAAAACCAAGGCTGTGATGCAGGTACTTACAGAACCAGTTACAATGCAGCATTTGGACATATAAAAGCCCTGTCAGCTGATGGGCTGCACATAGTCAGTGGTGGACTGGGTTTGGCTCGTGAATGTAGTTTTCTGACCCGTGATCTATGTCATCCCTGTGAGGAGTGTTTCTTTTCATTATTATTATTTTTTAATACTAAAGATAAGATGCTTTCAGAGAATCTATAATAATAAAAGCACAATATGCTAATTAGATCAAACATCCTTCCCGGAGACCTTCCTGACAAAGCCAGGGCTGTGAGGGAAGCCCAGGGGAGGGTGCCAGAGGAAAGCCTGTGCTGGCAGCAGGGGGAAGGAAGGCCTACTCTTGCACGAATTTTGTGCATTGGCCCCCTACCTTAAATTTTACCTGCATACCAGGGCTTCTCAGCCTCAGCTGCATCAGCCCTTGCTGTGGGGTGTCCTGTGCACTCTGGGGCATTTAGCGACACCCTTGGTCTCCACCCACTTGATGTCAGTAGCACTTCCCATGACCCCCTCAGGTGTGATAACCCAACCTGTCTCCTGGGAGACAGTAGCACCTCATGCGAAACTCCCCTGCTCCTGCACAGGGAGCTGCTCAATAGCAGGGGTTGGCGGGGGAAGGACGGGGGTAAAGGGCTTTTGGGCATTTCTCTCTGTGTTTATTTACAATTCCTACTTGTTTCCTCCCTTCCACATCCCTTTTCTCCTTCTTCTCCTTCTTTTCAAAAATAGCATCATACTACACAGTTTTATTCTGCAACTTAGTTAAAAAAACACACCCTTTTTTGAAGGTTGACATACATATTTTTGAAGGCACAAATAAAAAAGGAGTGGGTTATGAAATTTAACAAACTAACCGCACCTATGAACTAGCACTCAGATTTTTAAGTTAGCCCTCATCAACTTTTTATTTAGCAATAGATTTTATGAGTTATATATCATTCACATGATATTTAATAAATATTTATACATATACAAAAATATGTATTTTATGTATTATTTCTATATAAAATGTAACAATGCCTTTCTCTATCACAGCATGTAAGTCTTTCTCATCTTTACTTTAAGATGGCTGGAATGGGGCCCCATCTGTACTTTCCTAGGGATGACCTGAACCTAAGCCAATCACCACACTGCATTCCTCAGACCAAATAATTTGATCCAGAATAGGCACATCTCTCAAACAAAGCCAGGGAATCAGGAAAGAGATACTTGCTCTTTCTCACTGGACTTAAAGGAGAGTGGATGTGCTGCTGGAGCTTAGGCAGCTGACTTGTCCCTATAAGGCAGGGGTGGGGAACATGCAGCCTGCGGGCCATGTTAAGTCACGCAGAATCATTCAGTCTGTCCCTGCCAAGGCATTAGGGATGAGTTAATTAATGTTTGAGCATATATAGCAGGCTAATTTTTAAGATGGTAATTTTGTATGGCTCTTGAATGATGTTACAAATATCCAAGAAGCCCTTGGCGGAAAAAAGGTTCCCACCCCTGCTATAAGGGTACTAGGGCCTTCCTGGAAAAAGCAGAAGTTAGACATGGAGAGAGAAGACTGGATCTTGGTGGCATCTTTTGAGGCCTAAGTAAGCCATACCTGAAGCTAGACTTGCCCTGCGGAGGTCAATCCAGCATCCTGGCTGGTGAGAAGTTTAGCCAACGTCTTTTTATTTCTCAACCTTTTATACCTTATGCCATCCCAATCAGACTGCAGGAACATTTCCTAGAAACACAAGCAAACACACACACTGTTTTGTATGAAGTTTTAAAGAAACTTTGTGCATAAGTTCCTTATTGCTGCTGTAACAAATTGCCACAAATGTAGTGGCTTAAAAAACATAAATCTCTTATAGTTCTGGAGATAAAATGGCTGCTGGTTTCTATTGTACTGATGCTCTGTACTGATTTCCTGATCAAGTGGCCACTTGTCACACATTCAGTGCTGAGTGGGATGCCATAAGCCTGAGGTTAGGGGTTAGACCTTCAAGGAGAGATGGCAAAAAGTCAACTTGGAGTGTGAGCCCAGGATCCAGGAGAGTGGTCATGGTGGATGCCTGGATCTGGTTTCAGCATGGAGATGGCTCCCAGAGGGGTGGACATGGCCTCTGGCTCTGCTCTGTCTCCCTACCCCCTGGCATGTGGCTGTTCTGAGTCACTGGCCCTGAACAGTAGATACAGGTACAATCTGGAAGCCCCATAGTGATTCACTGAATGAATAAACGAATGAATGAGTGATTGGATGAGAAGAATACTGAGAGGTTAGGCCTGGCTCCCTCAAAGAGTGGGCCTGTTATTTGGCCCCCTGACTGTGACTGATGGAGTCCAGGCAGCCCTGCCAGAACAATTCCTTCCTTGCATTTATTTATTTATTTATTTTAAATTTTATTTTATTGTTTAAGATATTACAAATAGTAGTATATATGTTCCCTTCCTCCCCCCCCCCGCCCCCACTGACCTCCTCCCAGCCTTTCCTACCCACCAGCACTAGCCCTCACCCCCGCCCCCCCCCCCCAATGTCTTGCCTCTATTGGTTGTGCTTATCTGCATGCATACAAGTCCTTTAGTTGATCTCTTAGCCCACAGCCCTCCCCTACCTTCTGCTGTAGTTTGACAGTCTGTTTGATGCTTTTATTCCTGCCCCTTAACTCATTAAGCAAATACATCTGGATTTTGATTTTGACTAAGTTCAAAGAGAGTGGGTAGGGACTGATGCGCAGGGACATCATTAGACTGTCACTTCTGATAAATGGCGCTTTCTGAGGGCTGGCTCTGGGGGTTTCTTCCTGCAGACATGGTTTCTGCTGGAGTGGCAGGCCAGGGCATTGTGTCTGGACCATGCTCAACTGTGCCATTACTTCCCATGGCTCCCTGTTGTCTTTTCCAAAGAAAGTTTTTTCTAATAGTTTTGGTAATACGTACATAACATAAAACTTATAATTTTAACCACTTTTAAATGTACAATTCAGAGGCATTAATTCAATTCACAATGTGTGCAGCCACCACTACTATTCATTTGTAATATGTACATAACATAAAACTTATAATTTTAACCACTTTTAAATGTACAATTCAGAGGCATTATTTAATTCACAATGTGTGCAGTCACCACTATTATTCATTTTCAGGACTTTCCCCATTTCCCAAACAGGAAACCTGGACCCATTAAACACTAACTCCCCATTCCTCCAACCCCAGCTCCTGGAAACACTCATTCTGCTTCCTTTCTCTAAATTTGCCTAACTCTGGGTGTATCATGTGAATGGAATCGTGTATATTTGTCATTTTGGTTCTGGCTTAGTCCTTTAGCATAGGAGTTTAACAATGTCTTTTCCAAAGAGTCGATATTTCTCCATTTCCAGCCTTCTGACTCCTGACCCCCTGTGTACAAGTCACTGTGCCCCCATCCCATTATGGGATCTGGCTCTTAATTTCTTTTAAGATCATCACTTTTTTACTTTCTCCAGAAACCTATCTAAAATCTGTCTCTTCTTCTTATCACCTAATCTCTACCTCCTCTCTCTCTCTCTCTCTCTCTCTCTCTCAATCTTCACCTAAGGATGTGCTCATTGATTTTTAGAAAGAGGGGAAGGGAGGGTGGGAGGAAGAGAGAGAGAGAAAGAGAGATAGAGAGAGATAGAAAGAGAGAGAGAGAGAGAGAGAGAGAGAGAGAGAGAGAGAGAGAGAGAACATTGATTGGTTGTCTTCCATATATGCTTTGAGTGGGTATTGAACCCACAACCTCTGGGAATAGGGATGATGCTCCAACCAACTGAGTTATACTGGTCAGGACTCTACTTCATTTCTTGCTTGGACCAATGTCGTAATGTCCTAACTGGCCACTTTGTGTCCAGCAAGGCTTGTTTATCATCTGATGGTGCTGCCCTGGCCCACCCCCTTCATTGGCTCCCACTGCTCAGAGTCCCAAGTCCCACACCAGGCCTTCAGCACCCTTCACAACCTGTTTCCAGCCTGTCCTTTCTGCCTCATGTCCTGTCAAGGTTCCTTCATTTTCTGTAGGTTTCAGCCACAAGAAACTGAAGCTGTCTGCTGGTGTTGGTTGGTACATGCCAGCATCTTATGCGGCTTTATGTCTGCATTTGTTGTCATATCCTCTTGGCATCCTCTCACTTCTTTTTTCCATCTGGCTCACTCATCCTAAGGCCAAGCACAAAGGGCCACCAGCAGAGTAGACCTTCCTTCCAGTCCAGGCTCTTTGTTTAGTTGTCTACTGGATTCTTGCCAAATTGGAGCAGAAGGATTTGCTATTGTCTCTGCAGTAGATGTAGGAGACTGACAACTTGAGGGTGGCGATGCTTCTCTGAATAATGCACTCATGGATGAAGTCATGGGCCCGGGAGTTCTTCATTCTTGACTTCAAGTTCCAGATCCTCCACTGGCTATATGCCAGAGGGAAAGTTTTATCTATCCTTTGAGCCTTATTTATTTTTATCTGTATAATGCATGTGCTGGATAAACTTTGAGGTGGTCCTTATGATTCCTGCCTCTGGTTCATGATTGTGAGATGCCCAACCCTCAAATATGGGTGGGACACACCACTTGCTTCTAAACAGTGGAATGTGGTAAAGATGATGGGATATCACCCCATGATTATGTTATGTTCTTTAAAATTACATCTTGTTAGTGGACTTGCTCTCTCTCCTTGGCTGGCCTGGAAGAAGCAGGTTGCTATAGAGTAGGTGGCGAGGCTGGAGAAGCCCACGTAGCCAGGAACTGCAGGCACCATCTAGGAGCTGATGGTGGCTGCTACCAAGAAACTGAAACCCTTGGTCCTAAAGCCTCAGTGAAAAACATCCTGCCAACAATGTGAGGGAGCTTGATGAGACCAAACCCTGCCAATATCTGCATGGCATCCTTATGAGACCCTGAAGTAGAGAACCCAGATAAGTTGTGCCCAGACTGCTGATTGACAGGAACTGTAATATAATAAATGTGTGTAGTTTTAAGCCACCAAATTTATGAAAATCTGTTAGGTTACAATAGATAACTAATACATTGGGCATATCAATACTACTCTAAGTGGTGGGAAAAGGAAACAAAGTATCTAGAGCAGTGGTTCCCAACCTAAGAATCTCTAAAATCTTTACCCCCCTCTATGACATATAATTCTTATTATTCAAAAAGTGAACTCCTATTTACATGGAGGAAGCCTAAAATGCCATTAATTTGGTCTAAACAAGCTTCCAAAGAACATGGCATCTATGAAAGAGAAAAATAAAAAAATGAAAGAAGAGTTGAAGCACTGAAGAAGAAATCTCTAAGGAATTTTTAAAAAATAATAATAATATGAAAAATAGCAAATAAAGTTTCAAAACATACAATAGAGAACTGAAATACATAAATATGTCATAATATCATATATATTTATATACTGTATGTGAGGCCTGTAAAACCATAAGAAATCCAAAAAATTCACTGTTAATAACTCATTCTCAAATTGCCCCTCTTAAAAATAAAATTGTCGTGTCTCCCCCCCCCCCCCCCCCCCCGTGGGGGCACATGCTCCACATTGGGAACCACTGATCTAGAACAATACCACATGGTAAATGTTAGACATTATTGTGATTACTATTATCCCTGCATCTTCCAGGCCTTAAGCAGGGGTCTTCAAACTACAGCCCGCGGGCCACATGCGGCCCGCAGAGGAGTCTGATCCGGCCCGCCAGGTTTTTTGGGCAGTGAGCGCAGCCGAGGTGTTACAGTAGGAATTAGTAGTTCATATAGTCCGGCCCTCCAGCTCTCTGAGGGACCGTGATCTGGCCCCCACTTTAAAAAGTTTGAGGACCCCTGCCTTAATGTATAGTGGATAATTGTGGTAACTGGCTGAATGGATGAATGAATCAGTGAAAATCTTCCACCCAGCGCTAAATTCAGGAACCCGGTCCTTATAATCATGGGCTCATATGAGTCTTGGATAAACCAAAGATAAATATAATTTCTATTTAGTTGGAACATTTTATTATTTTTTAAAAGCCAGGAGTCTCCAGTGGAGAGAGTAGATTGATTTTTTAAATTTGCTTTCTCAAAGTGGTAAACATCTATCAAGATTTATAGAAATCTTCAGCTGGCAGGGAGTTTAAATAGCTGCCTTGTCCAGAGTCTTATACAACACCTCTGAATATGAACCATCTCCTGGCCTTTCTGTAGCCAGTACCAGCTTCTTGCCTTTGAAGATCTCAAGTTGTCTGGCTTTTCTGGACCATCCATCCTAAGGGCCACAACAAGCACTAGTAAGACTGTGTGGGGGATCTGAAAACAATCTGCTCATTCAAAGACAGAAGTAAGGATATGTGAGCGATCTGGCTGCAGCATCTGTCACTCATTGATTGTCGGATTGATTTGGTTGATCTGGTTGGCTAGATAGGTGTTCCTCTCCTCCATAACTGATCCACATGCATCCCTTCTGAAGTTGGGATGCATGTGGATTCTCAAATCAGAATTAAGACCAAAGTCAAACTTCAGAAGGAGATGTCTGGTCATTTAGACTTACCCCTGAAGGTAACTCTCCAATCTATGGCAGAGAAAGGGGGAGGATTCCCTAGGACATCTTGAGGCATTTTACCCCCTTCTGGTGTCATGGTGTCCTATACTCAGGTACTCCATACCATCTCCTTCTGGAGTTGCAACCTCCCTGCATCCCCAGATCAGGAGAGATCTCAGACTCTGAGTGTTGGGATCCACTTTACTAGAGTAAGATCAGGCAGAAATCTGCCTGGTGTCCTCTGTGTTGAGCTGACCTGAGACCATGAGTGGATGCAGAGTACACTATGATACCTGCAGAGTCCAGAGGACAGGATGCCATGTTGGGAGTCCTGGCATGGGCAGAATGCAATGTCAATAACCCCCATCACAGCGCCCTGCTAAAGACATTGATTCAAGATAGGGAGTCATTTCTGAAAATTAAATATGGGAGCAGATGACAGAAATTCTTCAACAAGTGAAGGGCATGAAGAAAAAGAACTGTTATAGATGAAAAGAGAATTAAGAGACACATTTCCAAATGTAATGCATGGACATTTAAAGGATCCCGATTCATGCAAAACAAATATTAAAAAATATTTTCCAGTTCAGCTGCCACGGCTCAGTGGTTGAGTATTGACCTATAAACCAGTAGGTCACAGTTCAATTCCCGGTCAGTGAACATGCCTGGGTTGTGAGCTTGATCCCCAGTATGGGGCATGCAGGAGGCAGCTGATCAATGATATTCTCTCATCATTGATGTGTATAGCTCTCTCTCCCTCTTCCTTCTTCTCTAGGAACAAAAATAAAATATTTTCCAGTTCTGAACTCATTGAAGTTAGTCTTATATTTGATTTTATTAAGGAATCATTGTCGATTATGTTAGGGTGACAATGATTTCATGGTTATGTATTAAAAAGTCCTTATTTATTAGGAATACACATTGAAGTATTTATGCTAAAGGACATAATGTTTGGTATTTGCTTTAAAATTATCAAAGAAAACAAAACAATCTACCTCAAATCAAAGTAGGAAGGGCGGGCAGATGAAACAAAGAATACAGAAAATGGGTGGCAGTTGGAGCTGGAAAATAGCTGCAAAATGGTCAGGTAGTGTTTACTCTTCTATGTGTGTATTTGAAAATGTCCATAATAAATGTTAACAAAGTAAACACGTGTCTCCTTTGGAATTCAAGGTTGAGTCGTGGTGACTGCTGATTCATGGTGAGATCAATATTTCCATCTTTAAAATGGATGCAATGATACCTTTCTTTCCAAGATTTATTCGGTGACTTCCATGTACCACTACTCTATGTTCTATGTGCTGGGTACACAAGATGGAAAGTCCCAACCCCCATGGAGCTCATGGACTGATGGGAGAGACAGATGTTAAGCAGACATTTGCCCAGGGATGCATTTAATTCAAATGTGGTCAGTGCTGCAAAGGACAACCACGCAAGGTTGGGAGAGCATATAACAGGGAGATTTGACCCAGACCTAGACAAAGGCTTTCCTGTGTTTTCTGACATTTAAGCTGAGACTTGAAGGGTGGCTTGGACAAGTGTGTGTGCATGTTTGTGCATGTACATGTGTGAGTATGCATGCATGTGTGTGAGTGTGTGTGCACAAGTGTGTATACATGTGTTTGAATGTGTTGGGAAAGATGAGGAGACAGAGTAACAGCTGTGCAAAAGTAGGAGGCACGTTCAGAATTGGGAGGATCAGTAGAAGGGGAGCAGGAGATGGTGGGAGAGGCGGTTGAGGGCTCTGAGTCCCCTGGGTAGAGTGAGTGATGATGCCAGGGTTTGGGGGGAGATATTTGGGACAGCTCTGGATAGTAGCAGCATCTCCAGAACCTTGGGTTCATTTCTGAGCAGTTGAATTTGAGTCTGATTAAGTTAAATGTTTCAGGCATGAGTCACAGCACCCAGAGACCCTATTACACGCTTCATTTCAGCAGTTGGGGCTCTGAACCAGAAAGGTGGCGGATCCGTATTGGATGCTGCACCTGCTCTTGGATCCCCACCTTTCTCCTTCTCAGCCTGCATTCTGGGGCCACAGCGATAGCTATCGTCTGGGGAGTTAAGCCCCTTCCTCAAAGCCTCTTCTTACGTTGGTGTTTGAGAATAAACTTATTTTGGCTTTTATTTCATCTCAGAGGACTAGCAGATCTCTGTGCCAGAGGAGAGAGATTTGTGGAATCTGGGATTCAAATCCCAGCTCTACCATTAACTTACTCTGTGATCTTGGACAGGCCACTTGACTATTTGGAGCCTCAGTTTCTTCATTTGTTGTTGGGAGGAGTTGGTGAGATACACAGGCATGATGGTATGCCCAGTAATCATGAGTTATTACAGCCGATATTACTCTATTATTACTAATAGTCATTATTCAACTCCAGGGTTTGGGCCCCAGCCATAGGAGCCAGAGGCTTGGATCTTGATTTATGTATCTTCTTGAGCCAAGAACAGATATTGGAGTAGGATAGAAAGGCTAGGAAATTAATTCATATTTTGAAGTTTATAAAACATTCCATTTTCCTTGTAGAAAATCTGGGAAGTAGAAGATAAAGGAGAAAAGAATAATTGCACTTAATCATCTCACCAGGAGAGGAACAGTGTTACCATTTCAGTGAACTGACTCCTGAACCTTCCTTGTTTTAAAATTGAATTAATCACAGTCCTTTGTCATAGTGTGATTTCAGCACTGGCTCAGCCATGCCCAGTTTTGTCCATCTGTCAGCTGTCTATTCATTACAGTGAACTATTAAAAGAAGCTGATTATTAGCAATTTCATGATTTATTGTTATATTTATTTTTATTTTTGATTAGGTGATAAGAACCCAGGAACCTAGCACCCCAAACAAAAGCCATGTCATTGACAGGAAACTCTATGACTCTATGGTTACTCTCCCCCATCCCATCCTCTGCACCCCTTCTCCAAAAGGTACCTTTGACCTGGGACCAATGTTTGTCATTCCATTGCTTGGTTTTCTTTTGTTTCTTAAAATCTGTCTGTATTTTTATAAAGCATATATATTTTTCCCAGGTTTATCTATATACATATATAATTCTCTTTCAAAAGAAAATTGAAATCATACCACATATAGTTTTTTGTCCTGATTAAAAATACTATCTATTGAACATAGCTCCTTCTCATTAAAATTCTCTGGAAATATAAAATGTAATGGTTGCATGATATTCCACATTTGGTTTAACCATAATTTATTTATAATTTACCTTCCAGTTGGGCATTTTTGATTGATTTTTTTCTATTGCAAATAATGCTGTATAAACTTTTAAAGGATTCTCAGTGTTTTTTATTAAATGGCTTTTAAGAAAGATTACTTAAGAAAATAATCCTCTGCCTCCTTCTGTGTTCCTCACCCCCAACAAGTATTTTTAAAAATGTTGTCAATTTGATATGGGAAAAGTGGTATCAAACATACTTTTATGTGCTTATTGCCTGTTTATAATTTTTTCTGTGAATTGTCCATTTAGGTTCATAGCTTGTCTTTTTATTGGGACATTAATGTTCTTCTTATTGATTTGGAAAGAGTTCTTTATATACTGAAGAAGATAGTCTTCATCTGTTATAGTTGGTGCAAATATTTTCTCGGTTTGTCAGTTGTCTTTCGATTTTGTTTATAATGGTTTGAAAATAGAGATACCTTTTTATTTTTATTTTAGGTAACCAGTTTACTCAGTCTTCTTCTTGGTGATTTGTTCTCCATTGATTTTGTGCTTAGAAAAGCTTTCCCTATCTTCACATCAGCTAAAAGTTTATCTAGATTTTCTGCCAGTTTTTATGGTCAGTTTTTACATTTTAAATCCTAAATATCTGAGGAATTCATTTTGATGTATGTATGAAGATCTCACTTGATTATATTCTCATGAATAACCAATTTCTAGAAACCAGTTTATGAGCAGTTTTCCTTATTCCATTGGTTTATGAGGCTTCCTTCAGCATATGACAAATGTTTCTATGCCCGTTCTGGGGATGTCTATGCTGAAACTCTGTCCATCAAGTCTTGCACCTCTTATGTGCTCGAGTGACTGCACCCTATAATACCCTGTTTCCCTGAAAATAAGACAGTGTCTTATATTAATTTTTTTCTCCCAAAGTTGCGCTAGATCTTATTTTCAGGGGATATCTTATCTTTCCATGCGCTAGGTCTTATTTTTGGAGGATGTCTTATTTTCGGGGAAACACGGGTAGTAAATCTCTTTCTGCTATTAGAACCATGGTGCAGTGTGTTTCTTAAGCATTTTTGGCTATTTCTTAATCCAGGGAATTTCAGAATAATTTCATCACTCCTCCCTAAAAACAATTAGATTTTTGATTGAGGTTGTCTTAAATTTAAAAGTTAATTTGGAAAGAATTGGCCTTCCCATTTGGCAAGCTTGTGTAGGTCCCTTCAATTTTTGTTCTCTCTCTCTCTCTCTCTCTCTCTCTCTCTCTCTCTCTCTCTCTCTCTCTCCTTCTTTCATTCCCTCCCCCCACTCTTTCTCTCTCTCCCTTCCTCCCTCCCTTGCTATTGAGAATGGAATCCTTAAACTCAATATACATTCATGTTCTTGCTGAAACAAAACACACACTCAAATTGGGTAACTCAAAGAGAGTTTATAAATGGACTGTTTACAAAGGCATGGGAGAGGAGAATGTCAGAAAATCGAATGTGGACAGTCCTCCTGGGCAAATCACAGGGGTCCAGATAGCACCCCTGGGCTGAAGAGGCAAGAACAGGGAGCAGAGACCAGAACCTTGAAGAGTGGTGCAGTGGGGCCTCCTGGGCAGGATCTGAAGGCTTTGTTGGGATACTCACCTACCAGGGGATCAAGAGGGAAGGAACTTGGGGAATAACTGCCCCATGTTTTTCCCCTCTCCCTCTGATATCCTGCTGGTATTTTCCATTGGCTACACCCACCTGGAGCTGGAGAGTCAGGGGCCACTGATTAGTCCTTCCTCCCAGGTCAGCCTTGTGGGTGGGTGGAGAAGAGTGGAGAGGAGGCATGAAAGACAAGTGGAAGATATTTACCCGGCAACTTTGCCTCAAGCTGTATTCTTCCCCCATTATAATGCCATCTGGTACATGTCAGCATATCCGGGAACTATTGATGCTTATATCTTTACTCAACTATCCAAACATTTTTCTAAATACTTGCTGTATTGCTAAGAATTTTCTAAGAATTTTCCAGTTGATTCCCTTGGGTATTCCAAGTGTACAGCCATATGATCAAGTAATTATTTTGTCTTCCTGCTTCCAACGGTTGTGTCTCTTATTTTATTTCCTGTTCCTATTGCAGGAGCCAAGCCTGCCGTAAAACCATATGTGGTTTTAAAGAGGACCTTTTAAGAGCCTTACTCTCAACTTTTGAGAGTTGTGAACAATCTGTGGGTTGGTCTCTCTATTTCCTCTCCTCTTCATTTCTCTTTCTTCCCCTCCCTCCAACTATCTATCCAATATACATATATCAAGTGCTGACCACATTCAAGCAGGGGGCAATCCAGAGAGATAATAAGCAATTAAACAAACAAAATGAACAACAAAAATAACAGAGCAGCATTCTGCAAACTTTTTGAACTCATCCCACAGTAAGAGTTTAATTTGACCTTGTGTGTGTGTGTGTGTGTGCTTGCACACACACACACACATGCATTGACACAAAAGTTTCATTAAACTTTTACTACATGCAATGAAATGCTCTCATGTTTTCTATTCTAATTAACTTTATTTATAAAGGAAGAAAGGAAAAAGAAAAACCTTACTGGTTGCCATTCACTCAAATGATTTCATGCCCCATTTCTGGGTGTCAACTTGGAGTTTAAAGAATACGGGCCAATGCAATGTACTCTGCCAAGAAGTGAAATGGAAAAGAGTAACTGGGTGCAACTTTAGTCGCTGGGCTGGGAAGACACCTTTGAGGAAGATCATCTAGTAACAAGGACACCTAATGTGTGAGGACCAGGGTTGGGTATGGTGGTGGGAAGAAGGGTTCTTGCAGAGGCAGGGGTAGATGGAAATAAGTCTGTCTTGCTTGTGTCTCAGGGGATGGGCAGAGAGACTGGGACATCACTATGGAGTGGAAAGTAAACAGATGAGGTGAAGCTGGGTAGGGTGAAGACTTTTGCAAGTAGGAGCAAGGAAATCTGTAAATACATATGTATAGGTTGCTTAAATTAAAAAAATCACAACAAATAATGTATTCATTTTCTTTGGCTGAATAACAAATTACCACAAGCATAGCAGCTTAAAACACCACAGATTTATTACCTCAGTAGAGGCCAGATGCACGAAATTCGTGCAAGGGGTTCGGTCCTCACAGCCCCAGCTGACTTGGCCCTCGTGGCCCTAGTTGCCTCAATGCCCTGTAGTCCCACCCCCACCCCCTTGGCCCCCCACACCCACTGGTCATTCCGGAAGGTGGTTCCACCATCAATCTAACCAGCATATTAGCTCTTTATTATAAAGGATTGTGGTGTCATGTACCTCCTATAGGTTAGAAGTCTGGGTATGGGTTAGGTAAGTGCTCTGTTCAGGGTCTCACCAGGCTGAAATGCAGGTGTTGGTCAGGCTGTGCCTCTCATGTGAGGCTCTGGGTTCTCTTCAATGCTCCTTCAGGTTGTTGTTAGAATTAATTTCTTTATGGGCAAATGATTGAGGATCTAATTTTCTAGCCTGGTGTTGGTTGGAGACAACTTTCAGCTGCTAGAGGCCACCCTTAGTTCCTTGCCATGTAGCCTCCATGTAGTTCACCCCATAGCTATTGGCTTTCTTCCAGGCCCAGCTGATGTCAGAGAGCGAATTCACCTGGTCTTTCTTTTTTTTGTTTTATTCGGGTCCTCCACAGATTGGATGCCTTATTGAGGGTGATCTTATTTATGCCATCTACTGATTCAAATGTTAACATCTTCCAGCAACACCCTCACAGACACACCCAGAAATGTTTTACCAGCTCTCTGGGCATCCCTTAATCCAGTTGACACATAAAATTAACCATCATAGAGGGTCAGTGGAGGGGAGGTCAGCAGAGCTGGCCCCTGGGGAGTTCTGGGTGTCAGACCAAGGCCTTGAGCTTTATACCATGACCTGTGGCCACTGGTTAAGCAGTGGGATGGTAGGATCAGACTTGCATTTGGGATAATCACTGTGCTGGACACCATTTTGGTTGGGAAGCTGTCACAGTTTTGCAAAAACAGTGATCATTCTGGAATTAGAGCTGGGCGGTGAGCCCGCTCCTCCCTGATTTTTCCTATTTCCCTACCTCCCGCCGGTGTGGCCTCTAGTGGAGCTCTGTGGCTCATGTGTTTGTTTAGATGCAATGCGTATGTTGGATTTGGTGCAGATTCCTCTTTCTCTCCTCTGTTCGCCTCTATAGCTTCCACTTGAGGAGGGAGGTGCCATCTTTTCTGCTGCTCACCATGTTCGAACGCATGTTCTGAAAGTAAGGTGGGCTATGGACAGGCGGGAGGCCATGGGGTCAAGAAGAATCTAAAATATTCCAAAGCCTTAAACTGCAGTTTGTGCTCTGCGATGGGAGGGGTTAGATCATTATCCCACCCCATTTGAGTCTGGTTTCTGAGGGATCTCTCTCCCTCATGGACCACTCCTTTGGGACCTGGGACTCTGCTTCCAACTTGAGGTGAGTAGGTGACGTCTGCATGTTGGAACTTTGGATAAGGCTCTGCAAAGTGTCAAGATGGGGCAGGTGTAAAATCTGCTGGACAGTCCACAGGCAGCAAGCAGGAGGAGCAGGAAGAAGGCCCTCTCTAGATAGCACACCATCAGCTGGAGTCATTTTCAGTGGCAAGTCCATTTAAATGGCCATCACTGGACAGGAAGCATTGTCTTGTTCTTCCTGTGCATCCTCAGAGGCAGAGTCAGCTGCCTCACCACACAGACATCTCTTCATGGGGCCTTTCCCCTGGGTCTGGGCCCCTCAGACACCCTAATCGACCTCCCTCTAGATGGCATTTCATCCCCTCTCAACTCTCTTCCAACCTTAGTGGCCCTTTCTAATTTGTTTTTGTGACTTTTATGTCTCTAGAAGCTTTTCATTTTTCAAAAATAATGCTCTGTTACAAATTAAAGGTTTGAGCTTCCAAATGATTAATTCGGATGTAGCATCAGGAGCATTCTCTAAAAGTCAAAAAAAAAAAAAAAAAAAAAAGAGGAACAATTTTCCCCTCTTGGTATTCACCTAACAAATATTTATTGAGCACTTACTATATTACCAATGTGTTATAGGTGCCAGGGATACAGCAGGGAATAAACAGACATCCCTGCCCTCATGGGAGCTCATCTCCCAGTCAGAGTGTATGTCCCTCAGGGAAGTCCCATGAGAAGACATGGAAGAGAAAGGCACAAATATGACTATTTTGTGATACCACCTTCCTCACTCTAATGCACAGAAATTCTTTTCTCCCTATATTAAGCTATTCTGCATTCATATTGAGATGCCACACTCTGACAACCTGAATAGCCCAGGGGTCAAAGGACTGGGTTTGGGTCCACATAAACCTGGGTTTGAATCATGGGCAATTGCTATGAGAACAAGGGAAGTGACTACCCATCTCTAATCTTTACCCATCTATGAATTAGCAACACCAATTCAGGATTATCATAAAGAGCATAGAAAATGATGCATTTAAAACTCTCAGCGCTATGCTTGGCACATACTAGATATCCAGTAAATATTAGTGGTTGTTATCATTGTTTTCATTAATCATTATTGTTACTCTGATGTGTTATGGGCCTGTGAGTGTCATAGGGTAATTTCTGGGTTTTTAGGGACTGCGGCTGCTGTAGTCCTAAGAAATCCAAACACGACTGCTCCGGATTACTGTCACACAGACCACACACATGTTCGGCTTGGTTATGGAGAGATGATTACAGTGAGAAGGGCTCTGGATCCACATAGACAAGGGAAGAGGGACAGGCAAGATGATGCCCAAGAGATTTTAGAGGAGTACAGGGAGGTGGTCAGATGTAATGATTAACACGGAGTCCCTGGACCTCACTAAGGGCTTTGTGTGGACTTGCTGATTCATTGCTCCTAACAGTTCAGAAGAGTGGGAATTATCATAGCAACTGACTCCATGTGAGAGAGAAGAGGTCAAGGAAGCTAAGCAGTCTTCCCAAGTGTGGCACCTAATCCCATATCTGCCCAGCCTTGTTTCCTGGAGTCTCGCGTTCTTTGGAAGGACTTAGGATCCCAGTAGCCCCACCATGTGCAAATGCAGGAATGCCCCAAGGAGAGGTGCGACCCACTTAGGACAAGTTTTCAAGAACTCTTCAGCTGAAACAACACAGCCCACTGGCCAGGAGGAAGGTGGAGTGGCGCTGGCCGTGCCTTCCTGGCGACAGCTTTGGAAAAAGCCACTCAGGCGTGATGTTTGCAGCGAGGCTGCCCCGGGGGGTGTAGAGAAGAAAGGCTGTGCTATTGATGTTTTTCATCAGGACGCTTACAGTTTCTCCATTTCTGGTCCCCGAGCCTCAGGACTCCTCAGTGCAGCTGCCAAATTGCTTCATGCTCCAGAAAGTGGGGTGCCTCTTAACTAAGGAAAAAAACTGGCACTTTCTGCCAGCAGCCCCAAACGTTATAGCTTCTTATAATATTAAGGCTTCAGCAGCATTCCTCAGAGAACACTATGCTGCTTTTTCTCTTTCCTTTCCCAGAAAAGGCTTTGTTCTTTCTCTCCTCTTTCCCAATTATCAGAGGGACTATATCTTCTTGGCCTTTTACGTTGCTGTGGAGCTGAGGCATTCAATATATTGTAGTATCCGCAGTATCCATGCAGCTATTTAAATTAATTAAAATAAAATAAAAATTCAGCTTTTCTGTGTCAGTAGCCACATCTCAAATGTTCATTTGCTTATGCAGCTAACCATAGGACACATAGCTTGTGGCTACTACATTGGGTTGCACAGATACGGAACATGTCCATCCTTGCAGAAAGTGCTATTGGGCAGCCCTGGTCTAGGGCATTCATTCATTCACACATTCAGCTCTTGTTGACTAGAGCACTTGCTATGTGCCAGATACTGCCCCAGGTTCTGGGAAATAAGTGGTCAACAAGAAAAGCAAATGTCTCCCTCCCTCATGGAGTGATCTCCATGATGCGTGAAACAATCAGCAGAAAAGTAGTTGCAGAATGTGACCAGAAAAAGTGATGTGATGGACAGTGAGGGTGAGTCGGGGAGGGGGGGGGAGTCATAGTTACCGGAGAAAGCAAACGCAAGTTGAGTGTTGATGTGGGCCCTCCAATTCTCTTCTGCCCCATATCCCTAAATGCTCATTACTTCAGCCCACCTTCTGAATCGATTAGTTGGGTGGTGCCTGCTCAAAATGCAGGGGAATGAAGAAGGACATCCCCAGAATGGCTGACTTGTCTCTGTGTGGGGTTGTGTATCACTTAGTGATGAAATCAAGAGAAGTTTTTGGTGCACACCTGATGCAGATGTTCCATTAAAAAAACAAAAACAAGGGTGATCACTTGATTGATGACAGGCTGGGAAAGGCAGGGTGTCAGGTCTTTTCCTTTGGGTGGAGGGAAAAGAGAGTGTTACTATGAAGGGGCCTCTATTCCAAAGCACAGTCTTCTCTCTAGTTAGCTCTCAGTTGCTAGGGAATTAGGGTCCAGTTTTATATTTGACCTACTTACACTGAGGATTGATATTTTCCTCTTTATGTGCTTGCCTCAAGCAGGAGTGGTGATGTCAGTGATTTGTCACTGATGAGAGGAGATTCGTTACCTCTAACCCACAGAATGAGGGGTTACAGTGGAAATCTGTCTGCATCTACTTATGGGTAGGGTCCTGGAGGAGGGTTGGTCAGTTGTCAGGGCCACTTCATGCATGATGTCTCCCATCATTGCTTCATCGGTTGGTGCTCAATTTCCAGAGATCTTAGCTAGAGGTGACAGGCACAACTTTACCCAATATTTCCATTTGAGTCAGTTTGATTGTGTCTCAGACTTAGAATACTGAAACAGGAAAGGTCCTCTGGCTGCTTACTCACCATCAGTCCAAGTGGAGAATTACTGCTTGGATCTCGAGGATTAAATTGGCTGGATATAAGGGGTAGCCTGTTGTAATCCTAATCCCAGTGGCATTCTTCTGGAGGGAATTACAGAGCCAGTGGGGGCTGAAGTTGTATGTTTCAGCCAGGGAATAGAGTAATTATTTTTAGGGTAATAATTCATGCCTGTGCTTCATCCTTGGTGGAAACTTTCATTCTCTATATCTCATAACTTTATTTTGTTGTTGTGTGTTTAGCATGTGCCAGATCTCAGTCATGGTAGCAGCCCTGTGCAGTTGACTCCATTCATCATGCCCATTGTACAAATGTGTGAGCGAGAGGTCAGACATTTGAGATCATGTCTAATTTACATAGCAGCTGAGCCACAGAACTGGGACTCCAACCTTGGAAGCCAGCTCCAGAACCAACTCCTCAAATTGGGGCAGAATGTCTTCAGCAGAAAACACTTAAGAGATGAGGCTTTTGCTTGGAGCCTTGGCAAGGCAATAGTACCAAGCCAGAATTTAATATCGTTCTCATTGCTTTCATTTATACTTGAAATGATATTGATTTGGTCACTTTAGTTGCAAGGGCATCGGGCATCACAGATGGGCCTTCTGGACATTCAGAAAGCAAGTGCCAAACACTCGTGTGTGTGTGTGTGTGTGTGTGTGTGTGTGTGTGTGTGTTTAGAGACCACTGTGGTAGAGCCGAGAGTTGCAATGCACTGGTGGTGGCAGATAGGGGTTTCTCTAAAACATCTTAGAAGAGGGAGGCTGGATTTGGCAAAGCAGAGAAGGGCTGAACTTGAACTCTTCCTGGGAAGCACTTGTATATTTCTTTAAGGACAGTTGACATGAGGCTTTCACTCTGTGCCAACCACTTCCTATTCATCATCTCACTGAATCCTAGAAACAATCCCTTAGACATGTGGGGATCCCATTTTACAGATGAGGACCCTGGGGCTCTGGAAAGGTGAGCCCTATGTCTAAATCACAAAATCATGGGTGGTGGAGTCTACATTGTAGTTAATCATGAAAACTGCTTATACATATTTTGTTTGTCTTCTTTTGACTTCAGTTGTCTGATGGGTTGAAGAAGACTTGATTTTTAGTTTATTTATTTCCCTTGTGGTCTGGACAGGAGTGAAGCACTCTAAGCTCTTTCCATGCTGGACTAGAAACTTTCATTTTTGGAAGATATTTTCACGGGGTATAGAATTCTGAGTTGTCAGTTGTTTTTTCTTTCAGCACTTTAAAATTAATGTCACTCCATTGTGTTCTGGATTGCATGGTTTCTGATTTAGAGGTCTCCTATAATGCGTATCATTGTTCTCCTACATGTCATGTGTCATTTTTCTCTGGTTGTCTTCAAGATTTTCTTTTTTTCTCTTCCTGTCAAGCCATGATGGGATTGAACTTCCCTCCTCCCATTTGAGTGTAGGTAGGGCTAAGAAACTTGCTTTGGCCAAACTTGCTTTGGAATACAAGCAGAAAGTTCAAGGAACTTAGCACAATTGATCATATTTCCCGCTGCCATGGCAAGTAGCAACAATGTGTAAGATAGTGGTTGCAGATCTGGGTTCTGCTGTGAGGACAGAGTGGACTAGTGCCTCTAGCTTACCTAGCATGGACAAGTAGTATGCAATAAATACATTTTTTCACACTACTAAGATTTGAGGGATGTTCCTTATTGCAGCAGAAGCCAGCCTAGCCTGTCTAATAGACTATATCACTTTTCTTCAGATGAAATAAAGGGAATGAGAGATCTCAGTAATAAAAAGTCTTAGTTTCTAAACCTAACCCACTGACAATCACAAAGATGGAGGGGGAGCAGGAGGAAGATACAGTAGAATAAAAGGAAATACACATGCAACCAATCCTACAGAAATCCCATAGACCCCTACCTCATCTTGCAAACAGCAATAGCACTGTTGGGTAATTAAGATGCATATGCCACCTGACATTAAGCAGCCTTTTGTGAACTGTTAATTAAGATTTAATCAGTCACATATTTTATTCTTACTGAATTAGAAGATTACTGTTAACTCCTGGCGGGGTTCCATTACTCCCTGTTGAAGGAAATCAATGTATCCCAACATAATTTAATAAGAAGCTGGTACCAGAGTGAAAATAGGCTGGGGAGACATTATCTTGACATTTTAGGTAATTCTGTAAGTCCAGCAAAAGAGGAGTGATTGACAAAGTCATTATTTCTTCTACCAAGGGATAGAAAGCACATTTATGACAATGAATTAAATTTTGGTGGTGGGAAAACATGGTGAGAATTAAGAATGGGGTTGATGCAGTGCCCATTCACCACTTTGTGTGTGGCATTTGAACATGGCTTGTCCATCATGGAATTTGCATGCCTGCTTTGGAGGAGAAAAATGACCACAACAGAGCAGGGGTGGATAAACATGGGCTGGTAGTAGTGGGATGCTTGTTTGCAAGGTGTTTTTAGTTTGTGTGTGGTGAGGGCATTTGTAGGAGGTCTGCTTGTTTGCAAGGTGTTTTCAGGTTGGGTCTGGTGAGGACAGCCGTTTGCAGGATGTCTGCTGCTTGGCAGTGCAACAGGCACTTAATACATATATGTTGAATGGAGCTGAATGTGCCTTCAGAGAATATTAGGTGTTCCCTCACTAAGATAAGTAAGATCTGCAGAAGTGCCGTTAACTGTGCCACATGTCCTCTCCACATTGAAGCCATTCCTTAGGCCCATTTAAAAATGCAAAAGGAGATAATGGTCAGTAGTTTATTTATTGGCAAACTACTATATTAGATATTTTCTTTTTATGATGTTGTATTGGAGGATTATGGCAAGGCTGAGCTCTGGCTGTAGGTGGTGTCTAGGAGTGAGGCAGGTGGGCTCTCAGGTATGTTTGGCACAAAGGGTGGGGGCAAAAAGAAAAATCCCAGGAGAAGGTGGGGAACCAAGGGCATAGTGTGAACATCAGGTACAGCATGATCAAGCCAAAGGGTAATGACTGAGTGAGGTCAGGAAAGACCAAATCATTGGGGACAGAACAGAGGCCAGAAGATGAATCAGGAGAGATTTTTGCTTCTGTTAAAATGAGGGGCTGGCGGAGAGAGAGGAGAGGAAAGAGGAGAGGAGGAAAAGGGAGGGGAGGGGAGGGGCAGGGAGAAGATTGGAGAGGAGGGGAGGGGAGGGGCAGAGAGAAGATTGGAGAAGGGGGGAGGGGAGGAGAAGGGAGAAGAAGAGAGAAGAGGGACTGTGAGGAGGTGCTTGGCTCTTGCCTTGTAAGGAATTTGTACAGGGTAAGGATGGGTTCCTACACCCCCATCCCTCCTTCCCTCTTCTCTCCTTTTTACCCATCCTTCCACCCTTTCTTTCATGACTTTTTCCTTCCTCAACACTATTTATGGAGAATTCACAGTAGTACTGCGTCACTCTTAGCAAAGAAGAAAGAGCCCAGTCTATGGAAGAGACACAAAACTCAATTATTCAGCATCATAAGCAAATATAATAGTATGGGGAGCAGGCAGATAGGAACATCTAGCTGAGATCTGTGTCAGTTTGGGCCAGAGAGAACGAGGTAGTGAGACACCCCAAGGGAAACTAACCTCATGGGCCCTGGAGAACCAGCTACTGGAGCCCTGCTGGTTTCTCAGGGTGCATCTTGATTCTCAAGCACAATAGGCAGAATTTCTAGGAGGGATGACCACACCCCTGGTCACTGAAGCCTATGAATGTGGTGAGTTAGCCCTCCTGTGGCTGTGTTCTGTTGTCTGACAAGGTTCCCAGGGGACTTAATTTAATCCAGTGAGCCCTTAAAAGCTGAGAACTTTTCTGGCTGGTGGCAGAAGGGGGAGCCAGAGTGTGAGAAGGACTGGAAGTGCTGCTGCTGGTTTGAAGGTGAAGAGGGCCACATGAGAACTAATGAGTGGCTTCTGGGAGCAGCAAGAGACTCCCGGCCAACAGCTTCCACGAACTGAGTACCTCAGTTTACAGCCACCAGGAATGACAGCCTGCATGATCTTCCAGTTCCTCCAGATCAGAGCCCAGGTCAACTAATACTGTGACTTTGGCCTGGGAAACCCTGAGCAAAGAGCCCAGAAAGTGCCCTGGACTTCCAATATGGGAACTGATGAATGAGTACTGTTTAAGCCGCCAAGATCGTGGGCATTTATTATGCAGTAATAGCAAACTAATACACTGGGCCTGACTTGACCAGAGTCACACCTAAAGCTGCATAATACAAAGCCAGATTGAGGTCAACAGGTAGATTTAAACAAATAAGGTGGGTTTTATGTTCTGTCTTTAGTTAACATGGCTTGGATGTCAAAAGTAACCAGGAAATAATAAGAAAAATAGAAACAACCCCACATGCATATTTCCATTCTGTTGAGACATTTAAAAATGACACTGAAGCCTGGCTAGCCATGGCTCAGTGGGTGAACGTCAACCTATGAACCAGGAAGCACATGCCTAAATTGTGGGCATGATCCCTAGTGGGAATGTGCTGGAGGCAACCAATCAATGATTCTCTCTCATCAATGATATTTCTAACTCTCTCTTCTTCTCTCTGCCTCTCTGAAATCAATGAAAATATATTAAAAAAATAAAAATGATACTGGAGGTTTTTATGAATATGCTAGAAGCCCAGTGCATGATTTTTTGTGCACTCCAGGGGAGGGAGGAGGAAACCACTCAGCCCAGCCTGCCCCCTTTAGCAGTCAGGGAGCCTCAGGGGATGTCTGATTAATGGCTTAGGCCCGCTCCCTCTAGGAGGGTCATTCTTAGCCTTGCCATAGCTTGTGGCTGAGCAGCACTCTCTCTGTAGTACTGCACTGACCACCAGGGGGCAGCTCCTCTATTGAGCACCTGCCCCCTAGTGGTCAGTGTGCATCATGCAACTGGCTGTTCTGCTGTTTAATTGATTTGCATATTACTCTTTTATTATATAGGATAATTATTTTATACACACACACACACACACACACACACACACACCTCATAAGATATTGTATCTATCTTATATGAAAAGAAAATAGGATTCTACACAGAAAACAGCCTGAATTTGGCTTCTGAATCCTGCACTATCCACTCTTGTGTTGAATGGCTGCTGGGCCTGGGGGCAGCGGTGTGCAAGTGTGAGCCCCAGAAAAAAGCTCAGAATATAGTGGGTTCTGGGAGTGAAAGCTGATATAGTGGGTTCTGGGAGTGAAAGCTGAGTGAGTTTCTTTGCATCTGTGAGCCTGAGAAGAAAAATACCCACCCATCTAAGAGGGCTTGGGGAATAGCAGACATAAAAAGAGAATCAGGCAGATTTGATTCTATATTAAAAAGAACATTTGAATGGCAAAATGTCATAATGTCAGTAGATGAATAATAGACTTGGAAAATATTATGCAAAGAATATGTAAAGAAATCTTGCAAGTTATCCAGATGAGCTGAGGAAACCAAACAGAAATATGGGTAGGCAGAGGCTGTTGACAGGTGAGCAAATGCAAATGGCCCACAAACACAGAAAAGCTTGCTTGCAGTCAGTGATTCGAAAACCAAAGCCCAATATCAGTTTATGTCTTTCCGAATATCCAGAATATAAAACAGTCATAATGCCTGCTGCCTGTGGGAATACAGAGGAAAGGATGTCCATACACTGGTAGGAAGGGTTTTCTTGAAAAGCAATCTGCTGGTAGCTATCCATTAAACTTAAAATACACAAATCTCTTGACTGAGTTGTCTTACTCCTGGAAATCTATCTAGCCCATGGAGCTGAAAGCATAAGTGAGCAAGAATAAATGACCAAGGATGTTTAATGTGGCATTGTTTGGAAAGGCAGAGAGGGAGAGGGAGAGAAAAGAAGGCAGGGAGGGAGCAAGCGAGAGACAGAGGAGGGAAAGACAGAGGGAGGTGAGGGAAGAAGAGAGAGGGAAGGCGAGAGATGGAGAGAGATGGAGAGAGAGAGAGAGAGAGAGAGAGAGAGAGAGAGAGAGAGAGAGAGAGAGAGAGAGAGAGGAGAGAGAGAGAGAGAGAGAGGAGAGAAACAAAGTAATGATCATCTATAAGAGGAATGGTTAATTAATGAATTAATTAGGGATACTTTTCTGCCATTAAAAGAATGAATCAGAGAAATACCAATTGTGTTGAAGGGTTATCCAAGAAGTATTGTTGTCTGTGCCTATGAGTTGTTGTTTTTTCTTATCCCAAGCGCGCCCCCCCCCCCCCCCAATCATCCTTCCCTCCTATAGTGTCAGTCTGTTCTCTATATCTGAGCCTGTTTCTATTTTGTTTGTTAGCTTATTTTGTTCATCAGATTCCACATATAAGTGAAATTATATGGTACTTGTCTTTCTCTGACTATGCTAAGTGAAATACATTAAATTCTTATATGATGAAGCCTCGTGTAATATTCACTCAGCCCTGTAACATGATGTGGGCGGCCACAGCCAAGTGCTGAACAGGATAATTGTTCTCATCGAGAGAGAGAGAGAGAGAGAGAGAGAGAGAGAGAGAGAGAGAGAGAGAGAGAAGAAGAAGAGGAGGAGGAGAAAGGGGATGGGAGGAGAAGAAAGGGCAGGAGGAGGAAGAGGAGGCAGCAGTGGGTGGGGGGGAGGAGGAGTTGCATCTTTTAACAAAACTTTTTATTTTGAAATAATTCTAGACTTTCAGAAAGGTGAAAGATTATTAAATGGAGTGTGGACTCCAGCTTTCCCCAGTGGCAACATCTTATATAACTACAGCATAATGTCACAACCAGACACTGACATTGTACAATACAGACCCTATGCAGTTTTCTCCAGTTTTTATAGGCCCTCATGTGTTTGAGTATGTGTGTGTGTGTGTGTGTGTGTGTGTGTGTGTGTAGTTCTATGCAGTTTTCTCCCACGTATCCATTACCATGATTAAGATACAAAATGGCTCCATCACTACAAAGGGGCTACCCTTTATCCTGTCCCCACCCTGTCCTATAGGGAGCACTTCGGGAGCAGAACCCTCAGTACCCATCCTGTGGCTTTTGCTGCCTCTCTGTGCCCAGAGGTGGCTCATTCTATTCAGTGCCACTGTCCGTTTGACACAATACCTCCCTTTACCGATTCATTCTGCTGTTTGCTCTGCCCCTTCCCTTGACGATTGTGGCTTTGACCAGCTTCTAGACTCATCCTGTGAAATTGACTCTTTTCATAAATCTTTCCTGCCCCGTTTCGGGCTGGATCTGCCTGATCTTGGCAGGAAGGGCTCTTGTCATCTGCAGCTACGAGGCCTGGCTCTTTCAGACCAGGCATCGTCTTTTGTTCAAGCATCTCACAGTCATTTAGAAAATAAAACGCGTTTCTCTGACAACCCTGAGAAGTTTCCTAGGTGTTATTACTCAAAGCCAGGGCTCTACAATTCCCATTTCTCAGGCAATTTAAGGAAAAAGAAGGAGAATCAACCAACCCTCACTGTCCTGGGGACCCCTATGGCTCTTTGTCCTTATCTGGCACTGGTCCACTGGCCACTCTTTAGCTTTATGCATTTGCTTGTTCTTTGGTCTGCCCCCTCACTTCCCCCACTGTGAGTCTTTTACATAGGAGGCAGTCAATGCATATTCTCTAATTGCTGAGCACCTAGAGAACTCAGAATTCTCTCTCTCTCTCTCTCTCTCTCTCTCTCTCTCTCTCTCTCTCTCTCTCTCTTCTTTCTAATTTGTTAACTTTCTTAGCACCGTGGTAAAGGCTCAGTGAATATTTGCTGAACTGCATTGAAAGCCCCACCCAATTTTAGCCAAATAGTATTTATTATAACTTGTCCATGCAAGTCCCCATTATCCAGAGTTAATGAAGAGCTGTGTCATTTATCACTGCTGTGTGCAGGAACAAGACTGGGCTGGCTGTATAGCCTTGAGCAATTTATGTCGTCCTTCTGACCCCATGTGCAAGATGGGGATGATAGTGTTGTGTGAGGTAAAGGGAGAAGATTGACCAAGTACCCAGCACTCAGGATTTTGATAATCGGCTGGCCTGTTACTTTCCCCTCCAGGCTGGTCCTATTGCAGGTGGGGTTCCCTGGGAAGCTAACAGGAGATTAGCATTATCAGGATCAACACATGTGAAGGGGAAGCCGGAAGTGGATCTTGGCAGGGGGAGAAGGTGGGCTGTAGTGCAGTCTAGACCGAGGTTTCTGTTGGGTGCTCTGAAGCTGGGTTGAAGCTTGAGAGGTGTCCCACATGGGTAAGGTGACCATATGTCCCGCTATTGGCGGGACAGTCCTGATTTTTAACAATTTGTCCCGCGTCCCGCGATGTTTTAAAAAAAGTCCTGATTTTTGGAAAGATTAACCTTACACATGGGTGCCAGAAGCCTGGCTCTTATAACTTCATAACCTAGCCAGACCTTTGGCAAGCTGGGCCTACCCACTGAGGCAGTCCATCTCAGGGAGCAAGACACTCGGTACTGAAGGAAGATTTGGGGGTGCATCACAAGGCTTACCTGGCTCTTGCAGTGGAAGACAGGGAGGACCTTTTACTTTAGCTTTCAATGAGGCAATTTGTAGGGTGCTTCTTAAGCTTTTTTTCTTTTCTTTTTTTTTTCCTGAAGACAAAAGTGATGATATAAATGGGTGCTTTTAAAAAATACATATTTAAAAAAAATACACATTTTTATTGATTTCAGAGAGAAAGCGAGAGGGAGAGAGGGAAACATTAATGATGGGAAAGAATCATTGATCTGCTGTCTCCTGCACACCCCCTACTGGGCATTGACCCACAAACTGGACATATGCCCTGGACCCAGAATTAAACCACGATGCTCAATCACTGAGTCACACTGGCTGGGCTAAATGAGTGCTTTAGACATAAATATATCTAGGCTTCGATTGTGAAGCCTTAGGGCTACACAAAATAGCTTTTTGGCCTCTGCCCTGAGTTCCTGGCACTTGAAGGCAGATGGCTTCAGAATGGTTCTTTATGCTCTCAAGTGGGATTACAAATCAGTTTAATAGAGTCTGCCAGTTCAAGCCAATTGCTCACAGTTGCCTGAATCTCTGTGTGAAGGAGTCTGTGCTACTATCTAGATTGAACAGGAAAAGCACCAGGATTGATTAGTAATGTCTGCCAATGTTCAGGACACAGAAGAGCTAGTGGACATGCTATTCTGGGTGTGTACTTCTTCAATCACCATGTTTTTAGGAACCCCAAACCAGTTCTGGAGAAAACTGCTGGTGAAGGGAATTTGATACTTCCCAACTGAATTCCTTCCCCTCCTCTCTGTCCAGGACTCCAAAGTCTTTGACTGTTATTCAGGGAGATTTAGCAACATGTGGCATCTGCTGAGGCTGTCTGTGTTCTGCTGCTTGATTTGTCTACAGATTTGGTTAAAATACTCCTGAGCAATGCTTTTGCTTTTCCTAAATGTTAGATGAGTGTTCCACATCATAGTAGGAAGAATGATTTATTACGTATTGGTGTGTTTTAATTAATAAAATAACATTTTGGCTGTTCATTTTATTTATAATATATTTAGATAATTAATAAATAGTTATAGGCTATAATAATAATAGTTAACTATTTAATACATGCCTGATATATGTAGGCAATTTATATCCCTTAACTCTTTCAACCTCATCTTAACTGGTTTACCAAAAGGAAAATTGAAGCCCAGAGAGGTTAGGTAACTTTCTGGAGCTCACACAGCAGATATTTTCTATTCCAATGCTCATGCTCTTTGCACTAGGCCACACTGCCTCCTTGGGGCCTTCCAGACTTTTATTTTCATGTTCTTTCACTATACTAACATTCCTTCCAGGAGTGTTAGGGTGTTTCTAATTACTCCACAGGGAAGGGGAACAAGAGATGGATGATCAGAGAAGCTCCCAAACAATTGCTACTGTTTGGTGCCCACAGTCTCATTCCTGATCTTTGTGACTCTTGAGCTGTGCAGACACAGTAGGTAATCAGACAGCACCTTGGGTGCCTTAGGACTCTGGTTGCAATTACAGGTACAGATCGTGGCAGCCTAATGGAAGAACGGGATTTGTTGTGACCACAGGGCATCTGCAGAACCTGAGGTCAGGAGTCAGCTGGGCCTTAGGAGCTCCCAGGACTGCAGACCCCCTCTTTCTCTGTCTGGCCTCTCTGCCTCTCTGCGCACGGAGCACATTGTCCTCTCTTGAGAAGGCTGGCTCACTTTTCTTCCCTGTCTGTAGGCAGGAAATGATGCCTCCAGCAGCTCTCTAGTCATGCAACCTCTATTCAAGAGAGGAGTAGAAACACAGAACTCTTGCTTCAAATTCCCAGCGAAGGAATCTGGTTGGCTCAGGTGAGAAAACATCTGTGGTCAGGAAAGTGGCTTGATGTTGTAAACATGTGGCTGATCCTGTGTGTGGGAGATGGATTTTACCATAGTCCTTTAAAAAAGGATGGAAAAGAAGCAACAAAATTCAGTCAAAAGTCCAAGATACTATTAGGTCGATATGAAACTTGGGCTGTTTTCTAAGCCCGCAACTAACTTGTTATGTGGTTTTACAAAGCAGCTTAATCTATCTGGTAGGTAGAAATAACTAACATAATGCTGAGCTCTTACCATTGCTCTGACATTTTTTTTTGGCAGTTCCAGGGATCAGGAGGCAAGGGGGCAGGGGAAGGAAGGAGACAAAGGCACAGAGAGGTTAAGCAACTCACTCAATACCTCACAGTTAGTAAGTGGTGGGGCTGGGAATTGAACTCAGGCAGTCTTAGGCCAGAGTCCTTTTGCCAAATAATGTACCTTACTCCCTGCTGTGTAGGAAATGAGGATAGAAGATGGGGGTGATAATCTTGATAATATCAACACCCCAGGAACCTAGCTGAATGAATCTTGGAAAAAATCCCTCAGATAGTGACCTGCAGTGAAAATGTGCTTTGCTCAGTGGCGTTGACTGCAGCATGGACCAGCCATTTCCCTAGGCATAAGCCAAGGACCACCTGCCCAGCAAGTCTGGGGGGTGACAGGAATGGTCTGCCCTGGAGTGCCCTGCTCTGCTGGCTGCGTGTCCATTCTGCATACAAGGCACCAAGTCCCATGAAGTCACTGTGATCCCTTTCTTGGGCATCCATCAGATACTTAAAGTTCTGATGGCGCTTTTCAATATAGAGAGTAAGAGGTGTGCATCTCTCTGTACCAAATCAGGACTGCAAAAAGCAATGAGAATTTTCTAAAAATACAGACTGTGCAAAATCCCATTTCATGGCAATTCAAGATGTCTTCAGGTTTGTTGGCACCACATCAAACAGGTTGGGGTTTGGACGGACTGTCCCAGGTCCAGTTTTGCCTTTTCTCCCATGAGATGATGGCATGAAACATCCTTTTCTCCCTCCTGGTGACTTTACCTCCCACTAAATGATGTTTTGAAATGGTTTGTTCATGTCTTCTTTCCGTGAAGGAGCATCCTTTCCACGGGGATCCATCTGATCCATTCTGATTTCTCACGCAGTGTTGTGCACACAGTAGACACTGCAAACCTCGAACGAATGTGTAAAGGGATGAAATATCTCTTTGCTAGCCAAGTGAGATTAGCTTTCTATCTTGATGCTTTTTCCTGCAGTCACTAAGTCTCTCTCTCTCTCTCTCTCTCTCTCTCTCTCTCTCTCTCTCTCTCTCTCTCTCTCTCTCCTTTCTCTCTGATGAAATATTGATGAGTGAAGGGTGGTCAGTCTTTAAAAAGGTGCTGTGGTTGGATCTCACATTTCTTTATAAAATTGCTTCTTGGAATTCCAAGTAAAATGTTCTTTCCCACCTTGGCCAGTTGGTTGGGTATCATCTGAAAGGTTTCTTGTTTGATTCCCAGTCAGGGCACATGCCCAGGTTTCAGGCAAAATCCCTGGTGGGGGGCATGCATGAGGCAGCCGATTGATGTTTTGCTCTCATATCGATGTTTCTCTTTCTCCCTCCCCCTTCCTCTCTTTCTAAAAATCAATTAAAAAATTGTAAAAAAACCATCTCTCCTTTGGCTCTTAATATGAAGTGCTTTCAGTTACAAGCTTTTCTGGGGACAGAGTTGACACTCACAGACCATCGTTGTTTTTCCTCATTGTCACACCTGAGCCACCCATCCCATGTAAGAATCTGCAGGTGGGCTCAAGAGAAAAGGGGGTCCAGGGTGCACAGTCTCCATGTTTTCTGCACTGGATCTCCAGACCTACTGAGTGACTGGTGCCCCTTACTGGCCAGAGTCCCAAATCTCTTGTTGCATTGATGACCTCCCAGGAAAGAGGACACAGTGATGTTCCTCATCAAAATGGGCACAATACAAGGTTAGCAGTGAGACGCCCTCGACTATGGTCCGACATCTCAGAAAGAGGGGTCACTTCCTTTCTCTTAGAATATGGGAAGTGGATCTGGCTAAGCAGGGCTGGGCAGGAGTGGGGAGAGTGCAGGACACGTGCCCACATGGAGCGTAAGTGTGTATGCTGTGACACTGACAATTTCACCTCTTCCAGCGATCTGGGAGCCTCCTGTGACCCCCAAAAGGAGGGCTTGTAAAGAGTCTGGTCAGCTCACTCCAGCTCTTAGAGGTATGCTTTTTGCTTCTCATAGAATTCCAAACCCCAGATCTCATGTCTACCGCCTCTCCCTGGGCCAGATGCACACCCTGAAGCTGGCTTGGCTTCCATTCACCCTGGAAGAAAGAGGAGGGCAAGTGGGATGCGAGGCTGGAGTGGAGGTAGTGCTGGTGAGAAGCAGGGAAACTTAAAACAAAACAAGCCTCCAAAATGAAATCCTTGGAGCCTCCTTGCTTTTTTAAAACTGATTTAACATTTAGGTGGAATTCAAAGACATGGTTTTCCCTAAAGTGAATTTGTTAACGGATGAAGAAAAACTAGTAATAACTGCAAACTCACCCATTCAGTTTCAGGGCACACCTGGACTTGGTCCCACCTGCTCTGAGAGAGCGTGCAGGGACCCACACCTTCACAGAATGTGTGCAGCACCCCTTAATTCCTCATCTGATTTGGGATGTCCATAAGCAGAAGGGTGGCTGGAAAACAATTTTTTTTTTAAAGGAATGAATAATTTAAATCCATCAGATAAAAGGACCAATTTCATTGAATCTAAAATGCCCAAATCATACTCAGTGTTTACAGCGGCTTCCAGGGTAGCTGTCAATAATGGAAGGGCTGTAAGAAGTGCCCTTGGGTCAGCATGGAGTCTCCTGCTGGATTCTCTCCAGGGATGCCAGGGATGATGCAAAAACAAGCCCCCACCCATGCCTTTTCTTGTTATTGAATTTTTGCTGGAGAAAGTAGCTGTTACCTGCTCAACACTGAGTCCTGTTTGCTACTTCTTCCTGTTCTTGCTCCAGGAGGAGACCAAGGAAACTCTGATTGATCCCAGGGGAGCGCTCACCAGCCAAGTGTTCCACATTTGCACACAGAGGTGTCCACTTGGGCAAGGTTACCATTAAATGGTCTTGTTGGGAGGTAGGATGGAGATCAGACCAGGTGGTTAACAAAGGACTGGACTCGTCCCAGGAGCCACTGCCATTCTGGTTTTACAAATGAGGAAACTGGTGCTCAGAGAGGATTGGCCAGTTGTCCAAAATTAAGCCTGAGTAAGTGGATTCAAATCCACAACACCGGCTGGTTCTATTCATCCCAGGATGCCTTATCACCCCAACTCTGTTCATGGTGCCTCCTGTGTTTTCTTGAATCTCACCTCAGAGTATATCATCCTCTCTCCCCTTTCCTGTCTTTCTGATGTGCCTGGGGCTGGCTGAGACCTGGAAAGTTGGAGCCCTTGAGTGGTGTATTAGGGTTCTCCAGAGAAACAGAGCCAGGGGGATATGTGTGTGTGTCTCCTCCCCTTTCTTTCTCCAGGTAGCTCTCTCTCTATATATATATATACACAAAAATATTTATTTTAAGAAATTGGCTCAGTGATTAAGGTGGCTGATAAATCCAAAATCTGCAGGGCGGGCTTTCAGGCGGGAGCCCCAAAGACCCAAATGCTACAGTTCCAGTCCAAAGGTGACTGCTGCAGAATTTTCTGTTGTTCTGGGGAGGTCAGTCTTATGTTCTAGCCAGGCCTTCAGCTGATTGTATGAAGCCCATCCTGTGAGGGAGGGCAATCTGCTTTACTCAAAGTCCAATGATTTAAATGTTGATCTCACCCAAAAGCAATGTTACAGAAACAACCAGAATAATGCCTGTTCACATATCTGTGACCTAGTCAAGTTACATAAAGTTAGCCATCACAAGAAGGGTCAGGTCAAGCTGGAAAGACCTTGGCCCTGAAGCTGCTGCCACTCATACCACACTGAAGTTTGGAGGAGGCTGTAGTGTTGATAGTTATGCTGCCTGGGTGGCTTTGCTTTTGTGGGCCCCAGGGGAGCCCTGGGAGTTACAAGGGGATTTTGGTGTGTATGTACACACGTGTGAGCCTACATGCATGGTCCATGACCACAAGCAGTGAGAGAGCTTACCTGAACTTTTCTCATTTTAAGCCAGAGAGATGTGAACCTGCCATTGTTTGCTTTCTGAAATGGTACACGATGCATCTCAAATGTCCAACACAGGCCCTGGCATGTAGTGGTTACTCATACCTGGTTGAATAAATGGATGATTCGATTCAGTAGCAAGTGTCCCTGACAGAGTGTCAGTCATTTATTCAACACTGATCGAGTGGGCACCTACTAAGTGCCAGATGCTGAGCTAAGCTAAGCATAGACACTCAACTGAGACTGGCTCCTGCCCTTGTGCTGGCTGCATTCTAGTAGGGAAAACACAGCAAAAGAAGTCATCAGGCAAATAAGTAATTACCTTTCATATGCACCTTAAAAGAAACAAATATGATGCTGAGATAGAGGGACCAAGAGAGCTGACTTTCGTCAGGGAGGTCTGGGAAGGCCTCTCGGAGGAGGTAACATTTAAGCTGAAACCTGGTGAAAAGTGTTCTAGACCCATGGTTGGCAGGCTGCGGCTCATGAGCCACATGCGGCTCTTTGGCCCCTTGAGTGTGGCTCTTCCACCAAATACCACGGCCTGGGTGAGTCTCTTTGAAGAAATGGCGTTAGAAGAAGTTTAAGTTAAAAAATTTGACTCTCAAAAGAAATTTCAATTGTTGATATTTGGCTCTGTCAACTAATAAGTTTATGGACCACTGTTCTAAACAGATGGGGGATTCAGAGATTGATTGATTTAAGAAATTGAATATAATGCAATGCATAACAATGTATAATGATATGCTTTTATTGGGAATGTAGCGAAGTTGGGGGCCATGTCCCCAGACAGAGCCACACGGAAGCCCCTTTCCTTGGACAGTCACTGTTTTGTTCACATGTTCATTTAACAGGTTGTCGCTATGACTGTCTCAGTGTAAGCAGCACAGGTTTCCTCTGGTCCAGGGCAGCAGCCCTCCAGTCTTAGGATTTTTAAACGGGAAGCTTTGGAGAGGGTCTATTCAACCTCAAAGGTGTTAGCACCCCCTGGCTCCGATGGAGAAGGGAACCAGGAAGGTTAGCCTGCACTGGACGGTTTTCCTCTGGCCTTGTCTGGCTCCCCAGCACTGTTTCCTTTTTTTCCTCCTTCATCCTCCCCAGCAGGAGCCTTTCATAATGATTTACCCACAGCATTCTCTCTGCTTAAGGCATAGACTCTAGAGAGCAGGGGCAGGGTTGGTGTGGCGCCTCTGGGCTCCTGGTCCACTCTCCCCCTCATCATGAGTCTGGGTCTTGGTGGTTTGTTGGGGTTCATCTGAATTGGGGTCACTTTTCCCCATGAATCTCCATGCTGCTCAGATGCTCAGGCCCCGGGCAGGACATAGCAGAAAATTAGTTTCTGATTGACTTGACATTTATAGAAGGTATAGCTCTGAAGTGGAAACGTACCTCAATCTCAACTACCTGGGGGTTTCCAGGAGGGTTTGGGGGGGACACATGGGGTCCTGGAGAGTGGTCTGAAGCATAGCTCAGGCAGACAACCTCTGATAAGGGTGGGATAGTTGTGTTTGCAGTGAGTGGTTCTACACTGAGCCCACTGGGATAAGGTGTGGGCAGCCACAAAGGCCTGGAAAATTCACCTCTGCCTCTGCCGGGCCCTTATCCTTCTTCAAAACTATCCCCAATTCGCCACTGTACTATCGTACTGTGGTTGATTGATTGGTTCAGTGAGCATCTATGGGCCATGTCCTATGCCAGGTGCTGGGGCAAAATCAGTGAATGAAACAGACCCAGATTCTGCCCCAGGAAGCAGACATCCCTGCTGAAGGTTTTCCTGGAAATTCTTCCTCTGAGGGCATCTGGGGCAGATTTCCACTGTGCTGATCATAGAGAGAGGCAGGGGGAAGGCTGTCACCATCTCAAAAACTTTGCATAATGAATTTAGGTTTTATGTTCACATTCACTCACTCATTTGGTGAGTATTTATTGAGCACCACATGTAGTCACCACCTTCTAGGAGGGGGGATAGAGTGAGGAAGGAAGTGGGAAGAAGCCGCTCTCCTCATGGAGCATTGAATGAGCAAGGAAGGCAGGTGTCCAGCAGATAATCACATAGTTCCTTACAGTTGTGACCACTGCTGTGCAGGGAACAGCAGAAGGAGGCAGGGCCTTACCTGGGCTTGGGAGTCAGGGGAGCATCTCAAAGAAAGTGATGCCTGAGGATAAATGGTGGTCAGCCAGGAACAATCCAAGGCGAGGACCCATGCACAGGTGCTGAGCTGGGAAGGAGCGTGGTGTTTGAGAGACAGTGGAAGGAAAGGTGGCCAGAGCACCATGACCAGGAGGCAAAGGGCTGGGCTGGGCAGGGGCTGGAGGGGCAGTGTATCCACATGGAAGGGGATTCCAAGATTCTGCCCAGGGCTCCAAGGCAAGCCCAGTGTCTGAGGGTATGCAGTCTGACTGTCAGGTAGGGTGACCCCAGGAATCCACATGTCGGAGCTCAGTGCCGGCCTTGCCTAGTTTTCACATATACGCAACATCATTTGCCTGTTTGTGAGGGAGAAATGATCAGACCAAATGTCCCATTTTATGGGAAATACTTTGCAACAACCCCTTTACTTCCATGACAAACAAACAGATAACACAACCCACATTTACCCATGGCATCAAAAGAAATCTTGCCTCATATAAAGGAGCAGTAAGAGGAGGCAATTTATAATAATAGGCACTTCAATATGTAAATGCTCAATTATGCTGGAGTACATGATATGAAGTAACAGCTCTCCAATCTAATTCTAATGGATTTTTTAGACTTAAGAGAAGGATGACAGCATCCAACTGGGTATTACTGATGCTCTCTCTTTGTAGTGTCATTTCAGGATGGGGGCTGCATCCAAATGCGTATAAGCATATACAAATGTGTAGGTACATTGAGATGCTTGGAGTGTGACATCTACTGAGGCTGATCTGTTGTTCTGGTAACTTGAATACCACAAGGTGTGTTGCTCTGGGTGACTTAATTTCCCCAAATGCTAAACAGGTCTTAGTGAAGTTTGAGTGACATGAAGTAGAATATTTCTTCCATTTATGGGTCTTTAACAGAATTTATTTCAACTGTGAAAATATTCTTGATATAGACATAAGGTTAAGATCATTCTAAATTGGCTTATCTATTATTATTATTTGCCACTGAGAATGTCTGGCAGGCCAGTTCTGAGTTGTGTGGCACAAGGGGAAGTGTGTAGGTATGTCCCTCACAATGAGGATGCATAACCTCTCTGCTTCCCAAATGCCAGTTGTGCCCCAGGACCAACCTGACAACCCAACTCATCCCCACAAATCTCAGAGCTCCCTCTAGGGGGCAGCAGTTTCCCTACAGAAGCCATTGTTCTAATAGGACTGGATGTGTTAATAAAAGGACTTCGGGGGAAGTAATTACAGATACAATTGGTTGACCTAAGGCCATGGTCGGCAAACTGCAACTTGTGAGCCACATGCAGCTCTTTGGCCCCTTGAGTGTGGCTCTTCCACAAAATACCACGGCCTGGGCGAGTCTATTTGAAGAAATGGCGTTAGAAGAAGTTTAAGTTTAAAAAATTTGGCTCTCAAAAGAAATTTCAATCATTGTACTGTTGATATTTGGCTCTGTTGACTAATGAGTTTGCTGACCACTGGCCTAGGGGCAGAGGTAAATTGTGGCTACAGTTGGTTCTTGGAGGTAGTGAGGATGTCTCTTTCAGACTGTGTGGCCTTGAACCTTTAGCCACAAGAACCTGTCGAAGGCCCATGGAGTCTCAGGTAGAGAGAAGGAACATGGGGATTTGTATTGGGAGGCCTGGTTGTCACAACCATTTGAAAGCTTTTGTGCCATAAATTTGTAAAACTCAATTTTGAAAGCATGGGACAGCATCAAATTGGCCTATAAAAATAAAAACATGGTTACAGTAAAAATGAGATGAACTGGGGAAAGGCAGACGCTCACTGCAAGGAGCCTGTCGTTGTCACTAATCAGATAAGTCACCATAATAGCCCTGGCGTGAAGCTCTCAGCGCGTCAAGCCTCTGTCGGCCCAGTAATTTAACTACAGGACACACCTGTGCTTACTGTCCATCCTTAGCCTTATCTATTAGTCTTTATTGGTGCTGGATTAAGTTAAGGGCTCCGCTTTTCTATAATTTTTAATTTTATGGTCTTAGCTTACAACTAGGGAGAATTTCTTTTAGCTTTCACTCTTTTTTTTTGCCTCTAGCAAACATAAACTGGCAAAACGAAAAGAATCACTTTGCTTTCTTCTGTTATCAGAGAGAACACAAAAGATCAGAGGGCGATGACTGTGCATGCAAGAGCCCAGGTTTATGGGCAGCCCCTAGTCAGCGATCAGTTAACACGATCTGCCATCCAGGTTAATGAGGTCTGTATCTTTCATTGCTTCCTTAGTTCTCTTGGATGGTTATGTCTGTGGAGATGTCGAAAAGAAACCTTGACTGCAGGCTATGTCATAGCAGAAGCATACTGCACTTTGGTTTTTGTGGTCTCCTCCTTCATGCTTTCTGCCCACCCTTTGCACTTCTTGCTGGGGGTGACTTTTAAGCCGGGTGCATTTGTATGCAATCACCCTGGCCAATTGCCAGGGCCTCGGGACACAGATTTTATGGTTGTAGCTAATGATGGCTGGAGGGGCATGTTTCCAGCCCTTGCTTGGAGATAGAATTATAGCTCCTAATGGCTGGTGTCTTTGGGAAGGACAGAGTTGCTGACCTCCAGTCTCTGGGAAAAGGGAGAGGCAGAGAGATGGAGAGATTAAAAAAAAAAGAGGGTGGATTTTAAAGATATCATCTATTTATTTCCTCCCGATTACAAAAATAGCGCAGGGTTTTATTGCACTCTTGGTTTTGTGTGTAGCATTTGCAGTGATTATAATGAATTAATGAATGAGTCATTTGCTGAATAACTGCCTTTTCCCTCTCCACAGTAATTTTCTCGGTGTATAGGGCTGTCTTGTCAACACCCCTTCCATCCCAAGCATCCAGCACAGTAGGTGCTCAATAAGTAGTTGTTGAGAATTTAGGAGACTGAAGATATTAGAAAAGAGAGGTTCTCGCCCTGGTAGCACATCGGAGTGACCAGGGGCATCTTCAGTTAGTCCTGGGCCCACCCAGACCAACCCAATAGAAATCTGAGCTGGAGGGTGGGACTCAGGCACCAGCATTTTGCAAAACTCCCAGCTGACTCCCAATTTGTAGGCAGGCAGAGAACTTCTGATGTATGTATGGCCTGCCAGCCATAGCTCCATTTCATTTTAAAATGGTGTTATTATTGTACAAATAAAGCATGCATGCACTATGCAATCAAGGAATGAAAATCAAAATTTTCTTGCACCCTCATCCTCAAACCCACACACTGGAGGCAACAATGTGGAACCACAACTTGGAGCCATTTCTGTGTTAAGTTCTTCCTATGACCACCCCCTCACCTCCAAATGGTGTACCAATATCCTTATTCTTAGTTGTCAATTTTAAATGCCATATCTATTGACCCTATCAATATGGACTCTAATAGATAAATATTTATTGACACGTAAGGAATTTAGCTCATTTGCAATACCTTCTTCTCTCCTTATCCTGATATTTGGTGGTTCTATCATTAACACTAGTTATTTTATTGGTTCCCTTTACACCTTTCAATAATGATCTTGGGCCTCTATTTTTCATTTCCTTTATATAGTGTATCTTGATTGTCTACTAAGAAAGACGAAAAAAAAAATATTAAGGCCATAGCACTTACCTCCATCTCTGCTCCTGCCATTAATTTTACATTATCAAGGTTTATCACATTTCTGTTTTCTCCTGCAACTGTCCTTGTCGTCCAAGATTGATTTTTAAAAAAATGAAAAAGCACTTATTGATATCATTATAGAACAAATAACACAATTGGTCTCAAGACAAGGAAAGGTCTGTTGACAGACACTGGTGTGGGTTTCCTCCACTGAGCGTGGATCTGTTTTTCCATCAGGCCTCACCTCTGAACTGGAGTGTGTGTATGTGTGTGTGTGTGTGTGTGTGTGTGTGTGTGTGTGTGTGTGTGTGTACTGGTAGGCTCTGCTTTAGGACATGCGGGAAGGAGCTGACAGGCAGGCTGCCTGTTCATGCTCTCCCCAATGGCAACATGAGTAAGGTCATCCTGAGGAACTCTCTCTTTCTGGAACTGCTGGATCTGCCTTAGGAAGATGGGTCAGCCTCCTTAGCAAACACCTTTCTAGTTCCAGTGCTCAGGTGAACTTCATCAATGCCTGTGGGGACACAGGGAGGATGCAGGAGGGCCACTCACTCTTTCCAGTTTTTAGCATCATCTTCATGCTTATTTTTGCTTCAATAAGATTTGGGGAGTAAGTGAAGGTAAACTTGTGTCCTCAAGCTGCTTTATTGAATGTTGTCTTTTTCTATGGCCAAAGCACTTAAATAATTGCTTTGTTACTTGCTTTTTAAAAATATCGCTAACTATTCTGTCACCTAATGTTTAGAGATCACGTGGCACTCTACTGTAAGGTGGGTGTACATAATTTCTTCAGCCAGCTCCCATTTCTGGTTGTGGCTGTGGTTATGAGTGGTGCTGCAATGATCAGCTCTGGGGCTTCCACCTGGGCACACACCTCCAATTATTTCCTTAAAAGTGCAAGCTCATTTGAGACCTCTGGTGTATGGCTCTAGACTACCCTTCATAGAGAAGCTTTTAGAACAGTGGATCTCAACCTTTCTAATGCCGTGACCCTTTAATACAGTTTCTCCTGTTGTGGTGACCCCCAATCATAAAATTATTTTCATTGCTTATTTCATAACTGTAATTTTGCTACTGTTATGAATTGTAATGTGAATATATGTGTTTTCCGATGGTTAGGTGACCCTGCGAGTGGTTCTCAACCTGTGGGTCACAGCCCACAGGTTGAGAACTGCTGCTGTAGAGCCTAAGGAACATACAACATGAGGAACTGTATTAAAGGGTCACGGCATTAGAAAGGTTGAGAACCACTGTTTCAGAGCTCACATCTAAGTAGAGAAACAAACTGAAAAGCTTATTTTCAGACTCAGAGCCAGTGGAAGCAGTCATGGAGCGGGGTGGGGGCTAGTGTCAGGCTGGGAGTGGCCCTAGGAGACCCTGTGCTTCCTTCCCTCCCTCCTTACCCAGGGAGAGGCTGCTCAAGGCCGATTGCTGCCAGGGAGCACTGGGACAGTGGCTGAGACTGAGGCTGGTCCAAGTTGTTTCTCTTCAATAAATAAGCCATTTGGTGCCCTTGGTTTCAAAGTGCAGGCACTGGTGCTGGTGGACTGGATTGGGGACCACCAAAAACCCAGGCCCAGAAATCTCAATCACTTTGCTTAGAAAGTGATTTATACTCACACAAAGCCTGGGCTTCTCTTCTCTAAGCTCTTTGCTTTCAGACCACATTATCAAGCAGCGCTTCTTTAGAGGAGATAAAGGAATCCTTAGAACTCATCTTTTTTTTTGTATCCAAGACAGGCCTCTATTCGACATATCAGAAGAGGATAGTTCTTTCAGATCACTTAAACTCTTTGAACTGAGTTTTTAATTTCATCCCAGGCCACGTCAATCCCCAGAGTCTTTTCTTCCACGTTGAATTTCTTGCCCTTGACATATACCTGCCCCCCTTACTGTGCTGTGTTGTGGAGAGGCTGAGGGACTGGCATTCTGATTGGCTAATCCTGATATCCAATGGCCACATTGCCCAGATTGTGGACTTTTACAAGTTGCTGTGGGAAAATGCAATGACTTAGAATTCCACGGTGACGAATGGAAATTCGTGGGTGGAAATATCATAGGCAAGAAATGGAAGGTAAGGCCGAAACCGGTTTGGCTCAGTGGTAGAGCGTCGGTCTGCGGACTGAAAGGTCCCGGGTTTGATTCCGGTTGGGGGCATGTATCTTGATTGCGGGCACATCCCCGGTAGGGGTGTGCAAGAGGCAGCTGGTCGATGTTTCTCTCTCATCGACGTTTCTAGCTCTCTATCTCTCTCCCTTACTCTCTGTAAAAAATCAATAAAATATATTAAAAAAAAGAAAGAAAAGAAATGGAAGGTAAGGCGTTGAAAGGCGCTCTTGAATTATGTCAGGAAATGCATAGGAACAGAATATAAAAAGCCAAAGTCAAAGTCACTCAGCTTAAAAGCAAACCATTATTTTTAAAAAGGTAATTTGCCATGTCTCTTTTGGGAAACAATTTGATCATATAGGTAAACTCTTCAATATATCGTTAACGTTAGTCCAGATGTTCTGAAAAATTACTCATAAGAAAATCATCCTACATGTCATAAAAGCTTTAAGAATAAAAATGTGCTCAGCGCTGTTACAATATTGCAAGCAATCTAAATATCTAATGGTAGGTGAACAGCTAAGGAACTTAAAGCCTACCCAATTGATGTCATTTTATGTAGTCATTAAAAATTCCGTTTTTAAGGACTATCATATAACACCAAAAACAGTGGTACTATGATTTCAACTAAAAACAAGACACACTGTTGTGTATATGTGGTATAAATCCAGCTCTGTTAAAAATAATTGGGCCTGGAAAAAGATATCAGAAGAAAGAATCCCCCCAGTGGCTGTGTTTGGATGATGGGGCTGTGAGTAATTATTCTGTGCTTTCTTAGGCTCTGTATTTTTCAAAATAATATTTCATATTAAAAAGAAACATTAGGAGAACCATTGCACTATACATTAGAAGCTCTAAGGCATGCCATTGTTCACTGGCTGTTGAACATTACATTTTCATTTTCCTTCTGGTGCAAATGGGTGACTATCCAAGAAGAAAGGGTCTGCCCATGTCACCATGTTGTAAAGGCACAGAAACACCTGCGAGTACTTCAGATCGATGAAAAATAAATGGGAGAGCTGAAGAAGTATTTGTGTGGAAGACTCATTATTCATCCACAACATTTGTTCATTTGTAGTTCAAATAAAACATTGCACTGATCTTTTCCTCTGGGAATATTACTCTTGTAATCACACGGAATGCAGTCATGGCAATCCCCCCTTATTAGTGGGAGATATCCTTCCAAGACCCCCAGTGGATGCCTGAAACCCCAGATAGTACTGAATTCTATATACACCATGCTTTTCCCCCCTCTACATACATACCTAATAAAGTTTAATACATTAGGTGCAGTAAGAGATCAGCAACAATAACAAAATAGAAAGAACAATTATAATAATATCTAATATATAAAAGGCCAGTGGCTGTAATTCCAGAACACCGGAATGACCAAATGACCGGTAACCAGGAAGTACATTGATGGGTCCCACAGGGTGTTGGGAAGCAGGAGGGACTCTGGGTCCCACAGCGGTGGTGAGTGGGACTCTGGGTCTCGCACAATTTCACTTGCTGTGCCTCTAGTACTGTTAATAAAAGTTGTGTGCTTGTGGTCTCTTTCTCAAAATATCTTATTGCACTGCACTCACCCTCCTTGTGGTGATGTGAGATGATACAAAGCCTGAATGAGGTGAATGACATAGGTAGGTGTTGTGACCTAGCGTTAGGCTACTGTCGACCTGATGACACAGCTCCTACGTGACAAATGGGTGGGGAGCACATACAACATGGATACTCTGGACAAAGGGACGATTCACATCCTGAGGGGGATGGAGTGGGATGGTATGAGATTTCCTCATGCTACTCAGAATGCCACACGATATAAAATGAATGAATTGCTTATTTGTAGAATTTCTCATTTAATATCTTTGGTCCATGGAACTGAAATCACAGAGAGAAAACCTGTGGATAAGGAGGCACTAGTGTACTGAAGAAACAGAGCTGGTAAAACTGAAGGAAGTAACACTTGGGGAAACCAAGCCACACTCATTACCCAGCCAATCTCCCAGGTTACCCTCTGATTTCTGGAAGTGTCTGGATAGTCAAAACAATGGTGGAAAAGAGGAGGATCTATTACTTGGACTCATTTCTTTATTCACTAAGTAATTATCAAGGATCTGCTATAATCCAGGCACTGGACATACACAAGTGGGCAGTATTGTAAGGCCTACAGTTTTCAGTGCTGCCCTGACATTTTTGGACTTTACAGGACCCTGAAGCCTTAATCAAAGACCCAAGAATTACCAAGGTTGTGCGAGGCCCCCGGCTCTTGTCAGATGTACCCACACCCAGTGGGAAAGGCTCCTCATCTGGCTAGTTCCCCCCACCAGACAGACCAGCTGCACACCTCCTAGTCCTTAACTGAACAGGCCTTTTGCCTGCCAACTTCTGAAATTATTCAAATAAGCCAATCACATCCTTTGATGGGAACTGAGGGGCACCTCATCCTCTTGTCATTATAGAGCCTGCAGCCCACAGCTCTGCTGGCTCACTTTGTTCCCCAAGTGCAATGCTGTGTGGTCAGTTCTGTCTGGTATGCGGATGCCTCTCCGCAGGCTGTGAGAGCATGTGGCTAATTACTGATGTCGATCTCACCAGCCCAATGCCCATGTCGTGTGTGCAGCCATATCCTGCCATTGAGGGTCAGGATCCCTCCTCACTAATGGGGTGAGTAGAAGGTGACCAGAATAATTAGAGAGGCAAGGTCTCCCTTGCTTTGGAGCTTGCATTTTAGTAGGGGTATGGAATGGAAAATAAGAAATCAATGAATAAACGTGTTAACTTCCAATTATACCAATATTGGGAAGGAAACAGAATGATGTGATAGGTGATCAGGGAGGATCTTTGAGGAGATGACATGGAGCTCAGCTTGCAGGTGAGAAGGAGCCAGCCTTGTGGACAGATGGAGATCAGCACACAAGTTGGGCTACTAAACTGTTTCCTCAGGGGTCAGGAGGAGAAGGATCTGACATGATCTGACCAGATACATGTGCTTCAGAAGCCATGAAGAAGTTGGACTTGATTTTTCATGTAATCAGAAATCACTGAAGGTTTTTAAGCAGGGAAGTTACATGATATGGCTAATATTTTTAAGAGAAATTTTTGGTACCTGGTGAATGATGTGGGAGAAAGGCTACTGCAGTCATTCCAATGGGGAATAGATAGCAGTGGTGTGGGTCAGATGGATGGACAAAATCAGTGGACGCAGGATATGTACCTTGGAGGTGGAACCAATAAAACTTGCTAATGAATTGGACTTGAGGAGTGAGGAAATGGATATAAGGATGTCTCTGAGGTTTTTGGTTTGGGTGACTGGGTAGAAAGTGGTGCCATATAACGAGATGACAAAGACAGGAAGAGGAGGATTTTGGAAAAGTGTCAGTTGAAATTGAGAGTTTGATTTAGATTTTGTACTATGCAAGTAAGTTTTGTGTGAAGATGTCAAGCTGGTGGCAGAAAATGCTATTATGTAGCTCAGGATAAATGTAGAAGTAAAGATATTAGTTTGGCTGTTACCACCATTTGATAGTTCTTAAATTGGTGGAATAATATGGGGATATGATAAAAAAAAATCCGCCTAGAACAAATGTCATGTTAGATACATTTGACTGTGTCAGTGGAATAATGAATAATAATAATACCACTTGAAGACAATGAAGAACTGTGCAAAGGCAATGACTATTTACACCATCATAATATTTGGGCCTCCCACAACCCTTGTAATTCTGGGGACTTGGTTGCTTTATTATTTCAGGCACAAAATCCCCTTTCCATCATATACTCCCATCCAAATTCCTTAGAGGACACCTGCCCTTCAACGTAGGTCTGTGCTTTAGAAAAAATCCTTGTTAAATATTGGAATATTGGAGAACAGAGATAAAGCTATGGAGATAAAATTATCTTTTGTTTTGTTGAAAAAATTTTCCACTGCATTATTTTAGCCTCAACCTAAAAGAAGTAGGGTCTCTAGGGTTTTTCTGACTTGCATGGCAGTTCAGAGAGTGCACAACATTCAATTTTTCCAGGAGCCTTTGGATGAGACCAGATTGGAACTCTCCGTGGCTCTGGGTAAACAGTCAATATTTTATCCTTGCAAAGTCTTGGAGTCTATGAGCAGCAGGACTGGCTGGAAGTGTAGTCTACTTGGCCAGGAATCACAAGACCAATGGATCTCCTTTCAAAAAAACTGAGTGTATGTTTTGTAAAATTTAGTTGGGCAGAGGTTAGGGGTAAGGGGACCTGATGAATGAATTCAAGGACAGTTATTTTAATTCCAAAGAAACAGATTGAGAGTCTCATGAGTCAGTTTCCAGACTAATTCACTTGTTAATTAGTGGAAGCTGTTGAGGCCCAAAGAAGTTAAGATATTTTCAAAGGTCCCTCAGCTGGTTAGGTTACATTTTTCTGACTTTTCTTTTCATATGCCTCCCAGGCACCAAGTTTCTCTTTGCTCCTTATGTATGCATGCATACCTATATGGATGTAGGTTTTCAAGAACCAATTGAACGTGAAAATTAAGCTTTGTCTCCAGGATTGTGGTGTCTTGACTTGGGCCATTGTTTTGGCCTAGAATATTGTTGTTTTGGATTATTCTGACTGTGTCCAGAACCACAAGAAAAAATCAGGTAATGGGTCTCTAGTTAAATGACATGAGTAATTTCAATCTCACATTTATCTATTCTTGTAGGTAGAGCTGTGAGGATTCATTAATTGATTCATTTGTTCATTAGATTTTCTACAATGGCCCTGGCTCTAGGTTTGGTATTGGGGATATACAGAGATAAGACACCGACCTTGACCTTAAGAAACTACTCATATCGCTAAGGAGATGAACATGTAATCAGCAGGTACACTACCGAGAAAGAGAAGTGCTTTGATAGAGGTAGTCAGGGAATGCACAATAAGGTACTTATTAGTAACTCAGAACTGGAGGTTCAAACGAGGAAAGCTTCCTTATCTGAGACTGGAAATTAAAGCGTGACTTAGTGGGGTCATATTCAAGAAGGAGTGTGGAAAGGATGTTCCATCTGGGCAAATAACATTGCAAAAGGATGCAGCATGTTAAAGGAACTGCAAGCCATTCGGCATGACTGGAGAACTACTGTTATGTAGGTTCCCTAGGAGACTGGAATTCAACTTGTGTAAATGTCCTACCACAAAAAAAGTCATAGACCAATCCATAGACCTCAAAGCAAGAACAGTGGGTTTGTGTCTTATCTGAATATTTGGAATTTAATTTTTCAAGTAGAGTTAAAAAATAAAAAAGCTGGAGTCAGAATCAGAGCTGGAGCTGGAGAGGGAGGCAGGACCAGACCATGAGGCAAAGAGTTTGGACCCTGACTGAGTGGTCTGGGAAGCCAAAAAGGGATGCAGGCTCCACAAAGAAAGGCATGAGAGCAATTGGTCTTTTCTGTACATAGCAAAGCCCTCTCTGGTGGCTGTGGGGAGAATTGCAGGACATTCAAAGGCGATGACTCAGCCAACTGTTGATGTGATGATGAAAACCCAGACTGGGCATGGCAGTGTGAACAGAAAAACCAAGTAACAAGGGAAGCGAGGACAGCTATGCTTCTAGGAAAACGTGCATCTCTTTAAAACTAAGTGGCTTTGCAGAGTGTAAATGACAACAGTTGTGTCTGTTTCTAGCTCTCACTGAGCCCTACTAGGTGCTCGCTCTTGGCCAAGCACCTTATGTGTAATTTTCTCACTAACCATCCTAGGAAGTAGGTTCTATCATTACTTCCTGTGGCAGGTTAACTAGTGTGCCTCAAAGTTCATATCCACATGGAACCTTGGAGTAACCTTATTTGGAAGAAGGGTCTTTGGAGATGTAATTAGTTAAGGATTTGGAGATGAAATCATCCTGGATTTAGGGTTCACCCAACTCCTAGAAGAGGAGAGGACACACAGACAGAGAAGCAGGATTGGTGTGATGCTGGAGCCACCAGAAACTAGAAGAGGCAGGAAAGCCTTCTCTCCTAGAACCTTCAGAGGGAGCATGGCTCCATCAATGCCTTGATTTTGGACTCTGGCCTCCAGACCTGTGCTAGATTAAATTTCAACTTACTCGGTGATAACTTGTCAGGGCAGTCCTAGGAAACTAGTATACTAATGCCTGTTGAAGAGTTGGGAAAAACCCAACTAATGCTTAGTGAGGCTGGCTCTAAGCCTGATGTCACCCAAACTAAGAAATGGCAGAGAAGGATTTTGACTTCACCATGTGACTTGCAGTCTGCGATCTTAACCTCTCTGATCTTTGTGCCCCTTCCCCCCATAATAGCTAATATTTTTTGAGCGCTGTCTCTGGATGAGGTACCATCTTAAGCATTTTGCTTTGATGATTTCATCTATCTTGAAGATTATCTTGAAAGAGATAAGTTCATTAGAAAATATAGATGGGGCTGTCTCTGTTTTGAAGGGCAGTAAACCATTTTTAAGGGCCTGGATTTACTCTTCAGTGTGTCCCTGACATCTCATTTGCCGAATGGAGATTTTTCCATCTTGAGCGAGCTAAGCAGAATGAGAGGAAGTGTCAAGCATGTCAACCAGCCACTCATGAAATATTTCATCTTGTAATACATTAATAGAGAAAACCGAGGTGATTTCCAGCCCATTCCAGTAAATTGGTTTTAGCACTAATGAACTGTTCTGTTTGAGCAGAGTGTTAGTGACAAAACGCTGATGTTAATAGTGACACTGAGGCATTTGAAACTCCATCCAACATTATAATCTCAAAATAAAAGGCTGGGAAATTGCTGTTCTATTAATTAACATAGGTTGTCTGATCAATGTTTTCAATTGGTAGCAAATTAGAGTATGAGTTTCCAGCATGGCAAATTTGCAAATTGGCTGTCTTGCTACCTGTTCCTCCTGATGACCTCATTCCAACATTTATATTCAGATCTCATGGCTCACGGCTTCAGCAGTCAGCGCATCATAAATTTCACCCGGTTCCTCTGGCTGAATTTCAAGCATGCGGACCATGTGCTAACAGCAAGAATGATCGGAAAGACAGTTGTAGACAAACAGAGTATGAAGAAAATCATTCTTATTGGAGGATGTGGCAGGAGCAATTTTCCTGTGTGCTAGGCAGACATCAGCTCTGCACTGCTGGCCAGAAATAAAGCTCACTCCACGGATGAGCTGTGATGCGGGGAGAAGGAGGGTACCTGCCCTAGCCTCCCCACCAACCTAGATGTTTCAGGATCTCAGGGCCAAATGCCCATGGAGCTAGCAGCCTGGATGCACAAAATGGCCAGAGTGAGGTTTTGCAAATTAGAAGGTAGGACTGAGCAGAGGGAGGAGTAAGGTGAACAGCAGCCACTGCTCATGGAGTGTTCAAGTATGCCAGGTGCTGTGCGAATCTCATTTCATTCTATCACAGCCTCAGGATGAAGGCATGAAGTTGAACCATATGGAATTGCTGTTCTTGTAGGTCAAAAAGAGCTGAATGTTGGCACTTTTGTAATGAAGTTGAAGATAATTGCCAAAGATCACTTGCTTAGGAAGGTCACAGTGGCTCAGGGAAGCAATAACCCATCCCTCCTCCTTCTCCCTCTCCTCCTTCCCCTTCTCCACCCTCTCCTCTTTTTCTTCTGGTGGGCTTTGTCAGGGGGGTGGATGATCAGATTTGTACTCCAAAGACCTCTCTCTGGTTACTCTGGTAGCCATTGGACATGTGTCGGAGGGGACCAGGATGGATTCCTGGAGTCTCTTTACAATAGTCCAAATAGAGTGATGTGGTGGCTTAGACTAAAGTGATAACAGAGCAGGTGTGGAGAAGGGGGCTCATCTGAAAAACACTTAGGAGTAAGAATCCACAAGACATGGTGTTTGTTGGAAGTGCCCCAGCTCTTGGTATTTCTGTTTCCTATGTGCTTGTAACATCTCCTACGTGCCCTTTGCTGCGTGGATTTCCCCTGACTGTAGCTCCCTGAGGGTGGCATTCACATCGCTTATTTATGGCTGTCCCTAAAACCAGCATGGTGCCTGACACTTAGTAGGCAATCAGTATTTGTTGGATAAATGAAAGAATTCAAAACAAGCAACCAGTTACCATCTCCAATCCTTCCTGCAGTAGCTATTCTCCATGTCTGCAGATTATGGATTTCCTGATAGTCAGGGTGGAGAAATAATATCCATGATCCACCCTGCACTCATCTCTCAATTTCTGCAGTATCGTCTCAGCTACCCTGGTAGACTATGTTGGATTAACAGCCTGTTTTTCGATGTTCACATTTGTGACATGTCTTCATCTATTTAACTCAGCTAGTTCAGACCATTTCCATGAAAATATTCTGAACTAATTAATATGGAACAGTCTGACCAGTACAAAATGCTGAATTACCTTTAAACAGGGGAAATTTTGTCATTGGCAAAATAAAACATCTTTCCTCCGAGTTTCTTTCTTTTTTTTTTTTTTTCCTTCTCTTTTCTTTTTTAAAAACAACAGGTATTTTTTGAGTAGGGTGAGGAGTAAAAAGAACATTTAGCTTGAAGAATCTTTATTGCCCTAACAAGTAAAAGACCCTTAAACAATCACATTGATTTTTGCTGATGGATGTAAAGGGTTTTGAAGTAAATTCTTACACTGGGCAAGACACACTTGGCTATGCCAGGATTATACTGCACCCTTGTAAGACATTAATAGGAAATGAAGGAAGATGAATTTTGCCACGGAAGTAACAATTCCAACTGATAAATTGTATCAGGGGGACAATAGATGTTGAGTAACTGACACTTGAGTGGAGACATTTGTCAGGTAAGAAGGACAATGATCTGGTTGCTGGTTTTTGTTGGCAAAGTGTCAGAGAGGGAAGAGTGGCCTAAAAATACTCAAAGAACCTTATTAAATGGTGTGAATGGAAGGAAGGAAGGTGGTAGCAGTTACAGAAAAATCCAGGGAGTGCTTAGAATCAGAAGCAATCACTGGAAATGTCACTTCCATTTTTTTGTCCTCATCCACCTGTAAGAAATGTGGAAGGTCCATCTCTTTAGCCTTTTGGGTATCCCTGGTTGTCTTCCCAAGTGGTCCTCTGGCTGGCAGCTCATCTCCCAAAATTCCCTATGGGCCTTCCTCTCCACCCAATGGCCAAGATGCCTTTCTGGCCCCTGCTATGCCCAGCATGGTGGAGAAGTCATGCCCAGGCAGCCCTGTGGTCTTGGGTGGCACACAGACCTGGGCTTATACCCTGGCCCCACCAGGAAGTGGTTTATCATCTGTGGTGTGGATTGATAATAACTCCTGCGTAGACCTCTTGTGGGTAGTCCATGGGATAAGTGAACACATATACACACTCAATAAACACTAAACAAACCAACATCAGCAACAATGGCACAACTACAGCACAAGGTCCATGGCTGGTCTCTGCTTTCAGCACTTCTTTTACTCTGCAGATTCCCATTCTATGGATAATAAGCAGTTTTACTGGCCTCCTTTCTGCAGAGAGCAGTGTGGGCTGCTACAAGAACTCAGAGTCTGGAGTTGGGTTTGGGCGCAAATCCTGTCTCAGGTACTCACAAGCTGTATGACCTTGGATCTGTTATTTACCTTCTCTGTGCTCTTTTCTCTCTTTCTGGGTTGTACAGTATTCTATCCGATTCTCCCAGTAATATTATCTCCTTGCCCCATCTTTCTGAAGCCAGCTACCACCTCCTTTTACTATGGGACTTTTCAGTTCAGGTGCCTATGACTCACCTATGGCCTCTTCCCACTTACTCTGTGCAGAATGGATTGTATTGGTTGCACATCTGTCAATGGATTGGTTCCCTGTGGGTAGGTCTCGGCTTCTATCCAATTTGGTGGTGAGGTCATATGAGGCAATGTGGCAGCTGTTGAAGTGAATGTGTAATGGAGGTCTGTTCCCAGACAGTGGCCAGGATGTGCCCTTTGACATCAGGTTCCTGAGTTATAAGGTGTTCTGGTTGCCAGGAGGTGGCAGCCTATTTTTCTGAGAGTCTGGAACTAAACCTTTGTTTCTTCAACTGTTCAATTTTATATTAGATACAGACACCACGTCTCCACTTTCACTGGACCCCTATGTAGGGTATCAAGGCTGCCTACTCTCAAGTCACCCCTGAGCCCCACTCTCCTAACTGGGAGGAAGAGAGAAGGGAAATGCTGTGTGCGTTTCAGAGGCAAAGATCCTGAATTAGGTGTGCTTGGGACATTTCACCACAGAATGGGTCTGTTTACTGAAGTATAATGAACAGCTGGGAAATAAACACCTCTCCTATGTGGGCTATTAAGCATAGAATTTCCCTGAAAATTAGCTCACAGAGAAAACCTCTCCTTTTCCAAGCCCTGATGTGGCACGCCGGTGTTTTCCGTGTGTTCCTGGCCCAAGCAGGAGGCGGGGTTACAGATCATGTGGAAGGGCACAGGGTGTGTGCTGAGGGCAGCGCCTCTCCTAGCAGTAGACAGTCTAGAGTCCTGAACTGTCCCTCTGGCTTGCTCACTATTGACCAGACCTCAATGCAAGGTGCATTCATACCTCAGTGACTGACTTGTGAAAAACTTTTATGAGCTCACCTTTTAGTTCAGCAAATATTATTTGAGTACCAGCTCTGTGCCTGACATTGCTCTGGGCATCTGGGGTAGATCATGGAGCAGCTGATAAATATCTCTGTCCTCCAAGACATTTATTCCTAAAGCTGGCAGGGTTTGCCTCCTGCCTGCCTCTCCAGTTTGGAATCTCATCTTCCCTTTTCTCCCCTGCAGCACCCTGGCTGCCCTCACCTGACAGTCCTCCTTCCTATCACTGGGCTTCTGCAGGCTGCTCCTGTCCCTGAGCCACTCCTCTGCTCTCTTTACCTACTGACTCCTGCTCATCTCAGCTCCTCGGAGAGGTGGCCTCATGCTACCCTCATTCATGCTGTCACTGTAGGTTGCTGTGCTATTTTTCTCTCAGAATAATTTTTCTTTCCTTCATAGTAGCACAAATGCCAGTTTCTGTTTACGCACTTATTTGTACAATTATTTGACTGCCTTTCTCTCACATTAGCCGCTAAACTCCATGAGGCTCAGAGAGGTTAAATAACTTGCCCAAGACCTAAAGGGATGTAGTCAGGATTTGAACTCAAGCCTGCCCCACACTTCTTCCCCCATCTAATATGGAACCGGAAATATGGAAATACATGTGCCATCCCTAGGCTTGATAACATCTGTTCTCCCAGTTTAGCTAAAGCTCTGCATAGCTCTTTACTTGCCCATCAGCCAATGGATTTGTTCAGCTGTGTTAAGATAATAATAACAGCTAACATTTAACATTTGCTGAGGTCTCACAGTTTGCTAGGCATAGGGATAAATAAGTGCCCCCCATGCATTAGCTCCTTGTAGATGAGGAGGCGGGAGCTGTAATTAATCTCATCATACAGCTGAGGAAATGAGGCTTGGGGAGAAGAGATGATATATTCAAAGTCTCATAGGCAGGGTCTGAAGCCCAGGCTGCTGGATCCCAACCATTGCAATTCCTTGCTGTCCCTCCGGACACTCACCCATGGATGAAAAAGGAAGTGGGGTTATGAAGGGCAAGCTCATCAACAGTCCTCTGTGGACTAAGCATAGAATTTTTCAAGATTTACAAAGGGTCTGGTGACGTGGGAGATGGATTGCCCACAAGCTTATTGCTCATTGATTTCTTCTGCTTTGGCACATAGAGAGTGGAGAGAATCGAGTTGGAGAGCCCCTCTGACATGGTGCCTTCATGCTCAGGTGAAATGTGGTAAAAACCAGGGGCTGGATGGGGGTGCTGCTTGGAGAGCCTGAGCCGAGTCTTTGTCTCTTTCCTCTCAGGTTGTATGTTTTGCCCAGTTGTACACGAGGCTTTCTATGGAGGAAGGGCCATGCCAGGGAAAAAAGGATTGTTGTTTGGGGCCAGAGTCAGGAGCACACGTGCATCATTACTGCTCTTTGATGACATTTGGGGCTTCAGGTAGGAATGCTCTGTGACTCTAAGCAGGCTCCTCTGTGCCCCAGCAACTCAGAGCTGCACAATCACACCATGAGCATGGCAGCCTGCTTTAGGGGACTGTGTATAGATTTCCAGGCAGACCTGTGCAGCATAATATCCCTATGGCCCAAGCAGGCGCCTTAACCTCTCTTAGTCTCAGTATCCCCATCGGGAAACAGGGCTGACCATTGTCCAAACCTCTCAGCATCGTTGTGATGATAAATGGGGTCACATGTAACCGTCTTGGCTGGTGCCTGGTATATAGTGGGCACTTCAGCTAGACACTGAAAATATCAGTTTGATTGAAGCCTGAATAGAGTCTTCCATTTATTCCTCTTGAGCAATATGGATTCTGTCTGGAGTGGGCTCTTTGAGAGAATCAGGGCACCTCTTCCGCTGGTGTGGTTGGTCCTGGTTATTAATTTCAAAGATCCATTTAATTTTTTTCTTTCACTTTCAAGAACAAAGATACCCTGCTGAAAGATCAGGAAATGAGAGATAGAAAGGGGACCTCTCAGAGAGCGATGATTTGTAATGACCTGTCAACAGGGATAAACTCCGCTGTGGCAAAAAAATAATGAAACATTGATTCTCAGAACATATTAAGAGTCAGATTTAGATGAGAGTTTAAAAAGGCAATTAGTCTGGATTGAAACTAATTAGTGATTTCCCCTCCATCCTCAGATGGTTCAGATTATAGGGAGGTTATTAAGGACCTACTATGTGTAGGACTTCAGGGGACTCAAAGATGAGAAAGAATTCTACTCTACAGCGATCAGATGCAAATATAAATGGCTAGTATTTAAGAAAGAAAGAAATTCCACTATAGAAGTACAAACCAGCTGAGTTTTATCTTTGTCCCTTTAAATTTCACTTTGCATACTTCTGGATGGGCTCAATTGTGTCCATGGCTTCTAACTACCCCCAGGTGTGCTGACACCCAGCTTCCCTATTTTCAGGCTCCAACCATCTGGTTGACATCTCTTGGGAGGTCCAAAATCAAGCTCACCCTCTTTACTGTCCCCAGACCTGCTGCCTTTTCTGGGTCCCTCTTCAGGTCCATGTCACCACCATTGTACCTGTTCCCAAGGTGCCAATTCTGTGGTCACTCCAGATTCCTCCATTTTCTCCCTCCCAGGTCCCACCTGGGCTCTGAGTATAAAGATTGTGATTCTGAAACATCTCTTGAGACTATTTTATCTTCTAATCCCCCTGCCTTTCACCAGGACTGTTCACGGTGGTCCTCTAATTGTTCCCCTGCCTCTCATCTCTTCTGCCCTAGCCCATTCTCCCCTTATGACTGTCAGGATGACTGTTCTGAAATGTAAGCCATATATATATTTTTTTTTTACTTGAAGCTCTTCAGCATTTCTTCAAGGTTCTTAGGGAGATTCCCTGCTGATGTGCATTTCAATAAATCCTTCTGCAATTTGGATTCTGTTGACCTCTTTACTTTGTCTCTTGCAACTTCTTCCTCTAATCTTATTTGTCTATTCATTCATCCATCCATTTAATATTTATCAAGCTCCTACTATGTCACAGGCACTAAGGTAATTGCTAAGTTTAAAAGGGTGAACAAAATAGTCCTTGTCTTCCTCAAGTTCACAGTCTAGGGGACAGTCTGACAATAAATAGGATTTAATAAACTAAGTGTGGAAAGTGCAAAGGTAAATGGTGATGCAAGAGAATAATGGGAGTAGGGAGGTGCACTAAGGGTCTTCCTAGATACAACTAAGCATTCTGACTCTTAATACCATAGTTCATTCAACTAAGCATTCTGACTTTTAATACCATAGTTCATTCTTAGCATCATAACCTTTAGAAGGATAGAAGATAGGAAACCCAGCTGGGCACCAGGGTAACACCAGGTGTTCCTCCTTATCAGAAGTCCACAAAGCACAGCTCTAGTGCAAGGAGGTGCCACCACACTGGCAGGTGTGGGTCTATCCAGGCTTAGAATCTGCATGCCTCAAAGGAGCTATATCTCTTGTCACAATCCTACAGCCAGAATTCTTAGGATCTCTGCAGGGAGCATCTTATGATTGAGTAATGATGTCCAATGTATGGCATTCTACCATGTACTTTAGTCCATTTACAGTGAAACCTCAGTTCTCAAACTTAATTCATTCTGGAAGGCTGTTTGAGAAGCAATTTGTAAAAAAAAAAAACAACAACAAAAAAACCCTGAATCATTTGTGCCCATTAAAAATAATTTGTTGAATCAATTCATTCCAGACCACCAAATAATTCTGTTTTAACCTTTCTTATATACAGTACATGTTTAATGTGCTGTCTAATCTACACTAATAATAGAGAAAGATGCAAGTTGACCATACCTTCACGACACCCACCCACCAGCCAATAAGGAGTGAGTATGCAAATTCACCAAATAAAGATGGCAGGTTAATTTGCATACACAGGCACTGAGTGGCTGGGGGTGGACGTTTGTGTCATCATCATGGTGACAACGCAGGTGTTCTGCACTTCCTCAGCCGCTCTGAGTCTATGGGCAGCGTGGGAAGGCAGAAAGGTGGCCATGGGTTGGAGCAAAGGTGGAAAGGTGACTCTGGCCTGAGTGAAGGCGGTGCCGGCAACCAGGGGAAAGAAGGCCCATTCTTGCATGAATCTTCATGCATCAGGCCTCTAGTCCTATATAATAAAAGCCCAGTGACTGAATGGTGAAATGAGCAGGATGACCTGTCGACCAGTTGCTATGATGCACACTGACCAGCAGGGGGAAGACGCTGGACACATGAGCTGCCTCTTGGTGGTCAGTGTGCTATCACAGTGAGAGCGCTGCTCAGCTGACTGAGAAGAGCTGCTGCTCCCACTGCAAACCCTGGACCCACCGGCAGGAACCTGGGCTGCGATACTTTTAAAAAAAATATTTTATTGATTTTTAAAAAATATATATTTTATTGATTTTGTACAGAGAGGAAGGGAGAGAGATAGTTAGAGACATCGATGAGAGAGAGCCATCAATCAGCCGCCTCCTGCACACCTCCTACGGAGGATATGCCTGCAACCAAGGTACATGCCCCTGACCGTAATCAAACCCGGGACCCTTCAGTCCCCAAGCAGACGCTCTATCCATTGAGCCAAACCGGTCCCAGCAGGGCTGCGATACTTGCTTCCTCACCCAGGTTCTTCCTCCTTGCTCTCTGCTTGCCTCCAGATGCCTGCAGCCCATACAGCGCCACCAGCAGGCTTGCAGTGCCAACTCAAGAGGCTGGGAGGTGGGTTTGTGGAGCTGTGGGACTGAGGCCTACTCTGTCCCATCTCAGTGCTATTGTCTCTGGGCCTAGCCCTGACCGGGTCCCTTGGAGAGACCAGTGCTCAGGCTCCATTGAAGATGCCAGACCATGGAGCAGCCTTAGAGGATGGGTCCAGCCTCTCAGCAGAGGGCAGACCGGGATGAGCAGTGCTCCCACAGCAGGCCAATCCCGACAGGCCATGTCCCTCACCAGTGTACAAATCCTGTGCACCCGGCCTCTAGTCTATAAATAACACTTTAAGAATAAAAGGGGCATGAAATGTAAATGAAAATTTAATAAGAAGGAAAGAAATGTACAGTAAAAAAATGAAAATTTATGCACACACTAGAACTTACCTTTCATGTTGAGAGCTATTGATGACTGAAATATGGAGAGGAGGGATGGAGGAATGTGAATGTTTGGAAGGGGAGTCCTCTTCTATAAAGAATGTCGTTAGGTGGCTGTTCTTCTGGGGTTCTTTCTTTTGTCTTTTTGTTCCACTAGAACTTACCTCTGTTTCACTAAAATGTTATCCAATGACGTTTGTTTCTGCCTGTGTTTCACCACTTACCTGAAGTGAAACACTGCATTGTCATTGTACAAGTTTATCACTCGGTTTGCTACTTCTTTGTGAGGGCGTTATTTCTCAATGAAATCTTGCATTTCTTCCCATTTCCCAAGCGTTTCATGAATTAGTGAAGTAGAAATATCCTTCCTTCCTAATTCCTCCTCTGAAGAGAGCTCCTTAGCTGCTTTCTGTTGCTGCTCCTCTGAAGGTTTGGAGTTCCTCGATGGTGAGCTTAGTGTGATGGCCCTCCACCAACGCCTCCACATCATCACTCACCTCCAAGCCCGTAGACTTGCCCAGAGACTCAATATCCTCCACAACAGACACATCAAAGCCCTCAAAGTATCTTTCAGTGGCAGGCTCGGCCACAGTTTCTTACAGGCTGATTGCATGGTCCTGGAAGACACTTCCCTCCATGCTTTGTCTATGAGCCTCAAGGAAGTGAGGATATAAAAATGTTCCTTCCAGAACTCCGGAGGGTGAAATTAGTTTCAGAGGTCACCTTCAAACACCTCTGATACAGTGCCTCTGTGCAGTTACTTAGAATCACAAATGACCTGCTGGTCCATGGGTTGGCTGAGAGGAGTAGTGTGAGGTGACAAGAACCTCACAGTGATGAAGATGTACTCCTCCACCAGCGTGGCCTCCAAGCCTATAGGGTGGGCAGGAAGGGTCCTGAGTGGCAGTTGTTTTTTCCCAGAGGTATTTATTCACACTTGGGACAAACACTTCATGAATCTACTAAAAAAATTTGCCTGATTACCCAAGCTTTGCTAGTGCCCCTCCACATAACATTCAACCTGTGTATTTATTTTTTTTTTCATGACATATTTTTCTTGAAAACACAATTTTCAGAATGGTAGATGAGTAGAGGCTTCAATTTCAAGTCCCCACTCACATTTCCATACAACAGTAATATCAGCCTGTCTTTCATTGGCTTGTCCTGGCTGGCAATGACTTCTCCTCCTGTATGATGTAGGTTCCCTTGGGCATTTTCTTCCAGAAGAGGCCTGTCTTGTCACAATTGAATACTTGTTGGGGAACAAGTACTTCGGCCCCTACATATTCTTGAAATTCTGTCATGAAATTATCAGCAGTTTCTTTGTTTGAACTGCAGCTTCCCATGCCTCACTACACTATGAATGCCAGTTCTTTTTTTTTTTTTTTTTTTTTTTAAATTTATTGAACTACCCCCTACTAGCCATAAATGAATCCCTTTCAGCACTTGTCACAGGGGTGTCTTTCAGGAGGTCAGCATGCAGCATCTTCACTTTGTTCACATATCATTGCCTCTGAAATGCTATCTCTGGCTAACTGCTTTGCATTATCCAAGTCAACAACAATTTTTGTACCTTTTCAATGGCCTATGATCATCATTTTGTGAGCACTTTTATACCCTTAGCAACATCAGCACTCTTGATGGCCTCTTTGTGTTTTAAAATTGTGCTAAAAGTTGATCTCGCCATGCCATGCTTAATAGCCAGATCAAACACTGGAACACCTCTCCCATACTTTGCAATTATTTCTTTTTTAAAGCTCTATCATTGTTCTCACGACTTTCCTTTTCACTCTGCTGCTATCACTAACCTCCTTAGGATCCATGGTGACTTACTGTGTGCATTTAATAATAATAAAAAGCAACAACAACAGCAACAAAAAACCCTGAAAATATTCACACCACAATATCCTGAGTTGTTAACAATGTGAGATTTAGCAGTAAACTGATTCATATTCACACATTCTCTCCTTTGCTTGTCTCATGAGAGATGCATGACTGATCATACAAGTATCAGCATGAAAGAACTGTTGGGTTGAGAACTGAAGTTTTGTTTGACAATTGAGATATTTTTTCCTGTGAATAACTTGGTTGAGAACTGAATTGTTCAAGATGGGAGATGGTAAAAAATTAAGGCTTGAATATATAGTTCTTTCCAGACCAGATACAAAGTACCAGTGAGAGGTCATTTGCCTCTTAGGTAATGTTGCCTAGTAATAGAATTGACATCTCAGCTCTTAGGTTTCTAGGGAGTCAGTGCTCAGAAGTTAACTGAAGGTTAAGTTCTCATGCAGAAGGAGGGAGGGGTTTATTGCCCATTTGGGGTTTCCTTAGATAGAGAGGTGGTTAGGGAAAATAATGTTTAAACTTAGTTCCCAAGTAGGAAATATATATGTGGAGAAGAGCATCCTAGGCAAAGAGAATAGAGAGTTTGATGTGTTCCATGTCATAAAATATAACATTGAAGCATGATTTCTGAAGGCTGAGTAATATTCACTTGTGTGACTGTGCTACAGGCCACTTAGCCAATCCCATCTTGTTGGACATTTAGTATTTCAACATTTTTATTTCATCCTCCTGTAGGATGAACCAAGTGAAACTCATTTTATCCTCAAACTTAGCACCTTTCACTAATCCCATTCATGAGGGCCCTATTGTTTTCACCTCGTTACCTCCCTAAGGTCCCACCTCATAATACCGTCACACTGAGGATTAGGGTTTCCACAGGTGAATTTTGGGGCCAGACAAACATTCAATTACTAGCAGCCTTTGAAGCAACTCTTCTCTCTGCCTGCATCACTCTTCCTCTTCTCCCCCTAGTTATATGAGTTCAGATATTGCTTCCTCCAAGAAGCCTTCCTGACCACACCCAAGTGTGGGTTAGGTGTCCTGTGCGGGCTCAGTCTGTGACTATTTGCTTATTTCCCTTCCTAGTACTTATTTTAGTTATCACAGAGTTTTATGTTAATTCCCACTACATCATTAGCTCTGTGAGAACAGGACCCCTTTTCTCTTCCTACCAGATCTTAGTCTAGTGCCCAGCACACAGTAAGCCCAGTACATAGTATGCCCTCATTAACTATATGAATAAATGAAATCCATGGCTGCTGCTCCTTGTCTAAGTCCACTCACAAGATTACAACTCTGACCCATTTATAAGAATCAGCTCAAAAACTATCACGTATTTGCTTTCTGTGGGGTAGGAAATTGTCTGCTAGGCAGAAAAAGGCTTTAAAAACAGAATAGGTGATCACTTGTGTAAATCATTAATCTGTTTACTGTTTTTATTTGCATTAGACATCAAATTAAATATTGCATTAAGAGAGTTAAATATTAATATTGCATTAAATATAAATTACGTTTTAAAAATTAATTACTAGATGTTCTTCCTTGGAGTTGAGTTATGAAGGCTTTAGCACATTTAGCCCAGCATGTGCTAACTGTATATACAATAGTTGTTTATTATGTCATTGATGACTTATTAGAACCCATAGAAAAAGGGGAAAAGTAAGAGGCTGTGAGGGTCTGCAGATGGGGGATGTGGCCAGGAGGGCAGCCCAGCACAGTGAGAGCTAATGTAAGATGTCATGGGGGACAGTGGAAAGGAGAGGAGGGGGGTATATAATTGATTGTGCACTTGTTATTTGCCATACACGTTGTCCTAAGCAATTTACAAAGATTATCTCATTTCTCATTAGAGACAAATGAAACGGGCACAATTATTTTTCTACCTTACACAAATGAAAATTAAGTCTCAAAAGGTTCTGATATGTGAGCATGTGTCATAGCCTTGAGAGTATTGCAGGCAGTAAGACTCATATTCTTGACTAAGATTATCTATTGCCTCTTTTTTTAATTTTTAATTTTTAAAATTAAATTATTATTTGTGTACATATACCATTGCCCCCCCCTCATATATGCCCTCTCTCCCTAGAGTTTTGTGTCCATTGGTTGTACTTATATGCATGTATACAGGTCCGTCGGTTGATCTCTTATCTACCTCAGATCTCCCTACCCTGTAATTTGACAGTCTGCTTGTGCTTTACTGTCTCTATATACATCTTTTTGGTTCTTCAGTTTATAATGTTCTTTATCATCCATAGATGAGTGAGGTCATGTGGTGTTTCTCTTTCATTGACTGGCTTATTTCACTCAGCATGATGTTCTCCAATTCCACCCAGGTTGCTGCAAACGATGAGAATTTCTTCTTTTTTATGGCAGCATAATATTCCATTGTGTAGATGTACCATGGTTTTTGGATCTAATCATCTGCTGATGGGCACCTAGGCTGTTTCCAAATCCTAGCTATTGTAAATTGTGCTGCTATGAACATAGGGGTGCATATATCCTTTCTGATTGGTGTTTCTAGTTTCTTGAGATATATTCCTAGGAGTGGGATTACTGGGTCAAATGGGAGTTCCATTTTCAGTTTTTTGAGGAAGCTCCATACTGTTCTCCACAGTGGTTGCACCAGTCTACATTCCCACCAGCAGTGCACGAGGGTTCCTTTTTCTCCGCAACCTCGCCAACACTTGTTGTTTGTTGATTTGTTGATGTTGGCCATTCTGACAGGTGTGAGATGGTACCGCATTGTTGTTTTGATTTGCATGTCTCGGGTAATTAGTGACTTTGAGCATGTTTTCATGTGCCTCTTGGCCTTCCTTCTGTCTTCTTTTGAGAAGATTCTATTTAGATCCATTGCCCATTTTTTAATTGGGTCATTTATCTTCCTTTTATTAAGTTGTATAAGCTGTCTGTAGATGTTGGAGATTAAACCTTTATCAGTGATAACATTTGCAAATATGTTCTCCCATATAGTGGGCTTTCTTGTTGTTTTGTTGATGGTTTCTTTTGCTGTAAAAAAGCTTTTTATTTTGATGTAGTCCCATTTGTTTATTTTCTCTTTAGCTTCCATTGCCCTAGGGGCAGTTTCAGTGAAGAAGTTCTTTTGGCCTATGTCTGAGATTTTGCTGCCTGTGGATGCCTCTAGTATTTTTATGGTTTCCCGTCTTATGTTTAAGTCCTGTATACATTGTGAGTTTATTTTTGTGAATGGTGTGTTGGTGATCTAGTTTCATTCTTTTGCATGTATTTTTCCAATTTTCCCAACACCACTTATTGAAGAGATTGTCTTGACTCCATTGTATGTTCATGCCTCCTTTGTCAAATATTATTGAGCATAGTAATTTGGGTTGATATCTGGATTCTCTATTCTATTCCATTGATCTATATGTCTGTTCTTGTGCCAGTACCAGGCTGTTTTGAGAGCAGTAGCTTTGTAATACAGCTTGAAATCTGGTATTGAGATCCCTCCTATTTTACTCTTCTTTCTCAGGATTGCTGTGGCTATTCAGGTTTTTATTGTTTCAAATGAACTTTTGGAGAGTTCTTTCTAGGTCAGTGAAATGTGCTGTTGGTATTTTAATGGGGAGTGCATAGAACCTATAAATTGCTTTGAAAAGTATGGACATTTTAATAATGTTGATTCTACCAATCCATGAACATGGTATGTTCTTCCATCTGTTTACATCTTCCTCTATCTCTTTTTTCAGTGTCGTGTAGTTTTCCACGTATAGGTCTTTTACCTCCTTAGTTAAGTTTATTCCTAGGTATCTTACCTTTTTTTGGTGCAATGGTAAATGAGATTGCCTTTTTGGTCTCTGTTTCTGCAAGTTCACTATTGGTGTATAGAAATGCCATAGATATCTTGGTGTTAATTTTGTATCCTGCTACATTGCCAAATTCATTTATTAAGTCTATTAGTTTTTTGATGGAGTCTTTTGGGTTTTTTATGTACAATATCATGTCATCTGCAAATAAGGATAACTTTACTTCTTCTTTTCCAATTTGGATGCCTTTTATTTCCTCTTCTTGTCTAATTGCAATGGCTAGTACCTCCAGTACTATGTCAAACAGGAGTGGTGAGAGTGGGCATCCCTGTCTTGTTCCTGTTCTTAGAGGGAATGGTTTTAGTTTTTGCCCATTGAGTATGATGTTGGCTGTGGGTTTATCATATATAGCTTTTATTATGTTGAGGTATGATCCTTGTACTCCCACCTTGTTGAGAGTTTTTATCAGGAAAGGGTGTTGGATTTTATCAAATGCTTTTTCTGCATCAATTGATATGACTATATGATTTTTATCTTTCAATTTGTTTATGTGATGTATTACATTTATTGATTTGCAGATATTGTACCATCCTTGCATCTCTGGAATAAATCCTACTTGGTTGTGGTGTATGATCTTTCTGATGTTCTGCTGGAGCCGATTTGCTAGAATTTTGTTGAGGATTTTGGCATCTAAGTTCATAAGGGATATTGGCATATCTCTTGCTTCTTAAAAGAGGTGCTTTATGGTTGGTGTTAGTTAAAATGGATACATGGGTTTTAAGGAACTTAAAATTTTGATTATTTTTATTCCTAAAAACAATGAAACATAATAGAATTTAGACTTATTTATCTATCCATTCACCCATCCATCTACCCAACCACCCATCTTACACTTCCATCCATCCATCCATCCATCCATCCATCCATCTTACTAATTCCTGTTAGGCTCCTGACAGGTACTAGGAATGGACAGGTCTGGAAATGTAGTTGAGAACAAGGCAGTTATAATCTCTATGCTGATGGAACACATTGTCTAGTGGCAGAAGCCAGGACCACCTGGCTTTTAACATCTGAGGCTCTTTCTCCTCCATCAAGATGCTTCTGTAGCTGAAACCAGTTTGGCTCAGTGGATAGAGCGTCGGCCTGCAGACTGGAGGGTCCCGGGTTCGATTCCAGTCAAGGGCATGTACCTTCGTTGCGGGCACATCCCCAGTAGGGGGTGTGCAAGAGGCAGCTGATCCATGATTCTCTCTCATCAATGTTTCTCCCCACTCTCTATCCCTCTCTCTTCCTCTCCGTGAAAAATCAATAAAATATATTTTAAAAAAGATGCTTCTGTAGTGAATCACTCTTTGTCCATATGGTGTATCCTGTATCCCATTTTGCTAAACAGCCAGGACCCGGTGTGGTGCTGAAAGGTTTGGTTAGCCATTCTTGCTCTATCCGGACTATTCTCCATGTGAAAATAAGAGTAATTCCCTTCCTGCTAGCAAGTCCAGTGACTTTCCAATGTACTTGGGAAAACTTCAGGTTCCTAACTTGTCCTGAATTCTATCTAAGGCTCCTTTATTTTTTATTTTTTTATATTTTATTGATTTTTTACAGAGAGGAAGGGAGAGAGATAGAAACATCGACGAGAGAGTAACATCGACCAGCTGCCTCTTGCACACCCCCTACTGGGGATGTGCCCGCAAGCAATGCACATGCTCTTGACCGGAATCGAACCCAGGACCTTTCAGTCCGCAGCTGACGCTCTACCACTGAGCCAAACCGGCTTCGGCTATCTAAGGCTCCTTTAATACTGTGCCCACCTGTCTACCCAACCTCACCTGATAGCCATCTTTTAGCTTGCTCTGTCTTCCCAGCTAGAATGCAAGTCCCAGGGGGCATGAACCACTACAGGCTCTCTCTGTATTACCAATCCACCAAGCACAGTGCTGGGAGTGAATGAATGAACAATGAGGCAACTCAGTGATGAGACAGGTAATGATTCCTTCCAAGTTGGTGATGGGACACGATCACTGGGCTCCTTACCTGGGTGACATGATCTACCCCGAGGCTGAGGATGTTCTATAGGCATTGGTTTGTCAATTGCGTTTGGATATTAAAAACACTGAACACCGTTTCTTTCTCTTTTCACTCCTGATAAAGTAATCTTCATCCTCCCAGAGGCCTGGAGGAGGCCTCTGACCGATGAAAAGTCTTATATAAGGAAGGTCACCAAGGAACAGTGCCAACATTAATCCAAGTTCTAATCCCATTGCAGGAGCAAAGTGCGTCACGCATTTGGGCATCACCCAGCAGAAGTGATGAACACTGTTGTTTGATCTCCCAGCGTTATCATAGTTACTGTATTTGTCATTAGGGAGGGGTTGAGGGACACACTCAGATGTCAAGGTTGAAATTCTACTTGTGAAATGAATGACAAGGATAAGGGGTGCCCCTGAGAAATACCCCCTTTATAATTTTTTTTTTTCCTCTACTGAGGACAACCAAAAAGCTGCCTGAGGTTTTGCATTCTTGGTGTGCCTTCCAAGAGGTTGCAGGCTGGCCAAAACCGGTTTGGCTCAGTGGATAGAGCATCAGCCTGCGAACTGAAAGGTCCCAGGTTCGATTCTGGTCAAAGGCATGTACTTTGGTTGCAGGCACATCCCCAGTAGGGGGTGTGCAGGAGGCAGCTGATCGATGTTTCTCTCTCATTGATGATTCTAACTCTCTATTGCTCTCTCTTCCTCTCTATAAAAAAATCAATAAAATACATATAAAAAAAGAGAGAGAGATTGCAGGCTGGAGAGGAATGGACAAATCAGCAAGCAGAGAATGGATCCCCTTTCAAGACTGGGGTATGAAGTAGTACCATATGAACTTCCATACCTGCGGTGTGTGATAATAACAGTTGCAGTTAGAGACACAGGGATCCTGCTGTGAACTGTCTCCCTGCCTTCTCTTCCTTTCTCCCCACTCCTTCCTTCCTTCCCCTGAGGGCACTCACACTCCCAGATGCAGAGAGCAGAGGGGTGGTGAGGCAATCAGCAGGCCTGCAGGGAGGGAAGGTGCCTGATTATTCTACTGGGCACTGTCCAAAATTAGAACTTCAGGCTCATAGTTCCTGCAGCAACCAACTGGGCTCTGATGAAAGTTTCATGCGGTTTTCTCTTCCCTTTAAAGCCTGTTGGGACATTTTGAACAGAGGAGAAAGGGGTAGAGTTCGCCTTAAACCTTCTCTGTCCCAATTTTTGCCTTTAAGTGGATCCAAGCTTGAGCCTTGTAATTATCTCAAAAATAGACCCGACAGCCACGGTTCATTGTGTGAGTTGCCTTGGTGGTGTCTAATGAAACAGCGAGCCAGGAGGAAAGAGGCTGTTGGTGGGGTGGATAGATGGCTCTGTGTCGGTTAATCTCACATTTCATCTCTGCTTAAGCAGTCTCTGAGCTCATTAATTGTCTTTCTGAGAAGGGCCCGGCATTTATCTTGGAGAGCCATCTAGCTGCACTGATTTCAGCCAGCCTAGAGAGAGGGGACAGGCCAAATGTAGCTATCTGGTCCAGCTGATATTACTGAGCAAGACATAGAGTCAGACAGGGTGGCGGCTCTTGAAGTTCTTTGCCTGATTACCCACAGGAAAGGTCCCATTGCTGCCCCACCTGCAGTGTGTGAAGGTGCACGCTCTATGTTCCACACCAGCACCAACACCAAAGATCACCACCTCCTCCTGACACAGGTGAAGTACTGTCAATGCCCACGTCATATAAGCAAAGAAAACATGCTCACAGAGCTGCCTGATGGACACAGAGTGCCTGTCTGTTTTAAACAAACCAGGAGCACAGTACTTCACATTTTATGAGAAGGATAACGTAAAATGATTCTTTATATATTGTGGCCTTTGAAAACTGTTAAGTCCCTCTGATGCATTTAAAATAGATTTTGAATGTTGCCGAAGAGGGAAATAAATAAATTATGGCACATTCATGGTATGGAATTCTAAGCAGCTGTTAAAAAGGAAGATGTGGTGCCACCTCAGGGGTTCCCTGCCTGGGTTCGCCTCAGGGGAGCCAGGCCATGTCTGGGGCTATTTTTTTGTTGTCTCAATTTGGGAGGGGGTGTGTTATCTTAATCTAGTGGGTGGAGGCCAGAGATGTTGCTAACCACCCTGTAATACAGAAGACAGCCCCCACTATAAAGGATTATCCAGTCCACATTGTCAATAGCACTAACACTGAGAATTGGCTTATCTGGAAAAGATATTTACACTCTATTGCCAAGTTTATAAGAAGTAAGTGTGCCTATCAATATCTATAGCTCTGAGCCATTTTTTAAAAATTAAAGTATATCTGTGTGTGTATATAAATCTGCAGGCAGGGATGTTTGTGATGTTTAGGGAAAAGGCTAGAAGAATACATGTTAAACTTGTATGGTGATGGATTTTTCTGGGTCAGGTTAATGAAGAGTAGGGACTTTATCTATAATTCAGAAGAGATTGTGATTTATATAAATTCAATGGGCACTCTACCTTTCCAGGATCACGTATACTACATAGTGGATCTTCACAGGGCAGCATATTGACAGAAAGCAAATGTTTTCTTTTCTTTCCTTTTCTTTTCTTTTCTTTTCTTTTCTTTTCTTTTCTTTTCTTTTCTTTTCTTTCCTTTTCTTTTCTTTTCTTTCCTTTCCTTTCCTTTTCAAATGCTTGTTTTCAAGGGGCTGTTATATGACACTATCTAGACAGATGCTGTAAACCAGATTTTTATAGGAGACTTTTCATTGCCTGTTATTTGCCTCTAGTTACAGCTGAGTCTGGCAATACTAGGATCTGATTGCTTAAACCAGTGTTTTTCAACCTTTTTTGGGCAAAGGCTCACTTGTTTCATGAAAAAAATCACGAGGCACACTACCATTAGAAAATGTTAAAAAATTTAACTCTGTGCCTATATTGACTATATATAAAGTAATTCTGTTGAATAGGAATCAAATAAACACAAAGAAAGTATTTTATAATTACTTTATTATGAAATATTAAGTAAACAAAATAGTGAAAAATTATAAAATTCTTGTCTTGTCTGCACCTACGGCACACCAGGCAACATGTGTGCCGCGGAACAGCGGTTGAAAAACGCTGGCTTAAACAAATAAAATGAAACTCCTAATATGGGAATAAGTGAATCCAAGTTGTTAAAGATGTATACAAATTATTTAAAAACCACTTTATGGCACACCAAGATGACCAACACTCAGAAAAACAATCATGGTGGGATATTCATTGTGACCAAATTATTCCGGGTACCCTTGCTTTTACCAAAATTGTTTTCAGCAGCACAAAGATACATATCCAGAAGTTTTCCAAGAGTCTGGTGTGATGTAATTATACAGTAACCAGGCAAGGGAGGAGAGCCCAGTACAGGGGATCAACAGGGATTGGACATAGAGCTGTGAGAGGAGGCGCCCAGGCTGCAGGCTCTGAGGTTTGGAGGGCTGGGGGCACTGGGATGCTCTTCTCTGACCCAGGAGATGAGGCTCAGCAGTGGGAAGAGGAGAGTGGACACCCATGAAATGTTGGTGGGACACCCATGTGAAGAGAGTGAGAGGAAAGTCAGTTGGTTGGGTCTAGAGTCCAGGAGGTCATCGGGAATAGACACATATATTCATGGGTCCTGAAGGAGTTGGGAATTGAGGTCTGGAGGGATAGTAAATGACTCTAAGGAAGGGGGAATAAGATGCATGCAGAGCAGGTTCCCAGAGGATGCTGGTGTCCTGGAATAGGTGTTGAAAAATGAGCCCAAAGGAGAAAGCACTTTGGGAAAAGAAGCCAGAAAGGGACCTACAGAGCTTTTAGAGGGAATGGAGAGTCTCTGCAAAAGGCTCCTGGTAAGGTGAGAAGGGGCAGAGGTTGTGCAATAAAGCTGTCTGGGTGGGCGGGGCCTGGGCATTGAGGAGTGAATGCGAAAGGTGTAGGGCCCACACACTTGTCTTCAGAGCTGTAGTCTTACATGCATTTTGCGATTCCCTCCTTACTGTCTGCTTCTTCCCCAGACTGTATGTGCCATCAGGGACCGTGTCCATTTGAGCTGTGTCTCCAATGTTGAGCACAGCTCTGGAGGGTGGATGGAAAGAAGCAAAGAGAACAGAGCTTTTATAGTTGTTGAATGGGATGAAGGAGCAAGGAAGAGAGGAGATTTGGATATGCTTCTGGGCCCTGAGAAGGAGCTGGCATAGCAGGAGGGATTGAAGATAAGGAAGGGGAGGGATGATGGATGGAGGAGAGGCACGGAGGCACAGGGCTTATTTCTAAGACCCTAGGAGAAAGGAATATGTTCTTCCACCTTCCCCCTTCACTTGGAGACCAGGGCTCTCCCTTGTGCACTCACTCTCATTGTGTGTACCCATCTTGTGCACTCACTCTCAGTGTGTGTACCCACCTTGTGCACTCACTCTCAGTGTGTGTACCTCCCTGTTCACTCACTCTCATTGTGTGTACCCACCTTGTGCACTCACTCTCAGTGTGTGTACCTCCCTGTGCACTCACTCTCATTGTGTGTACCCACCTTGTGCACTCACTCTCAGTGTGTGTACCCACCTTGTGCACTCACTCTCAGTGTGTGTACCCACCTTGTGCACTCACTCTCAGTGTGTGTACCCACCTTGTACACTCACTCTTGATCTACTGTCCCTGACCACTCTATGCACTCTTTGTGTGTGTACCTCCCTTATGCATACACTCTTGGTGTGTATACCTCCCATGTGCACTCACTCTCTTGAGTGTGTACCTCCCTTGTATACTCACTCTTGATATGTATTCCCCACTTGTGCACTCACTCTCAGTGTGTATTCCCCACTGTGCACTTGCTCTTGGTGTATGTACCTCCCTTTTAAGCTTGAGGCCAGCAGCACAGTGTTTGAACACTGATGTGGGAGAAGACAGGCACTCTACCCTGTCTGTGCCTTTCAGCACAGGCAGAGAGGATAGGCTGTCTTGTTTACACCTTGTTAGCCAGAGGGAAGTGCCACAGGGGTGCCTGTGTAACAACCTTTGGGAAGGAATAGGAGGAACAGTGGCTCACCCTTCAGGTGTCTACCCAGCATCCACACTATGAATTATCTACATTCACATTGTGGCTATAGCTCAGTGTCATCCGATTTCTCTTTTTGTGAACTGAATGTTGGCTGGTCCTAGCCCATATGCACTGCTAATCGCTTGTTCATGGCCTTGACTGACCAACAATGATAATAAACATGCTACTAATGGCTCCTGACACTCAGGTCTTTATTGAGTGCTGTTTGTAAACCAGGCACTGGTGTCTCATTAATCCCATGCCCACCCATGAAGTGGGCTGAGGAGCCTGAGACTTAGCAGTGGGTGCTGGTGGGAGGCAAGGGTTGACTGCTGCCTTCTCCAGTGGCCAGGTCTGTTGGGCCCGAGACTGCAGGTAGCAGAGCAGAGCAATGTTCAGTCTCTGTCTTTGAGGTGCTGGCTTGGCTAAGATACTGACACAGCTTGTGAGCTTGGAGCCCTGGTTGGGACCGGCTAGCAGTGAGGGAATTCCAGATATCAGGCACAGGTCCAGAAAGGGATCCTCTTATTTCTCTGCCTTGGAGTTCGAGGTACTGGTGGAGCCCACAGGAACATGATAAAGGGACTCAAGCTGAAGGACAAAAGGTAAGCGTGTGGTATCTCCCTTCCTCTGGGTGGGAAACTATCTGGGGCAGTAGGAAATATGGTAGAAGTGTGAGCCAGAGAGAAGGGCAGCGAGAGAGAGAGGAAGGAAGAGGTTTTCTTGGCTTGGAGAAAGACAGCTGGCTCCAGGCAGGCTGGCTCAGATTCGCGTCTCACAATGTCTGTGTGGCTCAGCGAGGGCCGCTCTGTGCTGGGAGTTGGCTCGGTGCTCTGAGAACAAGAGAGCAGGTGTGTGGGTCAGGTGTCTCCAGGGGGGCCAGTTGGGACCCCTGAGCTGAATAGGGTGTGGCTTTGGGTTCTGTGAAAACATGCTTAAAAAAAATCTTCCTGTGGCTTTCCAACTGGCTCAGAAAAACATCCAAACTCTGCATGTTGACCTTCAAGGATGGACTTGATCTGGTCCCTGACTGCCTCCCTGATGTCTGACTACCCCTGGCACATAGGCACTGAATGCACATTTGTGGAATGAATGAATCAAATATTTCTTTCTAAGGAATGGAGCTATTTTGTCTAGGAGAAAGACAAAAGAAAAACAATTGTTTCAATGTGAAATTCAACATTTCTTGTCTTTGTATTTTTATTTTATTTTATTTTATTTTACTTTACTTTATTTTATGCAGGATCTACTCTCCCTGACATATAGCCTGGTCAGGTAAATACCCATTTTGTCCTGACTTAGGATTTTTGTTAAGTCTGGTTGGAAATGAAGGAGGTGAGATAGTCTCATGTACTCAATTACTATGCAAACCCAGTCCCACCATTTAGAGGGTGTGGCTAAGGAGGTGGGCATCATCAGTGCTAGTAGCCTATTGTTTTTTTTTAACATGACCTCCCAGTCTCCTGGGCATAACTGGCATATGCCACCAGGCATAGCACTCCAACCCTGGGCCCAAGGCAGACATCTACAGTCAACCACAGCACAATTCAACCCTTACACAGAACAGTCACTACTAATGGATCAGGGAAGGCTGGTGAGAGATGCCTACTTGGCACCTTTAATGTATGAACTCTAAAAAATGGAAGCAGTTTTGCTGGGGTTTGAGAGGACGGGTGGTTACATGCTTCTTATTAGCAATGATGAGAGTGGCTGGGAGGATGGGAATCACGCCCTTGCCTCTATTTCATCATTCAGCTTCGAAGGTGAATGAAGGAAATCTCCTCTTCCAACATCACGTCACATTTTCATGAGCACTGAAGCCACCTGAAGTTGGCCATGCAAAGATATAATTGCACCAAATGGATCTATATCTTGGGGCAATGCATTTTTTTTTTTTTTTTTTTTTTTTTTTTTTTTTTTTTACTGATTCTGGTTCTACATTGTTATTGTTGCTTAATGAGGAACTAATGTAATTTCTAATGAAGCCACATGGCCTTCTCATAGATGAACTAAGGTTTTATTTCCCTTGTGATACTGTATCCTCTCCTCAATTAAAACCCAGGATGGAGAATTAATACAAATGTAAGAGAATTTTTTTCTGAGATTAGTGTCAAGACTGAAGCCTTTTATTACACATGTAAATTGCCTGTGTGATGGGACTGCAGAGGCAGGCGGCTGGCCCTTGAGAGGTCTGGGGTTGGTTTAAGTGGCAAAGGAGGCTTTGTGGGAGGCTGGAGCTGAGGTCTCTGTCCTTTGAGTGGTGATTGAGTGCTCTGTGCTCTCACTGCCCCTCCTCCTCCTCCCAGAGCCACTGTTCATTGGAGTACCCCTCCCAGGCTGCTGCTACTGGCTGCCAGTTACTAGCAGAAGAATTTGAGCAACTACTTTCTTTTTAAAATAATTAATTCAGGTGAAATTCACATAACAAAATGAGCCATCAAAAAGTGAACAATTTAGTGGTGGTTGGCACATTCACAGTGTTGTGCAACCATCACCTCTAAACATTTTCATCACCAAGTAACTGTCATTTCCCATTTTCCCTCCCCGCAACCACTCATCTGCTATCTGTCTCTCTGAATTTCATCGAATTGGAATCACATAATACGTGGCCTTGTATGACTGGTTTCTCTCATTTAACATAATGTTTACGAGTTTCATCACGTTGTAGCAGTTATCAGTCCTTCATTTCCTTGATGGCTGGATAATGTTCCATTGTACGGATAGATCACATCTGTATATCTATTCACCTGTTGGATAATTAGGTTGTTTTCTACTTTCTGGTGATTGTAAATAGTGCTACTATGTACAGGTTTGCACAAGTATTTGTTTGAACACCTGTTTTCAGTTCTTTTGAGTATATCCCCAGGAGTGGAATTGCAGGATCGGGTAGTCATTCAATGTTTGATTTTTTGAAGAAATGCCACCCAACTGTTCCCTTCTTTAACACGAGGAAACTTGGTCTCAGCAAGGTCTCCCCAGTGCCTGCTAGAATTCAGAGCCTGGCATTCTGGCTCTGGAGCCTGTGTCTCCAACCATTCTGTCCTGCATTTGGGGGTGTCAGCCTTGGCTAGTATGTCCTATTCTTTGTGCTGTACTGGAGGAAGCAGGGGTGGGAAGGAGAGAGGAGGAAAGACAGCTTCTCTCATTCATGGGACCAAATGTTCACCTTCTGGCCAATCTCTCCAGGGGATTTCCTGGCCCCTCATCTGCCCTCTTTACCGATTGGCACCTTGACCACTAAAGCTAGGAAAGTCTATGAGGTTGTGGGTTATTTGATTGAGTTGGTTTGTTGGTAGCTTGGTTCACCTAGTTCCTCAGTCTCTTCCTTTGTCAGGGCTCATGAAGTCAACATGATGAATAAGTCATTGGGTATTAGCTGTGAGCCACAGGATAACACTTGCATTTGCCTAAATCTCCACAGCACATAGGCCAACTAGGTCTCATCATCTACCTGGTCCATGATGGAGGGGCAAAAGACCAGAGAGGGGAAGTAACTTGCCCATAGCCACACAGCTTGTAAGTGGCAAGGCTGTGGTTTGAACCCAGGTCTATACATTTCCACAGTCTGGACTTTTCCCACTGTTTCTGCAGGCTTCCCCAGACTCCCCAGGCATCAGTGTTTTTCACACTAGTGTGGTAGATATTGTTTTAAACCTCAGTATAGTTCTGGTTTTCCTGGATCCCTACAAGTCCCAGAGCATCTTGAGATGCTAGGAAGCTCTAAGTCGGAGGCAAGAAAATGAGAATTCCCACTGGGGTAATGGCATTCAGTTCTTCTCTCTTCCTAGTGGTTTAGTAACCAGCATATTGCAGAACAGATGATCTGGTGTCTGTGGCCAAGGTGACTGTTGTTTTTAACTGACTTTGCATCCTGCCTTCTCAATACTGTGGTGATTGGGGTGAGGAGTTGTTCATCCTTCTCTGGGAGGGAGGCTCCATGAAACTGGGCAGGGTGGGTCTGAGTCCCTAGTGTAGTTCACAGCCCAGGAAGCTGGAGGCAGCTGCATCTCAGGGGAGGGAGAAGAGGGTGATAAAGGTGACAAGAGCAGGTAGGTCCTGTGCTCAGGGAGTCCCTGGCTCCCCAGCCACCAAGAAGTTAAATGCTTTGCCTGGAAAGTGACTTCCAGAGGCTGCCCTTTCCTGAGTCCCCTCTCCTGAGCATGATAAAGCACTCGGGGGAGCTGGGTGCATTTACACATGCTCTGTGCACAGGTTCCAATAGCAGTGATTCTCTGACCTTTCAAAATGGGTAAGTCTCCTTGGCAGTGTCATATTTCTCAGGCGTAGCTCAGAGTGCTTGGCTGAGCACTGGGAGATGTGGCCACACCAAGGAGATGATGAACCTCGAAGGGGTCTGTTCTGAAAACCTGCCACATCTATGACCCCACTCAGGCTGGTTTGGGTAAGAAAAAATGTGTTTTGGCTGCAGTGGGAGTCCTTGCATCTCCTCCCAGAGGGATGAAAGCAGGCAGGCTGTGTTCAGATTGCAACACATTTATTCCTTTGATCACCTGCCTTCCTCTGCCTCCTTTCTGAGTCTGATGGATGCTCCATCTTCATGTCTCCGTTCTTCGCCATCACAGGAATATGGAGAGAGAATCTTATTGTCACCAGCCCTTCAACCTACTGCCAGCATCACCAGGGAGCATAGTAACTGCTGTGATTGGTGGTTCCCTCCGTTTTATTCTCCTTCCCTCCCTCCTGGCTCCAGAGCTTCTGACCAAGAGGTGTGGGAGAACCCAGAGAGGAGTCTGGAATTTCTCAGACACCTCCTGTGTGCCAGGTGGACCCCTCAAGAAAGATTACCTTTAAACCCATTTGCAGGTCCAGGACTTCCTGCTTGGCAAGGCAAATAACTCGCTCAGTTCACCAACTCACTGGAGGCGGGACAAGGATGAAAAGCTGGGCCTAGGAGTATCTGCTCTTCCTGCTGCTGCCTCAGAACAGGGAGGGGTGTGTGGAGTCTCCTCCCCAACATCTAGGCTCCTCACTTATTTTTCAGATGTCTTGGAATGGGTCTTCCATACTTTTGTCAGCTGCTTAAATTGGCAGCATCCTCCCAGTTGGAGAACTTGGGATGGGGTTCCCACAGGTCATTTCCGAGTAGAAGGGACATCTTTCCTGCTCAGCAAGGGTCAGTTAGAAATCACCAGTGTAATTAGAGCAGGATTCACCCTCTGAGCCTTGGTGGGTGCTGCAAGGCTGCCTGCCTCGGTCGCTCTGGCTGAGAGGGGTCTGGCTCCCTACGAAGCCCGTGATAGCCTCAGGGCCCAGTGGAATTGCTTGCCCAAAGTACCCAGCAGATGCAGAGGTTTCTCATGGTCCTGTGGATAATGCCCAGACACCCTGATGTGGGAGGCTCCTGGGCACTTTTTTTTTTTTTTTTTTTTAAATATATATTTTATTGATTTTGTACAGAGAGGAAGGGAGAGAGATAAAGAGTTAGAAACATCAATGAGAGAGAATCATCGATCAGCTGCCTCTTGCACACCCCCTACCGGGGATATGCCCGCAACCAAGGTACATGCCCTTGACCGGAATCGAACCCGGGACCCTTCAGTCCCCAAGCCGACGCTCTATCCATCGAGCCAGACTGGTTCCGGCTCCTGGGCACCTTTCTGATCTCACCTCTATCACCCTGGTCCTGGAAGCTGTAGAGCCAATGCCACCTCCTTTGGGGAGACTGGGTAACTGGCCCAAGTGTCAGCATCTCTCCTGCCCCTCAGTGCTCTTCTGTTGACTATTTGCCTTCTTCATGGCATGTAGCTAGCACTATCTGCAATAATATCCTTTCCTTGTTCTCATGTTTATTGACTTGAATCTCTCTTATTAAATATGCAAGAGAAGCATTTCTTGTTCACCTGTCTTCACATATCTTGTGAATGAAAACCTGAGACCTTAGCTGACACCTTATTATTCCTGTTACACCTTATCACATTCTATTGCTTATCATCAGGCCTCTGTTTTAATTATTTTGTCTACTCACCCCTTTTTTATTTTTGTGCACGGGGGGGGGGGGGGCGGGCGGGGAAATCTGTATTTTATATCTAATAAGAAGCTCCTTGCCTTTGTATTCTGTTGAGCCCCCAGCACCTTATGTGATAGTTGGTATAGAGTAGATTCTTAATATACATTGGATAGATGGGTAGATGGATGGATGGGTGGATGGGTGGGTGGATCAGTAAATGGATAGATCAGTAGATGGATAGGGTGCATGGATAAATGGGTAAATATGGCTGAATTGTTTTGAAATACTCCTTGTATACTTGTAAAGGTGTGCGCTTTACCTGACAAAACTTATTAATTTTACACTTCAGGATTCTTGGGCCATTGATTATTTTTTATTTAACTGAAATGGGTTTGTTTGGATCTCCAAAAGTTACTGTACATCTGCTATCAGGTTTTTTTTTGTTTTTTGGTTTTTTTTTGTTTGTGTGCTGGCCAAATTTGTGCTTTATTTATTTTGAGCTCATGTCATTTGATCCACAACAGCTATCTATCAATGAGCATTGGTTATGGATTGAACCTTTTATTAATATAAAACTAGAAGCCTGGTGCATGAATTTGTGCACAGGTGGGTTCTGGCTGACCTGCCCTGATTGGGGTTGGAGAGGTGATTGGGGGTGGGGTCAGCCTGGGGGAAGGGCCACAGACAGTTAGCTGGCTGGCCCCGCACCCCGGTTGAACTCCCAGTTGAGGGAACAATTTGCAATATTAGCCTTTTTCTCTATAGGATTATTATATAGGATGACCATCTTGAGCTTGGATGATGGTTTCTGTGCTGGATTTCTCTGAAATCAAGGTTGTTGTCCATCTTTCTTTGGTTCCTATGCCCTGAACATACCCTGTCATTGGTATTCTTCTTTTTGTTTCCTTTTGTTGCCACTGTCTCTTAGAAGTCCATAGATGAATCTTGTTTATTCCCCCAGTCTGTGAATTGCAGGCCAATGCTCTCACCATGGAGCACATCGGCCTGGATAATCACCGCCTTTTAATAGAGGACTTTTATAATGACAGATATGTTTGAACTCCTGTCATTTAAAAGATTATTCCTGAGAAAGAACTTTTTGTATTGCTTCATTTATCTTCTCTCTCCTGGGCTCTGCAGATTGTTTGATTTGCTTTCATCTTGCCTGCTGATTTGAAGGTAGGCATCCTGTTATTAATTCCTCATGTGGTTGCCTTTCACTCCTTTGTAAAGGATGCTGTAATGCTTGTTTCCCTAATAGTCAAAGTTAAGAATGAAATGGCATCTTTGAACTTCATCCAGGCAAGATGAGGAAATTTAATTTACCTGCATTTTGCATTTCTCTGCACCTTCTTCCTTCTTCCCAGACATGGTGACTATAATGGGGACCTGCAGAGCCAGTTTAATGTCCATATAGTACAATTTTGACACAGTTGTAGTGATACTAATGTGGTGGAGGGGTTAACATGTAACAGGCACTGTGCTAAGCTCCAAAAAGAAATTGCTCACCTAATCTGCACAACAACCAATGAGGAACTATCCTTTGCATCCACTTTAGATGGTGTGAGTCTTTGGAGATTTTATGATTTGCCCAAACTCACACATCTGAGATGGTGGCAGAGCCATTAGTACCTGGATCTGGCTCTGGTTCCTAACCACACCTGTTTTGTTCACCTTCAGAAATGACTGCTGCCATCTGTGGCTTTGAAAATGGATTACCCAGAGCAGTTCTTCCTGGCTTTTACCTGCTCTGATCCCACCCACACTGATCCCTCCTTGAATTAGATTTGTTATGGACCCCAGAGGTGTGGACCAGCACCACTCAAGTTTCAGTGTGTGGAGGAAGCCCCCGGGGGGCTCTTCTTAAAATGCAGGACTGATTTAGTAAGTCTGAAGGGAGGCCCCAGGGCCTGTATCTCTTATAAGCTCCAAGGCAATGCTGGTCCCTGCTCCGAAGCCTAGTCACCACGCCTACCTAACTGGCCTTGTTTATCTCGGTGCTGTAGCTCATTACTCTTTAATACAGTGGCTAAGCCAATGGACTCTGAAGACGACTGCTTGGATTCAAATCCCAGCCCTACTCCTCAGTTGCTAGGATGATAGTACCAGTCTCACTGACTATTGTGGGTTTAAGCAATGGAAGATAAGCTAAGTATTTAGGATGGTGTCTGGCACATGCTGAGGGCCAGGCACATGCTGGGTATTATTATTTGCTCCATCAAAGCCCTTTGTTTTATCATTACATAAACCTTTGCTGCCTCCCTCAGCTCCTTTCCCAGCCTTTGGGATGTATGCAGGCGCTGCCCTTGACCCCTAGGTAGCTCCCTGTTTTCTCTACATAAGCATATCAAACTCAAGTAAGCTGAATGCCTCATTTATTTGGCCTGCGTTAGCCTTTGAGTTTGACATGCTTGCTCTACATGAATCCTTTCATCACCTCTCCCATGAACTCTCTTGGGTAACCTTTCTCAGTGTAGTCCTCCCAATTAGTATTATGAAAATGTATACCTCTCCCATTTATTGTAGTTGCAAGAGTACACACTGAACTCTTTGTAACTGGTGTTTTTATGTGTATCGATTTGGAAAACACACTTGGACAAGCTATTTGGATTGGGGGCAAGGCCCAGGGAGCTGTTTGAGTGAGAACAGAGCACTGCCATTTAGCCACCGGCACAACTAAGGGGAATTGGTTAGGATAATAGAGGGTTAGGAACCAGTGGGCAGAGAGTAATGGAGAAGAGAGACACAAAGCAGCTGCCATTTGGAGAAAAACTTGGGAGAAAGATCAGAGATCTTTAAAAAAGATTGTCGGGAAGTTCTGCTGCTGTTATGTACAACATCTTCCTCTTTTATTGACCCGTGGACTGCTCAGCGAAATGTCCTTTTCCTGTGAGTGCTTTGTGCTGTTGGCTCTGTTCTGGGGGGTGGTGATGAAGTGCTAGGTGTGGTCTCAAGGTGGGCATGGCAGGGTCAAGCAGGCATGTGGTCAGCTCACCTACACTGAGGTGGACTCAGGTGTTAGTATTTTGGAAAACTTCCCAGATGACTCTAATGTACAGCTGAGGTTGGAGACTGGGCCCTATGCCCACATTCGTTATGTAGGGTGTTCATAGTGTTAGTTCCCAGAGCAGCTTTTTTTTTCCCTTTCTTTTTTTTCTTTTTTCTTTTCGGTTGTCAGGTAAGTTTGGGAAATGAACTCATTAGATTTCTTCACTGTAGGGCTTATCAGCGCCTTTAATATGCTGATATACTTGACCATACAATCTTTTCTTTTAAATGTTTTATTATTTAGAGAGAGAAGAAGAGAGAGAGAAACATCAATATGAGACAAACATCGATCGGTTGCCTCCTGTATGCACCCCAACCGGGGATTGATCCCACAACCTAGACATGTGCCCAGTCAGGAATTGAACCTGTGACCTTTTGGTGTACAGTATGACACTCAACCAACTTAGCCACACTGTCCAGGGTCATATAGTCTTTTAGAGGAATGTCTCTTAGCATCATGTGGTTACTTGGTCCCTGCTTTCCCACTGAAAAGTTCCACTGGAGACCTTTACATTTGTGGATTTGATGATGACGATGGTACTGGTGAAAGAGATAGTGATTTTGATTATGATCATCTCATGACCCAGCGAAGCCTCAGGACCAGGCTCAGTTCCGCGCCCCCGCCCTTGGGGACAGGCTGTCTTCCCTTCCAGGTGGCCCGGACTGTCATTTCCAATTTGGGAAACAGTCTTACTTTGCATAAGTGATTAAAGTAATTGCCCTGGCTGTTTCTCTTAATCTACAAGATGCTGAGTAGGGATGGGACAGCTAATGGTGTTAGTTCTGATTTCCTCTAGATTATTTTTGATCCGCAGTCACTGCCTTATCACTCACCCTAATTGCAAACTCCATGTCGGGGAGTGTGGCTGTATGTGACACCAGACTCCCCTTTTCTGATGGGCTTGTATGTCAGGATGGATTCCGCACGTGGATGCCTCCCAGCTTTTTGACTGCAGAACGCATTCCCTGGAGATGTAAACTTGCTGAATGATGTGTCGTGTCATTGAAGGGAATGTCTGGCTCAGGCACTATTGTCCTTCCCCTGCCATTTAGTGTGACACTTTTTGGTGGCTCAGACAGAAAAGATGTGATTGAAAGCTCAGCTCATTCAACTCAAACTGTGGTTCTTCTTGCACACTCTTAGACGACCATTCCTTTTATTTATTTATTTATTTATTTATTTATTTATTTTTTTAATCCTCACCCAAAGATATTTTTCCTCACTTGTTTCTAGAGAGTGGAAGGGGGGAAAGAGGGAGGGAGGGTGGGAGAGAGAGAGAGAGAACATCGATGTGAGAGAGACACATTGATTGGTTGCCTTCCACATACTTCCCTAAAGGGACTGGGGAACTTGCAACTGAGGTATGCACTCTGGAACAGGAATTGAACCTGAGACACTCTAGTCTGTGGGCTGATGCTCCAACCATTAAGCAAAACTGGCCAGGGCAGGTGACCATTCTTTTTTGCTCCAGCAGCTCAGTAAGGAGGGAGTAAGGAATCCCCACCCAGAGAACTGAAATTCTGCATTCCCCACTTCTCTTGGAAGAGCAGGTGACAGCCAAAGCAGCCGACATTCCTGTGATTCTACAGTGGGATGTCGATTCCTCCATGGGGCTCGGCTCAGCTAAGTAAATCTCAGAGCCTTAGCATTTTCTTTCCAGTTTAGGTGAGACTGGCAAACGGAGTTTGCTTTCTGAAAGTGGGACAGTGCTCACACAGTCCATTTGAGCAGCAGAATCACAGTGGGTAACAGAGAGGGAGGCTGAGTGTGTTTGGGGTTTGTGTGCTCCTGGCGGCAGAGTGGCCAGTGCGCCTTCCAGGAATGGGTAATAAACGTGCAGTTGCATACTTAATGTGGAGTCAGAGCAGCAGCGTTATGGACTCCCTGGAACCCCTAAAGCTCTGGATGGTGAAAGCTCCTGTGCGAAGTATGTCTGTAGCAAATTGTTGAGCATTTTAAGTTAAATAGACACACATGAAACACACATGAGGTGATTCTCACTGGCCTTATGAGAGCAGGATTAGAAGTGCTAGTCAACTCTGAGAACATACAGAAGGATGGATGGATGGATGGATGGATGGATGGATGGATGGATAACAGCCGCTTATCTCTCCAGGACTCCTTTCTGCCTTTCTCCTCAGCACTGTGCCAGACCACAGCACCAGGCTTCTGTGCCCACTGGCTGCTGGTTGGGTTTCAGCAGTAGGGAGCCATAGCAGTTATAGGGGGAGAGAGGAGTGGGCAGGGCATTTATAGACCTTGCTCCCTCCAATGGGCTGCTGCATTCCTAAACTAAGATCTCAGGCAGCCCCCTCTGAGTGTATTTAAGCTCAGAGATGGTGGTAGAGTCTGTAATCCTATTGTTCCTAGTCCCAGAGCGCTGTATTATTTCTTGTGGTTCCCCTACCCCTTGTCCACACTTTGGTAACTAGTTTCTTTATTAAATTACTCTCAAATTCTCCTAATTTGAGTGTGCCATATGTTCCCTTCCCTGGCTCATAAAATGGACAAGATGTGGCTTATTCCACGCCATTAAAATGGAGTCTTTTAAAATGCCACCTTTTGAGCGAGACTGCACTGACCCCTGCTATTCTCTATTACAGCACCTGTTCGATATCCTGTATGGCACTTGTCAAATCTTGGTGCTATCATTTGACTGGCTTGTTGGTGTGTTTGTTGTCCATCTCCTCCCCTAGAACAAGGACTATCAACTCAGAGAAGTTAGGTGTCTTGTTCAAGGCCACACAGCTAGGAGAGGGTGAAGATGCAATTGGTACTCAGGTCTCTCTAATTCCAAAGGCGCCCCCTCCCAGAGCCACACCCAGAGCCTGAGCTGCAGATGGAGTACATTTCCTTAGAATCACTCCACTCCTGTTATCTGTGTTCATGGTGGACAAAAACACTCCTTGAGCCCAAAGTTTTATCCTCTTTTCCAGCAGGCGTTTTGTCCAGATGCAGAGGCAGAGCCTGGTTCTCAATGTCTCTGTTTCCCTCTGCCCAGCCTTCAGCCCAGCCTCCAGGAAGTCCATAGGCCCTTCTTCCTTCAGTCAGGAGGTGGTTTGCACACCCAGGCCTGCTGGGAAATGGGGCCACTCAGGTGCCCAGGGTCCTCCCAGGAGGTGGGAGCTGTCTCAGATTCACAGCGTGACCTGTGATTCCAGTTTCCTTTCATTGGGAGACACACAAAAGAAATCACCATCATTCTCTAGGGAATCTAATGATGTGTGTTGAAATGTTTGACTGCAGGTGGAAGCTGATGGTTTTTTTTCCTCCTAATCTCCCTCAAAGACCCAGGAGGGCGAGATAAAAGCACACACATACACATTATGTGTCCAGAAACACCTCCTCCATCTATACATCATGTGTAGATAAAAAGCAACTCCTACGGTTTCATTTCTCTAAAACATAGATAGTATAAAGAAGAAAACCAAGGTATGTCGCATCATCCAACTGCCTAGACAACCCCCGCTGACATTAAAAACTTACCCCTTAGACAGAAAGGTACAAAATGCCCCATCTCCCCAACCCCAGCCCAGCCTGTCCTACTTCCCAGTGGCTCCTGATCCCTTCTAGAACAATCAACTGCAGCTATGCTAGTGTGTATGTGAATGTGTATATGCTGCCTTGAACATTGACACCCAAGTGGTCATGCCTAAAGCACTTTTTTTGTGACTTGATTCTTTTCTTCTTGTGTCTTGGAGCTTTGTCCACATCAGCACAAATAGTTCTATTTTTATTTTATTTTTTTTTTGTGATGACTGCATAACATGTCAGCATATGGATGTACCATGATTTGTTTGACAGGCTATTTCCACTGGTTTGCTTTTAGAAACAATATTCCGTTAATATCATTATGCATATATCTTATCATATTTTGCAAGGAAATCATGTAGAATATGTCCCCAAAGGTGGGGCAGCTCAGTTAAAGGTGTGGCTGGTATGGCTCAGTGGTTGAGCACTGGCCTATGAACCAGGAAGTCACAGTTCGATTCCAGGTCAGGGCATATACCCAATTTGCTTGATCCCAATGTGGGCTGTACAGGAGGCAACCAATCTATGATGTTTCTCTCTCAATGAATGTTTCTATCTCTCTAATCTCTCTCCATTACTCTCTCTAAAATCAATATATATATAAAAGGTGTGAGCATTTTAAATTTTAGTAGATACTGCTAAATTACCTGTATCATTTAACACTAGTGCCTGATACTTCGCACAAGTATATCAATTCTAAAAATATTCAAATGCTCTCTACTGAAAGGGAAGGAGTTTGTTCTTTCTCTTTATATCCACATTGGTCCATATGCCTCTGTAGTCTCTCTAATTCCAAACGTGCCCCCCTCCCAAAGCCATACCCAGAGCCTGAGCTGCAGATGGAATACATTTCCTTAGAATCACTCCACTCCTGTTATCTGTAATCATGGTGGACAAAAAAAGGCTTGGGTTTTCTAAAAACACTTTTCATGTCCAGTTGATTTTTCTTTTGATGTCTGGCTCCCCTATTAAACTGGTGTCATCCAAGATCGGGGTCTTACACACAGCATTCTTATTCAGCTCAGTAGCTGCCTAACAGTGGGCATCCATGCAAACTGGCTTATATCTCTCTATGTCCTGCTCCATAGGACAGCTGCATGGAAACACACCCTATGCTCTCAAAGCTATGATGATCACCCAACTGTGTGTCTGTCTTCTGATCCTGGCATTTGCTGCATCTTTGAAAAGGACAGTAGTGTGTACCTCACTTAGGCTAAAATTTCTCCACCAGCCTTTGAAGTACATTGCTCAGATGAACCACACAGACTGGGTGGTTTATATAACAGACTGCATTTTTCTCACAGTTCTAGAGGTTGGACGTCCAAGATCAAAGTGTGGCAGGGCTGATCCCCTCTGAGACCTCTCTCCTTGGCTTGTAGATGGCCGTCTCCTCTCGGTGTCCTTACATAATCTTCCCTTTGTGTTACTGGTGTCCTAATCTTCTCTTCTTATAAAGACACCTGGTATAGTGGGTTAGGGCCCACTCTAATGATCTCATTTTACCTTAATTACTTCCTTAAAGACCCTATTGCCAAATATAGTCACATTCCCAGATACATGGGCTAGGACTTCAGAGTACAAATTTTGGAGGAACACAACTTCACTCCTAAGCGCCACCCCCTTAGATAGTGGTGACAGGGACCTTTGTCCTGTAAGGCTCCTACATTAGCAGCTCTCACTGTGGTGAGTCACATAATAAACCCTATCACTATCAGATGCCTTTTCCAATCTCTTCCAGAGACCCAGGACTTAGAAGACTCCTGGTTCAAGTGAGGTGCTAAGTGTCTGGGGCAGGGGATGGGGGCCTTATTTCTCTGGCTGTGGACACAGATGACTTTCTTGTGTCGAGCACTCCTGCTTGCTGAAGGAGTCTTACACTCCATTCTGCACTTGCCTCCCAGGCCAAGGAGAAGCTGCTGGAAGTTTCTCCTGCCTCTTGGGGCCCAGCCAGGGCTGGCTGGTAAGGTGTGACTTTTCCTGGGCGAAGCCCGTACAGGAAGAGAGCCAGGGCTGCTGGCAGACGTCGGCGTGTGAGCCAGGAAGGAAGACAAAGCACACACTTGATTCCAATATAATTTTGCATGCTAACGCTGCCGATTATGGGTGGTGCTTACTGTTCTGCATGTATCCAGATTCTGATATCACACCCAGGTCTGTTGAGAAAGAATGTCTTACCCAGTTTAAGGTGTCTGTTCAGGGCACAGGACAGTGTGTGGGCATTTGTGCTATTCTTGTTTCCAAACATGCCTTGTTGCGCACAGAGCAGGCCATCCTGGCACTTACTACCCTTCCAGAGGCCTCTTAGAAAGCAGCTTCCCCTGGAGCCAGGAGTGTGTCTATGGGCTTAGTTTGCTCCCTGGACAAGGGATACTCTCCAGGTTCTGAAGGGCAAAGAGTAACGTGTGAATAATTGTTATTTGGAGACTGAAAGCTTCTTGGGAGTCATAACATCCTTTTCCAATCCCTTGTTTTTGAATTTTCCCTGAGAAGTGACCCTGTAAGGCATATGCAACCATCAATGCTCACAGTCAATGAAATGGGTCCCAAATCAGTATCACAGATTCTAACTCCAGAAGGAGCCTTCAAGTCTATAGCCCATGTTCACAGCTTTTTTTCTATAGCCACGGCTATGCAGGTCCTGAAAACATTTATAAAGCATGAATGGGGGTGGTGATACAAATGTTCTTATTGTCAGAGGTAAGTTCTTTAGACATTCTAGAGGCACCAAAAGTAAAAGTGGTCCTGGCCACTTCAGTGGTTAGAACATTGGCCCATGGACCAAAGGATCATGGGTTTGATTCCTGGTCAAGGGCACATACCTTGGTTGTAGGTTCCCCAGCCCTGGTAGGGGTACATGCCGGAGGCAACCAGTCTCTCTCTCTCTCTCTCTCTCTCTCTCTCTCTCTCTCTCTCTCTCTCTCTCTCCTTCTCCCTCCTTCTCTCTCTAGAAATCAATGGAAAAAATACTCTTGGGTGAAAAGTGAAAAAACCAAAAAACAAAAGAAGATGGCTATAATAATGTATATGCACCAGATGCTCTTGGCAGACATCACTAGTCCATCAGGACACACTCTGTGATTCCAATGCCTGCCCATTTAAATAAATGAGGCATCCGGCCTGCTGGCCATGAGTTTGACATGCTTGCAGAGGGAGCCTTGCTGACTTATCCCATAAGGCATGCCCCTCCCCCACTGTAGCACCCTGGTGTTTCTTTAGATTGCTATGGCTTCTTCAGGTCTGATTGTCTCCAGTTTCCACACCTTTCAGATCTCATTTGTAGATTGACAGCTTCCTGTTTGTATGGAGTCCTGGCTGTCAGGTCAGGTTCCACATTATGACCTGTGAAATACAGTGAACCTCACTACTTCTGGATATGCTGATTTGTCTTCCATCATACTCCAGACAGGATCAGAGCTGAAATATCACCTCCTGATCTGCCAATAAAATGAAGGTTTATTGAAAGAATATAGATATGAGTGAGTGAATTAGTTATCTACTGCTGTGTAACAAATTACCTCAAAGCTTTGTGGCTTAAAACAACCACCATTTATTATTGCATGATTTCTGTGAGTTAGGAGTTGTGCTTAGCAGATGATCTACCTCACCTCAAGATCTCTTATATAATAGATTGCAATGAATAAGTCAGCCAGAACTGCAGTGGTCTCAGAGTATGACTGGGAGGAGCTGTTTTTAAACTCACACAGGGGACTGGTTTGACTGAGAATCTCAGGTCTTCAACATGACTTCCTTGCCACATGGGCCTTTCCACAGGGCAGCTCACATAGGGTACTGTCTTCCCTTATTGAAAGCCAAGAAGTGAGAGAGGACACCCAAAGAAAGAAGTGGCATCTCATGGCTCCTGTTTTATTCCTTTCATTAGGAGCTAATCAGTATGTTCAGCCCACCCTTAAGTGGAGGGGATTAGACATGTGTGTGAAACCAGGAGGTGGCTAACATTGGGGACCATCTTTGAGGTTCCCTACCACGGTTAGAGTACATGATGATACGCTTAATAACAATGACAATATTACAAATAGTAAGCACAGACCAAATGTCAGGGGCTTACATGGATTTTAAAACTTATTCATTATAAGTCAAACAGAGAGATACTGTAGATGAAGAAATCGAGACTTACAGAGGTTAAATAACTTGCGCAGGCAGTTTGACTCTGAAGCCCCAGGTTTTTAACCAGGAGTCTTCATTACTCTGGAACTGCTTTAAGAAGTTTTCTTAAGCACTGTCAGGAACGTTAGAAGCACTTGTGAAAGTGCACCCTGGGTGGGAGCACAAGAGCAAGCGTGGCTTGGGACTGAGATAGAATTGGTGTTCTGATTTCTTTTCTGTCACTTAATACTGTGACCTTAGAGCTGTCATTATTGTCTTGGACCTATTTTTTTAAATCTGCAAAATGGAAATGATGGTCATCATGCTATAGGATTACTGTGAGAATTGGAAGAGGCAGCACATGCAAAGCACCCAGCTCCTAATTCAGTATGAGCTAGTTTTCCTTCTCCCTGCTTCCCAATAATTTATTCTAATTTTGACAATTCCTTTCTCTCCCCTGAAGCACTTATTCTAAGAATTGCTTTATTCCAGTCATTCTCTAAGTAATAACACTTAAAACCCTATAAAAATGTTCTGCAATGCCAGCTGCCTCCCCTCTCATCACAGGAGGTCCCAGGGATGAGAAGCATTCGATTGCAGGGCTGTCAGTGATTGAGGGTGACTCTTGCATTCCATCCAGGGTCATCTTACTTCCTGAAACGACCCATTATTGAGGTGATGGAGAAGGCATTTGGAGAGTTGGACTAAGGGGGCTCCATGGAACTTTCTGTTCTCCGTCTGACCTCCAACTTGGATGTCTTATCTTTTTAGCAAGGGGAGAGGAGCCAAAGGGCCATTCCTGGCAGACATCAGTATTAAACTCCATCACTGTTTACAGTTAACAGGTTACTGGTATGTGTGGACTCCCTGGACAGATGGGGAGACTGGAGGAAAGAGGTTTGGGCAGATGGCAGCAAGTGCTCAGAATGCCCACCTGTCAGTCATCTGTCAGGTCTTCTCGATTGGAGGAAACAATGCTGTCTCAGGGAAGTGCTCAGAGTGTCTCTCCCCTGGTCAGCATGACCAGTCTCTCTCTCTCTCTCTCTCTCTCTCTCTCTCTCTCTCTCTCTCTCTCTCTCTCTCTCTCTCTCATCCACTTCTGGCTTTACTTGGATCAGTCCCAGGGGTAGACAAGACATTGACCAAGACTCAATGCCCTTCTCATTTCAGAGCACAAAGCAAACATTGGTATGACTCAGGCATTTTTTTAACTTATAAATTTTTTTTTTTAATGTCTTCCAAGGATTTAAGAATAAAATCCACAGCTCCTTTTCTTGGCTTAAAATAGACCCAACAAAGTCCAAACCCCCTTTATCTTGTCAGCTTAGTCTCATTCTCTTTATCCTCAAACACCCTTGCCTTGGTGGAGATTCAGGTCCCCCCGCAAATGCCTCCAGGCCTTGCACACACTTGTTTTTCTCAGAATGCCTTTCCCCAATTTTTCCCTGTCCCTTCACTGCGAGAATTCCTACTCATTGTTCAAAGTTCAACTTATGTGTTGCTTCCTCAGGGATGCCTTCCTGGAGTTCCCCAACTAGGTCAGGCTCCACAATATCCTATATAATAAAAGGCTAATACACAAATTGACCAAACAGCAGAACATCTGGTCACTATGGTGTGCACTGATCACCAAGGGGGCAGACCCTCAACACAGAAGCTGCCCCCCTGGTGGTCAGTGCCCTCCCACAGGGGGAGTGCTGCTCAGCCAGAAGCTGGGCTTGTGGCTGGCGAGTACAGCGATGGTGGCGGGAGCCTCTCCTGCCTCTGTGGCAGTGCGATGGAAGTCTGACTGCCGACTCATGCTGTCAGTTGGACATCCTCTGAGGGCTCCCGGACTGCGAGAGGGCACAGGCAAGGCTGAGGGACACCCCCGCAGCCCCCTAGTGCACCAGGCCTCTAGTATGCTATAAAAGCTCCCTGGAACCCATTGTACCTATAAGAACAGCTATAATTATCTGTCAAGTGTCCAACTGTCCCACTGGACTAAAGGTTCCTGAAGTTAAGGATAAGGACCATCTTGTTCTCTACTGTTTCTTGAATTCCTAGCACAGCACATGGGAAAGAGATGGTCCTTTATTACATTTTTTAATGAATGAGAGAATGATGTGGAAAAATAGGAGATAGAAAGGAGCCAAATATGGTATGAAGATCAACTTGCAGGATCTGGCAGCATGGATTGGCTCTGGGCTACTCCGATTGTTGGGTGGAACTGAAGAATAAGGTGGACTTGGCCCCTTTCTTTCTCCTGGAAACTCAGGTGTAGGAGGGCTGATTCTAGTACTTGTCCAGGAAGGTCCAGAGGCTTTGGGGAAATTGAGGCATTAGAGTCTTCATTACTATTCCTAGGATTCTCTTGTGTGCTTGAGACAATAGCACATGGAGTCTAAGGAGCAAGATAGCGGTAACGGTTACATCTTCCAAAATGTTGGAGCTCATGTCTACCCAGTAGGCAAGGCAAACTTTATCAAATACCTTCTTGTCTTACAGGTGCTACACATTTGATACACATTATATCCTTAAAATGATGAGTGTTGGTGATGATAACCGAGGACGATGGTGATGATGGTGATGGTGATGATAATGGAGGTGATGGTAATGATGTTGATGGTAATAGATGTTGTTGGTGATGATAATGGAGAATGATGATGTTAATAGATTGTTTTGGTGATGATTTCAAAGGATTATGGTAATGATAGTGATGATAATGGATGGGATTGGTGATAAAAATGGAGAATTAGGGATGATGATGGTGATATTGATAATGGATGAGATTGATGATGGAGGATAATGGTAATGACAGTGGTGATGATGATATTAATGATAATGGAGGATGCTGGTGATTAAAAGATAATGATGATGATGATGATGATGTTAATGATAATTGGTGAAGATTGTGATCAAAGAGGATGGTGGTGGTGTGATGACATAATAGATAAAACTCAAGAGCTGATGACATGATGGACTTGAACATGTCATCTCATTTAATCCATGCAAAGACATTATCTGATAGTTTTCATCTCAGGCATTATTTTCGTTTTCACAAATGAAGACACTGCAGCTCAGAGGGTCAATTAACTTTCCTGAAGTCACACTGCTACTGAGTGGCAGCTCTGGCTGATGCTGAAGCTCTGAAGGTGGATCAGGGAGAAGTGGGACATTTCTCTCGTTATGGAAGTCCCAGGCCATGGACAACTTCATCCAGCTTTCTTCTTTGACCTCTGCTATCCTCTCTCTTGACTGTGCTCAACTCAGTGCTTAAAGTGAAGAGCCAGGGACCATGGGGTGAAGTGAGAATTGTTAGGATAGAGGACAAGGCATTGGGGATACACAAACTTAATGTCCAGGGTTTGCCCCTAAGGGCTGGGATCTGAGACAGTGGCTTAAGTTCTAATACAGCCAGGTAGGTTATTAGCACAGCTCTGAAACTAAACAGACTTGGGTTCAAGTCCAACTTTTAGCCCTACCTGGCTGTGTGACCTTGGGCAACATGATGTCCTTGTCTTTACTTGTCTTAGGACTAATTTTCCTTGTCTGCAAAATGGGGACAGGGTGCCTACCTATGGTGTCACGTCATGTAGTAAGCCCTTACATATTAGCTAATGTTATTGTTGCTATCATTGTTATCACACAAGCCCAGAGCCAAAGGGAGAGGGGGAACCAATATCCCCCTGAGCTCTGGCATGTGCCAGGTGCCTGACACAATGACTACATGTAGCTCTTATGTCATCCTATAAGATGGCTCTGAGAGGCCACGCAGCATGTTCAGGGTCATGCAGCTAATTAGGTGCCAGAGTTGGGATGTGGCACTCAGTTGTAGCTCCCAAACCATCATTTTCCCTCCATCAGACCCGGGCATTCCAGGTGGCTCCTGGCCTTCTTGGCACAATAAGTGCTGAGTCTTAGGACATCTCACAGCCCAGAGCATCTGGAAGGAGGTCGACCAGTCCTGGGCTATTGTTCCAGCTGCTGCTGACTGTGGTGCTGCCAGCAGGCTGACATCAGCCAGCATCTCTCAGATCAGAAGTCCATGAGCTGTAGCCATTGGTCTGGCATGAACTTGTCCTCAGTTTTTGTATGTGGCAGAGCTGGCTGGGTGTGAGGAGGTAGATTCCTAATGCCCTTCTGTGATCAATTAGTGCTGCCTGGAGGAGGGAGGGGAAGGGGCCCTCTGTGCTGGCATTGTCTAGTTCAATTTGGTAGAAATAACAGCGACTGATGACATTCTGAGCCAGCCACCACAACCCCATGAGGTGGGTGGTATCTCCTCCTTTCACAGAGCAGGAAATAGAGGTTTAGGGTTTTGTTCAAGGCTACGCAACTGGCAATGACAGCACCAGGACTCGAACTCTGGTCGCCCTGTCTCTTAGCCACATCACCCTGCCTTTCTGTGTGCAGAGACTGAGAGAGAGAGAGAGAGAGAGAGAGAGAGAGAGAGAGAGAGAGGGAAAGAGAGAGAGAGAGAGAGAGACCCTAGGAACCCAGCATTGCTATCCTGAGTCTCTTTCAGGTAGAATTGCTTTGGGATGCTGAGAGCTTTTGAGAACAGACTCTACGGCCTGATGTGGTGCTGAGCTGAGGGCTGGGGAAGGTGAGTGTGGCCAGGCCTTGCCCTGGCTCCTCTGGGTATTCCCGAGTGTAGCTCAGAGCATCTGCTGTTTTTCAGGCAGCCCTGCAACTTCAAGGAGACCTGGCCAGCCAGATTACACACCAGATCAGGAGCTGGGATAGCAGAGTTCATGAGGCCGCTGCGCCCCCTGCAGGACACGTGTGGGCAGTACATACACCTCTGTGCTGCGAGATTTTATTTTTAATGAACATTTTAAAAAATTGAAGTGATCTATATATACAGAAAGGAACTGATATTAAGCGTACAGCTTGACACATTATCACAGAGTTAATGTGTCTGGGACATCAGGACTCCCTCCCCCTTCCCTTCCCCCCGCCCCGCACTACCCCTCCCCAGCGCTGACTATCTGAGCATAGGTTAATTTTGCCTGTTTTGAACTTCGTATAAACAGAACCACACAGTATGCATTCTTTTGCATCTGGCTTCTATTTTCCACAATAAATGCATACATGTGTTCAAATTATATATATATATATATATATATATATATATATATATATATATATATATATGAATGTTTATAGAGTACTATCCACAATAGCTCCAAATCATTCAGTGAGTAGGTGAAAACATTGTAGTATTTTTATACAATGGAATTCTTAAAGCAGTGAAAATAGATTAACAACAACTCTAATGAATCCTCACTGAGTTTTGCTTGCATCCATGTGCCGTTTTCACGAGCTCAGGAGAGGTTCTGCAGCCCCAAGCAGGACCCTGAGGGGAACCCCCAGCACATTCTCAAACTGCCACTGCAGCCCAGCCGCGGCCAGGACGCAGCCCAGCCTGAGGACCGCTCTTGTGCTAAAACACCCAGCACCAGTTGTTCCTAAGCCTAACTGCGCATTGAATCACCACCGGGCTTTAAAAAATAAAACAGAAAGCAGATACATAACAATGTCCATATCCCTGTCTCAGAGATTCAGATCTAATTGGTCTAGGTTGGAGCCCCAGAGTTGGTATTTTTAAAGCTTCCCTGGTGATTCTCATGGGTGGTTTACCCACATTAGAGCTGAGAATTGTGAACCAGCAGCAATACATCACTGGACTCTGGTTAGAATTGCAAATTCCCAGGGTCCATCCCAGACCTACTGCCCAAGACACGGGGTGTAGGGCCTGGAATCGGTCTTAGCGAGCCCCCCACAGTGCTGCTGCACATCTGGTGGGAGACCCAAGTGCAGCCCTGCTATCTGCAGAGAAACCAAGGGTTTCCATGAGGATTTGTTGGATGAGGGGAAACTCAGAGGTCACAGGTAATTGTGTTTTCCAATTCTAATTTAAGTCTTTCATGCCCATTTATTTCATGCCTATTCACTGAGTACTTCCTCTGGGCCAGACCCTATGCTGTGTACTCAGTGCTTGTGTGACCTCACGGAGTTTACGGTCTAATGAGGGAAGAGAGAGCATCATATTAAGATACAATTACAATAAGAGCAAAGTACAGGATGCTAAGAGTGCTTGGCAGGCGTGGGAAATACCAGACAGGTCGTCTCTGAAGTCTATAATCTCAGTTGAGATCGGAAAATGAAGAGGATTTAATTGAGTAAAAGTGGAACAAAGAATATTTTAAGCAGAGAGAGCACAGCATGTCCAAAGGTCTTGTAGCCACAGATACATTTGTGCTTTTTCGGTCTGAGTGAAATGACTTTACCTTCTCCTACTAACTCATCAACCATCAAAGTGAGGTCTTCTGACTTCTAAGCAGTAACCTTCCTGGGAGGAGAAAGTGGATCTTGATTCTCTCCATGTGTTGTTTTTAAAGTTCATTTTTATTGATTTTTTTTTTTTTGAGAGAGAGAGAGTGGAAGGGAAACGGGAGAGAGAAATATCCATGTGAGAGTGAAACATCTATTGGCTGCCTCCTGCATGCCCACTACTGGGGGTTGAGCTCACAACTTGAGCATGTTCCCTGATCAGGAATTATCGAACTGGCGACCTTTTGGTGCATGGGACAAAGCTCAACCAACTGAGCCACACTGGCCAGAAAAAGTGTGCTGACTCCTAGCCTAGATGCTTCCCGAAACGCACATCTCTGCTAGCTTTCACTGTTGCCTGATCATGTTTTTGAAGACAAACGCTTTCTTCCTCTGTGTTTTTTTCCTCCTGCAATAAGGACTACTGCAATCTAAGGGAGGATGACTTAGAAATACAAAGAGTGAACTTCCACTTTTAAGCTCCCAAATCCTTTTGCCCTCTCAGCCTATCAAAACTTCCCAGAGCCCCCATCCTTACTGGCTTTCCTCCATGCTGGCTGATTTAACGGAATACTTTCCCTGCACACCCTGGTTGCACAAATGCAATAAGAGCTGAGGAGGATGACAGTACCGATCTGAGGAGATTGATGGGCTAGCCCGGGTTTCTCCCCAATGAGGCCAAGCTGGGTGTTGATGCAGCAATATGTTTGCCTGCTCTGCTCGTTAAAGTTTAATGTTTGAAAACTCCTCCTTCGCCTCCCATCAGAGATCTTTTCGAGCGTAAGAGGTAACTCCACTAGAGACTGATTAAATCTTTACTTTCTGCGCCAGGGTTTGAGAGAAGGTGTTTCTGCAACTGCAGCCAAAATATGAAATTAATCAACCTGTCTCATTTGTGAGTGTCCCCAAAACAACAGTGGAAGAGGAAAGGAAGAAAAAGGAAAGAACATAGAGGAAACTGGGGAGGGAAGGGAGGGAGAGCCTTCTGGTGGGGCTCTGTGAGGACTTGTGATTGGGGTGTTGCTTCCAGCTCAGGAGATGGGGCCCTCAGCTCATGCAGACAGTGTGTTCTGTTCTCCGTTACTCTTGGTCACGTGTCTTGTGCCCAGAGACTGGGTCCTGAGTGCTTGTCAGAGCTCAGAAAGGAAGCTGACTCTGAACTCAACATGCTTCGTCCCAAGCAATCTTCTGCCATTTCGTTGGTGGACCTTGTCCCCATGGAGTACCTCGTTTTGCAAATCCAGACATTTGGAGTCCAGTCTTGCCACTGGAATCTGCAGGATATGTGACCTTGAGCTGTGTGTCAAGGGTGAGTTGTCAGACCCTGAGCTGCGTGTGTCCGGGAACACAAGGGATGTCTGAGTACAGGATGTACCATTACTTCCTGATGCATGCACAGAATGTGGCAATGACAAATGACTCTGGGGGCATCGATGGATCTTGGGTAGGTGCCCATGATCTGACCTGAGTCCCTGCTATGAGGGCCTACGAGTGCTGATGCAGGTGCTGTGGACAGCGGGATGAGGGAAGCAGTAGTCAGGGGGTCTCTCCACCTGTCCCTCTGTGCCCCTAAGGGCTTGTGGAGGCAATGTGTTCCTGGGGCCTGTGGGCTGGTGGTGGCAGAAGAGCCACTTGGCATCCACTTGGCAATCACTGGGCATGTTTGGATTTGTGTTGTGGGGTTACTGAATAGTAATGGGGTGGAGAAATAGAAATGGGGTGGAGAAATAGAAATGGGGTGGAGAAAAATCAAGATGAAAGGTTACCTTCCTGGTGGTCACTTTGGAATCAAATACCACCTCTTAATACCATCACTATGGGGGCTAGGATTCCAACACCTGAATTTTGGGGGAACATAACATTCATTTCTATTGGCTACACAATAGAGTTTTTTGTTCTTAAAAAGATTTTTCTTCTTTAAAAAAATGACTGCACAGAAGAGAGAGAGAGAGAGAGAGAGAGAGAGAGAGAGAGAGAGAGGGACTTATTGTTCAACTTATTTATACATTCATTGGTTAATTTTGGTATGTGGCCAGACTGGGGATTGAGCCTGCAATTTTGGCATATCAGGACAATGCTCTAACCAACTGAGCTACTGGCCAAGACTGACACCCAAGAACTTTAGCTCCCTGGGCATGTGGGGTGGACCAATCGAGGAACCTCAGAGATGAAGAGGATGGCTCAAGGTGATTGAAAATTCCAAATAGCAAATATGATCCTAGATTGACCCCTCTCCACATCATGCTCATTTTGCTCCAAACATACTGATCGTCTCCTAGCTTCTCTTCTGTGCCTTTGCTTAGTCTGTTTTCCCAGCCTTCCTGTATCTGACTCCTTCTCACCATTCAGTCTGGACTTCAATGTCCCTGACTCTGTAAGGTCTCCCTCCCCACCTGCATGGCCTCTGTGGTCACAGTGCATTTCAACCTCCTGCTGACTTCCATCATCTTGCGTATCGCAGTCTGTCATGATCTATTGGCACATTTGCTCGTAGGTGTCGGTCAAGGAGAAAGCATCTGTATTTTTGCAGCGAGCAGATCAGCACTCAGTGAGTGAGCAGGCGGAGCGGCAATGCTCTGGGGGAATGGTTCCTGCTTCGAGCTCTCTGCATCACCAGAGACTTTGGTGGTTATTACGTCTTTATTTGCAACTGGCCGCACCATCCCTGTGCTGCGATTCATTTTTAGTTAGAGATCGTTTTCGATTAAAAAGTGCATAAACCACAGCCTGAGCGCTAATACATTTCTGCTCAGTGGAAAGACCCAGATCATGGATTTTGTCATTTGCCACCATTGATTTTCCATGAGTAATAATTACATTTTATACACAACATCTGCACTAAGTGATATTTATATCTGCGATTATCTGCAGTAACTTTTAATGTCAAAATATACTTTTTGTTGGGGGGAGGGGGTGCTGAATAAATTGAATTTTTTACTTTTGCCATCGCTTTTGATCCAGACAATGCTCTCTCTCATATGAAATAATAATTTGGCAATCAGAGCCTGAAATGGTTTTATAAATGAAGTTTGAATTGCCATTTCCATCAGCTGGGATGGTAATTTTCAGCTTTCACGGGGGTTGGTGAATTTAGAGTCACTCTTGAAATTTACTTTGCTATTATTACCTTTGAAATCCTCTGGGGATTTGTCTCATAACACAGACACTTCTTGCATCATGCAGGGTTTTGCCCTTGCTGTGAAATTCTCGGCAGGCCTTCCTACTCTTTAGCTCGGCACTCATGGCTTCCCACAGCCAACACTTAAAAAAAAATCCTCATCTGAGGATACTCACCTACCCCCCATCTCCCCACCATGATTTCAGAGAAAGAGGAAGGGGGGGAGAGAGAGAGAGAGAGAGAGAGAGAGAGAGAGAGAGAGAGAGAGAGAGAGAGAGAGAGAGAGAGAGGGAGGAAGAGAGAAACATCCATTGGTTGTCTCCCACAAGCACCCTGACCAGAGCGAGTATAGAACCTGCAACCCAGGTACATGCCCTGACCAGGAACCAAACCGTGACTTTCTGGTGCACGGGGCTATGCTCTAACCACTGAGTGACACTGGCTAGGCTTGACACCTTTTTATTGGATTTAAAAATGCTTGATGAACCTCACCTATCACCTATGCACCATGTATTCCAGGTACTGGGATACAGATCTGACAGAGACAGATTTCCTGCCCCCATTCCAGCCCCTGGAACTTGCAATATGGATGGAGAGACATAAAGAAGCACATGCAGGCAAGAGAGAGTTTACAGATTCTGATAATTGCCCCATGAGAAACAAGGTAATGAAACAGAAGGTTAAGGGGAAGGTGCTTCAGGCAGGTTGGTTATTGAGGGAAGCGTCTTTGGAAGGTGACAGTTTTGAAAACTGGAGAGGTGTGTGGAGTGGCTGCGTGAGTGAGCATGGGGAAGGCTGGCAGAGGCAGGCCCTGGCAGGCATTGAAGGCACTTGTGGGGGGAGAGTTTTATTCTAAGAGCAGAGGTTGGGAAATTTAATCAGCGCTGGTGGTGGAGGGAGTGTTAATCATTGTCCAGTTTGTCTAATTTGTGTTTTTTTGAGGTCACACTGGTTACTGTGAGGACAATGAAGGGCCAGGAGATCATTTAGGAGCCGTGACTGTTGTTCAGGCCAGAGGAGGTGACACTTTGGACCAGGCTGCTGGTAGTGGAGACCGAAAGACAGGGTTGGGTGTGAGAGGACAGTCATGTATCCAATCTGATACACCCTTATTTCCCACCGGAGATCTTCTGACAAGTGATCCCAACATATAATGTACATTACCCAAACGTGAGATGTGGCTTCGCCTCTTGGTCTCATGCTCCTCACTTTCTGTTGGTCCATTGCTCCTCCCACATATTGTCACCTGTGTATCCTTAAGCTTGGAGCCACTCTCTCCTCCATGCAGCTGCTGGCCACCTAAAGCCTGCTGGTGCCACCTTCTCAGAGGTGCCATGCCAGTGTTCTCAGTGTTGGTGGGTATAAGTGGCTTCCGGCAGCAGCTGGATGAAACGTAGTTTTCAGAACTCACCCTCTGGGGATTCTGGTTCATGGGGTCTTTGCTGGGGCACAGGGGTCACAAGCATCCCAGCTGATTCTGATGCTGGCATCCCAGTCTGGCTCTGTGTTGTCATTTCGGTTTATGTTTTGTCTTCTGTTGTAGGTCCTAGCCCTGTGAGGGGAGAATCAGGCCATATTTCATGTTTGTCATCCCCCAGTGCCTGGGTCCAATGCTGTGCATGGAAGAGATGCTCAAATATCTGTCTTTGGTAGAAAATCCCAGGGAAATGCCCAGCTGTGGGTCACGTGGCAGGGCAGCCTGTCCTGGCCCAGACGGCCTCGCCCTGCAGCCCCCTGTGCTGGACTCTCCCTGCCCAGATCTCAGATTCCCACCGGCTCCCACGCTAATACCCACCAATCATTCTGGCCCTGATGTAAAAGTTATCTTGTCATTACCCCTTTGACTCCTATTTTACAGATGGACAAACAGAGGCTTAGAGAGACTAGATCACTTGACCAAGCCCCCACAGTTACAAAGGGCAAGACAAAGATTTGCACCGGGGTTTCTGACTTCAAAATCCATGCTTCTAATGGCCATTCATAATTTCATTTCTTCAGTCAGAAAATATTTATTTTCTACGCCTGCACTGTCCTAGGAATCATTCTTCTGCCACCTCCCTTATTCCTCTTCTATTCTCAGATTTGCCTGGATCTGCCCTCAGGCAGAATAGATTAGGTCTACTCTCTCACACATATCAACCCTTCAAATGTTCGTAGGCAGATCTTAATTTTCCCCCTAGTGCTTTCAACTCTCGCCCCAGACATGTCTCCAGACATACCCTACTCAGCCAGTGCACACCAATCTCCAAACACGGTGCATGGTACCCGATCAACATTTGATGAAGATGAATCTGATCACTGTTATTATTGGGGAGACAGGCAGGTAAGGAACTACAGTGCAGTGATCAGTGGGTCAGCAGGAGTGGCTGGGGCTTAGCTAGGCCAAGGCACCGAATGGAGAGGGGCTATTGGAGGGGGAGAGGGGTGAATGAGATGGTGCAGAGGGAAGCTGGTTGGGCAGAGGGATCAGAACATGCTCAGGGCAAGAAGAGTGGTCTAGACACCCTACAGCCCCATGGGCCAAAGAGCTGGCCTTCCCTTCCAGGGGAAGAGGCCACTCCAGGGAGGTCTGGGGAGAAGGCTCTTGCCCAGGCTGGTGAGGGACTGGGCAGAGTTGGAGCTGGTGCCCTGTCTCCCGTTCCTCCAGGTCTGGCTGGAGACCTGCCTTTTGTCGCAGCTGCTCTAGGTGGCAGCAGAAGCCTGGCAAAGCCCATCTATCAGGGCATCGAGAGGGAGAAAATGTAATCAGGACCTGTAGCCTCCAGCCTCTGTTATCTGCACAGTGGTTAGGCTGGGAGTCTAGGGGGTTAGAGCAGGCAGCAACCGGATTAGCAGAATTCTCTATTGAGTTATAGCCTCTCTGCAGACGGCTGCGGAGACTGCAGAGCAGCCTCTCCCACAGGTCAGATCCTCATCAGATCGACTCGTTGGCTCCAGACTCCCCAAGTCTCAAGGGAACCCAAGAAATAGCCAGAGCAGGGAGCCCAGGGCACAGATTAAGATTTTGAAAAACCAATTTCCGGAAACGCTGGGCTCCCAGAGCATGCACTGAAGTTCTGTTCTTGTCCGAGACGACTGCTTTGATTATTCTACTTCCAAGTGTCACATACACACACCTCCTGTGATATTTCTCCCTCTCCTGGTGCCCGAAGCAAGGGCTTGGGCTGCTTATTAGTCAGGGACTCACAGCCCAGTGGTTAGGGGTGCAGGCTGTGCGATTGGACAAGGGGAGGAGCCCTGACTGCCTCCTGTTGCTGTGTGATGTTGGGCAGGAGATGAACCTTTCTGTGCTGCCATTTCCTCCTCTTACAGCTTATCTTATTGTTCTTATAGGGAGATCTGAGAAGACCTTTGGTTTTGTGGACAGAAATGCTGGTGGGAAGTCACTGTCACCCTTCCCCCAACTCTCTTCCCCCTCACCCCCCAGTAATTTATGAGAGAGAGAGAGAGAGACAGAGAGAAACATCGATGTGAGAGACAAACATTGATTGGTTGCCTCCTGTAAGCTTCCCGACTGGGGAGTAAATCTGAAACCTGGGTTGTGCCCTGACCAAGACCATAATGTGTAAGGATGACACTTCAACCAACTGAACCACGTGGCCAGGGTCTCTTTCTTTTTTGCTAATACTTTGTTGAGATATAATTCCCATACCATATAATTCACCCATTTAAAGTGTACAAGTCAGTGGTTTTAAGTGTATTCAGGTTGTGCGACCATCACCGTGGTCTAGTTAACAGCACTGTCACCACTCCCAAAGAAATACATATCTTTCAGCTATCAACCCCTAATCCCCACACGCTCAATGAATGTGAATATGATCAGTATTGTTATGCAAATTCTTAATAACAATCTTCTCCTTTCAGTGTCTGGATTTGCCTCTTCAGGACAGTTCAATGAAAAGACCTCCTTCCTTTTTCAGTGGGGGTCAGCCATGCCCCTCCCCATGATAGCGTGAGAGGCTGGCTTGCTCTTTGCCTCTCCAGTCCCTTCCTCCAGTCCAGAGGGGGGAGGTGGGAAAACCTGCCAACAGGCCTCTCGCTCGCAGCACAAGCAGCTTGGCTCCGGATTTCTCATTTCAAACTCAATTTGTGGCTCTGCCCAGAGCAGCAGCGCCCCTGAGCATGTAACCAGATTACACCCCCCCCCCCCCCCCCGCCCGCCTGGGGCCTGGAGCAAGCGGGCAGCCTCCCAGGATTGAGGCTACCCAGGGCCTGCCCAGCCTGCCCAGCTCCAGGGTCACCAGGATACCCTCCGATTTTGTCATCAGGACATTGAGATACTTTCCTGATAGTCATGACTTGCAGGCTTGGCCAGACTGGATGTTCCCATCAGCGGTCCTATAAGAGCTCCACTTTGTAGAGCAAGGCAGGGCAAGCGCTCCTGGTGCACGGCCAGATTTTCTCTTTGTGGAGCCCAGGAGGCATCCTCTCTATTATCGTCAAGAGGGAGGGCCCTGTGCAGCCCCCACCAGGCATGCCAGGCACACCCCCCTACCACCTCACATTTGATGAGCACTTCCTGGGTGCAGACACCCTGCTGGATGCTAACTTGTCTCACTCTCCCTGCAACTCCCTAGGGCTGTGGTCCTCAAACTGCATCTCGCAAGCCACATGTGGCTCTTTGGCCCCTTGAGTGTGGCTCTTCCACAAAAATACCACGGCCTGGGCGAGTCTATTTTGAAGAAGTTTAAGTTTTAAAAATGTGGCTCTCAAAAGAAATTTCAATCGTTGTACTGTTGATATTTGGCTCTGTTGACTAATGAGTTTGCTGACTAATGTGAAAGAACTGCCCTAAGGAAAGAACAATGATTGCCCGTTTGCAGATGGGGAGGCTGATGCTTAGGCTTAGGAGGACTGAGTGGCTGCCTGGCTGCGGGCACATGCTTACCCCCAGCAAAGATGAAAGGGGGCTGTTTCTGTTAAATGTCCAAATCCAGAGGGATGGCAGGTGAATTAGTGGTTGCCAGGGGCCGGGGATGAGGGGGTGTTGGGGAGGTGGTAGCTAAGGGTATGTGGATTATTTTGGGGGTATTGACAGGGATCTAAAATTGATTGTGGTATTGGTTGCACAACTCTGTGACCATCAAAAGCATACACTTAAGTGGGTAGGTTACATGGTATGTGAATTCTCAGTAAAGCTGCTACAAATGAAGAAGAAATGAGGAATTACCCTTGGACATTGCATAAACATGTTGTTCCCCTTCTCCCCTCACCATCCCGCAATGAAAACCTGGAATTTGACACCTTCACATTTAACCTAAGTCACTGGGATAACTCTACTCTAGATGGCAGACACCTTCGGACCTTAGCCTTGGTTTGCCTTGCTCCATGCCTGGGGTCATTGCCACTCATAGAACCCGGGGAATGTTATGCCTTTCATTTCAGATTGTAGGGCAATCCCTGTGGGTGGGCAGACCCTGTCCCAGGCCCTCTCTCTGCTGCCCCTCTGGCCCTCACAGTGGTCTGGCTTTTGGGGAAAGTCTACACAAAATCGGACCTGGGTACAATGCTACCCACCACCTCACCTGCTTCTAATTTTACAGAAAGGGCGCCGGTTGCCTTTTCAGCCCTGAATTGCTGACAGGAAGAGTGGGAGGGAAGAGTGCCCATTCCAGCACACTTTTGGAGCCCCCAGCTTTCCGAGACCAGTTGGGGATTCCCTGTGAGGGTGCACTCCTCCCAGAATATGGTTCAGGGTCTGCATATGTATTTGGAGGGGCTGAAGCCTGCCACATACCTGCCAGCAAGCCAAACCACAGCATTACCCCTCTGTGTGTAGAATTCTTTCCCTCCTCCCTTCCAGCTCTATCCTCACGCATCCCAGTTGGGGAAGGAGGGGAGCTGCTTACTGAATTCAGACTGGCCCAGGGAGTCCTGGATTCTGAACCCCCAGTCCCCCCAGAAAGAGGATGAGGAGCCTTGCCGTTGCCTTTGAGCCTAGGCTACTTTGTAGGCCACTGGTCTGTGGACCTGGGTTTGAAATCATTTGTACTGTCTCCGTACAGCGTGCTGGGCACCCTCTGAAGGCAGGGACCCCAAAGCCCTCTGTCTCCAGCTCCCAGGTTCATCAGAGCGTCTACACTGGTGATGCACTTGGGACATATTCTGGAGAATAAGATGCTGGCAGTGGGTAGGCCCCCAGGTTTAGGGTGGACAGATGCTCCTGGCAGATCCTCTGTCCAGTGTCTCCTGTCTCCATCCTTTTCTGTTCTCCTTCCTCCTCTGGTTCCTGGACCATCCAGTCCAGTCACCCAGGTCCAGGCAGATGAAGCCAGACCAGAGAAAAGAAAACAAATTAGGAGTGTCCCCAGTGCCAAATGAATATAAATAAGTATGCAGAGGCTCCTGCTCACCCATGGATTACTCACACGCCCCCCTCCCCCAGAGGCGTCGCTCGCCTAGCTCAGCTCTGTGGAAGTTAATGATAAATTAAACCTATTAATCACCCCAGGCAGTGGGGCTGGCCTGAGTGTACACTGGTGGGGGCAGACGGGGGTGGTAGGTGACAGGATGAAGTTGCTGCTGCAAGAAGGAAAGGGGGTGCATTACAGCATCTCTGAGACAAGGCAGCAGTTGGTTGTGAACACCCCCTTTTTTAGTGTTAGCCACTGCATATTTCGGGGCTGCCCACCGTGGGAGGGGTAGGCAGATCTACACCTTCCACCACTAAAGGTCATTTTACCATCTTCACACCTCCCACCTGCATTGCTCTTTCCAGCACAGTCTGGCCTCCACCCTCTGTCCTTCATTCAAGTCCAGGCTCCACAGTCCTCTCTCAGAGACAGCCAGCTTCGAAGTCCTATTCTTTCCTCCACCTCTTCGTTTCCTTTGTTTGGGTCCTTGGAGCCCAGCTGTCTGGGTTCAGACTCTGGCTTTGCCTTTAGTTGTGTATAACAGCTCCATGCCTCAGTTTCCCCATCTTTAAAATGGGACTGATAAGTGCTCTGTCATAGGGTTTTGGTGAGGATGAAGAGTGTAAATTCCCATGAACAACTCCCCACACAGACTAATCATCGTTAGCGGCCGCTGCCACTGTCCCCATGATTGTTATTATTACAGTAGCTGTGTCATTCTTCATCCTCTTTGCCATGGTTGGGAGCGATCTCTTTTATTTGTTGGCATTGGCTGTCCATCACTGCTTCCCCCAGGAGAATGTATGCTCCGCAAAAGCAGGGAATTCTCTTGATTCTGTTCCCCTCAGCATCCCCTCTCAAGCCTCGGCTGCCCTTAAACTTAGTGTCTTGTTGTTGACTGGCTGCTTCTCTCTCTCAGTTACAGCCATTCAGTCAGATTGAGCACAGCCATGTCTAAGGCACTGAGGGTATCGTGGGAAGCAGAAACGGGCTGAGTTTCTGCCCTCATGCTAGTAGTATTAGAGTCCAGTGTGAAAGTTAGACCTTAAACTACTGCATGTGTCCCAGCATAAGATTCCCTGGAGGTCTTTGTGCTTTGATGCGATGTCCACATGCAGGGGTGAGAGCAGGAAACCTGGGTGATCGGGCTGGGCCCTGGGCAGTGAGGAGTGATTCCAAGCAGGTGAAACTGCAGGTGCAAAGGCCCCTCAGCAGAGCCTGGCACTTTCTGGGAATACCCAGAAAGTCAGCGGGGCCTTGTCTATTGTCTCCCTCTCAGATTTTTAGCTTCGAGAGGCCTTGGCTGTTTTTTCATGATTATGTCTCCAGTGCCCGGCACTGTGCCTGGTCACTGAAGGAATTTTTGTCGATTGAGTGAGAACAGAGAAAGTGAGGCAGGGAGTGCAGTGAGAGAGAGCGGCCAGTGGTGCTGGCCTTGCTAACCTCAGACCCTCTTCAGAGAGCAGTGGGGGCTCTCGGGGGTTCTCCCCACTCTTCAGGGGGGGCAGGGCATCAAGGGAATGCATTTTCAATAATCACCATGGCTGTCACTCCTGTCCACAAGATGTGTCACTCCTGTCTACTGGATGCGTTGAAGGGGCAAGAGAAGATGCCAGGAGGGCAGTTGGGGGGCTTGGGCAAGGCTTGTGTAGGTCAGGGCAAGGTGGATGCACACACACAGAGGAAGGAGCCAGTGGAAAAGTCCAAGAGAGATTTTTGGAGGCAAAATTGACATGGCTCAGCAGTGGATGTAAGTTAGAGGGCAGGAGGTTTCCTAGATGGAACCCGGTAGCCTGGGTCATAGCCTGGTTGGGTGTCCTTTGAAATGAAAGGCTGTCAGTCATTTAATTCCTTTTATGTTAGCTGGTGACCACATGATATCGGGGCTCAAGCACATCTATGTTCAGAGATCACCTCTACACTTCCCAGTGTGGGCCCCTGGAACTTCGAGTGTTCCATCGCCTTCTCTATAGAATGAGACTAAAATACCCTCTTATTAGGATCGTTGTGAAAATTCATGATAACCAAATGAGTGAAAGCACCTGGCAGATGGCCTGGCACAAAGTAGGTGGAGATTAAACTTACTAGCTGTGCAATCTCTCTGGTCCTGTTTCCTCATGGCTACTGGGTTCTATTGTTCAGATGTTGCAACAGAACAAACCACCCAGGACGGAGTGGCTTTCAATGCCCATCACTTACTATTGTTCTTGTAGCTGTGGGCTACCTGGGGCTCAGCTGGTCCGGGCTGGGTTTGGCTGGGGTGACTGCTTCTTACTGCAGATCTGTGAGTTGGCAGGATGGCTCTCCCACTTGTACCTCCCATCCCTCTGGGATCCATGGGACAGGCAGGGCCTGCAGCTCTCATGGAGCTGACAGGAAGCAGGAGGAAAGCAGGAACATGTGGAGCTGTTCAAGGTCTACCCTTGGTACTAGCACATTGTCACTCTGGGCCAAAGCCAGGTCATAGTTAAGTCCAGACTCACAGGACAGGGAAGAACATTCTGTCAGGACAAAGGTGAAGATGTTGGGGAGGGGAGGAATTGGGGCTGGCAATTCAACCTTACTGAAGTTGCTAATAGTGGTACCCTCCTCACAGGTGGATATGATGGTTAATTTTATGTATCAACTTGGGCCATCAGATACCTATATAGTCAATCAAACACTTATGGGTACTTTTGTGAGGGTGTTTTTGGAATGAGATTGACATTTAAGGCAGTGGACTTGAGTAAAGCAGACTGCCCTCCATCTGTGGGTGGGCCTCATCAAATCGGTTGAAGGCCTGGATGGAAAAAAAAAAGCCCAACCTCTGCTGAGTAAGAGGGAATTTGCCAGCTGAAGGTCTTCGACTTCATCTGCAACATTGGCCTTGGAACCTGAGCACCAGCTCTCCCTGAGTTTCCTGCACCCAGGCCTGCCTGCAGATTTTGGATTTACCAGCCTTCATAATTACATGACACACACTCCTTATAAGTCTCTATCTCTCTTTCTCTGTCTATTTCTGCTTGTCTGTCTATTTATCTACCTTTCATGGGTTCTGCTTCTCTGGAGATCTCTAGTACATGGGCTAAACTCTTAGAACTAAGGTTTGCTGATAAAAAATGATCTACATAAACTGGAGTCTATCAACCTCTGTATTATTGACACCTTGGCTTAAGTAATTCTTGTGGGTCTCCCCTGCTTATTTTAGGAAGTTTGGCAGCATCCCTGGCCTCCACCCACTAGATCCCAGTGGCACCTCTTAGTAATGGCAACCAAACACGGTCTGCAGACAATGCCATGTCCTCGGCTGAGAAGGTTAGTTATCATTAGGATCATCAGGATCACTGCAGGTTGTGTTATCCCTCTGGCTATTACTCTTCTTTTGCTGTTTTACTTACATCATTGCTATGAATGAAGAGGCCTCTGGAAGGAAAGGGAACCACCACCGCATGACAGTCAACAGGAAAAAAAAAAGTGTGGTTTGTTTCCCCCAGTTGTCTTCAAAGAAATGAGAAAGTTACAAAGAGCTCAGCCTAAGCCCTGGCCCCCAAAGTTTTCTTTGGAAGCAAAGAGAGGCAATGGTCACAGGAGCACCAGTCGCTGCAGCTTAAACCATGGCATGGGCTGGACATGAACACTTCCTTGGCTCTGGAGCTCCACTTTGAGGACATTTGAAGTGGAGAGGAGTGAGGGATCTGGTCTCTTTGCCCTGTTTTTCTCTGCAAAAATGCTAAGGGGTGCCTTTATTTCCTTTGCCATACAAAAGGTTTTCTTTCTCCTTTTGTCTTCTTTTACTCTCAGCCGTGTCCCCCAACCCCCCAATACACACCATGAACAATTAATAACCTTGTGAGATAGGTTCCAATTTTATCCCCATTTTATAGATAGAGAAGCTGAAGCTCAGAGAGGTAAAGCAAGTAGCCTAGAGTTGCATAGCTAGTAAACAAGGCAGCTAGGATTTGAACCCTTGTTGGTCGGATTCCAGTGTTCTACCTCCTCATCACATTATGATGCTTTATCAGGGTGAACCTAATAGGTCTCAGAATTGCAGGGTGGGGGAGATGAGGAAATTGAACTGAAGGTCCCTCCCCAATTGCGGTGGAGTACATTCTGAATGAAGAGCATAAAGCATAGGGTATTAAAGTTTATGAGTCTATTAATCCACAGCTTTGAGGGAATTAAAGTTTCATATTGATGATAAACCTTCCCTAATAAAGCGTAAGGGAAGCAGGAATAAATCTCCAATTTCAAAGGACCCCAAACCACTTAAACAATTGTATGCAAGATGGATGTGTACAGTGGCGATGTGGTGATATGTCTTGTCTGGCGGAGGATTCTTTGGCAAGATGTTTTTGGCTTCTGCTAAGTGGTGGAGATAAAATGATGGATGTGTGCTATTGATTTCATGGGAGTTTGCAGGAGGGTGAGCACAGCTGGATGAGAAGCCCACAGTGAGGCTGAAGGCTGCTGAATATGTATCTGGGAGGAGAGGAGAAAACGCATTTCCATGGCTAGTTTCATCAAACAGCAAAATGCTGGCAAATATATAGCAACCAATCTCTCTCTCTCCCTCTCTCTCTCTCTCTCTCTCTCTCTCTCTCTCTCTCCCCCCCCCTCCCCCTTTCATTTCTTTCTCTCTCCCTCTCCCTTCCTTTCTTAATTTTGTCACATGGACAAGTATCACAGTGTGAGCAGGTGCACTCTAGGGTGTTGGTGAAACACAGTCCTGGGTTAGAATCTCAGTTTTGCCCTTTATTAGCTCCGTGACCTTGTGCAAGTTACTTAATCTCTCTAGGCCTTGGCTATTTATTTATTTGTTTTTAGCAAACCACTGGTTTTACAACAGTTGTAGATTCACAGAAAAGTTGCAAAGTACAGCCAGGTCCCATTTACCCTGCACTCAGATTTTCCTATTGTCAGTGTTATACATCACGATTAATGTGCCAGTGTTGATGCATGTTGTTAACCAAAGTCCATACTTTCTTAGGGTTTTCTTAGTTTCTGCCGCATGCTCATTTCCTGTTCTAGGAGTCCTCCCAGGATGTGGCATTACCTTTACTCATCATGTCCCCTTAGTCCTCGAGATTGCGGTGGTGCCTTACACCTTCCTCATTCTTAACGACCTTGACAGTTCTGCGGAGGTCTGGTGAGGTCTCTTACAGACTGTCCCTCAGCTAGGGTTTGTGTGGTGTGTTTCTCATGTTTAGACGGAGGTGTGGGTTTGGGAAGGAAGACCTTTCCCATCATGTCTCCTCAGGGACACCCGCTGTCAGCATGGCCAGCACTGCTGATGTTGACTTTCAGCGCTTGTGGGGGGTGTGCTCCTGGGGTTTCTCTGCTGCCCCGCCCCTCTTTCCCGCCATCTGCTGATGCAGTCCTTGGAAGGAAGTGACTATGTCAGCTGGAACTTACCAGTGGGGGTTGATGCTCCCTTTCCTTGATGGGGCGTGTCTAACTAAATTATGTGGAATTCTTCTGTATGGGGTCTTTGTTCATTTTCCCATACTTATTTATTCAATTATTTATTCACATCAATATGGGCTTGTGGTATTTACTTTATGCTTTGAGTTATAATCCAATACTGCATTGTTTATTGTGTTGTTCACATTATTCCAGCTTCATCTGGGACTCACTTTTTGATAGGCTTATTTTTATAAGGAATAAATGGGATAATCAGGACTGAGAATATGATGAGTGGTGTAAAATTTAAGGAGACACACACACACACACAAAACAAAACAAAACAAAACAAAACACCAAAAACCCAACCCCACAAAAACCACTCAGTAATCAAGATAAACAATATATTAATGCAATATTTAAAGCAAAAATTCAGAAAATAAATTTCTTCATAAACAAAATATCAGCATTTTAAATCAAAATAGGATCCATAATGTATGTAAATTGTTTAACTAAGTATTTAGTACTTAGTACATATTTAATAGTATTTAATAGAATAATTCCATCAGTTTATATGGATATTCCAGTATATCAGTGATTTCTTTCTTAATGTGGTGGCTTAAAACAGCAGCGGTAGCTTGGTTCACGGGTCTGTGAGTCAGCTGGGGTCCTGAAGCTTGCCCAAGTTCATGTATGTGTCTGCGGGTCGGCTGCCTGCCTAGTGCCTGATTGTGGTTGGCCTCAGTGGGAGTAGCCAGGGCAGCCTAGCTTTGCCCCCATGGCTCTCATCCTTATTCTGAGACAAGCAGGTGTGTCTGGGTATGTCCTTCCCATGGTGACAGCAGAGAGTAAGAGAAGTGGAAACATGGAAAGCCTTTTGAGGTCCAGGCAGAATGGTGCATCATTTCTGCTCCATTCTACTGAACAAAGCAAGTCACAGGCAGGTCCAGATCCAAGGGGAAGGGGCAGTGCCATCTGCTTCTTTAGTTGTGGCAAAGGGCGTGGTGTGGATACAGGGAGGGACAAAGAATTAGGGCCATTCGTGCATCGGCCTACCAGCCAGGCACTGTTTTAAGTGTGGGAAGACTTCAGCAAACAGACTCAAGTCTCTACCTTTGGGGAGCTCACATCATAATGATAATGCTGACAGTAGTGGTGGTGATGCTAGTAATGATAATGCTGAATGCAGTGGTGGTGATGAAAGGAGGAATTAGTTCTCTGTCTCTCAGGAGGCCTGTGGATAGTGACAGATCCTTGTGGTGGACGTGTGGGGTGGTTCTTGACACTGTCCTCTTGACACTGTCCTCTGTCGCAGTGAGCACTTGGGGGTGCACAGTACTCTGCTTCACTGTCAGCTGTGGGCGGCAGGATCAAGAGACAGGTGGAAAGGTGCATTGTCCTCTCAATTTGTTCACTAAAATTAAGTCAACAGCTCCTACCTTTGCAAAAGAGAGGCTGTTTAAATCGACCCATTGGAAGATGTATTTCCTTAATTTCTGCCTAATGGAAAAATCCTTATACCTGATCAATTTGGGTCAGATGAAAGCAGTTGCCGCCAAAAACGAAGTTCATCAAAGGTTATGAGTGTCAAAAACCAGCATCAGATGTGGCAAGTTCTGCTGTAGAGACGCTTTGCAAAGTAGCAAGACTGGTGGGACCTGCTGATTCATAAACGGTGCCATGCGGTAAGCTCCTAAGTCAGTAAGTAACTCTGGTCACTCCTCAGGCACAGTGCTGGCACCTTTGCATGGGTCACCTTACTTATTCCTGACAGCAGCCCAATGAGATAGTCTACGATTATTTCCAATTCAGACATGAAGAAAGCCCAGGATAGTGTCACTGGAAACAGAGGCTGATGGAGCCAGGATTTGAGCCCAGGATCTTGACCACTATATTGCCTCCCTCACTGGCCTAATAAATTGTGAATAATGGTTTTGTCTCTATTAGGCGTTGTACAGGGAGAATTCTCTAAGAGGTGTTTCCCAAGTAGCTGGTGCTGGTTGAGCACATATCCCCACCTCTGTCTGGGACGGTCAGCAAGGAACAATGACTAAGCATGGGTAGCATTCTGAGTTCTGCATCTACTCACAGGACAGAAATTCCTTCTCTCTGTGAAATCAGATCAACCTGTCTTCCATCATTTCCAAACTCCCACCACTTCCTGTTTCCCATCACTTCTCACCTCCCATCACTTTCTTCTTCCATAATTCCTTATCTCCCATTCCTTCCTTGCTGTTGGCTTTGGATAAGTTACTTGACTTTTCTGAAACCTGGTTCTTGGTTGTTTAATAAGTACAATAATACCCATGTTTCAGAGTAGCGGAATTAAACACGATCATGTTTGTGAACTTACTCCTCAGGATGATGATTTTCTTTAAGCACTCAATTAATATTGATTCCTCTCCTCACTCCCCTCCTTTCTGGTTCTTGTCCTCAAAGTCTCCTGGGAAAGTTGGTGTGCAGAGGTGTGGAAATGAAGTGGATGTGAAGATATGTGAAATGAGCTGAAGGCCACAGAAAGGACACTTTACTCACCAGGGACAGAAACCCACTCAGGCTGGATCAAGTCAAAGGGGCATGTTGAAAAGAGATAAGAGCACCTCACAGCATGTCTTCTGGGCCTGGGGCTGGGGACTGGGAAGTCAGCTGGATTGCATAGGCCACCTCAGGCCCCTTCCCGGGCCTGCTTCTCTCTCCTAGCCACTTCATCCGCATCTCACTACAGACGGGCTTTCTCTGCTCATTTATCCATCCAGACCCAGCCCTCGGTGGCTTTTCCCAAATGGTGGTCTCTGCTCTGAGTCTGCAGGACCTTTCAGCTTGGCTTCCAATAGCTTATTCACGAAATCTCCCAAAATATTGATTCCAACAATCCCAGAAGAGAGAATCTGATTGGTACATATTTGAACAGTGGTCCAACCCTGGCCTAATAAATGGTGAATGATAGTTCTGCCTCTACTATGGTAGGTATTGGACAGAATGAATTTACTAAGGTGGCACTGGGGAGGTAATATCTGGCATCTCCAACACGTTGGGCTTTCTGAAAACTCATATGGGGATGAGGACCAAACTAGATTAGAAATGTAGCAAGAGAAATCTATTTGCTCACTTCTTTTAGTTCATGTAGCAGTTCTTATCCGGGGCTCACCAAGTAGAGAACAGTGCTGCGTAGTGATGCAGCATTTCTCAGACTTGGGCATTATGTATGTGGTGGCCTTTAATGAGAAACATTTTTCTCATGGAGCCCCAGTGTTGACTTAAATTACCTTATATTAATGTTAAACTTAAATTAATATTATTCAAGTAGTACAGTCATAAAAATACCTATACATGCCTTATGCTTATTGCTCTTAGATAGCTGTAAAGCTAGAACAAATTTATAAATTAAATACAAACAAACTCTAAAATCAATAAAATCCGAATTAGCAACATTAATTTAATGTGATGGATGATGTTCCTGGGCTGAAGCTAAATCACTTCTCACAAAGCACATCGGGCACTGACGGCTGGAGTACAGTTTCTTTGGTGTTAGACTTGCCTGGACTATTGTTTGCCACTTTCTGTCTCCAGAATGACAGTTTTTGACCTTCACAGTTGACCTTCATCATGGATGTGTTACGATCACCTCTGTTCTTTACCATCAACTCAAGACAGTTTGAGTTGCAGGAGTTGGCACCAGAGGGTTGTAAAGATGAACTATTGTACAAGTGCTCAAACAGGCAGTAGGAGGAACTTATTAAGGGAGTCAACCAGGTGATACAGGAAATGGATATTTTAAGTTTGAATAGATTGCCTTGGAATTGAACATTTAAAATAATTAAAATTTAAAAATGTTGGAGAAAACCCATAAATTCACAAGGATGTGTCCATGTTGGAACTCCAGGGCAGGACTTGGACTTGTGGTTCAGATAGTGGGTTCAATCAGAGATCCAACCATCGGGGAGTCTGCTTACCTTCTGATTTACTTGCCTTTACAGTGAGGATTCCTGCCCTGCATCAGGCACAGGCCTGTTGTAAGGACACAGAAGGTGACGTATCTGAAATTGCATTGAAAATCACAAATTCAAGTGGTGGTTATGAGTTGAATTATGTCTCCCCCACATTCATATATCAAAGTCCTAACCCCAAGTACCTCAGAATGTGAGTGTACTTAAAGATAAGGCCTTTACTTCTAGCTGTTTGGCTCAGTGGATAGAGCATTGGCCTGGGACTGAAGTGTCCCAGGTTCTATTCTGGTCAAGGGCACATGCCCGTGTTGTGGGCTCGATCCCCAGTAGGGGTTGTGCAGGAGGCAGCCAATCAATGATTCTCTCTAATCATTGATGTTTCTAACTCTCTCTCCTTTCCTCTCTGAAATAAATAAAAATATATTTAAAAAACAATGTTTCTCATGCTTTAAAAAATAAATAAATAAAGATAGTGCCTTTGAAGAGGTAATTAAGATAATGACGGTCATATGGGTGGGTACTAATTCAACAGGACTGGTGTCTTTATAAGAAGAGATTAGGACATAGACATGCACAGAGGGAAAACTATGTCAAGACATAGGGAGGAGAAGACAGCCATCTATAAGCCTAGGAGAGAAGCTTCAAAGGAAATCAATGCTGCTGACACTTTGATCTCAGATTTCTAGCCTCCAGAATGTGAGAAAATAAAGTTCTGTTGTGTAAGCTACCCAGTCCCCAGCACTTCATTATGGCAGCCTTTGAAAAGTAAGAGAGTGGCAAAACTGGCATGTAGTAAGTACTGGCAAGTTGGTGAGCAGATTACCTGAGTTCAGGTGCTACACAGTTGTTTTCCATGCCCTGGGCAGTTGCTTTCCTTCCAGGTTTTAATCTCTCTGGGGTGGGGAGATCTGTAGGCGCTCTCTTTCATCATTATGGGTCATGTGCAGTAGAAAGGGGGTATGCTCATTCATACCTCACTGACAAAAAGCTATTCAATACCTAGACCCATTAGCTATTGAAACGGCAGCCTGGATGACTTGCTTTCTGAACACTTGATATCTTACTCATTCTTTAAGACTTCTCTGGAGTCTCATTCATTCATACAACAGATTTTTTATTGAACTCCTACTCTGAGCCAGGCACTGGAATGAATAAGTGATAGAGTTATAGTGGTAGATATAGCTTTTCTCTTCACAGAATTTGCAGTCTACTGGAAGCAGATATTAAAGGGTAAATTAATGCACACAATCACACGATGTGGGGTGTGCCATGAAGCAGAAGCCTAGGGTAGGATAAAGACATTCAAAGAATGTGGAAAGCAGCATTTCAGACAGAGGGAACTGCAGTGAGCAAGGAGAACACAGAGGTTGGTGTGGGTTGGGGCATGGTGAGTGAAGGAAACAAGATAGAAAACGCATATAGAGAGGTGATTCACCTAGGCTGGGATAAAGATTTTGGATTTCTTATCCATTAGATTATTTTTTCAGCTTAAAGCAGCAGAAATCTCAACTTGAAATGGCTTAGACAATAAGATGATGAATACTTTTTCATTTGGAGGCAGGGCAGTGGGGCTGACTCCTTTGGATGGCTAAGTCAACTGCCATCTTCTTAGCTACCTTCCAGATATGCGTGTTCATGTGATCTAGTTCTGGTTGATGAGCTAGAAACGAAACTGGTCTGGAGTTCCTGGGGAAACTTCGAACTGCTCTCTGCCTTCCTATTTCTTTCTGTCTGCATTGGGATAAGGTGGCTGGAGCTACAGCAGCCAGATTGTGGTCTTGAGGGAAAAAGGCCATGGGATAGATTGTGTTCCTGGTCACATCTGTTTGCTCCCTCCCCTATAAGAATATCGTACACCCTCTTCTCACTATGTGGTTGTAAAGGCTCCCTGTAGGAGGCGCAGGAATCCTCTGTCCATTGTCAGACATGGCCATGCGACTTTGGGCAATTGAATGTGTGCAGTTATGACATTTGATGTTCTGAATAGATGCCTTAAATGCAGTTGTGTGGTTAGACTCTGCCTGTTTGATTCCCTCTGTCAGGAGAATGCACATTGCCCACATGGGATGTGGTCCTTCAGTATGGAATGAAGTCACATGGGACAGAGCCACAGCCAATCGAAGCCTGCATGTCCCCTGAGTGAATCATGCATATTGTTGTTGAAGGCCATGGAGATTTTGAGGTCATCTGTCACATTAACAAAGCTGATTAAGAGGTGCCATGAGGATACCCTAAGTTGCACCTTATTTCTGGAGTTCTTGTTTATTGAGAAAACCCCCTATTTGTTTAATCTGCTGTAGTTAGGTTTTCTGACTCTAGCAGCTGAAAGCATTTCTATCTGATATGAGAATTACAGGGTTGGTTGACTCAGAGGTCAATAGAATCACCAGGTCCCCAAGCTCCTTCCGTCTTTCCATCTGCCATGCCCGGTGTATTCTCCAGCTAAGCCCATTCAAGTCAGCAAATCTGTACAATTTTGCCTCCGGTTCAAGAATTCCATGCAGACTCAAAAATCCATGCAGCCCCTCCTCCCTCCATGAAAGTTTGCTTGCTTGCAGCTGCTCTTCTTTTGGTCCATGATACTTGGCATCCTTCCTTATACTGCAGGACCTTTGCACATACATTCCACCTGCCTGACAGGACTATCTCTCCCACTTTCTCTTCATTAATTTCTAGTCATCATTCTTATGGAGAGAAAAAGATCATCTCAGCCATGCACATGTTTTTTAGGATCTAAAATTATTTCTTAGAAGCTCCCAGCATACATCTCGCTCACTCCCAGTGCCCTCCTACCACAATGTCTCATTGACCTGAACTGGTAAACATGCCCACCCATAAACCTATCACCTAGGTTGGTAAGTGAGACTACCATGATTTTTCTATGCAGATTAGAATTTCCCAGAGTACCTGGGAACAGGTGGAACCAGAAAATAATTGTGGGCTCTGCAAGTATGGAAGGGAAACTTGCCACGGCATAAACAAGCAGTAGCTGGCTGCAGATCTCTCTGGAAGCCATTTTTGACCCTGAGATGGGTTAGGGCCATCTGTCCCCTGTTCTCACGATAGCCCCAGGCACCCATCTGATTTCATACTGTCCTGCCATCGTTCATCTACTAATGTGTCTGTCACCCTAGGAAGTTTATATCTTGTCCCTTTCTGTCCCCAGCTTTTGTCCAGAGCCTGGCAGATGACAGTGCCCAGTAAATGTTGAGAGGGATGGATGGAGATAGTGACCATTGGGAGGCGTCGCTGTGGAGGGGCTGGGTAGAGAAAAGTTTGTAAGATACAGAGTATAGTGACTTGCTTACCTCTGTATTCCCAGCACCCAGGATTTAACAAGTGGTTCAGGAAATGTTTGTTGAGTGAATCTATGCATCCATGCCTCATGCAGCCAAACTCTCTGGAGTGAGCACCCTGCTTCATTCACCCAAGCTCCTCTTCACTTTTGAAGGAGTTCACATCTTGACTCTTCTTTTCTGGTATGTGACCTTAGGCAAGTTGATATATCTATGTGAGCCTCTGTTTTCTCATCTGTAAAATGGGGCTAATAATAGATCAGATCTCAATGTCATAATGTGCAGAAAACCCTTTTACAAGCATAGAATGTGGTCAGCTTTTAAGAAATAAGTGCTTTCCTTTCTTACTACTTCCAGAGTGGGCAGAGGTACAAGCTGCAGCGTGTCCTGGAGGATGGAACAGAGGCTTCCTTGGGTTCTCACTGAGGGGCTGTTGCATCCATGATGATCCTAATGAATAGCAAACCAAGAGAGGGCTGAGGGATGCTCCATAGTAGGGGTGTCGAACTCAATCAGAGAAGGGGCCAAAATCTAAAATCCAGCCTAAATCGCGGGCCGAATGGTTTACTGAACAGTCATAAACTGACAATGTCATAAACTGACAGCGGAGTGCAGTGATGACAGCGCGGTGCGGGCCACATTGCAAGGCCTGGCGGGCTGGATTTGGCCCGCGGGCCTTGTGTTTGACACATGTGCTCCATAGCATCGCTCGTCCCCTGCTGGCCCAGGACAAGACAAATGACCTTGGAATGTGCTGTCTATTTAAAGCTGGATGATCCACCAACACCTCAAGAACTGTTTCATTTGTAATTTAAAAGGTCTCTGGTTGAAAGTGCCAAAATCATTCTGCCAGCTGCACAGGATGCAGCAAAGGCACACTCTGGGAGAATATATTTAAAGAAAAACTACATGTGAGGTGGGTGATCATTAAATGCTGAAACAAAGCCAAGCTTTTCAGTGTATTGTATACCTCTGCCCCGTGTCCAGCCAGGATTACCTGAGCAGAGTATACATCTCTCCATGGGTGCAGTTGGAGGGAACCACACTCTGAAACTTCTGCTGCCCCCAATAGACTTTCTTTTAACATTCTCTGGGGTGGGCTAACCTAGTAAGTCATTTAAAAATCTGTGAATTTCTTATTTAATTGGAGAGTTGGCCTGCCAGGATGTCTTGTGAGTGTCTGGGGGGGGGGGGGGGAAGAGGTTCAGGAGCACTGGAATGGGGCTCAAAGGAGCAAGGGGATATTTTCACTTCAGCAAAGCCTCTTATCCCACCATAAAAGTTTGTTTGCTTGCAGCTTCTCTTCTTTTGGTCCATCATGCTTGCCATCCTTTTTCATACCCCAGGACCTTTGCACATATGGTTCCACTTACCTGGCATAATTGTCCCTCTTCCTTTTCACTTTATTAGTTCCTATTCATCATTCTGATTTCAGTCCTTGTGTCATTTCCCCAGGGAGTATTCTCTGGTTTCTCTGCCTGGCGAGTTGCCCGCTCTACCTTCTCCCATCCCCGCAGGTGCATTTCTGTCAGGCACTGACCTTAGTTGTCATTTTAAATTTGTTCCTGTGATTATTTGATCAACGTCTGTTTCCCCCCACAAAGCTTAACATTTATCAGGGCAAGAAATTTCTTTTTTCTCAACACTGCTTCCCTGGAGCCTGACACATAGGTCCTCCATAAATGTGTGGACTGGATAAATGGAAAGAGGGTTGGAATGTTCCCAGGGAAGAGTGGCTTGTTGGGAAGACCTCTCCAGGTGGCCCAGGTGACCTTCTCCTTGCTGGGTCAGGGATCAGCTCTGAGCACTGTCCATGAGCTAAGCAGACTTGGGAATTAATAATTAAATCTAACCCTTACTAAGCGCTTCTAAGAGTTTTACATGAACTATCTCACTTATTTCTCACAAGGACCCTGTAAGATGGTTAGATGAGCACTATTGTTACTCTGCGAAGGAAATGTGTGCACAGGAAGAGGTGATACTCAGACAGGCAGGCTCCTCAGCTCACGCTCTGCACACAGAGACTCAGGATTCTCCCAGTTCTTTGCTGGCTACATACAGATGAGTATGGTGACCTTAGGATCCACATGTTGGAGATGGTGATGGAAACAAGAGGGAAAGAGGCCAGATCCCTGGATCACTGCTGGAGAAGAGCTTCTCTCTGTCCTAGAATAGTTGTTTTGGACTTTATATGAGCAAGAAATTTTTTCTATTATGTTTGAGCCATTATCTATGTAGGGTTTGTTTGTCACAGCAGCTAGTGCTGACCCTCACTAACATAGTGCCTCCTCACCCTATCAATTTCCTTTCTTCCCACTGGAGGGCAGGGCGGGGTTAGGAAGGTTCTTGGGCATGTGTCTGAGCAGCAGATATGTGACAGGGCTGTGGGAGACTTTAAGTAGCTCCTCTAAGTAGCTCCTCATCTCTCCTGGACTCCTCGCACTTTGTGTTTGAGGGAGCTGCCAGAGGCCCCCTAAATGATAACCCATCATCATGTGCCTCTGATATCCCAGGTGACAAAACGGGATAATCTGAGAAAATAGTAGATATCAATTTAATTGTAAAACATAGAGGTTCCCCGGAGAGCCTGCACAGCGACATCTACCTTTATGAGAAATTTTATGACTTTGAATTGCCTGTCAGGATGTTTAAACAGCCCCTTAGAGCATCTAATAGCGCCCTCATAGTTATTACACACCACTAATGGGTGCAGAGCTTTCAGAACACCTATTTACTATGTGGATTTAGTCCTCCTGGAGGACTTGTTTCTGATTAAATAATACATGACTTCACCGTGTCTACCTACAGTGTATGTGCCCAGCACTGCACTGCTGGGTCCTAAGGTCCTCCAGCTACAGACATTTTCATGAGCTTTCCTGATGGGATCCACAGAGACCGTCCTCTCCACCAGGGTTTGGAAGCTGCTGTGTCATTTCTCCTTGGGGAAGTGTAGGAACCACAGATTTCTGGGCCCTAACCTAGAGAGTCTAAATCTGGGGTGTAGGGTGTGGAATCTGCATTTTTCAGAAGCAAACCCAAGTGATGGATGCACTCCATAAATGCTTATTGTACACTCACCTCTCAGGCTCTGTGCTCAGAACCAGAATTCTATCTGAGATCAGAGCAGACCAGATAACTGTCTGCATGGAGCTTGCTGTCTAAAGGAGATGGAATTAGAGGGCAAAATAATTTGTGATCCTGCATATTCCCCCCAAAGTTCTTTGTTTCCTTTTTGGCTTTTCTCTGCCTGATCCCTAATTCTCCAATTTTTCAACTGTCCCTCTGAAACTTGATTCTGTCTAGTTGCATGTAGCAGAGAGACCAGTGGCTCCCCAACTCCTTCCTTGGATTTCTTGCTTGTACCAAAGACTCCTCTTCTCTCTCATCAACCCCTGTAGGATTGGAGCAAGATGTCTGGACAAAAGACTCTCAGGCTGTGCACCTGTGTGCAGTGTTTCACCTTTCAAGGCCTCACTTGCCCATCTTTAAAATGGAGATAATCATAGCTTATCTGCCTGAGGGTGCATGAACTCAAGATGCCCTTTGTTATGGATTGAATTGTTTTCCCCAGATTTGTTATGTTGAAATCTTAATCCCCAGAACTATCGAATGTGACCTTATTTGTAAATAGGTCATTGAAGAGGTAATTAATTAAGATGAGGTCATACTGGGGCAGGGTGGACCCCTCATTCAGTATGATTATGTCGTTGGGGGAAATTTGGACACAGAGACACAGGGAAAAGGCCAGGTGAAGATTGGCGTTATCCTGCCTCAAGCCAAGAAGAACTGAAGATTGCCAGGAGCTAGAAGAGAGGGATGGACTATATCCTTCCCTCAAGCCCTCAGAAGGACGCCCCCAGCTGACCCTTTGATATCAGACTTCAGACTGCGAAACACTTCTGTTAAGGCACCAGTTTGTGGCCCTTTGTCTGGCAGCCAGCCCCTTTGAACCTGAGATCTTTGATTCTTGAGCACATTTGTAAGGGCCTTATTCTCAGCAACCTAAGGGCCAGGCCCTGTGTGCCTACACCATGCTGAGGCCTAGAGCAAAACATCCTGATATGAAGAAGATGATGATGGTTGCATCTACCTGCCATGTGTTGGCTGCTTTTATTGTGTCTGGTGCTTCTTTCATTTACTGCTCTTATCGACCCTGTGAAGTAAGCCTCTGGGAATCACATTTAAATGATGTGGAATTGAGGTTCAGAGGCATGAAGTGACTTGCCCAAGGTCAAGCAACTAATAAGCAGGAGAGTCCGATGTGGGCCCAGATTACTTGACTCTAGGCATGGCTTTAATTGCTACCCCATAAAGCCTCCAAGCTCTGCTGTAAATATTGGTGATCGGTAGGAATTACTCTCTAAGGCAGAGTTTCTTAACATGAACACTATTGATATTTCAGTTCCAATAATTCTTCGCATCGTGGATGGCTGCCCTGTGCATTATAGAATGTTTAGCAGCACCCTTGACCTCTATCTACTAGATGCCAATTGCAAGCCCTCCTGTCTCACTGTGATAACCAAAAATGTCTTCAAACAATGTTAAATGTCCCTTGGGCGGGGTTGGGGCTGGGGGTAGGGGAACAATACAAAAAGGGAGAACTATGGCTATAAGAGATGTATCTCTTTAAATCAAAGTCCTAGTGGTCCAGGAAGAGGGCTATTAGGTGGGTGGGCATTTCAGCAAGCTCAGGGAACAGCGTCTCTGCTGGGTCTAACAAGTGCTATGCATCCTGGTGGGCAGGAGCCTGTCAGTCAGCATACTGTTGGTTCTCTGAGCTGAGCTGTGGGAAAGACTGGGGTTTATGGTCAATCTTGCTTATCCTTTGTCTATTTTGTAAAAATCTTCAAATTGTGGAGGAAGAGAATTGAGAATGGGAAAGTAGAGTTAGTCTATTTCTTTAGCTCGCTATTTAATTCACTTATATTTTTAAAAATATATTTTTTATTGATATGAGAGAAAGAGAGAGGGTGAGTTAGAAACATCAATGATGAGAGAGAATGATTGATTGGCTGCCTCCTCCACACCCCACACTGGGGATTAAGCCTGTAACTGGGCATGTGCCCTGACTAGGAATTGAATCATGACTTCCTGGTTCATAGGTTGGTGCTTAACCACTGAGCCATGCCAACTGGGCTTAATTAACTGCTTAAGTACCTTTTGGAATAGGACAATGATAAGGATCTTTGTCTAAGAACTGTGTTTGAGTCTTGGCTCTGTTACCTCCTAACTGGTATGGACCCTGAGAAAGAAGATACCTACTAAGGAGGGCTCCTGGTTGCTAAAGAGCTCAAATAATAAAACAAAACAACACCACCACCAAAACGACAATAATAATAATCCTATCTAATAAAAGAGTAATGTGCAAATTAACCATCACTCCTCTACACTTATCAGCCATGCCCACCAGCCAATCAGAATGAATATGCAAATTAACCCAGCCAAGATGGCTGTGGCCATAGAGAAAGCAGGAGAGAAGCTTGGATTTCCCAGGCGATGGAGGAAGCCAAGCTTTCCGCACACCATGGCCTGCCCAGGCTTCTGCTCAAGGCTACAAAGTTCAATTATAGAAGGTAAATAAATCCCCTGCTGCCAAAGAGCTAACAGAAGGCTTGGCTCCCCTCTAGGCTACAAAGTTTCAATTGTAGAAGATAAATAAACCCCAGATACCAGGGCCTCAACTTGGATTGCTGGAGGAAAGTGGAGGAAGGAGAGGGGAGGCCTGCAAACCACCACAGGCCCCTCACCCAGGCCGCCTCACACCCCAAGGGAACCCCCACCCTGATCTGGGACACCCTTCAGGACATAATCAGCTGGCCCCCACCCATGCACCAGGCCTCTATCCAAACTAATAAAAGAATAATATGCAGATTGACCATCACTCCAGCACACAAGATGGCTGCCACCATGTGGTCAAAGATGGCTGCCCCATGTGAACACAAGATATGGCCACCACAAGATGGCCAGCTGGGGAGGGCAGTTGGTAGGGACCAGATCTGCAAGGGAGGGCAGTTGTGGGTGATCAGACTAGCAGGGGAGGGCAGTTGGGAGAGACCAGGCCTACAAGGGAGGGCAGTTGGGGGCAATCAAGCCTGCAGGGGAGGGCAGTTAGGGGTGACCAGGCTGGTAGAAAAGGGAAGTTGGGGGCAAACAGGCTGGCAGGGGAGCAGTTAGACATCAATCAGGCTTGCAGGGGTGATCAGACTGGCAGGCAGAAGTGGTTAGGGACAATCATAAAGGCAGGCAGGCGAGCAGTTGGGAGACAGCAGTCCTGGATTGTAAGAGGGATGTACGACTGCATGTTTAGTTGTACACTGGGATCGGGCCTAAACAGGCAGTCAGACATCCCCCAAGGGGGCCCAGATTGAAGGAGGTGCAGGTTGGGCTGAGGAACAACCCCCCTCCCCCCCACTCCATGCACGAATTTCATGCACCGGGCCTCTAGTAGTAGTAGTAGTAGTAGTAGTAGTAGTAGTAGTAGTAGTAGTAGTAGTAGTAACAACAATAATAATAATAAACAGAGCCCACCAGCCATTTCTATATAGGAGTCTCTCATGCAAGTCACACTTCAGGAGAAGCCTGCACTAAGCTGCCTGCCCCCTGCATTAAACCGACTGCCTGCACTGTGTTTCTGTCATCTGAGCCAGTGCTTAGAAAGGACTTCCTGGAATCCTATTTCAACTGAAGCTCCTCACATCCAATTGGTGCTGCACAGCTATACCTCCATCAGCTTTTTCATTGACCAATCAGAGTGGCTCTACTCTGACCAATCAGTACAGTGACTTTTGGACCAATCATACTGCAAGGATTTGGAGTCCTCATTGGCATGAGGTCAGGTCAATCAGGGTCCAGGGGCAGAGACTTCTATCTATGTAAGTTAGCTCCCCTCTGACTCAGAGCATACTTTCCTTTTTCCATGGAAGATTGAAGAATGTATTTCCCAGGTTGAATGAGGAGCAGAGCAGAGCTGTCTAGACTGAGAGGAGCTTGGCCCCAGGCCTGTCTCACAACCTTGCTGTTTTCACAGTTGTTCTATATCATAATTGAGCTGTTTTGCACTGAATAAAGTTTCCTTCTTCATGGCACCTCAAATTGGGTATTCCTATTGGCATTGAATTGACACCAATGACCATTGGTTGACACTGGTGACTTTGGGCATGTGTCTTAATGTCGTAGAGTCTCAGTTTTTCTCATCTGTACAAAAGGACTAATAAGGGATGGTTGTGAGGATAAGTGAATCAGCATATGTAAGGTGCTTAAAGTTTGCTTGGTACAACATAAGAGCTCATTATTTATACTGTCTAGCCTTTTATAAGGTCTCATTTCCAGTGGTGGAGCTATATTATAGGGACACATAGGTAATTCTTTTTCCCCCACAATTTATTTGTCAATTAGAGTTTACATTAAATATTATTTTGTATTGGTTTCAGATGTATATCATAGTGTTACACAATCATATACTTTACAAAGTATGCCCGATATTTTCAGTACTCACCTGGCACCACACATAGTTATTACAATATTATTGACTGTATTTTCTATCCTATACTTTACATTTGTGACTATTTTGAAACTACCAATTTGTATTTCTTAATCCCTTTACCTTTTTCATCCAGTCTCTCAAACCCCTCCCCTTTGGCAACCATCAGAAACCAGGCAATTCTTAATCAGAGTTTCTCAACCTTGGCACTATTGACATGTGGGGCCTGTCCTGTGCCTTATAAAATGTTGACCAGCATCCTTAGCTTCTACTCGCTACATAGCGGTAGCATTATCTTCCTCTAGTTGTGACAACCAAAGATACCTCTGGACATTGCCAAATATTCTTGGGAGGCAAAATCATCCTTTGTTAAAAAAACATTGTTCTAGATTATAAGCTTCCTTAGACTTTCCTACTCAGATTCAGCATCACCTGGGAGCTTGTTAGAAATGCAGCATCACAGGCCTTGTCCCAGGCTGACTGGCCAGACATGCATTTCAACAAGATTCTCAGGTGAATCAGATGCATATTTAGGCTTAGGGCACAGGGCTTTGGGGAGCAGACACGCAGGGTAGGCTATGACACAGAGTAGGTGCTGTGTTAGTTGAATGAAACGATGAATAAATGAATTATGGCAAAGATAAAAGTTGTTCTCTTCAGATTCTATGTCACTCACATTTTCCACTGCCATGCTGTGAGCTCACTGTCTCAGACACAGGCCTGAGCTCCATGTTTCATCAAAAGTGGCTTTGCCCAGGAATCTTATTTCATCCAGACTTTCCTGAATCCGGGTGAACTGGGGTGGCGGGTAGCGAAGCTGACAGAGGCAGCTGTGGGCAGAGTTGTGAAGTCTTTGCAATGTAGTCCCAGCTTCTGAGTGGATTCTGTCCGTTCCTGTTCCATGTGGAGACCTTGATACTGACCATCTGTGTTGGGACCTGGTAGGAGAGTTTTCAAAAATTTTCCAGGTTATTACAGTGAGGAGAGAAAGCACATAAATATACTTGGACCTCTCTTTCCCCTCTGGAGTTTGTGTTGCAATGAGTTTGTAAGAGAGCACATTAGAAGAGACTTCAGATACAATAGCTTCAGAATTGTTCTTGTTTTGCTCCTTCAAGTGCAGAGTTTGGAGCAAGAGAAGGCGTTGTTTCTCAGGGCAGGTAGGAGAAGGAGTCAGAGGAGAGAATGCCTTCAGAAGGTTGGTAAACACTCTTCAACTTGTTCAGGGGCTGGCGCATTTGAATTGGTGCTTAAAGGGAATTCACAAAGTCCCTTTTGCAAGCTTCAAGTCTGAATTGTCAAGCCAAATTGCAGAGATCAGACCTAATGCTTTGAGAAACAAGCATCATATTTTAAAAGGGCTTCTGATCTCTGCCGAGCCAATGACAAAAGGAAATATGCTTTAATAAATCCTTTTGATGGTGGTGATGAGAATTATCTTTCAGTGTGGATAATACCTGGGGAAGAAATGATGAGCTGCAGGTAGAGAGAGACTCCCTGTTTAAAAACTGCTGTTAGCAAGAGTGTGTGTTCCAGAGATGCACACTCATTTGAAGTCTGAGCAGAGTCCATGACAACTTCAAATAGAGGCTTGGCTGAAATCCCTCCTGGGCCTCAGTAGCCATCTCAGCATGGATGAGGCATTATCAACTCCTGATGAAGATTGATTTTAAAATAACGGGGTTTTCCAAGATCCTAATTCTGGAAATCAATTAGATTAATCAGCCTTGTAAAACGACCGTGTGAAATGTGTTTCAAGGTTACTGGGGAAATTCTGAGCCCATCAAACCGATTAGCTCACTGAGTATGTTGTGCTCTCTGCTGTTAGTACGTTTGATTTGTTTTATAGAGTGGCTTTGAAATGGGGCTGAGTTACCTTCTCCTAAAGTGAGGTGGGCTGGAGTGTTGATCAGAACTCTTAGATGAAAGTGACAGAGGTGACTTGGGCAGTTTAAGGGGAATAGGAATTCCAGAGATGGTGATGATGAGCCCACATGATCAATGTAGCTAGCGTCATTGCTCCAAAGTCACACCATTGAAAGAGACACACACAGTAGGGAATTTCTTAAACAGGAGAAGGAAGCTACAGATGCTGTAGGGCCATAGGAAATGACAAATGTTCAGTGTAGGGTAATGGACATTCATTCGTTCACTCAGAAAGCATTTTTTTGAGGTTTACTACGAGCCAATTCTATGTGCTTGGGAAGTCATGGTGAACAAAACATACCAAATAATTACCTTCATAGGGCTTACATTCTGTTGGAAAGAGACAAACAGAAATGTTATAGAGCTGTGTTGACTAATATGATAGCCACTGACCCCATATAGCTACTTGAATTTAAACAATTAATTGGAATTAATAAAATTAAACACCCAGGTCCTCAGTCAAACTAGACACATTTTAAGTGCTCATTAGCCATGTGTGGCTAGTGGCTACTGTATTGGACAGCCCATGAACTCAAACTTCAAGATCTAATCTAAATCGCATTACTTTATCTAAACTATTCAAATTCAGTATAGGGGAGGTTGTCAGTATGATCTATCCTGGTGCACAATTTCTATTCATCTGTGGACCTATGAGTTGAAAAAAGTCCTTAGCTCCCCAAAATCAGTGGTGGCAAAGGTGTGGAATAACACCTACAGCAATTCTGGTTCAACATGGGAAAATTGTTCTCTGCTTTTAAAGATTCCTGCGTTTAGATTGAGTTCACTTCGGTAATCCAGTATAATCTCCTTATCCCAAGGTCCATGCTCTAAATCACATCTGCGAAGTCCTTTTGCCATGTAAAGTAACCTATTCACAGGCTCTGGAGGTTAGGCTGGACATCTTTTAAGAGTCATGGTTCTGTCTGTCATGAGTTACACAGTTTTCCCACACTCACCCAGATGATTAGGTCAAGGGAAGAGCCACAGGGATACCAAGAGTCTCTTCATGTATTTGATGACAGACATACCCCTGACTGGGGCAGGGGAATTTATGGAGATATTGATAACCAGAAAGACTGTGCTCCAGGAGGAGAGGGGTAGAGGCATGAAACATAGAGGCTCAGAGCCTGAACTTGTCAGTTAGGTATGGATTCAAATACCAGTTTGTCCACTTGACTTTGAATTAACTTTGAGCCTTGGTTTTTTAATTTGTAAAAAAGGAATAATGAACATATGTACGTTAAGAGTAACTGCTGGAAGAGGATTCAGCAGAAAAAACAAAACAAAACACCACACCTAAAAAACCCTTAATACCATGTTTATTACACATGTATGGCTTTCTAAGGAGCATTATAAAAGAGTTTAGGGCCCTGACCGGTTTTGCTCAGTCAATAGAGTTTGGCTCGTGGACTGAAGGGTCCCGGGTTCAATTGCAGTCAAGGGCATGTGCCTTGGTTGTGGGCACATTCCCAGTAGGGGGTGTACAGGAGGCAGCTGATTGATGTTTCTCTTTCATTGATGTTTCTAACTCACTATCCCTCTCCCTTCCTCTCTGTAAAAAATCAATTATATATATATATATATATATATATATATATATATATATATACACACACACACACACACACACACACACACACACACACATATAGTTTAGGGACATATATGTTGCTTTTTAAAAATAATCCTCACCTGAGGATATCTTTTATTGATTTTTTAAAAAAATATTTTATTGATTTTTTTTACAGAGAGGAAGGGAGAGAGATAGAGAGCTAGAAACGTCGATGAGAGAGAAACATCGACCAGCTGCCTCCTGCACACCCCCTACCAGGGATGTGCCCGCAACCAATGTACATGCCCTTGACCGGAATCAAACCCGGGACCCTTCAGTCCGCAGACCGACGCTCTACCACTGAGCCAAACCGGCTTCGGCTGTTTTATTGATTTTTTAAAAGAGAGAGGAAAGGGGAGAGAGGGAGAGGGAGAGAGAGAAAAAGAGAGATGAGAGAGAGAGAGAGAGAGAGAGAGAGAGAGAGAGAGAGAGAGAGAGAAGAGAGAAGAGAGAAAAGAGAAGAGAAAAATGTCTATCAGTTGCCTCCTGTACCTATCCCAATCAGGGATGGAAGCTGGCTATGTGCCCTCATCAGGAATTGAATCCATGACTTTCTGGTGTAATTGAATCCTGGACTTTTTGGTGTAACTGAGCCACACCAGTCAGGACTATGTTGCTCTTTTAAATGCTCCCAGAACAGACAAGATCTGGCCTTTCAGCCTTCCTGTGCCTGACTGGGGGTTCATAATCCTAAAACACTATTGTGATCCTAGATGCCTGGCTTATAGGAACAGTGGGAAGTGATGGAGAGAATGGATCTAGGGGAGAACTAGGGATGCTGCAAAGTGCATAGGGGTCAGGGCTTTATTTTCTAGGGAGAATGTGGAGGAATCACTTTATATCTCTACTTATTTGTTTTCCAATGCTGTTCTCAGGGAGTGGTAGAAATAATTGATTTGCAAGTATCAGGAGATTATGAGAATCCTCCTCACCCACACACACACACCAGTTTTTCCTTTCAAATTATGTTCTTAGGTTGGGCAATAAAAAAAAAAACCCAAAACTAAACTTTGAGGTCTGCTTAGACATACATCTTAAAAATTATGATCTTGCAACTTGGATTTAAATTGGAAAAGTGATATTGAATCTTTAAAAGGACTTTATTTTGATTACAAGGGAACTTAGGAAATTAACATTTAAGAGGTAAACACATTTTTTGCATATTTTAAGGAGGATTTTTACTTTAACAGGGTAAATATTATTTTTGATTGGAAAAAGTATGTTTTAGCATTTAACCAAGCTCAGCATATTACATTATTTCACAGATTTTTCTTCTTGAATTGAAGGACAATTTTTTTTTAAAGCTAAGAGACAAATAAGGATAAGATGTTTAAAAAGCAAGAGTGATGAACAGGAAAACAAACAAAGGAGTTGGAAGCCTTTAAATTTATTTTTCATTTTTCAATTAGTAATAAACATTATTGTATTACTTCCAGGTGTACAATATAGTGATTATACAATTATATAACTTACAGAATGATCACCCGATAAATCTCGTACCACCTGGCACCATTCATAGTTATTAGTGTTATTGACTATATTCCCTATGCTGTACTTTATAGCCCTGGGTTGTTTTTAATAACTGGAAATTTGTATTTCTTAATCCTGTTCACCTTTTCATCCATCCTTCCAACCCCTCTTCCATCAGGTGACCACCAATTTGTTCTTTGTATCCATGAGGTTGTTTTTGTTTTGTTTACTTTATTTTTTAGATTTCACATATAAATGAAATCATATGATATTTATCTTTGTCTGTCTGACTTATTTCACTTTGCATAATACCCTCTAGATCCATCCATGTTGTCACAAATCTCAGGATTTCATTTTTTTATGGCTGAATAGTATTTTGTGTGTGTGTGTGTGTGTGTGTGTGTGTGTGTATATATATATATAAAGAAGATGTGATATATATATATCTTCTTTATTCATTCATCTATCAATGGGCTACTTAGGTTGTTTTCATATCTTGGCTTCTGTAAATAATGTTGCAATGAACATAGGGGTACATATATCTTTTTGAATTAGTGTTCTGGATTTCTTTAGATAAAATTCCCAGAAGTGGAATTTGGGTTATAAGGTAGTTATTTTTTATTTTTTGAGGAACCTTCATACTGTTTTCCATAGTGACTGCAGTATTTACAATCCCACCAACAATACACCTTTTCTCCACATCCTCTCCAGCCAACTTTGTTTGTTGATTTATTGATGATAGTTATTCTGACAGATGTGAGGTGATATCTCATTGTGGTTTTAATTTGCATTACAGATTTTTCTTCTTGAATTGAAGGACAATTTATTTTTGTGAAAAGGATCTAGGGTCTTAGACACCATTGGGTACTGCTGAAATATTGTTTGTTTATGTCCCTGAGCATAGAATTCTCCAAGCTACTGACTCTAGCCTGCAGGCTGTTAACAGCCAAGTGCAGGAGAAAGAGGCTGAAAGATGCCACATTCAAAAAAGTTTGGAAGAAATTGGCATAAATCATTTAAACTGCTTTTATATTACAAACTTTTCAGAGGTGATGTGCCTTATGAAGTGTCAAGAAGAGGACAAAGAGGCCAAAATTTTCCAACCTTATTTGAGCACAAACTTTTATTTATTTGTCTAATGTTTTAATGCATGAAACATTGATTTACTCTTAGTGTTCCAAAGCTAAGTTTGAGGAATATTGCACTTTTCTCTATGGAGACATTTGGTTGAAGTTTAAAGGAGTGCCTTAGTAAAAACCGGGGAAATCCAAATTGTGCTAGGGCAGCATTTCCCAAATTATGGCCCATGAAGCACCTGTGTCAGAATGACCTGAAGGGTTTGTTAAAATCCAGAGGCATGGGTCTCATGTTAGCTCTATTGTCCTGGACTCTGAAATTTTCAAAAAAACCTAAGTCCTTGCTGCTAAAAGTGGCCAGCAGCAGCACTGCCTGCCTGGGATTTTGTTGGAATGCAGAATCTCAAACCTATTCCAGACTTAATGAATCTGAATCTGTATTTTCAATGAGACTCCTAGGTGGTTGGTATGCATATTTAATGCAAAAGGCACTGGATTAGAGAATAAAGCATCTCATTTTACTTAGATATTTGTATATTTTTATTTTTTAAATTTTATTATGTATTCTATTTAAAAATATTTAAAACAAGAGTTCTGTTTTTTAAATTAATTATTTACTGTAATTCAAGGATATGCTTATTAATTTTAGATACAGGAAGGGAGGGAGGAAGGGATATCTATCTATCTATCTATCTATCTATCTATCTATCTATCTATCTATCTATCTATCTGTGTGTGTGTGTGTGGAGAGAGAGAGAGAGAGAGAGAGAGAGAGAGAGAGAGAGAGAGAGAGAGAGAGAAAGAGAGAGAGAGAGAGATCAGTTGCCTCCTGTATGTGCCTCAACTGGGGATCGAACCAACAATCTAGATATGTGCCCTGACTGGGAATTGAACCTGTAACCTTTTGGTCTATGGGATGATGCTCCAATCAATTTAGCCATTCAGCAAGGCAAGAACTCTATTTTAGTTTAAACAAAATTATAATTGAAGGGATAGACTGATGACCTCTCTCTTAGTTTACTATGGCAAGCTTTGCTGTTCAGACCAGGGACCTATTTAAAGACACCACTATTCAGTTGCCATCAATGTATACTGATTTTATTCAAACTGCTGGAAGAAAATAGCCTTTTGAAGGCTGATCTTATTCCAAATTTATGGACATGATGATAACTGTCAGATTCAAAAGTAGAATATTTGTCAGGAGTAATTGACTCTGCACAGCTTAATTCCTCTGCCCCTTCCATGCCATCCATAAAATGCTTGAAGGCATCTCAATTTAATACCTTAGGTATTGATTTTACTGACTATAGTTATCTCACATCCCAGTCTTAGAAAATAGTGAAAAAGCAGATTTTGGGTGGGGAAAAAAGACCACCCAACACTTCTACTGTTATTTATAAATGCACTGATTTTTAGCAAAGAAGGCCAAGTGTCAGTTTGAAATACTAGTTTCATGAGTTTTTGAGTAAGTAGGCCACATTATGCTTTATTTCTTTGAAGGTTTTGTGATTTTATGTTTGGCCATTCATGTTAATCAATAAGGCAAGGTCACAGAAGGTTCAGTGACTGCCCAGTGACCCATTCTAGGAAACATATTCCTAATAGCCACTCATAAGGATTAGAGAGAACTATGTCTAGTGTTCACCCATGGCTGAGAATAATGTCCATTCCCACTAGCTAGAGAAGAAAAGTTCATGAGACATTGGGTAAAATACTCAGAAGGTTCCTTTCTCTATAGTGGAGAGGAATTATCTTTCGACTACACATGGCTGTGGTCCTTTCTAACAAATATTGAAAGCAAGACCCAAAAGGATCAAATCATTTACAAGTAATTTTACTGCATCTCAGAACAAAGCTCAAGAATATTAATAAAAATACCAAATACTCAGCCCAACCAAGTTATAAAGAATCTTGGAAATATAACCTAAAATGAAGAAAAAACAATAATTTAAAATAAGACAGGACTGACACAGATGCTAGAATTAGTAGAGAAGGATGTGTTAAAAATTTTAAGGAAAAACATGGAAGACATAAAGAAGACAAAAACCAAAACTTTAGAGATAAAATCTATAATATCTGAGATATAAAAGTATACTGGATGGGATCAGCAGCAGATTAGACATTTCACACACACACACACACACACACACACACACACACACATACATTAATGAACATGATGCTGTAGCAACAGAAAAATATCCAAAATGAACCACAGAGGTAGGGGAGAATAATAATGGGGGAAAATGAGCAGGGAATCAGTAACCTCTGGGACAAGTTCAAGCAATCTCAATCTAATATATGTGCAATTGGAGTCCCTAAAATAATCAGTGAGAGGGAGGACTAGAAAAAATATTTGGAGACAATGGCTGATTTTTTTTTCAAGTTTGATAAAAACCATAAATCCAGAGATGCAAAGAAGCTCAATAGATTCCAAGCATGAGAGGCATTAAGAAAACTACACTAAGGCACATCATGATCAAATGCTCAAGAGTTAAAAGGATCCAGATGAAAAAAAAGATGGGCTACTTACAGAGGACCAAAAATAAGGGTGGAAGAAGATTTTTCTTAAAAACAATGAAAGTGAAAACAGACAGTATGACAAAATATTTAAAGTACTGAAGTAAAACAAACAAACAAACAAACAAACAAAAACCCCACTAGCTGACAACATAAAATCCTACATCTAGCAAAATATATATTCTTCAATGAAGCAAAAGAAATATGTTTATAGCTCATATGGAAGTTGAAATGATTCAGCACAAGCACATATGCACTGTAAGAGATGTTGAAGGCAGAAGGGAAATGATACCAGATGGGAATAGGGAATCTACACAGATGAATGAAAAACAGTAGAATTGGAAACTATGTGGATAATAAAATTAAAAATGATTGACTGTTAAACACAATAAAAATGTGTGGTAATTATATGCTATAGTGTAATATATAATGGTTAGGAAGATAGAAATGGACATATAATAGTATAAGATTTTCATAGTGTATATGATGTGCTATAATGTCACTTGAAGGTAGACTGACAAAGAGGTATATCATGAACCTTGAATCAACCAGTAAGATTAAAAAAAATAAATTCAAGTTATAGTAGGGAGACCAACAAAGAAGATTACATTGAATCATTAGAAATATTTAGCTAATTCAAAAGAAGGCAGAAAAAATAGGAAAAGGAAACAAAGAACAGTTGTGACAAGTAGAAAACAAATGATAAACTGATAGATTAATCTAGCTATGTCAATAATCAATAACTGTAAATGACTAAACACACCAATTAAAAGGCAGTGATTGTAAGATCAGATAAAAAGCAGTACTGAACTAAATTTGTAGCACTCAATGCCTTTGTTAAAGAAGAAGACAGGTCTCAAATTCCACCATAAGAAACTAGAAAGAGAAGAGTAAATTAAACCTCAAGAAAGAAGAAAGAAAATAATAAAGATCAGAGCAGAAATTATTAAAATGGAAAACAAAAACTATAGAGAAAAATCAATGAAATCAAAATTTGGTGCTTTGACAAGATCAGTATATCAAGAGACATATAGCCCACAGTGGTTAATTAGCAATATCAGAATGAGAGAGGTGACATTACTACAGATTCTGTAGATATTAAAAGGAAAATAAGATAATATTATGAACAACTTTGTGCCCCTAAATTTGACAACATAGATAAAATGGACAAATTCCTTGAAAGACATAAACTACCAAAGCTCACTCAAGAAGAACTAGGTAAACTGATTTGTCTTATATCTATTTCTAAGGATTGACTTTGTAGTTAAAAACCTTCCCTTGAAGAGCACTCCAAGTGACTTCACTATTAAATTCTAACAAATATTTAAGGAAAAAATAATGTCCTTTCTATACAAACTCTCTCAGAAAATTGAATATGAGGGACTACTTCCTAATTTATTTTACAAGGTCATTATCCTGTTACCAAAACCTGACAGAAATGAAAAACTAAAAACCAAAGTCACTCATGAATATAGATGTAAATATTCTAAACAAAATTTTAGCAAACTGAGTCCACAATATATAAAAAGGATAATGCATCCTATCTAAAAGTCATTTATGTTAAGTTGGTTTAACATTAAAATAACCAATTAATGTAATTCAAAATATTAAAAACAAAAAGTTGAAAACATAAAACTATCTCTACAAACACAAAAAAATATTTGCAAGAATCTAACTTCCTTTTCAGACTTTATAAATTCTTAACAAATGAGAAATAAAGGGAATTTCTTCAACCTGATAAAAGACATCTATGAGAAATATTTAGTTGACATATATAATAGTGAAAGACTGAATGCTTTTCCCTCAAGATCAGGAACACATTAAGGATGTCTGTCTTCATTTCTTTTCAACACTATAGTGGAATAAGTCACTCTAATAATCCAAGAGATATACATAAAAAACATATATATTGGAAATGAAGAAATAAACCTGTCTTTATTTGCAGAGGAAATGATGATCTATGTTGAAAATCCAATGAGAGCTACAAAAAAAACCTACCAGTACAAACATGTGAATTTAGCAAGGTTGCAGAACAAGGAGATCATTATATAGAAAGCAATTGCAATTCTATATACCAGCAATGGACATTCAGAAATTGAAGTAAAAAATAGTATCTATAGTAGCATCAAAGAATATGGACTACTTAGTTATAAGGTTGACTAAAGTTGTATAAGATCTGTACAATGACAAAAACAAAAACAAACAAACAAACAAAAAACTCCAAGGAAAGATATTAACGAAGACCTAAATAAATGGAGATGTATTTACAAGTCAGAAAGGACTGAATATTGTTAAGGTGTCATTTCTCCCAAATTAATCTACAGGTTCAAAGCAATATAAATCACAGTCTTTTTTTCTTGGTAGCAATTGACAAGCTGATTTTAAAATTGGATGTACAATGAGAGACATAGAATAGCCAAAACAAGTTTTAAAAAGAAAAATAAGCTTGGAGGGCTAACATTACCTGATTTCAAGATTTATTATAAAACTATAGTAATCAAGACAGTGTAGTATTGGCATCAAGATAGATACTTATATCAATGTAATATCCAAGAGAATTCAATAGAGAGTAAACAAATGGTGCTGAAAAATTGATATCCATATCCAAATAAATGAACTCCAGACTGTTGCTTGAGTATATACAAAAATTAACTGACAACATGTCACACACCCACACGTAAAACCCAAATCTATCAATCTTCTAGACATTATGGGAGAAAAATCTCTATGGCTTTGGGTTAAGCAAAAAATTTCTTAATATGACACAAAGTATGATCCATAAAAATTGATAAGTTTAACTTCATCAAAACTAAAAACTCTGCTCTCTGAAAAAATACTCTTTAGAGAAAGAAAACTACAGACTGGGAAGAAATATTTGGCAAATCATATATTTAATAAGAGACTTCCATCTAGAATCTATGAAGAACTCTTGAAACTCAATAATAAGAAAACATGTAATAGAACCGTGATATGATATTTGAATAGACACTTCTCCAAATCAGATAGATATGGCAAACATTTACATGAAAAAATGTTCAAAATCACCAGCTATTAGGGAAATACAATTTAAAGCCACTGTGTGATACTAGACATCTAGAATGACTAAAATGAAAAGACTGACTACACCATTTGGCAGTTTCTTAAGTAGTTAAACATACTCCCATGTTGTGATCTAGCCATTCCACTCCTGGTGTTAGAGAAAGGAAAGCATAAGCCCAAAGGACATATTTCATTCCTTCTTATTGCAGAATAGTATTCCATTAAATGCATGTGCCACAAATTGTTTCTTCATATGCCTGTTGATGGGCATTTGGGTTATTTCTAGATTTTTGGCTGTTACAAATAAAATCACCATGAACAGAAGCCTAAAGACATATGTAGGAATGTTCCTGGTGATTTTATTTGTAACAGCCAAAATCTAGAAATAACCCAAATGCCCATCAACAGGCATATGAAGAAACAATTTGTGGCACATGCATCTAATGGAATACTATTCCACAATAAAAAGGAATAAACTGTAGTATGACATCCATGAATCACAAAAGCTTGATACTTGGTGAAAGATGCCAGATAAAAAGACACTTACTATCTGATCCAATTTATATGAATTTTTTAAAATGCAAACTAATCTATATTTATAAAAACCTAAGTGACCAAACGACCAGTTGACTAGTCGCTATGATGTGCATTGACCACAGGGGGCAGACGCTCAATGCAGAAAGTGCCCCTGGTGGTCAGTGTGTTCCCACAGCCAACATACCGCGGCCAACCAACCTCCCCCTCCCCCCCCCCCCCGCACCTGCCCCAATCGGTCTTGTTTGCCAGCCAGGTCGAGGGACCCCACCAGTGCCTGAATTCATGCACTGAGCCTCCAGTCTATCATAACAAAAGCAGTTACTGGTTGCCTGGGGACAGGAGTAGGGACAGGAAAAGGATAGGGGTTGGAGAGGGATTACAACAGGGAAAACTTTGGGGCTGATGAATATGGTATTTCACTGTTCTGAGTGTGTTAGTGGTTTCGTATTTATCAAGTCGTACACTTGAATATTAAATTAAACTGTCAGTGAAAATACCTGAGCATCTCATGGATCAGGTGAGAATCATCCAGGAAGAAGGTAGACATGGGTGATGCCAAATGAAATGCCCTCCACATTGTACATCTCTTTGCTGTGTCTGAACATCATCTTTGGTAGCAAACGGAGGGTGATTTCACTCAAAATGGATTCTGAATTAGCTCATGCAGTGTAGGCAGGCTGCAAAGCAGAGGTATGCAGATTCTCCCCCTGAAAGGGAGATGCTCCTACAGGAACCCAGCATTCAGGGATTACCTCCTGAGCAGCCTATTGAAACCATATCACCGTGGTTGTCCCTGAGGCAGCCTTAAGCAAATGAGAAAACTGAGAAGGAACTGAAATGAATCAGTGTTTGGGAAAGCCTGGGAGCCTCACCTTTGCAGCCTGCTGACATCTCTGTCTCATTATCCCAGGCTCCAAGCTGGAGCACTCTGGGCTGGATTCTGGTCTCTCTACTGGGTCTCCGACTGGTAACTGGGTCTGCATATGCTAGTTACCCCCAATAACCACAATCTGATGGGTAATACTGACCAGAAAGAATTCTACTATGTAAGAGTTCAGGTAAGTAATGGTACGTGTAGGAAATGTATCTTGTAGGTGGTTCTATTATTAAAGTTAGACGTATTAGTTACAAGTTCTTGGAGATACTTTGGTAAAAGAAACGGCTTAGCCAGCAAGATGCCTGGAGATGCAGATGTAAATGGGAAGATGATACTGACAGTTCTGCTATAACATGATTTGTGTGTTTTTTTCACTGCTCGGTGAAAAATTGCACAATAAACTGTGTGGGGTGGAGCACATTGTTCAAGAACTTCATCATTGAGACATTAAAGAAGGTGGAAACTTAATAAAAAATATAGCACAGTTTTACGCCTTAATGGTTAAGAAATACACATGTACTATAACAAATGTCATAATTTTCCGGGAAAGACCTGAAATTTGGTGTGGAAGTGAGTGCTGGAAGACATACACTTTGTAAATATCTGTGGAGGACATTTGTGTGTGTGTGTGTGTGTGTGTGTGTGTGTGTGTGTGAGTGTGTGTGTGTGTGTGTGTGTGTGTGAGCACGCACATGTATGCATTTGCACACTTCTTTTTTTTTTAAAGATTTTTTTTGAGGGAGGAAGAGAAAGGAAGAGAGAAATATTGATTTGGCTGCCTCCTTCACCACACCAGCTATGGCATGTTTTGCACACTTCTAAGCTCCTCAGTTCAGCTGGTTGTAGCATTCTGTGTTTACTTTGTGTTTCTTGCAGGCAAAATCATGCATAAAGCAAATGCAAAATAAGTGTTATGCTCAAATTGTTCCCCAATGTATCAGTCGTACTGGAACAAATTCACATTTTCAAAACATGCGTTATTGCAGAACTGTGCCACCGTCTGCAGGAGCATTTGAAAGAAGCGTTGGTGGGGACAGTGGCTGAGGCTACATGGGAAAGGCTCTAGGGTAGGACTGAGCCCTCAGATCTCAACACTGTATAGGGACACCCACCCTTGGTTTTGTTACTGTTTTTAAGCCAGAAGTCCATGAGCCCATGACCTGTCAGAGCGGCTACGTGGGAGGGACTGGATGGGCAGCTCATTCTCCTGGTGTCTTTGTGAGTTAGACTGGGGTTTAGTTCCTACTCTTGCAGTCCCTTTTACTTTGCCCAGAGGAAAGAGAGTCAGCTGCTCCTTGATCTAATACCATGTTGTGTAGAAACATGATTCCCAGATATGTTTCTGACCTGTAATAAAAAAAACCCCTCAAAACAAACAAACAAAAAAAACAACGACAAAAAAAAAACCTTCACCAAAACGCTGACTTAATACTATCAATTCAATCAACAAATATTTAATGACTTGCTGAGTACCTACTATGCACCACATACCACTCTAGGCACTTCAGATACATTAACAAATAAAGCAGACAAAAATATCTGCCCCTGTGGAGTTTGTAGGACATTCAGATAAATGATGCTTTGTTTTTCTTAATAAGGACATAAAACATTAAAAAATCAGCAATAGCAGTAAAAACTAATTTCACTTTTAAAAATGAAGCCACCTGTATTTTCAAAGAGCATAGTTATATCACATGCAGGGGGCTGAAATCCTCTCGGAATGAAGGGCTGGTCTTTCCAGAAAACATTCTATCCGCATGTAGACTCTTAGAGACCACAGCTGCAGAGCAGGGAAGGGGTAAGCCACGAGAAAGACCCCATGTGCCTCTTGTTTTTGGCCTGTGCTGTCAGAATTAAAGCTGTCTCTTGAATATTAAAACTCAGAGTCATGGATAGACCTTGAGAATATTATGCTAAGTGAAATAATTCAGTCAGAAAAAGCTAAGAACCATATGATTTCACTTAGATGTGGGATATAAAACTGAAACTCATGAACACAAACAGCAGTGTGGTGGTTGCCAAAGGGAAGGAGGTGAGTGGGTGAAGGAGGGTCCTAATATGTGTGATCTAGGAGATTAGACTTTGGGTGATGGGTACATGGTGCAATATACAGGTCTTATAACGTAGAAACCCACATCTGAAACCTATATGATCCTATTAAGCAATATCACCCCAATAATTTTTTAAAAATTCGTTTTTTTTTGTTTTTTTTGTTTTTTGTTTTTTATTTCAGAGAGGAAGGGAGAGAAATAGAGAGATAGAAACATCAGTGATGTGAGCGAATCATTGATCAGCTGCCTCCTGCACACCCTGCACTGGGGATCAAACCGGCAACCCAGGCATGTGCCCTTGACCGGAATTAAACCCAGAACCCTTTAGTCCACAGGCTGACACTCTATCCACTGAGCTAAACCAGCTAAGCTGCTAGGGCAACATCCCAATAAATTTTTTTAAAAAAAAGCTCAGAGAGTTGATGTGGCCTTTCAGTTGTGGAAGTACCCTTTGGCTAAATTATATTCTTAGAATACCCACCCCAAGGCCTTCCTTGCTGGGAGCCTTCTCTCGCTACCTCTCCTCAGAAAGGTAACTGGCTTCTTCTGGCTAGAACTTTCCTTCCTTGTCCTTCCAGTCTGAAAGCTCAGGTATTTGTGCATCAGGTTACCTGTTCATCCAAAGCGCCTGCCGTGGTCTATAACATGGCCCTGCTCTGTGGCGGTTTGCAGAATGAGGACACTTGCGTGTTTCAGGGCTCTGCGGGTCGGGATTCAAGGCTCAGCTCCTGGTCCTATTGGTGAGTCACTAAACTTTTCTAAGTCTTGGTTTCCTCATCTAAGGATAAAGATCATGATAGAACAGACCGCAGAGTGTTAGGGAAAAGCTTAAACAAGATAATGTAGTTAGTACACTTGAGCACATGGAAGGAACTGGACACACAGCTCTTGCAATCAATTTCATGCAGCTCCTCTGAGACATCTCTCTTGGTGGTTGCCCACGGTGACAATGATCCTTTCCCTCTGGGCTGGAGCAGTTTATTATCCATCTCTCCTTGGGCATTTAATCACATGTTGCTTCCTATGGAGTTTAACATTCAGGGTGAATTGCCTTATTTCCACATAATGTTTGCTGTCAGTTTATTGAGCTCTACAATAGCAGATGTTGAACCAGACACTCCCCAAATATTACTATGTTTAATCCTCACATCAATGGAAGAGGTAGGGCATTGTTATCCCATTTTTCAGATAAGGAAACTTCAGATCAGAGAAGTTAAGTAACTTGCCCTAGGTAGCACAGTTAGTTAAGCACAGAGCAATATTGAGAAGCCATCCTCCTCTCTCTACCCACAATTGATATTGCAAAACCTCAGAGAGAAAAGGTTAGGGTGTGCTATAGGGTGTTTATAACCATAGGGAGGTTGACTATTAAAATGGAATTGGAAATTGACTCAGATAACCCCTTAATCTGCCAATCTTCCCTCCAGAGTGCTTCCAAGCAGGTAGATTCCATGGCTGGGTGTAATGGTCAGACAATGAAGTTAACACTGCTAGACAAACATACCCCAGGGATTAGAGCAATTACAGGGCTTTGTAAACAAAGGAAAGGAGGGAAGGTCAAGACTTTTCCATTTTCATCTCCATCCCCAGTTTGGAGCAAGAGCTCACCGGCAATGTGCATGCCATATATCTTAATATTTTAAAGCTGCACATTAAGCTAAAACTGTTAGTGCAAATTTTTATAAGAAATTATTATTTGAGAACTTCGCACCTTTTTATTGCTATGGAGGCAAGCTTCTGGTTGTAACTCTCTTGAAGTGAGAAGTGAGGGTGTAGACTTATTCCTTAGGAAGACCCCCTTGCTCTATTCTGCTATTATGATTTATGCCTAAGCCAGAGTGTTAGAATTTATATTGAGGAACTATGAACACGTTAGTTAAAGAACACATTTTCCTCTTGTGGTTATGTCCATATAGTCTGCAGAGGGTCCTCGTCATACTAATGCTGGTTTTGCTTTGCCTAAAGAATAATTCTGAGTCTGCCATCTACAGAGACTGTTATCAAAGGGGTCTGGGCATAGACGCTGACATTTGTGATTGGCTGTGGTGGGGGCCTGCCCACCCGCCCCAGTAGCTGCTGAAATTGAGCTGTCAGACCAGGAAGATGAAATGCTACTTTGTTCTATGGCTTGAGCTCCCAGAGGCAACATTTCCAGGCCATTTGACATTAGTTCAGAGAATGGGAAAGTATTTATCTTCTTTCCCCCGCTTCTTTCTAAAATGTAGGGGGGAAAATGTTCTCTGCTCGTTGGTAAGTTGGAAGTGTCAGCTCCCCAGGACGGCTGCCTGCATGTTTGAGGGGAGATGTTTACCAGGGTAGCTGGTGGTTCTCAGAGATGCCAGCTCCGCCCCTCCTGGGAGTATCAGGCACAATGTCCCAAGCATCAGCCCTTAAGAAGCACATCACATACCGATCATCTTTAAAGCAATGTTTCCTGAAGAGTGTTCCTTGGGACATTAGTTACACATGGTGCTCCAAGGAAAGAAAGATACTGTGGAAAAAAAATTGTTTATGTTGCCACATGAGCTTGAGGAAACACTGCACGCTATATCTATCTTCTTTCTGTTGACACAGAAGTCATATTAGTATTTTAAGGCTCTGAGGATTTCTATAGGCAAGATACTTTTCAAGCTTTGTTTAAGGTAGAATGCATTAGAATTTTTGCATTCTCAGAGTCCCACCCCGAACACCATCGAGCAAGTTAGATAATGTAGGAACAGACTCATGGAGCTTCCCCAAGACCAAGACCTTTCTCCATGGCCATGCTCAAAATCCCTTCTAAATGCATTAGAATTTTTGAAATTTCTATTACACTTGAGAAAGCATGGAGATAAAAGATACAGTGGCAAGTAAGGCAGATGGATCTTATGTGGGCTCCAAGAGCTTTAGATAGATGATAAACAAGTAAAAACAAACAAACAAAAAAACAAAAACAAAAAACCCCACCCCAAACAATAAATAATTACCCATTATGATATACGATATGAATAAACAAGCAGGGTGCATGAGTGAGGGATAGTGGGAGGGGTGAATCTGATGGAGGATAGGGAGGGACAGGCCACTCCAAGAAATCAAGTTGTAGTTGAGAACTAAAGCAGGAGAAGGAGGCAGTCATGCAAAGTATGGGAGAAAGAGATGGGGAAGCATGTGCAAAGGCCTTGAGGTGTCACGGGTCTAAGAAATACCACATGAAGATCTGAGGCCTGTGTAACCTGCCCTGTGACTAGATCAGCTCATAAGATATTTACAAAAGGCCTGGTACAAAGTATGCAATCTAAGTAGATTTTGTACCCTTCCTTCCTTTGTCAAGGGATTTTGAGCATGGCCATGGAGAAAGGTCTTGGTCTTGGGGAAGCTCCATGAGTCTGTTCCTACATTATCTAACTTGCTCGATGGTGTTCGGGGTGGGACTCTGAGACTGTTGACCCCCCTCAGAGTGCAGAAGTTGTGTCTTTATAGCTCTTTGGTTGAAGCCCCCCAATTCACATCAAGCCTTGCAATTTGGACTCATTCAAGATGCAACAATGAGAGTGCAAAGAGGTTAGACATCCTAATCAGGAGTTCTCAAGCCCTAGTGTATGAGAGAGACCTGGAGAATTTGTAAAAACCCACAATCCAGGGCCAGCTTCCCTTTTCCCTCTCAGACCCACCCTGGGATGCTTCATACATCAGGGTCCCAGACTACTGAGTAGACCTCCAGCACACACTCTATCCTGGTTCTGGCTTGCTTAGCCGCAGTTCCTGTATTTTTTTGATTTATCAACTCTATTAGGAACATCTTACAGGCTATAGTAAACCTTGATTTAGAAGCCATTCTTTTGTAATCCACTGTGGCTATGATCCTCATATTTGAAATATGGTATTTAGTGGGATAATAAATCAGGAAACAGACTTATTTATGAACTCTGAAAACAAGAACAAGGCCACGGAGTTTCCACAGATAGATGAAACCCACATCACTGAGAAGCCCATCAGGTTGGAGCATGGTCTTCCCTAAGCCCGGTCCGATTCCCTGTTCTAAAGGGACCCTCCACATGTAGTTTTGAGTCCTCTCTTCTCCTGGAAGTTTCTCTCCGTCCCCCCACTCCCCTTTGGAATATAAATAAACTCCCGTCTTTCTCATTCGAGGAAGGAAAATTCTCTCTTGTCCCTGACTATCTTTCTTGATGCTGAGCATGCTCCCTTACAGGAGTCTAAAAGACCTCAGTGGTGACTCCCTCCTCATGCTGCTGTTAGTGTTAACCCCAGCTCCTTAACAGGGTTTCCAAGGCTGTGCCTGAACTGCCCTTGCCTACCTCTCCAAGCTGGCATTTTGCCCCTAACGCCCCTGCTTGCTGTACTCCAGCCATCCTGAAATCCTTTCATTTTACCCCCACCTGCCTCTCTGTGACTTTCTTTATTTTTAAAAATATTTTAATTGATTTTTTTTAGAGAGAGGAAGGGAGAGGGATAGAGGGTTAGAAACATCAATGAGAAGAGAAACAGTGATCATTGCCTCCTGCACTCCCCCTACTGGGGATCGGGCCCTCAATCAAGGTATGTGCCCTGACCTGGAATCAAATGGTGATCTTTTGGTTCATGGATTGATGCTCAGCTACTGAGCCACACTGGCCAGCCCCCCTGTGACTTTATTAACAGGATCTATTTGTGTCTGCATGTTCATGTTTGTTTATTGTCTGTATCTCCCTCATTAGGATAAAAGCCTAGTGAACTTAAGAATCTTATCTGTTTTGTTCCCTGGTATATTCCTAGAATCTAAAACAGCACTTATTTACATATTTATTATTCAAATGAACACATTTGATTATGTTGTCTCATTTGCTTGACTGCCACCTCTCTTATCCTCTTTATATGTACACTTTGCCTGCTAACTCGTGGATTTTTGGCCCCCTCAGAGTGGAGAAGTTGTGAATTCCCAGCTCCTCTATCACTTTCCCCAGGAAGCACCATGTCACTTCCTCCAGGAAAGATGACCTGACTTTTCAGGTTTGGGATGAGTTTCTCCTCTTTGCTCCAAGAGTATTTATCACTTCATTACAATTGTCTGCTTATTTGTTTTACTTTATAGTCTATAAACTCCAGGGGTGGAGACAAGGGCCCTGGATTCCTGTGTCTCTTTTGTATTATAGGATCCCTCCGACAAGATCTAACATAGTACTTGAACTTGGTAGGTAAGCAGTAAATATTTATTGAATAAGAGGTTTTTAATTCTCTATCCCTCTTCTCTCATATTGATCCCAACTTCTCAAGAGTGGTCTTTGCTTAGTGTCAGTCTACTGCCAGTTCACTCTAGGACCTGCCATTGGACTTCTCTGAACAAGAGACTTGTGAATTCCATGCTGCCAAACCCAGAAGATACTTTCTAGCCCTTATCTTCTTCGTCATCCCTGTGGCATTGAACTCAGCCACCCAGTCCTTCTTGACACTCTGTCTATAATGGGAACCATGGTGCCAGGCCCTATGCTGTGCCATGCAGAGGCATTTTGGTGAGCAGATACCAGGAGGTTTCAGTGGCTCGTTGGCAAATCCCTGTAGCATGAGAAATGGGTGATATGGAAACTTAACCTCACACAAGAAAGGGGCTTTCATAAAGACTTTGCTATAATTTGGGGGTTATAAATTCTAATAATTACATTCTTCCTATCAATTCTGACCTGACAACACAGCACTGTCACCATTTGCATCTTTAGGGCAGGAAGGGAGAGGAGTGTGTGTGGGGGGTGTTGAGAGGGAAATGAGGCTTGCTGCATGATTCTAGTTTTGGGAGGGGACCTCACATTTATATTTCCAAGAATTCATGAAACATTCTCCTCTATGACCTGCAGTCAAAGCTCTACAATTCATACTTCTGTGTTTTGAATACCAGGTAGTAGGAAACAGACATTTTCCTCCCTCCTTTCCTGCTTCCTAGATATTTCTGGAAGCAGGTCTGCTTAGCAGAGGTAGTGTGACTCAATTAGGTGGGCAGAAAAAGTACAAAAGAAAACCATTATGCAAATGTCACCCACTCACGGGGGAGGGTGACAATATAAGCTTTTGAAAGTATTTCCAATTCTATTTTAACATTGGACCTTTGGATGATTGTGATGACCAATACAATGCCTCACTGCTCTTTGCCTTAATATTGCTCTTGATTCTCTTGTCTCTGTGAGGGTCCACCTTCCTCTCTGCTGGTGGTCTATTCCTTCTCTTGGGGGTGGGAGAGTCATGTGTTCTACTCTCTTGTATTTTAATAGAAATTACTCGAGGCCCATGGTCTTCGTTTCTTTTACAACTTAGGTTTAGAGTTATCACCCTGGAATTGAAGAGAAATTTCTTTCCCCACATGTGCTACATCTGTAGAGAAAATTGGTTCCACCCCATATTATTCTTCCCAGGACCTCATTCCATTTGCCATGTGTTCATTCATTAGTTCATTTATTCAGTCACCCAACACGGCTATGGATATGAGGACCCAGGGAAGATGATCTGTCATTGGCTGGCTTTTCCTTTCTAGGGCGAGGAGCTTTGGAATGCAGACACTAATTTTGTCTCCAGCTCAAAGGCAAAGTTCTCTCTGAGTGCATGGCAAGGTTAAAACGACCTCTCTTCACTGAGGAAAAAGGAAGACTTGATGGAATACTTATTTCTGTTCCATCAAGTGTGTTTCTGGGGACATCATCCATGGAAAAGTGTGGTAATTGGGGATCTGCAGTGATATGTCATGTAGGACCGGAGCCTCCAGCATTTCCACTTAGAGTCTGTGCGGGCTGCCTTTTCCCAGGCTACTGGAGCTGCCAGGGTCAGGACTTAGTGAGAGCCTCTTGGTCTTGTCACCTTCAGTTATACATTAGATCAAGGCTCGGATGTAGGTTCTGGTGCCAGGAACTATTCTGAAACAATTGGAGAAAATAGAGCAATTTTTCAGAGTCAGGACAAGTGGAGAGACCTGGGGGAGGAAGGAAACTTCAGGGGAAACTGGTCTCGGAGTCAGAAGATGATATGCTCTGGCATTGCTGGCTTCATTTTCCCAGGAGGGTTAGTAGCAAGGTCCTCGAACTGGTCAGCGCTAGGGTCCTCCTTAACATCTGGGTGCAGGGATCTGGCCTAGTGGGCAGCCAGCCGCACTCCCCTGTGTCTCTAGTCTATGGCTTTTTGTTGTTTAGATAACATTTTCCTTGAGGTACAATTCATATGCCATACAGTTTACTCATTCAGAGCACAACTCACTGGTTTCTAGCATACACCCCGAGTTATGCCACCACCATCACAGTAAGCTTTAGGACATTTCCATCACCCCCCCAAAAACCTTGTATCGAACCTTTTAGCAGTCACCTCCCATTTTATATCCTCCGCCCCCTTCCCCCAGAACCACTGGTTTGCTTTTTATCTCTTGCTACAATTTGCAATTATACATTTAGTTGGTTTTTATCTTCTTTTTTTTTTTTTTTTCCTATCTGTCACTAACACTAGACTGTGGACTCAATTTGGGTAGGAACGATATCTGTTTTGTCCACCACTCCAAGTACACAATTCACATGTGTTAAAAATAATAGAGAAGTCAGTCGCCCCTTCCCCGCCTGTGTGATCACCTTCTGCCACTTTCTTATGTCTTCTCTCTAGATTACATTTTTATTTCCTGTCATTGAATTTATCCTTCTGGCTCCCCTCTTGGAGTATTTTATTTCTTCAGTCTAATAAGAAATGATAATAATAGCTTTTATTTGAATAACATGTCTGTGTTTTATCCCAGTTTGTTGAAATATAATTGACATATAACATTGTGTAAGTTTAAATCTAATATATATATATATATATATATATATATATATATATATATATATATATATATATATATATATAGGCCCAGAGCACGAATTTGTGCATGGGTGAGGTCTGGCTGGCCCTCCTCAATCGGGGCGGATTGGGACTGGGCCTGTCGGGAGGAGGAGATGGCTGGAGGTTGGTCCCCAGATTGAGGTGGGGGGCTGATTGGAAGCCAGCGGCCTGGGGGAGGGGCCATGGGTTGTTAACTGGCCAGGCCTGCCCCTGATCAGAGTGGGGGGGGGCAAACGGGGGGGGGGGGGCACAGGCCTATCAGGATGGTGGGGGCCCATTTGGGGTGGGGCTGGCTAGGGGGAGGGGCTGCAGGAGGTTGGCTAGCCAGCCCTGCCCCCATTGGGATAGGGAGGGTGATCAGGGGTGGAGCCAGCGGGGGGGGGGGGGGGGGGAGGGGCTGCAGGCAGATCAGGGTGGGGCAGGCTATCAGGGGCAGGGCCAGCTGTGGGGAAGGGCCACAGGGGGGTTGGCCAGCCAATACCCGCTTGATCAGAATATATATATATATATATATATATATATATATATATATATATATATATATATATAAATTGGTGAGTTAACATCACATAGTTACTTTTTTTCTGAAGAGAACTTTAAAAATCTATTCTTAGCCATTTTCAATTACAGTACAGTATTGTTTACCATAGTCACCATGTGGTATATTACATCCTCAGAGGGAAATTCATCTTGTATAACTAGAGGTTTGTATCCTTGACCACCTTCACCCGTGTTTCCCACCCTGTGTTTGTTCTTGGGCGCATACAAAAATTTCTACCCAGTGGCGTGGGCTTTCTCTTCTAAATTCTTTCATGTTGCTAAGGAAATGAGTCCCTCTAGTGTTGGGTTTATTGCCTTCTTTCTGTGTCATGTTAGGTGACCTATGTGTTTGCCAGAAGCAAAAGGTGCAATCTTAACTGCCTCACTCAGAGCATAGATTGATCGTTTGCAACCTCAAGAAGCCCTGTCACAGGTGAAAATCATACATTTGGATAAAGGGCAGGGCCAAATGTCCAGTAGATTTTGGGAATCAATTCCAGGGCTCTTGCTTTTCTCGTGATGCATAGCCATCAGGGTCAGGCATCTCACCTGGAATTGGAGACAGGTGTCCCACTGGTGAGATGCCCTTGGATCAGACCAAGACCCTGGCAGCCACCACCCGTTTCTTATCCCGATTGGTCTTCTGGCTTCTGCAGATTAAAGAATGGCACTTGACAGAGTCTCAGTCACTCAGACACTGTGCTGTTAGCACATGGGCATCAATGGCTCTGCACATCACTGGCAAGCAGGAAGCAGTGGCGATGTGAGGGACATGGGTGCACCTGGGGTTCATTACTGTGGCTGCAACTTTAGGCAGACACTGAATGGAAAAGGTGGCATGGATCATCAAATAAACAGGCTCAGAACAGACAAGAACTAACTCTTCCTTATCTTCTGCTAAGCTACCTCCATGATATTCCAGGACTCAGAAGGAAAAATGGTGTGTGTGTGTGTGTGTGTGTGTGTGTGTGTGTGTCACTTTGCATTATAATTTGGAAGTGACTTTTCCTCCTTCATGACGATTTATAAAGATAGGAGAGTAGCCTTAGCCAGTTTTGCTCAGTTTTTAGTGCATCTACCCTTGGACTGAAGGGTTGCAGGTTTGATTCTGATCAAGGGCATGTATCTCAGTTGCAGGCTCAATGCCCAGTGCTGGTCAGGGTGCATGAGGAAGGCAACCAGTCATTGTGTTTCCCTCCCTCCCTCCCTCCCTCCCTCCCTCCCTCCCTCCCTTCCTCCCTCCCTCCCTCTTTCCCTCTTAAAAAAAACAAAAACAAAAAAAAACCAAAAACAAAACAAAACAAAAAAAACACCAAAAACAAACAAAAATTAATGGGAAAAAATCTCCTAGGGTGAGGATTAACACACACACACACACACACACACACACACACACACACACACAACAAACAAACAAATAAACAAACAAACAGATAGGAGAGTAGAAGCTGCCTGGAATCTTTTCTGTAAGCAGTTTTGAGATATTTTCCAAAGCCAGTCTGCCTAGGCTGGTGTTGTGTAGAAATGAGAAACGGGAACAGCTCCTGAGGGTGGGGATCTTACTCCAGCCAAACCTGGTCTTGAGTCCTGCCCAGTTTTTCTCAGTTTTCAAGTGAAGGTTAATATGTTAGTCTATTTAGACTGACTTTTTCCCCAACTCTCCAATTACCTCCCACACGTCAGGAAGATAGACAATAGACAAATAATCAAACACATACATATCCACTTGCAAATGATCGTGCAGTGTGTAAGGAATATTAAGTGTGAGGCATATGATAGAATTTACTTTAGATGGAGGGGATACTCTGTTTTGTTTCTGGCTGACTTCCTGAAATTGGCTGACTTTTTGGGTAACGCCTCATTTCCTAGAGATTGCAGAAATGCAAGAATAAAACAAAAATCAACCTCAATATAGATAAACTGCCTGAATAGCTTTAGGGTGCTTTAAAACTGTTTATTTTTTGTTGAGTATTAGACAGGGAGACACTCACAAACGAGCCACAAGACAATTCACCTGCAGACACTTCACATCGACTCAGTCCCTTCTCGTGTTTTAATCAAATAGCAGCGTAATAAATTAGCAGTGATTCGTTTGGACACCAAATACCAAGTTGTTCTCCTAAGTGACCTGGATTGATTTCCACGTGTCGCAATTCATCAGAAGGAAGTGGCTTCACAGTTGGGAGCCCAAGTACTCTCACACATTTCTGTTCTCACTTTCACTTTAACCAGCAAAAGGCATTTGCTTTCCTGCCTCAGGAGGGAAGCTTCACAATTAGTGAGACTGGAAGTGCCTAAGGAGGCCCTCAGACGGATTGGCTTTCCAGGAGCAGAAAGGCCCGTGAGTCCCTTGGGGACCAGATGGAACCTTTGCCCAAGAGAGAAAGGACGAGACATCTGTCCACACCTCAATGGCCTGCGGACATATGGGCAGCCATATACCCAGGGCTCTGTGTTTGGATCCACACAGATATCCAGACCCCAGGGCCACACCACTCTGGAGCAATTGTGAGTTATGATCACACCCTTGTCAGATTAAATACTGCTGTTAATAGCTAACATATATCAAGACTTTAGATGCGCCAAGCATTCATCTAAGTGCAACAAAAGTATTAAATCATTTAATCTTATAACAACCCCACAAGGTAGGGGTGGTACTGTAGTCTCTTCTTTATAGATGCAGAAAATGAGTCACTTAGAGGATAAGTAGCCTGCCCACAATTCCCCAGTGAGGTGATGGTGGGTCAAGTCTTTAACACTAGGCTGTCTATAAAGAATGGGGCAGATTTCTACATCCATAGCAGAGGAATATGCATCCAGGTCAGTCTCTGGATGGAAGGGCCCTGTGTATGTTTAAATGAAATCACCACCAAAATCACCATGAATCACCATCACCACCAACACTGCCATCGCTGTATGCTGTGGGTATTTTCATTGTCAGTGTTGGTGGAGGTGAGACACACAGCAGCTCCAAGCTCATGGGGATAAGTGCATAGCACTTTGGAATTGAGAGTGAGGTGCAGTGATGTAGGGAGGGGTGATTTTTTATCATCCACGCTGGGATGGCATTTTTATCACCCACGCTGGGATGGCATAATTTGGATAAATTCTGTGTTTTCCTACAAGTTCCTCCCTGCCCACCTTCAGTATGAATGTCTCCTCTCCTGTTATTTCTCTCTTGTGCAGACTCTTCTTGTGTCCTCAGCTTTGTTCAGTGATGGACTTAGGACTCATGTTTTGAAGCCCTATTTGAGATGTTTGTTTTTTCACACATCTTTCCAAATAACTCAACCGGGTTAGTCAGAATGCCTCGTCTTCATGTGTCCTCCTGAGAGGTTAAAACCTCCCTCTTCATTCAAGACACAGGGCAAGCCTGGTAGAATATAAGGATTGACTGTCCCAGTGTGTGTCCCGGGGTTAAGTGAATGGGCTCTGACAACGGACACATTTAAAACCTGGCTCTGATTTTGTCTCACCTTGTGCAAGCCACCTACTGATTCCCTGAACAATGATGCTCTCCAGAAAAGTTTGGTAAGAATCAATGACAGGAGTGTAGATTCTGTTTGAACACTATCTATTCTGGCCACTGTGCTAGGAACTTAAATACACCATCTCACTAGATTCTCAGTACAGCTTCAGGGAGCAGTACTTTATCATTCCCATTTCACATATGAGGAAACCGAGGCTTGGAGAGATGAAATAAACCTCAGGTCAGTAAAATGGTGGGACCAGGCATCTGTATGACTCCAAAGTCCCTTCTCTTAACCACCGGGCATGTTAAAGTGGGTCAGATATTTAATGAATGAATTTTCTTTTCCCCTTCCTGATGTTCCCTCTATATGACCTTTATTATGCACATCCTGCCATGGAAATGAAAAATAAGGATTATTTTTCTCCTCTTCCTTCCTTGACATGGGTTCTTTTGTTAGAATAGTTTGGGGTTCATCCTGTTCTGTCTTCACATAAGAGGATCCCAGTAAAAGAAGACATGATTTCAGTCATATTGCAGATATCATAAAGATTAAAAGCCTAGAGTGATGGGAGCTCAGCAGTTAGGTGAACATTTCCACACTAGGAGTGGGGTTTAAACTTTACCAGCCTTTCATAGCTCCCACCCACAGTGATATTTACAGAGGAGCATTTTCTGGGGCAGGGAAGTGCAACACGGGGTCAGGCTCCTGGGTGTGTGCTCCTTACCTGCCAACATTCACCCGTCAGAACCAGGGGCCTTTTCCTGTCTGTGTTGCTTGTTCCTCCTGTTCTCTTTTTTCCTTCTAACCCAAAGTTTCATATACAGCTGGCCTTGTGCACAGCATTCACAATCCAGAACTGCTGGCTCCCAACTGCTCACCTGCCTGCCTTCCTGATTGCCCCTAACCACTTCTGCCTGCCAGCCTGATCACCCCCTAACCACTCCCATGCCAGCCTGATTGATGCCTAATTGCTCCACTGCCAGTCTGATTGCCCCTAACTGCCCTCCCCTGCAGGACTGGTCACCTCCAACTGCCCTCCCCTGCAGGCTATTCCCCCCTCAGTTGCCCTTCCTTGCAGGTCTGTTTCCCCCCAACTGCCCTCCCATACGAGCCTGGGTCTCCCTCACCTGCCCTCCTCTGCCAGCCTGTTCACCCCTAACTGCCCTCCCATGCAGGCCTGATCGCCCACATCTGCACTCTCTTGCTGGCCACCTTGTGGTGGCCTACTTGTGTCCACATGGGGGTAGCCATCTTGTGTTGGAGTGATGGTCAATTTGCATATCACCCTTTTATTATTCATGCACGGGGGTGTGTCCCTCAGGCCAGCCTGTACCCTCTCCATTCTGGGATACCTCTCACAATCCAGGACTGCTGGCTCCCAACTGCTCACCTGCCTGCCTTCCTGATTGCCCCTAATCACTTCTGCCTGCCAGCCTGATCACCTCCTAACCACTCCCCTGCCAGCCTGATTGATGCCTAACTGCTTCACTGCTAGCCTGGTTGCCCCTAACTGCCCTTCTCTGCAGGCCTCGTCACCCTAACTTGCATATTTACTCTTGCCATATTACTCTTTTATTAGATAGGATAGTGGTCCAGACCAGGGTAGAGGATATAAAGGTGAAGAGAAGTGGGATTTTGCTTATGATCTAAGAGTCAAGTGGGAGGGTTTACTGGTGGGTTGGCAGTGCAGTGGGATGACTTTGAGGCATGTGGAGTGAACAGAGGGGGAAGGGTGTCTGCTTTCCTGACAGCTAGTGGAGAAGCTGGCCCTTTGTCCCCAGCCTCAGGTGAGGTGGTGAAGGCCACAAAAGCGCTTGCTATTTGGCTTTCTCATCATTGTTCCCACTGACTCCTCCACTATATCACCATCACTTTTGGATGCTCATTAGATGCAGATCCCTGGGCCCCTCCTAATAGACCAAATCAGAGATACTGGAGCGGAGCCCCCGAAACTGCACTTTAGGCTAAGCTCCAGGTGATGAGAACACTGTGCATTTCAATACTTAGCTTCCTCTAGGGGAGCCTCCCTTTGTCTGGCTGGCTCCCGGGTTTGTCCTCCCTTGTCTGGCCTCCCACAGCTCCTGTCTGTCCTGTACCATATTGTGTTTATCTTCCATCTTCTTCCTGCTGCCCCCGCAGCCATTCTTCTAATGACATCTGCAGGTTTTGGGTGGGAGGCTGAGTGACGTGAATGACAGGTGGATTTATAATCTTAGGATGGTAGAATTTTGCACCTGCAAGGGACCTGGGAGGGCAACGATATAATCTACCGGTAGTTCCCTTTTTTCCAGGTGAGGAAATGAAGGCTCAGAGGAAGTAATTTCATTCAGTTTGACCCAACAGTAGTGCTGCTGGGTGCTCCTGCCTGGGAAACGTGGGATCTGATGGTGTCGCATCAGCACCTCAGCCTTCCAGCCCTCTGTGCAGATATCCATCCCCCGCATGCCTGACTTGCCACATCTTAATAGTTGCTTTGCTTTTTAACCTCAGGAAATTGTTGTGGGCCTTTGCACCCCATGTCAGCACTTCTCTAGCTCCTCCGCCTTCAGTTCCTGCACCTCTGAGCTCTGTTTTAGGGAAACAGGAGGCTGTAAGAAGACTCTTGAAAGTCATTATTTTATTTTCTCATTTTGCAACAAAGTGTTGGCTCCAGAAGGGACAGATTCCTGAGGTCGACAGCTCGAGCGGCAACTATGGTAGCAGCCCAGCTGCCGAGCTGGGAACCTGGCTTTTCAAATCCTGCTGCTTGATAAATCCTCCCTGTCCCCCCTGACTAACCAGATAACAAATGGCTACTTTAATAACTCTGTGATAAGAAGGGTCACTCACCTTGACATACAGCAGCCTCTGCTGAGGGATTTCACGTTGAGATTATTGTCATGGAAGCCTGTTTGCTTTACAAAGAGAACATATTTTACCTCAATGGCAAAGCTACCTTTACCCTACAAACATCTTAAATTGCTGTGTCTGAATAGTCAGTTTCTTAATTTTCATTCTGAGCAATCAAGTATTGTGGAATGGGTGAAATACAGGAAAAGTCAGTCATCATCATCACTCTCGGCATCATCACCATCTTCATTATTGTCATCATCACCATCCTTTGTCGTCATCGTCGTCGTCGTCTTCTTCTTCTTCTTCTTCTTCTTCTTCTTCTTCTTCTTCTTCTTCTTCTCCTCCTCCCCCTCCTCCTCCTCCTCCTCCTCCTCCTCCTTCTTTTCCTCCTCCTCCTCCTCCCCCCCTCCTCCTCCTCCCCCTCCTCCTTTTTCTTTTCCTCCTCCTCCCCCTCCTCCTCCTCCTTCTTTTCCTCCTCCTCCTCCTCCCCCTCCTCCTCCTCCCCCCCCTCCTTCTCCTTCTCCCCCTCCTCCTCCTCCCCCCCCTCCTTCTCCTTCTCCCCCTCCTCCTCCTCCTTCTTTTCCTCCTCCCCCTCCTCCCCCTCCTCCTCCTCCTCCCACTCCTCCTCCTCCCCCCCCTCCTCCTCCTCCTTCTTTTCCTCCTCCTCCCCCCCCTCCTCCTCCTCCTCCCCCCCCTCCTCCTCCTCCTCCCCCCTCCTCCTCCTCCCCCCCCCCTCCTCCCCCTCCTCCTTCTCCTCCTCCTCCTCTTCTTCTTCTTTTTCTTCTTCTTCATCTTCATCTTCATCTTCATCTTCATCTTCATCTTCATCTTCATCTTCATCTTCATCACCACCCTTGTCGCAGCAGCAGCTCCATCACATCCCCCTCACTCATCCTCATTATCATCAGCACAGCTACTATTTATTGAGCTGTCCTTTATGTGGTCTAACTCAGATGACCATTCTAAAAATTCTGTGTCAGGTATGGCTTTTCTCATTTGATGGGTGAACACACCTGACGTTCAGAAAAGTTGCTTCCTTATCCCAAACCATCCAAGTCTCTCTGGAAAATGGCAGTCTCTGGCACCAGAGTCCCTGGCAACTACTCCTACCTGGTGGGAGTGGAAGACATGTCTCATGCCAATTAGGCTGGAGGGACCCATCTCAGGGATAAAGCTTCCAGAGGCCTTGCGAGCCCTCAGAAGTGCTGTGTTTTACAGACTCTAACCAATAGATAATCGGTTAGATATAACTGGGCTGGCCACTTCCCTGTCAAAATAGAAAGAAGAGATAACTCCATGTCTGTTTGCTGTGGTATGTAACCAACCATCCCATAATTCTGCAGCTGGAATTAGCACCCAGAGAATCTGGTGCCAGGATACCCAATTCTCCCTCATTTTCTATAATAACATAAAAACCCAGCATTATCTGAGGTTTGTAGCAAGTGGAGCATGTGTCTGCACTTTGAGGCTCTTTGCTCAGTTGGGCTGGTCTCTGGGGGGGAGGGGCTCTGCAGCGGTTTTTTTTCTTTTGATGGAGCCCAGAGGGACTTCACTTTCCTCCTTCCATGTCTCCTTTGCTCCCTCTCTGCTCATATTTCTGTTGATTCCTAAGTCCAGCTCCACCAAAAACAGTAGTTGAAAAACTCAAAGCAAATAGCTCCCACTCACCCACCTAAGAGAGGAACTAAAAAAAAAAAAAAAAAAAAAAAAAAAAATTGGGTTCAGCCATCAGCACTGCAAGTTGCCTTAACTGAATAGCAATAATTTCCCAGATGAATACTATAAAGACGTGCATCCGGCCCCTTTCTCTGGAACATCCAGATGCTGTTTCGCATTAACAGGAGCTAGGAGAAGTGCCAAAGTCAATTTTAGGCTGGTTTTGGAGATACTGCACCCATGCTGACTCATTTCTCTCTTTGGTCCCGCTTGCTTTTCCGTTATGGGGAGTTCCCATCAAAGCCCATTTCTGAAAGGCAGGCCTTCTGCGCTGACAGGTCAGTGAGCCTCCGGTTGGTAAAGGAAGTGAGTGCAGCTGCGGGCACTCAGAGGCTGAAGTGTCCGAGTGCTGTAGAACTAAATACACACGGGGAAGGGATTTTCAGAGCTGGTATTGATTGGGTGCTGAGGAGTTATTAAGTTCTAAGAATGGCTTATTACACCACTTGGGCCAAGATTAAGAGGAGTTAAGCCAGGGATTTCCATCGGGAGCCATTTCCACAGTTTAGAGTCCTGCGCTGAAGCCCTTCCCGCCTCATCTCCACAGCCCCCCGCCCCCACCTCCGATTTCCCGCTGCCTCCCACCTCCAGGTTGTCAGATATAAGATGATACTGTCAGGACACTTTCCAACTTGTTTTTTTTTTTGGTCTTAATTGAACACCCCTAGGAGCCCCGAGTGGGATGTCTTTATTGAATCACACATTTCCCCAAGTTCACGCAAACCGTTTTCCAAGAGAAAAGCACAGTGTAATTATGTTGTGTGGATCTGTGAACAAGCAGGCTTGGGATGTAAAGAGAATCCTGCTAAGCTGATTGGCTCTGTAACTAACAGCTTCTCCTCTTTGCAGCTAAATCAAAGTTTTCCTTCAGATTGAGGTTGTGAGGAAGGTTTGAACCTGTTTTGGTTCATGGAAAGAGCCTCACTCCAACATTGTTCTATTAAACAGGAAGAAGCTTTATCAGCTAGAATGTTAATGGGGGAAACCAGTACTGTATATATATCCATATAATTAGCATTCATGAACCCTTTGCTTTTCCTCACTCCCAAATGACTCACCCGATAAACAGTCTTCTGCCGGGAAGTGTCCCACTAGCGTTCTATTACTGCAGGTTTGCAATCTCTGGGGCCAGGTGTGGCTTGGAATTCATCATTTTTCAGATTTTAGAAAGGCCCTGAGGTGCCTTTGCCATCCATTACACCACACTGCCGGTGGGGGCTGGGGCAGCACTCTATAATCAACACATTAAGGTTTCTGCAAAAAAGCCAATATCACACTGCGTGGGATAAATAGGTATCATTAGGCTGATGAATGGTTATTCTTTCAGTCAAAAACAGTCCAGTCGAATGAATGTAGATTTCTTTTGGCCCAAGGTAAGGCATGTAGGAGATGATTTTGACAATACCTTTCTTAACTCAAAAGCATGTCAGGATACCTCAGTAAACCTATTTATGTCCCCTAGTAAAACGAGTCTCATGGTGAGCACAGGGAGATTTTGTCAGCAGATGAATCTAAGGTCGATTTAAGCAGAAAGTTTCCATTTGGGGAGAGGTTTTGGGTTTGGGAATTTCTGGAAGGTGACTTGGGCTTCTACTTACTTGTCCTCATTTGTCAGAAGGCAGTTCTTTCCAGGAACCAATGCTACTTGTTGGACAGTGTGTGTGTGTGTGTGTGTGTGTGTGTGTGTGTGTGTATAAAAGAAGGGGGAGGGGAATTTTCAGTTCCTTCATCCTTCCTGAATTTCAAAAAGGACCTTGGACCCTAACCCTGTCAGAAACACCCCATCTGTGGTCTGACATTTAGAAGTTTATTGACTGGAATGAAAGAATTGTCAATTTCAAAACGTGAAAAGCCACGGGGAGATCAGGTGCTTTCTGCAAATATTCTTGCACAATGACTCCTGGCATGGAAAACAAACAAACAAGGAAAAGCTGCATTGTTGTTTTATTAATTTAGTTCTGACAGCTGTTAGTGCTCAGGCCTTCAAGGTTCTCCACAGATATTAGAAGAATCCCCAGGACCCCTCTGTGAAGTACCAATAATGGACCATGTAGGAAATGGAGGTTAAATGAAGATGAAAACTCCATGGGGCCAGGTGGTTTCCACTCCCTTTACTCCAGAGGTTCAAGTGCATGGAGCACACATCCCTGATTCTCTAACCAGGTCAGAACTGAACTCACCGCCTTCTCCCCAGCTGGCACTTCCGTGGGGATCCCGGCTCAAGCTCAGGAACCAGCAAAGAGGCGCCCAGATGCTTCAAAACCTGAGGTTACCCTGCCTTCCCCTTCCTCCTTCTCCTCCACCTCCCTCCTTCCATCCATCTCCATAGCCTCTTGGAGTCTTGGATTGCCTTTGCCTCTTCCTACTGTGCCCCATCCATTTACTTCTGCACCCCCAGGATCCTGGCAGGGTTTAAAAACACACAGCAGACCTTGCAGAAACTACCTGCTGCTCCCCGAGACGGGCCCTTGGTGTGTCCTTTGAGATCCTGCATCGGCGTCCGGCCTGCTTCTCCAGCTCTCCCTGCTGCATACTCCAGGGCAGTAGGTTGGTCTCCAAAACGCCAGCAAGGCTGTCTCTAGCCCCACTTCTTTTGCCAACATCTGTTGATCTTTGGATCTTGTCGCACCAGAGGTATCTCCTGGCACACTGGTCTTCTCCTTCCATGGCACTTATCACACCTAACTAGCACCTCCCACAACAGACAGGAAGCCAGAGGGTGGGAGCCCATCTCTCTGCAGTGGCCTCCCTGGGCCAGCACAGTGATGGGTGTGGAAAGAAGGACCCCAGCACTGGACGGGTGGGTAAGGGTTGCACCTGGAGAGTCTTGCTCTTCTGGGTCCCGGGAGCACTGGTTCTGGCCTGGGAGCAGCTGCAGAGACTGGTGATGGGGCTGTTGGGAAATATCCCCAGCTGCCCACTGAGCTTGCAGATCTTCTCAAGGTCTCAGAGAAGTGGTCCCTTTTCCCCTGGTGGCACAGCCTACCCCACTTAGTCACCAGTGACTGGATGCTTCCCAGCACCAGGCCATCAGCACTCGGGCATCAGACCAAGGCCAGGGCTGCTTGGCTGGGATACCTCCTCCAGCTGGTCCTGCTTCAACACTCGTCATTGTCCTCCGGGGGCTTTCAGCTTCCAAACATCTGCTTCGTGTGGGTTTTGCGCTCCCCACGTGGGCCATCTTGGAGTGTGATGCTGCCCTGGCTCTGCTCACGGGCAGTGCCTCCTGGTCCTCCCGCCGGCCAGGGGTGGGGCTCCGACACTCAGGTTTAATTAAAGGCAAACTGGTGGGATTCTAGCCAAGGGCAACCCAGATGCGGGAGGCTGTTTGGCAGATGGTATTACATTTATGTCATAACCTGTCTTAATGATCCCATTCCTCAAACGGCAGAGTCTGGAACAACATACATGCGGGCAGTCCTTCCCTGCCCCTTTCCAGTCTCACACGGGTGAGAAAAGGCCAAGCGATGCATGTCCCGGAGGAGGTCTGCAGGCTGAGCTGATAACCACGCAGCCCTGGCCTTGGTCTAATGCCTGCGGGAGCAGGGCTGGGTGGGTCTTTAGGGAGTAGAAAGGGTTGTCTATCTTCCTAGGTAAGTGCAAACACCCACACTAACAACCCTCCGAGGCTATGCTTGACCCCATCCAAAGGAGGACAGGGAAGGGCTGCCCTGCACTCGTATTTGCATTTTTCTGATGGAACAAAAATAGAAGCTTAAGTAGGAGTCGGCTTAAAACACTGCCACTTTAGACTAAGCACTTTTCATGCTCCAAGGGCTGAACTGGGTTCTGTGAAGGAACCGAAATCTGGCTAAGATGCAGGCCCTCCCTCAAGGAGACTGCACTCACTGGGAAGAATAGCCATTTGCATGATTATACACGCCTTCATTCAACACATGTACTGAGGACCTGCCATATGCTAGCGGGGGCTTTGCTTGGGGATAGAACAAAGCAGCACCCAAGGAACATGAATGGGACATTCAGTTCCGTGGGGGAGACAGCCATCCACTTAATAATTATGCAAATAATTTAAATAACAAATGCAAGTTAATCATAACTTTAGGAAGTGCCACAATGCACATGGCATGGCCAGGGTATGTCGCAGGGGTTTTATACCTAGTGTGATGCATCACAGAAGGCTTCCTGGAGGAGGTGATGTTTGGACTGTGACCCAAAGGATGTGTAGGAGTTCCACAGCAGAATGTGGAACTGGAGAGCTTTCCAAGCCAGGGTGACAGCAGGCCCAGCTGGAACTGAGACTGAGAGGGTGACGTGAGAGAGTGTAGGAAGAGGATGAGTGGGGACAGACCATATGCAAAGCCTTGTTGGCTCCGGTTAGGCAGTTGGACTCTACCTAGGAACCGAAGGAAGGTGCCCAGAAGTCAGAACAATGTGAGCTTTAGGAAAGGAGTGGAGGACATTGCGACGTCGCCCAGTAAGTGTAGTTGAAAACAAAACCGAGAAACTCATTTGGGGTTTATGCACGATGCAGGGATTACACTTAAGCAGCAGTTGTTCTGAACAGAAGGTGGCTTCTAATTGCAGTTGTTCGGCATAGACTCCACATTCAAACTTGCAATTATTTCACCGTTAAAAGAGCTGACAGCCTGCTCTTCTGCAGGGAAGGCAGTCTCTAGGGAGCCTTAATCTCCAGGACTTGGCTCACACCCAGGCCTCCTGAGTCTCTGACCACACTCCCAGGAAGCCGTTCTTGTGGGGCATGGAGACAGACAGGGTGTGGGCAACGGGTAGAGATGGGCTGAAGAGGAGGAGGGGCTATCTCATCAAGGACCAGATGCCTCAGGAGCAGCTGAGTGAAAGTACAGACACAGCTTAGCCAAATCAGCGTCTCACCGTCCACACAGGGCACTGGCCTGGAGCCAGCAGAAGACATTGACCGATGGCAGGGATTTATTATCACGATGTGCTATTATGCTTCCCTTCCTTAAAGACCAAGAGGTTAAACAATCCTCCACAGTCACAGGTCAAAGTGGGAGCTGAGCTGGGACTGGGACCCAGACTCCTCCGAGTCCATAGCACTTTACATCATTCTGGGTCTCGGTGGGCTTAGGAATTGCCCAGAAGAGGCGGTCTTTAGTTAAGCCCTGAGTGCCTTTTGAGTGATACATAGGAAAGAAGAGTGGGAGCTACCGGTAGAGACAGACTCTATCTCCTATAAACTTGGTATCTTTGGGCAACTTGCTTATCCTCTCTGGGTCTTGTTAATAAAGCTGAGCTAATATCTGTGATGATATTGACAGTCACACTTATTGAGCCAGCACCAGGCTCTATTCTTAGATCTTCACGTAGTAATGACCCTCAGGGAAAGATGCTGTTATTCTCCCCATTTTATCAGAGGATGAAACTGAGGTACTGAGAGGTTACATAACATGCCCAAGGTCATGCAGGCAGGGGGATGTCCATTCTGGCTCTTGGACCTTAGAGGTCAAATGATAGGTTATCATAGAAATCAAATATGATTCATACCAAAATCTAGCCACAGAATGCCACACACATGAATAAGCCTTGGTTACCTCTCTGTAAAATGGGATAATAACCGAATTTATTGGGTGCTTATAATGGTTTCATTTAAATAATTGTCTCCTATGACAGAGGTTGTTATCCCCATTCTACAGAGGGAAAGCTGAGGCTCAGGGAAATGGAGTACATTTCCCTGAAAGGAAAAGGTCGTGCATCTCCCACACTGGGTTGCCTGAATCTAGAACCCATGCTCTTACCCCTGTGATGTAGGGATTCTCAGGCTGGTGCCCTCTTCCTTCACAAAGACCTCTGTGGGAGAAGCTCAAGGCCACCCCAGACATCTCTGGTTCCACTGAGTCCAGTGCACCTCCCTCAGTCTAAACAGCCTCCTCAGTGCTCTGTGCTCCAGCTATCCCATTTCTGCACAAATGGTCCGTGATGTCATACAGGTTACTGACAATTCCCTCTCAGGAACCCTGAAGAAATCCTGGGCAGATTGGATAAAAAGCCCTTGTCAGACATCCTAATTTTAGTGTTCTCCCTTGTGAGTCCATTCAGGAAGCATTTATTTAACACTTCATTTGTTTTGCCATTCTCCCGACTTCATTTTGCAAAAACTGTAATAACCCCCGGCTCCTTCACCCAGCCTCCTGCTGTTCTTGTCCTTGGGAAAACTTGAGTGCTGTGTTCAGCATCTGCAGCCAGAAATATGTCCGAGTTTCATCTTGCATTGCTAATGCCCTCCTTTATCTCCATGCGGCATCTCCCAGCATTCTGTGTCCCATCTTCCCTTGACTCATTACGTCTCTTTCAGATATTGTTGCCCATGTGCAAATGGACATTGTGCATAGGTGAGTTTCCTAGCAAGGGCACAGCAGTTAAGTGCCCTTTCCCAACTGGTTTTTATCCTCCCTCTCCTGTTTTATTCTCAAACATCTACCCTTGCAGGGCCACACAAGCAGGTGGGCTGTTCTCTCCTGAGTGTCCCCAACCTTCGGATGTCAGATGCTGTCCCTGCACCTGATTATATACACCTCACTCACTGATAGGGGATTGAAATTCTCCTTGCATTGTGGGGACCACAGTTCAGCTATCACTCACACTTGTTTCTTGATTCAGTGAGTTAGTAACTCTACTAGACATTACAAATAAAGACCCTATTAATTTTAATGGCTTTTGAGATGAACAGACGAAAAAAACTTCTTTTGATTGTATGGATATACATAGAAGCATTTGGTTTTATATATTCCTTTTTATTGAAAAACTCAAGGCCCAGTGCATGAAACTTGTGCACTGCGGGGGAGGGGAGGGTTGTCTCTCAGCCCAGCCTGTACTCTCTTCAATCTGGGATCCCTTGGGTAAACCAGCAGTCGGACATCCCTCTCACAATCGGAACTGCTGGCTCCCAACCGTTCATTTGCCTGCCTGCCTGATTGCCCCTAACTGCTTCTGCCTGCCAGCTTGATTAACCCCTAAACACTCCTCTGCCAGCCTGATTGACACTTAATTGCCCCCCTGCCAGCCCAATTGCCCCCAATTACCCTCCCTTGCCAACCTAGCCACTCCCAACTGCCCTCCCCTGCCAGTCTGGTCTCCCCCAACTGCCCTCCCCTGCTGGCTTGGCCTCCCGCAACTGTTATCCCCTGCTGGCCTGGTCCCCCCCAACTGCCCTTCCCTGCTGTCCTGGCTACCCTTAACTGCCTTTCCTTGCTGGCCTGATCACACACAACTGCCCTCCTTTGCCATCCATCTTGTGGTGACCATCTTGTGACCACATGGGGGCAGCCATCCTGTGTGAGGGTATGATGGTCAATTTGCATATCACCTCTTTATTATATAGGATATGGTTGAGGCACCAAAAGAGTGACAGAAGTCTGAGTCTGTTGGGATTATTATTTTTTCTGGCTTTTGTTTTTAAATTGAGGTAAAGTTAACATAGCATAAAATTATTGTTTGGAAGAGTAATAATGCAGTGGCATTTAGTACATTCACAGTATTGTGCAATCACCACCTCTGTCTTGTGCCAAACATTTTTATCTTCCCCAAATAAAACTCTGTATCCACTAAGCAGTTTTATTCCATATTCCCCTCTCCCTGGCCCCTCGAAACCACTAGTAACCTTTCTGTCTTTACAGACTTGTCTATTCTGGTCCGTGATGCCACATGTCTAGCTTATTTCACTTATTACAATATTTGCAAGATCTGCCCATGTTGTAGCATTTATCAGAATTTTACTCCTTCTTATGGCTGAATAATGAATGCTCCATTGAATTATTATTTAGGCTGCATTTAGTTATCCATTCATTGGTTGATGGGCACTCAGGTTGTTTCCACTCTTTGACTTTGCTGCATTTTAAACTGCAGATTTTGTCCCAGCTCCCTGGATACACTCTGCAGTTCATCTGTGTTTTTCTTTGTGACTATCTGAGGTCTCAACTCACGTTACTCTCTTTAGAGAGAGCAGTTTGGGGTTGGCAGCTGCCATGGTAGGTGAGAATCACAGGAGCACATGGCGGGGAATCTGGCACTGCTACTTGCAGATGTCCTGGGTGACCTTAACTCCGGGACCACCACAGCGTTTACCCAGGGCTTAGACCAGTGGTTCACAGCCTGGCTGCACTCTGCTGCCAACTAGGGGAGATTTAAGAGTTACCCACACTCCCGCTTCACCACCAGGGAGACTGACTCTATTTATGTGGGTTCAAGTCTTGGCATTTTTCATTTGATTGTTCAGTGGGATGGGTAGTGGTCCGCAAAATGTATGTCGAAGTCCTAACTGCCAGGGGTACCGGGATAGAAAGCTCTGAAAAGCTGCTGTGACATTGGTTGCTTATCTGCAACAGACATAACCAAGCTGCTTTTGTGTAAGACATTGTTCAGAAACGACTGGACAGCCCACAGAATAGGAGAGGATATTTGCAAATAATATATCTGACAAGGGACTTATATCTAGAATTTATAAAGAACTCCTACAACTCAATTATAAAAGGACAACCCAATTAAAAATGGGCAAAGGATGTGAATAGATGATTCTCCTGGGAAGACATGCAGACGACCGACAAGCACATCATTCGCCGTCAGGGAAACACAAATCCAAACCACAATCAGATAACCCGTCGCACCCACCGGGATGGCTGGAATAAAAAACACAGGTACTAAAACACATTGAAGAGAACAGAGAGAAACTGGAAACCTCCTGCATTCCTGGTGGGAATATAAAATGATGCAGCCACTTTGTAAAATAGTGTGGTAGTTCCTCAAAGGATTAAACAGAGTCAGCATCTGACCCAGCAATTCCACTCCTAGGTGGACACCCAAGGGGACAGAAGACATGTCCACATTAAAACATGCACAAAGATGTTTTCCGTAGCTTTATTCATAATGGCCTCAAAGTCAAAACAGCCCAAATGTCCATCAAAAGACTTGTGGATAAACAGAATGAAATCTGTCCATAAAATGGAATATTTTTCAGTCATAAAAAAGCAATGCATTCTGATAATGCTACAGTTTGAATCGACCTCGGCTACATTGTGCCAGTCACAGAATACCACATGTCATACAACTCCACTTCCACAAAAGCCCATAATACGTAAACTGATAGTTGGTGAGTGGTCAGGGAGGGTTGGGGAGTAGGATGGGACAGGGGTGATAATGAAAAGGTATAGTATTTCTTTTGGAGGAGACGGAATGTTCTAAAAATGAGTGTGGTGATAGTTGGATGTATGTATAACTGTACTAAAAAATACTGAAGTATACACTTTAAGTAAGCGGATTGTATGTTACATGAATTTTATCTCAATAAAGCTGTTTCTAGACAAAGTGACTGAGAACTGTGGCACAGAGCCCAATTCTCCTACCAGCTTCTGCCACTTAACCATCTTCTGCCATTTAACACGAAAGTACTTAGTAAATGCTCAGTTAACTGGTGTTGCTTTTCAAGCCTTGCATCCCAGAAGGCCGGGCACTTCCTTGGCAGTTGCATGATAGTTAGCGTTGTCAGATGTGGGCCGTTCAGTGTCCCTAAGACCGAGGGACATGTTCAAGGACCACAGTTCTCATTGCATCCCTCACATAAACAATAGGCAGTTGCAGTGCTCCAGTGACATGGGGGCTGGAAGGGTGTGTACGTGGGAGTGACGTGAACCGGTTTACGCTTGGAGACCACTCTTCTGGCTGAAGAGCAGAGAACGCACTGTAGGGGAGATGAAACGGAGTCAGTGGGGCCTTTGTGGAAACAGCTGCCTTCAAAGTGATCTGAGTTCAGGCAGGAGCACGGGGATGCTGAGGGGACAGGCACCTGCAGGAGGAGCCATTTCCCAGGCGAGGCAGTCAGTCCTGTAGTGGATTGGGTGGGCAGGTGCAAACACAGGACTGGCTTTGGCTGAATCGAGGGGAGGATAGATATTGTGGTTCCTATGGGCACCTTGTCAACATGCTAGATGTACAATAGTTGAAAAATAAAATTCTATGCGAGGCCATCTAAGGCCAGGGCTGGGGTGGAGCGTGTGGGGCGAGGTTTGGAGAAACTGCCTCCTGCAGGGAGGGGTTCCACCCATGGGACAGGCTGGCCCATCTGTGACGTCGAATCAGGTGGGTTTGTGGGTGCTGGCAGAGGAGATGGGAGCGTGCTGTGGAAATGCCTTGTTTGTCCCCGGGGTTTGCTATGTGGCTCTGGCTTTGTGACACCTTCTCCACCTTGGGGCCAGGAGAACCTAAAGGCAGTGCTGCCTAGGGGACGCGCACAGCTTTGGATGCATGGGATCCAGGGTTCAGGCCTGGAGCTGCCTGGTCTAAGCTTTGAAACCCGGACAAGTCATGTCACTTCCGCAAGCCCAGTCACTCACCCACTAAAAGGGTAGGATAGTTTTCTTCCTCTAGACACAGGTCATGCCATTACTTCCATTTTCCAGAGGAAGAAACTCAGGGACTAGTCTGGAGTATCTTGTCTGGAGTCAAGAAGCTCATGAATGGAAAAAAGACAGTTTGGACACACTCAGTCAGACCCAGAGCCTGTTCCCTTAACCACAACACAACCCTGTCTCTTGATGAAATGTAGCTGCATAAATCAGGCTGTTTAGGACAGTTCTCCTGGGTGTCTAACTTTGACAAAGCCCAAAAAGGACTGCACTGAAGGGTTCTGTAAGATGACCTAATCCTCATCCTTATTTTAAGTAATTTTACAAATACAGACTCTGAAGCCCAGAGAGGTTAGGTAACTTTTCTGGAATCACACAGCAAGTCAACCAGAATCCTACCTTGAATTCAACTCTGACCTCCATTGTTCTCCTACTCTCCTGCCCTGGCCTGCAGAGGGTCATTTTGCTGAGTCTTGTTAACCCTGCTCTTTCCATATTCATACTCAGCCACTGGGCCAGTGTCTCCGCTGGTGCTTCCCTGGCTGATGTTACAGCAGTTCTCTGTATAGCTGCATATTGACGACAGCCTCACATTTCAGAGGAGTCTGCATGTAACAAAAAAGGGCAGCAGGTGTTATTTGGGCTAAATTGACCTTGAAATTGATTTCTTTATTTTATGACTTACTGAGAGGAGATTAATACTTTTTTTTCCCTGCAGTCTGAAACAATTTACATGGTAATAGAAGGCATAGTCAGTCAAATAAATTGCTGGAAGTGGTCGTGTTCTGAGGGAAAAAAATGCGGAGCTTACTCACATTGATTTCTTTGCCCTGGGGAGAAGCAGAGATTTTAACATCTGGGAATAGGGAGCTAAATTTTATCTCTCATTTTAAAAGCAGAGGAATGAAGAGCTTAATCTGACATTTACACAGAATTTTCTAAGTTGGGAGAAATGGGGGAGTTCCTTGCTGACGGTTAACAGGCGTCTGTCTCCTCAGAAGGACTCCGGGTGGTTTGATCTGGGATGGTAGGTGGGGCCCAAATGAATTTTCAGAAGCTGGACCTTGGAGAGTTGGCTGCTGCAATGCCAGGCACCTGTGGGGGTCCCAGCAGGGCAAGAAAAGCTGGTGATATAAATTCACACCCAGGCTGAGGAGTCACGTGAATGGAGACCCTGCTTCCAGATTTCTGGGCCCTGCCCTGTGGCTACACCACCCTCCTCAGGGACGGGATTTGATTCCAGCTGTCATGTCAGTGTGTAGATGGGTGACATTTCTGAGTGTGTTGAATTGGATCCTGATACTGCATCTGGGCTCAGCAGGAGAGTGCAGCACTCGATTAGTACTGCCTGCCCTGGGAACCAAAAAATGCAAGTGTACTTGTGTGCCACATGTTTGAATTTCTGGGTGAAAGCCATTAATGCCAATATTTCTGCATTCAGACCACGATGGCAGGCCTTTGTTCAAAGAAACTCCAAATAATTTGCCACTTTGTGTGAGCTAAGGTTTCCCCCCCAGAAAATGATAAAAATGAATTCCATACCCAAAGGACTCTGCTAGTGTTGCTGTATGTTATTCCCTTAAATGGTTTTTCTTTAGGCAATAAAATAAAAATTGTAGGATAAAATAAATATTTTTCAATGAAAATACATGCCCAGAATACACAATTAAGAGTCAGAAGAGTAAAATGAGTCTCCTGACTTATCCTATCCTGCTCAGCAAAGTCAGCCATTTTTAAAAGAATTCTAAAAAAATCCATCTTCTAGACATTTCAATGCCTATGTCACACATGCAGATATTCTTAAAACAATGCACAGATGGTGGCATGTCACACTTACCACTCTGCATTTTACTGTCCATTCCAATCATCCCATATTGAGCTGCCCCCCTTTCCCCTTATTTTACTGAGGGTGTCTGGATACACCTAACTTATTTACCTGCTCCCAATATTTTGTAATTAAAAAAAACACCTATAAATTTCAATAACTCTTCATCGTTGGTCATTTTCCATACATGCAGACATTCTATAGCAGAAATTCCAAGAAATGAAATTGATGGTTAAATATTATCACTTCTCAAATTTTGGGCAATGTGTAATTCCACTATGTATAAGAATACACGGTAAGAGATCAACCAAAGGACTTGTATACATACATATAAGTACAACCAATGGACACAAAACTCTGGGGAGGGTGGGTATGTATGGGAAGGTGGGGCAATGGTAAAATATGTACACAGATAATAATTTAATTTAAAAAAAGAATACACATTTCTCTACACTCTTATTGCTTTGATATGTTGCCGGACTGTCATCTTTGCTAGTCTCAGTAAAAATAATACATCGTCTTAATTTTCATCTCTCTTGCTATGGGTGAAGTAGAGGACCCTCTATTGTATAGAGCAGACACTTGCCATCTCCTTTGTGACTTGTCTGGGTGTCTCCTTGGCTCATTTTCCCCCTTTGATTTCCATTGGTGTTTTTCTTATTGACTTGGGGAAGCTCTTTATAAATATAGGAAATTGCTCTTTGTTCAGTAAGTTTTGTCTTACTGGTACACTTTGTTTAAGGTTTTATTTTTCATGCCTAAAACATTATTATTCAAGATTTTGAATCATTTGCTCTGTGGTTTTTGGTTTGTAATTAGGAAGGTCTCCATCACCACCACTCTGAGATGACAGAAATCTGAACGATTGGCTTGAATATATTATGTCATCTAATCAATCCATGTGTCAAGGAGTTATTTCAACTTTTTGCTTTAGAAAATACACTGTCGGTGCTATGGTAGAATTATGTGTCTTCTATGGTCACCCAGGGGCCATGACCCAGCTTCATAAGCTCCTCAAACTGCTTTCTTTCTCTCAGCCCCCAGACTCCTCCCAGGGTGCAGTGGGGCCGGGTAGCCTGACAAGCGTTTTGAGAGCCAGGGTCCCTGCAGGTCTTACTGGCTCCATCCCTAGAAACCCATCATGCCCAGGTCAACTGATCAGGAGGCTTTAACCAGCCTTGGTGTTGGCCTCCTGTTATTGTGAAAGATAAAACCTTTAAAGGTCATTTTAATGCAAATAATGTCACATTTAATGCCACCTGCCACTGTTCCCTGAGAGCTCACCCTAATTTGTGACAGATCCCTGGAGAGGGTGATGGGTGATGGAGAGACATCATCTCTTACCTCGCCTGTTTCCCCCACCACATCTGGCTTAGACCCTCTGTGTTTCTTGTAATTTTTAAGTTAAGAAGAGGAATGGGCACAGGGGATTGGGCACAGAGTTGACGCTTTGTTCAGGATGATACAGGGACTGTGCTAACCCAATCCAGGCAGGTGCCCACCCAAGTACAGAGCATGAAAAGCTTGGAAAGTGGCAGGAAGGGCAGAAAACACCTTCCAAGGAAGGCAGACTGAGTCACACCCCCTCCATCTCCCTGAGCTCCTCCTAATTAGCTCAATGAGGGACAGTTGGCTGAGGAGGAGAGCTGGTCTCTGGACCTTAGGCTCAGGGATGTGGGAGGAGAGGGTCTTGGCTCGAGGGAGGAAAAATGTGCAGCTTAGACCCTGCCAGCACTTTTGAAGCAGAGCAGCAACTCAGAGCTGGATGGTGACCGACTGTGACATGCCGTGTGCTGTGCTTCACGGGGAGGCGATGAGGCATGGGAGGGAGAATATGACAACGGTGGACATCCATCCTTAACATCTTGGTCCGAGCCTTGGCCCTGCCGCAGCGCTGCTGAGTTATTTTAGCCGAGTTCTCAGCCTCTCTGTGTAAAATGAGCTGAGATTGCAATCTCTCCCTTACATCTTTGTGAAGGTTAAAGAAGAAAAGGCACACAAGAGTGCTAAGCATATGGCATCATGGACGCGCCATTAACATGAGCACTTGTTGGGGTGAACCAGCAGAAAGTCAACCCCAGACCAGGAACAGGTGGCTGGGTGTGGCTCTCTGAGGCTGTCCAGGTGAGGGTGGTGTCTGCACTGGGAGAAAACCTAGATGCGGTCTAACAGAGATGTCAGGACAGCCACAGAGGCAATTTAATTTTTTCTAGTAGCCACATTAAAAAGTAAAAGGAAATGGATAAAATTAATTGTAACCATATATTTTATTTTAAATATTCATAATATATTTATACATTTAAGTATAATGATACACTTTATTTTTATATATTATTAAATATTATCATTCTAACATGTAATTGATATAAAAATATTAATGAGATATTAATATTAATGAGGTATTTTACATTCTTTTTTTCCCCCCATGCAGTCTTCAAAATCCAGTGTGCAATTTATACTAATAGCACATTTGAATTTAGACAAGACATATGTGGCTTGTGGCTGCTGTGCTGGGCATTGGGCAGAGCAGGTCTCGAGGGGGGAGGGCAGGGGGGCGAAGAGTGAATATGAATGAATGAATGAATGATTGTGGCTAAAGGTCTCAAAATTCTTGGGGTTATTCCAAATTGGAACTATGTTCTCACTGTGCACCCCCCCCCCCCTTTGTTCTTGTTTTTGCCAGGACTACAACCCTGAAAATTCAGCCCTCCTCTCCAGTGCCAGGAACAGTCCACAGGACTTGGTGAGTAGATGCGTTTTGCTGACCAGATTCAATTTTGAAACTGCTTTTGCACCCTGTTCAGCCTCCCTGGGCTCCGTCATCAATCACCAGGAGTGGTTTGCACCTGAAACCAATCTTGCTGGAGCAGTAACTGGGCTTGAGGGGAATCAAGGTTCCCAAGCGTTCACAGAATTTCTATTAGGAAGCACCTGGGGCCAGAGTCAGCCGGTGTGGAACCTGATAGGAAAGCTGAGCTCCCCTTTTGGGAAAGGCCAGCTCCTTTGGGAGCAGATCTGGGGGATCAGTGACTGGTGGTAGAGCCATGGGCTCGTCTTTACTTCTTGATGTGAGGATAGACCCTGAGGTGCTTGGAAATGGAAAGGAAATTTAATATTATTTGATTATCCCCGTGGGGTGCTCACTGAGTGCTTTGGGGCCCACATCCTAGCATTGGACTTGTGGTCCTAGGGCAGGTGATTGTGAGTGTTGGTGGTGTGTATGCCTGCGCCTTCTCCATCAGTCATCCAGGCACTGGTAACAGCAGCAGAGATCAGATTTTCAGCACCACTGTTTCCCACGCACTCCCGCCAGACTCTCGTGGTCCTTCCCACAAGGTGGTGTTGTGTACTGTTGTGACCGTGTGATGAGGTGAAGGACACACGGACTTTTTTGTTGTTGTTTTGTAGTGATCATTATGTATTTAGTTTTATGATTATCTTTATAGCAAGTGAAACTGGCTTTCCATTTATAGTAGTGGCATGAATTTTTTTTTTTGAAAATATGTAAGTAAAAAGGGTGAAGTTGATTTAAAGAAAAAATGAGCATGGAAAAAGAGTTTGGAAATAATAATGTAGCTATGGGAGGACATTGTGATAGTGATAAGGGAATGACTGAGAGTAAATTCTTTTATCAAAATTGCTCCTGTGACCCTGAGTAGTGTTCATATGTGTGCTCTGCATTTGGCATGCTTCCTCACTGTGTGCCCATCTGTTCTGGTACTTGGCACACACTCGACTCTCCAAGAACCCATCTCTTGGCCTCTGTCTGTTCCCTAAAATGACTTTTGAGGCTGGGGTTTTATAATAAATTTCTGGATCACCCGAAAGAAGTGTTCATCTATGATGCTGAGAGAAGAAGGAAGAAGAGGTAAGGTAAGATGATGAGAAATGACAGTCATACAACCGACATTTTTGGTCCCTCTTTGAAGTTGACTAAGTACTTCATCTCTGTTCTCATTAAGTCCCCACAATGACCCCATTAGGTAAGTGCTGCTTCTATCTTCGTTTTGTGGCTGGGGAAACCCAAACTCCAGTGAAGTGAACTAGTGCGTCCAAAGTCCCACAGGCTAGACTCCTCCTCTGGCCCAGCCTGTCACTGGAGAACAGCCTTGTATCTTCACAACAATCCTGTGAAATAGTCTCCCCAGGTTTTATGTGTGGAAATGATTTGCAGAGGAAGAAAGTGTATTCATTATCTCTTGCCACATAAACCATTTACCCTGGACCTTAGTGATTTAAAAGGACTAACATGATCTCATAGTTTCCGTGGGTTCAGAACCTGGGAATGGCTTTAGATGGATGGTTCTGGCTCAGGGTCTCTCATGAACTGGAGTCTGTCATTGGAAGGCTTAACTGGGGCTACAGGATCCACTTCCAGGATGGCTCACTTATGATGTCATTGTCAGGTGGCCTCAGTGTCTCCTGTGTGGGTATCTCCATAAAGCTGCTGAGTGTCCTTATGACATGGTCAGTGGCTTCCCCTAGAGTAAGAAATCTGAGGGGGAGGGGGCAGGACCCCTTTTATGATCTGTCCTCAGAAGTCACATGCCATCACCTCTGCTGCACTCCATCCCTCCTGCCAGTCATCCCTGATGGTATGTGGTAGGGCATACACACTGACAAATGCCCAGATGGTTGGTCTGAGCCACTTTGGAGGTTGGCTACCATACTTCTCATAATTTTAAAGTAATTATGTCTTAATAATTCTATATAAGATTCTTGTAACCTAATGCCAGGTCAATGAAAAGAAAGCAAAAAGACACTAAACCCATTTTACAGATGGAAAAATGGAGCCTGGAGCAGGAAAGTGACTTACCAGTGTCTTGAAGTTGGAGGTACAGCGAAGGAGCTTTTGAAGGGAAAAATAGTTGGAAAGAGGGGAGAAAATTTCCCCACCTTAGATGCTATTGCCCACAATAGGACTATAGGTGGCTGAGGCCTGTTGGTTTTTCAGGAGCTTAGAAAAGCGCCCCTGGATTTTCAGCTTTCTTGGGTTGGGTTAGGTTTGATAGTTCTGGCTCCCAGCACCATCTCATTAAGGCAATGGGTTCTCTCTACTGGAAGCAAAGATTCTATTCTGCTTGTTTCCCCACAGGAGGCTGCAGAATTTTAAGATTCATGCTGCGAAGATCTGACGACCCTAACGCTCTTCCTTTTCCCCACACCCAACCCTCACAATGCTGCTGTTCTGGGTCCTTCTGGCTGGAACCCAGGGGTCAGCCTCCTCCCACCCTAATGTGTCAGCGGTAGAAGCAATAATTTCTGTGACCTCTGTTGGTGGCAGCCTGGTGTGACCAGCCATTCTGGATTAGACTGTGGCCCTGAGCTGAGTTGAGCTGAGGGTAAGGCCAGCTGCTTCTGTTCAGTGGTGCAAGGAACATTTCGGGGAACATCTTAGATGTGGGGTTGATTCTGGACTCGGCAGGAAAGGGAAAATCACACCTGGTCAGTTACTTGGAAAAGATTCCATTGGAGGAGGCCAGCTTGGAGGCCAACCTTTCTGCTTTGGATACATCGAAGGCAGCCACACTTTGCTTGAATATTAGAGCGGATTGGAGTTTTGCTTAAGCACCAGATGAAGTGGTTGTGTTGAGGTGAACCTTGGATACATGACATAGACCTGTCTTTAAATATTGGGTTGATCTGTGGTCAAATGCCCACACGATGAGAGGCATTTTGGAAATGAGGCCAAAACATGCAGGTTCATACTCCATCCTGGGCTTGGCTTTGGAGTGAATGTCCTAAAGCAAACGGAGGTGACACTGCTCCAGCCAGAAGGACATTACACTCATTTCTCCTCTTCCATGACTATACTGGAGACGTAGTGCAGTTAAGTGCAGACCCTACTTTCCATTTTGCTCTGCCTCATTTCAGAGCCGTTTTTCATAACCTCTACACTTTTCTGTAACTGAAATAGACTGTATTCATTTTCCTTTGCAGAATAAAAAATCACCTGAAACTTAGCTTAAAACAACACCCATTCATCACCCATGAGCAAGGCACTGGGCCCTCAGTATCTCACAGGCTGCAAACAAGGCACCGGCTGGGTGGGGTCTCATCTGGAGCTCACTGCGTCCCTCCGTGCTCACTGGTTGTTGGGGGAATGCAGTGCCTTGCAGCTGTAGGATGGGGGCTCTCTGCTTTAGGCTGCCTGCAGTGCCAGGCCATGTGGCCCCTCATGGCAGTTCACACTATGGAAGCTTGCTTCCTCAAGGCCAGCTGGGGGCGCTCTCTAAGGCAGGCCAGCAAAGTGGTGTCTCATACATCTATGTTCTAACACAGTCATGGGACTGGCATTGCAGGCATCTTTTCTGTTGGTTAGTAGCAGGTCACAGGTTTTACCCACACTCTAAGGAGGGAATGGTACCGGGCAGCAACCTGGGTCTGTGCACCCAGAGCCTGTGCTAGGAAAGTCCCAAGGTGAGGTTTTCTTGGTGTCCTGGTGCAGGTGAACCTCTCCAGTGCCTTTCCACCCTGCATCCTCCCTTTGTCCCCCGGCACCAGCCTCCCTCTCAGTGTTGGGCTGTCCAGCTGTCCTGACCTCCCGCCATCTGGGTGTCTTAACTTCATCCCATGTCCATTCTGTAGGACATTCCCTGCTGCAGCTTCGGCAGCAAATGAATAATGGAATGCTGCCACCTTTTGGAATTTAGCAAAAGTGATCCATGCTGATCAGATCCATGCTGTGAAGCCCAAGGAAAAAATCACCACAGCCCTGTATTCTATTCCCTTCTCTGCACCCCCGCCATGCACACCTACTTACCACTAGCCCAGCCTTTATTCCACTGGGAATTGACTATGGTCTGATGCCTGATTCTAAAAGAAAAAAAATAAAAGGAGCCAGTTTCTTCTTGAGGCAGGTTCATCGGTCTTTTATGCTCTGGTTCATAATTACTGTGAGAGCTGCCAGGACTGTACCCTGATTTACCCTCTGAGAGGCAGCTGAATGCATGAGCAGGAGCTTTGGCACGGTGGGGGATTCTGTTCCTAACCCTGCTCCCCCCCAACCCCAGACCTCGCTCTTTGAGGACCTCAGCTTCCTCATTGGGACAATGAAGGCCAACCATGTCTTTCAGCTCTCAATCCCCCAACCCCAGGTTAAGATGCCTGTGAGGAGGTATGGGAAATAGGCAACACACCACTTAGAGATGCCAGTCAAATAGGAGTGGTGCTAAGGCCATCTCTGTTCTCAGCAGGAGAGAGTGACTCCATCAATTAGTAATGTCCACCTGGGCACAGGAGGGGACAGTGCAGACAGGTGCCATCCATCCCAATGCCACGTGTCTCATGGAGATCCCCAGAAGTCAACTCGGAGCTGCCTAGCAGCTACCTCTTCTATTACTTCTCTTCCTGTGTACTTAAGGCATTGCCAGCTCCTTGTTCCCAGCATTCTTTGCGACTCTCTCTCTCACTCTCAGCCTGAAATCAGCAAAGCTTATCCATTCTCCCCTTGGCATATCCCCAGTGCTCTGGTTTACACTCTCATTACCCAGATTCTGGGTTATCTAACCAGCTCTAACCAATCATCACTACCAGCTTTTTCTCTTCAACTGGCTCTTACCTGCTTGACCTGACCCTCCTGTGGGCTGTATTGCTAGCTGTGAGAGCAGAATGCAGAGTCCTCTGATCTCACATTGGCACTTGGGCCCCATCTTGCCACCTCTTGCCTCCTCTCCCAGCCCTCCTGTCCCTGTGAGCCATCTTCCTGGCTGTGGACCCTTGTGCAGGTTCTCCCCCTGCGTGAGCTCTCCCCTCAAATCTAACTGGCCAGATTCTTGGTCATCCATCAAGTTCCACAGGAGAAGCCTGTCCAAAAATTCATCCTCAATCCCTTTGGTTGCATTGAGTTTCCTCGTCCACTAGATGCCCTCTGCCTCCATTCCTCCCTTCCTCACCTCCCTTCTCTTCTATCCCTCCCTCTAAACCCTCTTTCCTTTAACAAATTCTGTTGTATTCTCTGCTAAGAGTTGGAACATACAAAGATGAATAGGACCCAACCCTGCCCTCAAAGGGCTTACAGTCTACAAGGAAAGGAAAGAAAAAAGAATAAAAAGAAACCCAGAACCGAGGCACAATCCGATTGCTTCTTAGTGAAGGTAGAAGATGAAATTTGGTGGTGGCATAACTAGGTGAGAAGGCTTCTTGGAAGAGGTGTCACTGAGAATCTTGAAAGACAAGGGCAGTCTTCACTCTGGCTGTGAGGGGTGGGGTCCAAGTGGAAGCAGCCCTGCGGGCATGGCTTGGATCTGGAGGAGGAGAGGTTGGGGGTGGGCAGGAGCAGCAGGCATGCCCTGGTGCTCCAAGGTGGGCAAGGAGTTGAGTTTATGCTGTGATTGGTGTGGGGCCACTGGAGGATTTTAAGCTAGTGATTATCTTGATCCGATTTGCATTTTAGAAAGATCTCCCTGGGACCTGGCTTAGGAGCCTTGGCTCTTCCCAGGCTTTTTCATGCCCACACCCACTGGAGCAGGCTTCCGGAGCAGGAGGGTCAGCAGCTCGACCCAGGTTTCTCGGCACGCACTGCTTCTCCCTGCTAATGTGCCTTTCAAGAGCGTCTGCTCAGCAGAAAACCAAGTGTGCGGATGAGATAACAGCATTAAGAGCAGAAGGACAAAGCTGATACTCCGGGCAGTGAGACATGGAGGCTTAAATTCTTTCCCTTCGAAGTGTCACACATGGCTCTGGCCACGTGATCCTGATTAAAGCAGCCAGGCTTGCCAGGATAAAATGCTAAGTGGCGCTCCGACCTCGGGCATGGCGCATGCAGGGGTCTGCCGCTCTGCTGAGCTTCCCTGCCATTTCTCATTTCTGCCCACCGCTTCCTGCCAGATAAAGGGGGAAATCTTTTTAGCAATTTCCCCAAATTCCTGAGGAAGGCTGTGCCCCCAGGAGACAGAGTGACACTGACAGGCTTCCAAGGTCAGCATTGAACTTCAGGTTGGGAAGGACCAGTCTTCTCCCCAGGGAGTGCTTAAAACACAGTGGGTGCTCAATAAATGCTGTTGCTGAAATGAATGGGCCAATGAAAGAATCGGTCTTATTGATTGGGGCACCTCCAAAGCTCCCTCATGCCTCTCCCCTGTCAATACTACTACCTCTTCCTGGCTACTCTCCTGAATCTTATCACCAGAGACCGATTTTTCTCATTCATGCCCTTCATGTAAATGGCCCTCCCAGTGCACAGGCATCGCCTGTTTTCTCTCAGCAGCACCCCTAAGAGGGTCAGTCGTGTTATTGCACATGTGAGTCGTTTTATTTTAAATTGTTCAGCCGTATTCCATTGTGTCATTGTGCCATAATTAATTCGTCTGTTCTCCCATTTATGAACGACTGCATTGTTTTTAATTTGAGGTTCTGTACACTCATGTAGCTATTGCTTGATGGACATTATGCACCCATTTCTCTTGGGAATGTACTAAGAGAAATATTTGTTTGGTCACAGAATAGACATGCGTTTAGTTTTGGTAGATGCTATCCAAACGATTTCCAGAGTGGCCGTGCAAATGATCTCTCCCAGCAATGGAAATGAATGCCCTTAGAATGCATGTGCTATGAATCATCACAACACCCCCAGGGGCAGGTGTCATTACCGCCGCCCCCCCCCCCCCCCCACTTCACACAGGGGCACCCTGGGTCTGCACTAACTTGGTGAAGGCTTGCCACCTAGTCAGGGATGGGGGACCTGAGTACAGACTCTCCTCTAGAATGGCAGCCCGTCCTAAACTAACATGTGTGCGTGTGTTCTGAGCAGCCGGCTCTGTTGTGGAGAAGCCTGTGTCTGGGAACGACCACATGAGGGAGAGCAGTGTGCTGGAGGCATTGCCTCCCAGCTCAGCCACTCACCTTGCAGGAGCCTGGATAAGTATTATAGCTGGGCCCCCTGGGCAAGAGCTGGATCGGTCTGTGCCACACTTCCCACGTCTGTAGAATGGGGTTGATAAATCAGGTTGTCATGAGAATTAAATGAGTGGCTATAGATAAAGGCTTAAGCGTTGGCACTGGGAAGCACTTAATATTGCTGTTATTTCAACTGTGCCCAGTTCCAGGGCTGGTTTATCTCTGCTCTGAGGACTAGGCTGCAGCCATAGCAGCTTGAACAGTTGTCAGGCAGGAGGCATAAGCCTCACCCTTTTGCCTGCCCTCTGACGGAACTGACTTCCCTGATGAAATCTGGAATCTAATTTTGAGTCCTGATCATTGGTTTCACAAAGCCTGCCGGGTGCAGTCCGGCTCGTCCCTTCTGAAATGAGTCTCTGCTCTTTAGTGCCCCTAATAAGAAATGCAGCCTGTTTGCGCAAGGTTTTACCCTTTATAAAAATGGTCAGGTTCTTTCCTCTCTCCTCATCTTGATTCCACAAATCCATGCCAAATATTGATGTTTGATAACTACAAATATCACACATAGCTTTTAATCAAGAGAGATGGAGGGAAGATAAGGGGAGTAAATACGTCTCTGTAAGTTAGTTCAATATTCTCGGTAATGATTTTGCTAAGAAATGAAATGACTGAAGGGAGAGCAGAGGGTTCTGTGATGGGCGTGGAAGTGGGCTGGACCTCATGGAACATGCTGGACCCTGCCTGGACCCCTGCTCCCAGCCGAGGCTTGGATTTACGTTAGATGTCATTATTCAGATCGGTAGATGCTATCTCATTTTACAGAGAGGAGAGATGTATTTTAAATGTAAATTTTCAATATGCCATCAGCCTATACTATTACCAGCAAAACACACTGAGCCAACTTCTGCCCTCCATCGCTCACGGAGATGGGAGAGGAATGTGAATGCCCGCCATTCCCCGTGCTAGAGAGAAGTCATCCCTCTGAGGCCAAGGGCAGGTCATTCCCCAGGCTTTTGTCCACCAGGGCTGTATTTCCCTCCTGTGGGGACAAGGGGCAGTATGGTCCTGGAATATCGGCAGCTGTCAAACATTGAGAGATGTTTGGCCAAGGTGGACCCAGGGCTACTCCAGGCCAGAGGGTGGCCAAAGCCTGTGAGAAAGACATCATTGACCTGAATCCAAATCCTCATCCACCAGACAGGCCCCAGCAGCTCGCTGTACCCCCAGGCCACCCAGCTCCTGCGTGCACAGCATGGGAACACAGTACTTTCTAGCCGAGTGAGTGAGTGAGTGAGTGAAAGAATGGATTGATGGGCCTGCCTCCCCATCAGCACCACTGCTACTGTTTTTGGCTCCAACCTTGCCTTTTCTTATCCTTCAATAGCCTTTTTTTTTCATTTAATTTTTAAATTTTATTGGGGTGACAATTACTCAACATGAACACATAGGTTTCATGTGTGGATTACTAATTTACAACATCTGCATGCAGGACTATGTGCCCACCACCCAAAGTCAAATCTCCTGTCACCTCATATTAGGACCCCTTCCTTCCTCCACCCCCCTCCCTCTGGCAACCACCACACTGCTGTTTGTGTTTATAAGTTTCAGTTTTATATTCCACATGAGTTAAATCATATAGTTCTTAGCTTTTTTTTTTCTTTTCTTATTTCACTTCGCATAATGTTCTCAAGGTCCATCCATGTTGTAAATGACGCTGTTTCATCCTTTCTTATGCCCATGTAGTACTCCATTGTGTACATGTACCTCATCTTCTTTAACCAGTCCTCTATCATAGGGCACTTTGGCTGTTTCCAACTCTTGGTCATCGTGAATAATGCTGCATTGAATGTAGGAGTGCAAAAATCTTTGCATATAAATGATTTTGAGTTTTTGGGGTATATACCCAGGAGTGAGATTGTTGGGTCGTATGGTAGCTCTTCAATAGCCTTTTACTTTCTATTTTGATGTCCTCAACTTCTTCTAACTTATAAAAATAGTCTCAGAAACCAATGGCAACAAAAACCAGTGATTCGTGCACTCACTCATCCATCCACCTATCCACCCTCCCACACAACTACCCATCCACCCACACACCCTTCCATTCACCCATATTGGGCACACACCATGTGCCAGGCCCCATGTGGCTGCTGAGGCTGCAGTGGTGAGCTCAGACACACCTGAACTTGCCCTTCTTGACCCTACAGACTAGTGGGAGAGAGCTTGAGCAGGTGATTGCACTAAGAATATCTATAGTGACCAGGAGGAACATGGCACTGGCATGGCCTATTGCAGTGAAGGGTGGCCCCCAATAGTGGGTATGCCTGGGGATCCCCCAGTAGGGGACTCATGAGCTGAGTTCTCAAGAATCAGGATCAGGGCAAGGCAGGGAGGAGAGTATTTCAGACAGAGGGGGCAATACGTGCAAAGACCCTGAGGCCAGAGGGGTGTGGTCATTTCCAGGCACTGTTGGAGGCCAGCTAGAGTAACCAGATCCCAGATGAGGACAAAGGAACTGACAGGACAGGGGCCGGCCCACACAGGGCTCCCCAGTCATGGGCGCAAAAGTGGTCTTTATCCCAAAGCAACAGAAGTGATCCAATTTTCATTTTGTGACAATCCCTCTTTTGAGGGGCCTTGGCTGGAATGAGGGCAGAATCGCAGAGCCCACATGATGGCCACCATTGTGGCCTGGCAGCAGTTGGCCTCCATCTGGCTGGCGCAGGACCCCCTACCTGCCTTCGAGGTGGACTTCATCCAGAAGTCTCAGAGCACACTCATGCCCACAGTCTGCATTTGAACAGTTGAAGGTGGATTTTCCTAGCATAAACCTTCTGGTTCTTGGCAGAGGGAGTGTAAAAGGACATTCCCCTTGTGTGGGCGGCGGCAGTACTACCCCCATTCATGCATTGGGGGGGGTCTCTGCTTGCCTCATATCTGCCCAGCATGCTGATGGAGCTGGCGAGAGCCTAGAATGAGTCCCAGAGACTGAGGTTAAGTTATCTAGAAGTGTGTGTGTGTGTGTGTGTGTGTGTGTGTGTGTGTGTGTGTGTGTTGAGGGGGAGGGAGGAGGAAGGGGAAGATGAAGGAGGCATGGCTCAATGGAGAATTTTCATTCCTAAATGAAAGCTGATAGCAACACCAGGCTGTTGGGTCCAGCTCTTGGGGCAGTTCAGATGGCTGTAGGGGAGGAAGCCTGCCAATACCAGGGCCCTGCAGAGGCTGAGTGTATGGGGCCGGTTCTACCATTGAGTTAAGTACTTGGTACCCAGCTGCTTCTTTGTGGGTCTCTGGTTTTGAATTCTTGCCTTATTCTTATTTTACTCCCCAAATCCAAGTGCATGGGGTCATTTTTGCAGCCAGCATCAGACAAGGACTCACAAATGGGAATCAGAAGGCCCCCTTTCCCTTCTACGTCTCCCATTCTCCGCCTCCAGGCCTCACCTCTTGGTGGGGCTGTGGGAGGGAGTGTCAGGTCCTGCAGAGCCCTGAGTAGAAAGTCTAGCTGTTTTCTTGCTAAGACTGGCCACCTCTTTTGGAAAACCCCGTGTGTCTTCAGGCTCATCAGGTCTCTTTTCTGTCATACCTAACACTCCCTCTTGGTTGGGAAGTGGCTCTGTTACATGCAGCCTGGGGTTTGCATTTTTCTTTATCAATGGGAGCTGCAGACATTTTTAAACTAGAAGAACAAAGCAAATTTGGGCTTAGGTGAAAAGCGAACTTCATCTCCCTCCAGGATGGTGCAGGAGGACTCTGGAAACAGGGGAGTGAAGGTGGGGTGGGGTGGGTAGAGACGCAACTTTCAATGCAACTTTCATCTTTCTGGTTTTCTTTCCAGAGCCCACAGGGATTTCATAAACATTATGTTGCTCAATTTCAGTTCAATGGCACAGAGTTGTTCCAATGTGTTCTAATTACTCAGACATAAATGATTTCGGGTGCACTTTAAATGATTTCAGATGCACTTTTGTCTATCAGGCTGCTGATTTATAACTCCCCGGGACTTTGATGTTGTGCTTCATTGATTTCTTTTAAGGCTCTTCAGAGGTATATTTATTATAGACAATACATTTCCCTGTTCATTTGCTCCATAATTCTGAAATACTCATTTTCCAGTTGTCAACACTCCACCCCACCTCCTGCATTTATGCTGTGCCAGTAACCAGGAGACGCATTTATTGAGTGCTTACTGAATGCAAATCCAGGTACTCTAGCCATGAGTGAGTGATAGATACTCAAGAAATACACAAATTAAGTTAAACTAACACATTTCCTCTAACGGTATCCTTAAAGTAAATTAGACAAAAGGACAGTACAGCACATAGACTCGTGTGACATGTTGGGGAGAAAGAACACAGGAGGCCATGTGGGGTTTGGTCCCTGAGCTGGAAAGGATACTTGGAAGAGAAGAGGATGAGAGATGGGTGGGGTCAGAGTTTTGTGTCCGGATCTCTACAGTGAAGGCTCATTGGATGAGGCAGCGGGCTATGGTCCTGATGTGCTGGGAGGCCCAACTTAGTCCTGTTTCATGGATCTCAAGCTTGCTGCTGGATGTTCATGACTGAGCCTTAGTGTTTCATCCCTAAAATGAATCACCACTAAGGCTGAGCATTTAGTGTTGAGCACTTACGATGTGGATTGTGCCAGACAGGAGCAGATTCACGTTGTGTGGGAGTTGAAGCTTGGTCGATTTTGGGGCCCCTTTAAGAAAAGAACCTCCAATTAAAAGAGTCTGGCTGGGTTTCTGCACCAGGGTGGAACCCTATTTGGTTTAGTGCCAGGTTTTCTATGCTTTTTAAATAATGGACTTTTCACTCCCTGATTATTTGTTCTGTGGATGCCTGGTGTGTTCACCAACTCCCAGTGGGGCTTCTGGCATTGAGAATTCTCTTTCCCCCAAGATGGGCTTTGTGGTGTCATCAGGAAACATGTTCTGTGGCTGCTCTCGGGGTGCAGTCTGGATCTGAACTAAGCTCTCCTCACTCCCCACTCAGGATGCTTTTTGGAGAGCATCTCTAAGGCAGGACCTGTCTTGAGAAGGTCGGTGTGGAGCCCGGTTGAAGGCCTTTGCCACCACAGGCTGCTTTGCAGTCCAGGCCCTGGGCTGGCTTCAGGTGTCCACCAATGACAGGCACCTTTGACTTTCCTGAGGTCAGAGCATGTTCCCTGCAGCCCAGATCCAGGGAAGGGACTATGAGGAGCACACGCCACCTAGTGACCGTTTCCAGTACTGCCACTCCTAGCACTACCTTTGGGAGGAATCTGATCTCTGTGAAAGGATGAATCAGGGGGATGGATGCTGGTCAGTGAGGTCCTGATGCTGCTCTTTAAGAGGGTGTGGCTCAGATTAGCATCTGGTTGCATTAGATCAGGAGTGACTCATGTCAGATTTCCCTGGATTCTCTCTGGGAGACTCTGCAATGTGAATATGGGCTCCACCTCATAACCACAGAGAAGTGACTGCCTTCTCCCTCCTCTCTTCATCACCCCTGCCCTCCCCCTCCTCTTTGTTTCTCCTTCCCTCCCTTTATCCTCCTCACCTCTTCCTTCCCTCTTCCCTGTCCCTCCTTCTCCTGGTTTCCTTGCTCCTTCTCCTCTTCCGCCTCCTTTTCACCTCATTCTCCGCCCTCACCCCATCCTCTCACCCCGTCTTCTGAATGTTTCTCCTCTCTTTCTCCTTCTCCTTCTCACCATGGCTCAGCCAGTCTTTCTTTAACTAAAGAGGTATTTTGGATATTTCTGTTATTTGGCCCATATAAAATGGGGGTCATTCATTGAGTTAGAGGCTAGGCCATGAGTCCCAGCTGTGGATGCTGAGGGATTGAAATTTCCTTCCTTCCTTCCTTCATTCATTCATTCTTTCATTCATTCTTCATGCATGCATTCATTCATTCAGGAGCACATGCATAGATTCAATAAATACATTTTGAGGACAACTCTATGTCAAGCATCATGTCAAATACTGGCCCCACTTTTGGCTTTGACCCTTGCGTCTTGGGCCTGAGCCATTCCTCTCTCTTCTCTACCTGAAGCTCTCACTCACATTCAGGACTGGTCAGACATTGCCCTGCAGGTGAGCTCTGAGCCCGAAGCACTCCTCCCACCCACTAGCCCCGAGGCCTTTGGAGAATTTTCTGCCTCTGTGGTTATAGTTGTCTCCTCTAAACACAGCAGTCAAAACCAGGCTCACATTTAGTCAAAACCCCAAAACGGTTTTTGTCTGCCCATGACTGTGTTCTCCAGCAGTTACACAGCTTCTTCTTTCTAAGGGCGCCTGGGCACAATAGCATCCCCAGAATCCAGGGATCTCAGCACCAATGATGTAAGAAATCAGATGAAATGTTTTCTGCAGTCTCGGTTTTACCAACCCTATTCTAATTGACTTTTTTTTTTTTTTATTCTGAGCAATTTAGTGAAAATGAGTCGTTTCTAAGGACTTATATCTTTTGTTCTATTTTGGTTTTGCTTTGTTCTCTTCCTCTATATTTTCAGGTTAATGCAGGAAGTGGGTAAAGGAGGTTTGCAGAGCACAGGTTAGGTAGAACTTATACAATGAGAGGGGAAGGATAGTGAGAGGGTCTGCACTTTCATGTGGCCACATCTCACAGGCACATCATGAGAGATACCACCCTCATCTGAAAAAATGTCATAACTTCTAGTGTCCAAGATCCGCTATAAAGACATACTCAATAAATAGTTGACGGTTTTTTTAAAATGAGGTATAAATTAGATATCATAAAGTACAGCTTCATGAATTTTTACACATGCATTCCCTGGGACACCCCCACCCAGATCAAGAAATAAAATATCTCACTTGGAAGGGTCCCTGTGCTCCTCCCAGTCAGAACCACCCCCACCCGACCCCCTATTACTCCCCTTGCTCCTCTCAGACCAGTTTTGTCTGCTTTTGAGCTTTATATAAATAGAACCCTGGCTCAGTTTACTCAACACTATGTCCATGGACATCATCCGTGTTGAAAATGGTGGACAAACCTGAAGTTGCTCATCGGATTATTTCTCCGCACTTTGGACTCCTCTTTTTGGGTTGGGTTGAAGCTGGTTCAGGAGCCTGAGCGAGTTGGGTTAGTTTCAGTTCAAGGGCTTCTGTTCCTCCTTACCTGATTTCCTTTGGTGTGTTGGACCCATCGCCCAGTCTCCTGTTGCTGCCAGGTGGGTTCATGGGATCTGAGGAACCCCATGTGGGGTGTGGGACATTGGGTCACTGATGGGTACAGACTTCTCCCCAATACTTGCTCCATGTGGTTTCAGGGAGCCCAGGCTATTTAGAAGGCACCCGGCTGTCACCCTGGATAGGACACGAAGTCTGAGGTGTATGTCGCTATAGTTCATGTCCCCGTGCACAGTGCTGGAGCCTCAGGAAGAGATTGACAGGTTTATAAGCCATCCCAGGGGTCCCTTGAGAGGCCTTGTTTCTGAGGCTGTGTTTGTTCTTGGAAAACAGTGTTGCACACACCCCTCTGCCCCCCGCTGCTCGTCCCAATGAGGAGTCTGTGCGGTGCCCGGGTGACAGGCCTTATGGACTCTCACTACAAACACCAGGGCGAGACTGCCACCCTGGGGCAGATGGCCTTCATTCAGATAGAAGTGCCCATGGTGAGCATGTCCAGCACAAGATTAACAGGCCCCGGCAGGAGGCCCGGGGACCAGGGCTTGGACTAGATTGCTTTGCGAGGTAAGCTCTTGATTTCATGACCTCATCTCTCGCCCCAACCCCGGGACTTCACTCACAATCCAACTTGTTAACACGAAGAGATCTTATCCTGTTAGCCTTTCACTCGAGAGAAATTGGATTGAAAGTCTTGCTAGACCGCCTCTGGACAGAGCTTTCCATCAGCTGTGAATGACCCTCTGACAGGGACGACGCTTTCTTTTACACACCATTAGCAGGGGACAGGGAGGCATCCCGCTCTGCCTGCCTCTGTCAGAAACTCTGGGAGAGGAGTCACTACTGAGGGCTTGCTACCTGACCCATGGCAGGACCCAAGAAGACGCTTGCCCTCTCTGTGCTTGGAGTCACCTCTGTTACACGTGCTAATCTCTCAACAGAGTCTCTGAAAATAGTCATACCTGGCCATGAGGTTCATAACCTCCAGGTGCCCCAGGGGCCTTCATAATGGACATGCCTACTCTGCTGCAGCCATTGTGTTAATGTGCTCATTCTGCTTTGTATCAAATCTCTGTGCATGGGACAGGCCTGCCTTAATCTCCCGAACTCACGCCAACCCTGGGCTGGTGCACACTCTCTCATTGGCCTGGTCTTTCTCCTGGGCTAGTGAACAGCAGTAAGAGTTCAGTCCAGAGAATGATGCTCAGGCTCCACCTCCTGGGGCCTCACAGACTTGAAGGTCAAGTCGGATTTCATCCAGCCAGGTGGCCTGGCAGTGGCGGGGGTTGGCCGCACTGCCCCTGGCATTCTGCAGGGCACATGCGTTTCCTGAGCAGATGCTGTAGCTCAGGCCAGCTCTGGGTGCTTTGTGCTCATTTCCGTGTGATATCACATTGTCCCTAGACCATGAGGACCAGAATCATCAATATTCTGTGGATGTGTGGAAGATGAGCCCAGAAAGACCTGCATCCCCACCTGAACTCACATCTGTCTGATTTCTGAGCCTATTTCCTTACCCACCTCACAGCACTGTCTCTGCAGGATGGCAGTAGCTGACACCTATGAAGACTCTGGCTTCCAGAGCCATGTTAGTTTGCTAAGACTGGGATAGCCACGTTCCACAGACTGGGTGGCTTAACCCACAGAGAGTTATGCAGCGCTGGAGGCTGGAAGTCTGAGATCAGGGCATTTGCAAGGCTGGCTTCCTCGGAGACCTCTCTCCTCAACTTGACATGCCCACCTTTGCCCTGAGTCCTCATATCATCCTCCCTCTATGCCCACCTGTGCCCTCATCTCCTGTGCTTACCAGAGCACCATTCATATGGGCTTAATCCCAGCCTGAATACCTTGTTTTAACTTACTTTCCTCTTTAAAGACACTGTCTCCAAATGCAGTCTCCTTCTGAGGGACTGATCATTAGGACTTCAACATATGGATTTTGGAGGGACAGGGTTCATCCCTGAACAAGTGCTTTGTGTGTATTGAATTCATTTAATCTTGACAACACCTTGTGGACTAGATATCATTGCCACAGATATATGGATGAGGGAACCAAAGCACAGAGTGTTTACACAGACGAGGGTGTATCGGCTTTAGCTAGGCTCAGTGCTGATCTCCCTGTCCCAATACTTCATGTGAAAGTTAATCCTTACACCATGTAACTCTGTGTCACCAGATGAGTTATAAAGAGAAGGGTCTGGTCTGAAAACCACCAGGATGGAGAGGTTTCTCTTCAGGTAAGGACTTTCTCCAACCCCGCTGAGAAGAGTTTGGTCATTAACTCCAGCACTTCAGTGAGGCCGTCTTCCAGGTTACTGTCTGAGGACTGAATGCAAATGTGTATAAGGGAACATAATAATGCATGCAGGGGCTCTAGTTTTAGTGCTTAGGAATTGGTAAAAAAAGGTTACACCAATGACACTTCTCTCTAGCCTCAAGGCAGCCGCCAGGACCAGTGTGTCATGGGAGGGATGGGTTGTCATAACACCTAAGACCTTGACCACATGTAGAAGGTGAAGGCCATGGGGGGATAGAATTATCTGGGTTATCTGAAACTTTACAGAAGCATGTGGGTCTCAATTTCTCACTTTACTTTTTTAATTCCTGAAAAGTATATTACTAAAAATAGTATCACATGCAAAACAAGTCTTCCCACCAAAGTTCAGCCCTTCCTAGTACACTGATTTCCTTTTGGCGACTAAGGACTTCCGACTAAGGTGGTCGAATGACAGTGCCCCTCACAGTGTATGAAGGCTTTAAAAACGAGCTTTATTGAAATGCAATTCACACAGTACACAAGTCACCCGTTTAGTGTGTACAATTCAGTGGTGTTTTAGTACATTTCTAGAGCTGTGTAATTACCACCACAATTAATTCTAGAACATTTCCATCACATCCAAAAAGAAACGCCACACAAAGGCTTTGGCGGACTATTTTATTTTATGTCTATAGAACTCCATGAAAAGAGCAGGGCAGACAGTTTCCACCCCATCTTGCAGATGATCAAACAAAGACTTGGAGAGTTTAGAGATTTGTAAAACAGAGCTTAGGGGATAATTTTAAGTTCTTTAAACACTAGCAGGTGCCAGGGTGTTCCTAGAAACATGGAGACGAGTCTCAGAATTCCCAGGATTTCTTTAGCGAAGGCTTCTGTTCTTTGCCGCCACATGGGAAGCACAGGGACAGTGTGGAGAGTGCGAGGGTAATGGATTCAGACTGCTGGCCACTTCCCGAAGAGCTGTCTCTGTGCATCATGCATATGCATCAGGTAGGCTGGCTTGGACATAGCCACCAATGCAGAGTGACAGGGCCCAGGGCTTGCCTTGGGCATCCTTCAGGGACCTCATGCACTGAGTGCCAGGTGGCTCTGCAGAGCTTTTATCATGGGACAGGGAGAGAGAGAGAGAGAGAGAGAGAGAGAGAGAGAGAGAGAGAGAGAGAGAGAGAGAGAGAGACTGTCTCTGGGAGAGGAGAGGCGCTTTTTGAGGAGTTGGAGACCAGTTGATAGGTTTATCTTGAGCCAAACAGCAAAATGCACAGACATCTGCAGGGGCCCCACTCTCACTTGGGGTAGAGTGAATGAGAGCAACTGTGGTGCCAGAGAAAATATTAGCAGTCAGCTGCCATGGGTAATACTTTTAAATGGCATCCTGGGACCACATATAATGCGCAGAAATGGACTAAGCATTAGATATTTGCATTTAATCCATTCTTCCTCTCCTTCCTAAAGGACTCTCATATCATTATCAACTAACCCCCATGGAAGAGAAGTCCCACAGGGCAGGATGTTCTGTCAGTATCTCCATATCTAGAGCAAGCCTCGGACACCGTGTGGGCTCAGGACTCCTGTGTGATGAAGGAATCGGTGATTTTGCTGAATAGTGCCCCATGTCAGGTGCCAGTCTGCGTAGATCCTCACTGCCATTCTCAGATGAGGAGACTGGCGCAGGGAGGTCAAGGAACTGGCCGTAGGTCACACAATGGTCTGGCTGGGATTTGAACCCAAGCACTGTGCTGTCTTTCCTAACCAGCCAGGTTGTAAGGACTGGTTTGGATTTACATTGTAGTTTCTCATGTTCTCCAATTTATCCTCTGGGTGCAGAATGACTCAGTTAATAAATCTGCTTTACTCACCATTGCACAGCAGGCTCTGCTCTCTTGGAGTTATAGTGTTAATGGGAATAGAAGAGACAGAATCTGTAGCTGCGCCAGGATAACTGGGACCTTGTGTGAGTCAGCTTGACAGCCATAACAAATAATCACAGACTGGGGGGATTAAACAACAGGAAAAAAGTTGTTTAGGAATCTGGAAGTCTGGGATCCAGGTATCAGCAGGGTTGGTTCCTTCTGAGGCCTCTTTTTGTGGCTTGCAGATGGCCACCTGCCTCTGTGTCCTCAGTGGTCTTTCCTCTGAGAATGTGTGCTTCCTAATCTCTTCTTCCTACAAGGACACCAGGCAGATTGGGTTGGGGTCCATCCTACTGACCTCATTTTAACTTAATTATCTTCTCACAACCTTACCTCCAAATACAGTAATATTCCAAAGTGCTGGAGGTGAGGACTTCAACATTTGAATTTTGTGGTGACACAGTTCAGCCCTTAACAGACCGTACCTACAAAGGGCCAAGTAGCCTACTTCTTACCCCTCCAGCATCATTTCTGTCCTTAGCCCTTTGCCCCTCCCATGGAATCAGATATCAAAAGTTAACATGAACTCCCCTCTATTCACCAGTTTAAAACAGCTGGTTATATCCAAGAGCTTAAGTAGAAATGAGTTTTCTCATTTTCTTGTGGTGGACCTTAGTTGTGAATTGGATAGAGGTTTCAGTCACAGATGTTTTGTGTGTGTGTGTGTGTGTGTGTGTTTAACTCAGATATCTTGCTTTTTTTCCTGCTCCCTTCTGAGCACATTTGATCAATCGTTTTATTTTCCATAAGAGAGAATTTTGCTTAATTGGATCTCATTTCTGTTCTCCCCTTAATAACCAAGTATCTACATTTCTGTTGGGATTGCAAGCCCCAATCAGTTCAGATAAATCAACTTCTTTTAAAATTATGATCTTAGAGGAAATAATGATCTAACTTACTTTGTGTAATTACTTTTAGGGTGAATTAAACATCCCAGCTTTGCAGTTCCTGATTTTCTCAGAAGTATTTAAACCCTCAAATCTATTTAAACCTTTTCTTTTACTCAAATTAAGATGCTGAAAAAAAATTCTGCTATTAGAAATAATTTAGTTTTTTGAAGTTCAGCTTCATGGCTCTGTAATTTTAAATAATTGGAGCTGAAAATGATTCTATCACATCCAATGTAGTGGCACCAAATTACCATTTTCCCTTCAATTTTTTATCATTTTATTGGTGTGTCAGATTTAATAAACAAATAAAAATAAAGGTCTGAATAATATCAATCAGGTAGAAGTGTAAAACAAACAAAAAAAATTATCCCCTATAGAGAGGAGCTATGCTTTAAACTATAGTGATCATGGTGTATGTGCACAAAGTAAAAGATCTAAAAAGAAATAATTTTATTTGTTTATATGAAAAATTCTAAACCTTCAGGAGTGGAGCAACAAGCTTATATAATAAATATCAAAGTTATTAAGAAGGCAATTGATTTTCCATAAGATATGTATATAATTAAAACCTGTGAAAAGTGGCCAAAGCAGTACTTCAGAGGCATTCTCGTAGCTTTAGGTTTTACAGTGTGTTCTGTCATCTGAGAGAAGAATTCTTTACATTTGAGTACTGAGTAAGTGTGATGGTCTTTCCACCTCTGCCACACTCATCTCAATCAGCAAGAACTTTGTACAGTTAGTGCTTAAGTTCTTGTAACAGTTCAGTGTCTGACACTAGGTAACTGCCTTCGTGTCAGAAAATCTATTGAGTAATATAGCCTATTGTCTGAATGAATGACTTTGGGGAATGAAGGAATCCAACAATTGAAGTTTATCTCTACCATGAAAATGGGTGGTCATTTGGTATCATTTCTTAGAGAAAATTTTTTTTTCTCCTTTATTTCTGCTCTTTACTGACCCTTCTGGATCATAGGCATATTCTCCATTGGCAAACAAATCAGAATGAGCTCCTGATTTCTGGGGGGAAAAAACACATTGGAATAATTTAGGTTCCTAGGATCTAGGCTGGGGAAGGAACCCTTTAGCCCAACTAAGCAGTATATAACTCTAGGAAAGATCCAAAATCTGAGGCAGGAAGTCTACTGATGTTATTTCTCTGTCTTAATCTCCACTGAGAGTGGAGACACTCCAAGAACTTCAGCTGCGACAGCTGGGATAAATGATGGAGGAAGCCTTGCTATTATGGTCCTTGATAGCCAGCCGGAGATGGCAGAGCTGTCTCCGGTTTCTCACCTGCCAAGTTCCGACTACGACATTCCATATCGCCAAGAAATGCCAAACACCAGCAGCCTATTGCTAAAGTGAGGTCCCACCGGACTCATGTCCATCCTTTGTCAAATGCCTATTCTCTGTGGCTGTAATGCATTCTGTGGCATCTGACCAGCTAGTGTTAAGTCAGATCATGCACAAAGGAGTCTTGTAGCTTTGTATGGGTAGCAAGTTATGGCTGATGCCAAATATCATTAGAGTAAACTGTGTGATTGAATGTTGTTCTAATGATGCTAGCCAGACCCAAGTGCCCATCACAGAGGAACAATGCACTGGAGCAGCCGTTTACACTAAAGAGAAAAGGCAAATGGATGCTCAAAGCAGAACACACTACTTTACTCTTCTTTCTCCACTCATACATATAGAGCGTACAAGGCTAGAAGACTCAGACAGGAGATAGGGGGGCCACCAGGACTGGAATTCAAAAGTCTCTCTCTATTACCACTTCTCAGGTTTTTAAGGACGTATCAGGGAGATAGTCAATATTTAATAACTCACAGGGCTTGGATGCAATCAGGCTAAATTGACATAGCAACTAAACAGAACAGATGCAACTCTAATGCCCATGCAGCTGTGCCATGGAGCCAGCGGATGAACAGTGTTACCACACCTTCCATTGTATCTTCAAGATTTTGCCTACAAATTCTCAGACACTCCTCACAGACACAAAGCCACTGCCCAAAGTGGAATGTAAGGGCATATAAGCCCTGGAAAGCTCAGTAATGAAAAGAAGGATGCCAATGTCAGACAAAGACTGCAAAGCTGATCCAACTAAGGGCCAAGGTCACAGCTGCCCTCCTTGTTTAGGCAAACCATTTTGCTGTTGGCACCTGCCTGGGATCCTGGTATGACCATGGTTCCCTGACACCTTATGTTTTATGGTGTCATAAGGAGGACTCAATGAGCTAATGCTTACCTAGCACTTAACTCTTAGCAGTTCTCAGTGCTTGGTACTGCTTCCTACTTTGTTGGGGATTGGACCTCTCTCTGTTTTGGGAGTATTCCTTGGAGGTGGTCAGTAAAGGTACATTCTAGGACCCTGTTTTTTCTCCTATCAGAGGTCATCTGTGGCTCAGGGGCTTAGGAGTGTGGCTCTTCTGAAGTAGAAGAGAGAAAGGAGGTGGAATAGGGACTTTAGACATTGCTTCTCACCTTCTGATTAGTGATTTTCACGCTCACAAACATTTTTCAGGCTCTGTTCACAGATCACATGAAGACCTTCAGAGCACTGGTGGGTGATCTGCACGATATTCTTTATGAAAAGGACTTGGATCTTCATTGTTGATGCCAGTGCCCTCATCAGCCAGCATTTTCCAAGGACAAACCCACTTCTTATTGCTTTTTCCATCCTGATGGAGAACACGGGCTTGTCACACAAACCGAGGCAGGATCTGGAGGCCGACCCAGAAGTCTTAGAGTAAAGAAAACAGGGAGATAGGGTGTATGGACGAGGAGGGCATTTCAGAGAAGAGCAACTTGAACTTTAAGATTTTTTGGTTGCTGATGTTTAACAACCAGATATGGTTTTTAGGTGGTTTCTGGTGTTATTTTCTTCATCTATTGCAAAACAGCCACAGAATGGCAACAGTTGACATTTAAGAGGGGAGAACAGGGTGGTGAAGTTATTTCCCTTGGAAAGGTCACAGTTGCATCTGGAGGTTGGCCATGACAAATGGCCAAACCAGTTTCCAAAACTGTGACAGCAGACACTTGGAGGTGTTGCCATCTATGTTTAAAAAAAAAAGTAAGAAAGAAAACTCAACTGGTCACTCTCTGTATGTCAGCATATATACAGAAAGTGACCAGTTGAATTTTCTTTTGAAGGCGATGAGGTTGGTGGTGCCTAGTGCAGGTTAGGCTCTCTGAGGCTCTTTCTGAGCCCTCCATATGCATGTAAAAGTCTATCTTCTACACCCCATTGCAGCTTTTACTTTACTTCTGTTTTTATATAACTAGAGGAGGTCCGATGCACAAATTCATGGATGGGTGGAGTCAAGCCGGCTGGGGACTGGGCTGGTTAGAGGAGTGGCATGGGCGGTTGGTGGACTGGCCCCGTCCCCTGGTTGAACCTCCTCCCCCCATCAAGGGGACAATTGGCATATTAGCTTTTTATTATATAGGATGTACTAGAGTCCTAGTGCATGAATTCATGCACTGGTGGGGTCCCTCAGCCTGGCCTGTGGGGATAGAACTGAAACTGGCAGTCTGACATCCCCCAGGGGGTTCCAAATTGCGAGAGGGCACAGGCCCAGCCTCTAGTATGCATATAAGTTCTTCAGTAAATCGCTTCCAGGCTTCCCCCCTCCTCCATTCCCTATGAGATTCATCAGTCTGTTCCATGTTTCCATGCCTGTGCATTGAGCATCTGCCCCCTGGTGGTCAGTGCACACCATAGCTACTGGTCAAAAGGTCAAACAGTTGCTTAGGCTTTTAAATATATATACACTGAGTGGCCAGATTATTATGATCTCTGAATGCATAATAATCTGGCCACTTAGTATATACATACATAGATATATAGATATAGATATAGATATAGATATAGATATAGATATAAATATAGATATAGATATAGATATCTTACTAGTAGGCATTGCCTTTATGTTTCCCACTCCTTAGGGTGGGACTACTTATAATCTCCCTTCTTTTCTTCCATTCTTTGTACCTGGTATGGGGCTTACTGAATATTTCTTAAATGAAATAAATGTTCAGAATTTGTATAAAGGAAATTGCTGCCTGGATAAGCTATTCTCTTAAGGAGCTAGAATTTCTCCAAAAGCATCTCCCAGAGCAGGACCATTTCCTGGGATGGACATGGGGGATGGCCCAGCAGGGCCTGGTCATGATGGCACACAAGTGAAAAGGCATTGTCCCATTGCAAAGAAGGGACAAGTCTTCACAGGTTTGCTTTCTGTAAACATCTGTCCGGAGATCTCAAAGGGGAATGGCTGAGATTTCTTGTCCAATCTTACTTCAGTTACTGAGCCAGGGAGGGCCTAGAGATGCCAGGGGTGTACCAGTGTTCTCTTCATGAAGGACTCAGAATGTAGACCTGATGCTTCACATTGCACCTGTCACATGTACACAGTCAATACATCATCATGACCATCATCATCGTCATCATCATCATCACTATCCTATAAAATAAAAGACTATTATGCAAATTGTCCCCTTGGGAGTTTGACCAACCAGGAGTTTGACTGCTCCCTATGAAATGTACTGACCACCAGGGGTGGCACAGAACAAAGAAAGGCCCCAGCTGGCATCCAGCAGCTGGGGAAGGAAGGCCCTGATTGGCCCTAATTGCCTAGGCACCCATGACAAATTTCATCCTAGTTATTTTATGTTAGAGAATATATTTCAAGATAACTAACTCAACTAGTTATGGTCTGGTATATGAGAGCAGAGATGGATTTGGGAGTAGAACCTGCTGGGTTCATATCTCATATCACTAACTGTCCCTTGGGCAAGTCTTTTTTTTTTTTTTTACCTCTCTGAGCTGTTTCCTGGTCACTGTTTCTTTACCCCCTGTGAGATGGAGGCAGTTATACCTCCCCTGTATTTTCTGATGAGGGACAAATTAAGATGAAAAATGTCAAGTACAGTAACAATTCAGTAAATGAGAGTCATTGTTTTGTTATTGTTATACTAGAGGCTTGGTGCATGAAATTCATGCACTGGGAGGGGGTCCCTTAGCCAGGCCTGTGCCCGCTCGGGGGATGTCTGACTGCCGGCTTAGGCAGATCCCGTGGGTCTAAGCCGGCAGTCAGACATCTTTCTCACAGACAGGACCCCTTGTTACTTACCACCTGCCTGCTCACTGCTCCTTACCACTTGGCTTGCTGCTCCTTAGCACTGCTGTGGAGCACAAGAGGCTCCCGCCACCTCCACTGTGTTCGTCAGCCATTAGCCCAGCTTCTGGCTGAGCAGCGCTCTCCCTGTGGGAGCACACTGATCACCAGAGGGCAGCTCCTGCACTGAGTGTCTGCCCTCTAGTGGTCAGTGTGCATCATAGCTAACGGTTGTTCTGGTCATTCTGCTGTAAGGGTCACAGCAAACCCTTATATATAATAGGCTTTTATTATATAGATTGTTGTTACTTTTTTGTTTAGCAAGGCAAGGACTTCAGTATCTTTTCGGAAAAGCTGGAAAAAAACCCACACATTTGTGTGTATGTGAGTTTGTTAATCCTCACTGAGGACATTTTTTTTCATTGATTTTTAGGGAGAGTACAAGAGGGTAAGAGAAAGAGAGAGGGAGAGAAAGATGAAGCACATTAATTAGTTGCCTGCTGCATGCACTTCAACCAGGGGTCAAACCTGCAATCCAGGTATGTGCCCTAGACCAGAATCAAACCTGAGACTCGGTGCATGGAATGATACTTTAACCACTGAGCAATGCCAGCCAGGGTAGAAAAGTTGAATTTTGATTTTAAATCTAATATCAGTGGTGACCCATCCAGAAATAATCATCACCTCCAGTCTCTTCCCACAAGCCACCTAATCCTGCCTGTGTTTTTTGTTTTCTTCTTCTTCTTCTTCTTCTTCTTCTTCTTCTTCTTCTTCTTCTTCTTCTTCTTCTTCTTCTTCTTCTTCTTCTTCTTCTTTCAGAGCTATTAGGGAGATGGTGGGAGGGGTGAAGATATAAGCACAATAACTGTGGTTTAGTGAGCATTTACTACATGGCAGACACTGTGCTAACACTTGACAAGATGATCTTGAATTAGCCCTCACATCATAAGTGTGAGGTAGGTACTCTTATCAGCCTTCTCTAACAGGTTAGGAAACTGAAGTGCATTGAAGTTAAGCAACTTTCTGAAACATACTTAGGAAAACACGTTTGGGAAACCAGCTCTAGTTCACCTACTTCCAGGGCCTGCAATCTTAACAACAACTGTTTACTGTTGGAGGTTAAGAATGTCTCGAAAATACCATTCCTCCCCTGAAACCACACAGTTGTGGTTTCTATTCTCATCCTAAAGCATGATGGCAGATTCCTTACCATTAGCACACCCTCCATGGTGTGCATACCCTCTACTGCCACCTAGGGGCTCAAACTTAAAAAACAAGTGACTCGGTTTTTGTGCAATTTCTGAATTCCAATTTCCAACGACCCTCATTCTTTACATTCCAGCAAATTAACATCCTGAGTTATTTTATGCTGGTGTTGCCTTCTAGCTACTAATTCAGTTTTGGCAAGGTTTGCAATTTTTTTTCTTGCAGCAATTTTTTTTTTTTTTTTTTTTTTTTTTTTTTTTTTTTTTTTTTTTTTTTACTATATCACTTTTGTCCTTAATATTTCACCAAGAGTGGAAAACCAGCACATTAAAATACTCATAGAGTGATAAAAATCAGGGATCTCAAATATAATTGAGATAAAATAGAAACTATTCAACTTGAATTGGCTACTTACTCGATTTAAACTAATTAATCATCTTAAATAGCAAAGGGAAAAATAAAATGGAAGAACTTTTACAAAGTACTAAATAAATTTTATAAAAAACCCAAGTGTGATTGATTGAATATATATATATATATATATATATATATATATATATATATATCTCCTTTCTGTAACTGAGTGCAAGTCAGGATGTGTTCAGTGTCAACACCTCCTTCAAATCCTTTCAGCCAAGGGGAATTTATTGGCTTACAGAGTGGAAATGTCCTGGGGCATCTAGAGAGTTAAGAATTGCAGGAACCAAGGAGTGGGAGTAGAGAGCCAGGATTCAGGGCCATCATGCTTTTCTCATGGATCTTTCATTTCTGATCGACTTTATTCTGCAGACAGACTCTGCCCATATGGCATAGATGGTGGGGAAAATCGTCACCAGCTCCCTGGCTGTCTAGCCTCATATTTAGCAACACCAGAGGAAACAGAATCTTTGACTAATGGCATTTGTATGACAAATCCCAGGATGGATTCTGATTGGTTCTCCTTGGCGAACACATCCTTCCACTCCCATCAATGCCTGTGTCCAGGAGAAGAAAGTGAAAGTGGTTGATCAAGACTGGGCCACATGATTATTCCTGTAATCAGGAGGGTTCAAGAGGAAGAGAAATGGAAGAAATACATGCCAGGCAGCCCAAACAACTAACAACAACCATTGGAGTCCATCACTGAACCATACTCCCTCCCCATCCTTTAATATTTCACTATTTGACTTTTGTGCACAGCTTAATCACATTTAAAAGAAAATAACTGATTATATCAGTGGTTAGCCATTTGATAGAATGTCAGGCTACTTGGCTGTATCAACCCACCGCATAAATTGAATAAATAATTTACATTCTGTACAAGGATCATACAAATAATTTTGGCATGGTGGGGATTTGAACTCTCCCAGCCCATCCCTCTTTCTGAATGTGATTCCCCAGGCAGCAAAGCAGCAGCATTTGTTTTGAACACTCAGTAGCCTTCGTCCCTCAAGGAGTTAAGCTGAAAGCTAAAGAGATTGAAAATAGGGCCAGGGACTGGAGGGACTTTGTCGAGTTGAGTTTTCTGGGTTTGAGTGACAAATGTGTTGAGATGTGAAGGAGAGAAATATGTATCCCATAAAGATTTGTTTTTTATGTAAATAGGTGTGTTAGCCTCAAACTTTCTGGCATCTCATTACTCAGGTGACTTAGTCATTGACATGCATGCCATTTGCATTTCCCCCATTCTTTGCCAAAAGTGCAGAGGCTGTAACTTGGCCAGATTCCACATCCTGGGTGCACAGACTGCCATGTTGGGCACTTTTGTAAGTACAGAGGGCTGAATCCAGCCAGAGCAGGGCATGGGGCATGTGGATTTGTAGCATTAGGCTTTTCTAGAGGATCTTATCCTATCTGATTGCCAGCATGTAGCCCATGTCTCATGTTATGGATATTTCAACTAGGCATGTCCAAAGCTAGGCATGGAGGGGTCATAGTAAGAACATTTAACATCCAATTAGGTACAGACACCAGACATTGGAATGAATGCTGGCCAATGGCTAGAATAGGGTCTGAGGACCTTCACGGTGCCTGGCATTAACTCCTCAGTTGCTGCATCATGTGGAGATTTGGGAGGGTGACCCCAGGACCACATGGCAAGGTCAGGGCAGCCATTACTCACTAACCAGTCTGGCAAGATGTCAGTGATGTGCCACTGGTCTCGCCTCACCACTGCGGTGCACAGGCTGACAACTAACTCCTGCAGGTGCACAGGCACATGGAGCCAGCAGAGTTTTTGGCCGACCTGAGCTCCTACCCAGCGAGAGCCGCCTGAGGAGCCTTGGGCAGCAGACCAGGCCTGACCGCAGGGCTGCTGTCCAGAGCTCCTCCTGCTTGTACCATTTTCAAATGGGAATTTGAGTCAGGACCGGCCTTTGGTTTTTCCCAGACCTAGGAAGGACACATTTCTCATTCTCACAACCCACAGATTAATCATTTCTGCAAATCAGAGCTGAGCTCTGAGCCTCTGACCAGGAGGCCTGTGCCTGCTGGCCTTGGGAGCCTGGATTTGCCAGAGTGCTCTGCTAATGCATATGCATTTGTTCTTCTTGTGGGAGCCGGGGCCGCGGGCTTCAAGGGGTGACGCTCTGCTCACTAATCATAATGCAATATCAGTGTTTTCTGCAAATCCCCTTATTATCTCTGCATCATTAACAGTTTCTGAGCTTGTCTACAACTAATTTCACAGCGAATCTTATTTCTGCCCGATATTTTAAATAAGCTGTCATGCCGGGCAGCAGCTGACACGCGCTGAGAAAGAAGCAAATCAACCTAAAACGGGCTTTCAAATAGCCTCCGACCGTTAAGCTTTGTCTCTTAAATCACAGGGGGAATGTGGCAAGTTTCTAGAACAACCTCTGCCTCCAACCCCAATTACTTAGTCATATCTTCCTAGTTGGAGATGTGATCTAGGGCCAGTTTCTAGGGGTCTCATTGCTGCTCTGGTACTTCTATAGGTCACCTATGATGCAATGTCTCTGAGCTTCAGATGATGAAATAATAGCCACTCCTGGGGTTGTGTGGGCTTAATGTTTAACATGTGCTTAATGTAACATACCCAGTATACTGAGCACCTCGAGTGTGCTCCATAAACAGAGTTTATATTATTTTTAATTAATTTATGAACTATATAGGGAGTGACCCTTTTGTGCCTTGCACTGTATTTGGCCACTTTCCACTTTTAGTTCACTTCTCTCCACGTTCCCTGCTCCCCTGGCAATGATCCAGAACGGCGTGTTTGGATTCTAAAAGAGATATAGGAAAGTGGGATTGTAGGGGTTGTGTCACACCACCCCATCCCCAACTCTCAATTAGCATTTGGTATTAGTAATTTTTTATTTCCTGTTGATTCTAGATGGGGAAAATTAGAATGGGGAAAAGAAGGGAATAATTTTCATTCACTGTCTGTCACATGGAAACTGGCTCTCTATGTCATTAAGCTTCAGCAGGACACTGAGCTGGTTTCAGAGGCAGCTGAGGAGGGTACGGAGCAGCATTGTGCTCTGGGTTGAGTGGGCTCAGAGAAAGCAGCAAGAGAAGATGCTTTGGTACTTTTGGTTCTCTATACCATATCCTTGCTCTGTGAAAAACTCCTACACATCCTATAAAACCCAACCCTAATTGCCCTTCCTTTATGACACCATCCTTGATTTCTACTGTAGGTCAGTGCAGGAGAAAGGAATAGCATACTTTAAGAATTGGGCCTCTTAAGAATGCTGAGTCCTTGCCCAGACCGGTTTGGCTCAATGGATAGAGTGTCGGCTTGGGGACTGAAGGGTCCCAGGTTCGATTCCGGTCAAGGGCATGTACCTTGGTTGCGGGCATATCCCCAGTAGGGGGTATGCAGGAGGCAGCTGATCGATGACTCTCATCGATGTTTCTAACTCTCTATCTCTCTCCCTTCCTCTCTGTACAAAATCAATAAAAATATATTAAAAAAAAAAAAAAGAATGCTGAGTCCAATTCTTATCTGTATATTCACCTCTCCTCCTCCCCACCTCTTTTTATCTCAATCTGTGAGATTCCTAGATATTTCTAGGCCAGGGCCTGAGTTCTGTTTATATGTAATTCTGAGGCAGAATGGGCTTTCTTTCTTTATTTTTTTTAAATATATATTTTATTGATTTTTTTACAGAGAGGAAGGGAGAGAGGGATAGAGAGCTAGAATCATCGACCAGCTGCCTCCTGCACACCTCCCTCTGGGGATGTGCCCACAACCAATGTATATGCCCTTGACTGGAATGGAACCTGGGACCCCTCAGTCCGCAGACTGATGCTCTATCCACTGAGCCAAACTGGTTTCGGTGAGAATGGGCTTTCTTTACCTACGTGGTCCTTTCCTTGGCTTCCTATCACAGATGTTCTAGAATTATGCCCATGCATATTCATGCATGTGTGTAGGAAGTGCCCTCATTAAATGTATAGTTGTGCTGACAAAAACCTGCATAAAGCCCAGAACCTCAAATAAATATCTAAACTGTTCTCATAAGTATGACTTTAAGGTAATGCCACACCTATAGATGTATTTTATTTGCTTGCAGATTTGGTAAAATTTTGGATTCACTTGTCAGTGTTTCAAAACCAGGAGTTTTAACAGGAGTCTTAATTCATAACTTCTCTTGAAAAATCAGAGTATCTGGTACCACTGGGTCAATATCCCAACATGACCCTCCTCAATTGGAATTGAATAGCAGCCACTCCCTTTAAAAAGAGGTGAGCTGTTTGCTGCAGTCCCCACTACTCCACATTGCCTCCCGAACACCAAGCATCAAGCTTGGTTTTCATTTATCACCACTCTAATGCTGCGGTCTTTCTCAAGCTGCCCTGCTTCACTCATGCATGTGACCTGTCAGGCTGTAGTTTTATGGGGCAGGGGTCTGATCCGGACTTAAGTGGAACCAGACAACTGTATTTACTGGAGTGTTTGGCAGAGTGTCAATCTGGCTTTCAGTCCCCTGGGTTGATGTCATTCTGTTCTCCTTGTTATGATTGCAGATTCATTCATTTTGTGCCTTTAACGCCACTCATTACTTGATTAGAAGCTGTTTTCTGCTAAAGTAAGAACCATTTTGCTGACCAGATACACTAAGTATCTCATTGACACCTTCCTGCAAAGAGCTCACCTTCCAATCAGTAGTGTTCACTGGGAATTTGCCCATTTCTTTTTATTTTAATTATATTTTATTGATTTTTTTTACAGAGAGGAAGAGAGAGGGATAGAGAGTTAGAAACATCGATGAGAGAGAAACATGAATCAGCTGCCTCTTGCATACCCCCTACTGGGGATGTGCCTGCAACCAAGGTACATGCCCTTGACTGGAATCGAACCTGGGACCTTTCAGTCCACAGGCTGACGCTCTATCCACTGAGCCAAACCGGTTTTGGCACATTTGCCTATTTCTTTCCATGATGTTGAGGTCTCATCTGATGATGATGCGGTGGGTCATCTTTGCTGTATGCACACCCCAGAGAAGTAGGAAGAGTATAAAGGGGGTTCTGCAGCAGCCAGGGAGCAGATGTGGCCCCTTCGCAGGTGGTGAGTCCATTCCTCGGCACTGAGCTGAAGAATCTATTCAGTTTATCCATTAGTCCCAAGCTACTGTGAAGCATGTTGTGGGAAACTATTTAACCTTATGCAGGCACACATACACATGCACATGTGCATATTCACATACATGCATGTGCCACATGCACACATATGCATGTACAACTTGTGCACCAGTGATAGGATGGGCTCTGTTCTAAGTGCTGAAAGTGCAGTGGCTGGTGCGAGCAAGACAAAATCCCTGATTTTATGGAGAATGAATTCTTGCAAGGAAAGCCAGGTAATAAAGTAAATAAGCAAGCAGATACGTGGTGTAATGTCATGTATGGCGAGTGCTATGAATAGCGATAAAGTGGGGGGAGGAGAACAAAGTGCCAGAGTCTCTTGTTAATGGTGAGGGAGGCTTCTTAGAGGGGGCACTTACGTAGGTAGGTAGTTGCTCAGGGCAGCTGTGCCACCAACTCCTGGGGACACTGTTCCTATTGTAGACTGAGTTGGGCCACAGGGGGTGTCATTTATGCTCATGGCCACCCCGTGGAGGTGGCCATGTAATAGTTTGGGGAAGTGGACATGGGCAGATAGCCCAGCAGGGCAAAGGTCTGGAGACTGCAGCATACTTGCTGTGTTTGAGGAATTGCCAGGAGGCAGGTGACACAGGGAGGGGGTGGGGTTGTGACCCGGAGATGGTCAAGCATCCATTCATGAAGGGTTTTTAAGACCAGCACTTCTCAAACTTTAATGGGGATATTCTGGTCCAGCAGGTGTGAGTGGGACTCCCTGCTCTGCATTCCCCATGAGCTCTCAGATGATGCTAAGGCTACTTGGTGCCAGGAGACCTCATTTTGAAGATCAAGGCTGGGGGCCGGGGTCCAGACTTGGGAAAGCCACGGAGGGTCAGGAACTGGCTGTTTATTCTGCCTGGCTGAAGAATGACTCAGTTAGAGTCCAAGGGCTCATCGAATCAGTCCGCGAGGGAGCATTTTTGATCCCTTCACTGCCCAAGCAGGCAAAGGGAAGCTGCCGGGAGAGATAAGGAAGGCTTTATTTGTGTAGCTACTCGAACTTGGGGCTATTTATAGTCGATGAATATCTGTCTTTAAGCAGCTGTGTGAATTATCCGAAATACATGAAAGCAATCCATTCGAGATCAAAATCCTTAATTCCAGACCTTTCCAGGTTGATACATCTTAAAAGAGGGCGGTTTGGTAATATTGTTGAACATTAATTAGGTAACACTTGTGCGGGACTGAGAGGATGAAAAGCCTGGTGTGTGTGAGTGCCTGGGAACGGGCTGTGAAAGGGAGCAATCTGAGGCTGGGATTGAAATGAAAATTTCTCATGAGCAAGTGCTCATCCCGTCAGGTGCGGTGATTGGAGATTGTGTGAGGATGAATGTGCCTGCGCCCCCCTCCCGGCCCGCGGGGCCTCCATCCTCCCTGAATAGCAACCGGCATGCAGATGAATGGGGAATTTACTAGAGGTAATTACAGGAGGAGGGAGGGAGGCCCCACGTGTTCCCGGGAGAGGGGTCCTTCTTTGTCCTTGTCACAGAGGACTGTCTCCCCGATGATGGTGGTAGGGGAGCCTTTGTTCCACCCAGGACCTGGAGAGGAGAGTGTAACAGAGGAGAGATGCTTCCTGGTGTCTGTGTGGCCCCAGCAGGGTCTCTATTCAACAGCACAGGCTCCCTGCCCTCTCACCTGTTCTCAGCCCTGGCCCCAGCTCTTCATTCAGCTCCTCCCAGGGCTTGTAATCTCAAGAGCAAAGGGACTACAAGCCCAGGGGTGGGGTTTCCCCGCTTCCCTGTAAACCCCATTCTTCCCCCTGACACCCGCTCCAGTGGTGTCTCCCTGATATGGGCAGCGACCCCCACCCCAACCCTGGCAGGAAGAGGGGAGGTTCTGTCTTAGCATTAGTGATCCATCTGTTCCCTGCCCCCAGGTCATGTGGCATGTGGAGGGGCTCCTTGTGAACCCTAAACAAAACAAAAAACAAAACAAAACAAAACAAAACAAAACAAAACAGCACTACCAGGAAGAGGATAGTAAGGAAACTGGCCTCCAGTGAAAGCCCTCGTAACCCAGCCTCCTCCCCATGAATACAACTGCGCCTTCTTGGTCTCTCTTGGTCTCCCTTTCCCAGGGCACTAGTGCCCTCTGCTCCTCTCCTTGGCACTCGGGTAGGTAGCTGAGCTTCATGCTTCAGTGTTTTCTTTCAGTGCCCTGTGTTCCCCAGAACACCAGCTGACTTCCTGAGTACCAAGTCAGGTTGCTCTGTCCAGAGGTGTATAAATACCGGGTATCCTACTAAAAGGTTCAGAAGTAAACCCCACACTTATTGGGGCCGTGAATATTTCCTGATTCACTGTTGTCAAACTCTGGTGGATCACAGCATGATGTTTAAGTACAGTGTCCCCTGCTAGCAGCTAAATTATAATCTGCTGTCCCACAGGCTGAGTTGAATCAGATATAGATGTTCACACCCCTACTTTTTTATTAGTTCTTTTGTGGATTTGAGATTTCCCCATCCATCCCTGCTTGTAGCAGAACCTTCCAGCCACAAATATTCCTGATTCACAGACTATGCCGATAGCGTGCCCTTCATGAGGAGGGTCACCTGGAACCGAGCTCGGCTTGCATGCACCTAAACAATATGAATAAAAATTAACTTAAAACTCTTCTCTCCCTCCTTCACAATGACATTATACCAATGGGCCCACTTAATTTCTTACATTTGTACCTTTTCAAAAGGGCCCGCTGTTTTACGATGTCAAATGTGACCTTTACAACAAAACGTGCAAACCGCGTTGTACACAGAGGACTCTTCGAAGCTAGTAATTTTCATGATGCAAATTTCAGAGCAGAATGAGCCCATTAACCAAATTAGCAATTCATAAAAGCAAAAGTTCATGGTCAGGAAACAATCACGTCTTTTCATAAGGTATAATTTTAGCCCATTGTAGACTTGAAGCATGTTTTTTTTTTCCCCTTTAAAAAAAAAGTAAATTAGAGTGCTAATTAAATAGGTTAAAGCTATATATGAAAGAGAATGCAAGGAAGAGAATTAGTGATTCCTAACAAGGCAGAGATCCTCGGTAAGGGCAGAGTAACCTCAGCCCATGTGAACAGCTATTTGGGCTACTGTGGGAGGGAGACGCCCATGGTGCCCGTGGCTGCAGAAGGGGGACTTGGTAAGGCCACGTGAGAGGCTCTTGGGCTGCAGGTTGAGGTTGGGGTGTACCCAGTGTGGGGAAAGCTTCACCTTGCACAGGGGGCATCCTCGAGGGAGACAAGCCAGGGAGTCAGCCCAAGATACATTTTCAGGGACACAGCCAATTTTGGAGCAGGAGGGGCTGGGAGACATGAGGTTGCCAATACTTCTGATTCCTCATCTTCTCATCCAAAAATTAGGGGGTATAAAGTTCTGTGCATTCCACAGCCTCATTCTGATCACTGACTGAAATCATGCACCTGAAAAGCCCCAGACTTAAGTGTGTTTAAAGCCCCACTGTATGTTTATACCACATTTTGTATTTTGTTCACCCGTTCACCGGCTGATGGATGTTTGGGCTGTTTCTTCCTTTTGGTTATTGTGAATAACGCTGCTTTGAGTTTTAGTGTGCATGTTTTTGTTTGAATATCTGTTTTTGATTGTTCGGTGTATATACCTAAGAAGAATGAAGTGCCAATATATGCCATTACATGAGTGAAACTTAGAAACATTATGCTGAGTAAAAGAGCCCAGATGGAAAGGATCACATATTATATGATTCCATTTATGTGAAATGACCAAAAGAGTAAAATCCACAGAGACAAAAAGGAGAGGGGTGGTCAGCAGGGCTGTAGTGCTGGGGAACGGGGAGTGACTGCGAATTGGTACGGAGTCTCTTCAGGATGAAGGGGATGCTTTGGAATTAGATAGAGGTGATGCTCAGACAATACGGAGTACACTAAATGCCACTGCAGTGCTTACTTTAAAGTGGTTAATGTTATGTTTAGAAAATGTCATGTTATGTGGTTTAACCTCAACTGAAGAAAAGCTCCACATAACATGGAACAGGCCGTCTATCTATGCGTTGTGAGCTTCCTTGGGACAGATCCGTGTTTGCTTCATTTTGAAGTCCCTGGTGCCCAGCAAGTGGCAGGCTCTTGGTGAATAGCACCAACCACAGCAATGATGATTACATATATTAAGTGCATGTGATACGCTAGACATTGGACCAGTCCCTTTACCAGAGTGAGGAGATGGAGGGTTTGTTCCTAGTTCGGGGGGGGGGGGGCACTTTGAGGTGTATCCAGAAGGGTGCCTGCTATGCCAGAGGGCCATGGGAGGTGGCACAGCATGGGGGAGGGGCTTGCCAGGGGCCAGGGTGGTGGTGGAAAGACAGCACAGAGAATAGGGCAATGCCCTGTGCTTCTTCGGAGGCTCCAAGGGGAGGTACAGGTGGAGGTGTTGTTCCATGTGATCCACTGTGTAAACCTGTGCTCCCCTTCCAAGAAACGCTTCATTGTTCTTAAATGCTCATGGGATCTCTGTGTGTGTGTTTAATGGATCTCTGTATGTGTGCGTGTGTTTAATACATCAAGGCAGCCGAGTTATATTTGGGTTACACACACACCATTTCACTGAATACGATGCCTGGGTTTATAAACACAATGGGCCATACAGCTTGTAGGCACACGGCCAGGTTATAATCATAGTATACTACCTCAGATGAAAGTGGATTTTAGAAATACCAGGAGATCCCTGGTACTCTTAAATGTGCCTGTACTTGCCATGACTAAATATGATTCTTTGGTTTTATCTCATTTCTTCATCTGTGAAAATGTCTACCATGCAGGGTTTTTATGAAGTCAACAGATTGTTGAAAGCTCATGGCACACAGCGTCATTTCATTCCCCCTGACACCTCTTTCTCCTCTCCCCTCCAACCCCACTTTTCCTGTAGGGGGAAGATGGAAAGAAGAGTGAAAGAATAGATTCCAGGAAGAGAGCAGGCTGTCTGGTTTTTAGGGTGAGAAGGACTGCACCATGGCTCAGAAACAAGAACCAAAAGGCCCAGGTTCAAGGCCACATTCTGCCCCTCTGTAGCTACAGGTCATGGGGCAAATTGCCTGGCTTCTATGATTCCCAGTTTCCACATTTAGGCAATGGGTTCATATCCATAAAAGAAACAAATGCAAATGCCCTCAGAAAACACTGAAGTACTATGTACGTGTGGTGCCCTACACCAGAAGGGGAGAAAGTGGTGCGAACTAGAGGTTTCATCCAGGCCCGTGGTTATCCCAGGGTGATCTTTGCCCCACAGTGGAAATTGGCAGTGTCTGGAGGCATTTTGGTTGCCACAACTGTGGGTGACATATCATTGATATCTAGTGGTTAGAGGCCAGGGATCCTCTAACCACTAGATATCAGAGGCTAAACATACTGCAATGCACAGTACAAGCCCACAGTGAAGAATTATCCTGTCCAAAATGTCAGCGGTGCCGAGGTTGGGAAACTGATCTAGAAGGAAGAAAATAATGCATGGGTTTGGGCAGAACAGGTAACCACTGAGGACACAGAGATAGCTTTTCTTTGGACTATACCCTCTTTTTTGCACATAAAAAAATTAAAAGTAGTTTAAAAGGTACATGAAAATACATGTAATATAAATAAAGGGGCGGGGGGAGAGACAAGTGACTATGCTCTTGCCACCCCAAATTGGCATTTTGTTATCTTTTTACTTAATATTTAAATTAAATACAAAAAAAAATCACAAATAAGCTACCCAATCATCTCCCTTTTTGGAGAGAGGCATCCTCAATCATGAATTTTTCTCTTTAATGGTCCATTTTTTTTGTACTTAATGGAATAATATCTACATTCAGTGTCATGTGGATTTATATTTTTTTTTGTTAAAAATATTTTATTAAATTTATTAGGGTGACATTGGTCAATAAAATTATATAGGTTTCAAGTGTAAAATTCTATAATATACCATTTGTATATTGTGCTGTGTGTTTAACACCCAAAAGCAAATCTTCCTTCACTATATATTTGACTCCTTTTACCCTTTATTCCCACTCCCACCCTTTCCCTTCGACAACCATCATACTCTCGTCTGTGGCTATGAGTTTTTGTTTGTCTTGTTTGTTCTTTTGTTGCTTTCAGTTTTATATCTTATACACGAGTGAAATTGTATGGTTCTTGACATTTTTCATCAGACTTATTTCACTTAACATATTTTCAAGATCCATCCATGTTGTCACAAATGGCAGAATCTCAATTTTTTCTTATGGTTGAGTAGTATTCCATTGTATATATGTACTAAGTATTTATCCAGTCATCCTTTGAAGGACACTTTGGCTGTTTCCATATCTTGGCCATATTGAATAATTCATTGAATATAGGGGTACATATATCTTTATGAAAAAACGCAGAGAACAGTAAAATATATAAAGCAACTACTAATGGAACTAAAGGGAGAAAGTGATAAAAACTTAATTATAGTAGGGCACCTAAATGCCCATTGGCAGCTATGAATAGATCATCCAAACAGAAAGTCAATAAGCAAATATTGGCCTTGAATGACACAGTAGATCAAATGGACATAATCATCATTTACAGAGTCTTTCATCCCAGAACACAAAATTATACATTCTTCTCCAGTGCACACGGAACATTCTCAAGGATAGACTGTATGGTGGGACACAAATCTAGCCTTAACAAATTTAAGAAGATCGAAACCATACCACACATACATACTTTCTCAATGAATGCAAATGGAAGAGTATCACCTGCAGCTCCTCATGTTGACCACAGGTAGGAGGGGTTGGATTTGATCTGGGTCTTTTCAGTCAAATTGAAGGCCCAAGTTGAACTTAGCAGTCCCTCATGCTGTGCAAATTATAGGGGCCAGCTAATTGCTTCATCAGAGTCTGTGGCACTTATCTTCCTGGAATGGTCTCTAATGCAGTACTCCCTGTGGGGGAGGCAAGCCCAGAGAAGAGGTGAAAGTGGATGCCATGCACCTACCAGGTCCATTCCCAAGTTCAATGACAGCCATCTGGGCTGCTTACGCAAACACAGGCTTTGAAGGCAAATTGGAGTCCTGATGCGTGAGCTGCCACATCATTTTCCTTGTCAACAGCCCTGTGGTTGGGACAGGGACTTGTGGGCCCCAGCCCTGCACTCCTGGCGAATGGTCTCAGGATGAGCCTTTCAGTCTCCTCTGTGCAAACAGATAAATGCTCGGGCCAGGGAGGCTGACGCAGGTGGCGCCTTGAGATGTGAAGTGCATTTTCTAGGCTTTCTGGCCACTCTTGTCATCCTCTTCACAGGCAGCCTTGGCCCTGGTGGTTTTAGGGAGAAGTTAGCACCCTGCTGAGTGCATCATCCTGCAGTTGGTGGAGGAGAAGGGAGGTGAGTTCTCAGTCTGCATTTTGTAGACAGGGATGGAAAATAAAGCAGCGGCTTCCTGCTATTAAACGGGCTTGTGATTAGTTATAGGAAAATCAATTCATTCTTTGGCTTTGGGGAAGGCTTTTAACTGTGAAAGGGGATGCTAATCCCCTGGGAAATGGTTTTTAAGCAGAACTGCCTTAGTTCTGCCAGCTGCTTAGATAAACACCACAGGGGAGGGGACAGCTTTTCTCTCCATGTGACAGGTTCTAGAGGAGCCTCCTCTCCTCTCCTCTCCTCTCCTCTCCTCTCCTCTCCTCTCCTCTCCTCTCCTCTCCTCTCCTCTCCTCTCCTCTCCTCTCCTCTCCTCTCCTCTCCTCTCCTCTCCTCTCCTCTTCTTTTCCCTCCCTTCCCCTCCCCTCCCCTCCCCTTCCTTCTCCTCCTTTTCCCTCTCCTTCCTTCCTCAAGAGTTCACTATGTGCCTTGACAACAGATAGAAACAGTCTGGCCTCATGGGAGACGGGCAACAGGGCAGGTGGTAGTGAGAACAGAAACTCAGAGTGAATGGCATTTGGAGAACATCTTTGGTCCATGTTGAAGGCCCTGTCTCTTCTCCCATCTTTTTTCTTATATTTTTACCTTCTCCTTTCCTCTGCTTCATTTTTCTCTTTTCCCTCTGCTTTCCTTTGTGATCGCTTCTCCATCTCCCTCTCTCTTTCCTTTCTTTTCCCCCATCTTCCCTGGGAGAATCCTAGTATCTTGAGAACCATCCCTGAAGCAACTGGCAGAGTGTTGGTTGGAGGACACAGGTAAAGCCCCTGCAGTTCACTCTATGTAGAGAAAGGATGGGAGCCTTTATTTTGCCAAGGGCCATTTGGATACTTAAAACATCATACGAGGGCCATACAAAATTACCAACTTAAAGATTAGCCTGCTATATTTGGTCAAACATTTGATTAACTCACCCCTAATGCCTTGGCAGGGCCAGACCGAATGATTTTATGAGCCTTACTAGTATATGGCCTGCAGGTCAGACATTCCCCACCCCTGATGTGGAGACACACAGAATCCTGCCCCCTGGTCATTCCAGGAGTTGCAGGATCCAAAGCACAGATTTCCTTTAAGACCTGTGTCCATTTCTGCCCTCCCATGGCTGTTAGGAGTCAGCATTTCTTTGGGTGACAGAGTGCTCTTTGTTCTGTCCTGTGTGTGACCTCGTTCACCACCTGTTGCACCTAGGTCCTCCATCCACAGCACGATGCTTCCAGCATACCCTTGAGCCATTTCAATCCACCTGTGTCCACACTGGCTTCCATCTCTTCCTCCATCTTTTATGCTTTCCTCTCTGGATATACATGGGAAAGTGCTTGTTACATAACTTCTTCTCCTCCAGCTCCTCCTCCTCCTCTTCCTCCTCCACATCTTCTTCCTCCTCCTCCTCTTCCTTCTCCTCCACTTATTCCTCCTCCTCCTCTTCCTCCTCCTCCTTCTTCTCGCCCCCATTTTCTTCCTCCTCTTCTCCTCCTAATATTCATAGGGTTAACATAACCTGAGAGATTACTAGTCATCAGACACTATGTAGCACTTCACATATTTCATCTCATTTAATTTTGCAACAACCTCATAAGGTAACTATCATCAATTATTATTTTACAGTCAGGAAAGCTGAGATGCAGTGAGGTGAACTAAGTCTACCAGAGGATCAGATCTGGAAGATGAGGGCAGATTTGCTTGGCCCCAACACCTGTGCTCATAATCTCTGGCATAGTGATGTCTCACTGTCAGCATTGAAGGAACAAGGGAAGGAGCCTCAGATTACTGGATGCTAAGAATAAATTGTTATTTTTCAACAGAGTCTTCACTCAGCAGGAATGGTGACAAGATCACACTCATGTAACCTTTTTGTGTTTTGCAGTGACCGTATTGCTCTGACCTGCATCCATAAGTCTTTGTAGGTCCTGCTCCAGGCCCCTGCCCAGCCACCCAGGGTTCAGAAGTCTAGCCAAGGACTGATGGGTATAGGAGCACAGCAATGTGCTACTGTGCCTCTTTAAGGGAGGCACAGAGACAAGAGCATAGGATTTGGAATCCCACAGACTGGACTCAGAATGCCTAACCTGCCCCCTTCCTCACTGAAAGACATTGGGTAGATTACAGATATCCTTTCTCTGGCTCATCTACCTCATCAGCAAGATTTCCAAGTCACAGGCTAGCTGCAAGGCCTGGTGGGTTACTGCATGCAATGTACCCACCGCATGGGTGGTAACATCACCCCTTTTCTTTCTCAAATCAGGGAGCTCTCCTCCCAGGCCCCTCTGTGCCCCATCCTTGATGCACATGAGCTCGCTGCCTGGCAACCCTGGGGGCACTGAGCTGTGTGTTGGGTGTGTGTGTGTGTGTGGGGATGCCTGCTGTCTGCCTTCTTTGTGTACCCTCCCCTGATAGAACAGCTTGTTCTGCCTCATTAGGAGCTGCCTTGTCTCTTTGGGATGCTTGTCTTCAGGGGCAAGTGCTGGCTATGGGAGATATTATTCATTTTCCAAACGTGCTTAGAACTGCTCATTTCCATGGGTCACGATTGAGGTGGCTCAAGGCCAGCTGGTCTACCTGCAGGCACTGAGCCCAGGCCATATGTGTGCTCCTTGAAAGGGAGCAGAGTTTAGGGGGCTGTGCCAAGCTTAGCCAAGGCCAGCACACAGGAGGGCTTCTCTCAGCTCCTAAAGGATGAGGGGATCAACCCGGTGTTTGCTCATGTATCTTCCTTCTCACTTTGTGCAGGTTCTGAGTTCCCATCTGGTCAGTCACTCGCCCAGCAGCATAGGCAGGTGGGGGCCCAGTTGGTATGAGCTTTGGCTGATGAGCCTGATATCAAGAGTTGGTTGCCTGCAGTGAGAAGTGCGTACACTTTGCAATCAGATGTATGAGAGTCAAATCCTAGCTCTACCCTGCTCTTGCTCTATCACTGTGGACAAGTTGATGTATTCCTGGGCTTTAGTCATCACATCTGGATAATGGACTCACAACTACAGCTTCCTAGGCTTGTGACTGTTCCTTGAGATATGCAAAGTGTGTCAAGGTGTTCTTAATATATAATCATTGATAATACTAAATCCTGCCCATGTCAGCTTCTGAGAGCCTGTTGTTGGATGTTTAGGAATCTTGCAAGCTTGAACTTGGCCATGCCATAGCAGGACTATTTACACCATGGAAATCAGCAAACACTGTTGTAAATCAGGGCTCCCCCACCCATGCTGGAGCCCACACAGCTGCACAAAGAGGTTGCTGCACATGTTGTTCCTCTCCTTTTCCCCTGTTGGCTATGTTCTCTTTTCCTATTCAGAACCATCCCCCAAGACTCACAGCATAGGCAATTCTGGGACAGCCTGGCCTGTACTGGGTGTGAAAACACAGTGTTCCTTTCCCACCAGCCCCACTGAGCCTCGGAGAGCCCCAGGTTCTGTCACATCTCTCTCAAACTCGGCATGACAGCCTGGGGCTGACACAGTCTAGGTCCCCAAGAATCCTATTGCCTTTGTAGTTCTCATCTTCTTATCCTCTCTACCTCTCTCTTTCCCCTCTCGCTTCTCCCTCTGACTTCCGCTGCAGCTCTCTTCCACATCTTGGCACCTTTTCAGCACCCAGGACAGCTCCCACAGCTAGTAGGATCTCTTGCTGTGATTACATACATACTACATTGCATTGCACTCTGGGTCCAGTCTGCACCTCCCACCCCAGACCAGACTTTTCAAATCCAAGCAAGAATGCACTCACTTAGTCTTATCCATCTCCACACCTAAGAGAACAATCTAAGGGCAGGACTGACAGGTGGCGCCTTCTTCAAATGTGACCTATCTGAATACCATCTGGAATTTAGGTACCATGAGGGTAGCATTTACATACCATCTTAACCCCAGACCTTTCACAGTGTCTACAGTAATGGCTAGAACAGTGCTTGGTTTTCATCAACATGCGAGTTAATGAATAATAACCTGTAACTCCTTTTTTCATAATAACCTTTGGATATAAAACAAAAATGTACTCTACTTGGAGTGGAGAAGTGGAGTTGGTGTGGCTGGAACTTCAGTAGGTTACAGCATTTTTCCTACTATCAGCCTCATGCTCACCCAAAAAGACCCAGTCACTCAAACGTTAACAGAACTTTTCAGAAAAAAATGAGAAGATGCCAATGTTTCTTTGCCCAGGAGCTCAGAGATCTTCCCACCACCTCTGTCTTACACACTGGGAAGCTAAGGTCAGAGAAGAGTGAGCTGTTCAAGGTCATTTAGTTCGGGAGAAATGCAGCCCACACTCCTAAACACTTAACCTTATGCCAGAACTGGCTGTTTACCTGATATGCTAGCTTGCCTTTTTATTCTCCCTTGGCAACTTGAAGAAATTATCATTCAACTATAGGCAACCCAGTTAACCAGAACTTGCCACCTACAGGTTCTTGTCCAGTCCAATGACCTACACCTGGATTTGGTATTGGGGAGAAGTACATTCATTGGGCTCCCACAATGTACCAGACTGGGCACTTTGACAATCTGTTGTCTCATTTAACTCTTCCCATGGTATTAAATGCTAAGGACTACATTGCCCATTATCCAGGAAGGAAAATACAAGCTCTTAGGCTTTAGGTAACTTATCCAAGATTGTACAACTGGGAAGAGTTAGAGCCAGTGTATTTATCAATGAGTTAATTGACTCTCAATAATTTTTGTGCCTTTTCTCATACAAATAGTCTTAAACTTCCTGCCCCTGGGAAGGGATAAAATATGCAATAGATTGAAAAGAAATAGCAATATGGTGAATAATGTGTGAAATAGGTATTAAATCAATGGAACTAGGTATAACAGATTGAATATATATTTAATTGCTGCCACGTGCTAGGCATTAAAGTGAGTTAATAAACACTGGCTGCGTGGATAGAAGGGCAGATAATTTAATTCAGATGAGCTCCAGGAAATGAACTGGGCTCTTGTTTGTTAGAGAGCTGCCAAGAATTCCAAACCTCAGTGCCATGCAGAATGCCCTCTGCAATGTCCAAGGACTCCAGGCGAGTACCCGATGCGATGGGAAACTCTGTTACTTTCCTTTCTCAGCTTTAGTTATTGGAAAGGCCATCCACATGATGATGTGTCTCAAGGCCTCTCCTGTAACTCCACCACCCGTTCCTAGGCTGTGAGCTCCATGTTAGCCCTTATCATGTCTGTTTGGCTCGCCCCTGTTTCTCCAGTGCCTGACATGGGGCCTGGCTGCTATTCAGCTATCAAAAGCTATTTGTTGAACAAATGCATGGATGGATGATGAATGGCCCTAGTTCTTCTCTGAAAACCCAGAATAAATCTGATGTCTCTTTTGTGTGTCAGTTCTTTCAGTATTTTGAGCCAGAAATCATATCTTTAAGGGATTATTCTTTGATCAACTGTTATTTCATTTTTGAGGGAGTGGGGGTAGGAGCAGGATGGTTACAAATTCAGTACTTTCTGTATGCCAGAGGTGTTAGCCAGTTTACACATCCATATTACTTCATCTCATCCTTCCAGCACCTCAGAGAGGTAGGCAGCGTGATGATTCCTGCTTCACAGGTGAGAAAATTGGTACACTGAGAGCAAGTGTGAGTTACTCAAGACTACACAATGGCTGAGTCAGGACGTGAACTCATGCATCTCATTAATCATTTTAATTCTCCTCAGCTAACAGGGCTCTAGTTCACTTGGAACTTGGGGCTTGCTCAGCACTTGGTAAACGTAAGGGAAATTCAGGTCTTGAATTTTTCCAGCCTTAGAATTGGAAAAGACATCATGACTAATAGGAGATCTGCATTTACTGAAATGGGTGGCTTCTATGCTAGTAATTATGAGAATTACTGTTTGTGACACAAGTGTGGGGTCAAAAATGATGGGAAAACATGTTGTATGAATCTTTCTAATGTAGATTCTATGGTAGTTGTGTGTGTGTGTGTGTGTGTGTGTGTGTGTGTGTGTGTGTTAATTTTAGAGAGGAAAGGAGATGGAGAGAGAGAGAGATAGAAACTCCAATGATGAGAGACAACTATTGATCAATCTGGGCATGTGCTCTTGACTGGATTCAAACCTGGGACCCTTCAGTTCGCAGGCTAATGCTCTATCCACTGAGCAAAACTGGCTAGGGTGACTCCATGGTAGTTTTTACTTATTTCATGGGATAAGACTGGTATGGAAAAGCTGGTCATAAGTCTTGTTGCCTGAGCATGAATAGACCCAAACGTTTTCCTGTGGCTTGGGGTTGGAGGCTGATGAAGGCTTTTTATGAACCCATTTGGCAGGAAGTCACAACTGTAGCAACAGCTTTCTGGAGAAAGACTGAGGATGAGTGGGCTAGGTTCCATCATGAATGGTGCCTTAAAATTCTTCTTAGGAATTTTCAAAGTGAGTCCTTTCCCCTTACAGAAGGATTAATTGGGAGAAGAGCTGAGTGCCTCTATGCTGTTTGTCTTTTGCAGAGAAGAGTGTCTGTGTGTCCTTGTTCAAGCTTTGCATGGGTTTGCATTCTGCACTTCCCCTATATCTCACAGGCCCAGCACAGTCCTTGAGAGGGTTGGGAATTAATGTTTTCTAGGAACTTGAGGGTACACCCAAGTCTTCAGCCAGGCAAGAAGCATAAGATAGTAAGTGCCATTGAACCCCCATATGATCCCCTTTTTCTCCTGGGAACTACTTTGAACCCTGGGGACCATTTCTAAAAGTATGTGTAATTACTAAATACCTCTCCTACATAGCTCTACATGGTGAGTGCTACAAGGCGAAGGATGGTATCCCCCAGGTTTGTCTTGTCCACCATTTGCCATTCAGCAGTTTTCAGTGTGAGGCTTGTAGTAGGTGTTCCATAACTATTTACTGTGTGATTGTCTGAAAATCAGTGTTCTAAAGTAATAAGGTCCATGATAATAGCAAAAGTATTAATAACATGACTGATCTGGGGCTCAGAAAAACAAAAACAAAAACCCGGGTTCAAATCTTCACTTCACTACTTCCCAGAAGTGTTTGTTCTTAGACAAATTGTTTGGACTCTGAAGTCTGGGGTATCTTATTTTATAAAGTGTGAGCAACAATACCTGCCTTAAAGCATTGTTGCAAAAGCTGAAATAATGCATCTCAAGCACTTAGCACGATGGTTAGCATACAGTTAAAATTGTTCATTGTTGTTAATACAATTATTATTATTAGTGTGTCTTGAAACTCTCTTACTTTCATTTAAGGATGCTGCTCAAGAGAAGATTGCACTAACATTTTTAAAGCCACTTTATTGAAGTATGATTGACATAAAAAAAGCTGTACATATTTGATGTATACAACTTGGTGAGTTTGGAGATCAGTCTACACCCTTGAAACCATTGCCACAATCTACACTATAAGCCTTTCCATCGCCTCCAAAAATGTCCGCTTGCCCTTATTTTTTTAATAGTAAGAATATGTAAGATATAAAGCTCCTATAGCCACGCTCAACCCTTCCTTTAAGTAGGCCTACTATGAATATGTATGGTTTATGTATTTTTGAGGACCACAGTTCTAAGATCTGCCCCTTTATTCAGCAAGTGAAAACTGAATGTCTCTTTGTGAGAGATGAGCTGTAGTGTGCTGGTCAGTATTTCAGGCTCTGGAGCCAGACTGTCTGGTTCACATTCTATTCCACCACCACTTACTGGCCTATGGTTGTAAGCATTTTGTTCATCTCAGCCTCAATTTCCTCCTCTGAAAGGTGCTAATAGTAGGAGCCACCTCGCTCTTTTGTTACATGGATGAAGTAGAGAAAGACTGCAATGGCTTGCCCAGACAGTAAGAAATTATGTTTGTTATTAGTGTTGTCCTCAGGAAAGAATAGTTCTAGGGACATTACAGCTTGCTCTGAAGTTGGTAAAATCAGAGGTCTACAACTCATCCAGGTTATTCCCAAAGAACATTAGTGAACAGGTCCTCACAATCTCTAGATTCTATGACAAGATTGGGGAGGGCACCTGCTTTTGGGGTTATAAGTCAATTGTGTGTGGAAACAAAGTCAGGATTACCCAGAAGTTGGGCAGTGAGAGGAGTTGAAAAAATGCCAGCAGATCTGGGTGTTTATTCTCTTCAGCTATTTGAGAACTTAGGCAAACAACCTTCTAAGAAGCTTAGACTCCAAAATGAAGACATCAGTTAGGGTTGGAAAGATCCTGACACAAAGAGTAAAATGCCCATTGCCATCCAAGTTTGGGGTTGAAACACACCCAGGGGAACCAGGCTGCACTATCTGAACATGTCTATCTTTCAGGGTCATCAACAAATTTTGAGCATTGGATCGGGGCACTTGATGAAACTTAGAGGGGTGCTTTTGACTTTGGGCAAATTTCAGTGAGTCTCCAATTCAATGGACTCTGGTGATGGATCATTCATTCTCTTCCCTTCTTCACCAGAGCAGGATGTGACCGTGGGAAAATGCATGAAGGGAAATTTGGGGCCCCAGTACCAAACTAGGAAAGTCCATTTGAGCTGAAAGAGTAAAGATTTACCTGCAATAATGCATATCAGAAAGTTAAGGAATAATCTGTCCACTCATTCACCCACTCACCTACATACTCATCATTCCATACAAATATCCTTCCATGCATCCAACAAATATATATTGAGTGCTTTTGTATGGTCCCCACGCTGAGCACTGGAGGTACAGAGTGGACATCAAAACCATAGTGTCCTGACCTCAGAAAGTTCCAGTCCTAGGGAAGGAGGATGTGTAGTTTCTAGTGGTTGGGAACCACATCTGTAGTTTCTGTTTATTTCAGGCTTGAAACCCTCCTTGTTTCATAAAAGGTACCCAAGTAATGCATGCTGGTTGGATGAATGAATGAATTAGCCACATAGACACTGTTAAAAGAATGTAGAGTCAGGTGAAGAGGAAGCGGGCCCAGGTAGGGAGGCGGGCATGAGGCCAGGAAGGGGGAGTAGCAGTTGAGAGCTAGAGACTGATTGCGCTGGGAAGGCAGCCACAGGTTCAGAGGGTGAGCCTGGGGCCAGAAATACATCTTCCTCCCACTGACTGTGGTTTGCAGATGACCCACTGCCAAGATTCCGGAAAGTTTGAATTCAAGGGTTCTGAAAACTTGCATGTGAAGAAAAATGACATCTTTATTTGCATTCACTCTAACTGCAAAGCTAGCATTTCCTTCAATTATGGATGTAGGCAACAAACAGAATCTGTGACTGCCATCAGTCGAGTTATAGATCTTTTCATATCACATTACAGTCACTGCCAATATCCCCAAATATTATTAATGCCCATCACTCACTACTTGGAAATTATGATAGTCATTAAGTCTGCTGCTAGATCTTGTTATTGAATGCATTAATAAAGAAACTGATGTCTTGCCAAATCACAAGTTTGTTTTAAAAAATAGTTTGATAACTCTGTTGTAATAGCATCAATGTCCTTTGTAATCCTTTGTATTCTATTTTTATGAATTTAAAAACATTCTGAGAAAGGGGTTCAAGGTGCACACACAAAGTTTAGAGTCTCTGGTTTAGAATCAAATGCCTTTTTGCTCAGAGGGAATGAGACTCTGGCTGGTTGTGGGTGCTGGAGGACTGAGGTCCAGAAAGGCTGTTTAGAGCCAAGATGTTTTGGCTGACTGGCTGGTGCTAAATGGTATTCCCAAGTGCCCCCATGAGAGAGGGTAATTTGCTGCAAGCTCTTGGCTCCCAGTGAGTCATTATGACTACATTTCTTTATGAACAGGGAAAACTCCCAGGTCTCCTCACTGTCCCCATGGGCTTCCCTGGCAAGTCCACTGATCAGGAAGGAAGCTCCCCCTGATCACTTCACAACTAGGAGCCTGTAGGGAGCTGTCCCCTCCAGATGCTTTCACATGTAGTGTCACTTCAACATGAGTAATGAATGCCACACATTGGGCGATGTATTCTTTTAGGCTTATTAAATCACCTGCATGCTTCTCCGATGGAGTGTTTTCATCAGCTCTCGAAGAGATTTGAAATTCATGGTTGCGCTTTGCTCTGTTTAGATAATTTTGACATTTCCTCCACCCCCTGAACAGTTCATTATTTTTGTGTGTGTATTTGCCATAAAAGTAAAGTGCTTAAAATAACTAGTTCAGAGCTAAGCTGATAAAGCTAATAGATCCATAAATTGGGCCGTGAACTGTTCTTTGAGAGGCCTGCTGTGCCTGAGAGGGGAGCTGCGCAGGCTGAGTGGTGGAGGAGACGGGTGGACACAGGTGAGCGGTGGAGGAGATGGTGGATGGAGGATAAGTGGTGGAGGAGTCGGGGTGGACTGGATGAGACCCAGCACAGAACGGAGTGTCCCCGTGCTCCTGCTGCTGCGCTGCTGTGTGTGGAGTTTGAGAATGAACTGTCAGTGTATCCAGGAGGGAGACCTGGCTCTCCAAGAAGGGCTGGAATAGGGGTGAGGAGGTAAATGCCACAATAAATTGGCCATAAGCTTTGCTCTGATATGGCCAGGAGCCCTGGCTCAAGGGCGTGTCCACCCAGTCACCACTCCCTTTATTCCTGCCTCTTTCCTTGTCGGATTCAGAAGAGAAGAGAAGAGAAGAGAAGAGAAGAGAAGAGAAGAGAAGAGAAGAGAAGAGAAGAGAAGAGAAGAGAAGAGAAACCCAAAGGTCTCCTGGTTTCCTTCACCATATCTCTTCATGACTCAAATTGGAATCTATTTTTCCTATTTATTTATATTAAACATAGAATTTAAAAGGATAGCATGAGGGGTAAATCATGTAATGTATGCTATACCGAGATCCAAGGACTGTGACTGTTTTGCCACCTTTGCATTGTCTGAATATGTTGTGTAGTGAAATATGTGTGAGGGAACCACAGTAAAGGTTCAGGTACCAACCCTTAAACCCCAGCCTGTTATCCTAAGAATAACAGTTTTATCTTTCATAATCACAATTTTCAGATACCTGAGGAAAAATTAACAAACATTCCCTAATGTTGTCTAAAACACAGTAAGTAGTCAGATTTCCCCAGTTGTCCCTCACATATTCCTTTAAATCCCCTTTGAAGACCAGGATCCCATCAAAATTTACATGTTCCACTTGATTATTAACCTTTGCGTTTCTTTAAGTCTAGAGCAAACATTCTCAATGTTTTTGGTTTCAAGATCTCTTTACACTCTTACAAATATTGAAGGACTTTTGTTTATATGAATTATATCTGTCCATATTTACTCTTAGAAATGGACACTGAGGACTTTTGAAAATGCAGGAATGCATGACCACATTTTCCATTATCTGCTACAGCAATAACACCATCACACATTCAGGCTGTTATAGCAAAATGCTACATTTCTCACAGTTAGTTGGCTGGGAGTCCAAGATCAAGGTGCTGTAGATTCAGAATCTGCTGAGGGCCCACATCCTGGTCCATAGAAGGCTGTCTTCTCTGTGTACCACATGCCAGAGTGGTGAGGGAGCTCTGTGGGGTCCCTTTTATAAGGGTGCTAATCCCACCCTCATGATCTAACCACCTCCCAAAGGCCCCACGTCCTAATACCATCACATTGGGGTTAGGTTTCAACATGTGACTTTGGGAGGTTCACACAGACATCCAGTCTGTGACACTGGAGATGCTGCTAAATGTCCTGCAATGCACAGGACAGCCCCTCCACAACAGGCAATTATGCAGCCCCACATGCCAACAGCACTCTGTCTACAGCCACCTCAAATGAGTTGAGTCAAGTTCATCATTAGTTTGAGATCAGGAGGTACAATCTGATATTTACTGATGTTTAATGTCAGCCTCCTTCAAAGCTAGTTCATGTGCTGATTCTAGTCAACATTGATAAAGCCCCTACTCAGTGCAAGGCACTGCACTGGGCATGCTAGGTGATGCAGCCATGTAGAACTCTGTGGCAAGCCAGCATGAAAGCCGTTGTAAAACTGAAGGGAAATGCTCTATTCTGGGCCACTCCCTGTCTTCATTTATCCCAGCCACTCACACTTCCCTCATCACAGGCATCCGGGAGGGCACTAGGGTCCTAAAGTTGGAGGCTGAACCTTGGTGGGGAAGTTGCATTGGAATGGTCTGTTTTTGTTCACAGGGAAGCAGATGTTCATAAACAGGGCAGTAGCTTCTCTATAGGGAGCAGCCAGCACCCAGATGTTCCAGTTACCAGAGAGCTCTTCAGCAGGTGGTCAGAGCTGCTTCTTGGAACCCCTCACAAGTGCCCTCTTCCACGGACACTTGCCCTTCTCGCTTTCATCTTCTCAGTGTGCCTATTGCCGGAGCTGCCCTGTCTGTCTGTCTGCTTTGTTTCTTTGAGTGGCTAGTTTTTAAGTGATAACACCTTGAGGGCACTGTGTCCTCTGGCTCAGGGGTCCTCCAGCCAAGCTGTACACCAGTGCCAGTGAGATCTCAGTAAAAATGCAGTTTCCGGTTTCTCTTCCCAGATGTCCGGCTGCAAGACAAATGCTCACAGGGTTTGCTTGCAATGAGGCGAGAACCCATGGAAATGTGCTTTAAGGGTGAGAAAATGATTATCCTATCACTGCAAAGGCTGGTGCCTAGTGTTCATGGCAAAGGTCCCTTTTCCTTTTTTCCTGATTCCTGGATCCCATAGAAAGAGGATGAGGCTCGCCATTTTAAATCCTCTGGATTCTCACTGTCTTCAGAATAAAATACCGCCAGTCTTTCCTGGAGTTCCTGCCCTGATCGCTCTGCTCCATGTCCTCTCTCATAATGCAGCTGATATCTCCTAGGTCATCTTGCTCCAGCTGCTCTAACCTTCCTTTAGTTCCCTGAACGAGCTGTTTTCTATCTCAGAACCTTTGCACCTGCAGGCAGTCCCTCCACCTTAAATATCCTGCCTCTTGCTTTCTAGGCAGTTGGCTCCTCCTCATTCAGGGTCAGCTCCAAGGCTGTCCCATCAGACAGGTGGTCTCTAACCACTTTGCTGCTAAAGTAGTTTCCCTTATTATCTAGAGTACCATGCTCCTTCTTCCACTTCTGGCAGTAGCCACAACTGACAAAAAATTTGGGGCTAGGATCATGGGGAAGGAGCTGTGGGTCACTAGTGTGAGCCCAGAACCTGGTTCTGTGTTTGGCACATCATGGCACTCAGTAAACATTCAGTGGACGAATGAATGAATGGGTGCATGGCTGGGCTTTCTACATCAATTTTCCTGTATGTGCATAGTGCCATTAATCTTAGAACAGATCCTAAGGGGGAAGGAAAGGTTTGCCCCTGAACTTTCACACTGGGTCCTGGGCCTCGTGTCCACATGCCTGCCAAGGCCAGACAGGCCATGCCACACCCTCTGAGCCCAGAGAAGCAGGGGCTGGTGTCAGCAGGCCTCAACTACTCGGAGACCTCTGCTGAAAGCAGTTGTTGGCATGTGTGTCGGAAGAGCCGAGGAAATGTCAGAGGGTGAATGGGTCGGATAATCAGGCCCTGGCCATCAAAACTGCCACCCACTCAAGCCTGTCAGACTCTACAAGAGAAATCTTCCAAACGTGTCAGTTTCTTCACGTATCTAATGACAGAGAAAAGGATGCACCAAAGGGAGGCTCGTGGGGCCAGGGCCGATTGACTGGAGCCTTCTCAGCTCCGACTGAAAATCCAATGTGGGTATAGGTTCTTTATAGGAGGGAGCAGCTGGAGAGGAACGGAAATTCTATCAGGGTATGGGATGTCTGATTAAGTTCCCAGTGTGTGAAATAAATGCCCAGAGAGAGCCTGGTTATCCCATTTCCCCCCTTCTCGTTTCTTCCATGTGAGTGCTCATGAAACTAAGCAAAGGCCGTGCAATCCCTTGGCACAACAGAGAGAACTAACTAAGGAGAGTCTTCAGTGATATTGCATATTATTCCCACGGCAAGGTGCGTTGCTCCATTCATTTAATTAATATTATTCCCTGGATCTCTCAGGTATTATACCAGAGTCTGGGGAGAGAGCAGCAGACAAAACAGACCAGATTCATCCCCTTGGACCCTACATCCAGTAGAGATAGACAATTGTTAATTAAAGACACAAGTAAACAAGATACTTAAAGATTGTGATGAATTCCACAAAAGAAGGAAGCAGATGATATATCAGGGAGCGGCCCAATGTGGGGCAAGGAGAAGCATCTACTTAAATGGATGAGGAAATGACATAGCTAGGAAACTGAAGGATGGGTTATACCCACACATCTTCCCACCTCCCCCACTTTTCTTTCTTTCTTTTTTTAATATAGAAAATAAATTTCTATTTCTTCTGTTCAAAGATTGAAAGAGAAACTGTTGTTTGAAAATATCCAGATAGATATGTGATTTGTGAGTAAACTCAGGATTTTTCATGGACTCCCAGGAGGACCAGTCTTGATTTCACCAGCTCTCAGTTTGATGGATTAAACATCTCTTAGCTACCATATGGACTGCCCTAAGTGTTTTATTACTTCTCCTAATCAAACACATATAGATGACATGGGAAAAAGCCTACAAGTGTGTGGCCCTCAGGGTTTGGTTTGTTCTTTGAAGGTCTATTCAGAGTCTACCCCAAAGTTAAAATGAGGTTAATAAAGATGCCTCTATCTCCATATACTTTTATGACATATTACCTATTTTGCTAGTATTTACAAAGTAAAAGCATTTGGCTTTATTGATGCTCCCCACTATTTCTGTGGTTATTGCTGCTTGCTTTTAAAATTTATTTTATTAACAATTGCTTTTAGGTTTCATAATTATTTTATTTGGTTTCATTTTATCTCTCCATCCCAATTCTTGAGTTGAAAGCATGGTTTTGTTATTTATTCTTTCTTGTTTTCAAATACATAGATTTTTAAGGCTATTCATTTTCCTCTGAGAACTACTTTGGCTGTATCTTGTCACTTTTGCTCTGCAAAATCTTGTCATTTGCTTTTATATAGTTTACTAGAGGCCTAGTACATGAAAATTCATGCACTAAAGTGGGGGGGTGTCCCTCAGCTTGGCCTGACCCTTCTCACAGTCTGGGAGCACTCGAGGGCGGAAGGTGACCTGGTGATCAGGGAAAGGTGACACCCCATCACACCTCTTCTGCTGTCACTGCCAGCAGTAAAAGTCTCAGCCAGCCCTGGTTACCTGAGCCTCAGGTAGCCCAGGTGGCTGGGCAGCCCCATCTGAGGCTTGTCTCCACCTTGGGCTGGCTCTGGATGGCTGGGGAGCTGAGGGGACTGGGGGACTCCAGAGGCCTTGCCACACTCTTGCCACCCCAGCAGGTCTGAGGGGACTGGGCTCTGCCATCTTGTGGCTATGGGCACTGTCATCTTTGAGGGTATGGCTGTCAATTAGAATATTCTCTCCTTATTGGCTGTGGGCACCTCCATCTTTGAGGGTGGGACAGTCAATTAGCATATTCCCACCTTATTGGCTGTGGGCGTCACCATCTTTGTTATGGTGTGAGGGTCAATTAGCATATTCCTTCCTTATTAGATAGGATAATTTTCATTTTGATTTTCTCTTTAAAGGCATAACTTAAAATTATAAGCTATTCATATAGTTTGGGAGGCAATTTTGTTTCTTTATTTCTAATTTTATAGGATAGAATGTGGTTTATTAACTATCAATTCAAACAAAATCTTGAAATTCTGTTTGTGGTCTAGTACATAGACAACTAAAAAATGTGTATTTGAAGATTATTGAGATGATCAAATGCTCTATTGCTTTCTTATTTATTTTTTATTTTTGCTTTATCTATGGCTTTATTTTAATGTATCCTTTCTTATTGGTGTTTGTGTGTAGAAGCTTTTTAGATTTTTTTGTTTTGTTTTGCTTAGCTTTAGCACAAAACCAGAACTTACAAAGTAACAAGAAGAAAAAGAAAAAAACCCTCCATCATCTATCCAGGTTGGTCAAAGGGACGGGTTTGCTAATGAGATTTTTCAGTGAAGTCGGGCTGAGCTTATTGATGTAGTAAAACTGCCCATGGCAAGAACGTCTCAGCAAAGACTGACGGGTCTGCCTCTGGACCACTTCTAGGCGATGGCAGTGGCTGCATTTGTTGGTTTATTTAATGAGACATTTCTAGAAATACAGCCACCATATCATCAACCAGCACACTTTTAAAGAGGACTTTTAAGAAGGAATCACAAAAATATAAAATTAAAGTAATCTCTGAGGTCTTTGGCTGAGCTGAATAAACCTTGAAGCAAAAATCATATCTTTTCCCAAAGCTTAACACAGAGCTTTAGAGATCTGAAAAAGAATAGTGATTCAAACAGAAGGCTTGATTGGTGCCATAAAGCACTAAAGGTGGTTCTAATAACTCCTGGGGATGCTGGAAAGTACTTCTAGGGTGATCAGTGACACAATCATATGTTTCCAGGCGTCTCCCTTATGGAAGCGTAAACAGGCTGTACCTAGGCTTGGATCATTTCCTCTTCAGATTAAACTGTAGCCTTTGGGGAAGTGACAGATAGGTGGGTGTGCATAACAACTCTTTATTTAACCAAACCAGCAGTTTCTCTCTCCCCTCTCCACTGTCATAAAGATGTCACTATTCTTCTTTTGTGTGTGACAAAGCTTTTGACAGCAGGCTCCTCCTTACCTCCCTCCCACTTGTGTTTTATATGCCTATTTTAATACGTGGCTGTTCACCATTATCTGGGAAATGTGTATGGTATGTCTGGTCTGAAATCACTACAATGGTAGCAGATAGAGCGCACATTTGAGACCTCTGGTATAGATTCTCCCTGACTTGTTTATTTCATTCAATTGCTCTGGGACTGGTTGCCCAGGCTTTGGGTAGGAGAAGCATTACTGTAATTAAATGCTGTTATTAGCCATGGTTCTCCAGAGAAACAGAACCTATAGGATAGCTATAGATATAGGTATATAGATATATCTATATCTCTCATAAACAAATATATATTTATTATTATGAACTAGCTCATTCAATTGGCTCATTCAAATTCAAGTGAAGGCCCAAGAGAGCCAGTAGTATAGTTTCAGTCCAAGTCTGTAGGCCCAAGAACCAAGAGACCTGCTAGTAAAGTTCTAATCTAAATGCAGAAGCAGACTACTGTTCAAGCTTGAAGACTGGTGGAAACACAGCAAATTCTCCCTTACTCAGCCTTCTTGTTCTATTAGGTGTTCACCTGATTGAATGAGTGCAGTCCACATTGGGGAGGGCAATCTGCTTTACTCAGTCTACAGATTCAAATGTTTATCTCAACCAGAAACACCCACATAGGCACATCCAGAATAATGTTTAACCTAATATCTGGGAACTCTGTGGCCCAAACAATTTTATCCATCACAGCTGCTTGTGGAGTATTCATGGTATCCTACAAAATGTAAATTAAAATAGTTCTTGTTCACTTAATCCATCCGGAATGTCTCAGCACCCATTTATAGTAGTTGGACAACAACAACAAAAGTCTCAACTCAAAGCCAGTCAGAGAAAGACAAGTATCACATGATCGCATTTATATGTGGAATGAGCAAAATAAACTGATGAACAAAATAGATCTAGAGACATGAAAGCATGCAATATATTAATCTCAACAGGAAGCTGCGGGTGGGTGGGGAGAGGTTAACTAAAGTGCTTACATGTATATATGGATACAGACAATAGTGGGGTGAAGGCCTGGGAAGAAGTGGGAGCAGGATGGAAGGGGTTAATGGGGGGGGGGCACATCTGTAATACTTTCAACCATAAAGATATATTTTTAAAAAGGAAAACAAAACAAACAAAAATTCTAAGTTCTACAAAAACCAAACCTAAGGTACCTTATAAAACTTGGAAATTTCAGAGGGCGGATCTTTTCTGTGAGGCAGGGTGGGATCTGGACCCTCCAAAGATGCCCTGGGAGATCAGCCTCACTTTCCTTTGTTTTGGCTTAATTCTCAGGCAGGCTGCCTCCTCTAGGTGGGATGATGGCCACAGTACCTCCAGACTGGAATTTTACCACCTTTGCTCACCCAGCAGTAAGCATGAGCCAACTCTACAAAAGCCCCAGGGTTTCTGTTCCTCAGGTAAATCAGAGGGAAAGAAAATGCTGACTGTCTGAAATCAAGCCACAGGGAAAGACCACAAGGAAGGGGTCAATTTTGAATAGAAACTTTGGGCACCAAAACTAGAAGTTAAACACGGAAATACAATATGACCTATTAGTTCCATTCTTACATTGATAGACCCACACAAAGACCTGTACACCAATGTTCATAGCAGCACTACTCACAATACCCAAAAGATGGAAACAACTCAAATGTCATCAACTAATGAATGAAGAAACAGAATGGGGTCCAATGGATTCTCATTACAGCTTTTTGAGAAAGGTGCTGTTATAATGGAATGGTACAATGGAATATTACTCAGTCATGAAAAGGAAAGAAGTACTGATGCTTTGAACTAGATGAACCTTAAAAATATTATTTTTTTATGAAAGAAGGTAGACACAAAGATTAAGTAATGTATGATTCCCTTACATTAAATACCTAGAATAAGTGAATTCACAGAGACACAAAGAGATATGTGGTTGCTAGGGATTGAAAGAAGGGATGTTGGGGAGTGACTGCTTAATGGATGTGGAGTTTCCATTTGGAGAAATGAAAATGTTCTGGAACTAGATAATTGTGATGATTGCACAACATTGTGACTGTACTGTCATAGTGATAAAATTTACATTATGTGTATTAGTACCATAAAATACAAATATTAATCCATTTTGCATAAAAAATAGAGGAAGCAAGTTAGGAATGCTGAGTGGACAAAATCATCCTATAACCCATGTCCATAGGAAACTCATTAAGATCCAAACCAATACCAATTTAACTAGGATGTGGGAGATATGGAAACATATATGCATACACCTCTCAAGCACAAGACCCAATTTTCATTTGTAAGTTTCTGTTTTGATATTGCCTGAGGTCCTGGGCAGCTGTAGAAGAGGCAGCTGTCACTCTTCACAATGTGGGTTTTGACTCACATGTGTTCCTTACAGGGATATTTTTCTTATCAGCACAACTATGTGAGTTTATTGAGTTCCTGTTATGTGCCTGGTACTTTTCGTAGAGGTGTCATCCAAAGTTGGATGTGTGCTAATGGAAAATCTAGTAACTATGTTTAATTAGCACTAACTATGTGCCAGATTTCTGCTAAAGACATTACTTATTTTCTCATTGGATTCTCATTACAGCTTTTTGAGAAAGGTGCTGTTATAATCTCCACTTTGCAGGTGTGAAGACTGAGGCTCAGGGAACATAAGAAAATGGTCCAGCTGCTTAGTGGCAGAAGCAGGATTCAAAACAGACCCCCTGCTGTCAGCACTCCTGCTCGAAACCACCCAGCACAGTAAATGAGGGCATCAGTGAATGCCCGGTGCTCTTGGCCTCAGGCAAACCAGAGAAACATCCATTAGGATACACACATTAGACCATCTTGCTCTCATCTGTGGAGTCCCTATTTATAGAGTGCCCAGCGGATGCCATTTCTAATGTTAGCTGGAAGGTTTTCGTTGAAAGTTTCAATCTGCAGCTTAAAAGCCAAGCAAGGGAAGAAAAGGGTTGTGGGGGGAGGGGTGTGCATGTGTTGCAAGTCACCAAAAGCTGTTCTGAAATCTAAGTGCAAGGACAGGGGAGCAGAGAGATTATCATCTTATTAGCGTAGGAGGATAAAGATGATCAGGCAGGGCTGCTCCATTATTTATAGGAACCCAGCTCTTTTCTATACAATTCACTGAGGCATTGGATATATTTGTGCTGGAGATTAACACTGATGTTATTTTCTTTAATGTCTGTTTTTAGTGTATGTGATGCATGTTGGCATTCAGGAAATTCAGCCAGAGGAGAAAAACAATAGTATTAATTAGGAATGTCAGTCATGGGTGTTATGAAATTCAAAACTGCCAAGTTTCTGGAGCATTTAGTGGTAATTATAATAGACTGTGGAGACAAGCTGTTCTTCATTTCCTATAAAAAATGCACAGTTTGATGGGCAAGTGATCAAAGTGCTAATGCAAACCCTTGTGGAAGGGGTGCCTCTGCCACTCTGTTATTTTTAGGGCTCCACGCTTTTGCTAATTCAGAGCTGCCCAAAGAGAGCAGACCAGCTAGTGAATATGTGGCCCTTGTCTTTTTATAATTTAAAATTACTGCTTGATTTTTTTTCAGTATCTCTACACAACTTGGAGTGTGTGTGTGTGTGTGTGTGTGTGTGTGTGTGTGTGTGTGTGTGTTGGGGGTGGTAGTAAATGATACCACCCCCAGCCTGGCAGGATATTCAGATTTAAATCACACCTATAATCAATTTCTCTCAAAGTAATGAATAATAAAACCTCATCGTATGTTCTTTGGGTAACCCAGTTAAATGGGTGGAAAGATTTGAATTTTTGAAAATTGAAATAAAAGGAGTGCTACTTCACTGAATTTTTCTCAGATTTCTGATTGGAAGTTTACATTTCTTGATTTCTTTTTGACTATTCCTATCAATCTAGGTGCAGGGAATGGGCTACGTAGAACCATGGGGATGTAAGGATTCCATTTTCAGTACCCTAATTCCTTAGATGCTCTTTCTGAGCCTTAGAATAGCCTTTTGAGGCTGCCTGGGCAGACCCCAGCCACCTTGATGAGGAAATTCAGTTGCGGAGATCAAGAAACTTGCCCAAGGTTATTCAGATGCTCATTGTCAGAGGGCTCCTGACTTCATGCCTGGTGCTGTCTGCAGCTCACTCTGTTGCTTCCTGCCATAGCTGGACATTGCTTCCTGCCATAGCTGGACATGCTTCAGGGCCTTTGCACATGCTGTGATAGACGTCTGTTGTGTTGAACCTCTTAAGCCTGGCTGTGGTCATGCTTCTTTCTTAAAGGACATGCACTTCTCTCTAGTCCACAAAAGGATCCATCCTGTAGGAAAGGAAGAGTGTGGCATGTTTTCTAAAAGACAGATATTTCACCTGATTAAAAAAATAGCCAAATGGGGCTCAAAAAGTAAGTCATCTTTATTTTTCTATGGAAAAGCCTGGCATTGGGAGACTCAGGATCATCCATCTCTGTGGTTTTTTTTTTTTTTTTTTTTTTTTTTGTGTGTGTGTGTGTGTGTGTGTGTGTTTTCCCATAGTCACCACCTCCATTAGCTGGAAATAATGATGTCAAGAGGAGAAAACTCTAGCTGTTTATGGTTTGCCTGTAATTTGTGTGACTTACAGGAAGCCCGGATAAATTCAGTGGTATCCTTCAGTCCTAGCTGGGTGTGAGAAATAAAGGAGGGATGATGAGAGGTCCTTTGCAGTATGCTTGTGTCTGTGGGTTTTTGTTTTTAATAATTAATAGCAGGTCCTTCTTCATCCTGAACTTTTTCAGAAATAATTGGGTAGCTTGAGGTCGGGCCAGTAATTACCGGGAGATGTGCCGGCCTTGGCTGGGCTGGTTCGTTGGTGCAGATGCCCAGCCCCCTCCCCGTGGTTGGAAAGAATGTCTGGCCTCGTATCTGCATCCTTTGGAAAAGCAGGGCACGTTTTCCTGCTGACATGCACAAGCCTTATAATTTAGCATTAGAAAAGAAAAATGGTTTCGAACAAGAAAATATATTTAGAGCTCATTATTCAAGCAGGAGTCACAGAGAAGGGGCAAGGACGCAGCCAGTCAACGGGAAACAGCTCGCATTGCAGGGTCAGAGGAAGCTCGTGCCTGGCACTCAGACGCCTGGAAGGAAGGACAGCGAGGTCAACATCAAAGTCGAGAATCAGTGAGGGCAGGTGCGTGGGGTTGCCTTCTCCCCAAGAAGAGCCGTCCCGAGCACTCGGAGAGCTGCTTTCCTGCCTGTCCCTCCTCTCCCTGGCTCCCAGAAAAGGGCAGTTCACAGTGAATTTCCATGTTCCAGCTGCAGGGAGGCCTCTGCTTGGTGTTCACATATTGGCACTGCTGTCACCCAGGCCAGAGCTAGTTGTCCCGTCAAATGGAAGGGGGTCTTGGCTGCAACTGTCCAAGTTGGGCTAAGTTCATGTCCTCCTTTGGATGGAAGGCCACCACTGTGGAGCTTCCCCATCTTTGACTTGTGTGTCTTTACGCTCTGGCTCTGCCTGGCTACCTGCTGTGCCGACCTGCCAGTTGTCTGTCTCTTCCCACTCACCCTTCTACCAATCTGTGAATAGAACAAAGAGCATCCCGATCATTCCTGGCTTCGTTCCAGGGCTTGCAGCCTTGGACCTGTTTCCTAAGACTTGTTAGCACCACTCCTTTTAGCACTTTGCCTGCACTTTCTGCTTCTGCCTACAGCCTTTCTCCTCTCCATCAAGGCTGGCTACAAAAGGGGAGGGGGAATGAGGAAGTCTCAACACATCCAAAGGAACAGGAAGAAGAACTAATGCTTTTTGGAGGCATCCTTCTGGCTGCTTTATAAACATTGCCCATTGCAATTCAGTCATTATTTCTTGCTTATCCATGAAGTGTCCGGCACTTTTCTAGGAAAGGTGAGTATGCAGTGGACGATGAGACAGAGGTATTCTGTTATCCCAGCTCTTGAGTCTAGAAAGGGGACAAATAGTTAAGAAGGAATTACAAGCACTTTAAGTGTTACATAAGGAGCAGCATAGGGCATTTTGAAAATCTCTAAAAGCAACTGGGTTTAACCTGATTTATGAGCGAGAGAAGGTGTTTCTAGGTAACTGATAGTTAGGGTAAGATCTGAGCACAATGTCTCTCTTGTGTAATCTCTACTCTCTTCTAAAATGGATATAATATTCATAACTATTTTGGGGAGAGGAGAAGAGATGTGGTTCCATATTTAGATACCTGCTGATGGAGATGGATCCAGGATTCATCTCAGGTTTGTTTGACTCCGGGACCCCCCTCTCTCCCACCAGGTTTTGGTTCTTCCTGGGGCTTTCCAATGACCTTTCACAGTGTCTTGACAAAGGGATTTAGGAAGCAAAGGTACAGGGGGCTTTCTGGCTGACTCAGGCTTAGAACTGGAAGCATCTCATAATTTGCAAGGGACATAATGAATGTCAAGAATACAAACTTGGAGAAAAGTTTGGATTGAGATCCTGGATGGTGGCTTTTATAAACCTGTAATTTCAGGTAAGACATTTCTCCCAAATCTATGATCAAACCTGGCACACAAAGGTGGCTGGCCTTGGCACATGGTGGCCTTTTCAAACTATCACAGCTTTGGATCCTAAGGAAAGAGGAGAGGGTCTGAACATCCCAGAGGTTCTTCTGTTTCTATGAAGCCTTTTACTGCAGAATCATGTCTGGGCTTCGAGATAAACCTGTTTGTGCTGGAAAAGAGAGCAGCATCTCTTGGGTTTTCAGCCAGGCGGCCACAGATGTGGACAATAGAGAACCCAGCTCACGTGCCTGATGGGAAGGAGACAATCGCTTCCCAAACACAGCTGCCTCCTTCTCAATTGGACCCATCGTTGCCAGATAATGGAAACACAGAAAACAAGTCATGGAAAAAACGAGCTGTTTATGTTTAAACATGGCAATCGAACCTCAACACTGAGCCTTCTTGGATGGCACCCATGTGTCCTCTCATCCTGTGTGACCGCTGGGCTCAGCCCATGGGTTTCCAAGACTGTGCGTACCCTGTCTGACAGGGAGAGGGAGGTGGATTATGGCATCTGACCCAGACAACCTTCCTAGAAATGGGTGTGGAGATGCCCTGCCCTCTTCACTTCTCCAGCAGCTCCAGGTTCTGTTGGCATCTCTCAGAAGCAAAGAGGAAAGGTGCAGAACTCCTGCTAGTTGCAGTTTTAGGAAACAAGCTCCTGTTTCAGGGAGCATCCTCTTCTGTACATGAAGTCTCCTTGTCTGCAAGGCAGGCCTTGAGGGGGGTCATTTAAAGGATAAAGTCATCATACCTTTCTATTCCCCCCTCATTTATTCATTTACCCCTCCATCTGTTCATCCATCATCCATCCATCCATCCATCCATCCATCCATCCATCCATCCATCCACCCATCTGTTCATCCATCCATCTGTTCATCTACCCATCTATCTATCCATTATTTATAAAATTTCATTTGTTAAACAACTGTTTTATAGCTGTCACCACACATTATATATTGCACATATAACTTGTGAAGTCTTGTTAAGAGTTAAGGAGACTCTTGAAAGCAAGGTCAAATGACCAGTAAGGGGGAACAGTCAGATGTTGCACATAGTCTCTCATTTTTCCCTTTATGGTAAATTCTCTTCGATAGTTACCAGCCAAGTCCCACATTCTGAAAGGACAGGCATGCCAATTTCCTCTAGGCTGTCGAGTGGGCAGCACCAAAGAGAAGACAGTTGCCAAGGTTCTGGTGTGAAATCCACCTGCACACTCAGGTTTTAGTAAAATGGAGTTTTGTTTTTGAGTAGTGAGGGCTAGTACAAAGCAGCCAAAGAAATAATGAGGAAAAACTGACTTTCCAAGGGTTCATGTTTACAGTGGACACTGCAGGGCACTGAGCCCAGGGAGAGGATGGCATACATGGGCTAATTAGATAAGTGGGTTAAGGCATGATGCTCAGACTTTACATACTATTCATCTTCCCCCTCCATGTTATTTTTATTTGAAGTCAAGATTGAGATAAATTAGTTGTATTGAGGATCAGTCAGCCAACATAATAGCTGCTGTGAATATGACAGAGAACAAATGCAGATATATTCCCTGCATTCATGGGATGGACACACAATGCAAAGAGAACTTGTAACATGGGCTCTCAGTCAAGTCTGGAGCAGGCATTTCTGAATTCAGAGGGTGAACAGCAATTAACTAGGGAAAGAGTGTTCTAGACGGAGGAAATAATGTACCAAGGCCTGGCAGTAAAGGAAACACTGTGTTCTGGAAGATTGTACAAAGTTCTTGTGAAGATGCACCGATACATCTATATGAGGGTCACGAAGTGAGAGGTGTGGCAAGGGAGGTCCAAGTTCTTTAAGACCAAGGCCCCTAAGGAACTTTATCCTGAGAACCATTCGCTGAGGTGAGTGATAGGAGGGGTGTGCATGGTGGAGGTGTGTGTGTTTGTGTGTGTGCATCTGCTGGAGTGATAGGAGGGGCATGCATGTTGGAGGTGTGCATGTGTGTGCATTTGCTGAGGTGAGTGATAGGAGGGGTGTGCATGGTGGAGGTGTGCATGTGTGTGAACTTGGCTGCTCAGCATCTGAACTTCCTTTCTGCATTTAAGGAATCATTATTGGTGGGTGTTGATGGGAGTCTGGAAGCTAAAAACACCAGATAACTCATTCCTCCCCTTTCCTGGCAGCTTGATGTGTGTGGGCATGAATGTGGGCAAATCTGATACTTCCTCCTGGGACACTGGATCTGGAGGGAGAGCTTAGTAACTATTCTCATGGCAGCACCAACCAGTCAGTGTCCCATGAACAAGGCAGTGTGGTCCAAACCCAACTCTTCTGTGGTGTCATTCTGGTTATGATGGCTCTTCAACCTCCATAGCAATTTTCTGAGAAATCCAATAGCTTTCTTAAGAACTCATTAAACAATTCCATGACAGTCTTATAATTTGTATCCAAGAGCCCTGATCAATACAGGAAGTAAGCAGATCTATGTGTTGATGGGGGCAGGAATGGGGTGATAAGGATGAAGGATTATCCTGATTATATTTTTTACTTTTTAAATCAAATAGCACTAAATAGTCAAATAAGCTTAATTAGGGAGTCATATCCATGGTCCTGAATGGTGTCCTGGTTAATCATTGCTTTCTTCTGGATGCTTGGATCCCTCCTCAGAATCCTGTTAGCGACCATAGACAGGCGAAAACCTCAGGTGGGGCCTCTGCTCTTCTCTGGTATTTCCTATTCCCCATGTTCTCTGGACAAATACTGCTTGGAGTTTGTTTACATTTGTGTTCTCAGATGAAGTGATGGCAATACATGCAGGGTGGTGGTCATTAAAATCCACTTTGGGTCAGTCCCCTGTTCCTGTGCATGGATATATCTGCTTACCAAAACTCTCTCTTCCAATTTTATTTGCAAATCCAGCTCACGAGTAAGGGTGGACAGATTCCTAGGAAAGAGCTATGGCTTAATTAATGGTAATGTGAAGGATGTAGGTGCCTTGGTGATTGGGGCTCTGTGAATGCCGTATTGAATGGAGTTGCAAAATGGGATAATTGAACTGTTAGCTGAACTGGAATTTAGCTGTGAATCACTTTTATGAAACCTGCATCTCAATTAATTACTCCATTTATCCCTTGTTGTAACACAGAGCTGTTCAGCTAATTGATAAACAGGAGCCAGTGTACCCCAGAAAGGGTAAGGCTATTGTAGACACGGCGATATTTTCTATGAGTGCACATTTCCTTTCAATCTAGCAAGGAGTTGCCTGTTAGCCTGGGCTTCATGTTCCTTCTCAGGAAGGCACTAAACAACATGGTGAAGTCACGCTCATACATTTCAAATAGTATTGCTGGCCATCAATCCTGCTTTATGAAGTCCTTTGTCCAATTACTACCCAGTAATGAACTCTTTAGATGGTGATCAAGATAATGGGCTGGCAGCAGAGCATTTCAAATTGAAGGTGGGACTCCGCCACACACTCCCTGTGTGACATTGGACAAAATAATCTCCCCTCTGAATCCCTGTTTCAGTCATACCTACCCCAGGCATGTTGTAATGAGGATTACATTTCATAATGAGAGCTAACTTTCTAGTACAGTGCCTGGTATATAGGTATGTATTAAATCAATACTAGGTCTTTCTATTATTTTTCACCTAGAAATCTTTGTTGTTGTTGTTGTTGTTGTTGTTGTTTAATTGTTCAAGGAATTATCTCTCTCCTACATTTATTGAGTCAGAGACAAGAACCAAAGGGGAAATTAGAGTAAGAAGGTGATTGATTTAATAGGAGTGTGTCCACAAAGTCTTTAAAAAAGTCAAGGGACTTCCTGAGACTGGCTAGGAACAAAGGAAGGTGTTAGAGGCATATGCTTTGGATGGGAGGTATGAATACAGGATATCATTGAGAAACCTTTTATTTAGGGAGGAGGTGCTTAATGAAAACTGGGCCTTAGTTGGCTGCAGATCCTCTTGTTTTGATTGATTGGGAGAATAAAGAAGCTCCATGTTAAAAAAAAAGTTTCATTTTGCAGCCAAATTATATTTTAACATCCTAGTGTACCTTCTTCTTTTATTTAATTTTAAGCTTCTTCTCCATTCTAGGACTAAGACTTTGAGCCTTGGTGGGGGTGGGGGTGCTAAGGTAGGCACAAACCTGAGTGAAGGACTCCACTGTGGGCTGGAATTGACCTTCCTTTCATGAGTAAGGGTTTCTTATGGAGTCAAGCTAGAGGTTTTTGGTTCCCTTGCTAATACATTTATATTACCTCTTAGCAGATAGGCCTGTTGGAAGCATGGATTATTGTTGGAAGCATGGCTTAGCAATCATGAATATAGTGGTAGGTGGTATGAGTCATAAGAGCAAACGATAGAGAAGATGTTGAGAAGGAAGAAAAAAACTCTGAGGACATAACCTTGAGGAATGAAAACCTTCTGGGGTCATCAAAAGCATTGGGCTCTTGTGAGAAACATTTTGGACTTTAAAAGAAGATACTATGTTAAGGTGGTTTACCATTCATTCTCACATTCAACAAACATTTACTGAGAATTTACTATGCCATAGGCATAGTTCTAAGTGTGTCCGTGTGTGTGTGTGTGTGTGTGTGTGTGTGTGTGTGTGTGTGAGAGAGAGAGAGAGAGAGAGAGAGAGAGAGAGAGAGAGAGAGAGGGAACATATAAATATAAGATTATAAGATCCCCTTCTTTAGGGTTTGAAATTTGCGGGGGGGTGGTGGTGGTGGTGGTGGTGGTGGTGGTGGTGGTGGTGGTGGCTAAGTGTATAAAATTAACCACAATAAAAGTATAAACTTAAAAGCTTTCTAAGTATTGTGAAAGAAAAAAATAGGGTAAAGTGGTGATGGGTTTCTAGGAAGGGCCTCTTAGATAAAATTTGATGTGAGACCTGAAGTTTTTAAAAGATCTAGTCATGCAAATAATGGGGGTGGGTTCCAAATAGTGGTATCATCATGTGCAAAGGCCCTGAGTGGCAATAAGACTAAGTATCTGAGGAATATATAATAGCAAGGCTAATGTGTATGTAGAAGAGCGAGTATGAGTGGTCTGAGCTGAGTCTGGAGGAGATAGGGCCTGGAAGGCCATAGTAAAGTGTTTGAGTATTTTCCTATGTGCATTGGGATGCATGAATGCATCTTCCCCTTATTGAAATGCATGAGCACTGAGTCTAGAGGGCTGTGATACATTAACTCATGTAGGACACAGTCATAGTTGGGTTTCTGATTACTGTTTCATGTCAGGCACTGGTGTGTGCGATACTGAAAGCTATTAATGTAAATTAATGATTGTTCCTGCTGGCTTTGTTACTGTTTACTTCAACAAGGGATTAAATAAGTGCATCGTGCCTTTCAAATGTGCATCGCCGAAAAACCTTACCATTGTAGGGGAGCCATGGATCCCTTTTGGGGGTCTAAGAATTAAAAAAAATAACATCACACAGCTGCCATAACTAGTCTTTGAAATAACCTGGTTAAAAAGAGGTAATCAGGTGGCGTTGGAGATAAGAGTGACATGATTTGAAAATCACAGTCCAGGTACCTCTGAAACATATGGTGGGAGAGATTATCTGACTTGTGATGAGAGCTTTCATAAATATAATTACTTTTAATCCCAATAACCCTAGGAAGTAGGTATTATCCCATTTTACAGATTACCCAACAGAGTTTCATAAAGAATAAAAAAACTGGCCCCAAATCTCACAGCTTGGAACAAGAAGAGCTCAAGGTTTTATCCAATATTGTCTGACTCTAACAACACTACACTGAAGGAGAGGTGTCTAAGTCCCTGGCAGCTACACATTGAGTTGATGGAAGAGCTGGAGAGGTGCTTGAGTTTTCATCACCAGAACTGACAACCAGATATGTGAAATATACTACTGCTCTTTCTCTCAAAGTGAGAACTTCACATTTCAAAGACTGGCGCAGTCTCTGTGTGAGTCAAATGACTGGTGAAACACAGGGCCTTGCAAGTCCCAGAGGTGGGTGTGCATCCTGGTGCTGCCTCGTGCATAAATGGTGAATTATTTAACCTCTTTGGGGCTCTGCTCATTAATTTAGAAAGTGGGGATAATAAGAGAGCCTATTTCTCAGGGTTATTGTGAGGATTTACTGAGATGAAGCATGGAGATTACTTAGCACCATGCCTGGTGTATAATAAGCTCTTACTAAAAGTTACCCATTATTTTTCTCTTCCCAGAGAGGTGTGAAGAATGTAATATGGAGAAAGTAAAATTTGTAGTTGCGACTGCAATGCCGACAGCCACCATTTTGTCGGAAGAAGAAGCCAGGCAACGATTGTTTTGATTTTACTAAAGTCTAGAAAATATTACTGATGTCTCAGGTTCTCTGAACCTGAGCTTTTCAATCTTGGATGCAAAGTTAAATCCCTTGGGGGAGGTTTTGAAAAATATTAGGGTCCCTCCCCCCAGGTTCTGACTCAGCTGCACTGGGCCAGCCTGGGCACTGGGGCATTTTAAATCATACTATGGAGTTTAAAGGTCCTAGGACACATCTCTCTGCCCCAGGCTTGATCTTGTTGGGCAGATGGATGACAACACAGTGGTCTATACCTCTCACATGACAGCAATTCTCCCCTCTTTTATTGCCACTCTCTGCTGTGTGCGTGGGTGTGTGCCTGTGCTCACTCCAGGACTAGCCGCATGTAAATTTCTCTTGGTTCCCTGAAGCCTTCCAAGGACTCCATTGCTTACTGAAGTGACTTCTCAATGTGTTTTATATGGGACACAAAGTTGGGAGTGATTCAGCCTTTTCAATCAGCTTTTTCCTCAGCAGGGAGTCATTGAAACTATCAAATTATATTTCAGACATATCACCGCACACTATAATGAAGTATATCAAAATGAATGCCTGGCTGGTGTATCTGGGTCCTGTTCTGAGTTGTTTATATTTATTTATATTTTAAGGTTGCTCAGGAGTATTGGGTACCCTGGGATGTGATTCAAATGAGTCTTTAAAATATTTTTATGTGATGCTGCACTTGCGTTCCAGGCGCCAGGGAGCTCCCCTGCACAGGGCAGGGACAATTTATGTGGTTTCCCTGATATGGATGGGCCAAGTCATTAAAGGCTGGGGGTGGGCAGCCAGCCTGTGCTTGCTTTGATTAGGATCCGGTGTGAAGTGTGTGTGATAGCCGTAATGATTCTCTCCCCAGCTGAGATGAATTGGTCTCATAAGCAGACATGGAGAGAGGAGAAAAGAAGTATGTGTGGGGGTGGTGAGGCTTCAGCAAGACCAGCGGCAATTGGAACCATGTAGTTGGATAACTATATATTGCAGCTCCAAGAGGCAGACATTGCCAACCTATTAAGGACATCATTGGCGTTTTGATTGGACACCGAGAAATTGATGCATTGCCTTTGGTTCTATTATGCTTTCAAACTTTAATTAAGTTTATACCTTTCCCACCTGGACCTCATAAATAGCCTCCAAGAAAGTCATTTGTCATGAAGGGGCTCTTATGAGTAGATTCATCTTCTAAACATTACTATTGCCTAAAGTCTTGCCTTAAATCCATCAACACAACATGAGCTAGAGTGCCTTACCCAAATTTTGATATATTATCCCAAAGGGTTATTTTCTGATGGGCAAGGGGCTAATTCATTAAGTTATCACAAGGTGGGAGAATGCAGATTCATTATTAGCTTTTCAAGTGATACAACTGATTAAATAGAATTAAATTAAACTTTAGGGTGCCCCCCCCCCCCCCCGCCCCTTCATGTATGTTATCCATTCTCTTTTGTGGAAGGTTGAGCTCTTGGCCCAAGCTGAGGCCATCTCAGCCTAAATTTAAAGATACCACTGGTGGGAGTGGGAGATGGTGTCTTTTTAAAAATATATATATTTTATTGATTTTTCACAGAGAGGAAGAGAGAGGGATAGAGAGTCAGAAACATCAATGAGAGAGAAACATCGATCAGCTGTCTCCTGCACACCCCCTACTGGGGATGTGCCCGCAACCAAGGTACATGCCCTTGACCGGAATTGAACCTGGGACCCTTCAGTCTGCAGGCTGAAGCTCTTTCCACTGAGCCAAACCTTTTTCAGCAGGGAGATGCTGTCTTCCTCAAGGGCTGATGGGACTGCAGATTGGCATGGCCTTTTTGAGGAACAAATTGGGAAAGTCTACAAGTTTGAGAATACACATTCCCCCTTTAATCATGTGTCTTGGGCAACTGTGCAAAGAGACGTGCACAGGATGTTCACTGCAGCCATGTTTGTAATGGCAGACATTTGTAAATACCCTGAGTGTCCATCAGTGGAGGCACAGATAAGGGAAATGCAGTTTATTTATATGGAAAACTGCCATGCACCAGTTAGGAATACAGGTAGTTCTTTTAAAATATATATATATTTCAGAGAGGTAGGGATTGGGAGAAAAACATCAATGATGAGAAAGAATCACAGATTGGCTGCCCCCCTGGATACTCCCCCCACATTGGGGGATGGAGCCCACAATCTAGGCCATGGTCTAACTGGGAATTGAAAGGTGACCTTTTAGATGGGGGAAATAGGACTGGGCACATGTTGTTAATATTATTTGTAATGTTCTGATTGTTTTGAAGACTGGAAATATTGTGACAAAAATAAATATTTGTATTTTGGGGTGTTAAGAATAAGATTGGTATGGGGACCATGCCAGAGACACCTGATATTCAAGGCCAATTAAAGCATGGAGGCCTTCTTGTCAATACACCTTACTGGTATGTCCAAGGCCACTCTGTGCCTAGGCTAAGATACCATAAGCAGGTGCAAGGACACAAGCACAACAATCCCACAGTATACTGTGCATGTGTGCCCTTTTGTAGCCAAAATAGACTGATGTAACTATTGTCACAAAGCCTTATTTTTCTGTCGAATAAAAGACAAGTTACTGACCAGCTAGTATACTGGAGTGTGTAGAGTGGGCTAGGCAGTAGTTGGCAAACTCATTAGCCAACAGAGCCAAATATCAACAATACAATGATTGAAATTTCTTTTGAGAGCCACATTTTTTAAACTTAAACTTCTTCTAATGCCACTTCTTCAAAATAGACTCGCCCAGGCCATGGTATTTTGTGGAAGAGCCACACTCAAGGGGCCAAAGAGCCACACGTGGCCCGCGAGCTGCAGTTTGCTGACTACAGGGCTAGGGGAAAGGTTAGGGAGCTCAGGCAGAGCTGAAAGGTGGTACTGCCTCAATGTAAAGCTAAGAGCTCATAGAGAGCTCAGATACGGCCACCATGTTAACCAGCCAATGTGCTAGGAGAGAAGCTCAGAGGTGGTTACTATGTGAGGCTGCAGAGAATAACCAGTGTGCTAGGCAGGGGAGACAGGAGGAGCTGATGAAGCTGAGAGCTTAGGTATTGCTATGATGTGAGGCAGTAAGTGTAGGAGGCAGCATGCAGCTGCTCAGATAATGGCTGTGGGTACAAAGACTGCTACTACTATGTGAGATTTACCAGCCGGTGTTTGGCTACCTATATGGGATTGCTGTGCAGGATTGTTTTGTCTAATGGCTATAAGGCCACTGGCTTCTGCAATAAAGACTCATTCTTATATACCCACAACACCTCATGGCTTCTCCATCTAAGACCCAACATCCAAGAAAGTCCAGTCCCTAGGCAGGGGGGCTTGGACCCAACAGTTAGTGTAGTGAATAGGGTTCAGGAAGAATTTAGAAGAATATATGCACTCAGGGAAACTCAGAGCAGCATTGCTCATACAGGGCTCTTGCTGTCTCTGACAACTGGTTACTCTATAACAATTTGTGCTTTTCACCACTTTTTAAAATCCTCAAAGGACAGAAGGCAGGCTCTCTGGGAATGGGAAGGGGTGTGTAGATAGAGCCAGACTTGGAGTCTGCCATGGTGAGCTGTCTCACCTCCAGGGAGAGACTCCAGCTGGTCTACACAGGAGGCTAGGGAGGGATTTCTACTCAACAGTGGGTCTCCTTTCTTGACTTATTAGTATTTGACCTATTGCCTCTCCTATTGGCCATATAAGTCACATATATATATGACTGCCCAAAGCGCCCCATTCCAACTACTTGGCTCATTAAGATTTCAATGAACACAGTGCTTATGACAATCAGGAAAAAGAGTATTTGTCAATTGAAAGTAAGGTCCCAGTTGCTGTCTGATAAACTCCCTGGACTTCTCTGTGTGCTTCCTCCTCCCTTCTGCCTCCCAGCTGTCCTGGGATGGACACTTTGACTCCCAAAAATGGGCCCAGAGAGGAAAAGCAGAAGCTTTTGCTTCTGATGAAATGACACAAAGATTTCAGTGTCCAGTGCCAGAAATTCCACCCAGTGTTATTTTTGGCACCTGGACATTCACACAGCATTTGGTCTAGGCCTGAGGTGACTGTGACTTCAATCACAAGCGTGAAAATGAGGGGGTGAGGCCAGTATTAGTATTCAGGCTGCAGGGCTGGGAGGGTCTGGTTGCTGCCTTTGACATCTTCTCTGGTGACACGGGGTAAGAATGCACAGAGCTTTCCAAGGAATGATCCATCATCCCAATGCCTTTCTGTTCTCTCTTTGCCTTGGAATCAGTGATTTCCCTACCTTATTTCACACTCGGATCAGTATTTCTCTGTAAGAGTCCAAGTTTTAGTAAAAAATATACTTTGAAAAATCAATACAAGATTTGATCCAACCAGGTCAAGCTCTCCTGCTGACCTAATCTTAATGTATTGTGTGAAGTATTTCTATTTATCAAACTCTTGTAAGTCTAAGCAAAAGCTGCGAGCAATGGTGTTCAGGTCTGAAAGAGAGGGAGCTCAGAGGGCTAAATTTAGATAACACCTGAGTCGCTCCACTGCTAAGTAGAATTTAATGGAGGTGCAGCTCTGCAATCTTCATAGGTGTTTGGCATGACAATTTGTTTTGTTTGTAAGGAATGAATGCTTAAGGGGAAAAGGAGCTTTCTGAATGGAAATAAGAATTTCATATCAGCAAGGGCCATTCCGGTTTCAAGGCTGCTCATTTTCCATAAGAAGGGAGACATTCTGTTTGGTGGACAGCTGGTTACCCTTGCTTTTCCAATGCATTTTGGCCTCTTGAAACATGTATTCCTCCTGGGTGAAAATTCAAAGAGGTGGTTCCTGTGTATTCAAAATGCCCAAGGATGCTTTTTCCTCTACTACTCAGAGATAATGTGGTTGGATTGACCCAGATATGAGCAAGGTAGTTAGTGGCCTGAACTGGTCTCTATGGGTTACACTAAAGAGAAATTCATGGCCTACCCAGTGCCTCACATGTAAACAACAACACATGTTGGGCTATAAAATGACAAAGATGAAATTAAAGATCACTCAGGCCAAATAGAAAATGTCTTGCAGAAATGTTAGGACATTCTATGCGACCCTAGGAAGTGGAGTGGAGCCTCTGAGTTTCAAAGAAAACTAGAACTAGAGATCCAACAATGGCCAGGGTCCTCTTTATTTCCCTTCTCTCATGAAACTCTAGAGGCTCAAGCCTTAGGGTTCCACCTACCAAAGATGAACCCCAGCTCTTCCCATGACAACTGCTCTAAACACTCAAATGCAGGATTTAATTTGAACCACCTTGGGCCAAGTAGCCAACTTTGTATCCATACCCTAAGCTCTGGAAATCTTGGTTATGGAATATAAATGTGGCACCTGGGGGTCCCACTCTGGGTACAGGGTCAGCCCAGAGAACTGGCATTGCAGGAAGGGCAGCCCCTCCAGGGAGGGTGAACTACAGTGCTCTACCTGCCATTTGTCTTAGTCCCATTGCAGGTGTAAGGCTCAGAGCAAATCATTTACCAGTTACCTTTTGGTAATGCGAGTATTGTAATACCTGCCTTTCAGGGTTGTAACAGATAGTTAAATAATACATATTCAGGGTGTAGTACAGTGCCTGACATACAGAAGGCAGCTGGTAAATGGTAACTGTGGTTGTAATAGTGGTGAAATTGGTGATGGGCATCAGGACAGTGAAAGATGTGTCAGTTGCCTGCTCAAATTCCTATGGAATCTTAGATTGTCAGGCATAAAGGAAATGCTGCACTGAGCTGGATGGCGGCTTGTTTGGTGCATTAGGAAAGTCTTTTTTGGGCTTTAGGACATTTCTCTTTGTCCTCTGCAAAGATCAGAGATCATCAGGGCAAAGGTTTCTCATGGAGTTTCTGTGTTATGACCACATTCATTCATTCACTCATGCTTACATCAGATGTACACATATTTGAACTATTATGTCCCAGGAACTCTTTCCTAACAGGGTTTACAATGGAAACCAACACACAGAGAAGGTCGAATTCATTTTGCAGCAATCTCTGGTTGGGGGAGAGGGGGGCGGGTACAGACAAAAACCTGAAGGAAGAAATCAATCACCAATTGTATGTTATTATAACCACAAGGAAGAAAATAAGCTGCATGATGTGGGATGATAGGTTGAGTGGTCAGGGGAGGTCTCTCTGAGGAATTGACGGTGCCACTGTGAGCATGGAAAGCTGCAGCCCTGCAGGGAGCCGGCAAAGGCTGTTCCTTACGGAGGGAAAGCCCTCAGTGTGCTTGGGGAGGCTAGAGCAGGGGTGGGCAGTAGTGAGGAAGGAGAAGTGTGGTCGGTGTGGTCAGTAAGGTCAGCCCAGTTAAGACTCCCTCTTTGAATTGCTTCTGAAAAGCTATCTTAGTTGTCAGTTACTGGTCTCATCTATTTTACAAAAGAAAGAATGGGGTTCAGAAGTATTAAATGACTTGCCTGAGGCTGCCCCACTAACAGGTGCCCGAGATGGGATTTAAGTCCCACCCACCTGGCCTCAGAGCCAGAGTATTGGTACTGCCCGACCTGCCCGTACCATCTCCCTCCTCTGGCCACCTGTGGAAGAGCTGGGATTAGGCAGAGAATCACCATGCACCTCAGCTGGCAACTCAGCTATTTCTTGCTATGTGCATTTTTACACAAATGTCACCAAAAGCACATCAGGTATTGATTTGGGGGTTACAAATAACATTTAACAAGTAGGCTAATTCACAAATACAGAACCCAGAGAATGACGATTGACTGTATGTGTGTGTGTGTGTGTGTGTGCGCGCGCTCGAGCTTGTGTGTGCATGCTACACTAGTAGATGCATAGTGAAACTCCTTCCTGGTTTTGAAGAGGAATCTTCCTTTGCAAAGGTCCTCTTGGCAAGGAGCTGTAGGCAGCCTCCAGGAGATGGGAGCTGTCTCCCACCAGCAACTGGCAGGAAAAGGGGTCTCAGTCATACAGGTGCCAGGAGGTGACTTTCACTAATGACCCAAGGTGGCCTGGAGTGGACCTTTCCCCTGTAGAGCCTCTGAGGAGTCACAGCCCCAACCAACACCTGGATTGCCACTGGCGAGGACCCTGAACATAGCACCCAGCACTCCTGGTCCGGAGACATAAAACCATCAGTGTTGTTTGGAGGTTCTGGATAGGAAGGTTTGTTACTCAGCAGTAGGAAAGTAATCAGAAGGTGAGTGCTTATAGATTCCTAACTGGAGACCAGAGGACCCCTCATCCAGGAGCTCAGCTCTTTTTCTAGCGAATCATGCCTGATAAATGGTTGCTGAGGATCCAAGCCAAGCAGGGACGATGGGCCACCACGACATGGCCCACCAAATGCAAGAGAGTACTGAGACCAGGCAGAGGGGGGTGGCCCTCAGGCAGCTGAGAAACAGAGAAGTGAGAGCACACCTGGAAGACCAGGTAAACAATAGAGATGCTGAAGCTGAAGACATAGCACCAGCAATCTGTCAGCTGAGAGGACAGAAGTAGGTGGATTCTGAGATGAAAGCATTTATTCAGTTTTGCAAATGTCTACATTCACTACATAATTCACTCTTTTCCCAGCCACTGTGACCCTGGGATGTCACATTAAGGTGTTTTAAGTGGCGGCAAGTTTTTAGATCTCTGTGAAGGCAGTATTCTGGTTGCCATGGAAGAGGGCTGAGTGGACAGACGTGGGTGTAGAGCATCCTGGTGTGAATTGTTAAGCACATCCACCTTCTCTTGCCAGCAGGCCCCTGAGATGATAACTCCCCTCCCTCCTGCCACTAATGTCATCGTAGGCGATGACAGCTGTGGGTAATGAGGCTTGGACACCAGCCAAACTGTAGACGTTTGCATTAAGAGAAAATGATTTTCAGTTTACAATTAGTGTGACTCTAATTTATTTTAAAAATACACATATATTATACACACGGAGCAAAGATAAAAGCTGAAACTGCACTAAAGCAATGACTATGCCTACATGGAGGATATTGGATAAATTTTATTTACTTTTGTCTCTTTTCTTATCCCTTTTTGTCCTGCACACCCTGCTTGTGGAACAACAAAAGGTTAAGAGACTCGTGATGTATGGGGAAAGAGGGAAATTCTTACAGAGATGCCAGGCCCCCCTTTCAGCCATGCCCTGGACAGGGGGTGGGGATGGATTTACCTGTGGGTGTTCACAAAGGATGCAATATGCGTTCTGGTTTCAGAACTTTCGGGACCAGTGAAATGACCTTTTTTATGGAATTTATTGGGGTGACATTGTTTAATTAAACCCTGTATTTTTCAAGTGTACACCTGTATAGCACTCACCTGCACACTGCATCAAGCGCTCATAACCCAAAGTTCAGTCTCATTCGGCCACCCTTTATTCCCCCTGTACCCTCTTCCACCTTTCCCCAGCCCCTTTCCCTCTGGCAATCACCATACTGTTGTCTGTGTCTTTTTTCTTCTTCTTAATCCCTTCACCCAGCCCCTCAACACCCCTCCTCTTCACACCCCTCCCCTCTGACAGCTATCAGTCTGTTCTCTGTGCTTATGAGTCTGTTTCTATTTTGTTTGTTTTGTTCATTAGATTCCACATATAAGTGCACTCACACGGTATTTGTCTTGTTCTGACTTGCTTATTTCACTTAGCATAATACTCTTCAGGTCCACCCATGCTGTCAGAAATGAAATAATCTTAAAAGTCACTTTCAGGAACTCCTCTTGCTGCTGTATCCAAGCAGGGGCCCACACATTTCGTTCCCTTTGCCTGGAATGCCCTCCTTTGCTTCATAGAACAGGAACTCTTCACTCCTGTAACCCCATTCAAGGGTCACTTGTTTATGAAAGCTGCTCTTGTGCAGAGGGCAATGCTGTGGTTGGGCTAGGGGACTGTCCCCAGTGCCGCCTCCACTCTCCACCCCATTAGATGTTGTCATTGCCCGGCATCGCCTGTTTTTCCCAGTTAGCGCAGATGTCTTTGCTATCTATTGCCAGTATCTAGCAGAGAGCTTGGGGGCACAGAGTAAAGTGTTCAGTAAGTGAGATAAATTTGAGCTTAGCTCTCATTTTGCCTAGAGTTGAAGCTGGAGCCCAGCTGTGCTTGGCTGAGAAGTAACCCTAAAAGCGTGGGAGTGAGCACTGTGCTGAGCAGAAATGTGTGGCCAGGGACTTGGCATTCGGCATTTTTCACTCCCTAACTGGGTGTGCATGCAAGCCTGAGGGGTAATGATTTACCAGCCTCATTTTCCAAGACCGTTATCCTTCATCTTGACACACTATTAAAATCATTTAATTATCACTATTTTGCCTTGTCATTATGGAGCCACTGTGATCCATTATGTAGGGTTTTCAGGTTTTCTGCTTGCCACCTATCCGTGAGGGCAGAAGCTGAGATTTTCTTCAAGTTTGGGCTCTGCAGCTTCATGAACAAGACGTCTGGGTGAAATCAGCAGGCATTTTGGGCTGTTTGGAGCATCGGCTGGACTCTGTTTTCACTGAGAGCTTAATGATGCTCAGCCATTGCTTCACTGCACTCCTGCTTCCTGTTCTACAAATACTTGATCATCGCTGCCCTGGGATTCGGGTTTTCTCTGCCTGATGCACTCTTTCCCAAGGGCTTTGCCAAACCAATTCTTTCAAATGATAGCTGTTAGGTATGCTGGCTCTGGCTCCCGATGTAAATTAGACCACTCACCTCCTTCTGCCCCTCACTCCATTTATTATCATACCACTCTGCTCTTGTTTGATTTCCTAATCAGGAATGCAAGATACATTTTATATTAATAAATTGGGAAGAATAGTAGTATATAAAAGTCACCTGTAATGATCCTACCACCTTGGCATTCATGATGGTAATCTATTTGGGCTGTTTTCTTTCAGTGATTTTCCTATGCATGTACATTTTTAATTTTTACCTTGCTTTTCTTTTATTACTAATTTTGTGATGGAAATTTTCAAATACCGAGATATAGGAGAGGAGACCATAAAAAGTTCTCCCGCGCCCATCACCCATCCAACAATCATTACGTTTCCATACATTAGGGCGAATAGTGAATAAGGAAGAAAAGCCACAGCAATAAGAGCAGGCAGGATGGTAAGTCAGCTAGAAATCCCCAGCAATCACCAGAAAAGCACCGTTTTGCAGCTCCTAATGAAATAATAAAGGCAGGTGATAATGATCAATAACTGCTAAAACCGTTAGGTGACAGGGTGATGAGGAATTTGATGATGGATGGATCAGGATGACAGCATGTGAACCCCACATGCAATCTTAGAGTTTTCCCATCAGAAGTGGGAGACTCAGATGCTAGGATCCTTCTTATGTGATGCAATAGGATATGCCCACCACCACCCATGATGTGGTCTTTCTAAAAAGAAAATAAATCATACCTGAGTCCAATGAAGCCTTTAGAGTTAATTGACAGCTACAGGCAAAATTGAGGGTCAGAGAAAAATGTTAAACATGATTTTAGATTTGGATAAAAGCAGCAAAATCCAGAAAGTGGGAAATCCCAGAAGAAAATTAGAGAATAATATAATGCACCTTCAGTACCCACTTTCTAGCTTTCTCACATCTTAACATTATTTTATACCTGCTTCAGAATTTGTAAAGATTTTTTAAAGGTGTGATAGAATTGCCACCTTGATCAATGCCTGACTTTTTATTCCTGTAGGTACGCTCTAAATATACTTCTTTTGTATTTTTATTTCATTTTACTTTTTGAGGTGATGTCTCATTGTGACTTATTTTTTTAAAAAAATAATTCTTTATTGTTAGAAGTATTATATATGTCCCCCCTTTTTCTCCCAATTGACCCCCCTCCAGTCCACCCTTACCCCCAACCCAAGGCCCTCAGAAAAAATCTGGTATTCCATGCATCCTTTTTACTCAGCATGGTTTGTGGTTATTTTTAAATTTATGTACATTTTCACACATAACTCTTGTATTCAGTTTATGTTATGTGTAATATTTTTCTGCACAATTTGTTATCCATTTTCATATTGATGGACATTCAAGTTATTTTGTACCTTTTTTCCATTCCTTTTAAAAAATTGATTTTAGATAGAGGAAGGGAGATAGATAGATGATAGATAGATAGATAGATAGATAGATAGATAGACTGACTTGGATGTCAGAAAGAAACATCAATCTGTTGCCTCCTGCTCACACACTGACAGGGATTGAACCTACCATCTTTTGGTGCACGGGATGACACCCCAACCAACTGAGCCACCTGGCCAGGACATTTTGTACTTTTTAAAACAATATTCCAGTGAAGATTTGTGATGTACATCCTTGTGCTTAGATTAACTATGTGGGTGTGAAATTGCGTGGTCAGAGGGTATCTACATCCTCAGGTTTACCATATGTTACTAAAACCATCTCCAAATGCTCCAGTCTTCACTATTTTTAGTCCTTCACACCTCTGTGTGAATTTAAAGAATAGTGTGTTAAAATTATTATCTTATGTAGAACAGTCTGATGAAAATTATTATATTTTTGATTTGAATTACAATATATTATATTTATTCATTTGTTTTTATTGTTGACACTGTTCCAAATGTCCCTCATTCCTCCCCTTTCCATTCTTCATCTTTCTCCAGGCCTTTGCCACATTGCTGTGTTCATGGGCTATGAATATATGCATATATGTTCTTTGATTTATCTTTTTCAGCCCCCCTACTCTCCCACCCATCTGAATTTATCTGAGAAGTGTTTACATCTTTATTATATTGTTTCCTTATATTCAAATATGGTATATGTCTCATCATTTTTGAGGATTTTCTTTGTGTCTGTCAGTTATATATATATGATGTATATAATACATATAATTTGCTTATACTTTTAAATTATTTCTATATAAATGATCCCTGTCTACATATATTATGTAGAAATATATATTTATATTTAATTTAAGTAATACTAAAATTTATTTTTTGGTACCTTATAGGTTTTTTTACTATGTGAATAGGATATTATTTCTGAATATAATAATACTATTGAATTTTATATATTGATTGTTATCCAGTAATGTTGCTAAATTCTTAATAATGCTAATAACTTGGCTGTAATGATATTACCCATATCACTTGTCAAGACTGTTTTGTCTACCTTTCCAAGCTAAATAAATAAATAAAACATATATGTCTCTAAAGGGACATAATTAATATAATATCTTAAATATATTTATCAATATATAATAACTTAATTACACATATAATTATGTCAACTAATATGTTATTTATATGTACTTATTGACACTACATTTATTATCTATTGTATTAGCTAGAAGACCGAGGGGGCAATGATGAATAAAAGTGAGTGTAGGCATTCTTGACCTGTCCTTGATATTAGTAGAAACCCATCTATAGTTTCAGCTTAAAGCATGATCATTATAGTAGGTTTTGGTAAATAACCTTATTTGGTTAAGAATTTTTCCTACTATACTTAGTTTGCTAAGAGTTTTTATTAAATATTACAAAACACCTGTTCTGCATGAGTTGTTATGATTATATGCTTGCTCCTTAATATTTAAATGTAGTGCATTACCTTAATAGGAGCTCTGATTTTGAACTGTTATTGCATTCTTGGATTAAATCCTATTTGATCAGGATGTATTGTTATTTATAGACCTTGATGAGTCCATTTTTTTTAGTGCTGTGTTTGACATTTTTACATCTATATTGATAAGTGAGAATGGTTATGATTTTCTCTTCTCATACTGTCCTTGTTTGGTTTTGTTACTAAGGTAATACTACCTTCATTAAGTGAGTCATGACTTTCTTTTTATATTTTCTGAAAAAATTATATAAGGCAGAAAATTACTTGTTTCTTGAAAATGTGATAAATTTTACCTTTTCAGTGAGCTCATTAGATAGGACAAGCAACTTTGATTACTGATTCTGTTTAGTTTTTAGTTATTGGCGTATATTTTCTTTTTGAGGTAATATTTCACTGTGATTTCTTTATTTTTTTAAGTTAATTTAGTAATTTGTGATTTTCTAGAAAGCTGTACATGTAATGTATTTTCTTTGGTTTTCAGTTAGTAGCTGCTTATAGTTTACTCTTTTAATTTAATAATATACCTAACAAAAGTATGATCCAGAAATTCCAATCCTGGGCATATACCCAAAATATTTGAAAACTGGTGTCCAAATGAAAACTTCTACATAAATATTCAAAGAAGCTCTGTTCACAATAGCCAAATGGTGGACACAACCCAAATATTCATCAACTGATAAATGGATAGACAAAATGTGGCATAACCATACAATATAAAACTATTTTTCCATACAAAGGAATAAGTACTGATACATGGCACAACCCGGATGAAGCTACGTGAAAGAAGCAAGACATGAAGGTCACATAAGTATGGTTCTATTTATATACACTGAGTGACCAGATTATTATGATCTCTGAATGCATAATAATCTGGCCACTCAATATATATTGTGGCCTGGTACATGAATTCGTGTATGGGTAGGGTCTGGCCAGCCTGGCCAGGGGAAGGTGACATGGGTGGTTAGCTGAACTCCTAGTCGAGGGGACACTTTGCATATTAGCCTTTTGTTATAGAGGATATACACGTTCAGAGGTCATAATAATCTGGCCACTCAGTGTAAAATGTTCAACATAGGCACATACACAGAGACAGAAAGGAAGAGATACCATTAGGATTTTGTTAGGGATCCCATTGAATCTAGAGGACATGTGGGTGATATGGACATTTGAATAACATTAAGTCTTCTAATCCATGAATACACTGCTCTCTTTTTAAAGGTGAATTGATCCAGTTACATATATTGTGATCCAGGTACATTTAGACTTTTAGAAACCATCTCATTTCCTTATTTCTATTCTCCATTTTTCTCTTTACTTCTCTCTTTTTCTCTCTCTTACCTTTTCTTTTGGATCAATCAAGTTTGCTCTATTTCCTCTACATTAGTTTGAAACAATAGTGTGTAACCCTTTTTAGTGTATTTGCTTTCATGTGGGCACGTGTGCCTCCAAGGAGACATTTGGCAACGAGACATTTTGGTTGCCGACTCAGTGGTGGCCTTTGCTAGGTAGAGGTCAAGGGAGCTACTAAATATCCTACAGTGGACAGGTCAGCCCTCCACAAGCAGACTTATCCAACCCAGGTATCAGCAGAGCCAAGGTTGAGAAACCTTTAGTGGTACCATGGCATGGCTGCTACCAGGCATTATCTGTTCATTCTGTTTCTATTAATTGAACTTTTAGTTTAATCTTTTTTGTAAAATAGTTATTTGTAGTTAACATTTAAAATAGATTGCCAACATCTTTTGTCCATTTCTGGGATCAACTTTGTTTAGCATATACCTTTGTATTTATATTTATTCTGAAGCTCACCTGGACAGTCCTTCTGGTGAGAGTTGGCATATGGTAAGCTCTCTCAGCCTATCTACTTCTGAAAACATCTTGCCTTCACTCCTGAGTGAGGTGGATCTAAAATATTAGATTCAGAGTAATTTCTCCTGTTATTTCCATTGTCTTGCGCTCCTCGTGAAAGTCTTTTGTCAATTCTAAGTGTCACTTCTATGTAGGCAATGATCTTTTTTCTCTGTCAGCTTTTAAGAATTGTCTTTATTTCTTATATTATGCAGTGTCAGTATGCTGTATCTAAGTGCACATTTTATTTATCCTAATTAGAATTGTCAGGGAATCCACATTGCTTCAACTTTGGAAAATTCTGCATGGGGACTCGATTGCTCCTTCTCTGCCACTGTCTTCATTCACCTCTGGGACTCCTATTAGATGCATGTTGAAGCTTTTCAACCAGTCATTCTTATCTCTTACCTTCCTTGTTATCTCCTTGTCTCTCCTTAGTGCATTCTGGATCAGTTCTTCAATTATCCTTTCTGTGATCCCGATTTAGCTCCCATTCTCATGTGTGAACCGATCATGGGCTGGTCAGACATAGATCACATGTCCACTGTAACACACAGAGGCTGAGAGAAGGCAAGGGAAGCATAGTTCTTCAGAGAAGAATAAAATAATGCTACTAACTCTAAAAGGGAGAATGATGGGAAGGCAAAAACAGGAAATGTGCACTGGAAATAGGCCCAATTTCTCCTAATGAGCTCATCAAACCCTATGTGTTGTAGAAGGTCCTAACGAATCAATCTTGGCTCCATGTCAGCTGTCCCTCGCACTGCATTATTGCCTAATCGCCTGTCTCCTCTGCCAGACCATGTACTGCTGGCCTCTGACACTAGGTCTTCTCCATACTTAGCGCTGAAATAGGACAGAGAAAGAACTTGGGCTCCAAAGTAATTCAAACCCATGCAAAGAGAAATCATGTGAAAATTTGTTCTGTTTTAAAGTAAAGGACTTCATGATGGGGACATCAGCACGCTCACATTTGCCTCCAAAGACTACTCTGTAGCCAGATTTGTAGAGATCGCCAAAGTTCACTTAATCTTTTGATGACCATCCTTCCAGAGCCATCTATTATCTGAGACATCCTTGAAAACTAGGTTACTTGGAGGTTTTTCAGGCAATTTCAGCCTTCCTGGAGCTTGAGTTTGAATGCCAATTTTGCCTTTCTAATTTGAGGTATGCAAGTTCCTCCAAACAACAGAAACCACCAAAGAGTGAAACCTCTGTATTGCTTGATGCTGCTCTTTCAATGTCTAGAACAGAGTCTGGCAAAGAACAGGAGCTTGATAACTACATGTAACTCTGTGAATAGAAGCCTGGGTTCTTGGCAAGGTCTGAGTAGCTATTATGAGTAGCTTTTATGAGGGTGTGGGGAATTAGCAGAAAAGTCCTAAGCACTTACTAGTAACTTGACTAGAGAGGAAACAAAAGGATAATTGGTGTGTAGGTATCTGAGCATGCAAACTTTCTTGCCCGAATAGTCCTAGAAGAGGGGTCTAAACCTTCTTGGTTGCTGTTGTACTTTATTGAGGTCTATTTTAAAAATAAGCTTCTATAGCCTCAATAAATGTTAACACTGAGACTATGGGTATCAGTCAATCCACCTCTAAAATGGGGATAATAATTATGTTGACTTTATGAGGACTTGATGGATAGGATGAGATGACACATGAAAATGCTGCATGGGGTCTGGCATGTAGTGGGCTGTATACTTGTGTTGTGGAGCTAAGCAAAGTAAATGCTCTCATTTTAAGATAACTTTCTGTGTCCAAATAAATGGTCTTGGTGGTTGCAAAGATGGGGAGAAGAGGATACTTTTCATTTTATTGTGTTTATTACAGTTTGGCACACTTTAGAGTACTTCAGGATACATCATGACACATCATAAACTTGGCCTTCTGTTAGGTCATTCAGTACACAGTTATTCTATGTTTCCATTTGCCAGGACCAATGTTAGGTACTAGAGAGACAGTGATAAAAAGATACACTCAGTCTTTGCCCTTATGGCATTTGCAGTTTATGGTGTGAAAAAGGGAACAAATGATCAGACCTGTAATTACTTAATCACAGCTGTGCTGCATGTTATGCAAGAAGCGCACAGGGCACTATGAGGACCAAAGGAGAACCTAGCTGATTAAGGGACGGAGGACACAGGGAAAGGCTTCTTGGAAGATGTGACATTGAGCCAGATCTTTCTGAGAGATGTATAGGAGTTGGTGAAGCAAAGGGGGCAGTGAAGAGCTGCTTAAGGAGAGGAGCACAGCTCCCACCAGGACAGAGTTTGTTTTTTGTTTCCTTGGAGGGTCAGCAGCAGGATAGGATGCCTGGAGCCCCAAGAGCTGGGAGGGAGTGCCAACTCTCTCAAGCCATCCTCATATATCCTTGTAAGGATTTTGGTCTTTATCCTGTGAATCGTTGGAAAGCTATCTGAAGATTCTAAGTGAAATAACAATACAGCCACTTTAGCACCATCATTAGGAACATAGACTCTAAAGCCAGAATGCTTGACTTTGAATTCCATCTTAGAAACTAACTTATTTAACTGTGTGAGCCTCAGTTTTCTCACTCATATAATGAGATAATAAAAGTCCTTATATCACAAGGTTATTGTATTAAATAAGTGTATATATTTAAATATACATACACTGTGTAATGTATCTATGTATGTATTATGCATACACACATACATATGCTCACACACATATATGTGTGTATGTGGTTGATCCTTGAAAAATGGCGGGATTAAGGGCACTGACCCAAGCACTCCCCTCACCCTGCAGTAAAAAAACACTCATATAACTTTTGACTATATAGTCAACCCTTTGCATCTGCAGATTCAAGTAGCTGTGGATCCAAAAACAGTATTGATGAAGACCAACTGTATTTATTGAAAAAATATCTGCATGTCAATGGACCCACACACAGTTACAACTCATGTTGAGGAGTCAACTGTATACATAGGAACTTATTTAATACAGCAGCAATGTGTTAAAGGGACAATACTCATTACTATTGTGTACATGGTGTGTGTGTGTGTGTGTGTGTGTGTGTGTGTGTGTGTGTGTGTGTGATATACCCGGCATACTTGAAATTCTAGAGAAATTGAAATGATTGCTATTTGAACTATTACTATTATTATTGCTGTTTTGTCCAGGTTAAGCCCTCTGGAATCCTTATGTAGCTCAAATCCATTCCAACTTTGGAGATTTTATAAGCAGCCACCTTGTGCTTTTGGGTTGGCAGGAGGGGGCTGCTAGCCTTGCAGGCTCTTCCTCTAGAGCCACCTGGGGCAACTCTGGGGACCATAGAGAGGAGCTGGGACCATGTCCCGAGGTTGTCACTGGAACCACTTCCAGAGGAGGTTGAGTCCAGCCTTGGGCAGAGGTATTTGGTTCTCCAGCTGGAGGAAGGCAGGGACCACAGTTAGTTGCAGAAGCTGCTGAATAGAACAGTAGTAATTGGATCAAACTTGTGCAAAGAAAAGTCCAAGTCCTTTCCGTGTTCCTCTGGAGGAGCTTGGGAGGCTAATCCATCACAAGAAGGAGAAATGAAACACTCGCTGCTTATCTCCAGAGAAGAGTCGCACCCAGAACGGCCCTGGGGTCCGGGAGTCGCCAGGCACACAGGGAGGACTGGGGTGTGATTTATTAGCATGTGCACAGCTCCCTTGGCTTTTTGTCCTTGTAGCAGTGCTGGGAGCCAACCCAGCCCAGCCACTTTGCATACTAATAAAGATTGGTGCATGTAATTATTCAGCAGTCACACCGCTATTCCTGGGAGATTAATCATCCCTGGTTTATTTACCCTTCTTCCCTCAAGTTGTTTTAAGTTGCCTGTAATGCGCCACATCTCAAGTTGAGTGGAAGCATCAGCTACTCTAGCTTCTAAGACATTCTTAGATGGAGATGCTTCCATTTGTGTCCATCTGCTGTTGAGGGGCTCTGCCAGCACCAGCACCCCTCCCCCTTTGTCATCTTGGCTTCATGACCTCTGTGCTTGTGGAATGGCAGGACCCCCTAAATAACTAGAAGTTGCTGGGAGTTTGTGACATCCAGAGGTAATTTGAATCAGATGGGCACTGGTTTGACTTCTTACTCCTTGATGAACTAACTGTGTTACCCTCCTTCCACCAAAGTGTTGTGGGCACGAGGCAGTGGGACACCAGGTTCCGTCTCAAAGGGAACACATGTGCACTCCCTCTTTCCTTCCAGGAACCTCTTCCCCAGCCCATTGTGTTTAGTTTTTGTTTTTGTTTTCCCCTATTTTATCCACTTTGAAAACCCAAAGATGACACCAGCCACATCATATGTCCTGGAGGAATTGGTGAAATTTTGTCAGCAGAGTTAGGCCAGAATAAATAACTTGACTTCTGCAACCCTTGAGCTTTGCCCTGGAAGCCCATGTTCCATGCTGCCTCGTATCCTTTCCATAACAACTGAGACCAGAAAATCCATGTTTCAGTGGATGTCTCAGCTCTGGAGTACCTCTGAGGCTAACAAACACCTGTCATTAGTACATGCTTTTTTTTTTTTTTTTTTTTTTTTTTTTTTTACTAGAAGCCGAACAAAGAACATTCAAAGACAAATGGAGAGGAAGCAAGCATCAATGTGGGGTCAGTAAGTGACTGAGCCATGAGGCGAGGAGATGAGCTTGTCTTGCATGCTCTCTGGAGGAAGTGTGGGCTTTAAGGGACAGACGGAATTACTTTAGCATTCCCTTAGAATACAGTGATTGATGCCCCATTGCTTTATTAACCAACACATTCAAAGTGCCTAGAACAGTTTAGTGGGAACATAGTAGACATGTGTTGCATGTTTGTTGAATGGAGAACTGACCATCTTGTCTGCTTCTTTATGCTCATATCTGTCTTGGAATATTCCACAAAAGAAGAAAATTCAGATGGATGAGAAATGGGATCAGTTGAAACATATATCCTAATGTAGCATGTGTGTGAAAATGAAGGTAGAAATACAACGCAAACCAAGGTGATTTCAAGGTGCTCCTTTCTCCACATCTCCAGTGTTTCCTTTAGCAGAAAGCCTGCCCTCTGATTTCCCTGGCGTTCTTCCTTCATTTGTGCTGGTGAATCATCATGAGATGATTTAAAATATAGCCTGACTAGGAGGGAGTTGGTCATTAAAAATGTATTTGCTCTGGGAGTTTGTTTTTAAAACTTTGGGCCAGAAAATATGTATAGGAACGTTTGGCTTTTAATAATTAAATCTTGCATTGTTTTAATTTTCTTCAGAGTGTCTCTCTGGAGGAAAATAAAGTTGCAAATCCAATATTTATGTGTTTCCTATAGCACCGGTTGCCAAATGAAATGAGTTTTGCTATTTTTTTCCTCGATGGTTGATTTGTCTCCAGAGGGCTCCGTTTTGAATTTGCTGGAATGGTTTAATGTTCCATGAGAGTGGGCATGGAGGGCAGGGGGCGGTCCGCTGGAACAGAGGTAAAGGGTGTGTGTGTTCTTGGTTTAGGAGGGCCTGGCTTTAGAGTGTGGTCCCGCACCACCCAACCCCATCCCAGCCCCTCCCTCATCTGACTCCACTCCACACCCAGGCATTTCATCAGGGAGCTGAGACCCAGCATTCTGTGCAAAATCAATGATTTGTCTGAAAGCTTTAGGCAACCTTTCCTTCCCACCTCCACCAGTCTGCCTGTAAGGGGGGTGTCCAGACATAAATGAAAAATACCCAGCATACTGAGTCAGGATATGGATCTTTAAGATCCCCCTCCCCTGGCAACATGAACCTCATCATGGGGTATTTTCCTTCAAGACCCCACCGATGGGACCCACACCTGTCACTATCTCAATGTAAGCCCAGGAGGAAGGCGGGAACAGGTGACTCTCTGGGTACAATAGGAACTTCTGGGCTCTGCTGCAGCTGCTTCATGGGGAAAAATAGCTGCTGTCATTGCTTCATTGCTGCTTCTGATGTGTTTGGCTTTCCAAGTCAGCTGCTCTTCACTGGCCTGAAGGTGAGGAGTGCATCTGCACAAAGCTGGGGCATCTCATGCCTCAGATGGTGAGTGTGAGCACCCTGCTTACTGGCAGTGAACATGGGGTTTAGGAGCCACAGAAGATACCAGTCCTACCTGGAGAGCTAGCACCTCTGCTGATGCTTGCAGGGACCCCAGGGAGTAATTGAGAAGGGCAAGCAAGCATCATGCCTTCTCTCAACACCCTGGTACAAATGCAGTGTTTCACAGCACTCCAGGGAAGACACGGATGGCATTTGATGCAGCTCTGTGGTTTACCAGTGTTGCTTCCTTGAGTGGAAACCTTAAGTTCTATGAGTGTCAGTAGACTCATTTGTTAAATACTAATAAAGTAGTACCTTAGTGAGCTCCTGTGAGGATTGAAAAGACCCAGGTAAAGATGTGGCATGATACATGGTAGTAAGAAGACACTCAATGAAGATTCCTCAAAAAGGAAGTGCAGTGGCATTTAACAACCATATTGGAAGCAGACAGAATTTGGGTTCACATTCCAGCTTATCTTTGTGACCTTGGGAATGCTGTCTTTAGGTGAAGCCCTGGAGAGCTACCTTTGAGGAATTTTTAAGGATTAAATTTGGCCAAATAACCAAATTGATACAAGGCAAATTATTATTGAACTTGTTGTTGTTCAAAGAGGGAATGGATAAGGGAGTACAAGTTTACTAAACAATTTGTTTCCTGTTCTCTGAGCTTCTCCTGGAATTTTTTCTTTTCTAAAGACCCAAGGTCATCAGATTGGAACTGGGTGTAGGCAGGGAGAAACACAATTTCTCTTGAACTTGAACTTAGCTGATTTCATTAATTCAACTGACTTAATTTATATATTTATTGCAGTTCTAGTCATTCAAAAATATGTATTGAGAAACTGGAGTGCCATGCACTGTCTTAGGTGTTGGAGATGAAGGACAGAAAGATACAGCTCTCCTCTTGAGTTTAGACCAATGTCATAAACTTCTGTATATGGAAATACTTTTGAGAATCTAATAAAAGACAGGGATTTTATCTCCAGCAGAAAACTAGATAGTGATAGATAGATACCTAGAGAATATGGGGAGCAAATACGCACTGTGGTATATTTTTGAGCCTCTTGTTTAATTTGTTCCTGTGGCCCAGCTGCATTCTGACCCTACCCAGAAATTGTGTATTCAACCCTATAATGAATTCCATGAGTCATCACATTCTAATTTTGCTTAATCTTGCTACGCTGAGTTTCTGTCACTTGCATCCCATAAAACCTTGAACAATATAGCATCTGGGGATGAGTCTCTGGCTCCAGTGAGATACAGATTAGAAAGTGAGACTTTCATGGCTTAGTCGAAACAGAGGCATGAAAGAAGCATGCACAGGATGCTCTGGCAACATAAAGAATAGGCACTTACTCAGAAAGCCCATGAAGAGTGGCTCTGCTGTGTGTTTTGGGAAGAGTCAGGATTGGTTCTACTGTTCTTTGATGAGTGAGAATGTACATTTGTGTGACCTAATGGAGATGAACTAACCTGGCTTAGTCAACTGGCAGAGCAATGTGAATTTGAAACAGATTCTCAGGGTGGGAGCTTTTATTATTCACTTCCTGTCACCTCTCATGGTGTCCTGGGGTGTGTCTTCAGTCAGACAAATGGCAGCTCCTGGCTTGTGCATGTCGATCACAGCATTAATCCATCTCCCATCCTACAGGCTTCCTCCTGACACTTCCTGTTTAACAGCAGGCCTCATTAGCTAGTTGTGTCAGGCATCTTTCCTGCTGCCTTCTCCCCAAGGAAAATGTTGTCTCTTTTATTCAGGAGCTGAAATCCCTCTGACACCTGATATCCCACTGCACATCCACACAACGAGAGGCTTGAATAGCTCCCATTTATGAAGCCCCTACAATGTATTAGGTTCTATATCGGATTCCTTATACAATATACATCACCTACTTTATTTTTACAATGACCCTGTGGAGTACCTGTCAGGTCTCTGACTTAGGAGACCTGTCTTTGAATCCCCAGTCCATGTGCTGGAGGAGAACAATGCATTTTCAGAACCTGGACAGCTCCTGCCACATTGTTAGCTTCTGATAACTGTCCTAGATCAGTGGTCTGCAAACTCATTAGTCAACAGAGCCAAATATCATCAGTACAATGATTGAAATTTCTTTTGAGAGCTGAAAACCAATTTCTGCACATGGGCCACGAAGTTTCAATCTCACTGAATATACATGCCCGCATGTGATGGTTTGTGGAAAAGCCACACTCAAGGGGCCAAAGAGCCGCATGTGTCTGGAGAGCTGCAGTTTGCTGACCACTATCCTAGATGGATAGGACATCCAGGTATCTGAAGATGCATCTGAGAGATTATAAACTCCCAGGAAATATTTATTCTGAGACACATGAATTTAGAGTTAAGGGTTATGTCATTACTGATATGATTCTATTCTACCACTTTATAGATGAGGAAACCAAGGCCTGAAATTGTGGATTAGATAGTCTAACATCACACACTGTGTAAGAGTAGGAGCAAGGCTTGGCATTATTATTTTTGCTGATGCTTGCATTACCCTCTATATTGGATCTGGAGATGGCCACCTCCTTCTGCTAGTGTCAGCGATAGGTTCCTTTCATCCATGTGCTTTCTATCCTTCCAGTGTGCAGGCCTCAAAGATGGGGAGCAGAGACTTTGCTGGGGCTGCTGCCACTTGATAACACAAGTCACAATAGCGCCCTAATTGCCTGTATTATAAGTCTGGCAGGCCTGGCACATGGGTGCTCTCCAGGCAGCTCTCCAATTAATCTTTTCCTCTCTGATTAAGGCTCACATCCTGCATTTGTTGTGGTTGAAAGGTTGGTGTGCAGGATGTTTTAAAGAGTTCCGTGCGATCGAGTGAGTGGAGGAATTTGGGGTTAACCATGTTGATATTATCTCAGACATGATCACTTTGTGGTCCGGAACAGCTAAAACAATATGGGGCCCATTACCGGCTCTGAGTCCCCCGGGAGCCCCAGCATTTGCTAGGCTGTTGGAAATGCTTTCTTGTAAGGCTGCTGCTTATAAGACCTGGGATGGGATTTGAAGGAGGAAGAGAACATGTTGACTAACAAATGGGTCAGAAGGGGTTGGAGAGGCCTCTCCCTCTTGACAGAAGCAAGAAAAATATTGACTTATGCTTTGTGTTAAGTTTCCTGTTGTTAATCAAATGCATATTTATTGTGAACCCATACTGCACCCGGTCTTGTGCCTGGAACTGGGCTCCAGTGAGGAGCGTGCCCCTGGCCTCCTGAGGTTTTTGATCTGGAAGGGGAAATAGTGAGTAATCAAATCATCATGGTAATGAGTGCATAATTGCAGACTTAGAGAGATTCTCTGGAGGCATGGGACAGTTTATTAATTTGATTTAGTAAACACTTATAGCACTTACTCTGTGCCTGACATTATTTTAAATCCTTTAAGAATAATAACTTACTTATTATCAATAATAACCTTATGAGGAAGGCATTCTTTTTATCGTTACTATTTTGTACAAATGAAGAAACTGAGGCTCAGAGAGATTATGTTCCCTAGGGGTACATAGCTGAGGTATGCACCCATGCAGTCTTGATTTTATGCTCTTAACCACCCAAGGTGCCACCGCTCTGCTGATAACATGTTCCAAAGGAAGCAGTCTATCTCCAGGGTTCCTTGCAAAGTGACATTTGGGATTGGATTTGAAGGAGGAAGAGGACATGTTGACTAACAAATGGGGAAAGAACATTTTAAGTGGAAGGAACAGCTTGGGCAAAGTCCCCATGGCTGGATGAAGAGTGGCAAGTTAGACTGGGAGATGGCCGGTGAAGCTTGTATGAGATGGGACTAGGAGGTAACTGCAACCAAATGTTCCAGGGCAGTGAGCGCCAACTTAAGGATATTTTGGGTCTTTACCCTCAGGAAAATGGGATTGCATCTAAAATGGTAAGCAATTGAATTTGCTTCTTGCAAAATATTGCTGTGAAACTGGAGTCCGAGTCCCAGCAGTTGGAGACCTTAAGGTGGGTGATGATGACAATGACTGTAACAATAGTGATGACAACAATAGTAGCACTAACACCTATTATTTATTGAATGCTTATCCAAGGTCCAGCACAAGGTTAATCATCTGCTCCATTCTTTATTAGCAATGTATCAGTTTTCACAATCACCTCCTATGAGATTAGGAATAGAATTACACCCATTTTACAGATGGGTGCTCTAAAGCTTAGAGAAATTCAGCAGATGGTTCGCATTATGTGGCTGGTACCTGGCAGGATCAGTTATTATAACCAGGCATGTCTGACTCCAGATGTTAGCTTTTATCTATGATAGTGCCTTCTTGCCCTGAGAGATCAGAGGAGATGGGGCCTGTGGCACATATCAGCTAATGATCATTAGTTAGATGTCAAGGTCTTTCAGCATATACTATCTCATTTAATTCTTATAACAACCAGGTGAACTAGACATTATTGGTCCCATTTCAAAGATTAAGAAATGGAAGCTCAGATCAATTGCTCAAGGTCATACAATTTAGAGTCTGGATTTTAGCCCAGGTCATCTGGCTTCAAGAAAACCAGTGGTTAGTTATCTAAAGAAATTTCTCTGATTCTCTCTGGTCTGAATTTCCAGACTTTAATGTTCTTTCTTTGGCAAATTCATTTGGCTGTTTGCCCAACTGATGTCCTCCACCTGGTCATGTTACAGAATTCTTGTTGTGGTGAGTAGTCACTTTCTTCAGTGGAGGCAGGACCTTGCTCTTCCCCACAGGTTGGATCTTGATTTATATTGATTAGTCTCTGGGGGAATCCTTGTAGTATCTACAGGCATTAATTATTAAAAATGATGGGTGTGACTTCATTCTTGTCAATGAAAGGTGAGAGGGCAGAGGGAAGGTTTTTCCTCATTTCAGGAAAGAATTTAAAGCTTCTCTCTAGCTGAACTAACTCCCCTCTTGATTTCTTGTTATATATCTTTTTATAAGTTTTTTTTTAAATGCATAAGCTATTTAGAGTTAATTCTATTGTTACTTGAGGCCAAGAGTATCCTAAATGATACACTCCCTTTTGGATTAATCCTCAATAGCTGTTGAGGGAAGGAGGAGAGAGGAGCAAGATGAGGAAGGGAGCCAGGGATGTAAGAGCAGATGAAATGAAGGGTGTTTAAGAGTTCTCCTTGCCTTTTAAGCTGTAGGAATTGGTAAAACTTGCCCTGCTTGTTTCACTCCTGCTATTTTTTGAAGTAAAGTGGTGCTTTCACTGCCCATGATAATCTGGGCTTTGGCCCCCTGAATGCTCCAGCTGCTTACTCTTTGTTCCCAGAAGCGATGCCTATCTCTCCAAAGGATGCCTCTTTTAAGGTTCTAACTGTTGACACTAGTTGATCTGGAAGTGATCTTTGAATATTTTATTTATTTTTTAATCCTCACACGAGAATATGTTTTTATTGATTTTTTTTTTTTTTGAGAGAGAGAGATTGGTTGCCTCTCATATGTTCCCCAAACAGAGCTCGAAACTGCAACCTTGGTATATGCTCTGACCAGGAATCTAACCCACCACCTTTTGGCATATGGAATGACACTCCAACCAACTGAGATACCTGGACAACATGATCTTTAATTCCTTTGAAAAGTACATTCTGTAGGAAGCTATACAGAATGCTGTCCACTCAGTAGTGCAAGAATTGATAAACTCTCACTGTGTTCTCTTATGACCACTGATGACACAGGTGCACACAGCATCATGGAGGGACTCACTACTGTACATTCTAATCCTGCTGTTTGGTAAAATGGCTCAAATGGTTAAGGGCTGGGCCTTTGATGTCTAAACCCTCGGACAATGAACTATGATGGTTTGTATTTGTTTTAGATGAGGCACCAAAGGCTCGTTCTGTGCTGACCTCCTTGTTGAAAGTCAGGAGGAAGCCCAAAGTGTCCACAAGGTGATGGATTAGCTGTGTTTTTCAGTGTCCTCTTTCTGGGAGTGCCCTCTTTTTGGGAGATATGGGAGATATCTGCTGACATTTCCAAAGTTTCAGAAAGGTTACTCTCTTGGCCCATTGACTATTTAGAAGGTAAAGAAAGGCAACAACACACTGGTTTACAGGCCCCTAAATTGATAGGGGTGATCTGGGGAACTCTTACCTTCTCTTTAAGACTCAGCTAACTACCATGAGCCCTCCATGTCAGCACTATGAACTATCTTTTATATTCAGAGCATCTCTGTAGAGACATATGTGGGATGTATTGCACTGATAAACTTAGCTCGTCACCTTTCTCTGCATCCATGCCTTCGGCCATGTAACCTTGCTGCCCCGCCCACTCTGATTCTGGGCATCACCACAAGGCAAAAGCAGTGTCTCAATTCTGTGCCTAGACCTCAAAATGTTCTGCATGTTTCACTTTTATGGTGCTTGTCTTTGAACTACTGCCATCACCATAAAAAAACATGCCTGGATCAGTAACTGGTTACAGGAAATAGATACAAAGGATATGGAATAGGACACATTCAGCTGAGGCCAGCACACGCCAACCAAAAGTTGACCAACCTCAGACATGTGAATCAATTCAGGTGAGAAGGCAGAGCCATCTGATCAACCCCTATTGGTCCTCAGATGTGTGAGCAATAAATTTGTACAGTTGAATGCCACTAAGCTTTTGGTTTTTATTGCATTACATTACTGAGATACATCAGCATTTATCACATTGTTTAGAAACAGTTTTAGTTTGTTACCTCTGGAAAACTATAAACTCTTTGCAGGCATGGAGATAACAAAATCAATAATGATGATGTTAATGATGATGGTGATGATGATGATGATGATGATGACACAGTTGATGATGATGTTGATGATGATGTGATGATGTTGATGATGATGTGATGATGCTGATACTGATGATGATGATGGTGTTGATGATGATGGTGATTATGATGATGATGATATATTATACATACCACTCTAAGTTATTTATCATAATCATTATGGCAGCCCCATAAGAAGGAAACTGTTAATGTCTCCACTTCACAGGCATGGGCACTAAGGCTTGGGTTGAGGAGCAGTGAGCCCAAGGTCACAGCACTAGCATACATCATATAACCTTGAGCACCAAGCACAGCGGTAAGCATAGAGTCAATGCTCAATGTCTGTTGGCTGAACAAGTAGCTATGCTTCAAATTGTGTTCAGTTGAATAAGCCTGAAGCAGATTAAAGTAAAATAGTACATCTGCCTTAAGTGAACATAAATGAGAAGAATAACTTTTCCTGCTTCTTCAATCTTTAGCTTATGTAGCCTCTTTGTGCAGCGGACCCTAAATACCTAACATTTATCCATTTTGCTTCATTCCTCGGTAATACATTAACATTAACCATTGGATTCGTGTTACAAACAAGAAAACATGCCCTGTTGTGTGTGTGTTAACAGCACTATAAATCAGGTTTGCCTTATTTTGAAATCTAATTCAATTACAGAGAAACTATACCTTATAGGCGATTAAACTGTAAATTGCCAGTGTCTTCTGGGTGATTAGATTACTAAATATATTCCCTTCCATAACTTACCTCTGTCTATATTGTATATGGTCTATGCCTGCTCAAGGATGGGAGCATTTTAGCTGACATGCACCACATTGAAAGATATTTATGGTACTTCTCGGATTTGGAATATCTTCTTCAAGGGGATACCAATGCATCATGCAAACTCTTAAGACTTATTACACTTCTCTAAGTGGAAAGGCCCACTTGAAGGATCTCTCTTTTTTTCTTATAAGTGCTCAGGTATTAGAACACAGAATTATGAAATGTGACCTTTCTTGTCCACAAAAATAATCTCCAGGCTGTCTCTTCTAGGTCAGGGCATGAAGGCTAAAGGCCTTTTCTTCTCAATGATGAGTTTCTCAGGAAAACGGGTGATGTGGAAGTTGAGAGTCATTGAGACGCCTGTGCCTGCATGAGAAATTTTAGCTGTGAGTAGGAATGCTGGTTGCCAGACTTACTTTCACTGGCCCAAGGCAAAAAGCAGAAAATGGGGGTTTGATTTCATTCACTGATGCACTGTTTCTTTAACAAATATTTATTGAGTGGTGCAATATGCAAAGACCTCTTAAGAACTCTAACAACATAGTTATGTTTGTCTAGTTTTTCATGGCTTATAAAGCATCTTTTGAATAATTCTCTCATTTGCTCCTCATAAAAATCTTATGAAGTAGGCAGGGTAGGAATGATCATGGTATTTTTGAATTGCCAATGATAATGTTGGGCATGAATTGAGCAATTATTATATACTAGGAATGACATAAAATGTTTCACAAATGAATCCTTTGATGTGAGTGCTATTATAAAGCATATATATATTTGAGACTCAAGGAAACTTGAGTGACTTGCCCAAGATCACACTACTTCTAAGTGGGAGATCCTGGATTCGCACCTGAGTTCTCTGATTCCAGAAGTCCATGTCCTAAATCACATAGCAGCCTGAATCCCAGCACTGGAGCTTGGATTTGCTGTCTTCCTATATGGCTCTTTCCTTAACAATGGAATGCCCTAAGGCAGTGTTTCCCAAACTTCTCTCATGATGAGAATCACCTGGTGGAGATGTTAAACTACAGACCCCTGAATCCCAACTGAGAAGTGCTAAACTAGAATATTTGGGAACACATAGGTAAAATAAGAGCACTAGCTAAATATACAATTTTACCTATATGTTCCCCAAAATTCTAGTTTAGCACTTCTCAGTTGGGATTCAGGAATCTGTAGTTTAACAACTCTACCAGGTGATTCTCATCATGAGAGAAGTTTGGGAAACACTGCCCTAAGGGATTCACACGGAACTGAATTGGCAGTGGAAAGCCCTTAACTCCTCAGATTTTACCTCTATTTTCTTGTTTGACCAATTAGAAATTTCTAAGGGCAGTATTCTCTTGGAGAAGGTCAGAGAGTCCAGTAAAGGAACCCAATTTCCTGGGATTTTTGTGAATCTAGCGGAAAGGCAGAAATTCAAAATAATATCAATAATTTAAAATATCTCTTAAATGCTTAATGTGTTTGTTTTCAAAAGGGAGCCTTATGCCAAAACCGGTTTGGCTCAGTGGATAAAGCGTCAGCCTGCGGACTGAAAGGTCCCGGGTTCGATTCCGGTCAAGGGCATGTACCTTGGCTGCGGACACGTCTCCAGTGGAGGGTGTGCAAGAGGCAGCTGATCGATGATTCTCTCTCATCGATGTTTCTAACTCTCTATCCCTCTCTCTTCCTCTCTGTAAGAAAATCAATAAAAGATATTAAAAAAAAAAAAAAAAAGGGAGCCTTAACGGGTTGGGCTCAGTGGATAAAGTGTCGGCCTGCAGACTCACAGGTCCCACGTTCGATTCTGATCAAGGGTATGTATCTTGGTTGTGGGCACATCACCAGTGGGGGTGTGCAGCAGGCAGCTGATTGATGTTTCTCTCTCATCGATGTTTCTAATTCTTTCTTCCTCTCCCTTCCTCTCTGTAAAAAAAATCAATAAAATGTATTTTTTTAAAAAAGGGATTCTTGGGTAAATCAGACTCTGGCTATACTACCAGTTATCTGTGCACATCCCCTTCTGCTTGAATAGCTTCACAAGGCGATATTTCCAATAGTTTGGAGGTCTTTACTAACTACTCATAATAACTCTTCATGTTTACAAAGAGATTTACTTCTTAGAGAACTTCCTACAATCAGTATTTTATTTGATCCTCCCAACCATTATGTTTAGAGATAATATATTTTTACTTATTTAAAGTGTACAATTCAATAGGTTTAAGTACATTCATGTGGTTGGGACAACCATCATTTTATTAATTTTAGAAACATTTTATTACCAGTAACCCTCCCTGCACCCATTAAGCAGTCACTCCTCCCAACCCTAGGAATCACTAATCTACTTTCTGACTTTAGAGAGTTGCCTATTCTAGATATTTCATATGAATAGAATGAGTGGCTGCTTTCACTTCACATAATTTTATATATATATATATATATATATATATATATATATATATATATATATAATTGATTTTTTACAGAGAGGAAGAGAGAGGGATAGAGAGTTAGAAACATTGATGAGAGAGAATCATCAATCAGCTAGTTGCCTCTTGCACACCCCCTACTGGGGATGTGCCCACAACCAAGGTACATGCCCTTGACGGAAATCGAACCTGGGACCTTTCAGTCTGCATGTTAACACTCTATCCATTGAGCCAAACCGGTCTTGGCACTTCACAAATGTTTTCAAGACTTCCATATTGTAACATATTTCAGCACTTCATTGTTTTTTTGTTGTTGAAAAATAATCCATTGTATGCATATACCACATTTTATGAATTTATTAGTTGATATACATTTAGATTGCATCCATTTTTTGGCTCTTAAGAATTATGCTTCTCTAAATATTTATGTACAAATTTTTATAAACATATGCTTTCATTTCTCTTGGGAGTGAAATTGCTAGATCGTATGGCAAATATATATACTAGAAGCCTGGTGCACGAAATTCATACACTCGGTGGAGGGGTCCTTCAGTCTGGACTATGCCCTCTCAAATTCTGGGAGCCCTTGGGGGATATCCAATTGACAGCTTAGACCCACTCCCCCAGGCAGTTGGACATCCTTAATGCTATCATGGAGGTGGGAGAGGCTCCTAGCACTGCCACTGTGCTCACCAGCTGTGAGCCTGGTTTCTGGCTGAGCAGAGCTCCCCCTGTGGGAGCACACTAACTACCAGGGGCCAGCTCCTGTGTTGAGCGTCTGCCCTCTGGTGGTCAGTGTCTGTCATAGAGACCAGTCGTTCCACCACTCGGTCAATTTTCATATTAGCCTTTTATTATATAGGACACACACACACACACACACACACACACACACACACATTTTGTTGTTTTTGTTTGTTTATTTAACAATTCCAAGAATTGCCAAACTGTTTTCCAATGTGGCTGCCCCACTATATGTAAATTGCCATTCCCTCTAACAATGAATAGGGTTCCATATTTTCCACATCTTTGCCAACATTTGTTACGATTTTTAAACATTTTATCTATCCCAGTGGGTGTGAAGTAGTATCCTATTGTGGTTTTGATTTGCATTTCTGAATGACTAATGATTTTTAATATATTTTTATGAGCTTACTGCTCATTTGTGTATCTTCTCTGAAGAAATGCTTATTAGTTTCTTTGTCAGTTTTTAACGTGGGTTATTTATGTTTTGAATATTGAGTTTTGAGAATTTTTTTTATATGTTTTGTATACCAGTCCTTTATCAGTTTATGATTTTCTAATGTTACCATTCTGTGGGTGTCTTTTAACTTTTATGATAGTATGATGTCCAGCACAAAGTTTTAAATTTCTATAAATTTTAGTTTATCTATTTTTCTTTTATAGCGTATGCTTTTACTATCATATATAACAAGGCTTTGCCTAACCTGAGATTTTGAAGATTTACTCCTGCATTTTCCTCTAAGTGGTTTGTGTATTTTGGGCTCTTATATTTACATCAATTATCTATTTTGAGTGAATTTTTATGATTGGTGAAAGGAGATCTCACTTATTCTTTTGCACCCGAATATCCAGTTGTTTTAACATCATTTGTTGAAAACACTATTTTCTCCAGTGAATGCTGTTGACACTTTTGTCAAAATCAATTGATCATAAACATGAAGATTCATTTATGGATTCTCAACTATATTTCATCGATCTCTGTATGTCTATCCTTATGCCAGTACACACTGTCTTACTTACTGTAACTTTGTAGAAAATTTTAAATTGGGATTGTTTGTTCTTTATTTTCGAGATTGTTTTGGCTATTCTGGGTCCATTTATTTATCTATGAATTTTAGAACCACTTGTCAATTTCTGAAATGAAAAGGCAGCTGGAAGTTTGACAAGGATTGTGTTGAATCTATAGATCAACGTGGAGGGTATTTTTATCTCAACAGTACTAATTCTTCCATTCTGTGAGTGTGGAATATCCTTTCACTTATTCAGTTCTTTACAAATTCTTTCAAGTGTTTTGTACCTCTCAGAATAAACATTTTGCACTTCTTTTAAGTGTTTTTCTAAGTTTTTTTTTATTTTTTTTTGATTCTTTGTAAATGGACACATTTCTTAATTTAATTTTAAAGTTGTTCACTGCTAGTGTAAAGATAAATGATTAGTTTTTGAATACTTATTTCATGTCATACAGCCTTGCTGAACTTACTTATTAGTTCTAATAGTTTATTATTATCATCATAATTATTATTTTGATTCCCCAGGCTATTCTATGTTCAAGATCTTGTCATTTGAAAATAGAGATAGTTCTACTTCTTCCTTTCCCATCTGACTGCCTTTGTTTTTCTTGCTTAATTGCTTTGGCTAGAACCTGCAGTACATTTTAAATAACATATGTATATTATTGATTTTAGAGAAGAAGAGAGAGGGAAAGAGAGAAATATCAATGATGAGAGAGAATCATTGATTGGCTGCTTCCTACATGCCCTCTATGGGGCATGGGCCCTGGCAGGGAATTGAACCCTGGCCTCCTGGTTCATAGATTGACTCAACCACTGAGCCACACTGCCTGGCAGCTGTGGGTTATTTTGTAGATTCCTTTATCAGTGTGAGGAATTTTTCTTCTTTTCCTAGAGCAGTGGTCCAAAAACTGAGGCTCAGGAACCACATGTGCTTCTTTGGCCCTTGATTGTGGCTCTCCCACAAAATACCACTGTGGGCGTGCACATACAGTGTGATTGAAACTTCGTGGCTCATGCGCAAAAGTTGGTTTTCGGCTCACAAAAACTATTTCAATAGTTGTACTGTTGATATTTGGGTCTGTTGACTAATGAGTTTGCCGACCACTGTCCTAGAGTGTTGAGCATTTTAATCATGAATAGTTGATTAAAATCATGAATTGAGGGCTTTACCAAATGTTTTTTCTGCATTATTGAGATGATCAAGTCATTTTTTTTCTTTATCCTACTATCTCCCCAATCTTAATTGTTTTGCCTTTGACTGTTGTAACCTGTCCTAACCCTTACCCAAGAGACCTTTACAAAGGGCCTGCATCTGGAACATCCCAACACTAAACAAGTCCCAAACAGAAGATCAAGCACAAGGTTTGCTGCTTTCAAATACAGAATGACAAATCAAATATGATTTCATGGTTTGTTTGCTTTTTGACGACGGGGGGCACTTTAGGGGGTCTTAAATGTATGTGTGTGTATATATATATATATATATATATATATATATATATATATATATATATATATATCTTGTCTTTTTTTTTCTGCATGGGTTGGGGTTTAAGCAGAGGCTCAGCTTGGTGGAATCACAAACCTGAGGGTGTTGGGCACTGTTAGCCAAGAGCGTTCATAGAACGAGGGTGCTCTACTGACATTCTGTCTTTCCCACAGTTACATTGTATAATATAACCAATCCTATAAAATTAAAATCAAGATTAAAATAGGGTTTGTTAATTACAGTATTTAACTGTTGTCGTTATTGTTTCCTTGGAGATTAATGAGGTGAGTTATTGTAACATAATTAAGCTACAGTGTATCTAATCTCTTACAAACCCTTGCAATTCACTGTTGTTCCAGTATCATTTGAAGGTTAATTTCACTTTGCTGGTATAGACTTGGCAATGCGCTATCTATTGAAATATGTTTTTAATTATATTTGAAAGTCATTAGTCAAGGACTCTGCTGGGCTTTTCTGCACACACTTGCCATGGAGAAATCCAGATACAATTAGACTCATTACAGTCATCCATCCCTATGCCCAGGTGCCCCCAGGGCATTGAGGGGAATCACTGACAGATGGTACACACGAACATCTTTGGGCCTCAGTCTGGTTCTAGCCAGGATTCTTTGTTAGTGGAGTCTTTGGGGAAAGTCCTCACCATGGCATTAGGTCTGGGGGTCATTATCTAAAGTGGACTCTTAAGTGATCTGACCATAGATGTGGACTTTCTCAAATACACCTAGGTCTTAGGTCTTTTCCATCTTAAGGCTCATGGACACCATTCATGCTTAGAATAGCCCTTACCTGGCTTAGGACTGATTGTTCATCAGGTCTCAGCTTAAATAATACTACATCTGGAGTCTTCCAGGACCCACCTCTCCTTTTAACCCCCTATCAGCTCCTCCTGTTACCAGCTCTTATTTTGCCCCGGGTTTTCCTGTGTGGAACTTATCACCTTGGGCAATTGCATGTCTTTGATTATGTTTTCCTCCTCGTAATGTAGAGGCTCTGTTTGCTCACTATCCTCTGCACAAGCTCTTGGCACACACAGAAAATTCAGGTGTGGTGGTGGAACAACCAGTTTGCTAATCTCTGAGAGCCCAACTGGCAAGAGAGCCAGCCTCAGCTTTGCAACTCTTCTTTGCACTCTAGTTCCATTCATGGTGAAGGTCTGGACACTCCTCACCTGACCCTTCCTCCTGCCTCAAGTCACTTATCTGCCACATGAGGTAAGCACAAGGGATCTTCCTCAGAGGGGATGTCCTGAGACAGCAGTGACACCACAAGAAAGATAGTCACCAACAGCCATTTTCTCATTTGTCTGCTGTATGATGGAGTTGGCCTGGTGGTCTCTGAGGCCTGTTTTCTAAGGTCCCCAATCTGAGATGGAACAGGTGGCTGACAGCTATGGAAGAGATCATGGGAATGGCAGCCATGGACTGCCCAAGTCAGAAGTTTTGCACCAGACTTGGCCTTGTTCTATTGGTTTCTCGCAAAGCAGGTCCTACAGGGGCACCCATTTAAAGAATGCAAAACAGGCTGAAACTGGTTTGGCTCAGTGGATAGAGCATTGGCTTGCAGACTGAAAGGTCCTAGGTTCTATTTCGGTCAAGGGCATGTACCTTGGTTGCGGGCACATCCCCAGTAGGGGGTGTGCAAGAGGCAGCTGATTGATGTTTCTCTCTCATTGATTTTTCTAACTCTCTATCTCTCTCTCTTCCTCTCTGTAAAAAAATCAATAATATATATATATATATATATATATATATATATATATATATATATATATATATATATATATATATATATTTAAAGAACACAAAACAAGTAAGATACTTCACAATGGCTTCCATTTTTAAAAAATGATTGATGCATACAGAACATTTTGGAGGAGACTATGTTGGTTAGTGAGCAGGCCAGAACAGTTCCTTGTTTTGCTAACTTCCTTGTCTAAGATATCTTAAGGTAAATCCTCATCATTAGGTACCCCCCATCTTCCCATAATCACATCAAAATTACAACTTAACCTCAGAATAACAATCACTCAGAACCATCTGAAATCTAGAAGAATGGATATGCTATAACAAGGGATTTAAAGAAGTTACATCAAGACTCATATGAGGGGCAGAGACTCAGAATGGGCTGGTTCCACATCTACCTGTGATGACTAAAACTATGAGGGATATTTCCTATGGGGGTCCTGCCTGAGAAGCTAGGCATCCCAGCCCCATACCAGGCACCCCATCCCAGTTTCAGAGCCAGGAACTTCTGACTGTAAAAACTAGGAGGGATTGTGGCTGAGTGAGACAGAGGCTGCCAGAGTCCCAGGCAGTTCCTCTTAAAGGACCTGCACAGGGGTTTACTCAGATTCACTCTCTCTGAACTCCAGCACTAGGCAGCAGCTCATAAAGAACAAGGGACATATGGGAAGAGAGTGAATTGTCTGGCTTCAGGGTGAGGGCTGGGAAGGGGGCAGCTTTCTCCTGGACAGAAGTTGTGGGGTTGTGGGAAGAAAAGAGAGAGAGCACAAGAAATTGAAAAGCTATTTGAAAAAATAATAATGAAAAACTTCCCTAGCCTGGTGAAGAAAATAGACTTGCAAGTCCAGGAAATGCAGAGAGTTCCAAACAAGTTGAACCCAAAGAAGGATACACCAAGGCATATCATAATTAAAATGCCACGTTGTTAAAGACAAAGAGAGACTCTTAAAAGAAGCAAGAGAAAAGCACTTAGTTCTCTGCAAGGGAGCACCCATAACACTGTCATCTGATTTCTCAACAGAAACTTTGCAGGCTAGAAGAGGTTGGTAAGAAATATTCAGTTATGAAAAGCAAGGATTTATAATCAAGATTATTTTACCCAGCAAAGCTGTCCTATTCTATCTAATAAAAGCCCAGCAAATGAAACGGTGGAACAACCAGAGACCAGAACACTATGGCCCCTCACCTAGGCTAGCCCTTCCCCCTTGGGAAGCTGTTAGGGGCACTCCTAAGCAACATGATAGGGTGAGAGTTTGATGGGGGAAAGTTGAAGAAATAGGGGGGAAGGTCTTAAGGGTCTATGGGGCTGGGGTGATCAGCCTGGAGTAGATTTGGAGTGTGCTGGGAGGAAGAGGATGATCTGATTGGAAAATGGCTCAGCACAGTACCTTTCTCATTGCAAACCAAGATGCCACTAGCCATGGCTTGAATGGGTGGTTGTTTCATGAGTGTGGTTGGGACCGACATGTTCATGGCAGCGGCAGTACTCCTGCAACTTCACTGATTCCAAATAGTAAACAGCTATCAATGTCAAAGAACAGAAAAATCCTCTCCAATTAGAGGCCCTGAACTTTGCAACAGGACTGAAGGAAACACCACTTATGGAGGAGCTAGAGAAACAAGAAGTATGCAACCAGAGGATTGTGGGATTGTGGAAGATACCTGGGCACCTACCACTAGAATATGAGCCTGTTATTGATCATGTACATATAGAGTCCTCAATCTCACAGTATTTGGACATGACTTCTGGTGGGAAATTATTTTGATTTGAGGTTTGCTGTAGCCTTGTAGTGAGGAAAATCAGAATTAAAGGTTTTGTTTGTTACCTTGGTTTGAAGTAGAGGGAAATGGGATTAATATGAATATGATGAATATGAAACTTTGGAGATAGTGAAGGGCAGTTTACCAAGACCGTTGAGAGCTCAGAATTAGAATTTAATTGGGATAGGAACCCTGCTAATAGCACCTGATGCCTGAAATCTGAGCACTCTACTTTTAGGTTTTCTAGTTCAAGTTTTTGGAGAATGCCTATTAAAACATTCCTGGTTGGACAGTGTTTGTGTAGAAGCCCATAAGTATTAACTATTTGCTGTGTTTATCATGCTTAACTCTCTGTAAGGAATATGGGAAAATGTTAAATGCCTCATGTTCTCAAGAAGCTTGAATTTTAAAATAAAAAATAAAGAAAAATATAAATATTAAAAATAAAAAGAAGAAGCTTGAGTTTTAGGGGTGATAAGGCAGGCAGTTAAGTGGTTAGGGGTGATCAGGCAGGCGGGCAAGTGGTTAGGGCAGTCAAACAGGCAGGCAGAGTGCTTATGGGCAGTCAGATAGGCAGGCAAGCAGTTAGGAGCCAGCAGTCCCGGATTGCAAGAGGGATGTCCGTCTGCTGGTTTAGGTCTGATCTGCAATGGGATCTGGCCTATACCAGCAGTCGGACATGCCCCAAAAGGTTCCAGATTGCAAAGGGTGCAGGCTGGTCTGAGAGACACCCCCCTCCCCCCTGCGCAATGCATGAATTTCATGCCCTGGGCCACTAATAATTTATAATCAAAGAACATATAAAGAGCTTCCTGGTCAAGAAAAAACAAAAATAGTTCATCCCCACTAAACCAATATTACATGAAATGTTAAAGGGTCTTCTTTAAGAAGAAGAAAAAAGTTAAAAATATGAACAATAAAATGGCAATAAATGCATACCTATCAACAACTGAATCTAAAAAACGAATTAAATGAACAAGCAGAACAGAAACAAACTTATATATACAGAGATCAGTTTGACAGTTGCCAGATGGGAGGGGATTTGGGGGAATGAGTGGAAAAGGTGAAGGGATTAAGAAGTACAAATTTGTTGTTGCAGAATAGCCACGGAGATGTAAAGTACAGAATAGGGAATATAGTCAATAATATTCTAATAACTATGTATGGTGTCAGGTGGGTGCAAGATTTATTGAAAGTTGTATAATGTTAATCATTAGAGTGTCCACCTGAAACTAATAAATAATATTGCTTGTTAACTGTAATTGAAAAATTTAAAAAAATGATTTAAATGAAAAAAAAAAAAAAAAGATAAATCCCCATCACCAAGTCTCATGTGGGACTCTCCCTTGAGCCACATGAATGACAATATGATTTCAATTTTCCACCCAAGAATGCTTGGGGAGGCTATTTGAAATTTACAGTCATACAGCTGGCACACACAGAACCATTGGAGCAATTTGGGGCCTGCTCACGTGTCAGGACCAGGGATGGGACCAGCTGCCATTACCACCTGGCATTAAGCCTGTGCTTTCTAAGGACAGCACCACCAGCTGCCTTCTCGCCCATCAGAGCTGGTCCAGATGCCAGGTCTCCATGTCCTCTTGCTGGCACCTGGCCTGATGAGGCTGCTGGGTTTAGCAGCTTAGCTTCAGGTGGGAGTCATTCTCTACACCAGCTTTGCGGCATCTAACCATATACAAAAGGGCATTCCTGAGGTTGGTCACCAAAGGGTCTTTCCTTAAAAAGTGGGGCATTTTGTTCCATTGTCTTTCGACCAAAATTGAATCCCACTTCTCCCAACCCCTTCTTTTTATATTGTCCACCTCATTTTTTAAAAAGAAGCCTCCCATCCTTCCCCCCTTTTTAGGTAGAATAGGTTTCTTTGATTTAAACTCCTTTGGTCTCAGTTTAATTTTCTTTCCCTAACATGCCATATTGGCCTTTACTAATCAATCAGTTTTGTCATACCAGATCAGACGCCTCCCTGAAATGCAGATAAATTGCCTATTATGGAACCATTGTCTACCAATTCTGAGATGTGCTCAGAGAATTCAACCAGATTTGTCAGGCCTGACCTTCTTTTAATGAACTATGCTATGACGGTCCTTTTCTAAATTAAATGCTGCTGAGTGGCCCCTCCCCACTGGGCTCTTGGCTGTCTTTCTATCTGGTCCCACAACTCCCCAGCCTTGGACAACAACTTTCCATTGCTAAGGAAGCATCTGTATGCAGGGACCTTGACCTGCCTTGACCTCCTCCACTCTGTAGTGGCCCCACTTGTCAGCCAGCACTGTGCCTTAAGGTCAGAGGGGCAAATTCTCATCCACAGCATGGAGCCCAGAGAACAGAGGCCCAGATCAAGGACTCTGCCACTTTATACCTCCCTGTCTGCTTTGCTTTTGACCTAGCACCAGCATTACTATATTATTATAAGGCTTATAACTACAGCATGTTATCGGAAATCCTACTATCTATAGATGTTATGGTCAATAATATAATATTGCAACACATAATAGTTACAAATATTTCAATATTAACAACAATAACAATAGTGTGTGTCACCATGCTGTGCCCTTTTATGCATTGAGCCTTTCACTCCTTCTATCATCTTTGTGAGTCAGGTACATTCGTAACAACAGTAGCAACAGCAGCAAACCATAGTGATCAGGAGGAGAGATATTTGAACTTTTATGTGTTCCAGGCATCTGCTAAATATGAAGATTTTAGTTACCTCTCCCAATAATCCAGGCTTTCAGTCATTTATTTATGCCAATAGCCCACTACTATTTTTTTTATTGTCAATAAGGTTAAAGAAACCGAGGCTCAAAAAGGTTTTTATAACTTTCCTAAGGGCACTCGAGTGGGAACTCACATCTGGCCCTGAGCTCAAACCTAGCTGTGAAGACTGATTTAAAAAAAAAATATATAGGTTAGGAGCTCTTACATTTAAAGTTCCTCAGCAGAAACTCCAGTGAGCATAGGAATAGGACTATGGGGAAATTTGCATATTTGAAATAATTCAATGGCACCTTACCCCAAGGGAAGGTGTCCATGCTGGGTAGAATTCCCAGACTTCCTTCCTTATGCCCATCCCAGCTATAAAGTCTGTACCTGAAGTACCTCTTCCTGAGGGTATCAGACACAATATTATCTTTCCCTTAAACTGACGGTGACACTCTACCTGCCTAGTCCTGGCTCCTTTTCAACATGTCCTCTGACAGGAGAGAACCCTGAAATTATCCCAGGACTTTCAGTAACCAGCAGTAGGGCAGAAGATCAGGGAGGCAACAATGTCTGTTGAGATTGGCTGTGGCTAACTGAACACAGACTTTGGAGACCAGCTGACCTAAATCTGTCACTTGCAAGTTGTGTGTCCTTGGGCAAGTGACTTAGGTTTTCTGAGTTTTAGTTTGTTGGGGATACTAGTACCTTCCATGGAGATGCATATAGAACAGGGATAAGGAAGTCTTTGGTAATTTCCCAGTGATTTCTCATACAGGCAGACCTAGGTTTATTGTGTTTCACAGATGTTGCATTTTTAAAAAGAATAATTTATTGATTTTTTTTTCTAGAGAGAGAGAGAGAGAGAAAGGCAAAGAGAGAGAAGCATTGATGTGAGAAAGGAACATCGATCGGCTGGCTGCCTCCTGCATGCCCCTTACCCGGGATTGAGCCTGCAACCTGGGCATGTGCTATGGCCAGGAATTGAACCAGAAACCTTTCAATGCACAGGATTACACACAACCAACTGAGCCACATGGGCCAGGGCACAGATGTTGCAATTTTTACGAAGTGAAGGCAAGACCATCCCCCAGCCAAAATACTATTATTTGCTTTATTACAGAGGTCTGAAACCAAACCCACAATATCTCCAAGGTATTTCTGTAGATGTTTTTCTATCCATCTTCCCCTCCCTTCTCTCTCTCTCTCTCACACACACACACCCACCCACACACACTCACCATAAGAAGGCATCACCACATCTCACGCATTAGCCTCTCCATCAGAGGCCCATTATCTCTCCTGTTCAGGTGTTTAATGGAAGCTCCTCTCTCCCCTGACTGGGGAGCTTAATGAGTGTAGAATCCTCAGCTCTCAGCCTGCCTCAGTGAGCTGGGCATTCCCTTGCAAGGCAGCCTCATTGCAGTTGTGAACAGGGTAATATTTTCCCCTTTCTTCATATTCTAATGAATAAATGATATTCCCATTGGTTATTTATCTACTCTTAGAATTTGAATGGGATTCTACTGATAATTACAGCATTTCACCATTTGATAGGAAATTGGCACCTGGTGTCTGGAGATAATAGCCCAATTCAGTATCTATGAAATATGGAATTTTCTGCTAATTCCTGCCTTGAAATGTGTAAATCATCAGTGGAGTTGGTTATTAAAATTCAGGAGTTGAAGACCCGGGGCTAGGGGGAGTGGCACTCCTTCTTTAAGATGATAGGAACTATAATGACTGGACTGGTCCCCTTGGCCCAGGAAGGCTCAGAGCTGCTCAGGGGCAAGGAAGCCTCCTGGTAATGTGCTTATCCAGGGGCTTAGCCCACAGACCTGAGGGTGCTTGTCAGAATCTTCAGAAATGGGAGATGGCAGCTAGTCACAGGGTAAAGGCATGGGCTTTGGGGTCAAACAGATCAGGCCAGGATTCTTACTGTGTGTGTCTGGAGGCCACTCTGAGCCTCCATTTCTGTGCAATAAGTAACTGCTTTCTATTTAACCTTTAAATTAACCTAAGATGAAATCTATACATTGCTCATCCAATTCAATTAACGACAATTCACTGCAGATCACTCTGGGCAGACACTGTGCTGGGATCTGGGGTGCTGTGGGGAGCGAAGCCAGGTTTATTCTCTGCTCATGAAGATCATTCGTGGAGGGTGGGGTTTGAAGTCTGCCAGGACATCTTCATCGATGCAGAATGAATGCAGAGGCCCTGAAAGGAAAACGAACAAATCCTACCCTCTCCCTGATTGAGGGGAATGCCTGCGTGCAATTAGCTCCTAATAAGCTGGATTGGGGTGATGGAAATAATCCATGTTGTGATTGTGGTGATGATTTATATGACTGTATATGTTTGTCAAACCATACGCTTATAAAAAGGGTACATTACACTGTACAATGTTCTGGCTTTATAAACCTGACTTTTAAAGCAAACAAACTTAAACTCCCCCCCCCCCCCCAGACATTAAACAGGCAGCGTAACATCCTGTAGTAGTTGCTGGACCTAAAGACTTCACTAACCAGGAACTCAGAGCTTGAAGCAGATGACCTGACTAACACAGCTTTCCTGACCTTGCATGTCAGCATGTGAGGATGTACAAACACTGCCACTCCAAGACGCAAAGTTCAGAAACTGTGCCATGGGAGTGTCGCCCAACCTGGGTCTGTTGGCAGTTGAGAGAAGAAAGGCCACGGGGGAAGCCAATTGTCATAATTATTCATGCCCTCAGCTAATCTAAAAACCCAACCCCAATTCAGGAATGGGGTCTCTTATCCCCAGCCCTAAAATGTCTTTCCAAGCTGCAATGCCATCCCAGGAATAGCTGTGGTGAGGTGGCGGTGGTCCCACCTCGCTCCTTTACCTCACCTTGGCCAGATCAAGGATTGCAGGCTTCCATGCCCAGTAGATTAATGTCAAGTTCATCTCTTAATGTCAAGTTCATCTCTCATGATGTTATGTTACCACACCCACCTGCACAGAGTTTTCTCAAATGCCCTTTCCTCCTCCCTGATTCCTCCTTTCTCCTTCCTGTCCTCCCTCTCAGTCTCTCCTCACCCCTTTCCCCTTTGCTAGTATTCCCTTCCTTCCCAACTGCCTCTGCACTATTCCCTGGCACTGCCTGGGGGAAGCTGCTTGCAGCTGGAAGGAGCTCTGGCTTCCTTGCCCTGTCTAGTTTCACGTCCTCCTCCTTGCATGCCCAGGCACGCTGCCAAGTGACTTCTCAAGTCAAAGGGCATCTACTTGAATCCCCAATGAACCTGATTTCAACTGAGCCCATGCAGTCTTGTCACTGTGAAAGAAGCTGTGATGAGGAAATGAGGTAGCATCAGCTGCCTTGATAACCTTGCCTAAGTCCATTGAGCTCCACATGCATTGAAACTTGCAGGTGGGCAGTGCTGGGATGGCTACATTCTAACTCCCACCTGGACAGTGACCTCATGCAAGGCAAGGACGATGCTCCATTCTCGCAGCCCCAGGACTTAGTATAGGATTTGTTAAGGGACCATCTTTTTTTTTTTTTTTTTTTTTTTTTTTAATTTATTTATTTATTTATTTATTTATTTTTTACATATTTTCTTGATTTTTTTTTTATTGCCCCCCTCCCTCCCTCCCACACATCCCCTCCCTCCCCATAGTTTTATGTCCATTGGTTGTACTTATATGCATTTATACAAGTCCTTCGGTTGATCTATTATCTCCCCCTGATCGTGGATGATAAAGATCTTTATAAACTGATGAACCAAGAGACAGATATAGAGAAAGTAAAGCAACAGGCAGACTGTCAAATTACAGTGGGGAGGGTAGGGATATCAAGGGACCATCTTTTACCAGCATCCGTATCTCACCTTAGGGTCAGGACAGTCCATAGTCTCAAGAAGCTGCCTTCAAACCTTCCCACATTTCATGGTTACCATAGCTTCTCCTGAATCCCAGACAACGTTAGTCCTGAAACTGCAGAGCAGAGCAGGCCGATTCCCTGGCTCCATTCTTCTCTGTCATATCTCAGCTCCTTCTAACAGAGCTCAGAGGTGCCTGGCAGCTCTGGCGTTAGCAAAGCATATCTCTGCTCTTTAAGCAGCTCTCTCTCTCCAAGGCCACCCAAGGGACATCTTTCCCGCCTGCTCTTTTGTGATTTTCTTCTCATTCCAACCTTAATCCTTCTCCTCCTCTAATTCCCAAGCACACCAGTGTCTGCTGCTTGAGCCGAGGCGGACTTAGTTGTGAGATCTATGGGAACAGGCATGGGCATGTTCAGAGAGCATGCTCACAATCATGCCAGCTGTGTGCATCTGGCAGGTGAAGGTGTGGGCGGACAGACAGGTGTGTGCTCTCTGAGGTTGGGATGCTGTGGTGACCTCCCTGTATGCAGAGGCATGGTGACAGCTCAGCCTTCCTGCCTGCGGAGGGAGGGATTTTCACATCCACAGTCTCATTCATTTCTCTTAACTACCGGCTACAGTGATGGTGATGAGCCACAGGCACCTCTTTCATGCAGGGACAGGAATGTAGTGAATTTGGCATCCTACGAGATGCTGGGGTCTATGTTGGGGAGGTTAAGGCTATAGAGCTATGGTACTCTCAGCTCTCTCCTTTGTTTCAGAATCAGACACGTCATTATCTATAGCAACACTCCCTGCAATCTTTTCCACATTCTTGAAAGTGCCCTGAGTGGCAGTAGGGGGAGGTGGGATTCAGCCACCCACGGCCAGATGGGGGCCAGATGGGGCCGCTTCTTGTCCTGGCTTCTGGCTCCTACTCCCTCATTCTCACTGCCTCCCAGAGAGAGGATTCTGGCACCCAGCTTCCAGATTCCTAGATGCTCTGGAGGGAGCAAGGGAGGGCATTTGAACCCTCTGTGAAAAGTTCAGGATGAAGGCTTTAGAGATTTTGGGGGAAATATTTTCTGAATTTATTTTTAAATCCTCTCTCTGTCTCTCTGCATTTTCCTACCAGTGTCTCTCTAGCCGTCTGTCTCTGCCTCTCTCTGCTTCCTCCCCTCTCTCCATCTGCATGTGTCTGTCTCTTCACATCTCTGCTTTTCTCTCCATCTGCTTGTGTGTCTGTGTCTTCCTCTCCCTTCCTCCCCCATCCCTTCACACTCTGTCTCCTCCTCAATTCTCCCCCTATTTCTTCTCTCTTTGATTCTGTCATAGTCTCCCCTCTCTCCACCTTGGGCATCCCAAACAGAGCTGACAGTCATGGGTATCTTGCATTTACCCGGGCTCCAAACTGGGCCTCCTTCTCAGCAAGCAGCATCAACACACGAGATCTGTACCTTTAAAAATGAATGACTCTGGAAAAAATATTTTGGCTTCACATTGCTTAGTCCCACCCATGCTCTACAATTTCCACTCATCCAGCCCCTGGATCGCAGACTCTTCATCTTATTTCTCCGGTGCCAGTAAATCTATGTTTCTCACTGAGTGGAGGGCATTTGAGGCTGTCCTGTTTTTCAAACGTTTCCCTTACATAGAGCTCAAGCTTGAGACCATGGCTAAAGACTCCCGAATAAACTAAAAACCACTGACTTGCACACTTTCAATGGATGACATGAATGGGAAGTGAATTATATCTCAGGAAAACTTTTATAAAAGTGAACCTAAGGAAGGTAGAAAGTGTGTTCCATTGTTCTCAGTTCAGCTTTTCTTCCATTGGATTTAGAGACATTTGAATTTAGAAGGTGGAGGACTCACAGACACAGAACTTACCTATGACTCCATATAAATGCATCACAGGGACATGCAGGCACCGACTTCCACTGAAATCAGCAGGCTCACTTCACCTGAAAACAAGGGAAGATTTGTGAACTCATAGCAGGCTCGGCCCTCAGTGGGGCTTCTCTCTGATGAAGACAGGCTAATTCCCATCTCCCCTGGGGCTTAGCGCAATTATAATACTTCTCCTCCAGAAGGCTTTGCCTGAACCCCAAGTTTAAAGAACTATCTTTTTTTGGCTGGGCTGCCCACATTCCCTGAAAACTTTCTAACCATCATCATGCTGTACTGTCCTTGGTTTAAGTATATGTATGTCTTCTCCATAGGACTGTAAGCTCCTGGAATATGGGAATTAAGTCTGTGTTGCATTAGTGGGCATGAAATAATTGGGCAAAGGGAGATGAAAGAAAGAAGGAGAGGAGTCAAGAATGAGCAAACGAATAAGGGGACTTAGTATCCAATATGGACATTAAGCTGATCCCAGTCAAATAGGCAACATCCAACACATATTTGTTGAGCATGTGTGTATGATGTGTGTGTCCCATACCATCCTGGGCACTGGTGCCGAGTGGTGATACAACAGTCAGGAATCCCTCATGTCATGGAGTTTGCCTTCTAGCCAGGAAAGAAACAGATGATGACGATAAGTCAGTAAACCATGTGGACTTGTAGAAAGTGATATATTGTACATTATGGAGAAACAGAAGAGTGGGGGAGTGCTGGGGAGGCATGTGTGACCACTGGCTAGGCACTGTTCCTTGGTCTATGCTGGCCTGACATCTGTGGGGAAATGGAGGCTCAATAGAGAGGGGAAAACTGGAGCACCTGTCACAGGACTGAGACAGACACACTTTGGTGTTCTCTGTGCACCCAAGACTTTAAGCGGGAATTCCAGGAGCAGAAAGGCAGATGCCTGGGGCTGGGACAGACTGCCTTCTGGCTGTGGGAACAGAGGACCGGAGCTGGGGAACCAGGGCCCAAGTTGGAGCCCATGTTAGCACCCCCATTCCAGTTTTGTAAGCACAAGACTTGACACATTAAAAACATAAAAAGCGTTGAAACAAATGGTGCAAACCACAGCTGGAGACAGAGGAGGCGGGATGAGGCCATGAGGCCGAGCTGATCACAGGCCCCAGGGAGGGGAAAGAGCGCATGGCCAGCCACAGGAAGGGTCATTGCTGCCCAGCTGCTCTCTTTGAACCTGGTATTTTTCCACAGCAAACAAAAGCCCAAAGTTTGTTGGCAGTGAAGCCACATCCCCAGGGTAGAGAGGGCAGAGCAGCTGGCTGAGGGGAGCCAGGCTGGGCAGAAGCAAACACAGGAGGAAGAGGAGGGGAGGCAGAGTTTTAGGGTTTCCTAGTCTGGAGACTGCTGAGGGAGTCAGGGCCAGAGTTAATATTTACCAGGTGCCCTGGCAATCGGGCAATCAGTCATGGGAAGTGAGGGAAGAGCAGGGCAGGTGGTCACTGAACGTGGTGTGGTCCCTGAAGATCCAGAAGTGGGCTCTGCCAGAAATGTGCACAGCATGGCAGTGAGGGCAATTATCATCAGGATGATAACAGCATAAGCCAGAACTTATTAATTTTTAAAAAATGTATTTTTATTTATTTCATAGAGGAAGGGAGAGGGAGAGAGAGATAGAAACATCAAGATGAGAGAGAATTGGCTGCCTCCTGTACACCCCTCACTGGGGGTTGAGCCCATAACCCAGGCATGTGTCCTGACTGAGAATCAAACAGCAACCTCCTGGTTCATAAGTTGATGCTCAACCACTGTGCAATGCCAGCATGGTAGCCAGCACTTACGGAGGGCATGCTTCTCCAACACTGTGCAAAATAAAACATGGATTATCTCACTCATCCTCATAGCAAAACCAGGAATCATTCTGTGAATTATGACTGTTTTGGCAACAAATGACCAAAAACCAAACTTGAAATGATGAGAAGCAGGAGGGGAATGTGTCAACTCATGCATCTGAAAACTCCAGGAGTAGCTGGCTACAGGAAGGCTGGATCCAGGGACTTAAATGTCATAGGGCCCAGACTTTTTCCTAATCTCTTGACTCTGCTTCCCATTTCTTGGTACCCTGCTCAGACAGGTTTTCATGGTGGGAATGTGCAGGGGAAAAGGTTTCTTTTCATTTTCCTGAACTCCCAGTAAGTCTCATGGTTCTCATTGGCTCAGATGAGTCCATGAGCCTATGTTTGGCTTCTCATTGGCTTGGACGGGCATCTCGAGCCCATCCTTGAAAAGATTACTGTGGCTGGAGAGACATCTCGGCTTACACATAGTACTCAGTCAGGGGTGGACACTATATCATAAGGAATTGGACTGGATGCTCAAATGAGCATTAGAGGCAGTGCTAGAGATAGGTAAATGGCAACAGGTGGTAAAAAATAAAAATGCCCATACCTTGGTGCTGTTGTCACCTCCATTTTGTAGATGGGGAAACTGAAGCTTGGAAAGATGCAGGCACTTGTTCAAGCAGGTCAGTGGTGGAACTGAAACAGGAGCAGACATCATCTGTGGCCACTCTCAGCTCTCAGCCCCTCCCTCCCCACATCAGCTCCTCAGTTCCTGCTGCTTGCTCCCATCCCCTCCTCTTTCTGGATGTGTCCTTGGAGCTGCCAAATCCTCCAAGACACCGGGCAAGCATTAGGGCTGACCCGAAGACAGCAGGAGTTGTTGCGAGGCCACAGGCCCATCAATCCTGTCAGTTTTGGAGGACCGTTCCCAAGGCAAAGGGTCACTGATATCATCATCTCCATCTTCTTTAATGCTAATTACTTTTTTTTTTCCCACGCCAACATAAAAATCATCGTAAATGTCCTCATTAAAGCGGCTGTAATTTCTGGTCGCAGAGCCATCAGTTCAGTCTGGGTAAAGACTTTCGGGGGAGAAAAGGTTCTCTGAGCCACGATGGCAATTCCAAGTGATTTAGAATATCAAGTTTGTATGATTTTTAATCACTAAAATAGATGTAAAAACATATTTCATACACAATCTTTTATCTTACACTTATTTTTATATTTCTCTATAACAATTTATTGTGATGCATATATCACCATTACTTCAGACATTTATGGCTCTATTAAAATTCAATGCCACCATAAATTTGGACCAGTTAAAGTGGTGACATTTGTAACAGCTTCCACAAGGACATATTTTATATGTAAAGTGAAACTTTGCAAAGAAACTTTTTGTTAAAGAAAAAACCACACACACACACACACACACCTGTGTAGTGTAGGAAAGGGATGCAGAACTTTCCTGCTATCTGAAACACCTAACGCCTACCCTAATACCTAGGTATTAAGAAGCCAGTCTTTTGCTAAATACTGTGCTATTTCCAGTATTTAGGGATTAACAGGAATCCTATGGTAATGCTATCATTGACTAGAAATCCTTCAGCAGCCTCAGACCTGGGAGAATTTGAGAAGTAAGAGGAAATATAAAATTAGATGACTAAACAAGGCAGTGTCCTCAATGAGAGGTTTTCTGATTCTGGAGCAGAAGAGTTTTGAAGGAGTGACAGGATGAGGGGCTGTGGTTTTCCATTATTTGATCCAAGAAGATGTGAGTTTCTTCCAGGAAACACAAGATCTCTCTCTCTCTCTCTCTCTCTCTCTCTCTCTCTCTCTCTCTCTCTCTCTCTCTCTCTCTCTCTGAAGGTACTAGAGCAACCTTTTATGGGGTCTTTTCATTGATTACTTGAAAAGTGGCAATATATTTCTTCTCCTGAAGGAATCTTTATCCTGGAATGCTCCAAAGGAAAGGAACAAATCCTGATCGCTTCTGCATCCTCAGGCTCTAAGAATATCTGACACACAGTACACATATATCCACTAACACTGGAATTCAACTTATTGGGACTGATGGGCAAGGCATCCACATAGAAAACTTTGGTAGTCAATGCCTGACTGGACATGACTGAAGGCCCAGTTCTATAGAACAGAATAGCATCTTATAGGACTTGAGAGAGAGAAGTGAGGGCTGGTATAAACTTATGTATTCATGGAAGAGGAAGGAGTCAGGTGGATATGACTGACCTTCCACAAGTATGACAAAGGTTAGAGTGGACAGAAAGAACCTGGTGGGCTGAGTTACAGCAACCTCAGGGACTTTCTGTGGAGAAAGGCTATCTGGCTGAAGGATAGGATAAGATGAAGTCCAGTTTATGCAGCATCACCATCTGTATAATAACACTAGAGGCCCAGTGCACAAAATTCGTGCAGGGTGGGGGGGATATCCCTCAGCCCAGCCTGAAACCTCTCCAATCTGGGACCCCTAGAGGGATGTCCAACTGCCCATTTTGGGCCTAAACTGACAGTCAGACATCCCTCTCAAAATCCAAGACTGCTGGTTCCCAACTGCTCGCCTGCCTGTCTTCCTGATTGCCCCTAACTGCTTCTGCCTGCCAGCCTGGTCACCCCTTAACCACTCCCCTGCCAGCCTGTTTGTCCCTAACTGCCCTCCCCTGCATTCCTGGTCCCCCCCAACTGCTCTCCCCTGCAGGTCTGGGTCTCCCCCCCCCCAACTGCTATTCCCTGAAGGCCTAGTCACCCCCAACTTCCCTCCTCTGCCAGCCTAGTCACCCCTAACTGCCCTGCCTTGCAGGCCTGGTCCCTCCTAACTGCCCTCCCCTGCTGGCCATCTTGTAGTGGCCATCTTGTGTCCACATGGGGGCAGCCATCTTTGACCACATGGGGGAAGCCATCCTGTGTGTTGGAGTGATGGTCTATTTTCATACTACTCTTTTATTAGATAGGATAGAGGCCTGGTGCACAGGCGGGGGCCAGCTGGTTTGCCCTCAAGGGTGTCCCGGATCAGGGTGGGTATTCCCTTGGGGTGTGGGGCGGCTTGGGTGAGGGCCTGTGGTGGTTTGCAAGCCAGCCATGCCCCTGGCCACCTAGATGGAGGCCCTGGTATCTTGGATTTATTTATCTTCTATAATTGAAACTTTGTAGCCTTGAGTGGAGGCCTAGGCCTGCCCGGGTGTGTGGAAAGCTTGTCTTCCTCCATTGCGGGAGAGGAAAAACCAAGCCTCCTCCTCTCTCTGTGGCCACAGCCATCTTAATTGGTGGTTTAACTTGCATACTTGCTCCTTGGTTGGTGTGGCTTGTGAGTGCAGCGGAGTGATGGTTAATTTGCATATTACTCTTTTAGTAGATAGGATGGACAACAAGCTCTCATTGAGCAGGTGTTGTGTTGGGGAGGTTGCATGCTATGCATAACAATGCAGATAGCAAAGAATTATTTCTACCTACTGTTAGCCTGGCGAGCTTCCAAGTACTTTTCTCAGATGAACTCACTTTAATTCTCACAACCACATTAAGTGTGGATATTCTGCTGTATTCTGCTGGAGAGAATGGAGAAAAGGAGTAGGTATGCAGGTTAGATATAGTCTCTATTTCTCCAAGAGTGTTTCTGCTCAACAGAAGCTACAATACTCATGTCCCAGGGATAAAGTTAATTGAGGTATTGAGTAGACACATTTTGTTATTCTTTCTGACTGATGCCACTGGTTGTGTGTTGTAATCAAATGTCATCAGAGGCAATGCCAGCAAGATCAGACAAAGCAGAATCCAGCTAAACCAGATAGCTCCCCTAAAAGTATGCCCTATGGAGAGAGGAGTTCTTTCCATTCTCACAAGGGGATCAGGAGATCTGATAACTGTGCTGTCCAATACAGGAGCCTTAGCCACATGTTTACTCAACACTTGAAGCATGATGTTGCTACATATTAAAATGATAACATATTAAGTTAAACCAAGCATCTACAAAGAATTCTATCTCTTGATTCTTGCTTGTTTTAATTGGGACATTTAGAGGCACATGTGGGATTGCATCATATTTCAAGCAGACAGTGCTGACTTTGAGTATTTGCCTTCTGTCAGTAGAAAGGACCTATCTTATGAAATAGAGAAAGACATCTGGAGGGTTCCTTCTTCATCATGCCACCAACTTCTGGGCAAGGCTGCTTTTATATAAAACTTTGAATCACATCTAACTGGTGTGAATCACATGTCCCCAGAACAATCACCAATCTCTTTGCCTTTGCTTGTGCCATGTTCTATCTCAAGTACTTTTCTGTCATCTCTCACCATGCTCACTTGGCACACTCTTGTCCATTCTTTAAACCCCATCTCAAAAGCCCCCTCCTATTTGTAGTTGCTCTGTGATTAATTGCTCTGATCTTTGGGCTCCAACAGCACCTTGAAATTCACTTTCTCTACTACTGCTCTGATTATCTTGTGTGTTTAATCTATTCATGAACCTATCTCCATAGAAGCTCATGGAATCTCTCGACGTCAGTAATTTTAAGGTCATTGAAGGCTACTGGACATGGCTCATATCTGATTACAGGAGCCACTGTGTGTCTGTCTTCCAAACTCCACATTCAGTAGCTTCATGTTGATAACTTGAAATTGGCCATCGTGGAGTATTTACACCACAGAAATTGGCACACAATGTAAATCAAGATTTTTAATGGAGTGAGAGGAGGGGAGAGCCAGTTCTTAAACATTTATCAGCTCACACTGTTCTGAAGTTAAATAAAATAAAAGGCTTTTGTCATCTGAATCAGCTTCAGAAATCGATGGTCATTTTTTTTGGGTGGATTAGATGAAGAAATGTCACTTTATCTCAGATTCAGACAGTTTAAGGAGCTCTCTCTCTCTACAGTCTATAATCTCTAAGCTCTGGTAAAAAGATGATGGATTAGACTGAGCTATTATAAAAACTTCCTTCCCAGCTCTAAAATTCACTGATTCTGGGCATTATGCATATCACTTGCCAGTAATTAACATTAATAATGCCCTACATTTGTGCAGCCCTTATCTTTCTTTTTCCCCAAAGAGCTTTCATATCCATTATGCCATTTGACACCCCTGTGAAACCAGATGACTTCTCCACTGAATAGAGCATTTAGTAAGTCCAGTGTAGAATTTTGCTTCAAATAAAGCAGCTTTTCCTGTAGTTGTCCTTGGTCTGAGAGGGAATAGGGCCGCAGGATGAAGATAGATCAAATTTTTCAAAGTCCAGGCAGGAAAAACTCCGAGGTCAGAGGGGGCAAGATACTAACCTAAAGCCCCACAGGTACAGACTAGCAGAGACTTGCTAGTTCCAGGACAGCAGTGAAGACAAGGGACGAGTGGGGTTGGTAGTGGCAAGAAGAACTAAAAAATAGCATCTCCATATAATAATATCAACTATTCTAACAGAAGAAAAAAATACACTGACTCATAATCAGAGGGTTTATGTTTGATCTCAATCCTCTGAATGTTAAAACCACTCGAAGGGCTTCCTGCCATTTCACCACTCATTGAACTGTTGGGCCCTTAGAATCACAGCACTGGGCTTTGTGGCAGGTAGTTTGCTTCATGGATCACAAAATCTCTCATTTCCCCTCAGAGAGTTATTCCCCATATTGGAGATGAATAGGCATTTTACAAAGGCTTCAGAAATGGTTGGTAATTCAGCTCTTTGAATTACCTGTGATGTGAGGACCTTCTTATGAGGCTAAGAAGGAGCAATTTAGACAAACTGAATCTAGAACTTCTCTCACTCCTCTACTTTGGATGCATCCAACTTTGAAATGTATATTGTGTTTCAAAGTAGACATAGAAGTATGCTGAGAAGAAAAGAAAACTTGCATAGATCATTGACCAGAAAGAGAGACAGAGTGTGTGTGTGTGTGTGTGTGTGTGTGTGTGTGTGTGTGTATAAAAGAGAGAGAGAGAGAGAGAGAGAGAGAGAGAGAGAGAGAGAGAGAGAGAGAGAGAAAGAGAGAGTTAAGCTCTAATCATGGCCTTCCTTTGATATACCTGAGTTCCCATAATCCTATCTAATAAAAGGGTAATATGCAAATTAACCATCATTCCATCACAAAGATGGTGGCATCCATAGCCACAAGATGGTGGTGTCCAGTCCCCTCAGCCCCACAGGAATCCCCCAGTCCTCAGGGGGCGGCCGCTGAGAGCAGGCAGCATGAATGGCCTGGCAGAATGCTTGCTTCATTACCTCGGTGACAAGGCAAGTGTTCCGCCCCTGCCACAGAGGGCCTCTGGGCCGCAGAGAGTCTCTGGGCAGTGGGCAAGGAGTGGCAGGCCCTGCAGGGAGCAGAGAACCACAAGGAGTGGGCCTTAGCCATCAGGGCTCCCAGATTGGAAAGGGCTCCCCTGAGGGCTCTCAGATTGGAAAGGTGCAGGTCAGGCTAAGGGACACCCCAACCCCCTTCTGTGCACAAATTTCATGCCCTGGGCCTCTAGTGTGCTAATAATAATTCTAGAAATATTTTTGTGCCATTATATAGAATGTTAAAGAGAAACAAAATTTAGATGATGTAAGTTGTCTATAAATTCTATACTTTGCACACTGCTTATTCTCAATAATTTTTAATATGATTGAGCAGAATTTTGACTGCATTTTTTACCTGAGAGTTATGATTCTGTTTCCATATGGCAGAGCAAATCCCTCCAATATGTACAGTGGTGTTGCTTCTCTCTCTGAGACCTATCTACAGAACTTGTCCTTCAATAGTGTGCTAGAACCTGCTCCCACTAGCTGCCAAGAGCTTATTGTTAAAGTTTAAGGAAATCTGCCAGGTGATTGATGTCATATTGGCAGCTCAGCTGAAATTGGCCTTAGTGGGAGTATCTACACCATGGAAACTATAAAATGCTTCCCCCAGAGAGCTGGTTGTTGAGCACTTACTGGCACACCACTGCTATTCTCTACATAAGATACTGCTGCATTATGTCATTTGATCTCATTTAATGTTAATATTCATGGACAAATGGACAACTGTGTTGAGGTCATAGTCTTAATAGGAAAACCAAAGGACTGAACCATGAAAGAAAGCAGGAGCAATACAGGATTTTCTACTCATTACCCATTAACCTCTAGGCATTTGGTAACTATCTTACAGTAGCATATAGGCTTTCTTTTTGTTCCATTTCCTCAGTGGTTCTCAAGCTTTATAAATATGAGTTGACACACAAGCATTGACAATGCAAAGCCATTTTATGGGAGCTTTAGTGGGATTGAAGGTACTTTGGCCATATAAGTATTTTGCTGGAGCTGGGATAATATGTCAGTGAAAAGCCAGGCACCTAGCTTTGAACTTGAGCTCTGACACACAAACTACTTACCCTCTCTAAGCTTCAATTTCTTCATCAATAAGATGAAGGATAATATTAGTCCCTTACCACTTAAGTTCTTATTAAATGGTGTTAATATATGTAACATGCTTAGTATCAATTCTTAGTGCTAGATGCATGTTTGCTCTCATTATAATACAGCAGGGGTGTTTAATGGACTGGCAGCTGAGTGAAGGTTAAATTGGATGGGGCCAAGACAGGGGGAGTCTCAGTTAGGAGCCTATTGCTTTAGTCCAGTCTGACTCTTTAATTCATTGTTGATGTCATGTGGCTATTGGGCATTACATAGACTAAGCCAGTGGCTTTTCCTGAAATTTAACCTAGAACCCAAAGGGCCATGGTGGACCACAAAAGAAGGCTGCTTTCCTCAGTTAAATATTTTGACAACTTCCATCCAATTCACTTCAGAGCCAGAGGGCATGATGAAGAGGGAAGAGTTGTAGGAAATGAAGTTAGAGAACAGGCAGGCCTGGGACTATGAAAGCCTCAGAGGTTGTGGTGAACATTTAGATTTTATATAAAGTGTAATAGAAAGCTATGGAAATATAGGTGGAGGATTCTACTCTGCTAGGCTTTAGGAGAGATACAAAGATGTAGGTGATCACTGGGACTCCCAGACAAAAAGGGTCCTCTTTATCAGCTATTATTTAACTCTGAGAGCCCAGTTCTCACATCTTCCAGATGAGAAAAAAAAATCCCCTCAAAAATACCCCTGCACCTCCTCCATGATAGTCCAAGGGGTTATGGTATATGATAATTATAGGGAAAGGGCAAGCAGACTGGGCCTCCCCTAGGAAAAGTTGGAAATCCTACAGAGATGGCAGGAGACAAGATGAACATGACCTTACGGTCTCTTTCCATTGCAGTTACTCCTGGTAGCCTCACTGGGGACCATCTTTGCTGTGAAGTGTGTCATATCTCCCAAATTCCCTGGCTGGTCTCATACTTCCTTCCTCATCCAGGCCCTGTCTCATGTTCTGGGGACAATAATAAAGATAAATTTGAGAAGTAATGGATAAAGACCCAGTCCTTGTAGAGCAATAACATTTATCATGGCTTAACTAATCTGGCACCATTTCTGCCTGCTGCCTGCCTTCCCAACCATCGAATGACTAATTGATAACTAATTTCCTCAATTTGTACTTCATTACTTATTGCAGTAGAAAAGCTTGCACCTAACTCTATGAATCAAATAGACTTCATGAAATCAACGGAGTTGTTACTTGCCAGAGTTCTTTGGCCAGCTTCACAGGAAAAGTGGCCTCTTCTCAATAATATATCTAACAGGTACTGAGTTTTCACTGTATGCCAGGACCTGGGGTATGCAAATTACATTTGTGAAAAAGAGGACTGTGCTAGATTGTAAAATAGATAAAACCCTAACTGTTTTATTAGTTTAGCATATTTCTGTATCACTGACCATTTAAATCAGGTTTTCCTCGTTGGGAAGGAATGGGGGACCTTTGTTTCACTCAGGCTGATTGAGACCCAGTGGATTGATGCTCTTCCATCATCATGGAATAGCATCCAAGTTTGCCCTTGGTGTTGACATTCAGCCAGCAGAGGGGAACAGAGCATGGAGGAGCAAAGGTGGAAGCTTGTAATGGTTTAGCCTAGAACACATCATTTCAACTCATATTGTATTGGTCATCACTCAGTCACAGGAAGACTGGGAAATGTAATCTACATGTGACTCAGGAGGAAATGGGTTTTGTTGGACAGATTGCCACACATGTGCTTTAATTTAATCCTCACAATGATGCTGAGGTTGGCCATCATCCCCACTTTACAGATGAGAAAACTGAGACTTGGAGAGGGTAAGTAACTTGCTTAAAGTGAAAAGCTAGTAAGTGGAGGAGCAGAACCTTCAACTCAAGTCATCTGATTTCCAAGTCCATGCTTCCAAATACTGTGCTAGATGACTCCCTTCAAGTCTTAAGCCCTGGGAAGCTCTGAAGATGAACCCTTTTCCCTTGCTGTGCTCTGATCTGCACCACTCTAGCCGAACCTGAACCTCCATGAAGTCCTCTGCTTTAGGGGTACACTGTTCCTCCTCCCTACAGCCCTGAGTCTCCTGGTGAGAGCAGAACCAGGGTATCTTGTGAACTTCCAGAAACCCAGGATTGGATGCCTGAGGGTGCCCAGGTTCAGTAATACTGAATTCTGAGGCTGGCCACCCACATGCATTTCTCTGTGGGCAGCACAGAGCAAGTGTTAAACTGAGCCAGGAAAAACTCCACTAATTAAAGCTTTTCTGAACTCTGCTGTCTATGTGCTTTTTAACAAGTGATGCTATTAATCCCACATGTTCTCAAATTTTCATTTATTTGTTGTAGGGGGGGTGTTGAAGGCGAGATTGTGATTGTGGTATTTATCCTTGGAATAATGTTGCCATAGTTACCTCTCAACTTTATTATAACAGTGGTGCAATAATTGAAGCAAGGAGACCTGGAGATGCTCTCGTAACAGTGAGCTTGGCCCCCAGGATGGGCATGAAAAGCATCCCTCAGATGGGGGTAGAAAGAAGGGAGCTTGGCCTCAGCAATTAACCCCAAAAAGCAGCTCAGTGGTCTTATGTACTTGATGAGAGTGTTGCTTGGTGATGTCCAGAGTGAGCCATTTCTCTGAAGTTGCTTTGCTTCTACATTGTTTTATATGGACGCTCTTAGAATGCAAGAATGTAGCGTCTCCATGGAAACTGGAAATGCACAAAATTAAGACCCAGAATAGGAAAGCTTCTATAAGCACAGTGCTGCTGATCACTAATAAAGAAGCGATGTGTTGGGAGCATTTGAGATCCTGCTCCCTGGCATATGTCATTAGTTTGGCTCACATAAAATGCTCAGAAAATTTCAGAAAAAGATGTGTTGCAGGGAAAAGGTGTTGGATGTCAGAAAAGATAGGGAATGATAAACTGGACATCTTAATCTAACCGATAACTTTTGGGATATGGTGGAGAAAGATTATGAATGCACATCCTGGATTGTGTGATCTGTCAGACAGAAGGAGGCTCGGCAATACCCCACTGAGGTAAAGGGACTGCTGCCCACATGGTAATGCAACCTTAACTTCACCTTCCTGGGGAGTTCATTGGGAATCAGGTTTTAGTGGGACGTGGAAGAGGCAGCATGATGAAATGGAAAGCACCGGGTCAAGTCATCAGCTTCTGAGAAATGAGGGAGCTAATGCGTGTATACTTTTCTGAGGTGTTGTAAGGATTGTATGTACATGTACATACATACATATATATATATACATACATATATATATATATATATATATATATATATATATATATATATATATATATTTCCTTTCTTCACTCTGCTTCAGATAGTCATTTTGGCAGTATCAGTGGGAGCCCTTTAGTCTGCCTCCCTTTGCATGAGACAAGGTTAAGTTTACATTGTCTGACTCTGCCAAGGGGCATAAGCTCTGTGTGAGGCTTACAGCATTCTTGATGGAAACTCAAGGCATCTCCTAGTACAACTGCTTTCTGTCCATGGCGGGAATGGTGAAGTCCCTAGTCCCATTCATCTCTGCTCCAATGCTGCCACTTCTTCTGTGGCTCCCTCTCCATGTCTCACACGGTCCTGTGTAGTTGCTTCCCCCCACCCACATCTTACACATTTCCTGAAATGCCATACAATTCTGTTGGGATATTTACATACATGAAACTCCTGGCTCCCCTTCTGCAGCCACTTGTCAGCAATTTTTGTAGCTCTTTCCATCTTTGTTTTCTTAAGTTTTGTATTAAAGTTTTAATACCACTTTATTGTGGCCTGGTCCTATATAATAAAGAGATAATGTGCAAATTAACTCTCACACCTTCACAAGATGGCTGCCTACGACCAGGCCACCAGGGGTGTTAGTGAGGGACCACCAAATGACTGAATAGCAGGCTGCATGGGGTGACCAGGACAGTATGGGGGGGCAGTTGGGGGGTAGTTAGGGGCAACTAGGCAGGCAGAGGGGGCAGTTGGGGGTGACCAGACTGACGGCGGGGCAGGGGGGATAGTAAGAAGCAATGAGACTGGTGGTTGGGGGCAGTTAGGGGTGACCAGGCCAGTGAGGGGAGTGCAGTTGGGGACAACCAGGCTGGCAACAGGGTAATTGGGGGTGATTAGGCTGGCAGGGGAGGCAGTGAGAGGGGACTTGGCCATTGGGGGGGGGCGCAGTTGGAGGCAACCAGGCTGGCAGAGGGGGGCAATTTGGGATGACAGACCAGCAGGGGGGGCAGTAAGGGGTAACAAGTCTGGTGGGGTGGGTGAACAGTTAGGAGTGACCAGGCCAATAGGGAGGGAGCAGTTGGGGATGACCTGTCTGACAACAGGGAGCAGTTAGGGGAAATCAGGCCAGCATGCAGAGACAGTGCGGGGTGATCAGGTCAGGAGGAAGGTGGGTTATTAGGAGTCAGTGGTTCAGGATTGTGAGAGGGATGTCCACTGCTCGTTTAGGCCCGATCACCTGGATTGGGCCTATACAGGCAGTCGGATATCCTCTGAAGGGTCCTGGATTGGAGAAGGTGAAGGCTGGGCTGAGGAGATCTCCACCCATGCACGAATTTCATGCACTGGGCCTCTAGTTGACATAGAAAGGGCTGTACATATTCAATGTGTACAACTCGGATGAGCTGGGGGGTATTTATACACGCGTGAAAGTCTCACTACAGTCTGTGCCATAAATGTATTCTTTGCCTCCAAAAGTTCCCTCCTTCCTCTTTTAATAAGAATAACAACAATAATTATCTTTATGATGATAAGAATACAACATAAGTTTTATTATTAGCAAAATTTTCAGCATGCTTTAATACAGTATTGTTAACTATAGGTTCTATGCTGTATATAGGACTTACTCATCTGGTTTAACTGGGACTGTGCATTCTTTAATTAATATCTCTCCATTTCCCTCCCCTAGCCCATAGGAACCTATACTCTCTGTGTCTATGAATCTCAATATTTTAGATTCTTCATATAAGAAGAATTATGCAGTATTTGTCGTGGTTTATTTCACTTATCATAATGTGCTCCAGGTTTATCCATATTGTCACTCAACAGGATTTTTTCTAAGGCTGAACATTCACTCATTTGCCCTTAGACATTCAGGTAGTTTCCATATCTTGGCTATTGTGAATACTACTGCAATGAACACAGAGTGCAGGTATCTCTTTAAGATCCTCATTTCATTTCCTTATGATAAATGCCTAGAAGTAGGATGGCTGGATCATATGGCAGTTCTATTTTTCATTTCTTGCATGACCTGCCCATTGTTCTCCATGGTGGCTGCACAAATTCACATTCCCACCAGCAGTGCAAAGGGTTCTCTTTTCTCCACATCCTCACCAACAAATATTACCTTTATTTTTTTAAATAACCATTCTATCATGTGTGAGGAGGTATCTCATGGCTGTTCTTAATGACAAAGACCTGAAGGAGGCTCCCTTTATTTCCAATACCAATCATCTGGATGACTTGGCCCCTATGTGGGTAGAACCATAGCTCTCAAACTAGTCTCCACCCTGGCCTAGGGCTCTTCACTGTTTCCCAGAGACATCTACTTTTTAAAAAGAGAGCAGTTGCCGCTTTTGGTGATGGATTTGTTCTCCTGATCTGCCCAATCTCATCAATTAAAAGGGAGCCATAGTCCTCTTTGGCATTTGGCACATGAAATAGTTCTCTCAGGCAGCGTAGGAAAGGGAATCTTAGCTGATGCTTGGGCATCTATGTCCAACAGTCTTAATGATGCACTTCAATTGCACTGGAGTTTAGTGTCTATAATCTTATAAATTGCTACAAGTACCCCATTGGGTTAAAAAAAAGATTTGAATATTAATATGCCAAGGCATGTGATTGACTGATGTGGAGTAAATGGCAGGTTTTTTTTTAAAAATCTAACAAACTAGAGGCCCGGTGCATGAAATCCTGCACAAGTGAGGTTCCTTGGCCTGGCCAGGGATTGGGGCTGATCTAGACCAGCGTTTTTCAACCGCTGTTCCGCGGCACACTAGTGTGCCGCGAGATGTTGCCTGGTGTGCCGTAGGTGCAGACAAGACAAGAATTTTATAATTTTTCACTATTTTGTTTACTTAATATTTTATAATAAAGTAATTATAAAATACTTTCTTTGTGTTTATTTGATTCCTATTCAAGAGAATTACTTTATATATAGTCAATATAGGCACAGAGTTAAATTTTTTAACATTTTCTAATGGTGGTGTGCCTCGTGATTTTTTTCATGAAACAAGTGTGCCTTTGCCAAAAAGGTTGAAAAACACTGATCTAGACCATATCATCCAGTCTAGATTAGGGCTAATCAGGCTGGACAGTTAGGGGGAGGGACCACAGGAGGTTGGCCAGCTACAAGAGGTTGGCTATAGGAGTGTACTGACCACCAGGGGACAGCTCCTGCATTGAGCATCTGCCCCCTGGTAGTCATTGTGCATCATAGCGACCGATTATTCAGTTGACCGGTTATAATGGCTGGTTAGGCTATTAGCTACAGATATAGATATAGATATAGATATAGATATAGATATAGATATAGATATAGATATAGATATAGATATAGATATAGATATAGATATAGATTAGATATAGATATTAATTGATTAGCCATTGCATGTCACATAATGTACTGGGCATTGGTAGAGGGGCCAAGTCATCCAGGTTTTCCCTGTTCTCCCATTTTCATCACTGAGATACCCATGTCCTGGGAAACCCCATTGTCCCAGGCAAACCAGACAGTTGGTTGCCATAGGTACTAGGGATAAATTGGGGAACAAGATGAAAAGCCATTCTCAAGGATCTGATAGTCTAATAAACCAGAACATAAAAACACTCCGGCAATTGCACTACTAGGTACACACACCCTAGGAACTGGAAACAGATACCCTAATAATACATGTCCTCCTGCATTTGTAGCAACACAATTTATAATAACCAAATAATGAAAACAACACAATCTTCAGCAGCAGATGACTGGATATTCAAGTTGTGTTCTATTCATAGAACAGAATATTATTCAGCCACAAGGAGGTAAGAAGTACTGCTACATGCTACACCATAGATGAACTTGGAAAACATATGCTAAGTGGCAGAAGCCAGCTGGAAAAGCCCACATATTGAGCTTTTATATTATACATTCATATGAAATATTCAGAATAGATATATCACTAGAAACAGAAACTGGATTAGAGGTTGTTGGGGGCTTGGAGGAGAGACGTATGGGGAGTAATGCTAATGGGTACAGGGCTTCCTTTGGGGGTGATGGAATGTTTTGGAATTGGGTAGAGTTTGTACTCACATCGTTGTGAATGTATTAAGTGCCATTGAATTGTTCACTTTCAAGTGGTTCATTTTGTGTTGTGGGAATTTACTTTCGTGAAAAGCAAACAGACCAGCCATGCAGTGTGGTCATTGATGGCTGCCAGTGGAGGGTGCTGGGACAAAAGGAAACCGTGGGGGGAGGGGGGGTGTAGAGAGTGAACCTGCAGGAGTGGGAACAGAAAAGATAAGGAACAGTGTTCCAATCACAAGGGAAAGGCTATGTAGAAGGGGCTCTGAGGGGACACTTGGCCCCGCTGTTTATTGTGTGATACAGTGACAAACACTGGAGCATATTAAGGCTACTTTTAAGCAGTGTCTAAGAATCTGAAAGCTGTGATTGTGGGAAGAATATGCCCCAACTTCTAAATGCACCCTTAGCCACTCAGTTGCCATGAGAAAGATCTGTCTGTGCCACTTGGTCATTATTCTTTGCAAGTATTTCCTAAGGAACATATTCCTAGAGGCTTTGTCGCTAAAATTATTATTATTATTTTTTTAAATCTGAGATGGCGGGCTCTCTGAGGAGGCCATTAATTGTCACAAAGTGACTTAGTGCTGGGCAGATCCCATAGTAAGGACCAAAGCACCTTAGTTCTGGCCCTTACATAACTTCCTCTGAGCGACCCAGAATCCAAGGAGATTTGAACACCCCCACGGAGGCAGTGATGGGTTCGAGCTTGAACACAGAATTCAAATTCTGCTTCTGCTCTTTGCCCCACATCCTCTCCTCAGGCAGATGAACACTCTAAGTTGTCCATCAGCACCCATAAAATAGGGGAAATAAGACACCTGGGATGACAATTGTTTCTCTGTGAAGCCAATAGTACAGACTGGCTGGCAAATGACAATCACTCAATAATTATTAATTTCTCCATCCTCTCCTCCTCATCCTAGATTTAATTAAGGTGTACTATTGAAGCTACAAATAAGCAAGTCATATGAAGGGAAATCCCAATGGCTCATACACACAGAAAGTATGCAGGCAGGGTAGTAACAAAATATTGAAAAGTGAAAAAAAAAAAACAAGACATTATTTTTCTGTTTTAAAATAGCTCCCCTCCCCATAATAAAAGAAAAGAAATGAAAGAAAAGATGCTGGCAAAGAGTTTGGGAGCCTCACTCTCATACCAGTCTGGTAGGAGTACAGCTGGGAACAATGTTGGGGGTAGGGGGTGGGCAATAAGGCTACTAGCTTGTTTCAAAGCCTCAAATGCACACCTGTGTTTTGATCTGGCAATTGAACTTCAAGAAATTTATCCTCAGGAAATAATTAAGGATGTGCCTACAAACTTAGTTGTAGAAGGCACTCCATAGATGGTTGTTAAATGAAGGAATGAGTGATGCTCATTGTGGCATTGTTTGTAATAATGAAAATTCCAACAATAGGGAATGTCCAATAAATTAAGGTCTTGCCATAAAATGGAATCCATTGCAGCCATTAAAACTGATTTGGTAGTCCTGGCCAGGTAGCTGAGTTGGTTAGAGCGTTGTCCTGATATCCCAAGGCTGTGGATCAACAAATGGATGTTTCTCTCCCTCCCTTCCTCTCTTCTCTAAAAAAAATCAATAAAAAATTATATAAAACTCAATTTGTAAACATATTTGCACAGCTCTCCATTTACATAAGCCTAAAAAGATATTCCCGATTCCTCGAGTGAAAAAAAAAAAACAACTGGTAAATGACATACCATGTGGCTATAGCTTGTTTAAAAATACATATCCATAAATAAGATGGGAAAGAAAAATTCTCGAAGGATAGACAGCAAAACACGAAACACAGTTCTTGCTGAGTGGTGTGCCCCTGTGAGTGATTTGTATTCCCTTCTCTTTGCTATATATTCTGAGCATGGGCTATTTATACATATTTTCTGAAACAATGTTAAAATAGAGGGACTCGTGAGGCAGGGTGGGTGGTTGGAAGCCCGGATAGGAATGTAGAACCCAAATGCGGAGTCAGGAGAATGTGGGCATCTGGCTGGGTCAAAAGGGCAAAGTGGTTTGGGCAGCTGGTCCTCCCCTCCTTTTGTCATTTTAAGCTTTTTTGACTACAGATAAACACTCTGAGGCCTCGGGAGGGAGGCTCCATTTGGCTGCTCCTCCGCAGGATGTGTCATGCCTGAAAAACACATGCCCTCTCCTTTGTTTCCCCTGCTCATTGGCTTACTTGGGGCGAGTCCCTCCCCACTGTTGAGAGCAGGTGTGCACCCATAAATCAGAGCATGCCTGTTCCGGGGCCCAGGTCCTGGAGGGAGAAAGAGCCAGGCCTGGCCTTCACCAAAGCCCCCAGCCCAAGGAGGCCCTGGGGGTGCAGGGGATGTCTTCACCTCTTTTGCTCCCCAGATTTTTGCTTAGTAAATTGCTGCAATGGAACATAATTGCTTTTCATTTTATTTTTAAAAATTGCTGTCAAGGCAGTCTGCTTGCCTCCTGAAGTCAGCACAAATCTGAGAAAGTTACTCCAAAGGAGTAGTTTTAAAACTTGGGATTGAAAAGTGATTTACCCCCCACAATCAGCAGGTCGAGGTTCAACAGACCACAGTGCTGTGGCTACACCCAGACCCAGAGATTCAGAGCCCTTCTTCCTTCCTTTCACTCAGGTGTCTGCTCAGAGCAGACTCCCTAGAGCACTCCCCTGACCTCCTGTCTAAAATAGCGCCCCCTGCTGTGGGCTTTCTTGAATTTTTTTTTTTTTTTTCTTTTTAGGCTCTTATCCCTGACATTTGATTATTTCTGTATTCACTTGCTTGCTATCTATCTCCCCAGCAGAATGCATGCACCTCAGGGGAGGAGGGGGGTCCTGTTTGCTGCAGTGTTCTCTGTGCTTAGAACCAGGCAGGTGTCCAGTAGATGCCCAATAAATATTTGACTGAAGGAATATATGCACAGAATGTGAAAGTCTTTCTGGAAGATGTGGAGGGGCAGTAGGATGTGGGGCAGGGTGGTTGTGTTTGGGTCTCCACACCCATGTCATCAGACTGCAGGTCACAGGGGGCCTGCCTGCCACCAAGATCCCACGGCTCCCAGAACACCACCACACCAATCAAAGAGGTCAGCCTCCATGTCAGGAGGTTCCATTGGCCTGATCCCCGCTTAGTGGAAGGCCAGAGCTCTAAGCTCTTGGACACTCTGTTACTCCTGTGCTGCCAAGCTGGCTCCCACCATCCTATTGGGCTGAGCTCTCTGGTGCTGCAAAGCAACCTGAACACCCTAAAAACAAAGATAGTAACTGCAGTGACAATGGGACTGGGGGCCTTGAGGATGGCAGGCACCTGCCGAGGAGCAGGCATGTCTGCTCCCTAGGAGACCTACACCTTCCCTTGTTCTTCCCATTGGTGCTTGGAGTTCTGGAAATGGGTGGCCCTACTTGCAGCCAAGCGAGAGCTGCCTGTGCAGAGGATGCAGAGCCAGGCAGTGGGCTGGGTTGCTTTGCTGGCTGATTCTGAAAACACAAGGTATTGCTCTTTCCCTAGTGCCAAGTCCAACCCTGCCATCTTGGGTTCCATTGGAAAGTTCCATGTTGCTCAGTGTTTTTGCAAAGTATTTACCTCAGCCACCTGCTAGAAAGCCATTCCTTTGTATGTATTTATTAGGCACCTGCAGTATGCTAGGCAAGGGTATGCAGCCACGAATAGACAAAGTCCTGCCCTCTCTCTTGATGCAACTGTGGATGAGTTTGGGAGAGAAGAGTAAAAGTCGGTTTCTTGCCCAATTAATTATTATATAAGGATAGGGGTTTTTAATGTTTTTCCCCCAGACCTTGTTATTGAAATTTGACCCCTACTCTCCTTCCCTGGAGAACATCTGGTGGATTGGTTGAAACTGGCTCTTGATACAACCACATTCTGTTGCTGGTTTGGGGGTTGTTCTGATGCTAGGTGCCTCATCCCTACCCCATTTTGATCTGCACTCCAGTGGCCAGAGGCAAGGATGTTCTTGGGGGGTGGACATGTGACTTCTCTGAGCCACCTTCTTTGGTTGTGCTGTGGAGTCTCTCAGCTCCCACCTACGGCCTCTCCTATAATTAGAAGAGACGCCTGCAAGCACTTAAGGACAAGTTTGGAAAGATTCCTATAATATTTGCTGGTACTTCCTGATTCCCAGAATACTTATCAAGAACCCAGTGACTCTTGCCTTGACACCTGTGGGTGAATGGACTCTGGCAGGTGACTTTACCCTTTCTCATCTGTCAAATGAGCAGCTTGATGTTTCTTTCGTAGGCTCTTGTGGGAACTGAATGAGATACCATATGCAGAGTGCCCACTTCTGTGACCGGCATCTAATCAGCGCGCTATAAATTTTAATAGCAGCATGATCGCGGTTATGATGATAGGGAGGCTGGGCAGCTTGTAGTCACATACTTGAGGAGCAGGCATTGGAGCTCAGAGGGGTTTTTATTTGGCCAAGTTCCAAGTGTACAGGTGTGACAGTACTAAATCCAGGTCACTTTACCCATATTGTGTGCTCTGTGTACTTCCTTTGGGCTTCCAGCCAGGTCCCAGGCTGTGGGGCATCAGCATGCCAAGGAGAAGCTCTCCCCTTGACCTCTCCGTAGACTGCCCTGTCCCTTCCATCTTTGGGAAATCACAGATGTTCAGGCTATGCCCTCCTGCTACCTCAAAGGCCCTCCACTCCCTGTCTCTTTCCACCAAGTCCCAACTCACTTCTCTTCATCTCTCACTAGGGAGCCACTCTCTCCAAACTCATGTAGTCTTTAAATATCTGCTTGCTAGGTCAGTCTATGCCACATCTTACAGATAATGAGTCTTCTGCATTTGGTGGCCATCATCTGATTGCAGGGTTTTGTTTGCTTGCTTCTGGTGGTTGTTGCTTTGAAGCTACAGAGACTTATGTCTCAGCCGGTTGTGCAAAGTGACTCTCAGCCTTAAGACAGGGTATGTGTCTCACACACCTTGAATGTAGAGCCTTTAGCCCAGGGCTGGGCATTCAGTTCTGACCACAGGTTTGGGGTTGGGCAGGGATGTGTTGGTGGAAAGACTCTGGATGTAATGTGGAAACGGCAAGACAGATGCTCATCTCATATTCTTATGACCCACACTCCTTTCCCAACTTTAGGATAGATGAGGTGGGAGTTGTGTGTAGCTGTGAGATTACTGGAAGGAGGAGAATGCTCTTAGTCCGGCAGGTCAGGATGGGATGCTGCCCAGAGGCCATTCATGGAAAGCTGTAACTGAAAGAAACCCAGCTCTGAGAGTGAATGTTGGTGGCTGAATTTCTGAAATGCCTATCAACTGGGGAGGGTGGGGGAGGGCGGAAGGTCCTGTTGACAGAAGGGAATGGAGCATGGGACTCAAGGGTCCAGGGATCCCACACAGACATCACACTGAGCTGGGCCTGTCCCAGTCTCACTCTGTTTGGGCATCCAGGCTCACACATATCCAGCTTCCGGTTCCTTCACCAGCTTTCCGAGGACACAACGGGGATTGCTGGGCACTCTCAACATTTTCCCCAGGATATTTATAGGGTGGTTTTCCCCTTGACTCTTAAAAAGGCATAAATGAAACTTTCTTTTGGAAAGGGGAAGCCTGTTTACTGTAATTAGATGCTTAAAGACCCTCATTAGCCATCTTTGCTTGACTAATACTCAGCAGTCTCAAAATGAGAGGCATCCGCCGTGTTGCCTCCTCGCCTCCTCTGACATCGTTCTTTGAGGCTCCCAATTTTATTTCTCTTCAGTCCTTAAGCTTCATGACCATACTCTTGACCTGATGAAGTCCCATTAATTTCTCTCTGCAGATGAAAATATATAGAGATGTATATATATTTCCAGTTAGAAAAGGTTAAGAAACAGGCCACCCAGCAGAGTGAATGCACAGCTCACCCAGCCATGCAATTATCCAAAAATAACCCATTTCCATTTGTAAGAGTAGACTGCATTTAAATAAGCATTCTTTCCCAATAAACTTTCATTAAGTCTGGTTTCTCTATAGCTTGCTTGCCTAATGAATGAGTGTGCGCCCGCATGCAGGACAGAGCATTTATCTACACGCTTAGTTTTAGGGAATCTAAGAGAAGCTGGATCATAATGAGATAAGTGAATGCATTTTGGCAGAGATACCATTGATTTAACAAAGGAAACACTTAAATGTGCATCCAGTGGGGGTTACTAAAATATCTGAGCCTCTGGGGGGAAAAAAGGCTACTAACATTCCATAAGCTCATCACTATGGCCTTTAAGAAATTCTGAATCCAACCTGACCTCTCTGTTCAGGCCCCTTTAGAATGCACTTTCCTACCTTCCTCATGGCATGACGGGAAGTGCTGTGGGGCTGACAGGGAGCCTGGCTCCAGGTGCAACATGCAAAATACTATTTTTCAAGTGTTTTCAGCCCAAGTGAAATATCGGCATGGATCCTGCTCCAAAGCTACCAGGTGGCAGCGTTTATTTTGGCTGAAACTCTGCATTGTTGCCAAAATCAGCTCTTCTATGCATTGCTCTCGTGCAAATTGGAGTCCGCCTGCTGTGGAGGAAGCAGATGATTCTGGGCTCAGCCTGCATGGGTGCCACTGACATGGGAGGTCAGGCCAGCCCCTGCTGCTTCCCGAAGCTCTAATAGCAAATGACTTCTGTTGTGTCCAAGTGGAGCCAGTCTCCATGGGACATAGGTATTCAATGCCCAGAGGAAGAGCTAGATCACACTGACCGCCTCTGTCCTTTGTTTCAACCTATTGTACTCAAGCATTGTACATTTTCAAAAGAATGAAAAATTAGAAAAGCCAGTGGGTGGGATAGAGATGTGGTGAGGAAGTGTCTTAGGCCCCAGGAAGGATTCTCAAATAGTTATGTCAGCAGAAAGCATGTTGGAGAGCCTATAAATTATCATAAGGTCAAAAAAGATGAAAGTCAATTAAATATTGATGTAGCAAGAAGTAGAAGAGAGATGAGGGACTGAATTCTAAATCTGACCTTTTCAGTAGGAAGCACCTTGTCGATGTGCTTCAGATTGAATTTTGTCCCCCACAATTCACATGTTGAAGTCCTAACTCAGAAGAGGACCAGTGAGGAGATGGGGTCTTTACAGAGCTAATAGAGCACATGTGTCAAACACAAGGCCCGCGGGCCAAATCCAGCCCGCCAGGCCTTGCAATGTGGCCCGCACCGCGCTGTCATCACTGCACTCCGCTGTCAGTTTATGACATTGTCAGTTTATGACTGTTCAGTAAACCATTCGGCCCGCGATTTAGGCTGAATTTTAGATTTTGGCCCCTTCTCTGATTGAGTTCGACACCCCTATAATAGAGTAAAAGGAAGTGATTGGAGTAGCCCTGATCCAGTATGACTGGGTCCTCATAAGAAGGGAAATTTGGAAACAGACAGGAACAGTGGGAAGACTGTGTGAAAACACAGGAGAAGATGGCCGTATGGAAGCCCAGGATTTTTTTCCTCACAGTTCTTGGAAGGAACCAACCCTGCTGACACCTTGATCTTGGACTCAAAACCTCCAGAACAGTGGACAATGACTTTCAGTTGTTTAAGTCACCAGCTTATGGTACTTAGTTATGGCAGTTCTAGTAAACCAATGCAGAATGCAAGCAACAGGCACTTTGGAAGAAAATCAGGTTGTAGATCTATGTAAGTCCTGGATATTTGTTCTCCTCTGGCTCAGGAGATGACACAGGCCTGAGGCAGAAAGATACTGACCTATGGGACAAACTCACTGTGGGGAAGTACAGGAACATGGAGGCCCTGAAAATTCTTAGAGGTAAGAATGAACAAGGTTTTAGCCGTCAGAGTTATGTTGTATGTGTATTTGTGTGTGTGTGTGAATGAGATGATGAAAGAAGCTTAAGTAAGAAGCTCTCTTGTCCAACTGACTTGTTCACTGTTTGGACATTGGATACCCAATGAACTGGCAGGATGTTTGCTCTGGTACTCGGCAGCACTCAGCTCATAGAGCTATAGTCGATGCCTGTGACAGACATCACCAATCAATCACAACTCTCTTTCTCTCTGAGCTGAGTCTTGTCTCCAAATCATTCTCAACTAATAAACCAGGCAGGCACAAGCAATCATTTCAGCTTGGCATATGAAATGAAGCCTACTTCCTGTCCCTGGTCAAAACCCCGTTCTAATTAGGGTGAGGTCCATGGGCCAGCAGTGTCAGCATCACATAACAGCTTGGAGGAAATGCAGAATCTGGGGTCCCTCACAAACCTACTGAATCAGATTCTGTATTTTTTTTTATTAGAATCCCAAGGTGATCATTAGGATTTGAGAAGCTCTGACCTGGAAGGGTTCTCCTCCTGAGAAGGGGGCCAGGGCGAGTTCTATGTGTACCTGAGCTGTAAAATCTCTTTTGATTGAACCAATAGGCAGAAAATGTTGTATCTCTGGGAAGAAAGCACACACCCCGCTCCCTTTGGGGTCAGGCAGGTGAAGGTGCTCAATGTGAAATTTAATATTTGCTCTATTTTAGCTCTTAGGTTATATGTGTCACAGTGTCAGTTCAATCAGTATGGTGCTTTTTAAAAAGTCTAGTTTGTAGAATAAGAATAGATAATTCATGGGACAGAGACTCATACTCACCTGATGCCACAAGAAAGATATCTTAGTGCCGAGTGGGAAACAGCTGGATGCCCTGGCAGGCTCCCTGAAGGTAGAGTCAGTGGAATGCCTCCCATAGGAACTCCCAGGTGCTTCTCAATAATTCAAATGCTGGGCTCCACCCCAAGCCACTGAATGATTTAAGGCCCAAGAGTCTTCATGCTGAGCAAAATTCTCAGGTAATTCTTATGCACCCTTGTGTCGACTTAAAGATTTACCCCAATTACCTGACAGTGAACCTTACAACAAAGTAAACAATGAGTCATTTATACAATAGTATAAGTTAGTGTATCTGTACATATCATTATTGATGATATGGATAAATGAGCAGAAAAGATCACAACTCTCTCTCTCTGAGATGAGTCTTGTCTGGTATATTCTGGATGCTGGTATATTCTGGATGAAATAGGCAGGTAGGAGGAAGACAAGGGGAAGTGCAGTTTGGACCAAGAAAGATTGACTGAAAGGGGCAAGCTTGAGTGATAAACATAAGTGATACCATCCCCTCATGGAGTTTATAGTATAATTAGAGAAGAGCACACAACAGCGCAATGGTAGAAAGGAATGAGTGCTGTGGGAAAAGCAGAATAAAGGGCTGTCTGTTACAATTTTAGATAAGAGGACAAGAGCAGGCCATTAAGAGGAGAGAGCTAGTTTTATAGAGATCTGGAGGAAGAATGCTCCAGGCAGAGGGTGCAGCCTGTGCAAAGGTCCGGAGGCTGGAGAATCTCTGGTGTGAATACTCACCAGGAGAAGAAAGTGCTCAAGGAAGCCAATTGGCTGGAGTGAAGTGAGCAAGGGTAGAAGTAGTAGTTAGGAGGCAGGACAATTAGGCCTCCTGGGAGCTTGGCAGGGACTTTGGCTTTACTATGAATGACATAGGGAGTCATGGAAGGCTTCTGAGTAGAGGAGGGGCAAGATCTGGCTTACGTTTCAGCAGTATAACACCATTTTCTCCAGAGGGGGAAGAGAAGAAGCAGGAGATAAGGATTATTTAGTAATCAACTGGATGGATTTATAAAGAATATAAAGAAAGAAGTAGTTGCCAAAACCAGTTTGGCTCAATGAATTGAGCGTCAGCCTGTGGACTGAATGGTCCCAGGTTCGATTCCGGTCAAGGGCATGTACCTTGGTTGCGGGCACATCCCCAGTAGGAGGTGTGCAGGAGGCAGCTGATTGATGTTTCTCTCTCATTGATGTTTCTAACTCTCTATCCCTCTCCCTTCCTCTCTTAAAACATCAATAAAATGTATTTTTTTAAAAAATAAAGAAGTGGCATTCTTATTTATCCCACTACAGCTCATTCCTTCCTTCAAGCAGCCTTCCCCATTATGTCCATACTCACACACGCTCACACACACACACACACACACACACACACACACACACATTTTTTACATAAACGAGATCCTACTAATCATATGACTCCATAATTACTTTTGAATTCAATGTATCAGTCATATTTGCTGTGTCCTTTCCTATTCTAACAGCTGCAGAATTTCCTATAACATGGATGTGCCACCGTTGTTATAGTAATTCCTTACTGATGGACATTTAGGATGTTCAGTTTGTTTTTCCTCATTGTGGGCAATGCTGTGCTGATCATTTGTGCAATGTCTATTTTTGTGTGCCTGAGCATCTGTGTGGGGAATTATTTCTTAGAAATAGGAGTGCTAGGTTGAAGGGCATGTGCATTTTAAATGTTAATAGATGCTGCTGTCACATTGCCCTGAAAGTGGGTTGTAGTAATTTACAATCCCACCAGGAGTGTGAGGTCTGCTTTTTATGTAGTTGTATGGTTTACAAAGCCCTTTAGCTGCATCATCAGCTGGTCTGATGAAATGAGGGGCGCTGCATCAGAGTGTCTGGTGCACTCCAGACCAGAGCCATTCAGAGGGAGGGGAAATATGCAACAGAAAATAGCTGGAAGAGTGATAGGTTTGTCTCCATAATGCAGATGAAGAAACTGAGGCACCAAATGAGAGCTTGGGGAGATGGGAAGGTAAAAGCTCCATCTGCAGACAAATGGACCAATGCATAGACAACATCACTTATATATTTCTTTGTCAAAAACACTTCAGTATATCATTTATTATGGTATATGAGTTGACGTTTTAGTTTCATATATATTTTAAAAAATATTTTGTTGTTACAGAGGAGTTTTAAATTCACAACAGAATTGAAAGGAAGGTACAGAGGTTTTCCATACACTCCTTACCCCCCACATGCACAGTCTCCCCCATTATCAACATTCCCACCCAATTGGTACATTTGTTACCACTGATGAGCCTACATCGACACATCATTATCAACCCCAGTCCATTTAACTCTTGATGGTATATATTCTGTGGGTTTGGACAATTTATGATGATATATATAAGTCCATTATTATGGTTCATACAGAGTATGAAAATCCTCTGCCTGTCTCCCCCTCCCTCCTTCCCCAAAGCTTCATCCTATCAACTATTGATATTTTAATTGTCTCCATAGTTTTGCCTTTTCAGAATGTCATATAGTTGGAATCATACCATGTGTAGCCTTTTCAGGCTGGCTTCTCTCACTTAATGATATGCATTTCATGCTTTTTTCATGGCCCAATAGCTCAGTTCTCTCTAGAGCTGAGTAGTATTCCATTATCTGGATACATCACCACAGATGATTTACCCCTTCACCACTGCAGTATATCCTGGTTGCCTCTAACTTTTGATAATTATGAATAAAGTTGCTACAAACATCCATGTGCAGGGTGGTTTTGTTGTTGTTGTTTTATTTGTTCGTTTGTTTTGGTGTGTGTGTGTGTGTGTGTGTGTGTGTGTGTGTGTGTGTGTATGTGTGTATGTGTGGACATGAAGCAACTAAGTTGTCTTCCAAACTGGCTGGGCCATTCTGCATTCCCACTAGCAGTGAATGAGAGTTCCTGTTGCTCCACATCCTCACCAGCATTTGGTGTTATCGGTGTTCTGGATTTTGGCCTTTCTGACAGGTGTGTCATAGGGGTGTTTTTAGACAGTATTTTTACAGAGGCAGCATTATAAATACATACATACAAATGTTCAATAAGTGTTCAATAGTATCCAACACACGTTAGCTCCCCTTTGGATCTTTTCAATCTCTTTCTACAGAGATAAATTCCTAACTTTCCCAATACAGGTGGTAGATGTCAATAACTAAGCAGTTGACTTATTTAATCTTCCACTTAGGAGTCCTCATTCCATCCCATTTACAAGAGTGCCTACTGTGAGTTGGGGCTTCATGATACCAATGGAGTTTCCTTTCCCATAATACAGGGATTGATAAATTATTTTAAAAGCAACAATTGTCCCCCTGCACCATTTTATCCCAAACAAGACTTCCACAAAATTACACTGAGTGGCCAGATTATTATGATCCCTGAATGCATAATAATCTGGCCATTCAGTGTATATCCTATATAATAAAAGGCTAATATGCAAAATGTCCCCTCAACCAGTAGTTTAACCAGCAGGCAGGCCGGCAACCATCCATGTCCCCTCCCCCTGGCCAGGCTGACCGGACCCCACCCATGCATGAATTCATGCACCAGGCCTCATATATATATTGAGTGGCCAGATTATTATGTGTTCAAAGATCATAATAATCTGGCCACTCAGTTGTAGAAGATCTACAAAGTGCTTTAAGGGTCATAGTGCCTATGGTTTGATCTCTGAGTGCTGGTGTGGACATAAGAAAAGAGTTGACACCCTCGTCATGTCAAATGAATTCACATCTTTTTGTAGGGCTGTCTGAGCACCCTGTATGAGATATGTCACCCCCAACTCCATCTACTCCTTTCACCTGCCATAGCTTGTCTTTCAAGCCTATAAGCCTCCGTTCTCTGTTCTGCCAGGCCTTTCTTAGAGAGGAGCCCTGCCTGGGGCTGAGGGGTGCTACATCAGAGGGTCTGGTGCACTCCAGACCAGAGCCATTCAGAAGGAGGGGAAATATGCAACAGAAATAAGCTGGAAACAGAGATTTTTATAATGTTTTGTTCCATCAACTGAAAGCTATAAGAACAAAGTTCTTACACCACACTGCCTGGGCTTGTCCAGTACTCACTGACCTGTTTGTTGTCCACCATTCCATCCATAAGGCCAGACACAGGAGCATGGCCTCGGGGTAACTTTGGGGCTTCAGCACACAAAGAGATGAAACCAAGGGTCTGCATTGTACATTCTCAAAGCTTGCTGAAATCCTGGAGGCACATTACACTGTCAGGTCCAGACATTTGAGGATTTTGAAATACAGAACAAGAGGAGGAGTGCAGGCCAGATGCCTCTTCTTCCTTTTTTGAAGCGATACTGTTTGACCTTGAGGTGCTCCTGTTCTTGTCTGGGTTACTCCCCAGAATGAGCAATCATCACCTGGCTCAGCCTGCAGGGCAAAGAGCGCTTCAAGAGCTCAATGAATCTTAATAAAAAATGGAAATGGCTTTCCCCCTTCATTTTAATTAACATTATGTCTACATTTCTGGGATAATGGATAATTAAGAGAGTTCCCTTGGCATTACAATGTTCTAGGAAATAATTTATGGTTTCGTTTTACTCTGCGAAGGCTGTTGGGGTTGGTGCTGAAGTTTCATCATAAATATTTCCAAGGAGTATATGCATGTCAGTGGTTTGTGTTCACGTGGCCATGGCTGTGATACCGCATCCTAGGGAAGTGTCTTATGTAACATTTCCCCTCAGGGAATGCTTTCATTCTTTTCTTGCTTTCTGGGGACTGAGTCATTTTCAGAGTATTGCAGTATGACACAGTGGCCACTGTTTTAACCTGTGCTCACCTGTGTGAGACAGTTGGCCTAAGACAGACTGTCCAGTGGACCTTCTGAAACTGGGCTGGGCTAAGTCTTCCTATCAAAGAGGGAAGCAGTCATAATAATCAGGGCTGATATTTATTAAATGCCCACTAATATGAGCCAGGGACTGTGCTAAAACATTTGTCTGCATTGTCCACATTCTGTCTTCATAATAATCCAATAGGCTAGGTGTTATTGTTGTCATCCTCAATTTATGCCAAACTAGGAAGTGGCAGAGCTGATAGCTAAGCTAGGCAGTCTGCCTCCATCACCCAGCAGGGCCCAGTGGACACATCATGCTATCCTTACGGAAATATTTGCAGGTGTGGATCTTCTCCCTCTAGAACGACATTGTCTAGACTTCTTATGATGGTGGAAATGTTCTTTATTAGTGATGTCCAACATAGAGACCACTAGACATGGACAGCTATTGAGCCCTTGAAACTGAATCTAAAATTTAATTTAAATGCCATTACCTTAATTTTGAATTGCCAAGTGTGGCTATTGGCTACTGTAATGGACAAAGAAAACTGCTTGCTCTCATGCAATCATGCTCTTACCCCACCTATTGCTGCTGTTACAGATTTCATGGTTGAAAAAACACAAATGTATTACCTTAAAGTCATGGAGGTCAGAATTCCTAAAATCAAGGTGTTCCTTCTGGGAGGGAATGTATTTCCTTGTCCTTTGCAGCTTCTACAGCCCACCCCCTCCGCATTATTTGGCTTGTGGCCCCTTCCTCCATCTTCAAAGTCAGCAGCAAAACATCTTCAGATATCTATATGATTCTTACTCTCCTGTCTTCTTACAAGGACCCTTGTAATCATGTTGGCCCACCTGGATAACCCAGGATAATATCTTCATCTGAAGGTCCTTAACTTACATTTGCAAATTCCTCTTTGCTATGTTACCTGTGTAACATACTCATAGGTTCTTGGAATTAGGTCTGGGACATTTTGGGGGGGGGGTGCATTATTTAGCCTTCTAAATCACCCCGAAATCCTTGTGGGAGGACGGCTTGGAGGTTAAGGGTACAGGCACTGAAGCTGAACTGACCTGGATGCAAATCCCCTTTGTCACTTACTACTCTCTGTGTAACTTGACACTTAGCAGGTTACATAGCCTTTCTGTGTCTCAAGACACAGAAAGGGGAATAATATTAATACCAACCTTGTAGGGCTGTTACAAAAATTAAATGAGATAATGATTAAAAAAAAATACTTAGCACAGAGGAAGACACATAATTTCAAAATTTTTAGTACTAGCTCTCTTATTTAGTTTTTGTTATTATTGGTGCAATGCTACACCCTTACTTTCTTCCTTAGTTTCTTTAAAAAATATCCATGGGGTCAAATAAATATAGAGATGCTGAGAATCATGATATAAGTAATGTAATCTCTTTTAAATTGTTTTTCAATGGACTTACTTTTGTTTCATTTAATCTCTAAAGCCATCATTTGGAGTAGATGGGATCATTGTCATTTTGCATAGAAAAATCAAAAGCAAAAACACAAAGGCCCAGCAGGGTTAGGATACCTGCTCAGAACTACAGAGCTCTTGCACAGCCGAGGTAGAACCCAAATTCTTACCTACTTGGTTCCAAGGTGAATGTGAACTCCGCCTTTTCCCACCTGCCTTCCCTTCTAGAGTGGAATAAGGAAGGAGGATAGGCTATGGGTCTGTCTGCACGTGATATAGAAGGATAAAATATGGACAGTGGGGAGGAATGGCAGTCACCTATGATTGAGAATTATTGATCTAGAGTCATCCTTGTGTTGAAACAACTGAAGTTTCATGTACTTCCTTGATATCTCTGAGCCTTTCAAGGCCCCATAGATTGCACTGTGAGTTCCCTGCTCTCACCAGATATGTCCTCCTCCCAGTAAGAGAAGCTCTAGGTCCCTTATTAGCTGACCTAGCTCCATTCACCGTGGTCCTAAACCTAATGGTTTTACCTCCCTGCCAGAATTACTCCAACAAACCTAATGAGTTTCACCTTCCCACAGAATTATTCCAATAAACCAGTCACATCCTCCTGTGGGAATCAGGGGTCATAGTGCCCTCTGTCACCACAGAGCAGCCTCCTGGCTCCTGCTGGGTCACTTGCTTTGAGTGCAACCTCTGTTGGTGTGGCCTTGTGGGGAGGGTATCTGAGCTCTCTGGGCTGTGAGTACACCTGCCTAGTACGCTATGTTGATCTCATCTGTCCACTGTCCAGTGTTGTGACATCAGCCGTTTCCTACTATTTAAAGTGGGATCCCCTGCCAATGGGCTAAACAGGAGGTGATCAGGCCAACCTGCTCTCAGTCACTGTGCAATCTTGGCCCCCCTCAGTGCCTTTGTTTCTTCTCAAAAATGAGGCAACTGTTGGTGTCCACGTGGTATGGTTCATGTGAAAGTTAGACAAAATGCATGTTTATGTGTCTGGCATATAAAACAGTCAAAAACCTTTTTTAGATATTCATTCATCATCCATCCATCCATCCATCCATCCATCCATCCATCCATCCAACAAATGTATAGTCAGCACCCCCTAGTTTGTGGGGATGAAGCAAATTATTATCAGAAAAATATAGGCCCCTCGATTATGAGTGCAGCTGGCCATGCTATCAATGACACCTGGACATGAACTAAGATATTTGAATGACAAATTCAAGGAGCATTTGCAAACAAATCACATGCATTCCTTTCAAGAAATGACAGTCTTTCAGTTTGTCCTCCTCCCCCATGCTTTGCACAGACCCCTCTGGATCTATTTCCTCTGCTAGTGTCTCCCTCTTCACTGCTCAATGTGTCTTGAATTTAAATTGTGAAGAGTTAAGACATACATAGCTGTTAAACTTCCAAGCTCGAGCTTTGCTGGCTCCTGCATTTCCAACCCAGCACAAAAGTGTTTTCATTAGATGATCACCCAAGCTGTAGTTGCTGTTCTACAATTCCACTCGGAGCATGAAAATGTGTTTCTCTCTGACTGCATTATATTACCCTACTTATTGAGCCATTTATCACATAGTGTGGGGCCCAGACTCTGCGTTATTGAAACTACAGAATCAAATATCCTTGTATTCACACATTCCTACATCTCTGCAGGTCCTTTTCTAGAGAGAGAGAGAGTTGCTTCATATGAATGTTGACAACTACGCAGTCTTCCCGCTCCATTCCCCTGGGCTCTGTGTGAATTCCACTGGAAATACATCCATCCTATTAAAGGGACCCCCGAGTACAAGAATGGGATTGCATTGCTCCAGAAGTTAGCATTGGATCTCCATTTTGGGTCCTGGGACAGGAGGCTGCCATACCCGAGTTCAAATCCCTCCTCATCCACTTTCCCACCCTGTCATGTTGGTCACTTTTTTTTAAACTGCCTGATCATTCATCTTCACATTTGTAGTATAAATGGGAGAGATAATAGTGCCAAATTCTGAGAGATCTTAAAATGAGTACACGATATAAAATGTGTATATTTGCAAGAGTGTTAGGTGTCTCATAAGTGTTGTAGTTATCATTTTTTATTTTATTTTATATAATGCTATCATCTTCTAAATTCTTCAGGATAGAAGGAAAGATAGAGACAATGAGATGAATTTTACTCATTTGTTCATTTGTTCATTCATCCAACATTTATTATGTGCCTACTGTGTACCATGCAGTATCCCTGGCATTAGGAATGCAAAGAAATTAAGATGAATGAGACATAGCCTCAGCGCTCAAAATACTGTGTATACTGTGGAGACAGACATTTAAGCTTTTATAGACAAAACAGCTGAATTCTGTCTCACTCCCCACCCCACTGACTAACATGCTCATGTAATGCTCTTGGCTTTTGGAATTCCACTGTTAAACTGCTTAAGTATAATATGAGCAGCAGCTCCTGAGAAAAGCCCCCACACTGGAAGTCAGCAGACCCAGTTTAAGTTCAAGTTACTCACTTAACCTCGAGCTTTCTCAGTTATTCATATTCTCCCCTGTATAGCCAGGAATTGCGCGCTCTGCACAGTCTACCACCCTAGATTAGAACCAAGTCTGTTGTCCTTTATTCAGGAAGTACTTTGTCACTCTAAAGTGACAGTTACCAGGTGGGAGGCAGCACCCCATCTCTAGATCCCGCGGGGAGAGGTGGAGAAGATGTGATAAAACAAGTTAGAACCCTGGTGGGTATTTCTGTCTCCTTCTGTTAAACTTAGGTTTGACAACTTTTAAAATTCTCCTCCTTGATTCTAAAGTGAGGTCCTAAGGGAACTCCTGAGACAGGCTGTCAAACAATAACTCAAACTCAGATAAAGTTAAAAGAAGCTAAGAGGTGAGTATTTCTCCAATGCTTCTTGCCTGCAGATAGAGAAAGGAGGGAGGTGGGTGTCTCTAAGTGGGGGAGATGGATTGCACACTCTTAATGTTCCTGGAAGCCTACATATTATCTACGGCTGCCTCCTCTAGGTTCTCAACCTCCTTGGAGAGCAAGTTGCTCAGAGAGGCCACTGGACAGAGCTGGGCAGGGTAGTTCTTCACTATGCAGTGAAGTAATGATGCCCAATAAATGCTAGTAGTGGCCCCAACTCAGTCACTGTAGCAACCCAACCAACATACATCCACATTTTCAAATGGCCTCTAGGGAAGGAATTGGCCAGCTTCCTCTGTCAAGATCCAGATAGCAAGTATTTTGGGTTTTGCTAGCTGTTTGGTCTCTGTCCCGATAACACCATACTGTTTTGTAGTGTGAAATCGGCCACGGACACATCAACAAATGGATGTGGCTATGGTCCTCCTTGAGGATCCCTGTTCTAGGAGATTGTGTCACCCCATTCAGATACCCTTTTCTATACAAGGAGAAAACAGCAGAGAAATGGGCTGGTCGTCCTGGGTGGCACGGACGATCAGAAAAATGATGGTTTCCTCAGAGAGTCAAAAAGAAAAAGAAGGGAATGCAAAAAAAGGAGGTTTTGTTTTGTTTTTAAGTTAAATTTACTGAGGTGACATTGGTTAATAATAACATTAAGGCAGATTTTATTTTGACTGTCCTCCTGAATTAGTCAGGATTTTCCAGAGAAACAGGATGGATGGATGTATAGGTAGATAGATAGATAGATAGATAGATAGATAGATAGATAGACAGATAGACAGGCAGATAGACAGATAGGCAGATAGATGATAGACTGAGTATAAGGAATTGGCTCACGTAATTATGGAGGCTGAGAAGTCCCACTAAGTGCCTTCTGCCACGTGGGGAATTAGAGCCTGTGGTAATTCAGTACAAGTCTGAAGGCCTGAGAACTGGGAGCCTATGATGAAAATCCCAGTACTAGGGCAGGAGAACAGGAAATGAGAAGTCCCTGCTCAAAATGTGAGGCAGGTCCACAACAGATGGGATGATGCCCACCACATTAGAAAGGCCCACTGATTCCATTGCTAATCTCATCTGAAAACACCCCCATAGACACATACCCAGAAATAGAGGTTAGCCAGAGAATTGAGCATACTCTGAATTAATCAAGTTGACACTTAAAATTAACTGTCACACATACCCCCATACTCATATTTAAAATTGAGGTATCATTTACATACAATAAGTATACAATACATACATGCAATTTACATGTAATATAATACACAGATCTCAAAAACTCAGTTTAATGAGTTTTGACAAAAATATAGCTGTATGATCATTATCTCAATGTACACATAGGACATTTTTTTCTCCCTGAAAACATCCCAGGCCACTAGCCAAACCTCCCACCCTGAGGCAACTACTGTTCTGATTTCTATCCCTATAGATTAGTTGTTTCTGATGTTATATTTCATACTAGAGGCCTGGTGCATGAAATTAATACACAGAGTGTGTGTGTCCCTCACCCCAGTCTGCACCCTCTCCAATATGTCTCAAGGGATGTCTGACTGCCTGTTAAGTAGCCTGATCCAGGTAGGACCTCCCTCTCACAATCCAGGACTGCTGGCTCTCAACTGCTCGCCTGCCTGCCTTCCTGATTGCCCCTAACCACTTTTGCCTGACAGCCTGATCACCTCCTAAACACTCCCCTGCCAACCTGATTGATGCCTAACTGCTCCCCTGCCAGCCTGTTTGCCTCTAACTGCTCTCCTCTGCAGGTCTGGTCAACCCTAACTGCCATCCCCTACAGGCATGGTCACCTCCAACTGCCTTTCCCTGCAGGGCCAGTCACCCCCAACTTCCCTCCTCTGCAAGCCTGGTCACCCCTAACTTTCCTCCCCTGCAGGCTTGATCACCCGCAACTGCCATCTTGTGGTGGCCATCTTGTGTCCACATGGAGTCAGTCATCTTTGACCACATGGGGCAGCCATCTTGTGTGTTGGAGTGATGGTCAGTTTGCATATTACTCTTTTATTAGATAGGATACTGAGAGTAAACATCTTATACATCTTTGTGTCCTGTTTTTACTTTTCATTAGAAAGAGGAGGTATAAAAAATAATACAGGAAAATTCTGTTATAAAAATCAACCTAATCTCATTAGCTGAATAGAATTCCTATTTCCATCATGGTAAATTCTCCTCCAGATCTGACCCATGTGTGTACATATTTTAACATATTTTTTTCAGTCTTTACACACCATTTCCCCTGATGTTTTAATTTAATGATACACCAGACACATTTCCCTTGTTTCCATGGAATTACCTTAATGGTTGTTTAATGGTTGTCTAAAATTCCAGCCTGCTGATGTGCTCAAACTTACCAAAACCCTTCCCCCTCTCATGGAGATGGATGTATAGCAGATGTTTATGTTTCATGGAGAGAAGTGGTACATCTAGGTGCATTCTGAGGGGCTGCCCCCTGATCCATGTCCTGGCTCTGTGCCTCGGTTGCTCATCTATGAAATGAAAATCTTAACGAGGTCTACTTCATAGGGTTGTTGTTAGGATTAAATAAGTTCCACCATGTCAAACACTCAGAACAATGCCTGCCACATAATAAACACCGTCATTATTGAGCATCTAGATTGTTTCCAAGTGTTTTATAGATGATGCTGTCACAGTTACTTAAGGGCATACAGCTCTTACCTTTCACTAAATTCTTCCAAAGATAAGTTCCCATGAGAAGAGTCATGGAGATGAGATACCCAATGTCCCTTGCTGTGTGCTGTCCACCCTCCCCTGTTCCCTTCTCAACTAATGGCAACCCCCTCACTCCTCTTCTTTGAAGATCCTTCTCTATTACTTCTCACACTCTGGGAATTATCAGGTTCTTAAAATAATGTTTCCAATTTTTTAACAAAGCTGCCTCTCTTCATTTCCACTGCCATTACCTTGGCCCGGATAACATCACTTTGCTTCTGAATTACTGAACCCACCTCCAAATTTAACTCCTCAAATTCATGCTCACTCTTCTTGCCAATTCTCCATTGGCTAACAGAACTGTTCTGCCAATAGATTCATCTGATCATATCACTCACCTATGTAGGTCTCACCACTCTTAGGATGATGCAAAGTCCTTCATATGCTTTCCAGGGCCCATGTTGATTTGGACCCTGCTTTTCTTGCCCAACATTCTCACCTGACATGACCTCCCCTCCATCCTTTTCTCTGTCTCTCAAGTGAAACCATGATCTTGCTCACCTTCATGGATCTTTCTTCTCCTTCCTCTTAGGCAAACTGAAACTTGGCCTTAAAATTTCAACTTGGCTTTGAGTTCTGGGGAAGCCCATCCTTGACATTCCAAGTCCAGGTTGTGGGCCCTTTCAGCTGTTCCTTGCTACCTCCACACTTTTGGGGCTACTTGTTTATTGTGTGTATCTACCACTAGAAGACACTTGTCCTTTTACTTTTCTGAATCCCTAACACTTAGTCCAATCCCTAGCACATACTAGTAGTAGGCACTCAGTACATATTTGTTAAGTGAGTAAATGGGGGATTTATTGATGTCAGCAAAGTTGCACTAACTTTGCACCAGTGGTATACAAATGTTATTCACCTATGGGCTTGACAGCTTTGGGTGTTGTTGCTCTAGAAATGTTTTCATTAATTCAGTTAGGCCTGTTCATCTTTCTCCATATTGTTTCTAATTTGCATTTGTGCATCTATAATAATAAAAGCATAATATGCTAATTATACTGGACAGTGGAATGACCTTATGGACATCATTCTGGAATCCTTCTAGTCAAAACCGCTATGGCCAGGGTAAAGGCAGAGGCAGTTAGGGGTGATCAGGAGGCAGGCAGGCAAGTGGTTGGGAGCCAGTGGTCCCAGATTATGAGAGGGATATCTGACTGTCAGTTTAGGCCTGATCTAGGCTAACCCAGCAGTCGGACATTCCCTGAGGGGTCCCAGATTGCAATACGGTGCAGGCCAGGCTGAGGGACCCTCCCTACACCACTCCCCCCAAGCATGAATTTTGTGCACTGGGCCTCTAGTTTATTAATAAGACATACATTTTTTTTTTTTTTCAAAGAAGGGGACCAAAAGTTAAGGAAGGAAAAGTCTGAAACAAGGCTCTGATTTACCCTCCCTACTCACTCACTTGTTCATTTGTTTAGTCAACAAACCAACACATTTCTAGGTTGTGTGCTAGGTTCTCAGGACTTGGGTGAATGAGACAATCCCATTGCCACAGGGAAGTCAAAGGCATATACATGTATAATAGTCAGAGAAGGTAATAGGGATTGTGATTAAGAGGTTAGCGATGCATTGTTCCAAACTTGAGAAGATTCTGGGCTAATCTTAGGTTTGGAGAAAAACCTGGTTCCAGAGGTTCTTTTATCTATTCATGAGGATAAAAGGGCCTCAGGGATGATTTCTTTCTATTCTTCACGATCCCCCTAGGTATCTTGCCCTTCAGATGAGATTCATTAACATTCCCCTTGCCCATGATCCAAACCTGGACAACATCCTTGATGATGCTTCTCTTCCTCCTGCTACACTACTCATTGCACCTCATTTCACACTGGACCAGCTTTCATGCTGAAATGAGAAGAGCTAGTGATATTCCTCTTTGTGAAGAAGACCTTGTAATGACTGTAAAGGGCCCTCCCATTGGGGGAAAAATAAGCAACTTAACCCACCAAAGGGATCTGATTCTAATGAACATCACAGGTATTCTCCAACACACACAGAAGCCTCTCATGGTGAGTTAAGTGGAAGGCCAGTGGTATTTCCTGACCATGTTCTGAATAAGGAGCTTATGCCCTAGGAGATCCAATGTAATTCTCTGTAAATCCCTCAACAGAACAATGGGTTATTGGAGGTGTTGGCTTATGCTTATCCATGAGCGGTGGTATTGTATTAACTTGACTTCTATCTTCAAGGTAGGAAGACAGGATACACAGCAGAGAAAATATACAATTAGAAGTACTTATAGGTGGCTGCTGACAAAGAGGAGGATACATGAGAGGTTGGTAGAGGAGATAGCAAAGAATGGGAGCTTGGTGGGTGGAGTTTGGCAAAATGGAGGGAATGGGGAAGGCAGGTCAGGAGGCCATTACACCACTAGCCAAGGGATGCAGGTAGAGAGGGCTGGGATGCCCAAGGCTCAGTGAAGTAACTTCCTGAGGCTGATAGAGCGTGCACATTGGCAATACTGGGTCCGCAATGCTGGAAGGGATGACTAAGCTGTGGTTGTGGTTCAGCTAAGGATCTTAGATGTTCAGTGGCGGGACACTGGATTTCATTGAATGAACTTGGTGGAAACCAGACAGGCAGTGTTGGGCTCAACCCCAGACTTCCTGATTCAGAGCTTCTGAAGAAGAGATTCTCTCTTTCTTTGCCAGGGCATCAGGAAAGAAGCCACACTCCCCTGGTTTTTAGTTTGGGGCTAATCTAGTGACTGGTTTGCAGGGGTGTGGGGAAGATTGTCTGTGAACCCCTCCCCCAGATGCTCAAAACACCATACCCAGAGAGTAGCCAGTGACCACCTAGGGATCACTTCCGGGACTACAACCTGTCTTCCTTGTTGGCCAGGAATTTGTATTTGCCCAGACCAGAAAGAAGAAATGCTGGAGTCTGTCAATCCTTTGTTCCTCACTTATCTTTTAATTTTATTAACTGCTGTCCTCATCAGAGACAGATAATGAATGAAACAAGGGCATTTTAAAAAGAATAATTGTTTCTCCCCCACACACACACACACACAAGCAAACAAAAGCCTTATTTACCAAACTGCCAACTTCATCAGCGAATGTGAGACATACCCTCTCTGTCCCCAAGTATCCAGGGAATGCTGTGGTCAGTGACAGTCAAATGATTTTTGATCGATCACCCACCTCCCAAATTATAAGAAACATTATAAAGAGAAAACATCAGAGGTTGCAGAAGCAATTATGATCTGTGAAGATCCCCTATCCCACCCTGCTTCCTAGGCAGGGCTTTCCCATGTCCCAGGAAAACAGAGCCTCTCTGGAGACAGTCCCCACTGCAGAGGGCTGGCAGCAGGCACTGCTCCGCTTCCAGCAAGTCTCATGTGACAGACTGGCAGTCTGTGTGAGCAAAAAGTTTGAGAGTCCTGGAGTCCTTGTGCATAAATCCTGCCCCCTCACCCCCCCCCCCTTTTCTTTCACGCAACATGAAATAGGAAGACGTATCTGTGTAAGGAGGATTCATCAAAATCTCTAATTAAATACATGGCAGCTGGTGAATTAAAGCATTTGTCTTAGCTCTGCCATCCTATAATACCTTATAATCCTGAGAGTCCAAAGTATGAATTAATTATAATTTCTAAGAACCCAAGGAGCCAGCAACATCGAGGAGGGCGGGATGGAGAAGGAGAGGCTGTGAATGGTGACAATTCCTGTTTGTGAGGAAGGGATGGAGTCATCCTTATTTTTATTTAGAATAAGAAGCCACTTTAGGAAGTTTGCAAGTCTGCATGCTTATCTGTTTGGTACGAGTATATGTGTGTGCTTGTGTTTGTGTGGGCTTATGTGTATGTGTGCTTGTGTGTGTGCTTGTGTGTGTGTGTGTGTGTGTGTGTGTGTGTGTGTGCGCGCGCGCGCGCTCCTGTGCACACATGTGTGCGCATTCGCATGTGGAGATATTCAGGGTCAAGTTTAAGCTCTGACAATTGGACATTGAACAGTATCAATTTCATCATTGTTATTATTAATAGTATGTTACCAGCTACTGTGAACTTACCATGTGCTCTCTTAGGGAAGCATTTTCTCTACTATATTTAAGATGCCTATGTTGTCTGCAGAGACAGTCTCTCTTTACCCATGAGAATATGGACATGCAGAGATGTTAAACAGTCTTCCTGAAGTCCCCAGAGTTCATAAGTGTCAAAGCCCATACTCAGATCCAGGCTGACCTGATCCCAAAAGCCCTTCTCCCCACCATCAGGCCCTCCTTCCTGAAGTTACCATGTGTCAGCCCTTTGCTGGGGGTACCCATATTATAGAATTTAACAAGAATTAAATTTTCCATAAAGGAAAAGAGCTTCCATCGAATGAGATGTACTAACGAAGGCTAGCTAAGGTTTGCTGCTACAATGGCTAAACCTTCACCTCTCAGGAGCCTACAGCAGGCAAAGTTTACTTCTCTGTCATGCGATGTGTGACCACACATATGGAGTGCTCACTCTGCCCCTTGCTGCTACTCAGGACCCAGGCTCCCACTGCTATGTGGCTCATCCGCCTTCACCCAGGCTGCCAACAGAAAAAGAAGGCAAGGGTCTCATGTTGAAAATTTGTATTGGCAGGCCTGTGAGGGGTGAGCCACTTACCCTTTACACTCTACCCATCTAACTGGGTCACATGGCCATGGCTAACTGTGAGGGAGCCTAGTGCATCCCAGGGAGGAGAGAAGAATGTGGTATATGTGGAAGAGGCTTGCAAGAGAGAGAAATCCATGCATGTTTCAATGTCAAAGGTGCAGAGAAAGTGGGACTATATGAAAAGCTTTATTTTTATCTCCTTCCCCTCTAGATGTGCTAAGTCTAGTATTTTAAAAAATATGAAAAGAAAGTAAAATGATTCACTCAAATATGTAGCATGGACAGTGAAAAGAACAACACCCTCATGGTGTCAGGGGTCTGGGTTCACATCCCCACCCTGTGGGAGGAAAACATGTCTTACCCTCCTTCGGCCTCCTCTTCCTCCTTGGTGCCATGAAGAACATTGTAGCTGTCCCATGGGGCTGCTGTGAAAATGAAGAAGAGAGAGGAGGGTGATATGCTTGCTACAAGGTGCATGCCCAGTCACCACCCTTCTCCTGTTTGCAGCAGCAGGCTGTTCCAGCCTCTGTGGCTTCTCCCAGGACCCAGTGCTACTTTTGGGGAAACATGGGCTCATCAAATAGCCCATGCTTAAATGCTCCCCAAATGATATAGCTAACTATTTTCTTTCTTTTGTTATCTATTGCTTTAAAAATATGTAGCTCACCAGGCCAGCATGGCTTAGTAGTTGAGTGTTGACCTATGAACCAGGAGGTCATGCACAGTTCGATTCATAGGCAGGGCACATGCTTGGGTTGTGGGCTCAATCCCAATATGGGGTGTGCAGGAGTCAGCCAATCAATGATTCTCTCTCATCGTTGATGTTTCTATCTCTCTCTCCCTCTCCTTTCTCCTCTGAAATCAATAAAAATATATTTTGAAAAAACATGTAGCTCAATCTGATTCTTTAAGAAATGACTGATAGACTGATGTTTTGAGAAAGTGGTAAAATTAATAATTCTATTATTTTAACAGACATTATCTGTTAAATGATAGCTCACTGGAGGCACTGTTTTTAGACCATTATATGTAATATCTCTTTAGTCCTCACAGTGAAACTAAGACCTTTGGTCTGTCTTGCTCAAAACCCTACTCTCAGCACGCATGAGAGTTCCTGCTCTGAAAAGTTTGTGGGCGAATGGATAACTCTCCCAGTTCCAGGAACAATGAGGCTTAGCTAAATTACATGACTTGCCCAAAGTCACATGACAGTAAGCATGAAAGCTGGGTCCAAATCCAGGTCTGTCTGGCTCCAGGCTGCATCCTGCAGAATAGAAAATGTTAGCCAAGGTGCAACCTCATGTATTCATATAGACATGAACCCACAACACCGTGATGTGTTTGCTTGACCTAAATATTTTTTGCTGGATTTCCACTAAAAGGCACTTTTGCCTCTGGAAATGAAGAGGGAGGGGAAATGATGATTGCGGCTGCAGCCCAAATCGTTACTTTGAAAGTAGCCAGCAAGATGATCAAGCCAGAAAGACAACCTTGGCAGGGGTCTGTCCTCCTGAAACTTGTTTCCTCTCCCGCAAACCAGCAGCTCTGAGGGATGCTTTCTGAACCCCGTACAGCTGGCTATCTTGGACAAGCAATTTAAAATCATGGGGCCTCAATCTCAGGGCCTGTGAAATAGACCAGGGGCAAGACCAATTTTGAAGAAGTGGCGCGTGTGGACTCCCAGCACTAATTGGTGCCTCCCAGAATGGTCAACACTGGTACTGCTGCTGCCTAACTCTCCGGAATCCTTTCCTGCATTCTTTAGGGTAAACTGGAGGGACAGAAGCACAGCTGTAGATGCTTCATATTTTCAAAACCGTAAGCTGCATCCGGGTGTCTGTTGGAGAGACACATTTCCCACACAGCCCCTCTCTATTAGGCTGACCTCGGTCATCTCTCGCTTTACAGTTCGCCTCTGGGAGCTGCTTAGAAGGGCCAGCAGCCCAGCTCTGGTGAGGCCCTGCTGCTGCTGCTCCCTCTGGCTCCTCCTTGCCTGGGGCCAGAGGCAGCCCTGGCTGCTCTCACTTCTTGCTGGCTGGTCTCCGAAAGTCAGCTTAACCATGTTTGTTTCTGTCTCTTCTTGTTTTGTCAACATGCCACTGAGAAGGAAATGGAAACCTGCGCCCTGATTAGACATCTCCCTTGGTGCAGATTTTCCTGATTTTCAATTCAGCACATTGGTTTAGGTGCTGGGCACGGGCTTCCTGCCATGGAGAGGTCAGGGGAGTTGGGGGTGGCAGTGGCCATGGTGCTGAAAGTGAAGTGCCAGCACAGAGGTGTTGCCTTCCTGAGAAGAGGAGGGAGACCCTCCCTCTTCATCCTGAGATTTCCTGCTCCTCAGTTACTCAAGAGCAGCGCTTTAGGCTGAAATATAATAGAGAACTCTGCAAACTGTCAAGGATGCTGGAGGTCCTAGGCCTTCTTGCCAGGAGAATTCTGGGCTTGGAGGGAGCCTGGATTGGTAGGTGTGCGTGTTCACACATGCAAAGTTCCTAAAACCCAGGGACCCAGGTCCAGTCCTGATGCTCACATAAAGCTGTGTGACATTGGGGGAGCCGGTTACCCTTTCTGAGCTTTATTGTGGGTAAGATTATAAAACTTCCATTTATTGACCAAACCTCTCAACTTCTCTGAAATTTACTTTTTCTCATATATGTGATATTTGTAGTTAAGGGAATGAGATTTCAACGATCAGTCTTGACACCAAAGCCCAGATGTGCCCTTTGGCATATGACTTAATCTCCCTGGGCTTTGGTTTCTTTCTCTGTAGAATGAGAATGATAGCAATCTCTACCTTGTGGAGTTGTGAAGTTGCATAAAAATGTACAGAAAACACTTAAGGAATGGCCCTTCTGCCATTTATTTTTATTTCTCATTTTTCTTCTTCTATTTCCATCTTTGCCTTCACTTTCTTCTTTCTCCTCATTTACTTAAGTATCCTTCTCTTCCAACATCAGTATCATCATTGTCATCTATGAGGTCAAATCTAAGTATGTTCCTGAAAGTGCTGTGTCATTTTTAAAGCATTGTAAATACTGAAATAACTCTGATATTATAGATAGACTTGCCTTATTTGAAACTCAATGTCAGTGTGTGTGTGTGTGTGTGTGTGTGTGTGTGTGTGTGTGTGTAGAGGGGTGTTCAGCCTTTTAGACTTGCTCAGTGGAAGAGTATGGCTGCCAGGCTGCTCAGATGCTATATCTAGGCATGTGGTGAATGAAATGAGTTTGCCTGTGAAGGAGGATTCAGCCCAGTGGGGCAGGAAGCCAAGCAGAACACCTCAATGATAGCTTAGGAAACTTACAAATAAAACTGAGATTCCTAATGTTTAATTTCAAGTGACTGAACATTAACATTTAATTAACTCCTGACTGCTTATCCAATATTAAACATCTGCAGTGGCTGGTGGGGTCTCTTACGTATTAGTAGCCAAGAGGCTGCAGTCCTATCATGGTGACATTCAGTAGGACAGACGGGTCCCGTCATTTCCAATCCTCACACTCACTGTGCGTTCCTACAGAATCATACCCATTCTCATCTACGTGGTTCTTGGAAGGAGAAGAGGAATCACATGCAAACCCATACATCTTTCTTCGAACTCCACTTCTCCCTACTTGAAGGAGTACTGGCCAAGCTATACAAAGGGTCTGATTGTGGTTTTTCACCCAGAGCAAGGAAAGAGTAATAGATCAGTGTCAATGTATAGGAAACAGCTAATAAAATACCTAACTCATTGTTATGAACTGTATGTTTGTCCAAATTGATATGTTGAAACCCTAACTCCCAATGGGATGATATTAGGAGATGTGGCCTGTCAGAGGCAATTTGATTTAGATAAGATCATGATATGGAATTAGTATCCTTATAAGAAGAGAAACAGACTAGAGTTCCTTCTCTCTTCTTGTGAGGACACAGCAAGAAGACTACTTGCAAACCAGGAAGCAGATCCCCACTAGATTCCACATCTGCTGGCACCTTGATCTTGGACTTCCTGGCTTTCAGAACTATGATAAATAAATGTCTATTGCCTCAGCTACTCAGTCTATAGTATTTATATTATATAGCTAGGCTGATTGAGACATGCATAAATGGCAAGATATATTTCCGCTCTCTTCTCCTCACTAATGTGTCCAATTACACTGAGCTGCTTGGTTCCTATTAAGGACCGAGATCTATTCTATCTTGTTGTTTTCAACATACAGTTCCCTTGGCCTGAAATTCTTTTTCCTCTCAATCCCTTGACTGTTTCTCTTACAAGTCTCAGCTCAAATGCCACTTCTTCAAAAAGCCTTCACTGGTTTCCTAGATAGATCACCTTTCCCCATTATACATGCCCATACCTCCCTCATCACATCTGACTTTAAGGCAGGAAGATATCTGATTCCATTTTCCCCTCATGCTTATGTCTGCTTCCTTTTGTTGCCATCTAAAGCAGTTGCTGCTTTACAATCTCTCTTGCATCTTTTAATGAGTTAGTTATTTTGTTTACTCTCCTGGTGACAGGTCTGACAACACTCACTACTTGCATCAATAATCCCCTGTGTTCAAAGACATTGGCACTGCAGTTGGTTTTTCATATTTGCATAGGGCTGAGCAATGCATTCTAGATGGTCACTGAAGGGTACTGCAGTTCAGTTTGCAGACTGTCAGGGGAAGAGTTCTATCTCTTTGTGAAGGTATGCTTGGGCTTTGGTGAACTGTTATGGAAGGTCATAATCTGATCATAGGCTGGTGTCAGAAGTGGTGAACCCCACATTAAGGAACCCACCACTGTCTGGAGTTGGACTTGGAAATGCAAAGATTTGGATTTGGAGGGAAGTGGGTGTAGCCCATGTGGAGTAGATTGGGGGATGTGAATGATATAGACCTGTCAGGGGAAAGAAGCCTTTGCTAAACCAAGAATAAGGGATTAGGGTTGCATTGGTTAATCCAGCATGAGACCCTTGGTCAGTACACATTGGTTGAGTGTCCACTTCCTTCTAGATCCTGGGACACTGGAAATGTGTATGATGTGATCAAGGGCCTCCAAGAGTATCATATAGATTCAGAGAGAGGAAGGGAAGGAGCAGTGTTGCCACAGATTAGGTTCCAAAGATGAGCTGGACTGAGGCTAGAGAGGTGGATCCCAGGGGCGATCAGGTGATGTCTACGTACCTTGATAATGATGATGAAGAAGGCGATGACAATGAAGATGATGTTGATGATAGTGATTACAATGACAATAGTTGCTAATTCTTAATGAGCACTAATTATGTTCCAGCTACCATAGTGAGTGTTTTACATATCAATACTTATTTGATACTCTATAGGAGAGGCAGTAATATTAACCCCATTTTATGGATGAAGAAACAGGAACAGAGAGGTTAAATCATTTGTTTATGGTTATCCAGCTAGCCAAGAGAGAATGCCAAGATTTAAACCCAGCTTTGTTTGACTTCATCTATGTTATCTGTTGCTTCTTGTTTCTCTTAACCTCTGTATGACCTCTCATCATCCATCATTGTCCATTCATCAATTATTCACTTATTCAACAAATATTTATTGAGCATCTACTATGTGCCAACCACTGTCCAAGTTCTCTGCCCTTCTGGAGTTTATATTCCTGTGGAGAGAGACAACACACACACACACACACACACACACACACACACACACACAGAGAGAGAGAGAGAGAGAGAGAGAGAGAGAGAGAGAGAGAGAGAGAGAGAGGAATATTATAACTATAAAAGCATACAGAGTCTAATAAGTGCCATAAAGAAAATTAAGCAGGGTTCCATGATGAAGAACTGATTGAGGGGGGGCAGTGGAGTCATCTTTATAGAGAAAGGTTGGGGGAATTCTGCAGTGGTGATATTGACACTGAGACCGAAAGGGTAAGAAGAACCAGTATTGCAAGGAGTCTGTGGAAGAACATTCTCATTTTCCCATCTTTCTTCATTTCCCTTTGGTCTCTGAGGGTAAAAACCATGTGCTGGGGTATTCACCATTGGTATAGACTTTCACGACATCTTTCAGGTGGGCATTCTCAAAAAGGTGTCTGTATACATACACCTAGTGGTTCCTTCCTGTAAGTACTTCTGGGAGTTACTCCCTGCTGCTTCTTTCTGCTCTGCTCTTCTTATAACTGAGGACATATTATTCCTTGTTGTCTTTGCCATATTTGGCTTCCAAACCCTTATCTAGATGGCTCCCTAGGGTGGCTCTGCTCTAGGTCACTGGGACCAATTATGAAGCTGTCCTCTTCCCTTATTCACTGCTGAGAGCAGCTATAAGCTGATGCAGAAAATCCTAAATCTAGTTAAGTGTTATTTGCTTGAAATATTTGAAAGAGCCAGCTTGGCCCATCTTCAAATATTTTGTTAGCTAATCAAAGCCAGATTGCGGTCAGAGGCCATATCTAAATTTATTAGGAAAATTAATAGACCATTTAGATTTTATTGGAATTAAGCTAAAATACGATAAGCAGTCACACCAGCAGATAGTCATTAATTATTACACTGACCTGCATGATGGGCTCATAATGAAATATCGACTTCTAGGTAAGTCATGGGGCCCGAGGACAAGCAGGACAAGCTCTAGAAAGATGTCCTCACTCTGTCTGCTTGAGGTTAATCAGATAGGACACAGTGGGAGAGGCTTGCAGTAAATACACACCTTGTATTTTTTCAAACAGAAGTTATGGTGCATCTGCTCTGTGTTAGGCCCTAGGAATCTATAGAAGAGACAGCCTGCATTTGAATGCTGGTTCTAGTAATTCTTAGCTGTGTGACTGTGGACATGATACTTAACCTCTCTGAGTCTCCACTTCCTCATCTGAAAAACATGGAAAAATGTGACTACTAGGGTTGCTGTAAGACATGGATATGATGGGTGTGATCTGCTTATTGAAGTCCTGGTACATAGATTTCTTTATTATTATTATTGTCCTTAGTAATATAAGTAATGTATTTGCCCCACAGAGACTTTAGACAACAAATTATGATTTGAAAACCCTCCAGAGTTGATTTCTCCCCACTGTGAGTCACATAAATGTTCGGTAGGGTCAGAGGAAGCTTTGGTGAAAAGTTTGAGCTCAGTTTCAAAGGGTTGGAAGGACTTGTTTTCCAGGAGGACTAGAGAGGCATGGGGCTTCCAAGAAGGTGGCACAGCATAGGCAAAGGCATGGGGGTTTGAAGAAGCTGGCAATTTGTGGAACTTTAAGTAGTTTGACATTACAGAGGCCTCTCCATGAGGCATTACTAGGCATTACTAAGCCCCAGATCACTCACCTTAATGCTTTCCTCCATGAAATTTACATGTATCCAGTGTTACTTATGAAGATGATGGGGCTCCTTATGTTCAGAGATCTCCCAGCTTGGGGACCCACAAAATTTCCTTTTCCTAGATATTTTGTTTTGCCCAATGGAGGTAGGAGGAAAACTTTAAAGTGTTGCCAGAGTCAAAAACTATGATCAGGAGGTCTGAGCTGTTCGGCACTTTATGGGCACTGCCTGGTCAGTGTGGGTGTGGCCTGGAGGTACAGACCACGCCTATCTCAGACAGGCCTGCTCAAGTCCAGTTCTGCCTCTTCCTATGAGACCTCAGATTCTTCGTTTGCCAACGGGAGGTTTCTGAGAGCTACCCCATTGGTTTGTGGAGAGGATTATTGAAAAAAAAATATCAGTCAGTATACATATAGCTCTTAATGCATCTACATATTCAACAAATGTTAGTTTCCAGAATATAATGTGGTATGTTTAATTTTTTTAAATTAATTAAAAAAAATAAGTGGGGGAAGTGTTGCTATATATGGGTGTTCTGTTTCATATGTTAAATATATCTGTCCTCAGAAAATAAATATGCATTTCTCCAAAGATGTATATGCATGTTTCATCTCTTCGATTAAGCATATATGTCTGTTAATATACATATAAGTGTATATATAGGAGTATATAAATATATATTCCACTTATACACTGTGAGAAACAACAACAACAAAAAAAACACAGAGAATCGATATAGGAAACTATAGAATTACCCAGATTGTTCCAGAAATAGTGAAAAGTGTTCTGAGGACAGGAGGGCCAAATTAACCCCATAATGGAGTGGTCTAATGCATCCAACACTTAATTGCTTAATTTTGGACTAGCCAAGAGAACTAGGGGTGAGTTCATCATGGAGTCCATCCCATTTCTCCTAGTTTAACAGTGCCTATTATTATAGGAAACTAACAGGCAAAAGGAAGTGAGGAGCAAACTGGGGTGGGTCACCCTGTAACCTGGACTTGATGGACATGGGTGGAGGGAAGAAGAGGCTAGGCCTTTGTAGATAGGCTGCACCTGGCTGTTCTATTTACAAAGGCCCAGGTTCAGTAGAGCAGGTTCTTTGCTGTGTAGTGGCCCGAGTCCCAGAGAGCAATACAGTGGCCTTCTGCTCTGATCTTGTGGAATCAGGAGAAACAATGGTGAAACGGATGTGATCCAGTGTCTCAGGCCTTATTCCCTAGTTTTAGGGTGACTTTGTGGACATATTGAAGGTGAAAAAAATGACCAATTCTACTATTACTACTGCATTATTATTGTTATTATTATTGTTGTTATTATTATTATTAATTATTACTACAAAGAGGAGTGATCAAAATGCTGTCCGTGGTTGAGGTCCTCAGATAGCCTGCAGGGGCACAGGCCGAGCAAGGAGACCTGCTGTCACTGTTGTTTGCTGCCTGCTGCTCTTGCATCCCTGTCCTAAGACAGAAGCATAAACACGCCTCTCTGGTGGAATGGACAGAAGGGCAAGGGAGGGAAATGGCAGGGGAAAGTGAGTTATTGTTGAAAATACCTGCCACATGAGGACCAATGAAATTGGGCCTTTTACATTTGCCATAGATTCATTGGGGGCCTCGAAGAGGGAAGTTTAAGCAGGTGAGTGATAGGGTAGGGATATTCCCTGCCAGGAGCTGTCTGATCACAGGATTGAAGATTTGGATAAAGACACAATGAGTTAAAAATGCTTCTGGTCCAGAGTGTGGTCAGAAGCAGGCCCCCGGTTCCCTGTGCATGTGTGACAGAAATGCAGTAGGGCATTTTAATTAGATCCCTTTTCCAGAACTCCTGACCTTCTGTGTAGCACATTAATGTATTTTACTAATTATAAATGCAATTAAAAAGTACTGAAATAAAATTAGGCTGATCTATCTAATTTACATTAAGCACTTTCAAATTATGCAGATTTTTAAGTCTCTCTCTCTCTCTCTCTCTCTCTCTCTCTCTCTCTCTCTCTCTCTCTCTCTTTTCAATTTGGGTTTCAGGGTAAAATTGTCTGCATTAAAACAGCTGGAAAACAACCTTGTAGGAAAACAAATTTCTTTTCTGTGATTATTCTCAGTGTGCGAGTTAATTTCCCAGGCAGTAATATACTTCGGTGGCATGGAGCAGTGACTCAGAAAAGGGGACATATGCGCCTGGCTACAGGCAGGGACAGGGTTCTGGGGGGACTGAATGTGGATTGGCTACTTTGGGGAAGGAGGTTGAAAGGCTAACTGGGCAAAAAATACTGACACGAAGGTCGCTAAACAGTTGAGATTTACAAAGAGTGAGTTGTAACGGCAGGAGTAATGTGCAGTTCATGGAGATGGACCATCTGGTGAGTTTACCCAGCATCGCAGGACTCCCCCGCCCATGCTGACAGGCACAGAGAGTGAGCCGGGTGATGAAATTACTGCCGGCGTTGTTAAGAATCAGATCGTTCAATTTTTGCTGGCCCTGGAATTTACCTATGCACAGCAGCTATACATTAGGCGGGGAAATGGAGCATTAAGGAGAGAGGATGGTCATTCTGGACATGCTCTCCCCGACAGTTGGCTGTGTGCATTGTCTGCTAGGGAGATAACCACCTCAGCTTGGGTCTGCTGGAGGCTGGGTTCACCTTGGAGGAGACCTTGATGGGACCTCTTTACAGATTAAATCTGATCTTCAGGTTCCCTGGAAGCCGAGGTGTAATAAGCTGTTCTCTGGGATTGCATATAAGCTCCTTAAAACGTTTCCAGGCTTGTGTAACTCCCCTTTGCTCAGTGCACTCAATTTTATTTGCAGCTCAAACTTTGCCCTTTAAGCTCCCCATCATAAGAAGGCCTACAATAATTCCCCAAATTGGAGTTGTTGAGTTTGAGCAAGGAGAAGGTTTGGAAAGCCCTTTAACTTATTTTTTTCCTTTCTGAGGCTAAAGGAATCTTTCTGCTTGAGTTCAGGGAACCAATCTTGTCTACTCTGACTTGGAAGCCATGGTGGTAACTGGTTTCCCACCATCTCCCCCAAAGACGTTTTCTGCAGGGCATCAGACAAGTGTAGGGGATGGGCCCCTTGTGTTCAGAGATCTCCCAGGCTTGGGACACACACTAGGATAAAGTGATTCTTTGTCTCTCCCATTCTCCAAGCCTCCATCACCATAAATTTATGCAGGAAATACTACTAATGGAACTATGTGTTCATCCAAGAGGAGAAAGTGTTAGGATCTTTCTCTTCAGGGGGAGCATGTCTGCGCCCAAGTGGATGACCGGATGCTAAGTTGAAGCTAGACCCTATAGATTTATTTTCTATGAGGATCCAGCTAATGGCAGGAATCAAGTAGATGGGGATTCAACCAAAAAACAAAACAAAACAAAATTTAAAAAAAACATCTCCTGTACTTTCATGTCCTTTTTCAATAACCTCAGGCCTCCTTGGTATCAAGCAAAGCTCCCAGCACCCTTATGGCCCCAGGCTTGATTCTTCTTCGACAAACCCAGGCCCTCTTTCTACTGACTTCTGGAGGGGTGTTGAAAGAGTGGCAGAGAAATCACAGGTGCTTTGGAAACAAAAGCCCTGGACTCCAATCTCAGCTCCCCCTCACCTGGTGCAGGCCTTCAGCAAGTTACTTCGCTCAGCCTCAGTTTCTTCACCTGCCTTTGAGAATGATACTTTCTTGGTAAGTTTGCAGTAGGCATTCCAATGACACCATGAATGTGAAGCACACACATGATTCCTGACATTCATTCTCTCATGCAGTGGAGGGTCTTCTCTGTGCCGGGCACTGCTCAGCCTGGTGTGTTGTGGTTAATGAGTGCCCACCAGGCATCCCTCCACTCTTTGAAATGTGTGGTGAGCATTCATTGGCACTTGATGAAGCTATAGACTTATACAAATAGCATTGAACTCATTGTATTTAAGGCACCATAGTAGGTGCAGAGCGGATATGGCCAATTGAATAGGATGTGCTATTTTCCTCCCTGCTTGCCTCTCTAGGACCTCATGTTCCACCATGATTATGTTGCTTCTGTTGCCTGTTTTGGGACTTTCAGAAAGTGTCTTGTTTCCTCTCTTGGTCTTCAACCTCACCTCTTACAATTCCCACCAGTAATTAAATTTCCATGCTTTTGTATATGCTGCATTCTCTGCCTAGAATGATCTTGCTCTTCCATGGGTGTCAAATTCCTATTCATCCTTCAAAACCCAGCTCAGAGATTTCCTCTGAAAATCTTGTCCCCAGCATTACAGGTAGTCTGCTGCTGCATCCACTTTTTCTGGGATCATATTACCCACATATATGTCTTTCTTTCTATACTGAGAACTCCTTGAGATCAAGGACCTGTGTCCAATTCATCATGACCACCATATTATCTGAAATTGAGTAATTGCTCAATGAATGCCAGTTAGATGAAGCAATAATACAAGAATTAATGGGTTGCTGCTTGGATGGAGGGGGAGGGGGGATGTAAACATTTTTACATGACTGCATGCATGGATGGAATCAATACACAAGTGGATACATAAAATTGTTTAATTGGTGGCAGCAATGGAGTCCTCATCTGTCATCCAAAAGGGCTTTAGTTAGTGAAACAGCAGAGCAGAGCTATCCTGTTCACCTACAAGATTTGAACCCCAAGGACCACTGTGTAGGGAGTCTTCAGGTGTTTCATGAGCAAGCAGATCTGAGGAAAAATGAACATGTCACCGTGCTGTGGACTCTAAGTATGAATTGTATTCTACCCAGGCATGGGGGAGCCCGCTCTCTGAGTGCTGTATCGCCCTCTCCACTGTGCCCCGTGCTCCCTTCTCCTCCACGTGTGCCATGATAGCAAAATCCTAATTAATTACGGTGGCCTTCAGCAAGCTGGGCCTGGACACCAGGGTTTTCTTTGCAGCTACGGCTGCAGTTGCCCTTGCTTCCTGCCAAGCTCCCCTCCCAGACAAACATACTTAGCAGGTGTTCTCCGCACATTAATAATCAGAATTGACACATTCTAAATGAGAGCCTCCTTGTTGTGCAGGGCAGCTCTGATGGATATGTGGGGGAACTGACGGCCTCTGAGGAATGCTTTTGCCATTACCAGCATTTCTCTGACAGGTTTTTAATAGTCCCACTAAAACTGCAGTATATTGGAAATTTTGTAGATGAAGCGCAAAGGGCTGCTGTGACTCAGAGGCTCTGGGGTGGAAAAATACAGTTTGGGAAGACTGAGCTCCTCAAATAATGGTGCTCTTTGACAAAACTGATCTTGTGTTGGGTTGGACTGAGAGATGGGGAGGGGTCAATTTGGCCAAGGGTCTTTGAGGAGACCTGGGTTATAGGTGGCAGTAAGCCATGATTCATGTAGATGAAGTACAGTTGAAGCCCTAGAATAAAGCCTATATTTAAACACTGGATAAGAGAGAGTCAGATAGGCTGGGTACACCCACCCATCCATCCACCCATCCATCCATCCATCTATCTGTCAGTCAATCCATTCGTCCACCAATAAGCTCTTATCTACCTCCAACTCATGCATCACAAACATAAATTATACTTCATAAATTCAAAATTCTATGAGCAATATATGTCCTTGGGCTATTTATGCATATGTAGAATCTGAGCCTCAGTTTCCTTATCTCCAACATAAACCTAATAATGCCTATGCTTTAGAATTATATTTGAGGTTTAGAGATCAAATAAGTTAGGTTCTATGTGGGTGAGGGTCCCTGCCAGAAAGAGATGACATATAGTCATGAGAGATTTGAGAAGAGTGTAGTATAAGGGTTGCTTATCAAAGAGTAGGCAGGTCTAAGGGGAAAAAAATATGAGAGGGTGCAGCCCCCTGGGGCTAAGCAACAGGAAGGAGCTGTTACCACCCCTGGGTCTCAGGAGTCTGAGAAAGGGGGAGTTGCCAGAATCCGGAGGCTGTAGAAGAGGTTGCCTGAGATGGATGTGACCTTCATTAGAGAATCAAGTCATTGCCAGTCTGCATTCCAGTAAAGAAGGAGTTAGGAGCAGAGAATAGATCCATGGGGACAAGTGAGGGCTGTCTATCCAGGACTTATACCAGCACGGCCAGGCTCCCAGTGAGTTGATAAATGGTCATGGGCACGGGTACAAGGTCCTAACAACCCCGTGGGGTAAGGGAATGACTGGTATTAATGCTTCCCTTTGACACTAAAGCTAAAGAAGATAGGGTGGCCTCCAGTCTTTGCTAGCACACCTGCCTCCCTCATTACCTCACATTCTCTTATTTCTTCTCATTCTTATTGGCCACCAGAGGGAGGCCAACAGGTGGCAAATCTGCTTTGCTTTCCAAGGGTTAACATCAGGCCCTGAGAGTGGAAGCAGCTATCCAGAGTTCATTAGGAAGTCGGATTTTTGCCAGGGATTACAGTCCATGGGAGAGGCAGGTGGATCTGAAAGCTAAACAAACCTGGTGATGCCTTGGGATAAGCTTTCCTAATTAGCGGAGGTGGCTGCTGGATACTCTTTACTGGGTTAGCCCTCAGGAACTGACACATCAGGGGTCCTTCTTACTTCTTAGCCAACTGATCCTCCCAAAGGCTCTCTCTAAGCCCCTCAGAGCCACTTTCCTAAAGCAGGGGCAGGGCCCCCAGGAAGAGATGAAACAGCTTAATAGAAAAATGTCTTTGCAAGATCTTGGGGGAAGCTATTGTTGCCCCTGACACCCCCAACAGCTGAGCCTGGCCCAGTGTGAGTTAGGTGCCCAGCCACTGGTGTTAGACAGCTGAGTTCAAATCTTGACTCCTCCATTCACTTGCTGGGTGAGAAGGGCATGGTTACTAGAATAAAAGCACTCTGAGCCTCCTTTTCCTCCTGTGAAATCTGAAGGGTGAGGGACCAATCTCCAGCAATGCTGTGGATGTTGGGACAATAGTTGCCACTCACTCCTTTCCCTTCATTGGGCCTGTGAACCTCAGCTGCATCTCCTCTGGCCCTTAGTTTGGAGTTCCAACCACCCAAGCTCCTTTCCTAGCATTTTTTCCCCCACCATTTTGCATCATCCTGGGGAGGCCACAGGACCAGGACTCCTTGTGAGCCAACACTCTCCCAGCTCATCTCTAAGCCGCCTGGCTGAAAGAGGTGGAGCTGGGTTTCTGGGCTAATTCCACTTACTTTAAAATGGGTCATTACTGCGCACATTTGCACAACCAGGAAACCAACTGGCTGCAAACCAGTTTGCTAATAGACTCCTTAGATTCTCTTTATAACTTAATTGTGTAGGTAACCACACTAGTGTACAAACAGGACTGAACAAAGTGGGCTGTCTGAGCAGGGATAGATTCTGGAAATCCTGGATTCTGAGGGGGAGGAAGTTGGATAAAGTTTGGAGTCTATATTAGTGCTTCTCAGACTCCAATGGTCCCAGGAAACACCTTGGGATCTTGTAACTGTGCAGGCCAGTTTGTGGTCCTGAGTGGGGCTGAAAATGCTGCCTTTCTAACAAGCTCCCATGAGATGCTAATGTTGCTGGTCTGGGCTATACTTTGACTCCCACACTTCAGGAGTCACATCCCCAAGATAGCACAATCAATAAAAAAAATGTCCACATCATAAGCCTTATTTATGGATGCTGTAACTGGGATTTCCCCATCCTTTTCTCTCAGCATGCTCTGTCCTTCTTGCTTTAGCTCCTGTCAGGCTTTCTGGTTCTACATCTGTATCCTCACAGGGGATTATGGGCTGAGTGTGTTTCCCCAAAATTTATATGTTGAAATCTTAGCCCATTATACCTCAGAATGTGACTGTATTTGGAGATAGCATCTTTAAAGAGGTAATTACGTTGAAATGCACTCATTAGGTGGCTCCTAATTCAATCTTATAAGTCTTAAGTTATGCTACTCTCCCTTCTACATGATTGGACATCAAAAGCAGGGACTACATAAAATAAACCCAGGCTTCCACTCCCCTTGGGACTGAAGCCTCCTAGTTTATTCTATTTAATACTGAGCCACTTCTGATATCTATCATATGAGCCAAGGGTGTATGTGCAAAATGCAATGGCTACAACAAATCAGGTTACCCTCAACTGAGAATATTTTCTCCCTAAAAAGAAACAACATAAAAAATTAAATGTATTGAGAACCAAACAAAGGCATAAAATTTGATGTGTTGATATTTGGATATACCTGTAAAACTATATCACAAGACGATGAAAATATCCATCACTCCCAAGTATTTCCTGCTCCTTTATTATCTCTCATCCTACCACTCTCTGCTCCCACCCTCCTCAAACAACCATGGTTTGCTTTCCGAATCTCTAGATTGGTTTGTATTTTCTAGAATTTTATGTAAATAGGATCACATGGTATATACAGTTTTAAAGCATTATTGATATATAATTGACATACTATAATATTCACCTGTTGTTTATAAAGGATACAATGATAGTTTTGTAAATTTATACAGCTGTGAAACCATCACCCCAAACCAGTTTTCAAAACAACTCCAAAAATATTTCATTTGCAATCAATCCCCATTCCCCCAATATCTAACTCCAGGCAGGCAACTCCTAAAGTTCCAGGAGACTACTGATCTGATTTCTATCTCTATGAAGTTGTCTTTTCTAGATATCTACCTAATAAAAGAGTAACATGCTAATTGATTGTACCTTCGAGATGCCCACCAGCCAATTATGAGTTAGTATGCAAATTAACCCAACAAAGATGGTGGGTTAATTTGTATACACAGGCACCTAGTGGCTGGGGGTAGGACGGGGTGCTTGCATCATCACCATGATGACATCGAAGGTGTTCCACACCACTCCAGCTGCTCTGTGCTTCTGGGCAGCATGGGAAGGTGGAAAGGCGGCTCTGGGCCAGAGCAAAGGTGCTGCTGACAGCCAGGGGAAGGAAGGCCCATTCTTACATGAATCTTGGTGCATTGGGCCTCTAGTTTTATATAAATTGAATAAAAAGTATGTTGTCTTTTGCACCTGGCTGTTCTAACTTACTATAATGGTTTTCAGGTTCACCCATGTTGTTGCAAATAGCAATATTTTCTGATTTTTATTGTTGAGTAATATTTCACTGTTCCACATTCATTTATCCGTTCACCAACTGATGGACACTTGATTTGTTTCCAAATTGGGAGTATTACAAATAATGCCAAACATTTGTGGACAAGTCTTTGAATGGACATACGCTTTCATTGATCTTGGGGTATATTCCTGGAAGTGCAATGGCTGAATCACTTGTAGGTGAATGTTTTTTTTGTGTGTGTGTGTTTTGTTTTTTGTTTTTGTTTTTTAACTTTTTAAGTAACTGCCAAACTGTTTTTATAAACTGGTTGTACCATTTATATTTCAACCAGTCACTCATGGGAGTTCTGGTTCCTCATATCATCACTGACATTTGGTATGAGTTGTCATTTTAATTTCAGACATTCTAATAGGTGTGTGGTGCTATCTCATTGTGTTGTGTGTGTGTGTGTGTTTTAATTTCCCCGATGACTAATGCTTTTGAGCATCTTTCATTGGCTTGTCATCTCTATATTGCCTTTGGTGAAGTTTTTGTTCAAATATTTTTCCCATTTTTTATTTGGGTTGATTTTCTTAGTATTGGGATATTTTATGGTGGTAAAACATGCATAATATACAAGTTTCCATTTTAACCATTTTAAAGCATACAATTCAGTGGTGTTAAGTTACATCCACAAAGTTGTGAAGTCATTGACTAGACAGTTACAGAACCTTTTCAACACTCCAAAGAGAAACCCTGTACCCATAAGCAGCCCCGCCCCATTCACTCCTTTCCCCATTGCCAACACTAATCTGCTTTGTCTTTATGGGTCTATCCAAGCAGTGTTATATTACTCAACCATAAAAAGTAATGAAATACTGACACATGCTACAATGTGAATGAATCTTGTGTTCAGTAAAAGAGCACAAAAGACCACACAATATAGGATTCTATTCATATTGCATACCAAAACAGACAAATCTTATTATTGAATGTACAGTGTTCTTTATATAATATCAATCTGTTATCCTTATCAGCTATGCAAATAGTGTCTCCATGTTGTAGAGTTACAAAATTGTTTTTAAGATTCAACAAGCTAATATATCAGGTACTTAGTATAGGTAGCAGAAACCAAGTGCTTAATATATATTAGTTATTATTGGTATTTTATTATTTGGAGTCAGTCTCATTGGGAATTTTAGTGATATATTCTGACCCTGAGTTTAGTATTAAGCCTCTGTGTATAATTAAAGGCACTCAAGGTTGGGTTGTGTCCCTGGGATTATGGTAGATGAATTCTAGGATTGGCACATGGTAGGTTCTTAGCTAATTTTTTAATAAAGTGGCATGATAATAACATAATAATAATAAATTTCAATGACTAAACTCCACATTCACTAACCTGTTCATGCCAGAGAGCACATTGGTGTAAATCCTCCAGTAGGAGTCTCCACAGCCACTCTCAATGGCCCAAATCTGTCTGCCAAGCCCCCCGCCTCTCTGGAGCACCTCTCAGGGCTGCCTTTCTCTCTCAGCTTCAGCTGAAGTCTCTTCGAAAAATTGTACACCCGTTTCCTTGTATACTGTTCCATACAATGCAGAGAAAAAGAGATTCTATTTCCTAAAATGCCTGCTATTTACACAGAGATTATTTCCCACACACCAAATCCCAGCCTCACCAGCCTGTTTTTCATCTCTTCTCAATGCTATTAATAGCAGCAATAATAACAGCAATTAAAGATCCTATGCCAAGCACTTCACTTTTCTAGTTAAGCATTTTACCAATACCCATTTCACAGATGGGGAAATTCAGGCCCGAGGTCATGTAACATGCTCAAGGTCATCTAAGTAATGGATGACAGGTGTAGGTGATGACAACCTCTCCCCTCCCCCACTCCCCAGCCACTAACAATGCTTAGTTCTTTTTCCTTTTATTTCTGACTGGCTTTCTGATGTCTTTGTCACGTGTGTGGTGTGGGCTCTTTAAATTTATCCCTACCCCTAAGCCCCTGACTGGAGGAACCAGTGGTCAGCACCTTGCCTGGCCTCCAGCATCTAGGGGTCTGGCCCCTCATCTGTTCTGACCCACTAGGTCAGGAGCAACTTTTCTGATAAAAAACCAAAGCCAGTGTGGCTGAGGAAAAAGTGTGAAAAATAGGCATTCAGTCACTACTGGGACCAGAAGGGTGCTGATTTGGTTTGGAGCCCTCTCAGAGAGACCGTCCCCATCTCTCAGGAGGAGGGGAGGAGGCTGAGCAGAGCAAAGTGGACCCTGTTCCAGGAAAGGAGCCACAGCAGTTTCCACGGAGGCAGAGACTCATTTTTCTTAGGTGTGCGAAGGTCCTCAAAGAGTGAGGTAATAGATTTCTTTATTAAAAATTAATCTTCTTGTAAAACCATTGCAATACAATGCACTTTAATAAATCACCCCATGCTTCCGAACACATTTATTATCCCTTCTCGGGAACCGCGGAGCCAGAGAAATTGGTGCTGCTCAGAGCACTGACGCTGAGCTCAGTAATGAACTGGGGTGGGGGAGGGGCAGGGCGGGTTGAAGCCTGCCTGAGGCATGCTTACTGCATGATGCTTCAGCTGGTCACTATCTATTAGGGTGAATTGGATCTTGCACATCCCAGGTGTGTGGTTCTTGGTACCTTTGGGTTGGGAAGGGCCCAGCAGGTGGACACCAGTTCTTGCTATGGGGTTTTGGGAAATAGGCCTATTTCTATACTTTCTAGAAATTTCTATGTTTCTACACATCCCACAATTTGCTATCTGGGTTGCAGGAGCCTCTGGGTCTTCATGTGGGTGCTCTGAGAAGATGGGAAGTGTTGTTCTGATTTGCAGACCAGCACCTGCCATCAGCACCTCATGGCTGCTTAAGGATGCTCTTCAACATGCATCTTCACTGTCCCCTAGCTGTATCCTGGGCTTTGCCGTGTGGGGATGTCAGAAGCAGGGAGTCCTGTGGAACACCTTGACGTATGCTACTTGTCCTTCTCAGCTCTGTCCCCACACCATGCCACATGAACCCCCAATTCTATGGTCTTTCATGAATCGGCTCCTTCATCTGTCATCTGAAGCTCTTTTCTCTATTATTTTTCATCCCAAGATTCAGGCCAAGAAAGATGCCATGTCATTCTCTCTGTGTTGTCTTCCTTCCTGGGAATCCAAGAGAAAACATTTCTTCTCCTAACCTCTTTTTCTCCCAGGCAAATAAACACCCCAGGCTGGAGATCCACCCACCTTTCAGTAAATCCCACAGAAAAACAGACTCCAAATTCCATTTAAGGTTCAGCTAAGGACACCCCTTTCCTGTACTTCCTCCCTACTTTATAATCCAAGTTGGATCCTCTGCTAGGACACCATGCATATGTGTGTGTGTGTGTGTGTGTGTGTGTGTGTGTGTGTGTGTGTGTGTGTGTTGGAGGTAGGTGTTTCTAGAAGCAGCCACATTTCTGTTACTATAATTAAACAGGAGTGGAGAGCAGCTTGGGTTTTTGGATCTGCATCCTTCTGTCCTTCCTCATTCCCCTCACATTTCTTTTTAAATTGAGCTTGCTGACAAGAAGGTATGGATGGATAATGAACTGCTAACTGATAGCCCATTCATGGAGGGAACATCAGGCACTCGGATTTTACAGTGCCTGGCACAGAGTCTGGGAATGGATAAATGTCTTTTGAATGAGTGAGAGGATGAGAAATTAATGGGAGGACACATGAGTAAGCCAAAAATCTCACAGTTCGGGTCTAAGAGAAGGTCTGGCTGATGTTTGGCAGGATGGTAAGTCACCAAGCCCCTTACTGAGGCAAGCCAGGCTGGAGAGGGGGAAGGGAGGGAGACAGAAAGAGGGAAGGAGAGCTCATTGAGAAGGGGCTGGAGAAGCAAGTGGGAGTTAGTAGTGGCTCCTGAGGCCATATCAAGTTTCTACATCTTCATCCTAAGAGCATTGGGATCTTGGAAGGGTTTTAAGCAGGGGAGTGATGGATGAAGATATGAAATAATCTTCAGCATCGTCCAGATCAATAATAGCAGCAAATCATTAGAATTGTCACCGTAACATTATTGCCAATTACCAAACTGCCACTGAGCCTGGCTTTGTGCTATGTGGTTTTCATATCTCACTTAGTCATGCTCTCAAGCAGCCTCTATTGTCAGCACGGTGCATGTGGGGAAACTGAGGCTCAGAGAGGGGAAAGAGGAGAGCTTGGGTTTCCTTGTGAGTTATGTTCTACAACTGCTTGCATCATATGGATCTCAAATTCCACAAGCATGGGGACACCAGTGGGCACCGGTTCCTGTTCTCAGGGATCCATGAATAGCACAGGCACTCTACCTTCCTTCACTCCATCAACAGATTCCTGTTGCATGTCAGGCACCACCTAGACACATCTCCTGAGAACCTTCTCTGAAAACACACAGAACTGCTGGGTAGGAGATGGTCAGTGTCCATTTCTAGAACATTTCCCTCCACTACCTTTGGGGAGGGAGCAGAAGACTAAGACAAACACTTTGCTTCAAAGAGCTGTTGACATGGTGAGAGGAAGATGAAGAGTCATGACTGTGGAGGACATCTGGCAACAGAACTCAACATGTGATGTAAGAGCACAGCTGGGTGTCATTGCCTGAAGCTAAATCTCCCCCTGACTGGTGGTTTCCTGGTTATATCTTCCAGGCACCTCACACTCAACAGGGCCCTGGAGGAGACTCCTCCGCTCATGTTCTCAGTCTCAGTCAGTGGCTCTCCGTCCACCAAATCCATTACCCCCTCCCCCCAGCTCCCTCCCTCATTCCCACCTTGCAATCAATGAGTGTGTATATTGCAGCTTTCTGTGTCTTAATTCCCTTTGGAATCTCCCCTGCCCCCATGCTTTCCCTCCCCCTGCACTTTGCTTTCTCTCCAACCACAGGGCCACCCTCCAGCACTGGGACTTCAACAATATCTTCCCCCAAAGGCCTCTCTCCTGCTGGCCATGTGTTCCCTCTGCTCCAGGAGACCTTTCAGAAGCACACCTCTCCCGACCATCTCTCTATTGAAACCTCCCATTCTCCTGAGCGACGTACCAGCCCCACCAGCCTCCTTCCATTCATCCCGTGAGCCTGATGTCCCATGAAGGCTCCACTCCATGACCCTGAGTTATGTCTTTATGCCTGTGAACACACAGTCCCTCTGACCTGTCCATCTGCCATGTCCTCTGGGGAAGCTCATCCTTCAAGACTTGGCTTTAGTGTCTCTCAACACACATTTTCCAAGCACTTTATGTGCTAGATCTAGCCCTGAGCCACAGAAATGACTAATCAATACCCTCTCCCTCAAATGTCACCTCCTCAGTTCGTTCATGGCTCACCTCCATCAGAAGAACTAACTAGCCTTCCTGTCTACCTCTCTTGCTACCTCCGACTCTGTTGAAATAATTTGTCCCCACTAGCCTGGGAATTCTGGTGCTGAGGGCTGGTGTCCTGGTCTGCAGGGAGCTATGGAGTGCTCACCATGAGTGAGAGCTGTGCTTCTACACCGTGCCTATGCTGTCACCTCCAACCTTTCCTCCACAGTACAGGGTCATCATCCATTTCACAGAGGAAGTGGCTGGGGCTCACAGGATTAAGGCACTCGCCTGTAATCAGTACTATTACGCACACCCAAGTCTCTTCTCCTAGCCACCATGCCACACTGTCTTTCTCAACTTTGTGTCTCAGGCACCTTGCATGGAACTGGGTACACAGTTGTTTGCTAAAGAATATTACCGTCTGCCATATAAAGAGAGAGAGTCTGCACTGGTTTCTACACAGAAAACAGACAGAGAGCTGGTGGGGCAAGGAGGGACCATCTGCACAGCCCCTGCTTGGCAGTTGGATGTGTGTGGGGTGGTTGGCGGTCACCAGCCGCATCAGGCTTCCAGGCCCCAGGGAGGGAGCCATCCCAAAGCCTTTTATAACACATGACACAGACATTTTCCCTGGCTCCAATTGTGTGCTGGCTGGTGAGTGGTCATAGGCACCTGAGATGAGCTTTGTACAAGGACCATTTTCCCTATGAAAAAAGTGGATCAGACAGTTAACCATGCCAGTTGCATCCAACCCTCTCTTTGACAGCAAGTTCTTCATCAGAGGACCTTGATCCCAATTTCAGAGTGCTGTCCCTCTCTAAGGGATACTTTCCCTAATCTCTGGTTTCATATAGTTAAAATGGTCCCTTATCACAGCCCACCTGTGAGCACATCTCCCCTGGGAGAGTGGGGAGGACCCTTGCTGGCCCTTAGCCCCACAGAGGCCAGTTCTCTCCTCTTTCCCTCTCCCATAGACTCGTTGCCCAGAGATGCTCCCAGGACCTCTGCACCCTGCCTATACTCTGTCCACCCCCATCAGAACAAAGTCATCATTCGGAGAGGATGAAGAGACTGCTGTCAGCTCCTGCTCCCTTAGGAGCCACCTCAAATGCTGGAGCTCGAGGCCACGGCCAGTCTGGACATCAACCATCCCAACATGGGTTGGGGCATGGGCGGGTTCTCCATCATTCCTTTGGCCTCCTTGCTGCCAGATCACTCTGCCCTCCCAGCCATTCAACCAGCAGACATTGCGGGGCAGGGGTGTGGGGCGGGGAGAAATGCTAATAACTCAGTTAAGTGTGTGTTCTCTGAAACCAGACACCCAAACTAGAGATTTCTGGCTCCATCTCATAATCTGTGAGACCTCGGCAAGCAACTTAACCTCTTTGTCCCCAGCACTTTCACCTGTGAGATGCGGCCTAAAATATCTTTCCTGTCACAAAATTGTGAGGCATTAAAATTAGAACCTCCAGTGTGAGGCATTAAACTTAGAACCATGACTTACACAGAGGAAGGATCCAAAAGAGCATTGGGGACTCTGCCCTAGGATTTCATTACTGTTACTAGTAGGGAAACCACAGTGCACCCGGCTCAGAGTTCCACGCCGCTCAGCACACATAACCAGGCGCTGCTGCCTTCACGCCTGCCTCCCCCGCTCACCGTGGGCCCAGGGCAGAGGTGGGGGCAGCAGTCCTGCACGGAGAGGCCGCAGATGCCTGGCTCTGAGCCGTTGAATGTCCACCCACTTTATTCTCATCTGCTAGCACAAGGCCTGGTGCAGGGTGGGCACTTGATAGCTGTGTTGGAAGTGAGTTGAGGGCTTGCTTATGTGAACTGAAGTGCCCTATCAGAGGCAACAGAAGGTCTTGTTTGTGGGTAGTCTCGTGCATGCCAGGTGCCCGTCCTCAATGGGAGAGGAGTTAAGGTTCCACAGCCAGACTCGGGCTTTGAATCCAGGTTCTGCCATTAACCAGGGAGGCTGGTGCTTTACCTGCCGGTGCCGAGAGCTGGAGGTGCCCCTGTCCACGCTAAGGAGTAAGAAGCCAAGGTTCCGATGAGTGCATTCACTTGCTCAAGTCATGGGGACGGGGACAGGGGCTCCGGAGTCTGAACCAGTATTTCCTGTGACTTCCAAGGACCCACACGCTGGGTGGACAGGGACAGAGAGACTGTGGAGAGGGGAGGTCAGAGCTGCTTCCTGCATTGGTCCCCAAGCCTGTCACTCCTGCTGGCTTGGAGACTGTCTGTCTCTCTCCGTGACAGGGAGAGCAAGTGCCAACCACTGTCCCCGAGTCTGGGGCAAAAGGCCATCTGGTGTCTCCATTTGTCTCAAAAAAGCCAGGGCACATTCCCAGGGCCCCCCTCAGGCTCCCTCCATGCGGGGGTGACTTCAGGCTGGTCAGCCGCTTTCCGGGGTGATTGACATATGCAATTTCTCTCCTCCTGTCTGGCCGAGGTGTGAAGGGAAAATTGGATGTTGCTGAATAATTGAAAATGAAAATCCCTCCAAATTGATTCCTATGAAAACAAAATTGAGTTCCACAATTAGGCACCCTGCTCTGCAGGGCATCTGAGGCCTGTTCCCAGCTGTGGCTCGCACGTGGCTTTCCACTGGATCCCTGCCCCCTCAGACCCGGGGGCTTCAGGAGTCTCCGGGCAGCGTCGCAGTGGCAGCATCCAGGCCCCGTAACCACCCATGAGCCTTTGGGCTGCCTTCCTAGTTCCTGGGTCCCTGAGGCGGGCAAGGAGATGTCTCCTTCTTTGCATTTCCCGGGGCACTCCGGTGGCATCACTGTAAGCTCTGTCTCACTTTCATGCTGAATGGGGGCCCTGACCCTCTGCCTGTCCCACTGGGAGGGTCAAGCTCTTGCTTTCCCCCTAGGGCACCTCGGCATCACTGCACGTTCTGCCCGCAGCCCGGTGTTTTCCTACAAGCCTAGACTCTCGGAATGGACTTGGTTTGTTACCTAGAGTTTGTTTGGATGGAATTCAACCTGTCCATGAACCTGGATGGAGGAAAAATATATCATTATCTTTTTCAGAGTGCACTTTCTGTGGTAAAAGACACGTAACATGAAATTTACCCTTTTAACTAATTTAAAGTGCACAATTCAGGGGCATTGAGTGCTTTCCCAGTGCTGTGCAGCCCACCTCGCTGGTTCCAGGACTGTTCCATCATCCCTCACGGAACCCATATCCATTAAGCCCTCCCTCTCTCCGCCCTCCGCCCCAGCACTTTTTACCCAGCTTCCCCTGAAATTCCCTGTGCCCCTCAGCATGACTTTCCAAACAAACCGCAATAGCATTAGTAGTGCCTGTAGCTCTGTGACCAATTGAAACCACAGATGTTTCGTACCACATTACAATGTTACAAGTATCTAGAAAGTCCTTAATGTCGGGAGTTGGAAAATCTTTTCTGTAAAGGGCCAGATAGTACATGCTTTTGGCGTGTCCCATGTAGTCTCAGCAGCTCAGCTATGCCCTTTAGAATGAAAGCAGCCAGACACCAGTGGGAGCGGCGGGGCGTCAGTGAAACTTTATTTGTAAAAACAAGTGGTGGGGCCAGCTGGGCCTGTGGGCCGTTGTGTGCTGACCCCTACTTTATGCTCATGTCCGCTTCCAACTGCCTTAGTTGTTAGACCACCACTGGGCATTGTTATTTAATGTGTCAATTAAACGTGCTCTATGACAAATCTTTGATATCTGTATTTTAACATAAATTCCATTTACTGTTCTATGTATGTTATTTGTGCATTTACAAGTGATATTCACCTGACTTCTAAAGGGGTTCATGACACAGACAGGCCAGTCAGCTAGGGCCTAGGTTCCAGGCAGTGCTCGGAGTTCCAGCTCCTCCTTGCACACCTCCAAGGACAGAGTGCTCACCACTTCCCAGAGGAACCATTTTCTCTGGAGGGAAACTCTGACTCTAACAGTATGCTTTTTTCCTGTTGAGTCCATATTGGTCCCATTTTCTACCCCTTTAAAGCTACATATAAATCTAAATACAATTTATGTTTCACTTCTATACAGTATTTGAGACAGTATTCCACATATACCCCACCCTACCCCCCCCAAGCTCTCTGAATGGGGCCCAATAGTCATTATTTTAAGCTTTTAGGTCATACTACTCAACTCTGGCACAGAGTGAAAGCAGCCATAGACAGTGTGCAAAGAAGGGGTGTGGCTTTGCTCCAGCTGAGCTCTAGTTGCCTACCCCTAAGGCCAAAAGGTCCCTAGTTCCAGTCCTCTTGCTATGGTGGCATCTTTCTCTGGACACTCACTACAGTGCCCAGGTGGTGCTTTCTCCTCCTCATCCCCTCAACTCTCTCTCCATCCAGCCACCCATCCATTCATCTATCATATGCAGGAGCTATGTAGCTCATGGGTAAGTCATTTCTAATTATTAGCCATGGTAAGATCCACAAAGGGAATAGTTAGACTATTAAAGAATATGGATGGGCAGGGAACTACTTAGATGGTGTGACCACTTGTCTGAGAAAGTGACAACTTAGCCTGGACACAAAGGAAAGCCTGCAGCAGCCAAAAGGCCTGGGGCGGAGCATTCAGCAGAGGGGGCAGTATGCTGGGGCGGGGGTTGAAATGAGCAAAAGGTGGCTGGCTGTATTAGCTGTGTTCTGCCCTGTAACGAATTACCCCACCACGCAGTGACTTTATATAACAACCTTTATGATTACACTGTTGCTTTGAGTCAGAAATCCAGGTGCAGCTGAGCTGGAGCCTCAGTTTGAGGGCCTCTCACCTCACCGGCTGCAATCGAGGGGTGTCACCTGGGGCTGCAGGCATCCGCAGGCTCAGCTGAGGAAGGATCTGCCTTTCAGCCATCTGACCTTTGCTGTCTTCTGTTCGTTAGAAGCAAGTCACTAGGTGTGGCTCACAGTCAAGGAGAAGGGACCACAGAAAGGCATGCATGCCAGGGAGATGGGGTTACAGGGGTTCTCTTAGGAGCTGCCGCCCACACTAGAGCACAGAGGGCAGTGGGGAAAGTGAGGCTGGGACGCGTCTTATGGAGACTCTTAGGCTGCAGCCAGGACTCAGAGACCATTCAAAACGCCACAGGGAGCGCCAGGAGGGTTTAAAGCCAGGAGTCACATGACAAGCTGGGTGCTTTGAGAAGATCGTTCTGCCTGCTGCGTGGAGAGTGGATGGAAGGGGCAAAGAGACAAGTGGGGGAGCCGGAGGGAGGCTGCGGAGGTCTTCTGGGGGAGAAATAACCGTGACTGGGACCCAGTGGGGTGGGGGGAGGAGGAGAGGTGCTGGTTGTATTTTGGAAATAGAGCCTGGAGCACGTTCTGAGGACTGTAGGTGAGGACTCAGGGGTCCCCCGCCACCCCCTCAGCACTGTCTCCCTTCAGCAGCACCCAGCCCACGTCTCCCCAGGCTGCCGTGGGCTGTGCTGATCTGCTCTCCATAAGCCAGGCATGACGCACCGGAACAAAGACATCGCTAATGCTGTAAATCCTGCATCTAATTTATTTGTTATTTCCACTCATTTGAAATGCACCTGTTACCCCCAAGGCCTTTGAATCCTATCAACAGCAACTACAGAATCAAAGAGAAATTGGAACCTTTTGGAAAAATCATCAGTTGTTCAAAGGGGAGACACATAGAAAAAAAACGTTTTTTTTTTTTTCTTCCTTAGATAAGTTATTGGCACAGATGGCCAGGCTCAGGGAAGATACCTCCCAACACACACACCCAAGACCCCAGGATGTTTGTTTTCCCTTTCCTCTGATTCCAGGTCCTTTGTTGGCTCCATATATTCCGATGGCCCCTTTGGTTTACTGCAGGAATTTTGAAGGCACCAAGCTGCCACTTCCTTCAGGCTAGGATTGTCCTGCACCCCTGTCTGCAGGGTCCATTTGTGAAATGTCCCCATGTCATGACAGGTCAGGCTCTGCTATCGCCTGGCTGAGTGCTGGGTTAGAACCGTTCACTCGGCAGCTGGGTGGAGCCCGGAAAAACCTCATTATGCCCTGTCCGTGCCAAGCCTCACTGTGAATTTTATGATGATGTTGGAGATGGACACCATTCCAGCCCCACCAAGGCAGTCCATTTGTTTAATAGGGACTTGGGGGCATGGAAGAACCATTGAATTTCCAGTTATTTGCTCACAATTATTTTTTCCTATACACGAATGTGTCTCCATGAGGGTGCAGTGTGGGTCAGAGACTGGCAGTGGAGGGAAGAGGATTCCGTGCGGCCAGGAGGGTGGGGCTCAGTGGGGTCTGCAAGGCCTCTGGCGGATGGGGACCAGGTCCCCACATGAGGGGGCGCTCCAGCTCCCTTCAGGTGGGTGCCTGTGGCCTGGTCTGGTAGGTGAGGTGAAACTCCTGGGAAGATGACACATGGCAGTCAGAATGTTCTCTGAACCCAAATCAGGTCACATGATGCCTTCTCTGTGTGTGCCCCACCCACAGAATGGCATCCACACCCTCCCCAAACTGCACTGTGCCCATCTCTTCTTGCTGCCACCGTCTCCTCCTTCCTCACAGCTCTAACAACACTGACTGTTTTTTTCCAATGGCCACTCCCTCTGCCCCTGGCACATAGGGTGACCAGCTGCTCCTGGGCACAGGGCCCCTGTCACGTGCTACCTCCTCACTAGACCATCCCTTCCACTGCCACGCCTCCCCCAACTCCGTGTCACTGTGGCCCCTACCACCCGTGAAACACTCCTGCCAACACATTTGTTAGCTAGTTGAGCATGCTCTCCCAACCCAGGCAGTGCAAACAGCAACACTTATGTCACCTTGTAGGCGCTCACAATGAATGGAAGGAAAGAGTGAATGTTTAGTAAAAGTGAATGTATAAACTCCTTTAGGTCAGGAGCCCAGTCTTGTTCACCCTACATTCCTTTGCCCCAAATGGGGCCTAGGCCATGGTTAGTTCTCAAAAACTATGTATCAAGTCTCTTAATTCTACAGGGAAGGCATGTCCGTTGGGTTGAAGGAAGACCCCAGCCAGCTGCAGGCCATGGTCTAGGGCCCGGCAGTGAGGATGCAGGACCCAGGTCGGGGCGCAGGACAGAACCGAGCTCTGGAAGAGAAACAGAACTAGGTGGGCAGGAAGCCAGATCACCTGCTTCAAGTATAACCTGGGAGGCCTGAGGGAGGTTAATAAGGGTTAGCTCAGATCCCGCCCCAGGCCCTCCTGAAACTGGGGCAAATTCATTGTAACGAGATCCTGTCCCCAGCTGGTCCTAAACTGCATTGGCTCATGGATAAAGAGCATGAATGCACAGAAGGAAGATGGAGGCAGGCAGGGGCATGCTGTTCTGTCACATCCCAGCTGTGTGGCCTTGGGCTGGCTTCTTGGCCCCTCTGTGCCTTAGTTTTCTCAATCTAAAACGGAGATGAGTAATAGTCCAGTTCCTGGGGCTACTGTAAGGGTTAGACAGTACAGTTTTTGAAGTGCTCAGCTCACATCCAGCACACAGTACTTGACAGTGCACAGTGCATGTAAGCGATCATTATTATGTTTCTTATTGTCCTGTATTTCCATCAGATTGATATGTCTCTGCAATGAGCCTGGACACCCATGAGGTCCGGTGCCCATTCAGGGGGCGTTCTGTGCAAACCTATCAAAGGTCCAGCTGCTTCTTAGTTAGGGCAGCAGCTCTCAGTGGCCATTGCAGGAAGGGGTGTGCCTCCGAGAGTAAATGGGAGACTGGCTACCAAGGATATGGCTGAAAGTTTCTCAGAGGTGATCTTGGTCATCCCCTTGCTGGAAAAATCTGACAACTGAGAAAGAGATTCCCCAAGAGTGCTTCTATTCCTTTTGGGCCACAGATGTTTTTGAGAATCTGGTGAAAGCTAATGACCCCCCCAAAAAAACTCATAAGCATAATTTCACTTTCAATTTCAGTGTGCCCAGAGATCACTGGGAGCCAAGTGGGGTGGGCAGGGCTCTGAGGGAGAACCCCCTAAGGTCTTAGTCATTAGCAAGCCTCACTGCCTTTGCCAAGTCACCATGTGAAGAATAAAGGGAAGGTGAGACCTCATCATGATTTATTAATTCAGCAAATATCTGTATTAATAAGACATTTGCAGAATAGAAAAAGTAAAGGAGGCAGCCCCCTTATATTCTTTCTTTACAAAGGTAACTTAGCCGATACAATCTTTTCCATTAAGACTCTCTGAGAGGATCCACTTTTAATTGAAAGATAAAAAATGATTTGTGATCAGTAAATCAAGAGTTGACTCCTGTTGGTTCTTCAAATGTATTGTTGCCAACCCCCTCCCCCTCTCTCTGGCTGTCTCTCTCTAGAAAGAGAAGTAGGTGGGGGAGAGAGATACTTTGTTACTTCTGTTTTCAGCTTAAAAGTTAACCCTTCCTTCAGTTCAGCCCATGTGTCCAAATTATTATGCTACTAGAGGCCTGGTGCATGGATTACTGCACTGGTGGTGGGGGGTGGGGACCCCTCAGGGGATGTCTGCTTGCCAGCTTAGGCCCAGGGATCCGAATCAGGCAGCCTGGGGCTCTCGCAATCCTGGGCTCTGCAGCTGAGCGGGAGAGGCTTCTGCCATGGCTGCTGCACTTGTCAGCCATGAGCAGGGCTTCTGGCTGAGTGGCACCCCCCACTGTGGGAGCACACTGACCACCAGGGGGCAGCTCCTGTATTGAGCATCTGCCCCCCCCCCCCCCCCCCCCGTGGTCAATGTGTATCATATGGACTGGTCATTCTAGGCCATTCAGTTGATTTGCATATTATGGTTTTATTATATAGGATTGGACTTTTGGAAAGACTTGTGTCTCCTATGCATTTATTTATTCATGTGTATTGCTCTCCAAACTGGGTGGAAGATGATGGCTTTTAGTGGATGTAGTTGAAATTCCCTTTATGAAACATCACAGACCTAAACAGGAACATGAGGGACCCATGTTCTTAGAGGACAGGAACTGTGTCTTTCAGGTCAGGTGCCTGACCTAGGCATGACAGATATAAAGCCAGGACAGCCAAACTGAGAGGGGAGTGTGAGAGCTGGGTAGGCACCTGGCAAGAGCTGGGGCAGAGGCTGAGCAGGGCACGCCAGGACACCACACCCTGCATTGTGGATGCTGTGAGGCATCGATCATCTCTGTAGGAAATGCGTCACGCATCTTGTTCTGATTAACTCTGATGAGGAGGCTTGGGGAAGCTTAGCAGAGAAGAGAGGATTTGCACACTTCAATCCACACACTGCCAGATTTCAAGGTGTTGAAAACATGACCTACTGGTTTAAAAAAGTATAGCTTCCTGCCCCCGACCTTGGATCTTCAGAGATAGGGCCCAGGAATCTGCATTCCAACCAGCATCCCTACCAGGTGGCCCTCTGAGAAACAGTGGATGAGCAATCCCCAAGGACCCCCCTTTCTCAAGGTCCTATGAGGAAGAGTCATCTGCAGCCCCCATCACAACCTGCTTCCTGTCTCATCCATTTTAGTTCTTGATTAAACTCAATCTGGCAAGTCGTTGTATCTGATTACACATTCATCTTCGCGTCTGTCTGTGGGGACAGTTGATGACAAGTTCCTCGTGGGCCAGGCCCATGGCCTCCATCCTCCCAGGACACAGTCCCAGGAGGGACACCCGGCCTGGCCTCTCCACGCCCCTGTGGGCAGGGGCACATCTGGAGAAGACAAGGGACACTGAGGAGCTGAGGCTGCTCTGGGCTCCAAGTTGCAAACTCGGATGAGTCCCTGCCAGAAGTTAGAGTGTGAGGCAATTTAGCAAATTGTAGCTTGCAGCAGCTGTTTAATTAGTCGTGAGGCTGTGGGATGACTGGAGCCGAGGAGTGGGAGGGCAGCTCGTCTGCCTCCTCCACAGTCGCCAGCAAGGGGCGAGGGCTATGGCTGGGGGAAAGCTGGTTCCTGAGAGCCACCCAGCCTGGGCAATCCTTTGCCCTGGACTGTCCTGTGCATTCTAGGGTGTGTAGCTAGCTGCCCCTCTGGCCTCTACCTGCTAGATGCCAGTGGCATTTACCCCATGTGGTGATAACCAAATGTGTCCAGGCACTGCCAAGTGCTGCCCAGGGCAAGCACTGGGTGAGAACCCTGCTCTGCACCAGCCGGCCACCTCCTCTCTCCCAGCACTGCTGTCCAGCCTCTTGCTGCCACCACCACCACCACCTCCATCTCTAGCCTTGCTTCCCCAGTGCATCCTCCATGGGGATGCATCCGTAATGGAAACTGGACATGATGCTCTTAACTACAATCCTCATGGCTGGGGGCACCTGCAGAAGGGCTCATGTTACCTATGTGATTGGAGGTCTCTCATGACAAGAAGCCAGTCTTGACTTCTGGCCCTGGGGGCTAGCCCTGCTCTTCTCTCCCACTCTGCTCCAACCCATGGATTCTGTCCTCTCCCTGACAGCCCTCCCCACCCCACTTCTCCTTGATGGAGCTGCCTGATCTTTCTATTCTTCTCTCAGGTCTTTGCACACATGCCTACTGCCTCCTCTGCCTGAAACACCCTCAGGGATGGAACCCCCAGGGGCCTGGAATCACATAAATTACCTGGAGGGCTTGTCCTCCTGGCAGAACACTAAGTGATCTCATTGTGCATGTGGTTCGGTCTTTTGTTCCCATCCTAGTCTGATCAGAGACGGCTTTCTCAGAAATTACATAAGCCTGGGAATCACGGTGACTGTCATCCCCACCCCTGTGTCTCCACATCTTTCTGCTCCCAACCCCACCCACTGCCACCCACACCCTCTTGTTGGGGAAGGATAGGTGGGGAAACTTCTTTTCTGGAAATCTCTGGCTGATGCCGACCTCCTTCTCTGACCCAGGAGATTCCTGGTCCGCATTTGAGAAAAAGGTGACAGAGTTGAGTTTCCTGGGTCTCCTTCCATTTCAGGTTGAATTTCAGGGCTCCTGGTGGTTTCAAGCCCCGCCCATCAGTCATTGTTCACGTGATGCTGGCTTCCCACCAGGCCTCCAGGAGAGCAGTGTAGACCATGCCTATCTCACTAATCATGAGGTCCCCAGTATTTGCGTGGTGCCTGGTGTGAGGCATGTTTCCAGGACCTATCGTTGAATTGATTGGATCCTGTCGGAGGCAGTGGAGGGCCCTTGGGGGAGGCTGGCTCCGATTTCTGCTGGAAACAGACACCACAGCTCCAGCACCAAAAACCGAGACTCTGGTTCTGGGGCTGGTGCTTATTATGCAACACTGGCCAAGTCACCTTTTCCTCTCCCCACACCTGTGTTTCCTTCTCTGGGAAATGGGACCCTGGATGGATGGATTTCTACGTTCCTTTCAGCTCTAATGTTGGTGAGTGCCAAGTCATGAAGCAGGCACAGGAAACTCTGCCTTACAGACAGCAGCCAGCATGATCGCTAACGTAGACTGGGCACCTTAGGCAGGCTACCTCAGTGCATTCTCACATCAGCCCCATGAAGGAAGTCTCATTATCCCAGTTTACAGATGAGGAAAAAGAAGCCCACAGGTGTCATCCCCTGACCATCAAGGAGGCGTGTTTCTCAACCAGGAAAATGTGCAGCCGGGGAACATTGGACAAATCTGGAAACTTTTTTTGGCTTCACAACTTGAAGAGAGGAGCTCTCCTGGCATTTGAAAGTAGAGGCCAGGGATGTTGATAAACCATTTTTTAATACCTGGGAGTCAATCCCCCTTCCACCACCATCCCCCCCCCCCACACACACACACACACACACCACCACCACCACTACCATCACCTTGCAAGGAATTATCTGGCCCAATGTCAACAGTGCCCAGCTTAAAAAAAAAACTCACTTAGACCTAGACTCAGTTGATACTCAAAATAGCCAATTCCACAGTCCATTCTCTGACTCATTCTCTGCCACATTTCAACTGACTCAGATCTCAGAAGAATTTCTCCAGGCTCTGCTCAATACTTATCAGGGAGAAAAAGTCTTAACAGAAATCACAAAAAGTCAGAACCAGAAATCTAATGTCCATAACTGGCACTAAGTAATCTAATGTCCAGGAGGGCACTAAGAGTTTTTTTCCAGAGCCTACTGTCTGTCAAAAGCCATTTTCTTAGTTTATGGCCATGATTCTTTTAGCCCCTTCCCTCTCAGTCATTCTGTCCTATTGACAATATCTGGTCCTGATTCACTGGATGAAGATTTTCTGTAAGTCCCTCCAGTACAACTCAAAAAATGTTCATCTGCTGGAGTACTCTGGGCTGCAAACAACACACCCAGCCGACAGAGGCTTATCAATACAGCACTATCTCCCTCAATAAGACTGGAGTCAGGTAGTTTCAGGATGAGTTAAAAAAAACCTTGACAATCTTGCTTCACCACCTTTAGCATAGAAACTGCCAGCCTCACGTTCATGTTCTCATCATCACAAAAAGGCTGCCACAGCTCCAGGCATCACAACCTCCCACTGTGTTTCAGTGCAGGGAAGTGGATGAATGAAAGCTTTTTATTTTCTAGGCTCTTTTTATCTGAAGAATTACTTTTTGAAAAGATGTCCTCATTGGAAATCCTTCTCCTGTAGCTCATTGGCTAGAGTCAGCCTCTGGTAACCCCAAGAGGCAATCAATACTAGGACATTAAGGTGGTTGGGGATGGCTATTGGGTAAACAATCAAGAATGTCTGGGACAAGCACCTACCAGGTGCCAGAGACTGTGCCAGACCCTGGGAATAGTGACCAATGGGTCGTGGTCCATTGCTTATAGTCCATCTAATATCTAATTCAGCAACCCTCCCCCTCCTCTCCTTTCCCACATCCAAAGGCAGCAAAGAGTCACTGTATTTGTGAAACTGACCTAGGCATGGTCATGGATCAGGCGACAAATGTAGGACAGTGTTCTGGCATCTCAGTCCCAGCCTCCTCTTGCTTCCCTGCCTCCCTGAAGCTCTGTCCTTACTTGAACCAGAGGCAGCACATCTGCACGGCAGTGAATCAGAGGGCTCCTCTGAAGAGTCTGGAGGAACAAAGCCGCTCCCAGGGAGGCCGCCCCTCTCCCTGCTGTCATTCAGCCCCAGATGATGCTCTGCTGGGTGGAAAGCAATCTCCTGCTGACTGGGCTGGGGGTGAGCTGGCTTGGCAACTCCTCTCTCCTGCACCTTCAAAGCCCATGGCACACAGCTCTCCCGGTGTCATCGCAGTTTTTACATAAACATAGAGCTCCAGAAGAAGAGGCTTGGTTGGATGAAAGGCTCTCATATGTGAGGGGATATCAAAGAGATGAGGACTTAGGTCAATTGGAAGTAGGATCAGTGGTCAAATTGTGGGAGTATGGCAGAGGGAAAGAACTCTCAAAAGCAACTGGGCTCCAGCATCACCGGGCCATTTACCTGGGGGGTTGGTGAGTTCCCCATCATGGGTTGCTCTGGGGAGAGCCTGGGCTGTCAGAGGCCTTTCTGTAAATGAGGTGATGAGCCTGGCTTGCTTCTAAATTTCCTGATTTATTTCAGGCTCCTTGGCCACTGAAAGAAAGTGAGCCCCATGCCCTTGGGAGTGATCCTAAAGCTGGCCATTGCATTTCAAGGATGTGTAGGGAGCACCTCACACCTCTACTCAACTCTGTCCTGATGATGGAAAGCTGCCCCAGAGAGTATGTAAATGAATGAGTGTGGCTGTGTGCCAATAAAACTTTATTTACAAACACAGTGGCTGGAGCTGGCTGGCCCCTGGATGAAAAGATGGAGCCCTCATAATAACTGTGGTGGATAATGGCATGGGTGGAGTGATTTACAAGCATTGAATCCAGAACCTCATATAGATTTCACTTAACCATTCCAAACCCTATAAAAAGTGAGTACCATTGCAACATCAATCCAGTTTAATGGATGCAGAAATGGAGGCTGGAGGAGGTGAAGTTGCTTGCCCAGATCCAACAGCTGAGTAGCAACAGAGCCTGGATTTGAAACCACAGTGGTCCTCTCAACCACTCAAGCAACTTCAGACACTGAATAATCCACCATCTACCTTCGTCCTCTCCCCACAGTAGTATCCTTTTCCAGAGAGTGAGGAAGGATCTGAGAGAATGATTTTCGCACCTCGTTTCTCCCACAAATGCCACCAGATGTAGGAAGCAAAAATGCAGGCTGCCCAGTTAACGTTTGGAATGCAGATGAACAACAAAATATTTGTTTAGCATACATATATCTCATACAGCATTTGGGACATACTTACATGCTTTTTAAAAAACAAAAAAACAAAACAAAAAACACACACAACAACAAAAAACAACAACCTGTGTTTATTGTGTATCTGAAAATCAGAAATAAGTGGGTGTCCTGTATTTCATCTGGCAACCTGCCTCCTAGACCCCTGCACCCCTTAGCCCCTACCCCCGTGAAATAGGCCTGATGCAGCCCACCTGTCATCCATCCAGGATCAAGAACTTCCTTCTGGCCACAGACTAAAAGACACACAATGGGTGTGTCTGCTTTAAAAGACAGCACTGCATTCCCTTGGCTGTCTGCGCCAAAAGGCAAGAGCCTCAGGTCTGATTTGAAATAAACCACTTCTATGTCTTTCCTCTGGAAAGACTGGACATGCCTTCATCACCAGAGTCACACCCAGGCGACAACCCCTCTCCCTCTCCCTGTTCCAGAGACTCTGTGCTGGACCACGGGCCTCACGTGTCACGTTCCTGGAGAGAGTGAAGAGGAAAGGGAGTCTCAAGTCAAGCCTGGACCAGTTAGAGGCGCCCAAACCTATTCACTGCAGCTGTGCCCAGCACCCAGAGAGAGGTGGTGATTTCTCTGGGAGATCTGGGAGATCATCACAGGAGAGGTAGTTAAGCAGTGATTTAGCACTGTTGTACCATCCTAAGCTGGTGTGAGCTGCTCCTGGCAGGAGGGTTGACGGGAATTTTGTTCTCTCAGCGGGAAACCACAAAGCCCTTCAATTTGATTTTCATTGAAATCCCTGAATGTTTGATTATAGGTGTTCATTCATTCATTCGTTCACTCATTCATTAGTGCATTTACAAACACTTATTAAGCACCTACATGCCGGGCACTGTTTAATTTCACTTCCTAAGTGCTTGCTGTGGTGTACATTCATCCATCCATTTCTTCATTCATTTATTGAGCAAGCATTTTTCAAGCCAAGTGCATGGCCAGCTCTGTGCTAGATGCTGGGAATATTTAAAGACAGGAGTTATGGAGATTCATGATTCTCCTTCCAAGAATCAACTGCTTGGTGGGGGAAGCGGGCATCTAGGCAAGTGATAGAAACACAGGGGTTAGTCTTATAATAACAACATGGCTGGATCCCATTTCCTGAGCATCTACTGTGTAGCAGTTACTTTATCCACATTATGATTTCTAGCACATTATCCCCAAGCATTCCTTTTAGAAAGATTAGCACCCCTGGTGTGTGGATGAGAAAAGAGGCTCTGAGAGGTGAGGAACCTTGCTCTAAGCTATGCAGCTGTAAGGAACAGGACTAAGATTCAAACCAGGGCTACCCTCCAAAGCCAGCTCCCAGTCCACCGTGTTGCCAGAGAGAAAAGCATTGGGAGCAGATAGAAGCCAGCAAGGGTCTCTCGCTGGGGCGTCTCTGGTGGGTGCGGAGGCTGAATGTAAGAGCTTTGCCTTCGGAGAAGATCAGGATTCTTAGGGCAGCAGACATGCTATCTTGAAAGAATGGGATGTTTGAGCATGAAGGAGGTGAGCGGGAAACATTGGTGGGCCCAATTCCTGGCAGCTCGGGTGGCCTAGGGTTGCTTTGTTCTGGTTCAGGGTTCAGCAAAGCCATAAGCATGTGTTGCTCTTCCTAAGAGGAGGCCTAGCAATTGAGAGAACCAGAAATTTCTGCCACATCCACCCAAAACCTAAGTGTCCACAAAGGACAGTCACTGTTAGTGTTAAATATCTCCATCCACCTTACCCTGAAATCTCAACCTTGGAACTTGTCCTCACATGTCACTGCAGAATTGCCAAAGGATGCTCACTGCATTGGAAAATCTGGTGGATGTGGCTGTTTATAAATGCTGTTTTAAAGAGCCCTGAACTATGGTTTCCCAACCCACGGTCTAGGCTGTTCCCCAAAGTAATTGGCACTGTATTATTGATAAAGGTGCTGGACCATGCGGGAACACTGGCATCCATCTTCCTTCCCACCCCTGACACCTCCACACAACTCCTACTTCCATCCACCTTGGGCATGCGCACTACTCTCGTGGCACAGGCTCCTTCCTTTATTAACCCGCAACTTCAAAATGTGCTGTGTCCCGGGAAAAAAGGAGGGGGAAAAAGGATGGGGATTAGCATTGCGTCGGCTTCAGAATATTTGTCCTGAATTAGAAAAAGCGGACTTTGTGGTTCTCTTGTCCTTTCTCTGCCGTCTTGGAAATTGGATTAGTCATTATTAAACAGTTTGAAGTGGAATGAAAAGAGGGAGAAGATTCCAAGGGCACATTGCGACTTTGATCTTAACAGAGCCGTCATTGTCAGAAGCCGACTCAGAGAAGGTTTGCCTTACACGTTGAGATCCTGGTAATTAGGGCCCTGTAATGGCCCGTTCCAAAAAGAAACCGCTCCGTTCCTTGTTTGCCATTAAGAACACCAAGAGTTTATTTGCGGAGAATTGGGTTTAATTCAATTAGCAGGAATTGTGAGGCATTCACAACACAAGGTATATTAGCCCAGCACTTCATTTGTAATGAGACCCAAAAAAGCATTTGGGGGAAAAAAGCTAATTATCCAAGATTCTTTTTTTTTTTTTTTTTTTTTCCTTCCAGTAACATGGAGAGTTTATCCAAATTTCAGAGGCCTGCATTCCCAAATCCCTTAAGCTTTAATTAACGATTAACCGAGCAGCAGGATGTGGAGAGGGACGGGAAGCTTTGCCAAGGAGTCTTGCCAAGGGGTATTATTAATAACCTCCACCCTGAGACAGCACTTCACAGTTTACAAAGCGGCTCCACAACCATTATCTGCTTTGCATATTCATCTCCTTCCCCTTCTGGGCCAGTTCCCCAGTGATGGGGCCCGTTGTTCTTCCAGCCTGCCTTGAGTTTCAGACCAGACTTTGGTTTGCTTGTGGAATGAGTCCTCGGCCAGCCAACCACTCCCTCCCAGGTGCCCTGGGAGCTGGCAGGTGTAGATTCGGCTCTCCCCTCACCTTCACGCGGGTTTATGACCTTGGGCAGGTTGCTGAGCTTCTTCAAATTTCATCTGCGTTTTCTTTTTCACCCACATCTCTCATGTGCTGTCCAACTTGATGGCCACCGCCCCATAGGACTCCTCACATGTGAACCAATGAAAATTAAATTAAGGGCCCAGTTTCCCGGTGGCACCAGCGTGTTTCCAGGGTTCGGTAGAAGACGAGGGCAGTACAGAAGTGAGTGCTGCCAGCACTGGGGTCCCTGTGGAGGGCACTGGTCTGTGAGGGGAAACTGTCACCCTTGGAGCCTAGTGTGGGAGTTGAGTGAGGGAACACACTGGGTGCATGTGGCCGATGGATGGCAGGTGCTCAGTAACAGCCTCTGGGATGAGGGAGAGGAGAAAGGGGGAGAGGGAGGGGCAACCCATACTCAGCTCCCTCTCCTTCCCATTCTTGACACAATGGGAGCATAATGCGGGGAGAGGTGTGGACGGGAAGAAAACTTCTATTAAGCATAGTACGGACATGCCTCTGTGTTTTCATTCAGGTATGTTCTTAGTGCCAACCGTCTCGTATGCTTCTCATAATAGCCCAGTGAGGAAGACTTCCAGCCCCGCCCTGGACAGGAGGGTGGGAAGTAGGGGCTTAGGTGGGTTCCCAGGGTTGCAGAGCTAGTGAAGAGTGAGCCAGGCACTCTCTGTCTGAAGGTGACAGCCCTCCTCCTATCAACAGCCTGCAGCCGTCTCTCAGCACAGAGCCCCAGTGGTCCGCATTCACTTGAGGACTGGGTACCAATGCTCGGGTGCCAGGGACATTCCGCCTCTCGGTCCCTTGCGCAGTGAGCCTCCAGCCCTGAGAGGCTCCAGCTCCTCACAGTCTGCCTCCCTGGGGATGGGGCTTTCCTTCAGAGCAGCTGGAAAGAGAAGTGTTTCTGCAAATAGCCTGCCATGCACACAGCCTGATAGAGCAATTAGGGCATCAGGACTCAGGCCATACAGAGCAGCCCAGACAGACAGCCATCAGTCTGTCTCATCCCCTTAGCCAGCTTCTGTAGATCCCCAGAAAGCCAGAGAAGAGAACAGCTTCCAGGAGAGTGCTGACCCCGGTACTGGTACCCTCATTATAACATGAGAGAGAGGACCTCAAAATCAAGGCAAGGGCCAGGTTGTTCTCAGAAAGTCATTCGAGGAATGAAATTTAATTTCATTCTGGCTTAGGGAGCCCTCGTTGGAGTACAAAACACATGGCATCATCTTGGCGAAGATGCTGTCCCTGGGAGAAATAGGAGGAAGGGCACTTCACTAGGGACAGCAGGACCTGGATTGTACATCCAGCACTGCCTTAACTCACTGCATGGCCGTGGGCAGGCCACGTAACTCTGGGCCTCAGTTTCCTCACTTGTAAGAAAAACTATTGAAGCTCTCAAATGAGCTGCTGCTGGCCCGAAGGATGGAAATGTCCTCGCAGATGCCGCAGGAGGGAGACCGTGTCAGGCTGTAGGAGCGTGTGCTCTGTGTAAAGGAAGTGAGCAATGTGGTGGGCACCTCAGGGTCTTACGGAGGCTGACCTTTCATTCCAGGCAGTTAGGTGCTGCCTGAGAGCTGGGGGCTCTAGGGAAGGAGGAGGATGGCATTGTTCGTGCTTTCTTGATACTTTGGGTGAAGCTGGTTGGTGCTCAGAGGCTGACTTACCAGCCTTCTAATCCCACACCAGCCCTTCGAAGTGGGCCCACAGCCAGCTCTCCTCACCCTATCCACGGAGGCGGCAGCCACCTCTCAGCATTGTCAGGGCCCATAGAGTGCTCGGTTCAGAATGAACACCCAGCTGTCTTCCATTAAAATCTCTACCCAAGTGCCTGTCACTGCCCAGGTGCTGGGCTGTCCTCTGGGGATGTAAGGCAAAGTAAGGCATTCTCTTATCTGCGAGGAGTTTGCAGCCAAGTGCAGTGGTGGCTGTGACATTTTCAGGGATTGGGAAACCTTTTGAGAATCAGATGAAATTGATCTTCTCCCCAGAAACACACACACGTGATTCTGGGTCAAGAACCACCAAAAGCTTATTAACTTCAGGTTTTCAGGTTAAAGATTAGGCTTGTTTGGGGACTATGGATAAACCAGTGTTTGTACCCTGAGCAACAAGTTACAAAAGAGATTAATAAAAATATATATTGTTACAGGCAAGCCTTGGTTACTCCTGGAGTTGGGAGTGAGGAGGGAGAAGGCTTCCGGAGTAGGTGATGCTAGAGGGAGTGGAGCAGGAGCTCATTAGCATAAATTGGGGTGGGAGCAGGGCAGGGCCTCCAGGTTGGAAAGATGGCAGTGTGCCATGTAGGGGAGGAGGAATTCGCATGAGAACACATGTGTCTTTGGCCGGCAGGAAGCAGAGGGTAGGGTCCATTCTAGTCTCCTGGGGGTCAGACAGAAATGAGGCTTACCCCATGTTTCCAAACTTCAGCTTCCTGCATGGAGCAGGTTCCTGACCTTAAGAACAATGTAGTGTCCTGATTTCAGGGGTTTCATGGATCTCGGGAATGGCAGGAACCAGGGTCCCTGAGGGACTGACCCAAACAGGAGGCCCTGTATCCATGCGGATCCTGTTGGTGTGGAGACAGTCTGTGCTCAGCTTCCCTTGCTCAGCCCAGCCTCTGACCCCAGTGCCCTCCACCATCAACATCTGCATCTTCAGTAGACTCCCTGCATGCAGACACCAACATAGGGCTTTGAATGCACACAGCTCATTTGGGAATTGGTCTGGGGAGCAGCTGGGGAAGGGAACAGTGAGACAGGGCGGTGAGTCCAGTGGAGGTGCGTTGAAGATAAAGTCACAAGTGGGCACCTGGGGCTCAATCCCAACTGGACTTGAGGTAGTGCCACAGGCATGTCTCAGAGTTGTGCCACCCGGGGGGTGTGGATGCCTCATTAGTTGAGGGACCCTCCTGGGACACCAGTGTCTTCTATAGAAACTCACTTCCAGGTGCCCAGGCCTCCCGAAAAGCATACCAAGACCACAGGGCAGGGCCCTCTGGGTGGCCAGGTCCCTCTGATTTCCATCTTACGTGGTTCTCAGGCTTGGTTTCCTGAGCCTGAAAGATCCTGTCTGAAAGGCAGATGTGGGGCAGGTGAGGCCTGGTCTGAGGACCTCAGGAGCCTTCTCTCGTGTGCTTGGCCCCTTCTCACTCAGAGGCATCGGCCAGCCTGTGTTCTGATGATTATTCATTAGCATCTCGCGACACAGGGTTTCCCGTTGCCTCTGTGATCCCGGGCCACCTGACCCCTCCTCCGTGTCTGTGAGCTAGGCCTGCCCTGTCATCTGTTCTGAAGAGTAAACTCGGAGGCTGCCACCCAGCTCCTCCCTGCAGGGCCCGCTCCTCACTCCCACGGAGCTTGTCTGTCGGGTTTGTTTGCCTCTGCACACCCTCAGCTCACAGATGTTTGTCCTTTGGCTTGTTTCTTTTTCTAATTAATTTTTGATTAAGTTTTGAAACACCTTCTGTCTCCTCCAGTTCCCGTCACCTCAGGTAATCCTGTTTACTCTGAACTCAGGTGGGGGATCTGCAGCCTCCGTGGCCACGAGGGGGGTGGGACTGACTGGTTAGGTGGTCACATCTCTCTTCCCTGGACAAGAGAGGATGGCCTAAGCATGAGGAATGGAGGTCAGTCAACGGATCTGAGCTCTCTCCCAGAGGGTAGGCCTGGAGGACAGGAAAGGGGCAGTCAGGAGTGAAAATTACCTGCCAGGAAGGAAATAATGCCCCCACTATGTATATTAGAACAGGTGAGACACACACACACACACACACACACACACACACTCTCTCTCTCTCTCTCTCTCTCTCTCTCTCATGTCCTTTGACCCAGTAATTCCATTCCTTCATGCTTTGGCATTATTTAGAGAAAGGAAAAAAAGGAAATGAACAAAAAATACCAAGTACTAGTAGCATCTTGTGTGCTAAGTACTGTGTCAGTTTTTTAACCACGTAGCAGCAGTAGTGGCAGCAGGGGACACGGTAATAACAGTAATACTGATGTGTGACAATAGGAGACAACGCATTGCATCTCTTCTTGGCACCAAGGACTGTCCTAAATGCTGTATGTGTGTGACCACCTTTCCTCCTTGAAGAACTATGCATGGTCGTTATTTAACAGATGAGGAAACTGGGGCACAGAGAGATTAGGCAACTTGCCTCAGCTCACAACGATGGTAAGGGGCAGGACTGAGGTTGAACCTAACCAGGTGAGTGCAATGCCTGACCTCTCTTTTATTCACCCACCATCTTCTCCCAAGAGCAGGTGTGGGTTCAGACTGGGGCTACCAGGCAGGGAGGCAGCCAGCTCCGCATGGGAGAGGAGGTGACTTGCAGAGTCTGGCCTAGCAGGTGTGCAACCTGGCTGCAGGGTGACATTGGGTGTGGCCCCTGAACCATGCTGAGCTGTGGCCATTGAAACCTTTCCTTATCTGTCCATCCAGATTTCCTATGCAGCCCACCTCCCCCTCCTCAGTCCTTCTTCATCCTCCCTTTCTGCTCACTTTGCTTTTGGACCTGCCCTCAGATAGCTATAATTATGACTCTAGCTTGTGTGCCATACAAGGCAAGAGGGATATGTGTCCTTTTAGACCAATTTGATAGATCATTGCCCACTGATAGGGCTTCTAAACAATGAGTTGCTCATCCAGAACACACAGTGGGCGCTTTGTTTCTAACCTTCAAACGCCAGCTGCAGGTTCTTCTTACCCAAGGACCTTCCCCCAGGACTCCCCTCCTCAATTTTCCCTTGTGTTTTTGGAGGCAGTCTCCACTCTGCCAGGGATGTCCTAACCCTGCAGCCCTGCCACCAAAGATGAAACACCCAGCATTCCCCAAGCAGGACCAGGTAATAAGAAAAGTGAGCTGTCAACAGCGGGCCCAGCCCAGCTGTAGTAATAACCGAGCTGCTTCTCAATTTTGAGATTTGCAGTGGGGAGAGCAGACGGTCCCGTCAGGACATAAATTATGTGATCTCTGTGTCGTCAGAGGTCCTGAGCATTCTTTCATGCTGTCCTTTTCATTTTGGCTCCATAAGTACTATGTCCTTTTAAAAAGAGTCATTGAGCATGTGCATTCAGGGGTGGCAGAGCTACTGCAGCTTGGGGTCCGTGTGCAGTGTTTTAGGACCACCTGTGGCTGGGAGCAGTGAGTAGGAGGCAGGTGTCCTGCCCAGGCAGCGAGTTTGCAAATATTTCCAAATTGTGTGGGGAGAGCAGAGCTCTAACGGACCCCTGTGAGTTCAGATCCCCATTCTGCCACTTATAGGCCAGACCGTTTGGGGCTAAATGCTTCCCCTCTCTGACCAACGGTTTTCAAAATTGAGGGCAATGAGCATTTACATCATAGAGCTGTGATGAGGATTGAGGTGATGTTTAAAAATGCCGAGAGCAGAGTATTTTTCAGAGCCCACAGGATAATCCTGAGTTAATTGTAACTTTTCTTTATTATGTATAACATTATGCAGAAAACCCCCTGGCCTTCCCACACCATGTCCATGTCCTGAACTTCTGACCTGCGGTTGTTCCTCCTGCCCAAAGGCCCTCCCTCCCTGCAGGGGTCAGTTCTCTCAGAGCAGGACCTGGACCTGGACAGAATATTATGCAAATGAGTGTTGAGGGGGTGCTCTTAGGCAGGCCTGTTAAGAAGTGAAGGGAGTAGGGTGGGGCCTTAAGCAAAGTGGTTTGTCTGAAGCTGAGCCTCCCAGCATAACAACACCCCAGGTCAGCCTGTGCTTTCCCCAGCCTCCACCCACACTCTTGTCCAGGCCTCATGCTGTTACCTCTCCCAGCATTATAAGCAGAGGCTAGGAGTTACAGCTTTTTAAAAAATATGTTTTATTGATTTTTAGAGAAAGAAGGAAAGGAGAGGCATAGAGAGATAGAAACATCCAGCAGCTGCCTCCTATACACCCCCTGCTGGGGATTGACACACACACACACACACACACACACACACACACACACACACACACACACCAGCAACCTGGGCATGTGCCCTGACTGGGAATCAAACTGGTGGACCTCTTGGTTCATAGGTTGATGCTCAACTACTGAGCCACAGCGGCCAGGCGAGTTATGGCTTTCTAACCTAAGGGAAAGCATCTATAAATACAAGATTCAGGCACTGTGACCATGAAGAAAAGGAGATCCTGGGGAAAGGGTGAGGGTGTCCAGGAATGTTTCCATAGCAACTCAAGTTTTACCAGAGGGCCTTGCAAAGGAAGGGCTGTTACATCTAAGGCACCACCTGTGGCTGACAGTGAAGGAAGGAAGGGAACAGCTTTTAGAGTCCGGCCAACCTGAGCTTACACATCCCTACCTTGACCCTTAATTGTTCTAGAAATTGCCCTAACCTATTCAGGCTTTTAGTCCCTACAACACTGATGAAAGGGTGATGATACTCCTACGTGGCAGGCTTTGGGGGCTGAGTGAGTGTAAATAAATCTCACAGCACAAGGCTGGCATGTGACATGCACAGAACTAATGTTAGTTCCTCATCTCTGCTGTGTGCCATTCAGAGCCACACAGCCCCACTTTGCTCTCGGGTATACTGGTCCCAGGAGAGGATATCATTGGGAAAGTGGGTAGAATATTCGAAAGGACTGGCAGGAACTAGATGGTGTTTGCACAACTGCTTTCTGCTCATTGGTTGACTAGAGCAAACTTGGAAAGTACAGAAGAGAGAAGAAAATGAAATATCCAGTTTGGCCTCCCAAAGAAAAATACTTAATTTTTACCATCCCCTTCCCCTGTTTTCTTCTAGTCACGTGTTACCATAATGTAGATTGTGTAGTATGTTATTTGTATCCTGTTTTCCCCCCTTAAAATAAGCATTCCTCATGTTATTTCAAACTTGGCTTGACCACCGCTTTAGTAGTTATACAGTAAGTTGTCCAAGGAGAGGGCTTGGCTAGGCTCACCAGGTCAATCCCTCATTGTTGGACAACTAGGTTGTTTCCAACTCATTATTTTTTCTTACAGAACAATTTTGTGCCACAAGCTTTGGTTATATTTACAGCATGTCCTAGGGATACAGCAGAATTACTGGGTCAAAGGGAGGGGAGTTCTTAAAGACCTTCAGCTACATTTCCAGGTTGCTGAGCTAAATCCGAAAGCACCACTCTGGGAGCCTCCTCTAATCCTGTAGCCTGGCCTCGGGAAGCAACAGGGGCTCTTTAAGAAGGAGACAGGAGTGGCGGCAACTTCTCCCAAAGATTGTGGATAGAATGGGAAAGGACCAGGAGGCCCCAGCACTCCCTCGCACACCAACCCAGCTCCTCTCTGCCTCATAATTAAGCTTCCGATAATGTTTGCAATCTCTCCGTGTTTTCCAGCACATGTCAGAGTGACTGATCGGCTCGTCACAGCTCAGACACCCATCAACCCAGGGCTATAACTACTTTAACCTTCCTAATACACTGGCGTCAAGGGCAAGCCAAGGGCAGGGACTGGTCTGCCCCTCCCTGCTCTGCCTCCCCAGGATGGGCAGTTTTACTGTTCCTCTCCCTCCCCCACAGCCTCTGGCTCATCTGCAAGACAGACCTGGAACAGTTGTTCAACACCATATGCAAAAATATTCTTAGGTCACAAGATGCCAGAATTTTGAAGCAAGTGCATGTAAACATGGCCTTTCTGACAGCGTGAGTTATTAAGAGAAACCTTGTGTATTTTTCTAGGAGAATTTTAAGAGACACTTGTTTATTGGACACATTTGTGGCCTATGGAATTCGGGGTGAGGGGTGGGGAGGGAGTAGCATCTATGAATGGGCTCTTTTCTTTTTTACACTCACATTAGAGAAGCTGGGCTGAGACCCAGCAGCTCAGCAGCTGGAACCAGGTTCTGGGCTAGAATAGAGGGGCTGGATGGGAGGAGGGGGGGGGGGGCTGCCAGCCCTCAGAAACACCCCTGTAGGGGCCTGTTCCCAAGCTGCTCTATTAAATGCCAGGGGAGCTCACAATACCGGGTGCTAGGACTGATGCCACTATTCCAGTTACTATGTCAAACTAACCAAGATGACAGCTGTTCATTCTCCATCTCCAATGCTAGGCCAGACATGCTGACTGAACCCACACCAAACAGGCAAGGAGATAGGCCCTGTGTCCATTTTCTAAAGGAGGAAACTGAGGCTCAGAGAGAAAGTAGTTCTCCTCTGGGCCTGGGCACAGCTTGTTAGTGGCAAGGCAGGGATTTACAAACCCAGATGCATCTCACTCCTGAGCAGCCCATTCACATTTTACCGGCTGGAATTCAGATTGAGGGCTCTGAAAACCATCACTTGACAGTCCATCACGACACTGTTGCCCATGGAAACGCAGGAAGAGCAGCCCGGGTGCTGATGGTCTGTGAAAGGAGAGATAGAACCGCTCACCGTGTGTCAGGAGCCATGCAGGCACTTTGAACATATTATTTCCTAATTCCTAGAACAATCTTGTAAAAATGTACTATATTTTCATTTTATAAATATAAGCTGACAGGCATAGAGAGGATAAGTACTTTAGTTGTGATCGCCTATTGCTGTGTCTAAAAGAACCCTAAAACTTAGTGGCTCAAAACAGCAACCATTTATTACAGCTCCAGGTTTCATGGGTCAGGAATCCAGGCAGGGCGTGCTGGACATGGGCTGATTGAGGTTTCTTTGTGGCATTCAGTTAGCAGATGGACTGCCCTGAGGGTCTAAGATGGCTGATGCACTGGCCAGGGAAGCTGCAGGCTTTGGCTCAGCTGGCACTATCAATCAAAGCACCAAAATGTGGCCTTTGCCCTGACTGGTGTGGCTCAGTGGATAGAGCGTTGGCCTGCGGACTAAAAGGTCCTGGGTTCGATTCCGGTCAAGGGCATGTACTTTGGTTGCGGGCACATTCCCAGTAGGGGTTGTGTAGGAGGCAGCTGATTGATGTTTCTCTCTCATCGGTGTTTCTAACTCTCTCTCCCTCTTCCTTCCTCTCTGTAAAAACAAATCAATAAAATATATATATTTTTTAAAATGTGGCCCTTCCAGCGTGACGGTCTCACAAGTCAGATCCCCATTGTGCAACTGTGGGTGCCTAGACGGGGCTTCACTGCGCAATAGAAGAAGCAGCTAGTGTTTTAAAGCTGGGCCCCAAACAGGCCCAGAACCCCTCCTGTCATCCAAATCGGACAGTTTTAGAGCCCACCCAGATTCAAGGCTGGAACATAGACCCCACCTCTCAGTGCGAGAAGCACCAGAAGAATGTGTGGCCACTTTCAAGGACCACTTGTGCCCAAGATGACGAGTCTAGAAAGTGGCAGAAGCAGATTTTAAACCCAGGACATGACTCTACAACTGTGCTGAGAGCGTCTGTGTCCAGGGAATGAGACATCGCAGATAGGACGCTGGGGATGCTAGAGTTTCCTATTGAAGAGATGACCTGTGATTCCAGGTCACCATCTGGAATCACCACCATGGGGAAGGTTCCCCGGTCCCAGTTTACAAGGAGTTTGATGCTCTCAGACAAGGGAGGTGACCCCAAACCTACCCAGCTGCTGAGTTGCATGAATCCCACTTATCTTATTCTACAACCCAAACTTCTGCTTGACCAGTCCTTATTGACAGGACTTTAAGGTATTCTACGTACACAGTGAAAATGACCCGGTTAGTTCAAGTAGAGAACTGACTCAACTTACAGAAGAGTACACAACTGTTGGCTGGCCCTTTTAGTCAAGGGGGCTGTTTGTTTCCAGTTGTCCCAGAATAAGACACTAGGACCCTAACTGGAGACAAAGGAATTTGGAGTATTTCTTACACTTGAAACATCGTGGGGTTCAAATACCTCCTCAGGGCTCTTTGAGAGGGCACAAGCCAGGTCTGCTATTAGCAATATTGACTAGATATACAAGCAGAAGATCAGACAGGATTCCAGGAGAGCGGATTATCAGTGTTAACCTGAAGAGCTGAGCTCCAAGGGGATCTTGTGTAGGTCTTGGGAAGCCAGCAAGAAAAGGATTCAGTCTGCTCTTGCAGCTTCTTTGCTGATATGATATGAGATGAGGCCAGGCCTTCTAGTTCTGTTCTCCAAAATTATCTTCTCTCTGACGTGCAGCTTGACTCCATGTCCAACCCCCCTTTGTCATTCATTATAGGTGGCTTTGAGACTGAGCTTCAGCCAGTAAAATGTGTGCTGAAATGATGCCACTTCTGGTTCTGGTCCATAAAAACCACCCACTCATGTTCCTCCATGTATTCCCTTTTCTGATTATTTGAGCAGGGCAGGGAGAGAAGAAAATTGGGTAAAAAGAGCATTGGGTCTCTGCTTTGCTCTTGCAAAAGGACCTGCTACTTTCCTGAGGGCCAAGAGGATACTGTGGAAGGGCTGGGTTTAAGCCATATGGCCAGGGCACCCAAAAGGGCCAGATGCAAGGTGAAAGGACCTCAGTATCAAGAGATTGCATTATACCACCAGGATCATATCACTAGGAGAATTAGAAGAGGTTGAGTGGAGGTGGATTTTCTATCAGGGAACCATGTAGAGGGATATCAGGCAAGATGGTGCTTCAGTGAGATGTAGCTAGGACTGATAGCTCTATTCTCCAAAACAATCACCTCTTGACATACAGCTTAACTCCATGCCCAACCCCCCTTGCCATTATAGGTGGTCACATTCCAGCCAATAGAATGTGAGCTGAAATGATGCCACTTTTTATTTTGGTCCATAAAAATATACTCACTCTTGGTTCCTTCATGTATTCACCTCCTTGCTGGTGGGGATGAAGAGGGCCATGTTGACTTTGGGAGCCACATACTAAAGAGGGGAGGTCCTCTCTCAGCCTGGGTCCCTGAAAGATCATGTGGAAGAGAGCTGGCCACCTAGAACTGTTATGTGAGCAAGAGTTGAATATCCATTGTAGTGAGCCATTATAAAATGGGTTCTATTTGTTATCATAGCTTGGATGTCCCTGATAATTATAGGAGGTCTGTACCCACAGGGCTCCACAAAAACTACCTGTGCCAGCATTTGGACACTTTCCATGCAGAGGGTACCCATGGCCATTGGTATTGGTCAGATAATCAGCACTGATACCAGGTGAACTAATTGGTTGTCTGTTCAAGTAAAAGGAATTTGCTTTTTTTCTCTAATCCATATGCTCAGTGACAGAGCCATTAAAACCAGAAAACTAAAGGGCTAAGAGGGCGGGAAAGAGAAGACCACTCATTCTCCCAACTAATCCCTCTGATCAAAGCCTGGCCAGCACAGTTTGGGGCATGAGGGAGGGAACATTACATTGTCTAAGGGATTGAGGTTTCACACTGAGCTAGACTGGGGTTCACATGCCTGAGAGTAACAGGGAAGCTCTGTGTCCTCCTGAGATGTCCTCACATCGCTGAGAAAGGAGGCAAGATGGAAGGAGGATTGGTAGAAAGAGCAAGACTCCATGTTGGTGCTGCTCTGGGTTGGATCTTTTCATAAAAAAAAAAAACTCGTCTAGCCGAAACAGATTTGGCTCAGTGGATAGAGCATCTGCCTGCAGACTGAAGGGTCCCAGGTTTGATTCCGGGCAAGGGCATGTACCTTGGTTGCGGGCACATCCCCAGTGCGGGGTGTGCAAGAGGCAGCTTATCGATGTTTCTCTCTCATCGATTTCTAACTCTCTATCCCTCTCTCTTCCTCTCTGTAAAAAAATCAATAAAATATATATTTTTTAAAACACACACAAAAAAACTCGTCTAACCTCAAGACAACTAGGCAGCCTGGCAAAAACCATATGTTTGACTATAGAGCATGAGGATTTAACGCTTTCATTTTAAAAACTATCCATAGAAGCAATCTCCCAGATTCATGAATAGCATCCTCACAGGCCTCTCTACTTGGAATTTAGGTGACACTGACAGCAAATAACAGCGGTGCCATTTGTGGATGTGGACACAAATCTGAAGGCCTAACAGGGTAGTGTGTGAGGAGGAATATAATTACTCCATCTTCTGCCTGGCAGGGCACTTTGGCATCATCAGCACAGCCCTGGGAACACCCTGCCTTTAATCCTGGAGGAGGGGAGGGGATGAGAGGAGAGGAAAGCAAAGAATGTCATCACTCCATGAGATCAGAATGGGGTGACATCCAGCCAGGGAACCAAGGAAATTACTGTGTTCCTGGATTTTTGCATGAGATTGCTTCTGGGCCTGGGCCTTCATTTAATCATAGAGACCTGGGTTCCTTTCCCTGCTCTTCTACTTGTCAGAGAAGTAAGATTTGATTCTTATCTGGATCCATGTAAAGTGAGCTTGATCTGTTGAATGAGCTAATAAAATGCAATGGTATCCTTAAGCTATTTTGAGTTGTTTCTATCTCATGCAAACAAAAAAGACCTGTTGACCCCCTATCTTCACAAAAGTAAGAGAGTTGTACCCCAACATGCTCAGCACAGAAGACTGGAGAGTTTGGGGCAACGGAGCCCAGATGGTATTTGAACATCTCAGTCTCCTGTAGAGGAGACTGACTGGGTTTGCATGAGCAGAGGCTGCCCCTCTAGCAATGAACTCAGTCCTGATGTCTATTAACTTGTGGGAAGTCCCAGGAGGGAAACCATCTCTCCATTGTGTGAGCAGAATCCCTGGGTAGACTTTGAAGGCAGTTTTGGAGTCTGACCTGGGTTTAGGCCCTGTCTCTGACCCTCCCTAGTATGGCCTCAGGAGAAGAAAGCTCAGTTTCCCCATCTGAAAAAGTGGCAGGCGAGGTGGCGCTGAGCTACACATACCAACTTCCTAGCACAAGCGAGGAGGAAACCCTTCATGTTGGCCTTTGCAATTTCAAACAAGCCTAGCGAAGAGGAAGGAAATGATTAAAGGGAAGGGAAACCACTGGCACAAAGCATTAAGGGGCGTCCTGCCAGGAGTTTCCTGCATCCCTGTGTGCCTTGCACTGTTCCACAGAACGGCCACCTCAAACGTGGCTCTAATCATGTCAGCCCCCGCGGGAGGCCCTCTGATGGCTGCTGCTGCTGACAAGATAAAAGCCAAACACCTTAGCCTGGCACCTGCAGGCCTTAAAGGGCCCTCACTCCACTGGCTACCTCTACAGTCCATCCTGGCTGCCTCAGATGCCACGGTGGATCACAGACAGGCCTGAACTCTGTTAGTGCCACCTTCCTAAACCAGCCCTGAGCTTATTGGAAGTGGATCTAACATAATCATGACTATAAATACAATCAATCCCAATGCAGTATATGGAGGGTCCAGTAACTCTCACTACTTGCTTTTCAAAGAAGTATCTAATATGTAGAACTGTAAACCATAAGTGAAATATGATATATCTCCCATTGGCCACAAGCCCTACCACTCCCTATTGTACCATATGCTCTGTGTCATCTTCTACTCTGTATCTCTATAAATACAGATATGAGTGGGTAAGAAAGTTGTTTTCAGTCTCTTCTTGAATGAGTAAAAGCCAATATTCCTATAAAGTTCCTTATTAATATTGAGGACCTGGATAGCTTTATTTATATCTTATTTTAAATACATGTCCAATTTGACAAGTAATACATGGATACATTCTCAATTAAAAATTCAAATAATCCAGAGAAAGAAAAACGTCTCTCAAGACTTTTCCTGCCCAGTCAATGTGGCTCAGTTGGTTGAGTGTTGTCCCATGTACCCAAAAATATTGCAGATTCGATTCCCGGTCAGGGCACATACTGGGCTTGCAGTTTGATCCCCAATTGGAGAGCATATTGAACACACCAATTGATGTATTGTACTGTTCTATATCTTCTTGTTAACAGTATGTGTTGTAGAATTTTTTCATGTCAAAACATTAGGATCTACTCCATTCAAACTGCTGCATAATATTTATAATATGATGTATCATAATCTGTTTGACTTACAGGATCACAAACTGGAAAATCAACAGCCACATCTGGACTTACATATGTGTTTCATTTGCCTAGAATCACATGTTGTCTATTATAAACTGAATGCAAATGTTTTTAGGTAGAGTAAGCAACCAAACTTGCACACAGGCCCAACCTTCCCTACTGTTTTATAGGTAGCCTGCTTTATACACTTTTATTATTTTGAAAGCTCAAACCATATATTCTAGCTATTATTTGTTCTGTACATATTTTTTAAAAATTTAAGAGAGGTATTGCTATCATGAACAATGAATAGCCATATTCAGGCCTCTCTGTTTTCATTTACCTAAGCCTAAGGTATATGCAATACCTGGGCTTGCATAATGGGTGGCGGGGAGTGGGAAGGGGGGAGGGGGAGGAATGAAAGAGGTCACACAACTGAAATTGCATTTAGAAGACATGCATAAGATTATTAAGTGGAGGAAATCAGAGAGGTCCATGGAGAACTGTCACGCAGGTGCTCTGGACACAGGGAGAGCCTCCTGCTTATGACCTGTAGCTGCTGAATATCACACTGTCCATCCCATGTTCCTGTTAGTTGTCAGCAGGGAAAGCTCATACACAAACAATTGCTTGGGAATAAGCTGCTTGCTATCCCAACCCCAGCTCTGAATGGGCTGCAGAGGAGAAGGGGAGGGGGGGGCAGGCTCAGGACCCTGACATTCATCACACTCTGGAGTGTTTCTCCAGCCTGCCTCCTGGATTCATGGCTTGGCAAGCCTCGGGCCATAGCTAATGGACTTTCTTGGCCAAGGTCAGTCTGAAGGCTGGCCTCCTGTTTAGGAAGCTAATGGTGCATGAAAGCTGCCCCGTGGGCAGCAGGCTCCATCTGAGCTGCCTCTGGGGCTAATGGCTTAGGTTAAGGCTGATCTGAGACTGTGGAGTGAACCGAGAGAGGTGGTGCTGAGAGGGGGGCCAGTGTGAGGTATAGGTTGGCTAACTTAGGAAACCATACCTTCCTAGGGCTTCTGCTGCATACACCGCTGTGAGCATGCACTGGTCTCTGTCTCTGTCTCTGTCTCTGTCAGCTTGGACTGCCCTGACAGAGCACCAGAGCCTGGGCGGATTAGAAAATAGGAATTTATTTCTCACAGTTCTGGAAACCAGAAGTCCAAATCAAGGAGCCAGCAGGGTGGTTGTTGGTGAGAGCCTCTCTTTGGCTGTGGGTAGCCTCCTCCCTTCTGTGTCCTCATATGATCTTTCCTCAGTGCACTCAGGGGGAGAGAAGGAGGAACTGGAGGCAAAGGGAGCACTGTTTGGTGTCTCTTTGGATAGAACAATAATCCCATCATGAGGCCCTGCCCTATGACCTTCTCTAAACTTAATTACCTCCCAAGGGTCCCATTTCTACATACAACCACATATGGGGTCAGAGTTTCATAAACTATGAAGGAGGGACAATTCCATGTATAGTGGTCTGGTAGGAATATATGCCAGGTCAACCCAAGGTATAAGAAAGTTGCAAGGCAATAAGTTATCTGCCCGAGCCAGGAGATCCCTTCTGGGTAATGTGAGCAATGGTGGACGGTGTCCACAGTAAATCCTTTGATACAGAATGGACTATGAATACAAGTCTGAGCCTACATGTCTTTATCTTGGGTTTGAGACCAATTTCCTCTAATGAGTAACTTTCTGGGCTTTGTGAAATAATTTAAATGGTCTAAGCCCAATTTTCTCACCTATGAAATGGGAGTAATAAAAGCTGCTCCAGGGATTAAATGAGACAATAAATGTCGAAAGTTGACACATTGTCAGGCACTAGTCTTGGTTGCACAAATCTGAATGTATAGTGAGGAAAAAAAAGGAAGAAGAAGGCTGTAATTAGCAGTTCTACCTTTTCACAAACTGACTCAAAACTTTAAAGGAAGTTCTGGCCAGTGTTCTCAGTGGTTAGAGCATCAGCCCTCACACCAAAAGTCACAGGTTTGATTCCCAGTCAAGGGCATACACCTGGCTTGCAGGTTTAATCCCTGACCCCAGTGGGGCATGTCCAGGAAGCAACCAAGTGATATATCTCTCTCTCTCACATCAATGTTTCTCTCTCTCCATTCCTCCCTCCATTCTACTCTCTCTAAAAATCAATGGAAAAAAATATCCTCTGGTGAGGATCAACAAAAAAAAAAATTAAGGAAAAAGACACCCTCAAAAATGTCTTCATTGTTTTTGCTTTCTCAGTGTTCACTTAATCATGATCAGTGCATCGGCATTGCATACGGCCCTCCCCTTTTTTCCTGGAAAGATTTTTATAATGTGTTAAAAATATTAATTATCATCTTCACCTTAAACACAGGACCAGAAAAACAAATTTTATTGCTCTGCCTGGTGGAAGCAAAAGTGCCTCTGTGTGTGTGTGTGTGTGTGTGTGTGTGTGTGTGTGTGTGTGGTACCAATTGTCCCCTCAGGTCAAAACAAATTATTGATGCCAGTTCCTTTAAAAAGACAATTAATCCAATTACCTTCTTGTTGAATCAATCCTAATGTCTTTGTTTTCTTTAACTTGCAGGATTCAGCAAGCCTGGCTGCCAGCAACACCGAGGTAGGAAATGAGGTCTTTCTGTCACTTTGGAGGGCATTTTGAATGGTTCCTTTGGGGTTTCAGGGAAATCGGTGTCTGGCTATAACTCCTCTGTGTGACCTCTGGCGGTTTTGATGCTGCGCTCTCACCTGGTTGTTCCTGTGTTGTTGGGTTTGGGGCTAACCTGGCCACTGTGCTGGACTTCATGGTGGAGTGTGTGCTGAGTAGCTTGGTAAAGACAGTTAATGGTCTCCCAACTGGGTCTCCTGCTCATTGCTATCATGGTGGCCTCAGGGTCTGTCTGTATACTGGATACGATTCTTGCTCCATTGAGACAAGCCTTTGCTTTGGTAGTGACTCTTCCCTCTGTCTTTAGTGCTTTCTGTTCCCCCTCTTTTTCCTCTCCCTGAGCATCCTCGGGGCATGAAGAAAACTATGGCTGATGCTGAAAACATAGGCAAAGAATTTTTAATAGTTGCTGGTCGGAAGTCACCAGCAAGGAGACCATCCATTGGCAATTGTAAAGGAAGAACAGGTAGAAAGTTCACTTCTGTTAAAGGGCACTAATTCTATTCACCACGCCTCCACTCTCAGGATCTAATTACTTCCCAAAGGTCACGTCTCCTAATACCATCACACTGGGGGTTAGGATTTCAACATTCATTGCATAACAAAATATGAGCCAGGTCTCATTCACATCATGGCCTGGTGCATAGTGGGTGTGCAATAAATGTTAGCTCCCGCCTCCTTAAGGCCTGATTGCTGGAATCTAGATCAGAATAGAATAGTAGGTCTCAGGCACTGTGGTCAGAACCACGGACAGCTGCCACTCCCTACAATCTTCCCTCTCCCCCTGGGAAATCTCATATTTGTGCCACATTTGTCTTTTTAAAGCAATCAGTCAACAATTGAACACCTTTACATATGTTGCCTCTTTTCAATGTCAGAAAACAGGATGTTTGTTATAACCATTTTTTTCAGATTTAAAAATGAACTTTTGGAGAATTGAAATACTTTAAATATTGGAAAAATAGTGCTTAATTATCTAACAATTCTACTCCTAATTATATGCCCAAGAGAAATGACTGCTTATATCTACCCATAAATATATGTAATAATTTTCATAGAAGCTTTATTTATCACAGCCCCAAAGTAGGAACAAACCAAATTCCCAATTAAGGGGATAATAGGTCAATAAATAGCGGTATATTCATGCAATTCAAGACAACAATAAAAAAGAATTGTCTATAGATATATGTAACAGCCTGTATGAATCTCAGAGGTGTTGGTGAAAAATTATCAGAAGAAAAGAACACACCCTGTATAGTTTTATTTATACACATATGCAAAAACACTCCTGTCTGGTGATAAAAGTAACAATAGAGGTTATGTCTGTGTCAGGCACAAGAGAACCTGTTGGGTGATGGGGAATATGCAGCACCTTCATCTGGATGTGGTTGCATAGGTAACCATCACATGTTAAATGTATAGTGCTACTCATAAGGTGGATGTGCTTTATATTAGGTGATCCTATATAATAAAGAGGTAATATGCAAATTAACCCTCACCCCCTCACAAGATGGCTGCCTATGCCCAGGTCAGCAGGGGCATTAGTGAGGGACGACCAAATGACTGAACAAGTAGGCTGCATGGGGCGACCAGGCCAGCAGGGGTTTGGAAGCATGAGGAGCAACCAGGCTGTCAGGAGGGGCAGTTTGGGGCAACCAGGCAAGCAGGGGGGGCAGTTGGGGGGCGATTAGGTTGGTAGGGGGGGCAATGATGGGTGAGGAGGCCAGAAGGGGGGGCAGATGGGGGTGACCATCATGGCAGGGGGGGCAGCTTGGGTCAACCAGGCTGGCAGAGGGGCAGTAAGGGGTAACCAGGTCTGTGGGGAGGGCAGTTAGGGGCAATCAGGCCAGCACTCAGAGGCAGTGAGGGGAAATCAGGCTGGCAAGGGGGGAAGTTAAGGGCAACTAGGCAGGCAGACAGGTGAGTGATTAGGAGACAGCTGTCCAGAATTGTGAGAGAGATGTCTGACTGCTGGTTTAGGCTTGATCTCGAGGGGTCCTGGATTGGAGAGGGTGCAGGCTGAGCATGATGCACTAGGCCTCTAGTTTGTATATAAGAAAAAAGAAATGAAGCTGCTTGCAAAAAGAGAAGAATCACAAACACAAAACAGTATAAAACAGGATAATGAACAAGGAAGATGAACAGGTGGTATGGAAGGAATGAGGAAGTATAGCAATGCTCAGTATAGAGACAATACTTGCAGATCAAAAATAACCATTCATTCACTCCAGAATCCCATTTTCCAGATAGAGCAAGTTAAAAATCACCCCAACTTTTTCTTTCTCCTAACCACCCTATATACTAAAAGCATAGTATTCAAATTGTACTCTTGACTGGGAGTTGTCTGGGAGTTCAACTAGGTGGTGGAGTCAGCCAGGGGAAGGGAGGGAGGCCCTGGCCAACAGCTGGAAGCTGCTAGGGACTCTTCCAGTGCATGGATTTCATGCACTGGGCCTCTAGATGTTTATAAGGCTGAATTGTAATTGCTGCAGCCGAGACCATATTTTTTTGGCACTACTACAGGGAGGTAACATTTTATTAATTGAATTTCTAATGTTAATTCATCAAAGAAAGCAATCACCATTATTTAGTGCATGATCCATATTCATGGCAGGTTCTGTTAGGTAAATAATAGTGGCTCTGGAGAAATGCCACTTCTGTGGGGTCCTTTTCCTTCTCAGGTTCCTTTCTTTTCCTTTTAAGTATAGACAAACAGTTGTAATTTAAGCAGAACAAACCCCACCTGTGGAGGAAACACTGGGTAAAGAGAGGCAAGATGAATTGCAAACCCACAGAATCAGCAACGAAGAATGGCTTTGCCAGTTCCCTTTCTCTCTGCAGATTGACAGTGAATATGTGAAAACGTTTGCTAAATCTGGACTTTGAAAACATGACAGCAAGCTGTTTGTGCCAATAATTTTTCATGGCATATGCACCACACACAGTTTTAATAAGATGGCACATGGACTACTGAGAAATGTTCAAATCCTGCAGAGGAAAGAGCTTTATCTTCTGACCAAATTCTGCCCAGTGATGTTTATGACAGCTGAAGAATTTATCTAAAATTCCCTCTGCTAGCAGCAAAGCACATGGCCCTTTGTCCCCGAGAAGCCTGTAAGAACCAAACTAAGATGTCACATACATAATATAACAGATAAATGGCCCAATTTCCATGTCCACATGATGAATGGAATGCAAGTTCAGCACACACGTATTTGCACATTAATTGGCCCTGCATGGTTCCATTTTGTTCCTAAGTTGCTACTGTATGTCTCATGGACTCTTTCCCCTTCAGAATCATTAAGCCTATTTTATCACACAAATGCATACACATTTTCCCCCTATTTATCGTCATGCAGCTTGCCCTGCTGTGAGAGAACCAAGTAACCTGGGCATAGCCATTGCATTGCAAATGCCTACATCTGAGTTCTCTCTGCCACCAACTGCACGTTAACACAAAGATCTGAGACCCAGCCCTATGTTGACTTTGCTGACGGCCAAACAAAGAAGGTTACATGCAAAGATGTTAAAAAAAAAATCACTTCTTTTCAGTTACCAGTTGGTTTCTTGCCTCACCTTAATGATTTCCTGTTGATAGTTTAATGGTGATATAAGCCCAGTGGAGAGCCTCAATTTTGATAAATTGGCCTGCTCCTATTTCATGGCAAAGCAGTCGCACTGAGATTGATTGATATTACAGTTTTGCTATCCCAAATAATTGCAGTGGCAAGCTACCCAGGTAGCAAAACTCAGTGGGCTTCAGGAAGCATAGGTAGAATCTCCCTCCCACCAATCCCTTTTTCCTGCCAAGGAATCGTTTATTTTTCCCGTCGCAGTCCTGGTTCTCAGGAAAGGAGATCCAGGGCTGCAGAAAACAGTGCTTTTGAGAAGGGACTGGTTGTTTGCTTTTGTTTTGTTATGTTATGTTTTGTCCTGGCCATTCCAATTCACTTGAGAGGCCATAACATTTACAAGGCAAAATTGAGCTCTTGCACCAAGAAGGTTCCAGTGGAAAGAGGGTGGGCTTCAGAGTCTTGTAGACAAGGTGTGACTCATGGGTCCACCACGTACAAGTTATGTGCCTGTAGGCCAGTCACTTAACTGCTCAAGGGCCTCTTATCAGTAAAACAGGAATAATGCAACCCACCCCAAAATATTGGTTTGAATTGTAAATTTGTTAATCTGTACAAAGCAGATGCTCAGGAATTATTTTGCTTCCTCAGACAACCCTCATCTTTTATCTCTTGTATAAAGTAAGACAATAAATAAATAACCTAATTAGCAATTAATTTTGAGATCCATGGTTTTGAAAACTTGCTCCAATAATTGTATGTTGTGGCTGACCCAGACCTTGACCAGGCAGAAGTTTACTTACATGACTTAATTCACATGGAGTGAATGGCCCTCTTTGACCCACCCAAAGGCAGATCTACTGGAAGATCAGCAATACTTCCCAAGGAGCTCTCTTGGCCTGGTCTAGTTTTTCTCAATCATACTTTGATAGTCTCTCTTGTCCTTGAAACCCAGCTTGAAAGAATATTTAAAGAAACTTAGCCAAAACTGGTTTGGCTCAGTGTATAGAGTGTCTGCCTGCTGATTGAAGGGTTCCGGGTTCGATTCCAGTCAAGGGCATGTACCTTGGTTGCAGGCACATCCCCAGTAGGAGGTGTGCAAGAGACGGCTGATCAATGTTTCTCTCTCATCGATGTTTTTAACTCTCTATCTCTCTCTCTTCCTCTCTGTAAAAAAATCAATAAAATATATTTTTTTTAAAAAAGAAATTTAAATAATCCCCAGATCTTAATTCAAGGGCCAAGAATTCTCAGTTAGAAATATATTTGGTATTTATTAAATTTGATGGACATGTGAGAGACAGCTATTATATTCTGGGCAAAGCACTAGGTATTGGGATACATATACAAGTTTGACACTCAATCATACTTTCAAAGAACATATGGGCAGGGAAATGGTTAAATCATAAATGCTATAGTATCATTTGTTTCATGAGATGCAGCTTTCTTAAAAGAGTGAAAGTCCTGCTGCATTTTCAGTAAGTTTTGTATCTGGGTTCAAATATGAGAGCCTAAGATTGGAGATGGGTATCGATGGAGGCTTCCCAGAGGAAGCAATATGCAGTCTGGAGCCTGAAGGGTAAGTTAGGTTGGCATCAAGTAAAGAAAAGTTGAGAACATGAGCAAAGGCAAAGTTGGTAAAGAGCTTGCACGTTCAGGAAATAGGCATTAATGGGGATGTGGAAGCAGCGAGGAAAATGGAAGAGATGGGAATGAACAGGGAGAAACTATGGCCAACTGACCTCACAGAAAGCAAAGAGCAAGAGAGGGTTATGAGAAAGAGATGAGATTATGAAATGATTCAGTGGGTCCAAGAGAGTGAGCACCGCATTGAGGGCACTGGGTTTGTCAAGTCTACAATCATTAACATCCTCAAGAATGCATTTCCAATGTAGATGATTGAAGCAGGAGTGTTAGATGTGGTGGCCTAAGGAGTAAATGGAAAGAGAAGACATATAAGCATAGTGTAGGCCATCCTTTCAAGTATTTGAGCCACAGGAACTTTGGCCCTTGGCTGAGAGAAACTTTGAAGATGGAGATGGGAGGCAATTTTGTGTATGTCATAGGTCTGGAATGAAGATGTGTGGATGGGCATCAGAACACAGATAGGTCTTACCCTCTGAAAGTTGAGCAGAGTATGCTTTGCCTCACCACTGTGTCACCAGGGCTCAGCACCATGCCAGAGAGCTGTGGCATTAATTGGACTGAGAAAGGACATTTTCCCCTGTGACACTGAGAAAGAAAGGATGAAGAGCAAGAGTGATAAAGTTGAAGGAGAGGGAAGAGAAATTGAAAGAGGTTATGCCTGGCAGTCTTCATCCTCCCAGTGAGTAGCAGAGGGAACTATATGTGCTGAGAATAAGGGGAACAGAAGCAGATTTGGGGGCTAGAAGGGAACAAGCAGAGAGAGGGGGCCACTGACTGAGGCACAGGTGAGAAGCTGCTAGATCAGAGCTCTGTTCAGAAGCATCTGGGGTGGGGGGTGGGGGTGAGAGGGAGCCTGACGCAGCGGCAGAGTGAACACTGTGTCCATCATTCACCATGTGCTCACCGAGTGCCAAGCACTGTGTTATCCTCACATGATCTTTAATTGAATGTCACTGTACATATTTTACAGAGTAAGAAGCCAAGACTCTGAAAGGAGACATAGGTTGACCAAACTTACTTAAGAATTAAACAGCAGACTGTCAAATCTTAGAGGGAAGACAGGGGACAGTGGAGGGGCGGGGGTAAAAGATCACCCAAAGGACTTGTATGCACGCATATAAGCATAACCAATGGAGATAGACAGTAGGGTGTGAGGGCATGTGCTGAGAGGCAGGAGAAGGTGGGGAGAGGTCAATGGGGGGGGGGGAGAAGAAGACATGTAATATTTTCAGCAATAAAGAATTTAAATTAAGGAAAAAAAAGAATTAGAGCATATGTTTGGCCAGTGTGGCTCAGAGGTTGAGTGTTGGACCATGAACCAGAAGGTCACTGTTCAATTCCCAGTCAGGGTACATGCCTCAGTTGTGGGTTTGATCCCCAGTGGAGGATGTACAAGAGGCAGACAATCAATGTTTTATATTGAATTTTCTATCACTCTATCCCTCTCCCTTCCCCTCTCTAAAATCAATAAAAATATATATTTAAAAAAAGAATTAGGGCATATTAAAAAAGAATTAAAGAGCAGGACCAGTATTGGAATCAGTCTGCATGGTCACAGGGCTAGGGCTCTTTCTGCTATGAAACCCCCACCATTGTGAGCTCAGCTATGAAGTCTGATGCGTGGGTTCAGCTCCATTATTTCCTATGTCCAGTCCCTGCTGGTGGTGAAACTCAGGAAAATTACTTAATCTTGGTATGTTGCGTTTATCTCCTCCATAGAATGAAAATAATTAATGAATGGACCTTATAGTGCTTCTTTTACAATAGTGAAAAGGCAAAATATAAAGTAGGAAGGCAATTAGAATATTACCTGGTGCATAGATAGTGCTTAAGATGTGCTCGTCGCTGTGGCTGTTGGTGTCATTGGGAACTCATTCACAGTGACGATAGGAAATGGCTGAGGTGCCAAGCAGAATTAGTTTGTAGCCTCTAAACCAAATGGAAGCATCAGTCCCAGAGTCTTCCAGAAGCACCTGACTCTGGGGAAATTAATTGAGGGTCCCCAGAAAAGGTAAGTAGTTTTAAAATTTCTCTTTCTACCGCTTCTTTCAGAAAAAAAAGTGTGTTTGTTATTATGAGTTTTTGAGGATGCTAGAAGGATCTCATTATTTGTATGTTGCTATGGGATTAGAAATAACAAAAACAAAAGGTTATTTTTTAATTAGCATCTGACTATCATGCCAATCACCCTACAAGCCATTTTATATACCTTGTCGTGTTTAATTTCACTTTTATAAGAACCCTATGAAGTAAGCACTATTTCCTAAAATATCATATTGTACAGATAAGCAAACTGAGGCTCAAGGTAGCTGATTAAATGAGTCGTGGAGACAATAGGAGGGGGATCAGAAATCATATCCAGTACTGTTAGATCCTAAATTCAGCTGAGGTGATGAGCACGTGAGGCCAGGAGTCACTTACCATCTCTCAGAGGCCTTCCCACCCTCAAGAGAAAAAAAACCATTCTCCCCTCCAGATCCTTTCTTCTTCCAAGCCTTCCCCTGCTCAACCAGTTTCATTGACACTCTCTCATAAGATGTTGTGAGTGCTCTGTGATCACAAACCCCTATTCCCACACCATAAATTATTTCCTACAGTTTTGACACCGTTTATTTCCATAGCATTATACATTCCAACCTTCTGACTGTTTAAGATCAAAAGATGTGCTCCAGGCTCATATTTCACTTCAGCTCTCAGACTCAATGCACCAAATTAGACTGAACAGCGGAGGCTCCAGCCTGTCATAGTCTGTAATGTTGCATAATTACTAGGATTCAGCATGTTTTATCAATGGCAAAGGAGAAATGGACTCGTCCACAGTGACATGGCTTCCACAGAGGCAATGGGAGAAGGCTTAGAGATGTGGCGATGGAAGGGGAGCTTTGGGATGTTCGGAATCAGCCCAGGGGAAGAGAGGAAAACTGATTGATTATGGAAATCAGGGCCAAGGACAAGGGGTCAGAGAATACAGATGTGGTCTACATAGAAAACAGTGGGTGCTCTGAGAGAATGGCAATACTGGGGCTAGAGAGAAAGAAGGAAGAAAGGCCACAGCTGGATCTGGGTTGGGCTCAGGGGCTCAGAAATCAAGCAGACTACATGTATTAACAGATGGCACTTTCTTGGTGGGCATGCATGGACTCAACAAGCTTAAAAAGCATCTACTACTCAATGGCTACTCTTTTGGACCTGGTCGCTTAAAATGAATAGGATACATGCTTTCCAGGAGCCTGTGATCTAGTGAAATATGCAGAAGTGAAATTTAGCCAACTTCTAAAATAGAAGTGGGTTTGAGGTAGATGAAGTCTCCTGGGAAGTCTACTTAGACTTCCCAGATGACATGAGTTCTTTTTCCCTCTGCACCAATGTGTCCTAGTTCTAAGACCAGTAAGAAGTATTGGGGGCCACATACCTGTACACTACAGTTTGTGGCATTTTAAATAATCAGGAATAAACTTGACAAACAACAAATATACTTCTTCAGCTTAACTGTATAGTAGTTTGGGGATGGAAGAGGAGAAAAGAACATGTGAATTGGACCTGATAAGGAACATTGGAGGTGACCCTTGATAACAGCAGTGATGATGATGGCTGTGGTAGTAATGACAGTGGTTGTGGTGCTGATGATGGTGCTCCTGGTGGTGATGATGGTGCTCCTGGTGGTGATGATGGTGATGGTGGTTGTTGTGGTGGTGGTGGTAGTGATAGTGGTGAGGTGATGGCGGTGGTTGTGGTGGTGGTTATGATGGTGCTTGTGATGGTGATGATGGTGCTTGTGATGGTGGTGATGGTGGGGAAGTGAGAGAAGTGACATTCATTAAAATGCCCACTGTATGCAAGGCACAGTGTTAAGCATTTTAAGTGGATTACAACCATTATTACCTCCACAAATTTGGATTGGTGAATATCAATATAACATCTATTTAGTGAGTTTGAAAGCCAAGGCTCAGAAGACTTGATGGGGTCCACCCAAGGCCATATGGCTAGTAGGTGGTTAGTATTTGATTCCAGGTGATTTGCCTTTTGAACCAGAAGCCCAACTAAGATGGGGGAGGCAGGCTTGCAAGTCTGCATTGCTTAGCACAAACCTCTCATGACAAATGATGCTAACACACTTGCAGGAACTTTGTGAGTGTGTCTGATTCTCGGCACTAATGTAGCTTGACTCAGGGATGATATCCCACTTATCTCACCAGAATGACAATTAGGGGGAAAGAGTTATTGCTATTCCAGCTTCCTCTATTGAGCTATGAATAAATGATGATAGCTGTGAAATAGAGTCGTGTTTAGATCATTTCTGGTAAATTAAAAAAAAATAAAAATTGAATAAAGTGGTAATCCACGTGGCCATTTAAATAAGAGGAGTAGAACAAAATTAGTAAACTCTTCGAGTCTCTTGTTGGCCTTGTCATTCTAATGTAATTCATTTGCAAAAATATTAATTAATACTCAAACATTGGACACTTTTCCGTGTTGATTTGAAATGTGTTAATTACATTTTATACTTTGCCCTGTTGCTGTCCTCAGCATCAGCCTCTGTAGAAATTCTGGTCCTCCACGTACGGCCCCCTCCTTCTCCTCCTCTTCCTACAGACTGGCAGCCAGTAGAACTGAGAGCTCGCTGCCATGTTCAGAGCTACTAGTCCCTTTGGAGAGAATAAGAGTGAATACTGTATGGAAATAGCCTCTTAATGGTTTCAGCTAACGTGTGTGTGGTCTGCAAACACAGTGTCTCAGGCAGACTTCCTGAGTCCCAGTGAGTTAATGCAGTGTGTGGTCAGCAGGGTTTTCAGGTGATAAGTAGAAGATGAAGTGATGGCTTTCCTTGCACACTGAGCAACGTTCATTGGACTGTATTTAGTCTTCAGACTAGACTCTGCCCAGATCTTGCAAATGGATTGTATACTCATATCGTAGATGAAGATGCTGAATTCTAAGCGTGACTCATAGCAGGTCTAGCTGTTGTCATCATACGTGAAGTCATATGCCTCCTTGTGGTTTTCTTAGTCAGGAGAGGCTGTGCTGAAGTAACAAGCTAGCCATGACATCTCAATGGCTCACTCAACAGAGGCTTGTTTCTTCCCCGAGCTGCATGTCTAGTGAGCATGGGTGACTCTCCAGGGTAGTCTTCTCCACATAGTGGTCCATCAATACAGGTGCTTCTGTCCTGTGGCTCCCTTGTGTCAACACACACCTCTGCCATCACTATAGGAGGGGAGGAAAGAAAACATGGACTCTCTCTTGTGTTTTTCATTGTCCCAGCACAGAAATGATCTACACCGCTTTCACCCCAATCGTCAGCTAAAACTTGTCCATGGCAAGGGGTCCGAGAAATGTGAGGATCACCTGGGTATTCCATGAACATTAGTTACCTGCTACAATGTGATAGTGGTGAGATTGATATTAAAGATGACATTCACTTCTCTTATACAAAGCATTGTGTTTCCCTGAGCCTTACACTGTGGTTTGTTGCTGGACGCTCTATCACACACCTTGTACATTGAGTATCATTCACTGTCATTCTTTTCATCATTAAAGGAGAGGAAACAGAGGTTCTAAGGGATGAATCTATTTGTCTATAGTCATATAGTTAGTAAGGGGTACAGCCAGGTTTCAACCCAAAATCAGGCTATAGAGCCTTCAGTGGTCTGCCACCCAAAGGTTTTGGCGCTTTCCTTTTGCAACATTGTAGGAGGGGCAACTGGGACCAGCACACAGAACACACATGAGGAGTCAGAATCAGAGCATTCAGTTTCCAAGGCACAGTAGGACTGATGCCCAAGTTTGTGCAGAACCTATTGCTCTTAGCCAGTACAGTCACCTTCTGCATCACACTGGACTCTTAGCAATCTAATGAAGGATTTGGGAAGAACATTATTAGCTCCGCTTTATAGATGCTATAGCAGAGGACCCAGGAGGACACCTGTCAGAAGACAGCCAGGTAATCACCAACAGGTTTCTGGAGTCCTGACCTGGCCTCTTTGTGTGTAGAAGACTGAGAATCCTCAAGACCCTTTTCCAGGGACCTGTTACCTTTTCTGTTGCATCAGTCCCTTTGGCATCTGGGAGGAGTATGGGGTTTTGCAGAACAAAGATTTAAAATACATAACATAAAATAATTAAGATTACTAAGGAAACCATTTATATTGAAATGCATCTAATAAAATAATAAATATGATCCAAAAATAATAAATATGATCTAGTAGAAGCATTGCTTTCTTTATTAATACATTAAATAACAAGTAAGTCTAGTAATGACTATAATTTGGAAATAGGGATAAGCATTATAATATTTTGAGATCTTTGTGACTACTATGTAATGTGACTAAAAGCTCTGTGATTTTTGTTGGTTGACAAAGTTACAAATACTGTAATACTATTGTTATTTGTTACATACTTGTAAAATTAAATGGAGTACTAGTTTACAGTTAGAAGCTAGAGGGCATAAAGTTTTAATTTTCCTATCAAAGGACCCACCATTTCTATTTAGGGAGCCTTTGTGGGTCATAGGTCCTGAGTTAAGAGCCTTGTTCATCCTTGGCTCTGCATTGCCTTCTGATTCCAGAGGCAAAGCCTGGAATGGGATGGTTCAAGGTCATCAAGTTATGGAAGAGGTGAAGTTTGGTTTTGGTGCATTCATCCGCCAGCTGTCTCCACTTTCACAGAGTCATTCATGCCCAGTGCCTGGTATTCACCCTCAGATCCTCCTTTTTCACCAGAGCGCATGTGGCATTTAATAGGACTGGAGACTAGCAAAGGCTTACTTTTTTTTTTTTTTTTCAATACAAAGTACTATGGTAAGACTTTATACCCATTTTTTTCACTTAATTCTGATAGATCCTATTGTTACATGTATTTTACAGAAAGTTAAAATGATCATTAATATTTATGAATACTATGTATCAGGCACCTCTTTTAAGCAAACTTATGTACTAAAAATCTATAATAATAAAAGCATAATATGCTAATTAGACAAGTCATCCTTTCAGGCAACCTGCTGGACAAAGCCAGGGCCATGGCTGTGAGGGAGGAATCCAGGCAGCCACCGTGGATGTGAAGTCTACTCTTGCACAAATTTTGTGCATCGGGCCTCTAGTAACTCTTATAAGAGCAGCAATAGCAATAGTAGCTGCAGTAGTAATAACAACATCTAAGATTTATGGAGCACTCATAGGATACCAGGCTTATTATGTCCTAGGAATATTATATATTTGATTTTAATTATACTCATCACATTCTTATCAAGTGAGTAGTAATTATTCCCATTTTACAGAATGAGAAATAGTACAGGATGTTTAAAAAAAAAAAAAAAAAACTTGCCCAAACTCACATAACTATGAAGCAAAGCCTTCATCTCAGACATTCTGATATCACAGTCCCTAAGGTTAGCCACTAAGTTCTAAAGTCTTGTTTTGACTGCATTAAATGTTCCTCAGAACAAGTCCAGAGATGGAACCTATGTTTGCTTCCATTGTGCAGATCAGGTAGTTCTTCAGGGACCTGTTGAGGAACAGAGTGGTTAGGAAACTTGCCATGTTGACCTCATGCAGCTTAAACATAGAATAAGAGAGAGTACAGGGGACAAGTCAAGGAATTTGTTATGTACTATGCTTGAAAAAGTCATACATCACTTCTGCACATCTCCCATTGGCCAGGACTCGGTAATATGGTTCCAGCACATTGCAAAGGAAGCTGGGAAATGTAATCTAGCTAAGGGAAAGGGTTGCTGAACTCAGAACCATCTCTGTCACTACCATGGGCACTGGGCAAAACTCTGAGCTCATACCTCCACTCTCGATTCCAATAATTATGGGCTGTTCTTGTTCCTTGTGATTAAGCCCCTATGGGGAAAGTCTCTCCATAGCAGAGGCAGGATTAAGGTGAGGCAGCCCTCACCACAGCCTCTCTGGTGCCTGGACTCAAACTTCAGCCAACCTTCTACCAAGCACCAAGTGTTGAAGCTGTCCCCTACAGTGGCTTGTAGAATTTGATGCAAATGCATTACTGCAAATTAGAGACCTTGAAAATATTCATGATGTAAAGATTTGGACTCTAGGCTTATTTGTAAAAGCCATAAAGAGTTTACAAGTGAGGTATTGTCAAATAGAAACAGATTAAAATGTATAGCAGTTTATTATTATACATTTAAATGAATATTGAAAGTATACTCTTTTTTTTTTTTTAAAGGAAAATGGTTGTTGCCTTTCTGCCTTTTGTTTGGTTTGTATTTTTAATTTGAATGATCCAGCCCTAGCCCTTAGAATCTTCTATTCAAAGCCTTCACATGTGGCCAATTTATTGTCATGTGATCAGGCCCACAGGGCAAGCAAGAGAAATGGACATCTCAATCCTGTACCATTTTGTACTATGCATTATATTTCCTCTCTTCTCAGGTTATATATTGTTGCCTGGCCTGATTTTCATAATGCTTTTTTGGGGGGGAGGGAAGAGGGTGAGGAATAGCGTAACACAACATTGATTTAAAAACACATTTGGATTTCAGATATGTTTACAAAATTATGTGCATAATAAAACTGGAAAAATCTCCCACACCCCCAAGGAGAAAACAGACCGGCAAACAACAGTAGCTACAATACAACTGTCCCTAAAGATTCTTTTCTTCACACTTGCCAAGTATGAAACAAGGCTACTTAGTAACCACCCATCTCGTAGCCTCCAATCCTGCAACATAGGCTGAGATACCACCTTAGAGAAATATGCTGTCCCAGATGTGAGGGACAAACACCTATCATCCCAATGTAGGACTCACTAACTGCTCTGAGTTAGGACTTGGACCACGTGTCCCTCCGCTGGAGGCCAAGAGCGGGCCAGGCAGCTGTCTGATAAGCATGGTATTTTGGCCGTCCACTTTCTGTTTCCTTCTTGTCTGAGTAGAACACCAGTCACGTAAGGCAACTGGATAAGAAAATCACTTTGATTAGTGACTTTCCTGTGGATATATTTCTTTTCTTTCTCATTTCACATTCTGAATATTTTATGAAAATGTTTCTCTTCCCCAGTGAGTTAATGCTGTGGTTTAAATAATGTGACTAGAAGGTAGAAACCTGATATTTCTCCTTTGAGGCACAACACATAATCTTATTGATGGGGAGAAATAAGCACAGACATGTAAGAGCATTGGGTAAAGTCCTTGAACTCTGGGATCAGATTACTGTGGGGTGATTTCCAGTTCTCTTATGACCTCTCAACATTTCAACTTCTCATCTGCAAGATGGAGATAGTCATTATCACTACCTAATACTATCAGGTAAGAATTAAATGAGATAAAGCAATTACAGCATAGGGTACAGTGCCTAGCATATAACAAGTTGTCAGTAAATAGTACCTCAATTTTATATGTAACTAGAGGCCCGATGCATGAAATTTGTGCAAGAGTTAGGCCTTCCTTCCCCAGCTGCCATCACCAGCTTTCCTCTGCCACCTGGGACCGGGCTTCCCTTGAAGCCCTGGCTTAGTCTGGAAGATTGTCCAGAAGGACATCTGGTCTAATTAGCATATTATGCTTTTATTATTATAGATTAGCATCCCAGAAGACTCAGAGATTTCCCATAGGTAACTTTCTTGTCTACCCCTCAGCCACTGAGTACTGACCAGTGATATGTTTGAAAGCTTTCATTTCAACTATGGGTGTGGGATAGATGGATGATTGAAAGATTTGATAGAGTGTGTTTTTGAATCTGGCTTCCCACTCTACTTTGAGCTCTCCAGGGCTCCACTTAGCACCTGTAGTAAAGACAGCTCTGAGCTCACCAAAACCATGTACCCTTTCCATCTTGGATTTATAGCTAGACTACATTTCCCAGTCTCCCTTGCAGTTCAGTGGGACCATGTGACTGAGTTCTGGCCAGTGGAGTGTGAATAGTAGTGATGTGTTACTTTTGCACACATAGCCCATGGATTGAGCCTATGTACCTTCTCTCTTGTTCCAACTACTAGTTAAATGAAGCCAACTCCCAGGCCAGTTCCTTGATTTCCCTGTGTCTCAGTTGCCTGATCTATAAATTTGAGTCCTAATGGTCAGAAGAACAAATAGTTATCATGAAAACCTTGGGGGATGTTGGATGAGGTACAGCAGGTGCTTACTAGAGGCTCTGTGAGGGGACTTTGGTGCCCGAGAGGCCGGGTGGGTTGTCTTGGGGAGAAAACCTTCCTCCCATTTCCCCATGCTCTGGTGCTCTGGGACTCCCTACAGCTTCTCCCATAAATCCTGGGAGTTTTGTCAGTGGAACTAATTTCCCACTTGGACCCAGAAGTGGAGGGACTCAGATCCACCGCTTTGTGACCCTGCATGTAAATGAGGTCCTATTTTGTAAAGTCTGGTCACTGAGGCCAGATGGTCTTTGTATTCCTGTGAATGAGCATTTTCCAAATGGGGAAGCTTCCGGACCTCTTACCCTCTCTTCCCTCTGCCAGGACAGGGGTGGCAGTCACAGTTTACCCGGCTGATACAAGTTCCAGCCAGGTCCCTTTCCACTCTCTCAGTGATCTGCTGCCATAAAGAGATTTCATACATCATTAAGAGAGATGTCATATGTGTCAACATAATGCTGTGTTCTTACCCAGAATGTCACTTAGACTCTTGGAGGCTTTTTTTTTTTTTTTTTAACTTCAAATACAACCACACATGGTTTTTTCCCCCCCTCTTAAATCATTCAATCTGTCATCTGATGCCCCAAAAGGAAGCTGCTGGTAAAATAGCAACTTGCAAAGTTAAGAAAAGCATCACATAACATGTTAGCTAAAAATGTGAACTTTTGCCACCTGTGCTTAGGGAATGGCATCAGGGGCACCCAGGCAGACATATCTTGCTTTCTCAGAAAAGTGATGGGCAGAGTGACAGGGTGTGGCTATAGTCTGCTAAAGGCCCTGCTTGATCTGAGTTCTCTACCTTGTGTTCCCTTTCAGAATTTCCCCCCTGGTGCTAATGTTTCACAGAGAAATTTGCTTTGAAGCCAACATAAAGAAATAAAGTATACTTACTCATGGAATTTGGAGCAGGGGCTGGTGTTCTCACTTAAGCCCTCATTGACAAACATTGACTAAGCATCTGCTTGGTCTCAGGTGCTCTAATGGGTCCTGAGGCTTCTGCTCTGAACCAGAGTTCTGGCTCTCAGATCACTGACTGGGGTGGGGTTGGACTGACCCTGAGGAAAGTGCTTAAGGTTTGTGGGAGCCCACCAGCAGGGGGAGCGACCCTTTGATTCTGCTCCAACAGTTCCCAGGTGTGAACCACCAAGCAGTTCTCTGATACCATGTGGGTGCCCTGCAATTCAATTGAACTCTGACTCTACTTTCCTGGAGATGATGGCGGGGGCCACAGGTTAAAGGTCAGTCCGACAAGACTGCCAGAATCTGGGTGCCAGATGCCAGTCTCAAGCCCATGCTGTCCCCTGCGCTTCTCACCAGCTAGCTGTGGTTCAGAGGTTCCCGTGACCCTCTTCGGGTTTGATTCATTTGCTAAAGCAGCTCACTCACTCAGGGGACTGTTTCACATAGCAGATCACAGGTTTATTACGAAAGGATGTAACTCGGGAACAGCCAGATGGAAGAGATGCGTAGGGCAAGGTGTGTGGGAAGGGGGCGCAGAGCTTCCAAGCCATTGACCCCAAATCTCCATGTGTTTACAACCCAGAAACTTTTAAACCCCATCCTTTTGGCTGTTTGGGGAGACATGGTTGACTAAGTCACTGGCATGGTGGGCATGGTTGACTAAGTGACTGGCCATTGGTATTTATTCAATCCGGAGCTCTTCTCTCCTCCCAGGAGGCCAGGGGTAGGACGAGTTCTAATCCAATAATGACTGGGGTGGCAGCCAGCCAGCCTCCACCCTAGATGACCTAAGGACTTTACAAGAGCTGTACCCTTAACATAACAAAAGACATCTGGATTGCTCTTCACATTTAGGAATTTTAAGGGTTTCTGGAGCTCTGTGCCAGGAATGCAGGTGAAAACCAAATAGATTTTTTTTAGGCGCAATTATTTTTTTTATTATTTTTCCCCCATTGACCTTCCTCCAGCCTCCCATCTTCCCCTCTGCACATGCCCGCCCCTGTTCCCCATTTTCTTGAGTCCATTGGTTATGCTTATATGCATGCATAAAAGTCCTTTGGTTGATCTCTTACCTCCCCACAAACCTTCCTAGCCTTCCCACTGTAGTATGACAGTCTGTTCCGATGCTTCTCTGCCTCTATTTTTGTTCATCAGTTTATAATGTTCTTTATTATCCATAAGTGAGTGAGATCATGTGGTATTTTTCTTTCACTGGCTGTTTTATTTCACTTAGCATAATGCTCTCCAGTACCATCTATGCTGTTTCAAATCGTAAGAATTTCTTCTTTTTTATAATAGTGTGGTGTTCCATTGTGTAGATGTACCATAGTTTTCTAATCCATTCATCAGCTGATGGGCATTTAGGCTGTTTACAAATCTTAGCTATTGTAAATTGTGCTGCTATGAACATAGGGGTACATATATTCTTTCTGACTGGTGTTTCTGTTTTCTTGGTACATATTCCTAGAAGTGGTATTACTGGGTCAAATGGCAGTTCCATTTTTAATTTTTTGAGGAAGTGCCATACTGTTTTTCCACAGTACAAATAGAGCAGGGCTGTGATACCATGATTTATAATAACAAATAGATATGCATTATTATAAATCACAGTATCACAGACCTGCTCAGCATCATTGGATGGAGTCCAGGGTATTAGTCCCAGACCACAGTGCCTGGTTTGTGCACCACTTCTCTTACTACTGTTTTACTTTAGATGAGTCTGCATTTCTCTTTCCTCATCTGTAAAATTGGGAGAATGGGTGTTTTTCAAGATTAAACAAAATAATATATGGCAGAGCAAGGCTTTCAAAACATTGGTAATTACCTGTCAGGAAAGGAGTCCTGTAAAAAGCCAGAAATAATGTTTGGTTCCCATATGCTTCTGGAATTGTGGGGAGCTCTGTTTTTTCATGGATCATTCAGGATTCAGGTTCCCAATGGTTATTTTAATTCAAACAACTAATTTTGATCACCTTATGCAAATGAAATTCATTGGGTTAACTTGAGGGTAAGGCATTATTCAAATCATTCATTCATTCATTTCTATGACCTATCATTTCTTTTTACCTGAGTTTCTTAATCTTGGCACTGTTGACATTTGGGACCAAATAATTCAGAGTTGAGAGGGTATTCTGTGCATTATATGAAATTTACCAACATTTCTGACCCACCCTCTGGCTGCTGGTAGCATCTTTTTCTTTTTTTTAATATATTTTATTGATATTTTACAGAGAGGAAGGGAGAGAGATAGAGAGCTAGAAACATCGATGAGAGAGAAACATCGACCAGCTGCCTCTTGCATACCCCCTTCCGGGGATGTGCCCGCAACCAAGGTACATGCCCTTGACCGGAATCGAACCCAGGACCTTTCAGTCCGCAGACTGACGCTCTACCACTGAGCCAAACTGGTTTCGACTGGTAGCATCTTCATAAGCAATTAAAGCCATAAGAGGACACTAGAGATGATCTCCTGTTTTTGCAGAAGTGAAAACAGAGCCCCAGAGAAGGGGATCAGTTCGCCCCAAACCCAGATGGTGCAATCAAATGGCTGTGCCCACATTCTGTGCAGTCCCAGCACTTTCTGTTCTCACTGCAGACACTTCCTGCACACCTGCTACTTGAGAGCGGAGTTCAGGAGCATGTGCCAGTGACCTGGGCTCAAATAAAAGATAGCATTTTTGAACAAAGAAGTAAACTCCACACACACACACACACACACACACACACACACACACACACATTCCCAGGAGACCTGCAAAGTCTTACAAGACTGGACCTCTGCTGCCCTCAGCAACCTCATGTTAGGCCGCTCTATTCTCCCACATTTCCTTGCTTCACTGACCCGCTCAGTCCCTCTGCTGTACCAGGTTCTTCCTGTCTCGGGACCTTTGCATAGTTTATTTTCTTTGCCAAGAATTACCCCTCCCTGGCTTTCTACTTGGTTAGCCTCTCCTCATACTTTCTAAGATGCCTTCCTAGCAATTCATCCCAAAGTAAGTGCCTTCCATTATTTTATATATGAAGGTGTAAAAAATATGGCTTATCACAATTTATAACTATCTCACTCGCGTTTGTTCAAAAGCATGTTCCATTCAACAGCTGTTCCCTAAAACCAAAGCCCTGTAACATGTGCCATGTGTTCCTGCCCCCAACATTTAGCCCAATTCTGGTCAACATTTGATATATACTTTGTTAAATTAAAAAATGAATTAATAGAAAATGGAATGAATGAAAAATTCTGGCACTTACATAACTTTGTCTACAAGCAGCATGGTGGAAAGTTCTAACTTTATGATCCTTCCTGTCTAAGGGGCGAACCCCTTAACCTCCCCCTCACACTTTGGGCTGTGAACGTTTATCATCTTGGGGTATAAACCATGGCCCTAGATTGGTGAAGATTTGGCTACATAATATGTTGATCCTCACACACTTTCCGATAAGTAATGATGTCATGCATGCTTGCATTCATTCATCCATTCCAAATTTCTATTAAATACCTACTTTGTATCAAACAACATTCTGGGCATAGAGGAACAGTACACATAGATTCCACACAGGTCCTCATAGAAGGACAGGTACATAATGGCAACTAGCTTTAAGCAAGCTGATAGGAGCCCAGGTGCTGGAGAGGACAGATGTGAGAGATATCTTGCCCGTCTGGTTAGGGAACACTTCTCAGAGGAATTCATGTTTAAACTAATTCCCCATTGTTGGCCAAATGTAGAAGCAGCAGCCTGTGTTAAAGATAATGTGCTTCCATGTCTTGGCCATTGTAAATAATGCTGCAATGAACATAGAGGCGCTTATATGTTTTCAAATTAGTATTTTGTATTTCTTCAGATTAATACCCAGAAGTGGAATTGCTGGGTCATAAAGTAGTTCTACTTTTAATTTTTTTGAGGAACTGCCATACTGCTTTTCATAGTAGGTGCGAGAAATTGCTCACCTGTCCGAATTCAAATGATGGACTCAGAGACAGAAATATGACAAAAATGAGACTTTTAATACACTCTCAAGAGCAGGTGTCCTTTCATTATACATGCACAAGTGAGGCAGGGAAAATAACCTATTTATTTAGTCCCTCCTCCAGTTCCTCATTGGCTGAGTACTATGGGGTCACCTGTTTTCTCATACATTGCCTAGGTCTTGCAGTTTCCCATTGGGCCATTGGGGGAAAAAATGGATTGAGGCCTCTCTAGCTTCCTCCACTGCTCCTTTCTAGCTGAGGCATTTTTCTTGGGGTTTCCACCATGATGTTGGCCCATGTGCACAGTCCTTTGTTCCTCTTCCCTCTTCCCTCCATTCTGTTTGCCCTGGGGGAAATTGAGTAAATTCCATGAAGTCAACCATGCTGGGGATGGATCACAGAGGTCCATCTCCTACAGTGGGCACACCAATTTACAACAGTGCATGAGGGTTCCCTTTTCTCCAAGTCCTAGCCAACACTGGCTGTTTGTTGATTTGTAAGAACTAAATCCATTTGAGAGTGGGCAGGGAGCAGAAAATGGGATACAGCCCAGAGCAAGTACCTGGTGGAGAACCAGGGTTTGGCACACAGTAGCAAATCTTATATAATAAAAGGCTAATATGCAAATCAGCCAAACAGTGGGACGACCTGGGGAACAACTAGTCCCTACAATGCGCACTGATCATCAGGGGGCAGACACTTAATGCAGAAGCTGTTCCCAGCCCACAGGCCCCAGGCCAGCCACGGCAGGTGCCAGTGGGCCCCTCTACCCTCCATCACCCTCTGGTCACCCCACAGATTAGCCTGATCACTGGCCAGGCCTAGGAACCCTACCCATGCACAAATTTCATGCACTGGGCCTCAAGTGTAACTATATTCACGTGAGATTCAGCTTCTTCTTTTCCTGGCTGCCTTTCAGAAGCAGCAAGGCTGCCCACGTCTTGACAAGGGGCATGAAACTGGAGATTCTGGGGATCCCAGCTTCACCATGGAAGGACAGTGAACTGTAAATCTTCAGGGAATAGAAACATGAAGACCTGGCTCCAAAGCAAGCTTCACCTCTCTAAGCTATGAAGAGAATAATAATAATAACAGTTATAATAATGATAATACAATGTGTCCATGATGCTTATTGTTTATCAGATGCTAGACCAGGGGCCTCTTCTGCATCAGCTCTTGCTATCCTCACCACCACACGGCACTCAGCTCACAGCCAAGCACACTGAGATGCTGAGGGTTAGCTATCTTGCTCTGTGGTCCCAGAACTAACACATGGAGGTGCCGAGGTTTAGGCCCACATCTGTCTGATTCAGGAGCCTGAGCTGTAAACTCTATGCTGTACATACCGCCAGCTCCAATATTAGAAGATTAAAGGGTCCAAACTGGTGTGGCTCAGTGGTTGAACATCTACCTATGGACCAAGAGGTCACAGTTAGATTTCCAGCCAGGCACATGCCTGAGTTGCAGGCTCAATCCCCAGTGTGGAGCATACAGGAGGCAGCCAATAAATGATCCTCTCTCACCACTGATGTTTCTATCTCTCTCTCCCTCTCTCTTTCTCTCTGAAATCAGTTTAAAAATGATTAAGGGGTATAATCCTTTTGTCTGGCACAAATTCAGTGAAATGTAATATGGTTGGACAGATGAGGGCTCTAATCCCAGTTTTATCTCTTACTGGTTGTGCAATTCATTCAGTGGCTTTATCTGTCTGGACCTGAACTTGCCCACCTGTGAAATAGGAATGAACTGAGATTCTCTCCCATCTGATAGGAGCATTCAGTGAGTTCATACCCATAAATCTCTTAGCACAATGCCAGGGCCTAGTAAGTATGCAACCCGTGTCCACTCTCACCTTGTTTTATAGTCAGTGCTACATTAATGCCGGGTCTCTCTTCCCAGTTTTCCTTCTTGGCAAAAGGGGCTTCAGAAAATGCAAAGCCCCTCATCTCTCTTGCATATAGGAGGGCAAAAGGTGGGCTTCAGTATGAGGCTGTAACAGGAGCAAGGCCTAGGGGAGCAGCCATCCAACTGTTTCCCACCAGCTGATTGCACTGTGCCTCTGGGCGCGGGGATGCCCTTGGTTTGAAGTTTTTCGTGTTCTTTCCCCAAAACAAGCGCCTTCCATGCCAAGCCATCTTTCCTGCACAACACTTTAATTTACATCTTTTAATAACTTTGGTTGCCATGGAAGCTTTGGAATTCAGTTTTAAAATAGACAAACTAATTGTTTCAGTCAGTTTGGGTATTTGCTGTCAAGGAAACAGCCAGCTTTCCCTGCCTAATTGGATGTAGGAGGTGACAAAATGGCAGAAGGATCCTTCCCACCCACCGACCAGGCCAAAGAGGCATCATGAAGCCCCCAAGGAAACGTGCCAGCCCTGGCTGTGGGCCTGGAAGGGAAGGTTGGGAGTAATGAAGGGCGAGTGGGGTGGGGAGGAGGCCTGGAAGGGCTTTGGGGGACACAGGTCCCAGGCAGAGCAGAGCATAGCACGGGGATGGGGGATTCCAACAGCCAGGCCTGGGTCCTTGGCCCTTTGATGAAGGCCCAGGGCCCCTCCACCCTCTACAGAGGGATTCTGGAAGGACAGCAGCAAAGGTAACCACAAAACACCTGTGCCGGGGCTGGACCGAGGTCCTCAGTAAGACTGATGGGGAAGTGTGGCCCTTGTAGCCTACGGCAGATATGTGCTAGCATCCTGCTCCTTGTTAGGTGTGTGCAAGGCCCTGGGTTTCTAGCTGATCCAAAGGGTATGTGGCATTGTTTATTCATTCCATCATCCAGTAGATATTGTCTTCTAGTTAGATGCATCAGTGAACACGCTCGTCCTCTGTCCTTGTGGAATGTATGTTCTCGAGGGGTAAACAGGTGATGAACAAGAAGAATAATGGATCACCTGGGGTGTTGGAAGTTAATGCATAGAGAGAAAAAGTGGACCAGAGGATGAGGGTCAGGGTGCTAGGTGCAGCTGCAGCACTAATGGTGGGTCTGGGATCTCCCCTGAGAAAGTGAGGTCTGAGGGAAGATTTGACAGAGCTGAGGGCACTGGCCAGGTGGGATCTTGAGGATGAAGTATGATTAGGAGAGTCTGAAAGCTTTGTCTCTGTTGCTGAAGCAGATCTGTGCTTCATGTTTCATCCCTTATACCCCAGATGACCTCTGCCCATGGCCGTGCCTCTTTTATTTTTCTGTATCTTCATCTCCATAATAGGGATGATAGTACTTTTTTTTTTAAAAAAAATATTGATTAGAGAGAGAGAGACAAATATCGACTTGTTGTACTTACTTATGCATTAATTGGTTGATTTTTTTTTTATGTACCCTGACCAGGGATCAAACCAGAAACCTTTGCATATCAGGACAACGCTCTAGCCAACTGAGCTACCTGGCCAGGGTGGGGTGGTAGTACTTTAAATTGTTAAGTGAGTTGATGTTTGTAAAGTTCCTGGCATATACTAGTAGTGAGAGCGAAGATGATAATGATGATGATGGTAGCAAGGAGGAGGAGGAGGAGGAGGAGGAAGAAGAGGAGGAAGAGGAGGAGGAGGGGGAGGAGATAGAATATAGCCCAAGATCCCTAGAGAGCTTCACAGAGGAGCCAGTCCACTCCATTAAATGGGCTTGCAGAAGTGGGCGGAGGTGTATCCAGGCATTGGGCGGGAGATGATGTTGGCTTGGGTTGTCATGACAGTGGAGGCAAAATAGAGGACACAGAAGCTCATTGGGGATATTTTTTAAAAATATGTTCTGCATCTGAATACAACCCCAGTGGTCCATTTGTCCAGGTGTTTCTTATAAGAACACACATTTACTTTTAGTCTTTTGCTACACATACTTAAAATTTTGTGGTAGACTGATACAGTCAAACATAATTAAAACTTAAACACTTAAAATATTCATAAAACATTATAAGAGTAGACATTCAAGATAGATTTCATCTGTCAAAGCTGACTGAATTTTTCCCTGAGCTTCCTGGCAGCAAAAGCAAAATGAGAAACATATAGGGTTATATAGTCTATACTGCATGGAGAGAAGGAACAAAAAGTTCATCTGCAGGACGGAGCATTGCACAAGCACCGAACTCTGAGAGAGAGTCAGTCACTCGCATTCATATTCAAGGCATGTTATCATAGAAAAGCAATGTCTTCCACAAAAAGATGGCTTACACTGACATATTTTGCCCTCATCTGCTATCCATGCTGAGGTCATGGTGTTAAAGCTTAACTTAGTTGATGCAGTTTCATGCAGAGAGATAACATAATGTGGTCCAGGTGCCTGTCTTCCTAACTTAATACAAAACTAGAGCCTAGAGAATCCCAAGAAATGGATGACTCATATGCCCATTAGATTATCTATCTCAGATATTAGATTTCTCAGATGAGCTTCTGGAAGTAGGAGCTGGATTTCAGTCAACTCGTGGCTGGACTCTGGTGGATGCCAACCTCTGTGTCGTTGCCTGAAGTGGAAAATGTACGTGCTTGCAAAAATCCCAGGGCTCAGGGAGTCTGCATTTCCCCCGGGAGTCAGGAACCTGACAGCATGATCTTCATTCTCTCTGAGCTGGAGAAAGGGCTAGGGTGGCCCACTGTGCAGAAAGCAGGTACTGGGATTGCAAACACCTGGTCTGAACTCATTTCTGCACTAACATGTTATGTGATGAGGGGCAAATGGTTTGCCTCTTGCAGATTCAATATCCTCATTTATAACATTGGGTAAAAGTGGGCATCTTAGGGGACTGTTGGGAGGATTTAGTGATAGATCTGGTGTCAAGTACCTAAGACAGTGCTTAAAACAAAGGCATTTAGTACACTATAGATATTACCATTTTAATTGAAAACTGAAAATAAGTGATGTCACTGTTTTGCTGAAACTTAAACAATCTCAGAATATTATCACAGCCCAAGATGCACATTTCTAAAAGCAAAAGTATGCAATAACTAAGTCTGTATTCCTGGGATTGGGGTGGGGGTGGGGTGGAGGAACTTGGAGGAGGGGATAGCATCACATACCACAGTGAAAACTTCTTATCTTAGTTCAGGTAGCCTAGGACAGAGCCTGAGAGGGGATTCTTGTTAGGAGATGTACCAGGAGAGTCTTTTCTGGACAAAGGGAGTGAAGAAGGGAAGGGAAAATGAAATATTAGGACAAGTCGAAACCGGTTTGGCTCAGTGGATAGAACGTCAGCCTACAGACTGAAGGGTCCCAGGTTTGATTCCGATCGAAGGCATGTACCTTTGTTGTGGGCACATCCCCAGTAGGGGGTGTGCAGGAGGCAGCTGATCAATGTTTCTAACTCTCTATCTCTCTCCCTTCCTCTCTGTAAAAAATCAATAAAATATATATTTTTTCAAAAAAAGAAATACAGGCAGAATCTTGTCTCAGAATGATTTCATGGTAGACTCTAGAGCAAGAATGTTGCCACTGTTTTGGTCCCATCTTAAGGCAAGTAGGCTAAGCTTCTTGTACCCCATGCCCCTGGCTCAGGTTGGCCTCCCAGGGTGGAAGAGGGTAGGCATCGACTCCTAGATGAAGGGGTTTGGATTTGGAAAAGTGGGATGAGTGAGTTGTTGTCAGCCAACACCCAGCATCTGGGGGCTGATGCTCCGTCAGGTCAAGGAGGCCTTGGCGAGGCACCAATGGCATCCTGTCTTCCTAAGCATCACCTGTCTCCTTTTCATCAGCTGTCTAAAGCTCTCTCCTGCTCCATACAATCCTCCTTTGCAATCTACCTTACTCCTTTTAAGTCAAAAGTGTCCTCACTCCTCCTCCACCCCTTAAACCTACCCACCCTGCTTTTAACAATAGAACACTTACTCCATCTGCCTTCTTCCCTTTGCATCCTTACCCAATCTTCTTCAAGTCTCTTAGATATGGAAACTTTAATATTTCATATTCCTGCCATTGCTATCTCTTGGAAACATGTGGGAAGGATCAATGTTATTCTTAAAAACCCACTTTGAATCTGTAAGAGCTCATGGGAAAATGTGAAGTAGCCACCCTCGGGGTTAGCTCCACTGAAGGGAAAGGAGGAACTGCTATGATACACCTCAGCATCTGACGGAGCAACCAGCCTCAGTGAGGCCTCTCTTGGCCAAGACAAGCTGAACAAACCCTCCCATCTCCACCACACGTTTCTCAGAAGACTATTCAGTTTGGAAGACTCAACGGGTGTCCCTCAACTTTTTTATTTTCAGGCTGGTCATAGCCATATGTCAGAGCATATCGCCAGAAAGCCAGTAAATGCCCTTTATCACAGTTGTAACTCCTGTTTGAGCATACTGGTTTCGTTCTGTCATGCTACAGGCTTGAGCTCTTTAGCTCCAAATGTTTTCTTTCCAGTTCCCCAGAAGGGCAGGAGTTTAGCAAACAGCGGCTGTGTATTAGAGAGCAAGGTTCTAGCTATGCTACCGCTATTGGAGAGGCAGGCACAGGCTGACTCATGGCCACTCACAAAGTCAATCACACCTCTAATTCATCCTGGCCTGGAGAATGATTCTGGGGCCAGAGTCAATTGTCCTGTTTGACCTCCCTAAGGAGTGACGGAAAGAATAGCAAAAGAATCACCAACAGGGGCAGGTGCTTTTTGGGGCACGTGCACATTAAATTGTATTTCGTCCTCTCCACAGTGTATGTAGGTTCTATTCTAAGTGCCATTTTTAAATAAATCGAGTCACAGAAATGCCCTTCCATAGAGACATTGGACTGAGCTTACTTTAAGCTTGGCAGAACAATATCTAAGCTCATTATCATACCTTTTTGGACTGTTCATTGATTAGGACCCAAGTTTTCTCCCTGTTTTCCAGATTTTGTAGGCAGGGGTCGGGTGGAGGTAGACTTTTATCTTGTTTTGTTACTGTGGTGCACTCAGAACCTAACAGAATGATAGACTCATAGTGGATACTCAGCAGCTTCATTGCTTCATGCAATGGTGAATGAAGAGAGTGGAGGATATTATAGGGAATGTTTTCCAGGTGGAGAGAACAGTATGTGTCAAATTGGGGGACAGGGAGAGAGAGAGAGAGAGACAGAGAGAGAGAGAGAGAGAGAGAGAGAGAGAGAGACAGAGAGAGAGAGAGACAGAGAGAGAGAGAGAGAGACAGAGAGAGAGACCCCCAAACAACTGCATTTCTGCAAAGAGATGTATTTCAGTTGCTGTGAGTGAGGAGGTGGAAATTCTATTTCTTCCTCAGCCCCCTAGGCCCCTCCCTGCTTTGGCCTCATACAGCCAGTTCCTCATCCGTATGCTCCCCGGGCCATCCCTCCAGCCCAGCAATCCGTTTCTGTCCTTTTAAGAAGTTAATAGGACAAAAACAAATCACCACTCTCCAGCAAGTCAGGGATCTGGCGGTCAGCTCCGAGAAGGACATGGGAGGCGTGGGCAGTGCCAGGAATGCCAAATCAGGCTCCTCTCCCTGGAAGAAACCACAACCCCCACCAAGGCCTCCAGGAAGCTGCAGGAGCCCGCTCCAGGCCCTTGGGTCCCAGTTCCCCAAAGCCAAGTCCAAGCAGCTCCCATTACCTAGGGGAATTAATGACAGAGAAGTATTTCCCCTCGGATGGTAAGACAGTGCCACGGTTCCAGTGGGAGGCACATGAGGTGCCTTTGGCCCCAGAAATTCCTGCCTCTTCCCCTTTATTCCAGGTTACTGATACACTTCGATTAAGTTTCACATTTAGGCTCCCCCTCAGTCACATTTGCCTTTCTGGATCCTCTCAGTCTACAGTGTCCTGTTGGCTATACACGGGGCTGTTTTTCACATCGGTCCTCCTCCCCATCCTCATGGTTTTAGGCAGGATCCTAATTATTGATCTTCTGAACAGTTTTAGGCTCTGGCAGTCTGATTCTCTCACCTCCAGGGTCCCCATTTGGAATTCACCATGCACTCTGCACCTGGAATGGCTTTCCAGAACCGAACTAGGGAGGCTTGTGACCTAAGGGCTCCTGCAGCAACTCCTAGCGCGGCATTCAGGGCCCTCCCTCGGCTGATCTCAGTTTACATGTTCAGATGGCTTGTTCCTAGTTACCCTTCTCACCTGTGCAGTCTGATATGGTAGCCATTAACCAGTGTGACCATTACATTGAAATGTAAAGTAATTAAAGTTGAATAAAATTACAAACTCAGTTTCTCAGGCACAGAAGCCCATTTCAAGTACTCAGTGGCCATGTGCAGCTGATGGCAACCATATGGGACAGTAGGATACCGGACATTTCCATCCCCACAGAAATGTGTGTTGGGCACAGAGACCCCGAGGACCTGGCGATTGCCGCACAGCTCTGCTCACATGGATTCTAATGTGTGGAATAAGTGCTACTGTTCACCTTGCCCTTGACTTTAGGGTTCTCCTGTCATATGAGTCATCCTAAACTCCCCCACCCTTAACACACATGTGTGCACCCCTTTGCCAGCCTCATGGTTGGACTTGTCTGAACTGACTTACTTCCTGTGCCATGGGTCTCTATATGTATTGTGTATACTTTCAGGGGGTGGGGGGAGGGGGGAAAGATATATTTTTAATGGAAAATATAGACAAATACCATCCAACTTACCTCAGTAGGTCCTCCCTATCAACACATAATATCATAATACCCACCCCATGTCTTTGTTCTTATTATTTCCTGATGTCTTTTATCCCTCCCTCTGTCCTTGTTCATGGCCCAGCATTGCTGTATCTTCCTCTGAGAAGTCCCCCTGCCTACTCTGCCCTTCCAGGTGTTTCTATAGCATTTGTCCTGCATCCCACAAGATATGGTTGGTTAGATGCTGAGTCACATAAGGGGCATTTATTAGACACACTTTATATGCTTCTCCATCTTTTCTAGTCCCTGAGACAACCAGAGCTTGTTTGGATAGAGGTGGGTGATAAACAGGTAGAAAGGAGAAGTGGGCGGGCTGACCAAATATTGTCCATTTCAACAGTGGAAGTATATCCACCCCCATTTACCTGTAAGACCTCAGAGGCTCAAAAAGTAAAGCTTTTTACTTTATCCCGAGTCACCTTCTAATGTGAACCCTGTACTCAAACCCAGGTATCTGACCTCAGTCACCACTGTTTGCCCCCTTCCCTCCCCAAGCCCCACTACCTATCAGATCCAGGCCAACTTAGACATTTCCCTGCCCCCCAAGAAGGATGCACCCTCCCGAATTCACCAGGCCTCATTGCCAGGGACTGTAGGAAAGCAAATTTGGGAGCCTTGGGTGGTGCAAGCCATCCAAGCGCTCCTTGGAGCTGGTATGCTCTCTCTTTGCTGGGGGAAGCTGGTGGAGGCACGTTCCGCTCTAAGCTGGGTATATGTCACCTTTGGGCAAAAGATGAGCTAATAGAATTGAGATGAATGTAATTGGCAGAAGGTCAGCAAGGGAGCCATATGCGTCTGGAGCTTCCCGAAAAGGCCAGTGTGTTTCCTGCTCCCCTGTCTCATGATTAGTATGCAGGTGAGGCAGATGGGCCTCTGCAGAGTAATTGGATCACCCGGAGATCGGCAGTGCCTGGTGTATGTACAAAGCCTCAACAGTGATTAGATCCTGCCCGCTCATCTCGGCAAGCCTTGAAATTCTTCCCACTGTGAAAAACTAATTTTCTGTGGGAATTTATTAAATAAGAAATCTGCATGCCACTTTACCTTGTGAGCCCAGCCAGCGGAATACAAAGATTCCCCTCGACTTTGATGCATGTTCATAGCAGAGACTCCTCCATCACTTGGGAAGAGGCATTTAGGAGCTAGTGTGTTTCAGGGCGTGTGTATTTGTCACTGTGTTCTCAAGGCAGAAAATATGGGAACCCTCCTCTCCCCCACCAGCTAAAAATCTATGATGTGAGAAAATAACTGAAACAAGCAGAGTGCAGTGTGGGGTGGGGATGCGTGTGAAAAGTCAGGCCTTGTGTTCAGACCACAGCATGTTCTCGGTCTTGTGATGGACCAAATTGTGCACCCCTCCCTAATTCATATGTGACCCCAGCACAACAGTGTGTAACTGTATTTAGAGATAAGCTCACTAAAGAGGTAAATGAGTTAAAATAAGGCTATTAGGGTGGCCCTTATCCAATTTGGCCGGGGTCCTCATAAGAAGAGGAGATTAAGACACAGATGCACAGAGGCAAGACCATGTGAAGATTCCAGGAGAAGACGGCCGTCCATAAACCAAGGAGGGAGGCCTCAGAAAGAACCAGCCCTGCTGCCACCTTGACCCTCGGATTCCTGGCTCCAGAGCTGTAAGAAAGTCTGGATTGTTTATGCCACCTCCTCTGTGTGGTACTTTGTTATGGCTGCCCCAGCAATACACACAAATGCATTCCTGAAATGCCTCTTCCAGAAGCTTTCCTCATGCCCTGCTTGGAATCAGTCATCCCCCCTGAATAAAGAAAAATGGGCTTCCTTTCTGCATCAGCTCCTTTGATGGGAAGCAGCCCGCTGCAGCCCTGCCCTGGGATGAGATGCTGGGCTGGATTCAAACTGGGGAGAATGCTGTGCACATGTCCAAGCCCTGCTTGATGTGCCATGGCTAACACCTAACACTAAATTAGAATTTTCCTTCAGAGGCTTGCTATGGGTTGCATTATGTCCCACCCAAATTCGCCCTAACCTCAGTACTTCTGTATGGCCTAGTTTGGGAACAGGGTTTATGCAGACGTAATTAGTTCAAATGAGGTCATACTGGAGTAGAGTAAGCCCTCATCCTATATGACCAGTGTCCATATAAAAGGGCAAATGTGGGGACAGACACACATGGAAGAACACCATGTGCAGCCATGTGAAGAAGAAGGTGGAGGTCAGGGCAATGCTTCTCTAAGGAACTTCTGACTGCGGGCAAACCTCCAGATGGAGAAAGAGCCTGGAACAGGTCCTTATCGCCCAACCCTCAGAGGAACTAACCCTGTCTGCATCTTCATTTTAGACATCTGAGCTCCAGCACCATGACTTGATCAGTTTCTGTTGTTTAAGTCACCTCTGAGCAGCCCAGTGCTGGGAGTTGTGGACGCCTCGGTTCCGATGTGGGCCTCTTCTGAGCTGGGTATGCAGGCAGGTGGGTGTCTGAGGAGGTAGGCTCTGAGACGACTATTGTGTACAAGAGGTTTATGAGAAAGGTCTCTTAGGTTGATACCTGCAAGAGGGAAGAGAGCAAAACAGGACTTAGGCAGCGAGAGAAGTTGGGCTGCAACGCTATCTCAACAGAAGTCTATGCTGAGCCCACGCAGAGCTCCCATCTGAAAGATTGACTGACCATTCAGACTTGCTTCACATGGAGCGGGAAAGCTAGGTCTTTATGTCTGAGTTGCCTAGGAAGGAGGTCTAAGTACCAATGAGACAGCTCCCTTCGGTCTTTATGTCTGAGTTGCCTAGGAAGGAGGTCTAAGTACCAATGAGACAGCTCCCTTCAGCTGAGAGGGCTGAGAAGGGAGGACTGTCTGCTGCCTGCACTCCCAGAGCTGGGCGAACAAATCCTTGATTCCTGAAGGGGGTCTGGTGGCTCACTACAGCATCTACCACAAGGCCTGGAGTTGGTCAGATCTCTGGAGGAGAAAATGCTTTGTCCTCTACAAATGGTAGGCCTGGGTAGGTATTCAGAATTATATGCTATCCTAAATTTGAGGGTTATTTGAGCCACTTGAGAAGGATGGGAGCTCTCCCACTGGGGGTTGGAACAGAAGCTATATGCCTCCCAGGGACATTAGAGAAGTGAGTAGGGCTGTGGGATGCCTGCCTCGGTGGATAATTTTTATAATCCCTCAAAACTTGGACACTTTGCAGATTATGGACCTGCAGTGGCTTCAAGGCAACATAAAATGACCCAGTGATTTATGTGAGAAAACATCATATAGTTAAAAGAGGGTGAGATTTGAATTAAGACACTGGAGTGAATTCCCATCCTGCCTGCCATGCTGTGCATGACCTTCAGTCAGGATCTTCCAGATTAAATGTCTCCATCTTCCTACATGTCAGGAGATTGCATCCTCTCCTTCAGTGGGAGGACTTATGGAGATCAGGAACTCGCCTTGTTCCTACTGCATGGTTTTGCACCACCCACATGTCCAGCACATGTGGACTCATTTAATCCTCCAACAAGCCCATCAGGTGGGATTCAATGCACTTGGGGAAATGGCATGAGTGGCTAGTAACTGATTAACTGGTATCTGATCTCAGGAGGACTTATTCTTAGTAACTCCAAGAATAGCAGAACTCTTTAGAATTTTAGTTTCAGTTTGAACCTCTGCAAATCCTTCCCTTACTCCAGGTCTGTTTGGTGGTTTGGTTGCTGGAGGGTGGCTGCTCTGAGTGGCTCACTCACCAAGGATGGGATAAAGATAGGGAGAAAATTCAGCTCTGGTAAGACATCAGAGCTCCAAAATCATCTGTGACATGTTTCTTATCTCCCATTGACCCCCTGAAAAACAACCTGACCACAGGGCGTTCATGAAGCCTTTCTTCTAGCAGTGGGGAATGCTCTGCAAGGCACTTGGAATTAAAGAGGAAAGAGTTGGTGGAGGCCTCTATGCTTTAATAATCTCCAGGGAGAAGCTCCACTTGGCATCACATACAGTGGGGCACCATTTTTACTACCCAGCTACATAGCACCTCCAAACTCAGTGATGAATGGCCTAGAAGGAGCCAAAGTCTTCTTGACTGGAAGTCACCCCTCTTTAACTCAAGAACACTTAACGGTGGGTCAATTTGTCCATCCCTCTGCCTACTATGAGAGTCTTTTCTGAGCACCAGCAGGAGAGGGGCCTTGCAGGGTAGGTTCAGGGGACCTGGAGGCTAGTGAATAGATTTGAGAAGATGACAACCCTGAGTTGGGGCTGGGCTATCAGAGGAAGGAAAGGAGCTGTCCAGGGTACCAGTCAGCCTCTGAGTTTGTCCCTCTGTCAGTGCCCTGCTCCTGTCCTTAGCACTGGGATGCACAATGTCACTTCCTTCAGCTAGCAGCATCTACATCTCTGCCTCAGAATTTCCTTCCTTCTCTCTTTCTCTTTTATTTTCCTCCCTTTGGAGCCACTTGAGTTCCTTTGAGCAGGCTGGAAGTGCTGGCAAATTAACTCCCTCTGGAAGTCTCCCTTTTCCATGACAGATGGAAGTTGGTGCACAAATACCCATGCACTTTGGGTGGGATAACTATGACCTTGGTTCCCGGGGTTCCCCTGGGAGGTCAAGATCCAATCACCCACAGTGTATTCTGCCTGATAATGTAAGTCATGCCTCCTTTCCCACTTCCTGCACCTGGAATCACATCATGAATAAACTGCCATGTTTATATCTTTGACTCATGATTTGCCTCTAGGAGAACAAAAGCTGAAAATGCCACCATTTGACTGACTCTGTCAGAGTCCAAGTAGTTGGCAGAAAGGAGTCTTATAATTTGTGTTTCATGGCACCGGCCTGTTCTCTGAACTCCACTATCTGCTTCCACCCCCTGGAAGTACTGCATTGACCGTGGAGTTATCACTGATGAGGATTTTTGCTGGCTACTTGTGGAAGATCTGAGGCACTAAAGTTCCTGTTCCTCTTATCTCGTGCCGCAGCTGTATCCTCAGAGACCTTTGCTGTGGCGATAAGCATGGCTTCCCTGGGGCGCCATCCTAGTCTCTCATTCTCCAACCCCACAACACAAACCTGTGTTTATTTTCTTCCCTAAGAAGGTCAGACAGCAGAGGAGCTGGTGAGCTTCTTGAGCCTGTCATGCCAGCGCACCTGTACCTGCACTGTGTGTTTAATCCCATTTGGGTCTTCTGAGGAAGGTCTGCGGCATCCTCGTGGAGAGAAGCTCCAATGCAAGGAAAACCTCTAGAATAAGCACCCACCTCCTCCTCCATCCTTACCTCCCCAATCAAGTCCTACCTAGGGTAAAAATTGGTGGAAAGAACATGCATTTAAAGGTCAGAGCTCCAGATCCATCTGTTATTTGCTGACTTCATGGCTTTGGCTAAATTACATAGCCTCAGTATTCTCATCTATGTAAGGGGCATGCTGACAATTACCTCTTAGGTTATTATAGTTATTAAATGAGGCAAGGCATATCGGTTTCCTGGAGCACTGCTTAGCTTGTAGTAAGTGCATGATCAACATTCGCCATTGCTTTTCTCTCTATGTCCATTGATGCACATGCATTTTGCCCCTCCTGGGGAGGAGTTGACCAGATGTCAACTTTGCACTAATCATATTTGGGAGTATCCCCCAAGAACAGTGTGGTCTGGGGACACATTGGAGACACCACTGGTTCCTGGCAGGTATCTGGCAACATATCAGCCACAACTCAGATAAAAGTATAATTATTTCCTATGTGCTTGCTGGGGTTCTCAAATCAGTGCAGTAATTTAAGCATGACTCTTGGAGGCTTACACAATGATGTGACGATTAGTTTTATCTTCTTTGTTAAGGAAAAATAATTACAGTGAAATAATTAGAGGCGACAGAGTTGACATGAGATTAGGAGAGCTGGCTTGGCAATGCAAGTTAAGTTCTAATGAGGAAAAAGTTTAACAAAGAAATAGGTCCACAGGGAAAGTGTCAGGGGACAGTGGCCAGTCCTGAGCTCATTGGCCAGCTTCATAAGGAATAAACCAGTGCGGAAAAGCACTCTACTTGGTATCATCAGACCCAAGTCTAAGTTCAGACTCTAGCACTGGCTGCTAAGAGTGTGTTCTTAGACAATGCCCTCACCATTTCTGAGCTACATTCAGCTATGTGCTGGCTTCTCTCTCTTTGTCTAGAATGAGCTTCATGAAGGTATTATAAGGATGTGAGTGCTCTGGCTTAATAAGCAGGAAGACACACACATGTACATGCTCACCAACTTTGTGTCCCCATTATTTATTTACTGCCCGACCCTTTACCCCATGTGTGAGGTTGTTTGAAATTATGCATGTGTGTGATCAGGTCCTTGCTCAAGAGTTACTTGAATGTTCTGATAACTCAGCCCAGTTCCAAGGATTCTGCATCTGACTTTTGTGAATAGCTCAACAAAAGATAAAAATTACACCTAGCATTGTGTTAGCACCTACCATGTCTGGGCACCCTGCTAAGCACGTTGAGTGTGTTAACTAGTTTTACACCAATGCTAAGAGATGGACAAGGCATATCCTGGCATTCCCCCTCTATTCATGGGGAAACCATGGTTAAGAGATGATAAGGTACTTATGTAACTGTTCTTTGCAACAAACCTTGTGTTTGTATGACTCAGAGGTGGAAGCATTAATTCCCCACTTTTATTTTTATTTTTTGTTAACTGCAAATTTCTTTATTTTTTCTATTTGATTTAGTTTAGATATATGTATCGTACTGTAAAAAGTCAACAAATAAGTGTGGAAATTAAAAGTGAATTTGAGATTCCTCCCTTCTATCATGGCAATGGAAGCAGTCTCCTTTTTTGTATGTTTATTCCCCATTTTAATGAGGTCCCTGTTGTCTCCTCATTTAGTAATAGAATCCAGGAGAAAAGGAAGTCATGGACCTCAACCATCCAAGAAAAATGTGGGAAACTATCTTCATGATATATTAACAGTGCCTAGAAGATGTCTTCCCATGTTATTAGTTATCTACTACTGTAACAAATTATTCCAATGTTTGGTGACAATAAAAGAGTAAATAAATAAGCAAGTTGTTTATTATCCTAAAATTGCTATGAGTCAGGAATCTGGGAGGAGTTTAGCTGTGTGCCCTTGGCTTGAGATTTCTCACAAAGTTTCTGTCAGGCTGACAGTTAGGGCTACAGTCTCATCTGAAGGCTGGACTGAAGCAAGAGGGTCCACTTCCAGGTTCAGTCCTGCAACTATTGGCAGACCTCAGAAGACTCCCTCTAAGCTCACTCTTGTGGCTGTTGGTCAGCCACTATCATAATGTGGACCTCTCTCTATGTAGTTTGCTTGAGTATCCTCAAAACCTGGCAGCAGGTGGGGGTAGGGAGAAAGAGAGAAAGAGAGAGAGAGAGAGAGAGAGAGTGAGAGAGAGAGAGAGAGAGAGATCAAGAACAAGAGGATTCCAAAGCTGGAAGCCACAGGCTTTTTATAACATACTATTAGAAGTGACATGCCATCACTTTTACTGAATTCCATTCATTTTAAGAGTCATTAGGCTGAGTCCTCAATTCAGGGGAGAAGATTACTCAAGAACATGAACACCAGGATGTGGGAATCATTGAGAGCTTTCTAGAGACTTCTACAACACTATTTTTACTGCTCACTCTCTTTTTCTTTTCTTTTCTTTTCTTTTCTTTTCTTTTCTTTTCTTTTCTTTTCTTTTCTTTTCTTTTCTTTTCTGTTCTGTTCTTTTCTTTTCTTTTCTTTTCTTTTCTTTTCTTTTCTTTTCTTTTCTTTTTAAGTGTCTAGAATGGAGAGGGACCATTTTACTGCATCCTTCTTGAGTTCACAGATCCTAGGGGGGCGAGATTGTCACTGAGTTGGCCTGTACTTTCCCTTTCCATCCATTTGCTTCCATAGTTTGGACATAGTCAAGGTGACTCAACTGGATGCTGGAGCTGCCTGAAGCCCTGCAGAGACTAAAATACCACTCAAAACTTGTACTTCATTGGTGCCCATTTATTCAGTTAACATATAATTGAATGCCTATGTGTTCCTTTGGGGAGGAGAAAGAGAGTGCAGAAGATCAGCAAGGTCTCCTGCCTACATGGAGCTCACATTCTAGTGAGGAAGACATAATAAAACAGTAAAGAAATAAGCAATATGTATAATTTTAGATTGCATAAGTGTTATAAGAGAAATAAATAGAGAATAACAGAGAATGAATTCTAGTAGGTGATCAGAGAAGTTTAGGAAGATAGCAAATGCATGTTACTGTCATGCTTCCCTTCTCCACCCTCCCGCCCCCTTGCTCAATGTCATCGTATTCAAATCCACGATGACCCACTGGGGATGGTGCTCCTTAGTGCCAGTCAGTGCACTGCCCCATGAACCCCACACAATGCCCCTGGCAGGAGTTATCTCACTTATCTCCCCAGCTTTCAAAGCAGCTGATAATGCCCTACCCCTGGCAGATGTGAGATTAGAGGGTTTTACGCTCTATCTCAAGTACACATGGAAGCACTGGACAGCTCAGAGCAGGAAACTGTGTCTAATAACCATGCGTGTCTGAACTGGCTCTCTGATCACTGGGCAATCAGCACAGATGAAAGAACTACTTTTTCTTCATCACCATAGGTTAGGTGACTTTCTCCCCAACAGCCCTGATCATTCCTAATTCCTTTTTCCTTAAGGAGATGCCATTCTCCTGGTTTCTATGTTCCTGGCTCATTTTCTCTCTCATTTCTTTATCTTCCTCTTTTCCCCAGCTTTTCACTCACAGAAGAAGCTCAAAGTTTTAGGGGCAAGGCTTCTACTTGACCATGACTTCTATCTAAATTAGACTGATTACCACCAGCCTTATGCTTTGTGGGAGCTTGGACTGTCCCTTTCCCTTTGTAAGTCAGAAGTGCCAAATCCCCCACCATATCCTGGCCTTGGAACCAATTTCTGAGGAGAGAGAGGATGATCTCCCATAAGGAAGACATAATTCTCATTTTCCCTTCTCATAAGCTCCACAAGTGGTTGGCAGGTGAGAAAGCTGCCAGGTCAGCGCCAGCCCTCCATGCTAAGCCGCTTATCGCTGCCTCCACGGGGCCGCTGCTTTATTAGCTTAACTTCTGGAAGGCACAGCGCCTGGACTGAGCTGGGAGAGAGTGAGAATAGCATCCTCTTAGCCTGGAGAGAAAACTCTTGCATTGCTGGTGGGAGAAGGCTTACCTTGCCTGTAACTCCTGCCTGGCAGCGGAAATCCACTGCCCCAGTAGGATGTGAGGGGGCCCATGGTAACCTCTGGATGGCACTGGGTACATATAGGTGAACCCTGCTTTCTCCCTCCCCTCTGGCTCCCCTAGAGCTGGGAATAGTGTCAGTACAGAAGTGAGTGTGCCCCTGTCCATGCAGCCATCCCCTCCCAACTGGATACCTGTCCAGCTTCCCCCTTGCATTCTCACCTAGTCCCTCAAATGTAATTCCCAATCTATACAGAAAGTGTAGTCAGATGATCTGGAGAGACACTTTCTTATAAAAATGAGTTCCCATTGCATGGACCAGGCCTTGTTCTTGCTAACTGCCTCACCCAGCATCTCATCCTCTCTCCCTTCCTCTCTTCCAGTTGCATTAACTTCCAATTGCTTGGATATGTTTCTTTTCATTGCACCTTCTCTTCATCTTGCCTGTTACACTCCCCCCACCTCACAGACTCTCCTCCTCAGCTTCCAGAGCTCAGCCTGATCACCACTGATCAGGAGGCCATCCTTGACCAGGTCAAATCCCATGTCCCACTCACTCAGGACAGTCAGAAACAACCTGCAGTTCTCTGTGTCTCTTATCAAAAGTGAGATGTACCTTTTTTGTCCAGCACTGGGCCCTGGAAAACTTGAATCAGAGACCGTGCTCACCTAGTTCCGCATAGATTATCACCAGTGCCTGGCAGATAATAGGTGGTCAGTTAAATGAATGAACAGGTCATATGCACCCCCCCACCTTAACTAAGATTAATGCATCAAGTGTCATCTTCTACCTTAACTAAGATGTGTCCATGTAGCCCTTATAATTGCAAATTGAATGAGATGTCCTTTCTGTCTCAACTTAACCACAGTGAGGGTGTGGGGACCCGATGTGAAATTATAGTGGTAAGTACAATAAATGAAAACATGGCTCTTTCTGGGATGCCATGGAGGCTTCTCAGGGCAGGTGTCTCTTGTTCAGACTCCCAGGAATGGTGCTTCCACAGGTGCCCAGGGAGGGTGGGGTTCCAGGCAGAGCAAACAGTGGATGCAAAAACCTGTGTATATTTCCCCATGCCAGACAGCTGGGGCAATTTTAACCTATGGCCTCTCATCAGATACCTGTAGGTACATAGGAAATTAGTTGAGAAATCCATACCTGTCGTCTAGACATGTAGAAATAATATAGGAATTGTTTACACTTTGATGAAAGTTGGTTATTGCCTATTGCCATGGTTTAATTATTAAAACCCTCTAAAATATCCCAGGTTGGACAATATATTATGTGGTCACCCTAATAAAAACTTGAAGCAAAGATCACGGATTTTCTTCTTAAAGGAGAAGAAATCCACATAATATTAAATTAATTTTAAAGTATATAATTCTGGCCAAAACCATTTTGGCTCAGTGAATTGAGCATCAGGCTGTGGACTGAAGGATCCCAGGTTCGATTCTGGTCAAGGGCACAGTCCCAGTGGGGGGTGTGCAGGAGGCAGCTGATCGATGTTTCTCTCTTATTAATGTTTCTAACTCTATCTTGCTCCCTTTCTCTCTGTAAAAAATCAATAAAATATATTTTAAAAATAAATGAATAAAGTATACAATTCCTTAATGTTTCATACATTCACAATGTTGTATAACCACCATCTTTATCTAGTTACAAAACATTTCATCACCCCAAAGAGAAATCCTGTACCTACTAAAGAATTATTCCCTATTTTCTCCTCCCTCAGCCCCTGTTAATCACTAATCTTTGTCTGTCTGTATAGATTTGCCTATTCTAGACATTTCATCTAAGTGGAAACATACAAATATATTTGTCCTTTTGTGTTTGGCTTCTTTCATTGAGCATCATGTCTTCAAGGTTCATCCATGTTGTAGCATGAATGAATCAGCACTTTTTTCTTTTTCATAGCATCATTGTATGGATAGGCAACATTTGTTTATCCATTCACCAGCTATTGAACATTTGAGTTGTTTCTTCTCTTCGGTTGTTATGAAGAGTGAGTCCAGGTTTTCAATTCTTTTGAGTATTGCTATGTCCCATGATATTTTGCTAACTTTTTGAGGAACCAATCACAGCTTTGTGACTGTTGCCATACTGGTCTTCACCTGTCTACCTTATCCTCATCTCCATGGCCACTCAGGCTGCTCTGTGCCTGGTCCGGGGAGGGAGTGTCCTTCTGGGGTAACTGAAAGCCTTTGACAGAGCAGGAGGCTGGCCTGGAGAGAGGCGAATGCTCAAGTAAGACCTGCTCCTTGAGACAGGAGATCTTTGCTAGATAATTAATCAGTGTGAGATCAGGAATAAAATGATCTTCATGAGGGCCTTGTTTGAAAACTCCTGCTAAACACTGACATTTTCAAAACTGGTTGAAGTGGGGGAGGAGGGGGAGAATGGGTGCACAACGAACTTAGTGGAAAAGCACAAATATTTCCTGTCCTGTGGAGTTGTGTATTCATATTGGTAATTGCGGCATGTGAACGTGTTCAGTGCAAGAAGAGTGCCTGAAGAGTCTATTCTCCCTTTTTCTCTGTGGTGTTGAGTAGGCGGCAGAACGGATAATGGGAATGGTGGGTTCCAACCCACATTGCATCTCTGATGTGACAGTGGAAATTTAACTTTAGCCCTCCAAATTCCATGATATTTCATAAATGTTGCTAAGCAGCAGTTAGGATATAGGTATCACCACCATGCATCTCAGAGAGTAGAAAGGTTTGTGGCGTGCTCTGGTCCTGTCCCAGACTTAATTAATTGACTTTCTGGTGGTTTCTGATGTGACAGGATCTTCCCCTATCTCATCCACTCTCTCTAGAAGGCTATCTTTCTTAGGGACTCAGATGTTCAGATCCTGTGTCCTTAAAGCCAAATGCCCTGTGAAGAGTGAGAAGATAGAAGAAAGGGATAAGGAGAGTGTTCCGGGGTCAGGGGAGAGAAGAATCTTATTTGACTTAGAAAGACAATGAGGGCATCAATATGAAGTTGATTTTGAGATGGAGCCAATCATGTCTGTTGCTGTTATTCTAAGAAATGAAGGGAATGAAAAATGGAAATAGAAGAATAGAAGGAAACAAGGTGCCTCTGTTTTCTTTCTTTTTTTTTTAATATTTTTTTTTTTAATTCAGAGAGGAAGGGAAAGTGAGTGAGAGGTAGAATCATCAATGATGAGAAATAATCATTATTAATCATTTATTGGTGCCTCCTACATGCCACACACTGGGGATCGAGCCCACAACCGCAGCATGTGCCCTGGCCAGGGATCAAACCTTGACTTCCTGGTTCATAGGTCAATACTTAACCACTGAGCTACACTGGCCAGGCTCACTTGCTGGTCTTGCTGGAGCAGAGACTAAACCAGAAGTTTCTGCCAGACTTAGGGTGGAACAGTCCCGGTCCACGTCCACTAGGCCTGTAAGGGATTCTGAGAGTACACCCTCTCTCCTTGCTGGACACGTGATCCAGGTGAGAGGTGTCCGCCTTGCAGAGGCCCCAGGCCGCTCTGCGAACGCTTCTCTGGCTTAGGCCGTTTCTTTTCATTTCCATCAGTAATCATCCCACCCCCACGGAATTTATTTATCTGTTCAGAATTCTCCTTCCCCAGATTTCCATAAACTCCTCCAATCCCATGGCGTATTCAGATGGAAATAAATGGGTTTAATTACTTAAAGTAAATTTGGAATTCAGGACGATGGCACTCCCTTCCGCATGTGAGCCCAGCCATAGGAGGAAGTGTAAAATATGCAAGCCTCTGAAAGATGGCAACCACTGGGCTTGGCAGACACGCGTACTGCCTCCTCTCCTGGATGTGCTCCCGAGGAGCTTGGTGGGAGAGATTGCTCCTCTTTCTCCCCTGACTCCTGTGGGGGCCTGTGGACTGAGGACAGACAGGCTCAGCCTGCACTCTCCCCTTGCCTCTTCCTAGACCCTTCCTCCCCCACCCCCAACCCCCCAGGCCTGGGAAGGTTTCCACATTAACCTCTCTAGCCCTTGCTGGAGCCTTTGAAAATTCCTCTCAGTACCCAATGATGCACAGGAGTGCTCAGGAAATCTGTAACCAGAGGGGAGACAACGGCTGCTAATGTGCAGTAATGGGGCAGTTTAGGCGAGACTTCCAGGGAAGGGAAATTTACTATTTAAATAAGAAGAATAATAAACTCCAAATTAACAAAAAGAGAAGAAGAGTGCTATGGCTGTGGTGGGAGTGGGGACTTCCCCTTCTATGTCATGAAGCTTGTCTGAGAGCCTCAAGGATGGCTCAGGGAGAATTTGGGGGACTCTCAGAACAAGGCTGAGAAGGACCTCCCCACCCCCCGAGTGAGAAGGGAACTGTGGATTGCTGATGAGTAGCAAGGCCCTGCTACATGGGTCCCAGCTCAAGCAAACACACAGGGAGGGTGGGATGGGATGGGAGCATCTACCCTGAAGTCACACCTGGGATGGCTGATGGAGAATTCAGACTCAGCTACTCTGCCTTCAGAGCCAGTTCTTGGCCATCACGCCTTCTTGCATTTCCCTTGGGGACCTGCAGAGCCCTCCCTGGCTTTCTGACCACCCACGAACATCCCAGATGTGCAAGTCTATCTTCATGGTCTTTACCCAGCTTATGACTTGAGTTATTTTCCTCCTTCCCCAGGAGTCTGTTGGTTCTGTAGGTTCCAGGATTTGGAGAGCAGTGTCTGGCTGAAGATTCTTCTTTGCAGGCAATGGAGCATTAGGGCGTTCCTTAGGCAAAACCACCATGGAGTACCCTAAGTTGGTGCCAGGGGCCTTCTCTTTCTCCTTGCATACTCTTGGATCTTCCAGCCAGAAGTCTGGGGCTTTCCTGCTCTCTGAGGATGCCCTCCAGCACAGACTCCCCCTGAAACTGGTTATTCCCGCCATCCTGCTGTCCCTCTTTCCACATTCAAAGTTGCCTCTCCTAAGTACCTGTCTTCAGACCCCTCACCTTGGCAGGCAAACTACCATTGAGTCAAGGGCTTCCACATAGTCCCTACCACCTGAACCCAATATTACTCACAATAGCCAACAGATGGAAAGAGCCCATGTGTCCATCAACTAATGAATGGATAAACAACATGTGGTATATCCATATGGAATATTATCTTATCTATAGTAATAAAAGAGTAATATGCCAATTAGACCAGATAGACTGGACATCTTCCAAATGTCCTTCCTGACAAAGCCAGGGGTGTGGTCAGCCTGCAAACTGCTGGCAGCCCCTCACCCAGGTTGGCCCACCCCCCAGCAGGGACCCCCACCCCGATCAGGGGTCCCCTTTAGGGCAGGCCAGCTGGCCCCCACCCGTGCACAAGGCCTCTATCTTATATAATAAAGAGGTGATATACAAATTGACAGTCACTCCAACACACAAGATGGCAGCCCCATATGGTCAAAGATGGACACCCCCATGTGGACATAAGATGGCTGCCACAAGATGGCTGGCAGGGGAGGGCAGTTGTGGGTGATCAGGCCAGCATGGGAGGGCAGATGGGAGGGACAAGACCTACAGGGGAGGGCAGTTGGGAAAGACCAGGCCAGCAGGGGAGGGCAGTTAAGGGTGACCAGGCCTGCAGGAGAGGAAAGTTGGGGGTGACCAGGCCTACAGGGGAGGGCAGTTGTGGGGAATCAGGATGGCAGGGGAGGGTACTTAGGGGCAACCAAGCTGGCAAGGGAGTGCAGTTAGGGGTGACTGGTCCAGCAGGGGTGGGCAGTTGGGGGTGACCGGTCCAGCAGGGGAGGGCAGTTGGGGGTGACCAGTCCTACAGGGGAGGACAGTTAGTGGTGACCAGGCTGTCAGGGGAGGGCAGTTAGAGGCAATCGGGCTGGCAGGCAGAAGCAGTTAGGAGCAATCAGGCAAGCAGGCAGGTGAGCTGTTGGGAACCAGCAGTCCTGGATTGTGAGATCTGGCCTAAATGGGCAGTCAGACATTCCTCAATGGGTCCTAGATTGGACAGGGTGCAGGCTGGACTGAGGAACACACCTCCCCCCCAATGCACAAATTTCATGCACTGGGCCTCTACTCTTATATAATAAAGGGTAATATGTAAATTAACCCCAATGGCAGAACCACCAGAACAATTGCTGGACCAGTCACTATGAGGTGCACTGATCAACTCTTGGTCCCTTTCCCTTGCAGCAGGCTCTGATCGCCTGATGGCCACCCATGGCCGGGGTGGGGCCTGAGAGCAGGCAGGAACAACTGATCTCTCTGTCCCTTCCCCTGGCCATCAGGCACCAATAACCCGATGGTGAACTGGAATTGGGGATGGGTGGCAGTTGGGAGCAGCTGGGGAAGATGGCCCTGATTGCAGGCCAGGCCTAGGGACTATACCTGTGCATGAATTTCATGCACTCGGCCTCTAGTTCAATCATAAAAAGAAATGAAGCACTGATACATGTTATTACATGGATGGACCTTAAAATAATTATGTTATGTAGGAAAAGCATGACATGAAAAGTGACATATTGTATAACTCTATTGATATAAAATGTCCAGAATAGGAAAATTCATAGAGACAGAAATAGATTGGTGATTGTGAAGGCTGGAGGAAGGGGAAATGGGGAATGATTGATAATGGGTGGGAGTTCCTTTTGGGATGATGAATATGTTCAATAGTTTGAATGTATTAAATGCCAATGAATTGCACAGTTTAAAATGGTTAAAATGGTGAATTTTGTGTTATATCTAAGAGAAAGAGAGAGAAATAGAGAAATATTGACTTAAGAGAGACAAATCAATTCTGCTCCACCCTGACTGGGTCCTGGGATCAAACCTGCAATCAAGATATATGCCCTGGACTGGGAATTGAACCCGCAATTCTTTGGTCCATGGGTGGATGCTCTAATCACTAAGCAAACAGGCCAGGGCCATTTGGAGGTTTCAATGAGGGTCAGGTGCCACCTCCCAAATTTTGAATTGCTATCTTGACTGGGGCTGCTTTTGGAGTTTAATTTAGAGGAAAAGGAAATAGGGATGCTGAAAGTACTATAGTGAGCAACATATACTGGCCCCAAACTGTCCATAGCCCATTTAATAAAGGAGATTTGGGTTCTAGTATACCTCTGATTCATTCACTAGCGTGTGACCTTGAATAACTCAAACCTCAGGCTCCTCACTTGTATTTCTGCAGAGCCAGGATCCAACTGCAGAACAGCTCCTTCCCCAGTCATATGTCCAAGTCTGCACAAGTTCTCACCCACTGTGGGGATTCCTGAGAATTGCTTTCCCTCTAAAGGGTGTCCATGCATTATTTAAGTTAGAGAAACATTAAGCTAAATGGTAATCTTATTTTTAACAACAATAATGTAAAAACAGTTACTGAGTGACTGCTTATTTTGGAAATCCCCAGAGCAACCTCCCAAGTTAGGTATTTTTTATTAGCCCCCATTCTGCAGAGGATGCATGTGGTAAACTGGGGTGTGAATACATGCAGTTGCTTTATCTTCCAAACTCTTTTTTTTAAATTAATATATTATTGATTTTTTACAGAGAGCAAAGAAGAGGGAGAGTTAGAAACATCGACAAGAGAGAAACATCCATCAGCTGCCTCCTGCACACCCCCCACCGGGGATGTGCCCACAACCAAGGTACATGCCCTTAACTGGAATCAAACCTGGGACCCTTCAGTCCACAGACTGATGCTGTATCCACTGAGCCAAACCGGTTTTGGCTATCTTCCAAACTCTTAGCAGCCAAGCCAGTGTTCCCAAATTTGTTTTCCTCCATCTCTTTATTTTTTTGTGGTATTCAGGTAGCAGTGTGACTTTTTCCTGTATTTTTATCCTATAACTCTATTATTCGTGTAATATTTTTACATGGATTCCATTTTAACTAAAATTTACTTGAATTTGAAGCTATTATTTTCCTTAAAATACAGTGAAAACAAAACCAGGTTACTAAATTCTATACAGATTCCTAGAGGGTTCCAAGTGTGAGAGACTTGAGTTAAAAATATACACATAACAAACTGAGACTTTTTACTTGATGAATTCCAAATAATTGAAAAAAAATCATAAATGAAGTGATTTTCTTATTCTAGGCACCAATTGAAGCCATTTATAAATGATAATCTCATCATGACACTTTCCTTAGGTACCCATGGTGAGACTCACTATACTGTTCCACCTCCAATCATGTTCCTTCCAGCTGTCAGCTGCCAGTCCTCTAGCTTCTACCTCAAAACTGCACTGGGCTGAGGCAGGGGCCTCTCAGATGGCCACTGCTTGCTTTCATTCCAGCAAATGACATGTTAAGCTTTGCACCTAAAGATATTCTCTAGTGGTTTCCCACTGGTGGTCCTCGGACCACAGATGCCCCATGAGGTCCGAAAGGTTGGCGATTGCTAGTTTTCATAGGCATACCCCCATTAAATACCCGCCTGCTTGCTGACACAAAATAGGTCTCACTTGGGAAGCCCATCTGCATCCCTGATTCCAGAAGTGAGACTCAACAATGTAACTGAACCCACTTATTTTCAAGACTAAATAATTGAGTCAATGAAATTTAGAACAAGCTACCAACTTTGCTTCTGGGATGTAAACCATTATTATTTAAAAGGGTGGAGCGAGGCTTGCCAGAATGGCTCAGTTGGTTGAACTTTATCACATGTACCAAAAATATGCTGGTTGGATTCCTGGTCAGGGCACATATCTAGGTTGCAAGTTCAGTCTCCTGTTGGGACACATATGGGAGGCAACTGATCAATGTTTCTCTTCTTCTTCTTCTCTTTCTTTTCCTCTCCCTTCTTCTCTATAAGCATGTCCTCCTTTCTGTAAGCATGTCATTGGGTGAGATTAAAAAATAAAATAAAAGGGTGGGACTGAAGGGACCAAAGTTCTGTACCCTGAAACTGCTTTCCTACCCAAGAGGTCCAGACAGAAAAATTCATACTTCTGGAGAAAGCCTAATTTTGATTAAATATAGTAAACAAAAGAGCTTCAGGCAGGTGACACATTTTCCACCAGGGAAGCCCTTCCATCAACTATAATGTCAGACCCTTCTTCTATCACCTGGTTCTTACCTCCCCTTAGACCTTTAGTTACTCTAATTAACCTCATTTTAGATTAGGCCTTTTTAACTTTCTTGTCAAATTTGTCACCTCTAGGATACAATTCCCTGTCAAAATGACGTTGCTAGTAATGGACAAAACTGTCACCAGACCTTGCCCTCAGGGTGGCCTTTCCTCTCCTGGCACATCGATGGTCATGTGGTTTAGACTGCCTGACCTTTCCTCCTGGGAGATAACATCTAAGCCTCATGTGCATTTCAGCTTCAGGCCCAGAAAAGCAACAAGTGATACCATGGCTGACCTCAGGACCAACTATATTGACTAATGCCCCCTGTCCTGGTGCTGACCAATCAGTAGAGACCACAACTTTGAAAGGACACACCTGGAAAACTGATGACTATTCTATTGAGATCTTTCCCTGGCACCTCTCCTAAACTCCCAGCCTTAAAAAAACCCTCAAAATAATGTACCCAGCCTGTGCCCTCCCTCCCCAGAACACACCCTCATCTTCTCCTTTCCCATCTTCTTCCCTCTCAGGTGTTCACCTCCTAAACTCTAAGGGACCTGTCACAAGACTTGCAACCAGGGCAGCAATAGGCAGCAGCAGCTCATGTTGGGCTAACCCCCCTGAAACTGTCTCCCAGGCCTCTTCTCTCTGACTTTCCAGTGAACTAACAACAGCCTTACCTTGGCTCACTTCTTTCCCTTAACATTTCTAAAGAGCCAAAGCAGCCCCACGCAGTCTCTCTTCTGTTGCCTCTCCCATCCTAAGGCCTTCCTTGGTTCACTATCCCCAGCTTTAATAAACATTCTCTCAAAATCACATGGACTCATGTTGTAAATCTTTCTGGTATGAAGTCAAGAACCCACACACTACCTGCTGGCCCTAGGCAGACGCACTCTGGGCCAGTCCCCATCCAGTAACAGATCCAGGTTCTAAATTCTTATTCCAGTTATGCTTCAGCCCACTCAGTGTTATGCCCAGACTTCGTGATCCCCAAGGACCACCAGGGAGCCGAGTCTGATGCAATAAACAAAAGAGCCTTTTCCATGCTAGCATGGGCTCTGTCCCACTCACACCAGCAACATGGCAGAAGAGAGTGAACTTCGCCAAGCCCTGGGGTTTTACTCCGTCGGTGGTGATGTCACTGCCTCGGCTGATCCTGATTGGTTGGGTGAGGGCTAGGGTTCAGTTGCAAAATGGAAGATAACTTCGCCCTGCCCCACAGTGGAGTCAGGAGCCCATCCTCGCCCCGCCCTGCCCTCTCAACAGCAGCCTAGCACCTCTTTGGCTGGCCTCAATTCCCATTCTACCCACCACCATTTTGGTTCAGCAATTGTCTGGCCAGCTACTTCCCACCCTGGCTTTGGAAGGTTAGAAATCTTTTGTTTTTCCTCCTTTTCAATTACAAAAGCCTGTTTGAACAGACTCTGTGACAGCCCTTGTTCAAACAAGCTTTTGTAATTGAAAACAGAGCTTGCAATGTGGCTGCAGGAATGCTTGCCTCAAAAGGAAGAGATGCAGAGCATGCTGTGATCTGGTCCCTGAGGCCACTTTCAAAGTGTTTAAAGCTTCCTTCCAATTAAAAAAAAAAAAAAAGACAAGAAAAATCCTGTTTAAACACCCAGTCCAGAATATCTAGCTTAGGTAATTGAAAATGGAGATTTTGACCCAAGTATTGCTTTGGATCAAGGGACAATGGTCTTCTGGGGGAAGGGTGGAAGCAGGATGCTGTCTCTGGCCTGCACTTTCACCCTTCCCCTGAGCCCTCTTGTCATTATTCTAAGGGGTCTCTGAGGTTGAATGCATAGGTCTCCCAGCATGTTCAAGTTACAAATTCAGTCTCTCTCTCTCTCCAAGCATTTGCAAATGCAGTGGCTAAGAGCAGTGCTTCTGGAAGGAGAATTGAGTTCAACTTCTAGTTGTGTGATCTTGGGTAATCATTAAATCTCTCTGGGACTCAGTTTCCTCACTCATATACTAGTAACAGCATCACATTAGCATTTGTCCTAGAAGGTTGTTTTGAAGATTAAAAGAGGTAATCTACTTAAACTACTTCTTAACCACATTTTGAGGCAAAGGCTCAATGAGTGTAATGACATTTAGTTATTGTCAATATTAATAACAGTATTAATGGTACTATGCTAATTAAGTAAATGTCTTTATAGTGGTTAAAAAAGGTAGATTTTGGTTTCATATTGGTCTGACTTAACCTCCCTGAACTTCTGTTTCTTTTATCTTAAAATGGAAATGATATTAAGTCCCTCCAACCCCAAACACACTCACTTACTGTGTGTCAAATACAGGGATGGGATGTGAATGGGACTAAGTAAGATCAGGAAAAAGGGAATAGAACTAGAAGGTAGGTAGGTAGGTACTAACAAAGTTGCCTGAGAGTCAAGAAAAATAACTTTTAATGAAGCTGGGAGGGTGGTAAGATGTGAAGAATAGGGTGTAATTAGAGCTGAGTACCACATGGATGAGCAGAGGAAGGACACAGAGGAATGGGAGTATCATGAGTGAGGGTAAAAGTCCAGGAATGACAGCATTTCAGTCTGGCTGGAGGATGGGTGGGAGGAGGCTGCTGAACCTGTGAGAGAGAGGGAATGAGAGTGAGATCCACAGGCTATGCAACCATCTATGTTACTATAATAGTCTTTTGATTATAAGGGACAGAAACTCAATATCAAATAGCTTCAAAGAAAAAAAAGGAATGCCTGGATGAATGGGTGGGTGGATGGATGGATGGATGGATGGATGGATAAATGAATGAATTTAATGAAAAATAAATAAATTAATTTGTCCAAGTGTAGTCTGCTTCAAGCTCTGTTTAATCAAAAGTCTCACATATATAATTAGGACACATTTATCTCTTCTCTCAGGACTGCTCTTCTGAACTGTCTTCATTATTAGGCTTCTCTGGTGACCCCATTAATTCCAGGCAGATCATCCTATTGCTTATAGCCTCTGTGAAAAAGAAAAAAAATCCCCTTTCTGGTGCCTTACAGCAATCTACCTTGAGCCAGTTTGCGTCATTTAACCACCCAGGCACCAAGCACTAAGGTCAGAGGAGAGGGGCGTCTTCAGTTGATCAAATAAACATGACTGGCTCATCCTTAGAGCTGGAGATGGGGCCCTTTCCTGAACCACACAGGCTTTAGATGTAAGAACAGTTTGACAGGAAAGGGAAACCAGGGGGCTAGCAACAGAGAAGGAGACTGGTTTCCAGAAAAACCAACAGGTGACCACCATTGCCTTGCATGCCCAGCTCCATTTTGACTTTCTGTGTAGATTATTGGGAGGAAGGGCATGGTGAATTTTTGAGCCAATGAGTCTGAAAAAGAGACTCAAGTCCCAAGATTAACCCAAGGCCATTCAGACGATCTAAGTGGGAGCTTTTAAGATCAAGGGGATAAGTTAAAGGAGATCCATGTGTTGGGTGACTGAAGGTTATGCGACTTAGTACCTTTCCCTGTGGTAGGTAGATATTTTAATTGGCCCACAGAGGTTTCCCACCTCTCTCCAGTACTTGGCCTTAATAGTCCTTGGGACTGTGTGTATGATGGATTTTACTGCTATGGTTAGACTGTTGTGTGGCACAATTGAACTTAAGATAGGGAGATAATATGGCTAGGTCTGACCTAACCATGGAGTCCATTAAAATCAGAGAGTTTTCTCTAACTGGTTGGAAAAGGGGAGCTCAGATTCAGTTACTGGCTTGACTGGAAGGGCTATGGAGTAGAAATGCAAGAGGTCTATAGGGTTGACAGTTACCTTTAGCTCACAACCAGTGAGGAAATGGGACCTCAGTCCTACAGCCTCAAAGAACTGAATTCTGACAACAAGAATGATCTTAGAAACAGATCCTATCCCACCTCCCCACTGTGCTTCCATATCAGCCAAGTCTAGGACACCTTGATTTTTGCCTTGTGAGGCCCTGAATAGAGACCCAGAGTAGAGATCCCAGCTATACCAGGACAGACAGAACTGCAAGCTAAAATGGGTGTTGGGTGAAGCCCCTAAGATTGTGGTAATTTGTTACACTGCAATAGAAAACAAACACACTCTTTAAATGATGATTATAAAATTAGGTGCCAGGGCCCATTCAAGTATAGGGTCCTGAAATTTAAGTTTCATTAGCTTCATGGAAAATCCTCCTTTAGATTCAGGGGTTGCTTTTACGATGTTTCTCTGCATTGCATGTTTTATTTTTCAACTCTCTATGCAACAGGAAACAATATATAGATGCTTTCCAACCTGACCTCTGGAGTTCAGTTCATGCCTTTTTTTGGCACCAACCTCCCCAGACCTCCCCACCACCCATCTCCATGATGCTGAAATGCTGCCAAGACATTTGGTCCATTTCCCTAACTGACAAAGAAAAAAAATAGTAAAGCTCTCAAAATTATTAGGTAATGATATCACTTTAAAAAGCAACACAATATTTTAACAGCAGGACGCCACTTAGCTGTGGTTTAATAAAATGTAGAAGGCTGGGAGCTGGGGCAGCTTGGGGCTGCGTGAGGTGGGGGCAGACAAACAGCTCTGGAAACGCACATCAGGAAAATTACTTTTTCTTCAAATGGAAACTTTTCAATTGCTTTCAAATAGCTGGAGCTGATGGAAATAATTTCCTTAGCACGTTTGCATATGCTGCCTGTGTCTTCTCTGCACGGGGCCGGGAGCTTCATTAATAAAGATTGTTGCGAGGCTCTGATGTTGCCAGGCCCTTGTTATTTAGAAAAGGCACCAAACCAAGTCAAGGGGAGTCAATTGATTACTAAATGCAATGCCTGTTACGTGTCCCCTAGGCAAATGGAGGCCAGTGGGGGAGCGTGTGTGTGTGTGTGTGTGTGTGTGTGTGTGTGTGTGTGTGCATGAGTGTGTAACGGAGCAAGGGCAACTCTTGAAATTCAGCCCCATCCTCAGCCAGCTTGGAGGGATAACAGAGGCTGTTAGGATCCAATCTCTACATTTTACTGATGGACAAGCCATAGGAGGGAAGTGAGAAAGCAGAAACACACACACACACAGACACACACACACAAAACACACACACAAAACACACAGAGATTGCCTAACAATCTGGGGAAGCCAAGCCATTGTGTTAGGTCTAACTGACATTTTTGTGTTTTTAAAACATGCATTAAAAATCAGGCTTGGATTGTCCTCCTCTGGGCCTTCCTGCTCTGAAATGCCACGCAGAATCTTGGGGTGGAGGATGAATGAGTTCAGTGTTTCCCGTAATGAGGTCTGGGAGCGCTGGTGGCCACAGAGCGGTTTTAGATGGACGAAGCGTGGCACAGAACACAGGAAGTCACAGAGAGCCGCAGGCTCCTGTTCTCTTTTCCGTCCATCGCTCTGGCCTCCTCAGGGAGAAGGGCTCAGTTTGGTGCCAGTGTGGCTTCCATACCTCTCCAGACCTCCCAATTTCCTTTGTTACAAAGAAGCCACCGAGCCTTGGAAAGGCACTAGACCTGGTTCACTGTATTTATCGTATCTGTTGTATTTATTTTTATGATTGCCTATTATTTATGGCGAGTGATATCGATTTCACACTTACATAAAGCTTCCTTTTAAATGCATTTCTTTACTTTTAATAAAGAGAGTCCATTAAGTCCTAGCCACAGCAATCAAAAAATAAAAAATAAAAGGTATCTAAGTTGGAAAGGAAGAAATAAAACTGTCATTATTTGCAGAAGACATAATACTATATATAGAGAACCTTAAAGATTCCAATAAAAAAAACTGCTAAAACTGGTAAATAAATTCAGTAAGGTAGCAGGATACAGAATAAATATTTAGAAATCAGTCGTGTTTTTATACACCAGTGATGAACTCTCAGAAAGGGAAGCTAAAAAAACAAGCCCACTTACAATTGTATCAAAAAATACTTCAGAATAAATTTAACCAAGGAGGTAAAAGACCTGTACCAGAAAATTATAAGATACTGAAGCAAGGAATTGAAAAACATATAAATAAATGGAAGCATACAATGTACTTATGGGTAGGAAGAATTAACATTATTAAAATCTTCATACTACTCAAAGCAATCTTTGGATTCAATGAAATTCATATCAAAATACCAATGGCAGATTTAGCAGAACTAGAACAAATAAAGCAAATATGCACATGAAACCACAAAGGACCTCTAATGGTGACAGAAATCTTGAAAAAGAACAAAGTTGGAGGCATCACACTACCTGATATCAAACTATACTTCAAGGCCATAGTAATCAAGCAGCATGGCACTAGCATATAAACAGACACACAGATCAATGAAACAGAATAATGAGCCCAGAAATAAACTCACACCTATATGGTAAATTAATATTTGACAAAGGAGGAACATACAATGGGGTAAAGACAGCCTATTCAATAAATGGTGTTGGGAAAATTGGACAGATATATGCAAACAAAATGAAGCTAGACCACCTTCGTCCACCATTCACAAGAATAAACCAGAAATGGATAAAATACCTAAATGTAAGGCTTGAAACCATAAAACTCCTAAAATAAAACATAGGCAGTAAAAATCTCTGACATTTTTCTTAGCAATATTTTTTCTGATATATCTCTTTGGGCAAGGGAAACAAAAGAAAAAATAAATAAAGGGAACTACATCAAAGTTTTCGCACAGCAAAGAAAATCATCAGCGAAACAAAAAGACAACCTACAGAGTAGAAGAAGATATTTGCCAATGACACATCTGATAAGGGGTTAATATCTAAAAATATATGAAGAACTCATAAACTCAATACCAAACAAACAAATAATCCAATTAAAAATGTGCAGAGGACCTGAATAGACACTTCTCCAAAGAAGACATACAGATGGCCAATAGACATATGAAAATATGCTCAGCATCACTGATCATCATAGAAATGCAAATTAAAATCACAATGACATATCACCTCATACCTGTCAGAATGGCTATCATCAAGAAGTCCACAAACAATAAATGTTGGTGAGGATGTGGAGAAAAGGGAACCCTACTGCACTGTTGGTGGAAATATAGATTGGTACAGCCACTGTGGAAAACACTGTGGAGGTTCCTCAAAAAAATAAAATAATGGAACTGCTTCATGACTCAGTCATTTCACTTCTGAGTACAGTATATATCTGAAGAAACCAAAACACTAATTTGAAAGAATATATACACTCCTATATTCATTGCAGCTTTATTTACAATAAACAAGATATGGAAGCAACCCAAGTACCCATCAATAGTTGCTGAGATAAAGAAGAAGTAGTACATATATACAATGGAATATTACTTGGCCACAAAGAAGAGTGATAACCTACCACTTGTGACAGTATGCATGGACCTACGGGATATTATGCTAACTGAAATATAATAACTCAGTCAGAGAAAAATTAGCATTTGATTTCACTTATATGTGGAATCTAAACAACAAAATAAATAAACTTGAAACAGACTCACAGACACAGAGAACAGACTAATGGTTGCCAGAGAGGAGGAGGGTCAGAAGATTGGGTGAAAAGCTGAAGATTAAGAAATACAAATTGGGCCAAAACCGGTTTGGCTCAGTGGTAGAGCATCGGTCTGTGGACTGAAAGGTCCCAGGTTTGATCCCAGTCAGGGGCATGTACATTGGTTGTGGGCACATCCCCGGTAGGGGGTGTGCAAGAGGCAGCTGGTCGATGTTTCTCTCTCATTGATGTTTCTAGCTCTCTATCCCTCTCTCCTCCTCTCTGTAAAAAATCAATAAAATATATTTTTTTAAAAAGAAAAAAAAATACAAATTGGTAGTTACAAAATAGTCACAGTGATGTAAAATACAGCATAGAGAATGCAATTAATAATATATATATAGCCGAAACCTGTTTGGCTCAGTGGATAGCCTGCAGACTGAAAGGTCCCAGGTTCGATTCTGTCAAGCGCATGTACCTTGGTTGAGGGCACATCCCCAGTAGGGGGTGTGCAAGAGGCGGCTGATAAATGATTCTCTCTCATTTATGTTTCTAACTCTCTGTTCCTCTCTCTTACTCTCGGTAAAAAAAATCAATAAAATATATTTAAAATAAAATAAAATAAAATAATCTATATATATAAAAGTCAAGCAAACGAAATGCCAGAATGACCAGTCACTATGACATGCACTGCGGCTGGCCAACCGGCCAGATGGGGGAAGGTGGGCCCTTCTCCCCTCCCTCTCCCTGCCTGCTAGCCCTGCTGGGTCAGGGCCAGGCCAGCTGGCCAACTGCCCATAGCCCCTCCCCCTGGCCAGCCTGACCACTGTTTAGTCCCCCATAGGGAGAGGAGAGGCCAGATCCCACCCGTGCACGAATTCATGCACCAGGCCTCTAGTATTGAAATAAATATGTACAGTGCCAGGTGGGTACTGGACATATCAGAGGGAACAGTTTGTAAAGTATATGATTATCTAACCACCTTACTGTATACCTGTAAGTAGTACAAAATAATACTGAATGTAAACTTCAACTGAAAAATAAAATGTTAAAAAAGTATAAAGGGAATCCATTGGGCTTTAGAGTAATGTCAAGGAACATTGATCTAGGGCAGTGGTCGGCAAACTCATTAGTCAACAGAGCCAAACAGCAACAGTACAATGATTGAAATTTCATTGAGAGCTGAAAACCTACTTCTGTATATGGGCCACGAAGTTTCAATCGCACTGTACATGTGCGTCCATACGTGGTATTTTGTGGAAGAGCCACACTCAAGGGGCCAAAGAGTTGCATGTGGCTCATGAGCTGCAGTTTGCTGACCACTGACCTAGGGTGTGGCTCTCCTCCAGATCAGGATATGGAGGCCCCCAGTAGACATGACCCACCCAAGCATGTGAAAATGTAGTGTTTTAATAGACCATCTGAGGAACAGTAAGGCAAATAGATCAGAAGACAGTGGCTATTAAAAAGATAGTTTGTTACTTAGTTTCCAAAGAGAGAGTGCAGCTCAGACTCTGAGGGATGGGTGGTACAGGATGGCTGGCTGTTTGGGTTGGCTCTACCTTTTGAAGAGTGTTGAAGAAGTTGTGCATGGATTTTAAAATCCGTACACTAGCTGGTGGAGCCTCACTGAGAATTAGAATGCTTAGCACTGGGAAATGGGCACAGCTCTGGGTGGCCTGTGCTGTAGGTGCAAAGATTGTGGGCTTCACCATCTAGAAGATTGGTGTTGGAATCCTGACTTGAGAGCCTACTTGCTGTGTGACCCTGGGCAGGCTACTTACTTTCTCTGAGCTTCAGTTTATTTGTGAAGTGAGGCAGATGCCCCTTTCTCTTAGGATTATTGAATCAACAGGACCAGAGCTACCTACATTTAAATTCTTTTGTTTTTCCTTTTCTGCCCTGCTTGCCTCCCCCTTCCCCACACTGATTAGAGTCCCCTGGGAGCATGGAGAAGAAAAATATGGAAGTTATGAAGACACTAGAATAACCATTGAGAAGCCATCTCTGGTTGTGTGACCTTAGGCAAGTCACTTTCTCCTCCTGAATTGCAGCAAATGGGCTTATTGAGTTTAGCAGCAAGGACCTAGTTTCCCAGGCGTGCCCTAAGAACTTGATGTTCACCTCCTCATTTAAATCTCGCAAGGACCCTCCAAGGCTGCCAGCAGGAAAGCCAGGCTCAGAGCTTTGGAAGGACCCTCCCAAGGCCATCCCCTGTGAAGTACTGGAGAGATGCAGGCCTAATCCCAGAGCAGTGGGGAGATTAAGATGCTGGCTGTGAGGCTGGTGGAATTTTAATGACCGCATGCTTTGGGAAATTATAATTCTTTAAAAATTCCAATCAGCAATCTCAAAAGAGCACCAACGCCCCTTTAGGAAGCAATTAAAGTGCCTGCCCCATAGTGGGAGCACCCTGGGGCAAATCAACATTTCAGCAGAGCAGCTTCAAGGCCGGGGATTGGGGAAAATGAAATCGCTCAAGTGCAGGGAAGGAGAAAGGAGAAATAAGCTCTTTGCTGAGGCCAAGGCCCAGTGGGCTGGCATGCGCAGGACTTTGGCTGGAGGCTAAACTCTGGGTCCCGGCCGGGGACAGGAGACCCACGCTTGCCTCTACACATTTGCTGTTGTTGTTAAAGGGGCTCAGGGCCTGAATCTGTAGTCAGACCACCTGGGTTTGAATCTGAATTCTGCCAATTACCCAAATGACCTTCCAAGTCTATTTCCTTGTCTTTACAATCCAAGAACTAATACACTCACCTCTAGGGGGTGTTGCGGGGATTAAATGAGATTAGGCATGCAAAACTCTGAGCCTCTGGCCTGGCACACGGCCCATCCTCAATGAAAAAGCAAACACACACAGAGGTATTTGAATATGATTTTCTTGGTGGTGTGGGCTAAGTCACAACAGCAGTGTAGTTTAAGAAAGTCAAAGGGCTTGGGGTTAAGAAGTGGATATTTACTAAGGATGCCATGAGAGTTGAAATTGTGCTTATCTTACACAGAGTGGTTTCCAGTAAAATGCCTGGTACGTGATATGTCCTCCATTAAAACTGGCAGAAGTGGGACCTCCCGGGGCTTCCTGGTTAGTCACTGTCATAGAACTGGCAGCAGTTATTGCACCCTCTCTCCTCACAGAGGTGGAAATAAGCCAGAATGGCAGAGAACCCTCCAGGAGCTCACAGCCTCCCGGTGGGTCTCCAGGTGTCCGACTCCCTGCAGAGCCAGAGGGAGCAGGAGCTGTAGTTTGCAAACTGCAGAGAATCCTCTTTTCAGGCCTGGGGCTGCTCCAGAAAACAGTGCATGTGCTGGTGTGCATTGCCTACTCAGTACCGGAGAGCCAGAAACACCCCCTTTCCGGTATTTTTCTAAATTAAATCATACACTGGAACTTCAGTAATCTGGGTGGAGGAAAACCCAAAATCAATCACCAACGGATTTCTCTCCTCCAGGAACCCAGGGGTCAGGGTCTCATGTGCTGCCCTTTGGACTAGGTCTACTTCTGACACCCAATGTCCCTTCTAGTGCTGCTCGTCCACCACCTGGGAGGGCCTGACCCAAGCTCAATATGGGTGGACCCCAAGACTCCTGACCTCTGCAGACCAGATCAGCACCCCCATAAGCCCACGCTAGGGCTTCCAGGATAGCTTACAGACCACCTGTCTCAGTGTCATCTGCAGTAACTATTTAAAAGTGCAGTTCCCACCAATTCCATTGCAGACTTTCTACGTAGACGTGTCTGTGGATGTGGCCCAGGAATCCACAGTGGACTCCTTAATTGGTTCTTCTGCACATTAGAGTTGGAGGGTCATGACCCTAAGCTGTCAATGTTGAGGCTAGCAGAGAGAAGGTGGGACCATTTCCTTGTCAAAAGAGAGGCAGCATTTCTCATCTGGCCGCAGGGACTCAGGCCATCTGGGCCAGGGGAGGAGGGGAGAGGAGGCTGAGACCTAGCACTGTGAGATCCCAAGTCTCCTGGCTCCTCTGTTACTAACTCCCTGGGTCAACTTGGCCAAGGTCTCACCTTCTCTGCACCTTGGTTTCTTTATCTGTAAAATGGAGCTAATGAGGCATCCCCAGAAATCTGGGGAGGAGTCCAAGGATGTTAATGTGGGAAGGCTGGATTTGTCAGCAGCACTGTGCCAGGCAAGCTGCAAGTTGTGCCTGAACAGGGCCCAGTTATCCTTAGATTTCCTCCCTCCTTTCCTCCCTTTGACCTCCCTCCTTTCCTCCCTTTGACCTCCCTCCTTTCCTTTCTTCCTCCCTCCCTCCCTTCCACCTGTGCATCCGTCCATCTGCCTATCCATCTATCCATTAATCCATTAACATGTGTTGCGTGTCCACTCTATGCAGGACACATGGACACAATGAGGGACAAGTCTTAGTGATTCTCCTGATGTACAAGGCAGCTCATGATGAAATGGTCCTGGCAATGCAGGAACAGTTAGGAGACGGGTTCTGAGGAAGAACTGGGTGCAGGAGAGTATGTAACAGAGCTTGAGTGGGCTGTGCTCTTCTGATTATGGACTTTCTATTTTACTTGCCCGTGTGTGGGAATGAATGATGAATGGTCAGCAGGGACCACAGCTGTTGGGGGTTCTGAACAAACTTGAAGCTTCAGGACTTTTGGGGGGCATGAGAGGCAATAATGGGTAAACATGGCACAAAGTTATTTAAACCTCATATGGGACTATGCCCTGTCATCAGCCAGGTCTGTTGTCATGGCTCCAGCCTGAGGGGGGAGGAAAGGGGAGATATCTGAGGACTGAGCAGCGCTTCTCAGGTAGCAGCATGTTCCCGTCCCATAGCTGCATTTCTCAGGGCAGGAAGCAGGGTGTTGGGTTCAGGTAGATCTGGATTCAAATCCTGATTCGATCCCTTGAGGACTGTGTGAGCCAAGTCTCAGTGTCCACATAGCAAAGCCAAGTGGAGGCGAGGAGGACATCCATGTTTCCCCAACGTTGTCACCTCCAGGAAGCCCTGAGCGAATGCCACCCTTCCCCCCTTCCCTCTGTTCTTGGCTCCTCTGTGGGGGGATGTGAGCTGAATGTGGGTTGCAGTGCTGTGGACAGGCTGCACGCGCTCCCTGATGGGCCAGCCACCCGGTGAGACGTTTCCGGGGTGGGGGTGCACTGACAAAGTTCTCACGGGATCACATGCTGGCTGACCCTGTGCCAGGAGGCAAAGGTTCCTTCGGGGGTCCCAGCTTCCCTCTTGGCCAGCAGGGATGAGGACCCACGTGTGACTGATGTGTCCAGGATCCTCAGCCCTGGGGATGATGGTCAAGTCAGGTGGTGGTGACTGGTGTGGGACAGCCACTGTGCTTGGAGGAGGCAGGTTCCATTGCTTTTGGAGCATCGGCTATGATGGTCAAGGTGTGTTTTGACTGGAGCTAATGATGATATCCATTGAGCTTGGAGCATGCACCAGGCTTTGGGTTAAAAGCTTTATCTGACCAATTTATTCTATTCCTCTGTATCCTCTGAGATGAGTATGGCTCTCATTCACTCTTAAAAAAAAAACCACAAAAAACATGTTCTCATGTTTTGCCCAAGCAATGTGGCCAGGAGGACGGTGTTCAAGCTGAGGTCAGACCCCCCTCAGATGGACACCTCTCTTATAAACACGTGGCATGCATCACCATTCCAGATATTTTACAGTTACTCTCACCATCTTCCTTCTCCAAGACACATTCCCTGCCATCGCCGGGGTGCGGGCCTGAGGATTTCTGCAGTCATTCCCCCTCCCCGCCCCCCAGCAGTTTCTAAGGGCGCTTCTCACCAGGCAAGGCAGGGACGCACCTGCTAATTGCAATTTTCACGAAGGAAATGGAAACCTACGCTGCTTTTTAAATTTGCTGAAAGTACCTGTTGTAATTACCATGCCACCCATAACGGGAGTTTATGTAATTATTAGTTTGAATGGCTCTGCTCATTATGGTACAAATTTTTAATTTGCAAATGCATACAGGATTCCTGATTGAATTCCCTTTTGACCGTGAAACGGAGGGCATGTGTTTATACATTCTCAAGGCGGAAAGTCTTTGGCGAGAACCATTGCTGCTGAGAGAGGGCAGGTGTAGAAGGGGGTCAGGTAGGAGATGGTGGGCTTGGCAATGCCCAGGTGTCCAAGGGAGTAGGGGCTGATGGAAAGACAGCCCAGTACCCTCCCCGCATGTGCTGTCAGGGAGGAAGGAGTCACCTGTCATTAACTGAGCCTGCGAGGCTGGGCTGGCTGGATTTTCACTCCGAGAAATGCTTGGTGCCACTGACAGTTACCAGGGCTGGAGGGCACTGGACACTGACCTGGTGATTCCAAGGAGAGAAGGTGCCCAGGGACTTGTAGGAGAGCCTTGCCTCTAGGCTTCTGGCCGCCTCCTCCCTCACGGCTCTGGCCCGGGAGCACAGACACCTGTTTCTTAGGTCCTGCCCTGTGCTAGATTGACACATAAAATTAACCATCACAACTGGGAACTCAGTAGAAGTGCATTCTTGGGCCCCACCTGAGACCCCATGAATCAGAAACTTAGGGAGGGGGGCCAGCCACCTGTGGTTAAAGAGGTCTTTGGGGGCAGGGATTCTGCCACAGGCTAAGGCCAGAGAAGCACTGCCATGGCGTATCCCACAATCTGGCTTGTCTGATTGGTTCCCAGGATGAGATTCAGATAGGACATCTGTGTCAAGAATATCGCTGCAATGGTGTGGGTACCTAAGCACATCATGTCTGCGGGTGCATGCTTTCAGCTGGTTCCCAGGATTTGTGGTGAAAGATTTAATCACCTGTTAAAGTGGCATTCTCCAGGCTCCTCCATGGCAAAGACGTGGCCTTCTGTAAAGGGCAAGAAGGGCTACATAATTTGTAAAACCAACTGTAAAGTAAGTGTGGGGCCCTTGTTTAAAAATGATGAAGAAATTCAAGAAAAACAGCAGGACATTAGGCTGAGTATGGGGTCCTCCCGAGCATGAACTGCAATGCAGCTCTCCGGACTGAATGCCCCTGAAGCTGGCCCTGCCCCAGCTGGCACTGGGATGGTATCCGCAACCTGTTCCCCATCAGTGGGTGGATCTGAGCCTCCACTAAAGGTTCTTGCTTGCATTGATTTTAACATTGGTATTTGCAAAATTGTGGTTTCCAAATTCTGTCATTCCTTCCACATTTATTAACCAGCATTCTTCTCTAAAGAAGAACCCTCCCTCACCCACTACATAGTCACCCCAAATTTTGAGAATCACTATGGACTCATATAGATTCCGTTTTGTTATTTAATGTGTTATAATCATTGCTGTTACAATTCTTTTGATGCTTAAAATGTCTCAAGTCTAGACAGCGGCCCCTTCAATGATCATTTTGTCCTCACCTTATTTCATCTGGGTTTCTGTCAGCTACATTTATTACAGTAGCTGGCGGCTTCTCTCAGGGCCAGACTCAGGGGTAAAGATGTGTCTTAAGCAGAGTTCTACCTTGAGATAAATGCAGTGCAGTGAATACCTGTTGTTATGCAAAGAGCCACGCTTCACAAAGGCCTCCACATATTGCTTGCTGATTCCAAAGAAATAACCTGGAGGACTGGCTACAAAAGACATGAGTTTACTAAGACGTATGGGTGACCGGCCTGCATGGCTCAGTGGTTGAGCATCAGCCTATGAACCAGGAGGTCTCAGTTCGATTCCTGATCAGGGCACATGCCTGGGTTGCAGGCTCTATCCCCAATGTGGGGCATGCAGGAGGCAGCCAATCAATGAATCTCTCTCATTAATGATGTTTTCTACCTCTCTTTCCCTCTCCCTTCCTCTCTGAAATCAATAAAATATATATAAAGATTTCTGTGCACACAGGGAGCAGCTTGCCAGTGAAGTCTCCTCCACACAGGCTTTTCCCGGATAGGATTATAGAGACTGAGAGCACAGAAAACAGACAGGGCATGCCTACTGGACAGTGGATGTGCTCACCCGCGAGCGGTGTGAGATCAAAACTCCAGCTATTTACAATCTGGGCTCACATCTGAGAACAGGTTCTTTTTGGCTGTTCCTTGACCAAGGAGCTGGCCAGGCTCCCAAGGTCCCACAGTATGTATACAGATGGCCCTCCTCATATTCCCCCAGAGTGGCAGGGGGAGTTGGAACTTGGGAAGGGGCCTGGGGTCTCACCTGCCCTCCAAAGTTCCACGTGCCAGGAGAAAGGGGATTGGGGTGAGGTGGGAATTATGCAGGAGGAGCATCCAACCCAAGCCAGAAACACTGGGATTATGGCTGTCACCCCACAGACCAGAGAGAGAGCAGGTGACTTACCCAGGCCCCTCAGGTAAAGCTGGGTGTTTCACTTTTCCTCACTTCTCATCAGTGTAGGTCAAGGTGTGATCTAGATATCATCTGCGCACCTTTGCCTCACTCATACTTACAGAATCAGAATCTGTAGTGGGAGGACTCTGAACTCTTAATTAAAAAAAAATTAGATAGAGCAGAAACCAGTTTTGTTCAGTGGATAGAGCGTCAGCCTGCGGACTGAAGGGTCCCAGGTTTGATTCCGGTCAAGGGCATGTACCTTGGTTGCGGGCACATCCTCAGTGGGGGGTGTGCAGGAGGCAGCTGATTGATGATTCTCTCTCATCGATGTTTCTAGTTCTCTATCCTTCTCCCTTCCTCTTGGTAAAAAATTCAATAAAGTATATTTTTAAAAATTAGATGAATAGGTAGACATACATACACACATAAAGATTGGTGTATACAAAATAGTTTTTTGGATATATGTAAGTTTTGGCCTGATATTAACCCACCACATTGCTTAAGAAGGGGTCATTACCAACACCACTGGGTCCACCTCCATGATCCTAACCCCTGACTCATCTCCATCAGTAACCACCTACCTGGATTTTTAGTTTGTCCTTCTCACTTTATAGACTTAGCACACATTTGTGTCTTTAAGGGATACACGGAATATATTGTCAAGAGTTGCTTGATTTACAAAATAAGGTGTCTTTTTGGTTTTTATTTCATCTTACATTATTCCTTGTAAGTATCAGTGCTGATGTGTGCAGCTCTAAATTGTTTATTCTCACCGCTACCTAATATTCTGTGCTGTGACTATGCCACCTTTTATTTAGCCATTTCCTCATAGAGGGACATTTACGTGTTCCCTTCCATGGGCCTTAGATGTGTGCAAGTCTCTAGGGCAAGTCTTCCCACACCAGCCCCATAATTAGAATCACCTGAAATACTTGGTCAATGCAGGGGGTATCAGGCCTGCATTTGTCAGTAAGTCTGCTCTGGGGACCAGGAATCTTGTTTGTCTTTGCTTTGTTTTATTCCTACAAACGCTTTATCATCATCAGGGAATGTTGGGGAAAACAGCAGCAGCAGCTCTCAACCTGGCTGCATTGTAAAATCTCCTGGGATGATTAAAAACCCGAAATGAGCAATGACCTGGCCGAGGCCCTGCAGATTCTGCTTTAATTGGGCTGGGGACAGATGTATATTAAACTCTCCTTAAGTGACTGTAATGTGCAGTTAAGACCAAGTACCACCTGGCCAGTGTCTCTCAGTGGTTGAGCGTTGATCTAGGAATCAGGAGGTCACGTTTTTGATTCCAGGTCAGGGCACATGCCTGGGTTGCATGCTCGATCCCCAGTTCGTGGCATGCAGGAAGCAGCCAATCAATGATTCTCTTTCATCATTGATGTTTCTATCTGCCCCCCTCTCCCTGTCTGAAATCAATAAAAACTTATTTAAAAACAAAGAAGACCAAGTGCCTGGCACAGTGTGTCTTACCTGAGGGGTGATTTGGCTGCTCAGGCAGATAGAACACAGGATGCCAGGTTCAAGCATAATTTTAGACGGCGGTTTTTAGTTCCTTTCCTAAAGATTTTATGGGCATGCTTACACTGAAAATGCTTCGTTGTTTATCTGGGTCTTAAATGTAACTGGACCAGGTAGTTTTATTTGCCACATCTGGTAACCTACCCCGAGGGGCTGATTGAAAATGCCTGGAAACACCTTTCCTTGTCACAGGGGGGAGGTGGGAGTGCCCTGGCATCCAGAGGGCAGAGGCCTGGCAGCTGCTATGCACCCTGCAGTGCGTAGGGCAAGGCACCTCCCAGCTCGCACCCCAGGCGTGCCCAGGGTAGGAGATCCTGCTGTAGTGCACATACCACAGCTATAATGGAATACCTTTGTTTGATGAATACTTTACACACCTGGCTGACCATGATCCAGTGGCAGAAAGGGGGAGGGTGGGGCGGGCTTCCTGGGCTTGGGACAGAGAAGCCCTTCCTTTGGGCTGAACCTACATTAGGTGAGACTGGTAGGACTCCCTCAGGTGGGGATGGTCTGGTCTAGGTCTGGCAGGTGGGGGCAGGCGAGATCCTCCTTTAGCAGCACTGCTGGATGGGCTGGGAGAGAAGCATGTCACCAGCAGACAAGGTCTCAGGAAAGGCAGGAAACAGGGAGATTTCTCATCCTAATTTCACAGACGCTCGCCGTGCCCTTGGGTGGCATCTTGGGTCTTCCATTATTAAAGCTGCTCTTAATTGAACTAGGTTATGACCTTCAAAGAGGCCAGGCCAGAAAGGGTCTGGTAAGCAGTTTTTCAGCTCTGAGGAACGTAATGGTAAAGAGGACTCAGAAGTCAGCAGGGCAGTCAGTCACACGCCAAACTCTAGGCACAGCCTGATGGTGTGGCCATGGGCTGTGACTCAATCTCTGCAGCCAGGACCTGGGCCAACCTGCAGCAGCAGAGGTTTAAATGCTTCTTTCATTCACTTCCTGCAGCTTCTTTGATTCTCAGCCAAGATTTCCAGAAAGTTGTGGAGGAAGAGGGCATTTCCAGATGGAAGGCAGGACAGGGGACTCACAGATTCCACAATTTAGGGAGCATCTTGCTGTCTCTAAACAAATGGCCCCTCGTGGTCAGGGGGCTCTTGATAAAGCAGCAACCTGAGGATGCTGGTCCTACTCCTGAGAGCTGACTGGACTCTCTCAGAGGTTCTGCCCTGGAAACCAGTGAAGGGGGTTGGGGGAGAGTAAGAAATAGCCTTTGGAGAATAATGAGAATGATAAAAATGCCCAGAGCTAAGGGTTACTGAATACCTGTCATATAGTAACCACTTCTGGAACACATCTATAAGTCACTCTGATAGCTACATTTATGTGTCAGCTTGACTGGGCTGTGGGGGCCTGGACATGCAGTTGCACATCATTCTGGATGTGTGTGTGTCAGGGAGTGTTTGGGGTAAGATGAACATCTGAATTGGTAGACTGAGAGGAGCAGATTGCGCTCCCTGATGTGGGTGGGCCTCACCCAATCAGTTGAAGGACTGAGTAGAACAAACAGGCTGAGGAAGAGGGAACTTCTTCTTCTTGGCTGGTTAAGCTGGGACATCAGCCTTTTTCTGCTTTTGGATTTGAACTGAAAATTCGGCTCTTCTTGGGTCTGGAGCCTGTTGCTTGCAGACTGGAACATACACCACTGGCCCATCCCACTCGGACGACCTCATCTAACCTTAATCATATAACACAACTCATTTTTTTTTTCACATTGATAATGACTGGAAGAATGTGACATAAATCTAGTGATTTCATAGTATTATCAGCCCTATGTCTCTCCCATATGCTATTCTTCTTCTTCCCCCAAACTATCACACCCAAATATAGCAAACACGGTGCTGTGATGATGTCATCTTCAAACATAGCCCTCAAACGTAGCTATAACTACATTTGCCATTAAACTATCTGCATTTCCACCCTGGTTTTCGGCTTGCTGTTTTAAGTGTCAATCAGAGATTCGTGGCATTCATAGAGTAGTCGTGTCTCTGATCCTCCCCATGCAGTGTTTGAGGAGTTCAGAAGTGGCCCGATTTCCCTGAAAGAGTGTGCAGGGTCACCGCGTGCCGGCCCCACCTCCTGCACTGGCCTGTCACTGTTTATCAACCCCGATGTGTTGAAAGGCCAAACATCCCTTTGATTTAATCAGACCCTTTTATGCAGAAATGAAGCCAAGAGCCTCTTCTTCCCAACAGCACAGCATTTCCTGGAACATGAAGATCAATGGTGTTGATAGACTGGTGATGAAGTGTTGCCCATAGCCCATTAAAGAGGATGTGAAACTGGATTTGTGGTCCAAGGCCCTGTCCCGGGCAGCCGGAAGCCAGAGGGCTGAGAAGGCCACGTTCTCTCTGCTTTGCCCTGCACAGCCCAGGGTGGTCCTGGAAGGGGGCAAGGAGGCTTGAGAAGGCCTTTGCCAAGAAGCTTTTCTGATTTCCCCCAACCGTCTGGTGAAAGTGGCCATCCTCTTCCCGCTCCTGCCCTCCACTGCCCCAAGGATTCTGTGCCTTCTTTTTGTGCACATCACATTCTACTTTATTTAGCATCACTTAAAACTTGTACAAAGAGCATGCTGAGCATTTTACACTAGGCATTGCATAGGATACCAAGCTAGGATACCAAGCAACTATTTATTATTCTGCCTTTAACCCTCAGTAAAAAGAAGGTTCTTGCTTAAGTTTGCAAAGTTACTGAGGGGCACAGCCAGAATCTAAATGGGGGTGGCAGGACACAGTCCCCAGTTCCTACCTCCAACCGTGTTTGCTTGGCTCATTAGGTCTCCCCTTGTTCTCAGACCCCCTCTATCATGTAGGGCTTATGCCTCTATCACATAGCATTAGTTATTTCTAGTTCAAACTTCAAATAGCAATCCCTTACATAAAGCAAATATTTGTGGGTGTGTGTTTTTTTCTGATACAAAAGAGGTCTAGAAGCAGGCAGTCTTTCGTTAGCATGGCAGCCTCCGGGCTGTACTGGGGATCCAGCTCTCTGCTCCAAACTCTCTTGCATGTGGTTCTGGTCCTCATGGAGCAGAACAGCCTCTGAGATCCACCCATTACTTCTACGTCCCAGGAAGAGAGCGGAATGAAGGGACAGACAAAGATGCATCTCCTCCTTGGAGAAGACTTCACAGAGGTCTTACCTCACACTTACATGGAATATCATTGGCGGAACACCCAGTCTTTACACCGAAGTCTTTGTGAAGGCCCATAGCCCATCATGGCTGAGCTGTCACAGTAGTTAACTCAGATGCCCACTTCTTTCTGGTCTAAAGTTTATCTGATGCTACAACAAAGCTTTGTCACTCTAGTCCCCTGATCTGAAGCCTTCCATGGATCCTCTTCATTTCCAGGTTAAGTCTAAATTTCGTGTTCTGCCCCAAATGCCTATTCACTTTCCCTTTATGTGGCATCTTTTCTCTGTATACATCCTCCTCTAGGACTGGCATGCCTTCACCTCTTCTCCTCCACTGGTCTAAGCCCATGGTTCTTCTAATAGCCCTTTCAAATCCCACGTCATTCTTTCATTCACTCACTCATTCACTCACTCACTTATTCACTCATTCACTCATTCATTCCTCATTATGTTTAAAGCATTCATAACAGTGGCTAATAGAGAATAGAAGGGGATTCCTATTATAAATAGTAATTGTAAGTGATAATAGTGTGCATGGCCTGTTTCCCAACTCCCAGATTAGGAAATGTGTCATTTCTTTCTCAATAATCCAGGCTCTAAAATATGAGAAGTCAGGGATTTCAGAGACAATGATAATGGTGTGTATGTTCCCTTGAGAGACAGAAATTCCTTTACTGTACGGAGCTTACCTTTGGGACTCCAGCCAGGGATTCAAGCTCAATTTGGCCTTCTAATGCTTGGGAGGAAATTGCCTCTACTCTAGCCCTCAATTTAGAAAGTGTTAATAAAAAAGAATGATATTTTAGTCATTTACAATTGCACTATGTGTCATTAATTGCAATATATGTGAGTTCACATTTGACAATAGTTTCATGTTTTTGGAAATGTACTCTATTTTACTGATATTTAATTTATGGGGGGAAATGAATGCATTGCACATTGATCTCCTGCTCAATGAATTTTCATAAGTGAATGTTCACAAATGAAATGACCACCAGATCAGGAACTAGAGTGTAAACAAACCCCCAGAAGCCCAGCTCACATGGCCACTTAACCACCACTACGTCCTGTCTGAATGCAGCCAGTGTTTTGACTCAAATCCCCCAAGATTCCTTTTCTGGGGTATGGCTCAAATGACTCGGTGGGTTAATCGTTTCTCTTGCTCTAAACCAGGAGCCAACAAACTTGAGCCCTTATCCAAATGCAGCTGCCCCTGTTCTTTTGAATTAAGTTTGATGGGAACACAGCCAAGCCCACTCATTTGTCTCTTGTCTCCGGTATTCTCATGCTAAAGCAGAGGAGTTAAGGAGTTGACTCACAAAGCCAAAAACTTATCATCTGGCCCTTTGCATAAGACGTTTACCAGCCCCTGTACTAAACCAGAGGTCTTAAAGCTTCTTTGATTTAGTAACTCATAAAAATGAGCACACTCTGATCTCTAAGTGTTTCTTTATAAAGTGTATGTATATGTTATATACCATGACATGGCTCTCGAGTCCTCTTGATAGGAACCTATTAGTCCCTGAGGGCTTCCTTGCAGGGAGGACAGGATGTTCCAGGCTCATTTTAAGTATATATTTCTTAGCCCACCATTGGAATCAGTAACTTCTTCAAGAAGACATCCTTTCTTTGAGTGAGGAATGGTATTGCAAGACCATAATCTAAGTGTTAGGGATGGTTATTATTATTGGATTATTCATCATCTCTAGGCCTTTCCAGTGGATAAAGTAAAAAGCACACAAAACTTAATGTTGAAAGAATAAGTTTATTCTCATAGGTTCATTCATAGTGATACTTCTCATTTACATTCTCTACTACTGGGATTTTAAATAATCTCCTCTCTCTTACACCTGTCTTCCATTTCTTCCACACCAAGATCTCAGTCATGAAGGACCCAATATTATATCCATTTACTTTGTCCCACAATATACACACCACAGTCTCAGGATCAAAATACTATTAATACCATCATCAATTTTGATATCTGAAAACATGGTTTTAAAATTTTTCTTGCATACAATCTTCCTATTGTTTCTCTTCTTAATGGCTTTGCTAGATATACTATTATAGTCAGATCATGAAAGTGTTAGGTTTGGTAACTTTGCCCTTTTAACCCCTGTTTAGTCTTAGTTCTACAAGTCAATGTATAATTAATGCTCACCACCAGTTCTTATGTCAATATCTATCCAATGGTTTTGATTATCTGAAGCTCACTCCCCAGTAGATTCCTTCGGGAGGATTATATTTCCTGAGCTATTGCCATTGCTTTCGGTCCGCCTGCACTCTTTCTACTTGAAGGTCACTGGTGTTGGATCTGCAATACATGGCTTATGTTCTTTTTCTTTCAATATCTTAATATTATTACCTGATTTCTTCTGATCTAAAGTGATTCCATCAAACTGTGTGAAAATAATATAATTTTCTTTTCCTTATAAATCATGCCTTCTTCTTGTATAGATGCCTAAAGGATTATCTTTCTTTTACTTTAAAGTCTAGTAATTTTACTAAAATATTGGCTATCTAGACATGATTTTCATGTGCATCATTTAATCTTTTAATGTATGACTTCATTTTTTTTTAAATTTTAAGAACGTTTTCTTAAAATAGGATTTTTAGTATTTGTTCTTTTCTTTTGATTATCTTTTGCCAGGTCTCAGTTATTCATATTTTGGGTCTTCCTTGCCTATCTTTAACATCTATCATTTTCTCTTGAATTCTTTTTATCTCTTTATTTCTCTTTATAACAGGTTTATTTACACATCATAAGATTCACCCATTCTGAGTGTACTATTTATGTTCTTCTTTTTCCCCTCTTTCTATTCTTTTCATGTTTATCTGCCAATATGTTTTTTTCTTATTTTTCATTACTAAAATAAATTTTCCCTTTACTTACAATTCGTGGATTCTGTCATCTCATTTCTAAACTTTTCTCACATTGATTTATGTTGTTTTCTGTATCTTACATCACGTTCTTAATGCCTTGGGGCATGTTTTGGAATAGAGTGTCACAATGTTGATCTTATTTTTGACAATATCTATCTCGAATGCTTTTGTTACCTCTAAGGATTGTATTCTGCTCCTTAACTCACTATGTTTTTCTTTTAACAAATTTGTATGCAATACAACTATGATACTTTCCTGTTGCTTGTTTTTATGTGAGATTATATTTAATGAAATTTTAGAGTCTTTTCCATGTGCCTTTTCTAAGTCCACAGAGATCCCTCCTCTGCTGTTTTCCCTTCTCCATGCAATTTAAAAGCCATGGGTCGCTCTCTGTGATGTTCTGGTCTCCTCTCTCATTTTTTAAAAATTATTGTTTAAAGTGTTTTATATATATATATCCTTTTTCCCCAATTGAGTCCTCCTTGGCCACTTCCATCCCCCAGAACAAGTCTCCACCACCCCAGTGTTCATGTCCATTGGTTATGCTAATATGCATGCATAAAAGTCTTCTGGTTGACCTTTTACTGACACACATACCCTTCCCTGACTTTCTTCTTAGGTTGGACAGTTTTTTCAGTGTTTCTTTGTCTCTGGATCTATTTTTGTTCATCAGTTTATGTTACTCATTATATTCCACAAATGAGTGAGATCATGTGATATTTATCTTTCTCCAACTAGCTTATTTTGCTTAGCGTAATGCTCTCCAGGTCCATCCATGCTGTTTCAAGTAGTAAAAGTTCCTTCTTTTTATAGCAGCATAGTATTCCATTATGTAGATGTTTTACAATTTTTAATCCACTCATCTGTGCATGGGCACTTAGGCTGTTTCCAAATCTTAGCTATTGTGAATTGTGCTGCTATGAACATAGGAGTACATATTATTCTTTCTGACTGGTGTTTCTGATTTCTTGGAATATATTCCTAGAAGTGGGATTACTGGGTCAAATGGGAGTTCGATTTTTAATTTTTTGAGGAAAGTCCATACTGTTCTCCACAGTGGCTGCATCAGTCTGCATTCCCACCAGCAGTGCACAAGGGTTCCTTTTCCTCCACATCCTCACCAACACATGTCATTTGTTCCTTTGTTGATGGTAGCCATTCTGACAGATGTGAAATGGTACCTCTTTGTTGATTTGATTTGCATCTCTTGGATTATTAGTGACTTTGAACATGTTTTAATATGTATCTTGGCCTTCTGTTTGTCCTCTTTCTAAAAGTGTCTATTTAGGCCCTTTGCCCATTTTTTGATTGGATTGTTTATTTTCCTTTGTTAAGTTGTATGCATTCCCTGTAAGTTTTCAAGATTAAACCCTATCAGAGATAGCTTTGGCAAATATGTTCTCCCCACTTACTTATATTTTGACATTCACATAACCACTTGATTATTTGTTAAAAACATTGTCTATTTTTTACTTTTATTTTGGAAACATCTGAAACTATGCTGCTACTGCTCCCACCATATTTCCAGAGTCCCAAACAATGCTCACAGCAATTTCTGCTAGAGAATCTGGAACTCCAGAGGATAAATGGCCTGGTCATCTGGAATTAAAACCAAGGAGACCACTCTCTTAATTATCCTATATAATAAAGGGCTAATATGCAAATAGACCAAAGGCAGAACAACAGAACAACTGGTTGCTATGACATGTGCTGACCACAAAGGGGTGTATGCAGAACATGGCGGGCAATGGCAGCAGGCAGCAGAGTGCAGAACATGGTGGGTGTTGGCCACAGTGGGATGGTGGGGCAGGTAAGCCATGGTGCCAGACAAGGTGGATTTTGGTCGCTGTTATCAGGGTGAGCCTCTGGTGGTTACTGAAAATTCTTTGCTCCCATGTGCTGCAGTCCTGCCTGGCACTTGCACCTGCTGCTGGCACCAGCCCTGCTGGAACCCACAGCCGGCACTGAAACTGCAGCTCGCACCCACTACCAGGCCCAGCACCGGTCCCAGTCTTTCAGCACCATCAGTGGGTTTGAGGGGCAACTGCTCGCCCTGATTGCCTCTGTTGACTTCTCCACCTCCCTGTGCTCCTGAGGGGCAACTGGGGCAGCAGCTGCTGATTGCACCCACTGATGGCACCAGCTCCAGTCACTCTGCACCATCACCAGGTGGGAGTGGTGGCAGTGGGAACAGGGGTGTTGGCAGACAGGGGCTGGGGGCTGTGGTGGGAGAATCCAGGCAGGTATAGACTGTGGATGGGCTGTGACCCACCCCTGTGCCCAACACAGCCTCATAGCCCACAGTTTCTTTCAAGGTACACAGATTCGTGCACTGGGCCCCTAGTCATGTTATATTGCTGCTGTGAATAATGAACATTCTTGGTTTAAACCAGACACTTATGCACACTAATCATAATGCCAGCCTTGACCTATTAGTGCCCAAGTATAACTAACATAGAAGCCTGGTTCCTGGGTAATTTGATAGTCTGTAAGGAAGACAGACCTGAAGCCAACCAAGTCCAATTGCTACCTACAAGATTGTAATAAAAGCTAAAGCAGGATTAGAACTTAGCTCATATGTTTCAAATCATTGTGTTAACAGAGCTCTTTCCCTGTTTTGGAGAAAGGACTTAAATTGACTTAAATGACAATAATAACAGCAAAAGCTTGGTGTCCATGACTCTGTAGCCACATTTTCATTACAACAGCAAGATAAGCCTGCAGTCAGGACTCACATTGCAGAGTATTCATTTCTCATTCTCTCTTAGAATCGGTTGGACCATAACATGCAAGAATAGTCCTGTTATCAAGCATGTGCTTTCAATGCACCCTAAACCACTTGTCTAGATTTGTTTATACCCAACTGTTTTTTTCAGAGCCCTCTCATCCCACAAGGAGATATCCCTCCCAAAATGTATATACACACTGAATAATTATAAAGGTAGTGTTCATTAAAATATATTTTATTTTCAAAACTGAGTTATCAGCTATTAAAATATGTATACACATTTTTTGGGGGGGACACCCTATATTTATTCTGGTTTGCTAAGTGTCTATACCAGCGTCTATACTCATTAGTCAACAGAGCCAAATATCAACAGTACGACGATTGAAATTTCTTTTGAGAGCCAAAGTTTTTAAACTTAAAATTCTTCTAACTCCACTTCTTTAAAATAGACTCACCCAGGCCATGGTATTTTGTGGAAGAGCCACACTCATGGGCCAAAGAGCCGCATGTGTCTTGTGAGCCCCAGTTTGTCGACCAGGGGTCTATACCAAAGGAAGTTTGCTGCCTGAGATGGCATGATGATTTACTTTTCTACTTCATGTATTGATTCTGTTTATCCCACTGTCAAGCTGTGCACCAGTGAATGCGTTTAGTGAGGCCTACTATGTGCTAAGCACAGTATAGGCTCTGGGGATGGAGCAGTGAATCAGGCATACTGAGTACCAGTCCTCAAGGAATTTGTATGATAGTGGGTAAAGCCCTGGAGACATATCTCAGAACTGATTCTGAGCCAAGGCTATTAAGGCTTATCCAGTAGGCCTCATTCTTAGAGGAAATGACATATTGGGAAGTTGTCCTCAGCAAAAGTAAGCCTTGGAGTTCTTACAAAAAGGTATGGGGGTGGAGAAACAGGAAGTGCTTGGCTCTGCACTCTCATCTCAGAGGTTTCAAGAATGCAACTTAGTCTTTTTCCTCTGGTGCCATCATCCTGGGTGTTAACTTTATTATGATACTAGTTAACTTTATTATGATACCTGTCATCCTGGGTATTAACTTTATTATGATACTAGTGGCCCAGTGCATGAAATTCATGCACATTAAAAGGGAATTAATTAGAGAAAATATTTTATATTGCTATTTGCCCTTTCTTTATAATAGAAATGTTAGAGATGAAAGAAAATTAGTAAAATTTATATGAAAATCTCCCTTCTGTCAGAGTCTGGGGTGTGCCACGAGACCTAGAGTCAAGTCCCCACACAAGTTTCAAATATGAAGGAGACCGCACCTTGGTCAGCCCCACCCCTGTCAAGCTCCTCTGGGCAGGGGGTGCAGCCTCAGGTCTCCCAGGCTGGCACTGGGGTGGGGAGGTAGCGGGGGCAGCCTGAGGTCTCCAGTCAAGCCCTGCAGGGCCAGGGGGTGCAGCCTGTGGTCTCTTGGCCCAGCACTGGGACAGGGGGCATGGCCTGAAGTCCCTCACCCTGGCCAGGTACCATGTAGCCTCAGGTCCCTGCTGTTTGTTCGTGACATTATGGCATCCCGGCTAATTGGCATATTCCTCTATTATATAGATAGATAGGATCATTGTGTTCTAAGGAAAACAATGAACTTAAACAGCACCATAAATTATACTCTACTGCTAAGGCAATAGCCCAGGGGCCATGGATGAGTTACTTAAGTATTTAACCAGAGTTTCCACTAGAATCACATTCAACACATATGGGCATTTCCAGTCTCAGTCATCTTCTAATAAGTACTTTGCACTTAGTAGGCCTCAGTAAATACTTAATGAATAGATACATGAGTGGATGAATGAAGACCAAGGACTCCTGGCTCATGTGGACTTGCATTTCAATCATCAGCTCAACTGCTTACTGTGAAACCTTGGATTGAATTGAGTTAACTCACTAGTGCATAACTTCCTCACTTGAAAAATGGGGAAGAGAGTAGCTGCTACCTCACAGAGTTCTAAGGCAGATGACAAAAGGCTTAGCCTAGTGGCAAGAACAGAGTATGCCCTTCATTTTGTTCCTAGAACTATGCACCTCCCTCTGATTTGCTGAAGTCCCACTGAACTCTCAACATCTCACTGGTCCCTGATGCAGTGACAACAGCAGAGGAGGGACAAGTGTTGGTAGGTGTCGCCAGTCACTTGGTATGGGCTTACTTCTGCTCACGGGGAGGGGCATACCCATTTCAAGGTGATTTTCCTCAGCCTACATCTTACCTATTTACATAAAGTCTCCATCATCCATTTAAAAGTGAAAACCAAAACCACAATGAAGTTCTCTTTCCTTCCCAAACAACAACAATGTGCCTTCGAAGCCTCTGCTGTTTAGTACTTAATAAATCATGGCACATAATTATGTTGATAAATTCCAACAGCCAGGCTGACTCCGCTTCCCTGAGGCTGGCTCAGGATGCCCCTGATACATCCATCTCGACTTCCCACTGCATCGCTATCCTGCCCAGGATCTGCTTTGTTCCCCCATCGCAGCACGCTGGGCAATACATCACCCACGCCCTCCATCCTTCTTCCGTTATCATTAGAGCAACAGCTGGTTCTGATAATGCATTAATGTAATACATCATGGAGCTGGGTGCCTGGCCGCTCCATTACTCAAAAGCTAATGTGATAGGGAAGGGAAAAACCGAGTGTGCCGACAGCGCTGAAGTTGGGGTTTTGCTTTGTAGTTACGAGCTTGGCACTTGCGACTTCAGGGTCCAGATTTCCCCCTGTGCAATCTGTTTTCGCATGCTGTGTGCTAAGTTTGTTCTCCCAAACCAATGTCTGCTCGTGTTTCCGGAGTCCAGAAAGCTGCTGTATCTGTGATCAGTGCTGGAGTAGAGGCCCCAGTGTCATGGTTTCTGCACTTGCCAGTGTTAGAGCAGCTCCCAGCCTAATTTAAGGTCGATATCAGAATGCTTAGGTTGGCATCCAGGTTCTGCAATTTCCTAGTTGAGTAGTTTTGGGCAGCGAAGTTATATGATTTAATGAGTTGTATGTCAAGCAGTTGACACATAGTAAAGCCTCGGTTAAAATTAACTACTTTTGCTAATATTTTTTAGCCTGACATTTACCAAGTTAGATATCCAAGGAGACAGTTGTTAACATGGAATCTAAAAGAGTAAAAAAGGGTCCTGCAGGCACAAGAGTTAGGAGGAGGTTGGGTTGAAAAAAAAATCACATAGACTGTTTCACTGCAGGACTTATCAGAGCCTTTGTATGCCAAAGCAATTTATGTGTGTCTTAGAAAGGGATAGTGTAAACATTGCTTCCCACACTATTTGGCTTTAAAACCCTGATTTTTAAGAGTAGGAGGATTGATGTAATTTGTGTATCATTGGGAAGTTGGAATGTGACCCAATTCTAGTGTTAAGGCCAGTGAGGCCTTGGTCAAAGATGATAAAGCAAATGAAATGCAGAATGGGGCCAACACTCAGGACTGCTGCAGCTCAGGTTCTTTACTCCATCCTGCACCTGTGCTTCTCAAAATGCCACCTATAATCATCTGGGAAGGGGATGTCAGGAACACAGACTTCCCTTGGCTGCCTCAGAGCCACGAATCGGTCTCGTGTCATAGTGCAGGCCTCTGAAAGGCAGCAAGTATCTCAGGCAATTTTCTTGTAAGCTAGAGGCTGGGCCCTCCACAGGCCTCATGGCTCTGAGAAGCTCGGTGTCTCAGGAGGATACCGAGGCATCTGTGGTTTTCACAGGCCAGCCCAGGACCAAGGTCCGAAGGTGCTCCCACAGAGACCCCTTCCTGCCCTCGGGGTCAGGGTGAGAGCCCGGCCCCTCTGATCCCCTCTGATGGCTGGTAATGCTCCTCCAGGGAACCGTGGGGGAGATTAGTTTAAAATGGAGAGACATGGTCTCAGGGCCCTGCCACATCATTCTGGAGAGAGCATGCCAATGCTCCGGTTTCCATGGCAACCAGGTGACTGTAAGCTCACCTTTGGCCTTGGAAACAGCCTCCAGCTTCTGGGAACAACTGCAAAGCCGCTGCTTATTATGAGAGGGGAGAAACCAAGGGAGAGAAACAGCTGCTGTTTCCTAAAGAGGCTCAGCTGTGCATTCTGAGCTGCAAGGAAAGTTAAAGAAGGGCTCCAAGCAAAGACACAGAAGGTCCAGCAGGACCTCAGCCAACAGAGGTGGACATGGACCGCCACCATCGGATTGCAATGTAACCCTCTCCACAGGAACTGCCAGCCTTGTTATTTTGTCATTTCCTCCTTTTTATTCCGAGAGGGAAGGCATTCATTCGGTGTGACTAGTGATTGTGCAGAGGCAAACACCATAGAAGCTAGTTAACTGAGCTCTTACTATATGCCGGGCTTTCTAGGTATTACCCCCATTTAATCCTCACAGTCATTCAGGTAAGTTTCATCATGAAGAGATTGGGGTGCAGGGAGATTCAGTTATGTCCCATGGTCACATACACAGGTGGCAGGAGTGCAGCTGGGACTTGAATCCAGACTGTAATGTGGCATTGAACTCCTGAAAAGTCTCTGATCAGCCCCACCCACATCCTCTCTCTAGGAACTGGGACTTCTTCCTTCCAACAGACATTCCTCTCTGAAAGGCAAGAAGCTACCATCTGAGCCACCATAAACAGTTCTGTTTATTTAGCTTGGCGCATAAAGGCCAAGCGTTAAAATGCTTTAGTGCCTGCTACCACTGTTTGCATCTCCCTGGCTAAGTGACTGTCATCTCCACATAAAAATGGACTTCTTCCCTGCGGCAGGACCTGAGACCAGGGCTCCCCCGCTGGCAGAGGAGCGGGAATCTGCAGGGCAGTTGGAGGGTGGTGTCTTCCCAGCCTGAGGAACCCGGACCTCCTGGAGTGGGCGGGAAATGCAGAGGGTAGTGATGGGGCGGGGAGACTCAGTGAGTCTCAGGACCCCAAAGGAGTGGTAGACCGGAGACCCTAGAGCTGTGCACAGTTTTCATCGGCTCCTCATGGAGCGATGAGCTACGATGCCTCTATAATCCTGGCTCTTCAATGGGAAGAATTGGACAAGAGCAGCATTTCTCAGAGTGTGAGGGTCTGCAAGGTATTTTAAGAAGTATTTGGGATAATTTTTGATGGGACACATATCAGGTATTAAGTACCATTACATAATACAATGAGAAAGTTTCATTCCCTTTTGGTCCTTCCGGTGGCCCTCAAGGCGGGAATAGCAGTAGGATCCTCACGTGTGTCTTTGCTGCCTCTTTAATCTCTGCTATGTCCCCTTTTAGCCCCCGAGGGGACCCATCTGAGGCTCCGAGCTCTGGCAGCCAACAGCAGTTCCCAGCAACTTAGCATGGCTTTGCCCTTGCTTTTTATAACCCCTTTCTGTGTTCGGAGAGGAGCGTTTCCATTTCTGGAAGTGATGTGCGCTTCGGGAGTCAAGCCACAGCATTCTGGGAACTCATCGGAATGTGACTTAGACCCCACCCCGGGCTGCACACCTGTTCTCAGGATACCCCGTGGTTCCTGCCCCTTTGGTCCCCAATTTGGGAACTCCTGCTACAGTTGCCTGATTTGGAATCAATATTTCAGTAAGAGGGAGGGGCCAACTTAAGGAAACACAGGACTAAATGATAGCACAGGTGCAGCAGCCACGGAGGGGCCACAGGGACCCCGGGGCCGGGATTAGCCTCTGCCGGGACTCTGCTATCTATGTGGATTGGGCCACCGTGCCCTGGAGAGATCCGTTCTGACGATCTGGCTCTATGTTTGGGGGAGCAACTCCCCAAAAACCCCAAACCTGCCCCAAATTGCAGCAAAGGATAAAAATACAGGATAGCTTCTTCTCGCTTCTTCTCTCTGAAGGGCATGTGTTGTTCTAAAATAGTGACTTTCTACTGTCCAAAGATCCCTTGGATCTCAAGGGACGGTGGGCACAGTGTGCGGATATTTTTGGTTGTGAGCGTTGGAGAGCTGCTCCTGATGTCTAGTGGGTGGAGACCAATGGGCTGCTGAACACCCCCAGTGCACAGAGAAGACCCCCCAGGAAATTATCCAGCCCCATAAGTCAGCAAGGCCTAGGACGAGAAACTGATCTAAATGGATTTTTTATTATCCAAGGTATCTGAGTGCAGAGCCATGAAATGCCAGGTACAGGACACCTCTGCTTTAACCCTTTGGTTTTCATCTCATAAGAGCCAGGGGCCCCTGCATGGCCTGTAAGCTTCCCTAACATCCAACCTCAGTGCCTTTTCTAGCCTGTCTTATTCTGCTCTCTTCACCCCAACACACTGGGCTCCAGCCCCACTGCCTTCCAAGTGGCCTTGGGAATAATCCAAGTACATGTGCATGTTCCCACCTCAGGGCCTTTGCACATGCTTTTTTTTTTTTTTTTTTTTTCCCCACTTGTGCCCGGAACTCCCATCCACATGGCTCTATCCACTTTCTCACATGGGCCTCTGCTCTAATATCATCTCACCACTGAGGCCTTTTCTAACTTTCTTGTCTAATAAGCAATGCTTTCTTCAACTCTCTCTCCTCTTTTCCCACCACGGTTTTCCTTAGAGAAGTTACCATGAGAATATCTGCTCACTTCCTAACCCTCTGCAGGACTGTAAGTACCAGGAATGTGTGTGTTCACTCCTATAGTCCACCTTGGAACAATGTCTGGCACATGGATGCTTTGAACAAGGAGTGAATGGGTGAGTGGATGAATAAATGAATGCCTGCCTGCCAGTCCCACAGAGGCCGATTCCAGTCGCCTCCTTTCCTGCCTCAGTTTCTCCCTCTGTTAGGTGAGTGGGTTGCACAGGTGACCCCCCAACTCATCCCAGCCCTGGTGTCTGTTCATGATTCCAGGGCCAGTGCAACCTCAGTTCTCACCGAGCCCCTGCCTCTCCAATTAACTGCCTGCGCCCTCCCCGCCGCTCCGCCCCCTACCCCAGATGCCTCTGTCAGAGCAGAGAGGCCTGGGGAATTAGGGATGTCAGAAATCCTCAGAAAGTGGCAGATCCTTTGTGTGAACCACTGAATTGGGTAATTAGGGAGGGTGGCACTTCAGTCGTTTTAAAAGCCGAGTGGGTGGAAGCAGAGCCGCTCCCTGACAGCTATGCTCATCCACTGAGAGGTGGGCTTGTCCTCGGCGCCGCACATCTGGCTTTGCCGCTGACAGCGCTGTGTCAGTCTCCCAGGGGGCGTGCAGGCAGGGGTAAGGGCCGGGACTGCCATGGACTCCAGGCCCTTTGAGTAGAGAAGAGGGCGACAGGGAGGAGGGAGGCGAGCCTTTGGCCCAGGGCGGGATCTCTGCATTGTGATCACCAGCATTGCAGGCACAGCGGTGATCTAGCTCCAGTACCCAGAAAGCATCTTCTTCTTTGTTCTCTACAACCAATTTCATCTCTGACCCTGGGGAACCTTAACCTCCATCCTGTCTTGGGGCTCCCCCACCCCAGGGGTGTTAAGGTTCAGATTGTTTCTTCCATTGCTGAAGTCCTGGATGTTCTGAACAATGGTTTCTAAGAGGGGGTGAGGCTTTGGGATGGGAGTGGAGGTGGGGGTCTGGATGCTCTAGTATGCTCAGGCCCATCCTTCTCCCCTTCTCCTGCTCTCCCTTCTCCTCCTCCTTCTAAACCTCCTGCTCTACCACATCCTTCTCCCCACCCTCCTTCTGCAGAGTCATCTAGGCAGGGCCATCAGCCTTGTTGAGAGGAGGATGGAAGCCCCATTTCTTTTCTGCTCCCCCAATACTTTGTTTCTCCCCACATCAGGCCTATACTTTTAAAGGCAAAAGAGAAACAAGTAAGTATTTGTAGTAATTTTGACTCCTTGAAGCAATGATTCGAGGAAAAGAAGAAAGGAAAAAATGTTGGGAAAGAGAAAAGCAGCCACTAATTTCTCAAGGTATTATCCAGCCATTAATAATAGTGAACCAGCGAATAGGGAGCAGTGACCCCAGGGCAGATGCTGTTCTAAAGGCTTCATCCACACGAGTAACGTACTTCACCCTTGGGACAACTTTATGAGATAACTAGAGGTCCAGTGCATGAAATTCTTGCACAGGGGGCAGGTGTGTGTGTGTGTGTGTGTGTGTGTGTGTGTGTGTGTGTGTGTCCCTCAGGCCAGCCTGCACCCTCTCCAATATGGGACCCCTCGAGGGATGTGGGATTGGGTCTAAATAAGCAGTCAGACATCCCTCTCACAATCCAGGACTGCTGGCTCCCAACCGCTCACCTGCCTGCCTGCCTGATTGCCCCTAACCACTCCCCTGCCAGCCTGATTGACACCTAACTTCCCTCCTTTGCCAATCTGGTCACCCCTAACTGCCCTCCCCTACCACCCTTATTTTCCCCCCATCCCCCAACTATCCTCTTCTGCAGGCCTAGGTCCCTACCAACTCCCCTCCCCTACAGGCCATCTTGTAGTGGCCATCTTGTGTCCATATGGGGTGGGGCATCTTTGACCACATGGGGGCACCCTCTTGTATGTTAGAGTGACAATTTGCATATTACCTCTTTATTAAATACCATAAGATGCCCTCTTGCATCATCTCACTGTGGGTGTGCCCAGGATAAGCCCCTGGCCCATGTTAGTTCAGTTAAGCTTCCCTGCATTCCAAAGGGCAGTTGCTATGATTACTCCAATCTTGCTGAGGACATATGATACAGAGGAGTTAGGTGATGGGTCCAAGGCCACACAGGCTGTCAAGAAACAGAGCTGAAGTTCAAACCCAGGAGGCCTGGCTGCAGAACTAGGACACAGGGTGACTCCTCATACTCCAGATGAAGCCGCCTTAGCTGCCTTGCCAGGGCCTTTCCCAGTAGTGCCCTCCCTCTGTCTCACCAGTTGGGAAGTTATTTGTAACTTATAGGCAGCTGCACACACCTTGCACCTGAGCACAAACTGGCCCCAAAGGCAAGAATCCAATGCATATTCAGCCGCTGCAAGGTTTCCATAGGGAAGAAAAAACACCTGCTGCCTCCAGGGATACTCACAGGCCAGACACCCCACAGTTCCAACCAGGATGGCTCAGCAATAGCACTTATATCTGGGAAGAAGGAGGTCAAGCCAGCCTATGCTGCTATTTATGCAGATGTAAGAGTAAATTAGTGTTTGCCAGTATAGAGTCCAAGAAACATTCCTTTTTATAGAAATAAGTAAAGGCCCAGCGCATGAAATATGTGCAGGGGGCCGAAACCGGTTTGGCTCAGTGGATAGAGCTTCGGCCTGAAAGGTCCCAGGTTCGATTCCGGTCAAGGGCATGTACCTTGGTTGCGGGCACATCCCCAGGATGGGGTGTGCAAGAGGCAACTGATTGATGATTCTCTCTCATCGCTGTTTTTAACTCTCTATCCCTCTCTCTTCCTCTCTGTAAAAAATCAATAAAATATATTAAAGAAAGAAAGAAAGAAAGAAAGAAAGAAAGAAAGAAAGAAAGAAAGAAAGAAAGAAATATGTGCAGGGGTACAGTCCCTAGGGCTGGCCTGCAATCAGGGCCATCTTCCCTGGCTGCTGGCAGCTGGCCCTGCCTCCCCCCACCACCCACCACCAGTTCCCCATTCACCATTGGCTGATTGGAGCCTGCTAGCCGGGCGGGGGGGGGGGGGGAGGGTGTTGGACTGAGAGGTTAGCTATTCCAGCCCACTCGCCAACCCCACCCCCTACCAGTCACCTTCTGTGTGTGGGGCGACCAGCAAGGTGCGAGTCTTGGCCTGCTGCCACCACCCCCAGTTTTCCATTCCCCATTGGGCAATTGGAGCCTGCTGGTTGGGGGGAGAGACTGAGAGGTTGGCCAGCAGGCCCTGAGTGGGCAATCAGGGCCTGCAGGCTGGGGACAGCTCCTGTGTTTAGTGTATGCCCACTGGTGATCAGTGCACTTCATAGCGACTGGTCATTCTGCCTTCAGTCGATTTGCATATTACCCTTTTATTATATAGGATAGCTTTTTTCCCCACCAAATACCCTCCATATTTTTCAATTGAAGTTTTTTGGGATGGTTGTAGCTTTAATAAATATATATGGAGGAAGAGGTACTGAGTGTACTTTTACTCACTTTCCTCCAATTATCAACATTGTGAAGAACTATAGTTTATCTTATGATACCTAACAGTCCTAGCACCTTAAGGATCTTATAACCATATTCACCTCCCTCTCACCCCCACTCCATCCCTAAAACCCCAGTGACCGCTAACATGTTCTCCATTTCTTAAATTTTGTCGTTTCAAAAATGTCATGTAAATGGAATTATACAGTGTGCAGCTTTTAGTATTTGCTTTTTTTTTTCACTTAGCATAATTCTCTGCAGGTTTATCCAAGTTGTGTATGCTCATTCCTTTCATTGCTGAGTAGTTCACTCCTTTTGTTCCATGGTGTAGGGATAGCACAGTGTGTTTAACCCATCACCTGCTGAAGGACAGCTAGACTTTTTGTGGTCTTATGAGTAGAGCTGTTATGAACATTCATGTATAGGTTTTTGTGTTAACATAAAGTCTTCATCTCCCTGGAATAAATGCCTGAGAGTGCAATTACAAATCAGATGGTAATTACATATTTAGTTTATAGGACACCACCAATTTGTTTTCTGGAGATCTTATACTATTTTATATTCCCACTGGCAATGTATGAGTAACCCAGTTTCCTCACCAGCATTTGGTATTGTCATAACTAATATTATTTTACATTTTCTTGATATTTTTACAGGTTCTTGTTATATCTTATTATGGTTTTAATTTGCACTGCCCTACAGCTCATGATTTTGAACATCTTTTTGTATTCTTATTTGTCATCCTTTTTTTAAAAAATTAAATATGTTTTTACTGATTTTAGAGAGAGAGGAAGGGAGAGGGTAGAGAAATAGAAATATCAATGAGAGAGAACATTTATCAGCTGCCTCCTTCATGTCCCCCACTGAGGATCAAGCCACAACCTGGGCACGTGCCCTGGCCTGGAATTAAACCGTGACCTCTTGGTTCATAGGTTGATGCTCAACCACTGAGCCACAGTAGCTAGACTTATTTTCTGTTCTTATATCCTCTTTGGTGAAATGTTTGTTCATGTATTATGCTCATTTTCTAGTTGTCCTGTTGAGTTTTGAAAGTTCTATTTATATCTTGGGTGGTGCTCCTTTGTTATATACTAAGTGCTTTGCAAATATTTCCTCCCAGTCTAGAACTCGTCTTCCCTCCTCTTTACAGGACCTTTTAATTTTATCATCTTTTTTCCTTTATGGGCCATGCTTTTGTTGACAAACTTCTTTGCTTAGCCCTACATCACAAAGACTTTTAACTAAAGTTTTCAAAACATAGCGTTTACACTTAAATTTGTGATCCCTTTTTAAATTGTTTTTATATAAGCTATGATGTTTAAGTTGAAATTCTTTTATTTTTTGCCTATGGATGTTCAATCACTCTAGCCTCATTTGCTGCAGAGTGTACCTAATTTTTGAACCTTTACTGTCTGTTTGACAATGAGCTAAGCATTTTTAGGCATCATTTTATATAATCCTCTCAATTATACTATAAAGTGGGAATTGTATTCCAAGTTTTATGAGTGCAGAGATAGCATCAGAGACACTGTTTGATTTTCCTGAGTCCACACAGCCAGGACCAAGCCTTAGATATCTGTTTCACTTCAGCACATAGCCCTTCACCACCTCTAGTTTGGTTTCTGAGTGACAGTCACTTGTGTTCCCAACATCAAGACAAAAAATCCGGACTCACTTCAAATCAGCGCCCATCATAGGGCCTCTCTTTGGACTGTAGCTAAATCAAATTTTCAGGAGGTGCAAGTGTAATATAATATGGAATATCTGTTCATCATTTAACTCAGGGATGTCTTTCCCCTCTCACTAATATCCATGATAAAGCATATGCAAATGTCTGTAATTGAACATAATTAAAATAATGAGAGTTGAATGTGATATTCAAAATAAATGCAAAAAGGAGTTGGACACAGCCATTATCCTAATTCAAAGTGATTACTTTATGATGACTTTATCAGGGCCTCTATTATTTCTGTCTTTATTATAATTTTATTTACTTTGGGGAGGCAGGTGCTCTCTTACTGGGATGGATCTCCATCCTGTATCTGTTTCCCAGGCTCTCCATACTCCTTAGATGAAGGACAGTGACATTGTGACCAGAACCACATGCCTTTGCCACCTCCCTCCCACCCCACACCCCTACCCCAAGTATAAACCTGCACTGGGATGATTGACAGAGCACAGTGCTGCATGACAGCCTGATATTCCTATGAGCATACTTCAGGCCCATCAAACAGTGAGTAAGCTGGGGACTCAAAGGCCAGAGCTGACTCTCAGGCTGGATCTGTCCTGTCCTGGTGCCATCCTTGTGGGTTTGTAGTCTGAGTGATTGAGAAAGGTTTGCTGGTTTCCCACATGTTTCATATAATGCTCAAGTGCATAGCCATAGCTTAGAGGCTTAGAAAGCATCTAGTAGAGCTCTTTGGTGAGTCAGGAAGTATGGTATAATACAGAGATCCTGGCTCTGGTTTTGGATGTCTGTGTGCCAAATCTCGCTTCTGCCTTAGGCCAGCTGTGTGACCTTGTAGGCTTCAGTGTATTTGAAATGGGAAGACACAAACTTAACTTAGAGAGTTCTTTTCCTATGAAGTGAGAGAATACGTGTGAAGAATTTCTCATTGAATGATGCTTAGAAAATACAAGATGTTGAATGACACAGGAAACAGAGTCCATTTTAAAGGTTGTGTTCAAACTTAGCTGCTGCAAGAGATGGGATTTTGGGACAAGTAGGTGAGACTGTGAGCTTCTGGTTTAACAGGTTCATTGGCTTTGGGTGGCTGCTGGTGGGGTGGGCACTTCTTTACACCAATCTATAGAAGAAGACAGTGGCCTCCAGAGATGAGCTTCAGTTTCTTTGTGGGTGGAGAAGGGATCTCACACATTTGTCTTTCTCTAGGATCCCTGGCTTATGCTGGTCATGACAGTAATTTCCCCACACACACACACAAACACACACACACTGCCCACCTAGGATGAGCTTGGCTGAACCCAGAAAAGGCCAGTGGTCTTGGTGTATCATCCTTGCCAGACCAACTGTGCCAGGTCTCCACTGGTCACCACTGTCAGGAGTCAGCTGACCTGAGACCATGGTCATAGCATTATTCACAATGGGTTGGGCCCTGGTTCGAGTACTTCACACTCACATTTGTACTCCCAGTAACTCTATTCTGATTTGACCTATTTAACTTGGTCCCTTTCCTCACCCTCCCTAGAGATTTTTTTACAGCTATCACTGCTGCTCTGGGCTGCAGAGCTAGAGATCACACGGGCTCAGCATATTTGGGAAGAGGCATAGACATAGTTGTAGTATGTGAGGGAAGTGGGTGGGAGAGAGGCTTGTAGAAAAAGTCTTGTTTGGGATTATGCCTTCCATCAAGGGTCCCATGAAACAGAAAAAAAATGCTGAGTCCATTTTGAATGTATTCTTCCTGTACTTGACCCCATTATTGAACTTAGCCCCTCAGAACCTGACTGTAGGATTACAGTACATTATATTATATCGATGCTCACAGCAACCCTACTAAGTTGATTTTAACATTCCCTACTTACAGAGGAGCACCAAGGTGCTAGTCCAGGACCACCAATCAGGACATCACTGCCCGATTTAAACTCTAACTTTCCTGGTCTGATTCTGCCTGTTTCCTGCCTGGGGGTGACTGCAGCTCAGTTAGTGAGCAGAGCAGTGAGCTCCTAGGGACAGGGTCGGGGAACAGCACACAGAAAGAATTAGAGGGAAGTCATCTTTGCAGCTGTGTGCTGGAGATCAGCAATTAGTCTCTGGTTTGTTTGAATTAACATCTCTGGAGACGTTTCCTGGGGGATTGTTTATTGATAAGGAACATACAGATCAGCCCATAAGGAGTTGGGAGTTCTGCAATCAGGGCTTTGGTGCTGAATCTCTCCACTAGGGAATTCTTTTGTTGTCCCGCAGATGTGCTGCTGCTTAGGTGGGGAAATCACTGTGGCCTTGTTGGAAGGTTTGTAACCCCCGTGGGGAAGGGTGCTCTTGGATTTTAGCACCTGGACAGACCTGTACCCAATTCAGCCCTGCCAATAATCAGCACGGTTGCATTGGGTACATGAGCCTTACCCTCTTTGAGCCTTAGGACCTGCCTGGGGCGGGGAGGGGGGGCAAGTGGGAAATTAGATATGATGTATATGAAGCTCTAGCAGGTGAGGTTCTGAAGGCATTGAAAAGCAGCTATCGTTATCATGATTGAAAAAGATTGAAACGCATGCTAACATGGCTTACAGAGACACGCTAGCAAGAGTCAGGTAGTGAGAGAAAAATACTGAGATTAAAAACATGAACATGAATTGTCCACAAAGCAGGTGTTCTGCACAGTATGAGTTAAAGGGTTGAGCTTAAATACAGGGAGCGATGAACTGTAAAAACTCTCCACCAAACCGTGACCGTCAGGGACAGGATTTACCTGCACACACAAAATATTAGTCTTTTAAAAAGTGAGGGGAGGGGAGAGAGAGAGAGAGAGAAAGAGAGAGAGAGAGAGAGAGAGAGAGAGAGAGAGAGAGAGAGAGAGAGAGAGAGAGAGAGGAGGAAAGAAGGAGGGAGAGAAAGAACAACTTCCTTCTCCAGAGAACAAAGCGTTTTCAAGTTCTTTGCATGAGTCTGCTTTGTGAACACTGCAGCTGCAGCATGGATTGCAATGTAAGGAAAAAAGGTTAACGTGGCTTAGGCAACTCTCTTCAACAAAAGCTGCTTCTGTAATGGACTCAAATGTTATCTGTTCCTTAAAGAGAGCCTGCTAGTGGATAACCCTTTCTTAGTCATCACTGAGGATTGTGCACATGGAAATGTGTGAGTCTGAGCTCCTTTGAACAGAAGCCCCCAACCTGCAGCTTTTCTGACCACCTTCCTGCAATTAGTGTGAATCACTGGGTCTTTTCATGTGCCGTGAGTGCCTGTGCATGTGTGTGTGCATGTGTGTTGGAGTTTTTACTGCTGTTTCTCTAGGTATGCAGTGGGGAATCGAAGTCACTGTCAGCAAACACTGGGGCACTATGAAGATGGCAGGCAGCAGACGCTCCCACCTGAGTCAGGGTGAGGACAGCTGCTCCAGGCCAAGGAAGGCAGGGGCTCGGGCTGAGCCTACTGTCCTCTTTCTCTCACCCCCAGGTGCTCAGACCCACAAGGACTATCCTGTGGAAATTGGAATGGATACCCAGCATGCCATGCCCACAAGGCTGAACCAGTGACCCTCTGTCCTCTAGTCTCTCTCTCTCCATCCTGTCCACTTACACATGACAAATATGTAGAGGCATGCAGACACAGGGACCTCGGAGAGAACCTAACTCACCTGGCTTGGGGCCATATGAACTCAGCCATTTTTCTTTCTTTTGTAATATGTAAGTGGAATCCACAAGAGAGAAAGTGGCTGTCTCCCTGGCTGCATGAAAATGCTGTGTGTGTGTATGTGAACAAGAGAGAGAGAGAGGGAGAGAGAGAGAGAGAGAGAGAGAGAGAGAGAGAGAGAGAGAGAGAGAGAGAACATCAAGCCTACAAGCCTACTTCTTCTTCACCGAGTTCTCAGTTAGTCCCTCGGAGGGAACGGGGATGGGGGTGGGAAGGAGGCAGAAGACATAGCCCTGTCGGCATGATTTGCCTGCCTCCCGAGCCAGCATGGGGCTGTGTTCACTGATGTTGGCCATTATTTTCTGGGACTTCGCTGATGTTTTCACGGTGATATCTTTAAGATTAATGAGGCATTAGCTCTCAATCAAGGAGCCATAATCAAGAATGGCCATTTAGCTGCAGCGAGTTGTGCTGCTGCATTAATTGATATCACTGACCTTTGTACTTTGGGTGGGATGGTGTAGTGCTGCATTTTTTCTGAGCAGTGCCGTAAAACTAGAAGCTGAATATTGCTGCTCATATGGCTGAATGGCTGGTTCACATTGAATGCGGTGCTTGTAATGAATACGGGACAGGTAAATCTGGGCAGATGATGTGCGTTAATCTTCACTTAGCGAAGCAGGCCCTGCTGCGTGGGGGACTCAGAGCTTGGACCACCTCATCAGAAGCACTTTGCTGCTGGGGATGTAGATGCCCCAGAAAACCCTCCCAAAGGGAACCTATGGGGTCTCATCTAACCCAGAGATGGTGGCTACACAAGCATTTCAATATACAAGGTGGGGCAAAGCTCGCTGGGGCTTGTTGAGCCTCCCAGGAGCATGGCTCCAGTTGTAGTAGGTGCGTCTCGCTCAAATGCCCATTGAAGTTCACAAGCTCTGGGGTGAAGTGAGATTGCAGGTGGTGCTGATGCTGCTGGCCTAGGTCCCCCAATTTTAGTACCAATTTCTAGGCCAGGGGGTGGTACCCTTTCCTGGAAAGGTTCAGAGAGTAAATATTTTTGTCTTCTCAGGTCATTTGGTATCTATCACAACTACTGAATGCTGCCTAAAGTAAGAAAATAGCCACACCCAGTGTGTAGACGGATGGGCCTGGCTGTGTTTTGTAAACCGTGTTTATGGCAGGCTGGCTCTGGCCCTTGGGCAGGAATCTGCTGGCCCTCCTCTGGATCATGAGGTCTGTGTGGGAAGGACTGTATTTCATTCTCTATTAGGTTTTCGTGTCTAGCAAAGTGCCAGGTGGATGATGGGGATGCAAAAATATCTAAGATTGGGTGATCATTTCCATATTTCTCCAATGGGAGGGAAGAGCAGATCAGCTCCGCTGCCAGCATGAGTTGTACCCACTGATGCCAAGAGCCCCAGACTCCCCCTCCCCCTCCCTGGCTGGGAGCCGAGGACTGGACAGGAAGAGGGTTTGTTCTTGTCCACAGCCATCACTTGAGCTTACATCAATTCCAAATACACCACAGTTTCCCAACGTTTATTTATGTACATAGAGATGTCTTTCTAAGTATTATATTTATAGAAATGGGATCATGGATGCACATATCCCATAATGACCTGCCTTGAAATTTGAACAATGTTCTAAAGACATCTTTCCACACTATTAAATATTCTTTATGCCATTATTTTTATTAACTATATAGTATTTCATACTTTAGTTAACCAATCTTCTATGGGAGACACTTTATGTTGTTTCCTTTATTTCAATTGCAAACTGCTAAACGTGGTTGAACTTAGAGTCCAAATCCACATATTGTCTTAGAGTAAAAACCTGAAGAGGAATTCCTCTGGGGAAAGGCAAACCCATTTTCCAGGTTTTTGATACCCTGAAGCAAACTGGCCTCCATGAATTTCAGAATCTCTTCAGAGTGTATAATAGCATCTGCTTTTATTTAAAAAAAAAAATTGAGGGAAAACTTGGAGAGGAAAAAAAAAGATAAAATATCTCTAGTGATGATGGTTATGACATGTGGGATATGGAATTCAGAAATGTTGGTGGAGGGGACAGAGAAATCTTTGTGCGTCTGTTTAACTGTTGACTGGGGGCCTTGCCTTTGGATTTGAGTTCTCTAAAATGGGAGGACGGCCTTAGCCTGCTTGGCTCAGTGGATAGAGCATTGGCTTGAAGACTGAAGGATCTGTTCTTCCCATGGGTTTGATTTTGGTCAAGAGCATGTCCCTTGGTTGCAGTCTTGATCCCTGACCCCAGGAGGCAAGCAATTTATGTGTCTCTCTCACATCAATGTTTCTTTCTCTGCCTCTCCCCCTTCCTTCCACTCTCTAAAAACCAATGGAAAAATAACCTCAGGTGAGAATTAATAACAATAAAATAGGAGGACAGAATCAAGTTCAAGCCTTGTGGGCAATCTTTATGTGGACAAGAGGGCCTAGGACTTGCAGATCAAAGTGATCTGTGAAGGATCATAATGGGAAAGGAGTAGGTGGGGCTTAGTCAGCCTTGCCATCTATAATAATAAAAGTGTAATATGCTAATTAGACTGGACATCCTTCCAGACGACCTTCTGGATGAAGCCAGGGCTATGAGGGAAGCTCTGGTCCTGGGTTCCAGATAGAAGCTGGTGCCAGCAGCTGGGAGAAGGAAGGCCTACTCTTGCATGAATTTTGTGCATTGGGCCTCTAGTTCTATATAATGAAAGCCTAATATACAAATCAACCAAAAGGCAGAAGGACCTGTGGAAGGGGCTATGATGCACACTGACCACCAGGGGGCAGACGCTCAACACAGGAGCTTCCCCTGCCTGCAGGCCCCAGGCCAGCCAAGGTGGGTGCCAGTGGGACCCCGCCCCCATCACCTTGCTTGTCATCCCACAGGTCAGTCCTGATTGCCAGCCAAATCCTAGGGACCCCACCCATGCACAAATTTTGTGCATCAGGCCTCTGGTTTCATTATACAGAAAGAGACACTAAACAAAATAGTGGTCATTTCTGTGGGGCTCTGGAAGCTCAGCTTGAGGGGCCTTTTCCACACCCTTACCACAGCCTCCATTGTGCCACAGAAGCTGTGCTTCTGATAGAAAGTCATGAGAACTAAGATCAGACAATTATTGGGGACAAGAGTGAGTTTCTTTAATGTCATATTCAGAATTGCCTTTGCAGTGATACTGGAGACGTTTAGGGAGGTGTGAGGTTGGTGTGTAGTTCTCCTCCCAATGAGCAATGAGAGTTTTGGTGAGATCATGGAGGTTCCAGGAGGAAGCTTGTGGCACACTGTCATAGTATAACTTGAAGTGAGGCACATTACGAAAGTGTGGCTAAGGTATGAGAGAATTACAAAGGACAATTCTGTACCCTGGGGCCAGTAGTAGGGAGCCATTACCACCTCAAGGATTGAAGGGGCAAGAGAGGGAGCAGTTACTGGGACCTTCAGGCAGAGAGAATTGTGGGACTTACTTAGAGAGCATAGCCAGCTCAGAGGGTCTGTGGAGCAAATGTGCTGCCTGGACACATAGCAGAATGGAGGTGGATGGAGCTTGAAACTGGATGGGTAAATAGAAGCTAAAGAGTCAGTGTGACTGCCTGGATTATTCCATCTCACTCTCTTTTCTAGGACAATGCTCTTTGGTGTAGACCTGAATCTGAGAACATTATTAATTTGTAGCCACATAATATGATTGGTTATATGGTTTTAAAAAATACACAAAACAAACACCCAAAACTAACAGCCCAGCCATCATGGCTCAGTGGTTGAGCATTTGAACCAGTAGGCCACAGTTGGATTCCCGGTCAGGGCACATGTTCAGGTTGCAGGCACGATCCTTAGTGAGGGGCATGCAGGAGGCAGCCAATCCATGATTCTCTCTCATCATTTCTGTTTCCGTTTCTCTTTTCCTCTTCCTTCCTCTCTCAAATTAATAAAAATATAATTAAAAACACACACAACAAACAATCAAAAACCACCCCACAGGCTAATCAAATGCCAGTTCTGAGATATTCACCTGGGAATTGCATGACTACATGGCAGGTGAAGGAGCACATACCTGCACATTGCCTGCAGATTCCTTCTAGGTAGGTGGCTTCAATAGCTCTTTGAAGAATTGCCAAATTTCTCGCCTAGACATTCGACATTCAAATAATGTCTCCTGGGGCCAAGAGGATAAATGATTTTTGCCAAGGAAAACAAAACGTCGGTTTCATTTTTAAAGATGTGAGAGAAATGGTTTCCATAGTCACTCATAGGCTAGCCATCCCAAGAGCAAAATGAGTCTCCTTCCCGTAGTTAATCCTCTTTAATCCAACTCAGTTTGCCGGATCCTCAGATTCAATGCATCAACCTGCTTTGTTTGGGTTCACATGGTGTTGTCCGTTAACCTAGTTTGGTTTTCTCTTTATTACTTACTATGAATCATTTGCTTGTTTTTTTGTTTGTTTGTTTGTTTTTTTAAATGTCAGATTATTTAATATGAGATCTGAATTCTGACTTCTCCAGAAAAATGTGAAGATTTGGCAATATTCCACAAACATTGGAGCTATGAAGGGGTTTGTAGCTGGTGCCTTCTCAGCTCTCCCTGCTCATCACTCAGGAACCTGCACAAGCAGATGCTCGAGTTTTCTACTCTGTTGACTCCTAAGTCCCTGTAGAGAGGGCACAGCCTCTGCCTCATCGTGTTTCCTCTGCCGGGAGCAGAACTCATGGACATGTGCCAGGTTCTCCAGCTACAGACACCTCTGCCCGCAGTGATTAGATCTCTTTGAAACTCTAATATTTTCAACAGTTGGCTCTCACTTTGATTTTTTAAATTTTGAGGCAATCAAAGCGGACTTCACTCACATTTACATTTGCATTGTCAATAGTAAAAGGAAAGAAAGTGAAGAATTGTCCAAAGCAAATACTCCATAGTGTAAATCAGATATCGGGCAGGGGAGAGACTGTCCAGGGACCTGAGTGGGCAACCTTGAATCTGGAGTGTTGAAGCCTTGGCCTGTCCAGGGCTGGTATGCTTCCAACAAGGAAATAGAATTCTCTTTCACTGAGTGAAATAAAGGAATGTGGGCATCGCTGAAGACAGAGCTGAAGACAGGGTACAGAGCCACCTCTCACCCTTCTCCATGGCTGTCCCATGAGACCTCTCTGTGTCCTGATGTGCAGAGATGTCGCCTTACACCAATGACTTTCTGATGTGCAGAGATGTCCCCTTACACCAATGACTTTTTCATTTTCAGCACAGGAGAGCTTCATCAAATATCTGATTATCCATAGTTAACATGCCAATGGAATTTTTCATACACTCCTTCTAGTCCGTTAGGGTCAGCTTGGTACCCATTCTCTCTCTCTCTCTCTCTCTCTCTCTCTCTCTCTCTCTCTCTCTCTCTCTCTCTCTCTCAGAGCCTGGCATATCTGCATTTCCCGGAAATCTGTGTGAGAGAAATTTTCCCTAAAACACTGATCCTGATTCATCTGCACTTTCCATTAATCACAGGCCGTCTCTGCTCTCTCTCTAAAAGCATGGCAGAGTTCTCGAGTGAGGAAATAGGCTCCAGAATCACTGGTGATTCATTAGCTATATCATTCTGATTGGTCCTCTTTGTTTTCACTCCTTAGAGTTGTCCAGCCTCCTGCCAGCACTGCCCTTTCATTATTTACTCAACTCCCTTCTCTTTGGTCTCTACCACAGGACCTTTGAATATGTTTTTCTGACAGGCTAGAATGCTCATTCATGCCTCCTCCCCAAGCTAAGCAATTTTGATTTTTTTTTTCTCTATCCTAATTCAAACATCTCTTTGGCAAGTGATGCTTCTTCTAACTCTTAGACCAGGTCAAATATTTCCCCATTGAAAGTTCTCATGGAAGTTTGTGAAAATTTAATTATTTGTATGGTTATTTGATTTCTTTTCTAAAGTTCAAGTTTCCTTGACAGTAGAGCCTGAGATAACACATGCTAAAGATTTTTAAAAACATATATTTTTATTGATTTCAGAGAGGAAGGGAGAAGGGAAAGAGAGATAGAAACATCAATGATGAGGGAGAATCATTGATTGGCTGCCTCTTGCATGCCTTCTTACTGGGATTCAAGCCTGCAACCAGGGCATGTGTTCCAACCAGGAATCTAACTGTGACCTTCTGGTTCATAGGTCAATACCCCACCACTGAGCCAGACTGGCCTGGCACACTTACATGCTTAAGCTTTATAGAGAGGTACAATAGCAGAACAGCTAGAATGGAGGAGCAAGGAAAGTGGGGCAGAAAAAGAAGGCAAGCAAAAATCACATGAAATGTGATTAGGGAGCCAACCACAGCTTTATAAGAAACGATGGTGAGCTGTTCCACTGCATGAGCACCTTCCAGGAAAACCGTGTGGGACCAACAGAGCTTAGAACAATTTATTGGGAACAGATAATATATCTGCACTAGTCTTCCAATCTCCTTCAGTTGGTCAAATGCACTCCATGGCAGAATGAACTCACATGCATTCACTCAATCTATTACCTGGCCCCTTGGTGCAGCCCCTGAGGAAGTCGTATTCCATGCTCCATAGTGTGATACTTCTTCTGAACATGAAAGTGGGAGGAACTGTAACATCAATGAGTCTGGCTGGGTTGGACATGGGATGTGAAACTGCTGCAGGCATGATGAAGGTCATGCCAAAGTCTAATCCTGGGGGTGGCTGTAGTAGCCAAGGATTGTTAAGAGATGAGGCACAATAGTGAGGGCAGGACTTCCCTTTGAAGAAAGGGCCAAGGTCCAAGGTGTAGGTGAATCTGAAAAAACCTGGGGAGTATATGAATGGAATCCCATGCTTGCCTGACTATGTCTTCCACTTCCACATTTGTTTTACTCTGTTCAATAGTGTATATTCACCCCCGAGCACAGTGCCTAGAAATTAAATTATAAAAATATTTATTGAATGAATGGATTGGTGGATAGGTAAATGATGAATGGGTGGATGATGGGTGGATAGATGAATAAATACATCAATGTTAATTGAAATCTAGCCTCTGTCCCCCCTCTTTTTAATTTCTAATTTCTAGAAAATATTAAATATATAGAAAATAATAAATATATGTACCTGGTGTATACATGGCAAAACCATGACAGTGACACATGGAGGATTGGAGTTTGGGAAATATTACAGTATGTCAAATGAAAATCCAAAAGGGCTTAGAACCCCTGAATCTTTCCTCAACCCCTCCCCTCAATCCTTTGCCCACATAATTGCTGCAGGACTAGACATTTTCTCTTTAAGCACGAAGGATCCATAGCTTTTAAGCCATTGTCAACTGCTGTGTTCTTTTTGTTGTTGTTGTTATTTTTTATATATTTTATTGATTTTTTTACAGAGAGGAAGAGAGAGGGATAGAGAGTTAGAAACATTGATGAGAGAGAATCATCAATCAGCTGCCTCCTGCACACCCCCCACTGGGGATGTGCCCGCAACCAAGGTACATGCCCTTGACCGGAATTGAACCTGGGATCTTTTAGTCCGCAGGCCAACGCTCTATCCACTGAGCCAAACCGGTTTCAGCAACTGCTGTGTTCTTTATGTATTTCTCTTTCATCCTAGGTTGGCAGGCTAACCAATTAATCAGAACTAAGGGAGTGGTACCTGGGGGAGATAAGTTTTGATATAGGATTCAGAGGAGGAGGTAACTGAAGCTATGTGTACTAGTCAACAGGGTGCATAGTCAGCGGGGGATGCATCTTTGCATTTTCAACTCATTTTGGTTCCCTTCTTTTAAGACAGGAAGTCTTCCTTGCCCATGAGTTGAAACAAAAGGCTGAAGTAGGCTGAGATATGAAGGTGTGATCTGCTCCCATAATCGAGAGAAGAAGGTTGCTGAGACCTCTGTCACATTTTTGTTCCCATACCTTTCTGTGATTCAGAGAGGACACTGTTCCTAGCATGTGAAAGGCACTTAGCAAAATAAGCTCATCCATGTAAAGTTCTTTGAAAAGTAGCTGGCACCTCTCAAGCATCATATTTGTGTTCCCTGTTATCTTTAATATTATTAGAATAGTAAATTGATTGAATGGTTAGATCAAGTGAGGTGGAAAAAGTGTGGGTTTTGAAATCTGATGGGAGTTGTGAGTTGGGCATGTGTGTTACCTGCTGCAAGCACTCCCCAGCCTCCCATCCTGCTCTGGGTCCTGCAGCAACACGCTCCGGGCCCTCGGTTGGCATGTGAATCTGGTAGATGGGGGCACCCTGGCTGGAAAGAAGAAGGAAGAAGGTCAGGATGTTGTTCCCCTGGCTCCATTTTTGTGAGAGTTTCTGTACACGGCCCCTGTTCCTTCACAGCACCTGCTCTGAACAGTTCTGTTTCTGTCCTTACAGCTTCCTCCTTTGTGTTGTAAGAAGTGGAGATAATAATGACTTCGTTGATATTAGTCTTCAGTTATTGCTCCATACCTGTCATGTTTTTGTCACTAGTCCCCTTTTAAAATAAAGGGGCATATCCCTGAATTGCCTCAACTTGAGGGTGCCATGTCTTTTTCATCAGGAGTCTGCTGACTTCAAATCTAACCTCTGTTATTCACTAGATCTGGGGCTGTGGCCACATTCCTCAACCTCTCGTGGGCTCAGCATCTTCATCTGCAACACAGCTAAGCCAGGGTCTCAAACTGAAGTGTTAGGGACCAGTCAGACAAGAGTCTTAGATGAGCGAGGTGGATCTGTGCGACCTGGCACTTTCTGGACTCCACCATGGCTATGCAGGGAAGCACACCTCGGTGGCCAGGCACTTTGACTTGTCAAGAGAATCCAGAAATCCAGGCCTTCTATGAAGTCTGTTACCTTCAAAATGTTGGCAACTGAGTAAAATGTTAATTTTGGAATATTGGGCAGACTGAAATTTAGGTTAAAATTTATTGAGTAGACTGGCAATAATACATAAAAGGCAGTGTTGCGCGTAGTGGTTTGGAGCACTGACTCTGCCACTGACTGCCAAGCTTTGAACAAAGGCTCCATGGCTTACTACCTGGTGACCTTGGACATTTTACTTAACCTTTCTGAGCCTTAGTTTCTTTATCTGCAAAATAAGGAGAATGTCAATTTCATAGGGTTGTAATGAGGATTAAAAGAATTAATGTTCAAAAAGAGTTGGAAGACTGGCACACAGGAAGCACTATGTAAATAATGTAAATAAAAATGAATAAATGTGACATGCCTGACATAATGCTTGGCATCTTGGAGACTTTCAGTATACGGGAGCTTAAACAAATGAATTTCCAGAAGGCTTTAACTCTGGGACTATAAAGATAAATTTCTTCAGCTTCTTGTGTATTATTAAGTTAACATGAACTCTCAAAATAATGGAAGCTTTTAATTTTATTTTTCCCTCCAGAATGGTCTACTTAATCCCATTTGCCCGGAGATAGTGTCTGACTGCAGAGGTCCTCATTGGGGTACATTGATACTCAGCCCTAATATTGTTCTAATAAGCTTTATTGACTCGCTGAACCTTGGAGTTCTTCATATTGACATGCAGTGTAAATCATCCCATCTGACATTTGAATGTCCTTTCTGAGAAGCGTGCTAGACCTTACGTGGTACTGAGCTCCTGACGCTGTGTGCATCCCTTCGCCAAGCATGCAGTGGCTCAGATGAAGTTACCACACACATACAGCCTTATTTGAAACTAAAATTCAATAGGGGAAAGGCCATTCCATTTTGTTCTGTTGAAAAAATAGTTTTCTAAAATATGGGAAGGGTGTACATTTATTTGACTGAGGTAGCTAGCTTTTTCCTCTGTCTTGAGGAATTATTAAAAGGCAGAGGGCATTTGTTCATAATCGGTAGCATGAGAAGTATAGCTAGTAATAGACAAAATCGCCTTGTAGAGAGAATCATGCAGCTGTGAATACAGAAATTTCCAGTTCAAATTTATTCTTGAAAAATGGAGGAAACCCACCCTGCAGCTGAAATTTTCTAATACAATAGCCATTTAAGGAACCACCATGCCTTCCAGGAATTCAGTTTCTTGGAATAATGTTCCCTAAGCCCATCTGGACACTCATTCCTTTCTTCAGTCATCCTGCCATTGTCTATTGAGCATCTGCTATGGGCCAGGCACCTGCTAGTACTGGGAGTACATTGACAAATACAACCATGTCCCTGAGAAGCTCATGACCCACTTGGAGGAAATACAATTCATACTATAATGCAAGGCATTGAGTGTTATAGTAGAATAGGGGTTTTGACCATTGGTGCTGTTGACATTGGGGCTAGATCATTCTTTGTGGTGGAGAGCTGCCTGGGCATTGTAGGAAGTTGAGCAATATCCCAGCTTCCATCTATTAGAATCCAAAAGAATCCCCTTCTAGAAATGACAGCCAGAAATGTCACTAGACATTGCCAAACATCCCCTGATGACCAACATTTGCCGCCTGTTCAATGAAGATATTTTCACAATTTCTTGGGAAAGGAGCAACTGATTCAGCCAGAAGTGCAGTGAAGGGTGATGGCAGTTGAGTTGGGTCTTCAGATAAGAATTATGGTTCAACAAGCAGTAAACTAGCAGCTTAACACACCAGGCAAAGGGGATGAAGGAGTGTGACAGAATCTAGGCTGTTTCAAGCACAATGGGTAGTTCTTTGTGAGCAAAATTAGACTGTATGCCAAACAAGGCTATAAGGTTAGGCTTGGGTCAGTTCTTGGGAGAGTATTTTATGCCAAACAAAGACAACTTGATGTTATCCCATAGATAATAGAGAGGCAATGAGGTTATTCATCAGTTAGGTGTTGTGTTAATTTTGCATTGCATGGCCTGATTATTTGACTGTTCAGAACCTGGTAACAACACTCCAGTTTCCTTTGAGAGAATTACCCATCCATCATTTCTAGACTGGGTGATTTCGGTGGGGTGGACACCATGCTCTGGTTTCATAGATCTGGCTGACCAGGGCACTGTGTCCATCTGGACATACTATTGGTTCAGTGATGGGCATGTGACTCCATGTGGATCAGTGGGGGAATACTCTAGGGATTTTTCTAGAACTACTGGGGGTAGTAAGGATGCTCTCTCTGCTGGGGCCACTAGCTTGGTAGAATATTATCTTCAAGTCTGGATGTTACGGAGGGCATCTTGACACAGCAACTGAAGAGCCTGCTGAGGATGCCACTAAGACAGAGAAAAGCAGAAACATGAGACAGGGGCCTCAGAGAGAACGATCTCCATTGTGGGAGTCTTTGGCTAGCAAGGCCTAAAGATCCTGCCACTGTAGAATTTTCACCCAATGTCAATAAATCTCCTTTCTAGTTTAAACTGGTTTGAGTTGAGTTTCTGTCGCTGAGAATGGGAAGAGAAGCCTGAACAAGTATAGTAATTAAAACACTGTTTTGGGACATCTGGAGAATGGAGGAGGCAGGGAAGGGTTTCCACCAGGAGACCAGCTCTGAGGATCTGGTACCAACCCAGACACTAGATGACAAGATGCAATGGGTGGAAATGAAGGGAACCTAAGGGAGTGAAGGAGCGAATAAGAGTTTACATTTAGATATCTTGAGTTGCATGCAGGACACCCATCTCCCTCCATAACTGGATCCATCCTCTCTCTCCCCGCCCTTTCCTCTCATGTCTCTGCCATCTAGTTAGGAGTCTAGCTCAACGACCCAGCCTCCTGGGCTTGGGGCCATGGCAGCCAGCCTCTAAGACGGCACTATGTGATCCCTCTCTCCTGGCATCCACATTCTTGTGTAATCTTTCCCCTGGAAGTGTGGGCTGGACTTACTGACTTACCTCAAATGAGTGGAATATGCAGAATTAATGAAATATCACTTCGAAGATGAGGCCACAATAAAACAATAGCTTCCCTTTGGGGTGTTTCTCTCTTACTCTGAGAGGAGACAGCTGTCATGCTGTCAGTCGCCCAATGGAGTGGCCCATGTGGCAATAAACTGAGGGTGGACACCGGCAAACTGGGATGCTCAGTCCAAGAACCTGGGAGGCACTGGATCCTCCCAGCAATCACACGAGTGAGCATGGAAGTGGATCCTTCCTGAGGAGAGCCCGGAGATAAAACTGCAGACACTTGACCCACTGGCTGCCTTGGGCCTCATCCTGACTCATGGCCGCTGTGAGTTAATGTTTGCTGTTTGAGCTGCTAAATGTTGGAGTAAACAGTTACGCAGCAATAGATAACTGTTACAGTAGGTTTTGTTCCCATTTATTTTACATACTCAATAAATAGTAGGCACTCAATAAGTACATGTAGAATGAGACAGCAGCCCAAACCAAGGACTGACTGTGGCTGCGTGGGTGGGGGGAGGGCGGTCACCAACCAAGAAGGTAGCTTCAGTGGGATAGTATGAAGATACAAACCAGAATACGGTAAGTAGGTCACTGGATGGTGGAGGAAGGAGGAGATAAACAGGGGCTGGATTGCTGTTTTCAGAAAGCTTGGTGCTGGAGAGAGACCCAGAGTAGTGCACTTCACGTTTAAGAGGAGCTGAAGGAGGAGGATTAGTATGGGAGCCTCAGCAGGTTTCTATCCTGATGGCCAGGGGAGTTTGAAGACAGAGCAGAGGGAGAGATTAACTGACGGAGAAGGACCCCCAAGGAGGGGAGGGAAGGCGGGAGCAGAGCGCTCTGGCAGGGCATCTAGCCTTGGCACTGAGAAGTGTGTTCAGATAAGTACTTACATTTTGGTTCAACATCTGTCCTGTGCTGTTCTCTTCTGTATTCTCTGTGAACGACTCCAGAAAAATGTGGTTGCTTTTATTGCCAAGTTGCTTAATTGCCTTACGGAATAATGGCAAGCAAGCGCGCCTTGGAGCTTTTGAGCTCAGAGAGGAATCAAAGCAGGAAGAGGTAGAGAAATCAAATAGACCGATGGCCTTTTCACTGACAGTCACATGTGGGTTACCCCTTCTTTTGTCGGTTTATTAATGGTTGCTGACATCTGCAAAATTCTCTTAAAGCTAAAAATAGAGAGGGAGGCAAGAAAATTCTACCGGCTATCATAGGCATATAGATATCCTTTACTTCCACCCCCACCTTTGCCATTACTAAAAGAACTTATTGTGCAAATGCCAGGTTCCAGAACATTCTTCAATAGTAATTCAAGGATTACTACCACCTCATACTCTCTAAAATGACCTGTCAAAAAGGAATAAGGACCTACTTTTTTTGGTCTACCACCTAAAACCGCCAATGCATTTTCACCTGATTGCACTATATCCTCACACCTGTGAGCCAGGGAAGGCTTTGAGGTTTGACTGCCTCTAGGCTGCCTGCCTGGAACAAGAACTGAGCCTCCTGAAGCCTAATTTGTTTCTCCTCAGTAATGCATTACATCACCGTTCCTCAGTCCTACTTGGCTCCGGAGACTCCAAAACAGCACTTCCTGAGTGGTCCCATGGGCTCCCTGCAAAATACCTGTAGGTTATAATGTATTCGTGGTTCACAATCAGAGCTTCAGAATCCTGCTAACAATTATCTCCTTTCTCTGAGTTTGAGAGCACAGCAAGCAATCATGTTTTCAAAGAGAAGGGAAATAACCACGCACAAGCACAAAACCGTCAGATCATAAAAACTGTTAAATCCCCGCCCTTTCCCCACCTCAACCCACAGGACATTCTTCTGTTGGACTAAATACACAGTTGTTTCACACCAGGAACTTGGAACATCTGTGACAGGAATTCATGGTGAGTGTGTGTGTGTGTGTGTGTGTGTGTGTGTGTGTGTGTCTGTGTGTGTGCTTGTAGGAGATTTGAAAATTCAGGTTCCTAACTCTCATCTCAGTCTTCCTGAATCCGAATCTCTAGGATGGTGCCCGGATCTGGATCTTGGTAAGCATTACAGATGATCTTTACATGCACAAGAGTTTGACAAGCAGAGGCATTTGAACAAGTCTATGGAGCGTCATAGGTGATGAGAGAGACACAGGGACTTTCCATTCCTACAGGGTACATCTCTGACTGCTCCTGCAAAGCCAACATTCCCCCTTCCTTTTTCACGTTTCCTCAATTGAGGAAACAAAAGATACTGTCACTGCCCCCCATATGTTTACCTTTCCCTTGATGCATCCTGGGCTTCCCATTGTCAGCACCATTGCCTAACGACCCTCTCTGACCACCAGCTCCCATGCTAGCCATGTCCAAGGAAGGCTGGAAGTGGCTTTGGAGTAATACTCCCTCCATAAACAGCTAACCCTTAACCAATGACTGATGGGAATCAATCCTCCCTGCCTCGAGTGGATAGCTTTAGGGACATGTGCCAGCCTGGCTTCTGGAGTTCTTTAGTGGACATACTCTGCAGTTACCCACAGTGCTAATTTGTGTAAAATACACTATTGTTAGTGCCTGTCCCTTCCCTAGCTTACTTCCCACTCCCTGGCCCTTGTTTCCTGGGGTCACCTCCCAAGTTCTTACTCTTAAATACTTGTCTCAGGTTCTGCTGCTGGGGGAACCCAAAAGAGTGTCTAGACAAATGTCCCAGAGCATTTGGAGCCAGGCCTAAAGCAGAGGAGGAGGGAAACGCAGAGAAGGCATGTGCACGTGTTTCATGGAAGAGAGTTCACTTCTGACCAAGTGCCCCCACTGTGTCCTTTAAATGTTTATATTCCCAAATTTTAGCCATTTACCCATATTTCCTCATATCAACTACTACACAGTCTTGACAATATTCCTGGTGATTTTTTTTAAAAATTTGGATATTTATGCCTCTTAATAGAAATATTAGGAATAAATAGAAAAACATGAAATAATGAAAGTGTAAGTGCATGGCATTGTAATGCATACTTTGACCATGATTTACAGATAATTTACTGCTCCTAGCATCCATAATCCACCAGTAACACTGCAAATGGATATTCTTCTTTGTAAGGTTGCGTATTTCATCCTAAATGGCTTAAATATCTTTACTTATCCATCTGTAATAAAATTATGATGACTTAAAATAAAGTAAGTGCATTTGAAAGAAATCGATTATCAATATCCTATGCTGCTAATACATGAAACATTTTTTCCCTCCCTGGAGTGTTAATACATTAAGGCAAAACTATTTATATTTATAAATTCATTAACTATTTACACCTCATTGACTTATAATTTTTTTTTCTTGAGAAGACTCACGTTCAACCTTCACAGTTGACTTTAGTGAAACATTGAAAGCAGCATTTATGGATTTTTAAAAAATATATTTTGAGCAGGACTTTAGGATATGTACATAATGCTTTCTCTCACTGGCCTTTAGACCCCCGAAACCTAAGGAGGTTTTGGAGGTGCAACAAAGCATGCCACATCCTGGAGTCAGAATGCCAAGAATTTTAAAATGAGCTCTTGAGCTTGTTCGGTTGTAAGCTTTGAAAACGTGCCCTTTTCCTCTGAGCTGCGGTTGCTTTATCTGTGAGATGGGGATAATGATACCACCTGCCTTTTTGACTTCTCGGAGGTTAGCTGTCCTCTTGAGGCTTGGCACAGAGCAAGCCCTCCACATTGTTTTCATTTTTCCTCAGGTCCTAAGCAGACATGTAATCATGACCTCCAGCAGGAGAATGAAACTGGCTTCTCACTCCCAAGTCAACATTCAGCTGCGAGTGAAATAGGCAAAGGCCTCTTGCTAATGACTAGTCAGACTCGGGACTTGCTGTTGCTTTAAAAGCTGGGCAAAAGGAGCACATGGTCAGCTTTGCACAGGTTGCCTTGGGGGGTCATCAGGACCAAGGGGATTTCATCCTCTTTATTAGTTCAAGGCAGTCTTGGCCTGGACAGGAACCTTCTAGGAAACATCCAGAGGATTGCTGAGGCCACCTTGTGATTTTTAAAAAATATATATTTTATTGATTTTTCACCGAGAGGAAGAGAGAGGGATAGAGAGTTAGAAACATTGAAGAGAGAGAAACATTCATCAGCTGCCTCTTGCACACTCCCCCCCCCCCCTCCCAGTGGGGATGTGCCTGCAACCAAGGTACATGCCCTTGATCAGAATTGAACCTGGGACCTTTCAGTCCGCAGGCTGACCCTCTATCCACCGAGCCAAACTGGTTTCGGCACCTGCTCTATACATTACATAGAAGTCACCATTCACTCTGCTCCATTGGGCAGTCGGTGAGCCAAGCACAATGCTGAGGGCCTGCTCCTGGATTACAGCATTTAGTTCTCATGACAACCTTGGGCGACAGGAGTCATTGCTGAGCGGAGTTTGAAATCCCAAGCCAACTACGTCCTCCCTTGGTGACACTTGGTGACTGTGAATGAATTCCTCAATTTCTCTAAACCCCAGTTTCCACTTCTGTCACAGGAGGGTAAAAATAAAACCTGGTTTGCCTGGCTGGTGTGGCTCAGTGATTGAGCATCAACTTATGAGCCAGGAGGTCACAGTTTGATTCCTGGTCAGGGAACATGACTGGGCTGCAGGCTGGATCACTGGTATGAGTGTGGCAAGAGGCCCCAGTAGGCGGCATGCGGAGATTCTCTCTCATCATTGATGTTTCTATCTCTCACTCTCCCTTCCTCTCTGAAATCAATAAAAATGTATGTAAGAAAACAAACAAACAACAACAAATCCTGGTTTGGGGGGTTGTGATGAAGAACCAATGAGAATATGAGTGGAGGTGTCAGAGTATGATGCCTGGTGCATAGAAAGCCTGGGGAAATGCTAATTGTTATCACTGAGTTGCTACTAGCAGTAGTATTATTTCTACTGCTACTGGCACCGTATTGATGAGGATGCTTTAGATCAGTGGCTCTCACCCGGGGTCACTGTGCCCCCCAGGGAGCATATGGAAAGGTCTGGAGAAATTTTTGGTTCTCGCCACCTGGGGGGCAGTCAGGGAGTGCTGCTATCATTAAGTGTGATAGAGGCCAAGGTTGCTATCATGTACATGGCACAGGTATTCCCCTCTGCCCCCCAACAAAGGATCACCCAGCTCGAAATAGCAGTAGTGCCAAGTCTGAGAAACACTGCTCTAGGCCATCTGTAATCTTAAACAAGCTTATGCAATAGGGATGAACCCAGGGTACAGGGAAGGCAGTACTATGGTAACTTCTAATGCTGGTTGATAGAGCAGCTCTATAACTTCATAGATGTCACTGGTTCTTTATTCTCCCCTGTCCTGTCAGCCTCGGGCTACTCATAGGTATCTGTGGCAGGTCCAGAGGTCAGAGCCACACAAGGAAATATCTGGAAGGATACAAAAATAATGTCTTTTCCTATGGCTCTCACTTAAGCAAATCAACCACCTTTTCCTGGATTCAATGGCACAGACCTGTGACAATTCCTGAGCTGATCTCTTACAAGGAGCCTACAGTTACCAGGCTTGAAATAGGTGTCAACTGCAATGTCTTCTGTAGTAATAGTATTATTAATTTAATTGTGTTATCATTATCATCATCCTCATTTTATACACAGAGAAGTGGAGGATTAGTGATGTTTTAAAAAATGTTGCATAGCTCACATTATTACTAAACTAGAGGCCTGATGCACAAAATTCATGCATGTGTGTGTGTGTGTGTGTGGGGGTGTCCCTCAGCCCAGCCTGCACCCTCTCTAATCTGGGACCCCTCTAGGGATGTTGGACATCCCTCTTACAATCCAGGACTGTTGGCTCCCAACTGCTCGCCTGCCTGCCTTCCTGATTGCCCCTAACCACTTCTGCCTGCCAACCTGATCACCCCCTAAGCACTCCCATGCCAGCCTGATTGATGCCTAACTGCTCCCCTGCCAGCCTGTTTGCCCCCAATTTCCCTCCTCTGCTGGCCTGGTCACCCCTAACTGCCCTCCCCTAATAGGTTGATCACCCCAACTGCCCTCCCTTGCAGGTCTGGTCCCTCTCAACTGCCCTTCCTTGACGGCCTGGTTCTTTCTGACTGCCCTCCCCTGCTGGCCATCTTGTGGTGGCCATTTTGTGTCCACATGGGGGCAGGATCTTTGACCACATGGGGCAGCCATCTTGTATGTTGGAGTGATGGTCAACCTGCATATTACTCTTTTATTAGATAGGATAGAGGCCTGGTGCATGGTTTGGGGGCCATCTGGTTTGCCCTGAAGGGTGTCCCAGATCAGGGTGGGGGTTCTCTTGGGGTGTGGGGCTGCCTGGGCTAGGGGCCAGTGATGATTTGCAGACCTGCCACACCCCCTGGTTATCCATGCGGAGGCCCTGGTATCTGGAATTTATGTATCTTCTACAATTGAAAGTTTGTAGCCTGGAGTGGAGCCAAGCCTCCTGCTCTCTCAGTGGCAGCAGCCATTTCTGTTGGAATTTATATATCTTCTACAATTGAAAGTTTGTAGCCTGGAGTGAAGGCCTGAGCTTGCCAGGGCTGCAGAAGCTTGGCTTCCTCCAGCATCCAGGGAAACCCTACCCTCCTGCTCTTCCAGGTCAGTGGCTGCCACTGTTCTGTTGGAACTTATTTACCTTATATAACTGAAACTTTGTAGCCTTGAGTAGAGGCCTGGGTCCTCCAGGGTGTATGGAAAGCTTGGCTTCCTCCATTGCCAGGGAAACCCAAGCCTCCCTCCTGCTCTCTGTGGCCACAGCCATCTTGGTTGGGGTTAATTTGCATACTCACTTTGATTGGTTGGTGGTTGTAGCAGAGTGATGGTTAATTTGCATATTACTCTTTTATTAGATTGGATGGTAGAGTCATGATATGAAAACAGTCTGTGCTACTCCAGTGCACTATCCATTAATTTTTAAAAGATGTATGATAATACACTTTTTTAAAAACCTATTTTTATTGATTTTAGAGAAGAAGGAAGAAGGGAGAGAAAGAAACATCAATGATGAGAGAGAATCATTGATTGACTGCCTCCTGCATGCCTCCTATTGGGGATTGAGCCCACAACCTGGGCATGTGCCCTTGACTTGAATCGAACCCAGGACCCTTCAGTCTGCAGGCTGATGCTCTATCCACTGAGCCAAATCAGCAATAGTACATTTCTTTTTTTTTCTTTCAATCAATTAACTAATTAATTATTTTATTGTGTAAAGTTTTATTTGTCTCTTTCTCCCGCCCCCCCCCCCCCACTTGATTTCCATTTTCCATGCCCCCTTCCAGCCATTCCCACCCCTGGCAAGCCCCCATGGCCTCAGTGTTTGTGTCCATTGGTTATGCTAGTATGAGTGCATACCAGTCCTTTGGCTGCTCTCTAACCCCTCCTCCTCCCCTGACATTTATCTCTGGATCTATTCTTGTTCATCATATGAGTGAGATCATGTGATATTTATCTTTCTCTGACTGGCTTATTTCTTAAAGATATACTAAATGGCATATAAACTAGGTCATCCTTAAACCAAAGACATTGTTTAGTCTCCACTCAGCATTGGCCAAGCAGTAGGGAATCATTGTTCACTTAATTCTGATCACACTCAAAATACTTGTTTCTAAAATGCTTCTTACATAAATAGGCTCCCTTTGGTCTGCAGATCACTGAACTTCCATCTTTGTTTTTCTTACTCCAAGACCAATAGTCTAGGAATTCGTACACCCATGATCATATATCACTAATATGACTTAAGCCTACCTACATGGAGTATGAGTCCTGGTAAACAGAAGGACAAGATGCATCATGATTTATGCTTCATGAACCCAGGTCTGACACAAAATACACCAGTTTTTGGTCCTGGCCTAAACTTTCACCAGCTCCGTGTGTGACCAACTCACTGAACCTCCTCTTCTTTTAAGCTTTGCTTTTCTCATTTTAAAAACGGAAATAAAATAGAACTTAAAGTTGTGCAGTGAAGATTAAATAATCCATCTAAAACGTTTATATAGTAAATGTCACATGCTTGTTATCGCTACTGCTATTCTTATCATCATGATTGTTCAAAATGTTATTTTTGCTAATGTTATTTCTATCTTCATCAGTATTTGGAAGATGTAGACAGGAGAGGAAAAGGGATGAGCCCAAGGCGAAGTGGAGAAACTATCATGTTGAGTATTTCAAGGACATTTTTGAAAAAGAAAATTAATCTTTTCAGAAAAAGGGATCTCATTCCTAGACACTGGATGGCTTATTCTTAGTATTAAGTGCCTTAGTTAATATAAAAACACTGAAGTACATGATAGCTTGTGAGTTATCTGAACCAATCAATAATTATATATCGAGCAGCTGCCATGAGCCCACAGACTAAGACGGGAATAGAGAATGTAAGGTGTAATCCATTCCCAACTGATTGATCCTCACACTGTTTTAATTAGGTCATTAGTTGACCCAGAGTGTGATAAAGCTTTGAGGTAAGCCTGAAGCCTGAAAACTTGAGGGCAAGGCAGGTCTTCCATAATATTGGGATTGTGGGAAGAATCTTATTAAATCAGAGTCATTTATAAATAAATATGAGAATTGCATCCTCTCTACAGCGACTGCTATTGAAAAGTATCCTTTGGGAAGAGAAACAAGATGTTTGACTACTTTAGGTTCTTTTCATTTGCTTTTTCCTTCCTTCTCCTACTCTGTCTAATATATCACCCATCATTCCTAAAACTCTTGGGATATTGTGGAGTAACCGAATAATCCCTAGAATTCACTAGACATTTACACTGAAAAGTTCTTTAAAAATATCAAATAGTAATTATTTAGTAAAGAGATCATTGAAACATAGGTAAAGACAGAGCCATGTCTAGGCCATGAGCACTAGCATTATGGATGGTGGGTTTTGGCAAGAGTGAATCCTTCAACCAAAAACTGCCTGGTGAAGCAAACATGCCTTTTTGTTTCAATTCAGGCCCTTTCCCCAGCCTATGGCTTCCGAGTTCCTTGTCTTGCCTCCCCTACCACCTTCTAGCCCTTTGAATTCAGCATGACTCTGCTGAACAGATTTGCTGTTCCCTGAAGGAACTATACTGTTTTGCTTCAGTCTCATACGCTGTGTTCTTTTTCAGGAATGTCCTTCACCCAAGTCTTCGGGTAATTCCTACTTCTCTGCTTAGAGGTGATCTCCTCTAGAAAGCTTTGCCTGACTTCCTTTCTTTCTCTATTGTTTGTCTACATGTTCCATTCTTTCAAAACGATTGGGATGTTCATTTATGTTCCTAGCTTTCTTATTAGACTATATACTTCTTGAGTGCAGAGATTGTGCTTAGTTTATATAATAAATGGTTTCCATGAGAGACTAGCCTCCTTTAAGATACATGTTTGAGGGCTGAAGAAATTAAAGAGTAAATGAATACAGGTGAGCAGGTTGATCACTCAATCCATCTCGGGAGGTCAGCCCATTGAGATAGCAATCACCTCAGAGAAGAAGGATGGCTCACCTAATAGTCATTAAGCTTATGATGTGCTAGGCACCATGCACTAATGAAAAGTCCTTGACATCAAGGACATTTCAGTCTAATGGAGGAGAACAGCGTTTTCTATAGGCGGAAACAAATGATATGATAAAGTTAAGTTGAGGTGCTCAGGGACACTGGCCTTATCTCTGTTGGGGGGGGTGGGGAGTCAGGGAGAAGGTGATTATCTATATGGAGATCTAAAATATAAATCAGAGCCATCCAGGAAAAGAGGGTCTGTAGAATTATTCTAGATTGGAGGGACAACATGTGCAAAGAGTTGGAGACAAGCAAGAGCAGATTACTGCTGGATCATAGGATCGGTGCAAAATGGGAACCAGTTAACCCAAAAGGTTTTAACCCACGTGGAAGACTGTAGACTCCACCTTGGGGGGCAATGCAGAGCCACAGAATGACCTTAAGTTTGAAAGTGAGATGATGGAATTTACACTCTCAATAGATCTGGAGCACTTTGAGCAGGGTTCCTGCACTCAGCCATCCATGAGACTCCAGAGTCATTCTTTCCTAAGACACCATTTTGACATCTGCAAGTCACAAATTGTAAAGTATTTTTCATGTCCAGTAGGAGGAGCCAAAGTCTCCACGTTCTTTACAGCTAGAGCTGGGAGCTTCCGGGGCCCCAGGTTGTCCTAGAAGCCATTTATTTCAGCACCTCTCCTTACCTACAAGTGGCTCAGCATAGAGGAGAGAGAAAAATTGCCCGGAATGGGAAAGGTTCTTGTGAAAAAGAAACTAATGCTTTCCAAATGAATAGCATGATAGCATGCTATATTGATCTTTACTCTAATTCTGTTTTAAATTGTAATGGATGTCTCCCTCACTCACGGTAAGTGTTCTTAAGCCACGTAGCAACACAGGTATTCGTGAGTCATGCCTGACACTCATTGCTAATATAACTAAGCTTATTTCTACTCCAAAATAAATAAGTCAAAGTCTACTCAGACTGACCTTGATTTTGAGATAGTTGAATTTGTTTTATTTCATTTCCAATGGAAAAAATATATATATTAAAAAATAATAAAATCACCCAGAGATTACCCATTTTAATGAAACAACAGCCAGTGCTCCTGCCTTGAATGATTGCATTTCCCCCTTCAGGAATAAAAAAGAAGGAGCAGAGAGAAACAATTCCTGTTGGTGAATTTGTACAAAACATTATATTTCAACAGAACTTCCCATTAACTGCCATTTATTTCTTCTCTCATTATTGATAATTTGCTTTTAAATTGAGAATACCTCTTTTACAACCCATCTCATCTCCCTGCGCGGCTAGACAATTACATTTAAATTCCGTGGTTTTTCCCATTGTGAACAATTTCTAGGGGAAATGATTACGATGTTAGTAACCCAGATTTATGGCTTCATTGTGCTATCACTGAAGGATAAGAGACCAGTAGAAGGGGGGAAAAAGTTGTTTACATACAAATATATTATTACCAAAGAGAGTCCTAAGGAAGCATATGGTAAAACCAACCCTAATTGCAAAATTACCTACTGGGGCCAAATGATAAAAGATGTCTTTCTGGGTTTTTCAAAGTTATTTTCTCAAATGATGATAAAATGGCACATTAAAAAAAAAAAATTCCAGCCCAGCCGGTATAGCTCAGTGGTGTTGAGCATGGACCTATGAACCAGGAGGTCACAGTACAATTCTGGGTCAGGGCACATGCCCAGGTTGCAGGCTTGATTCCCAATGTGTGGCATGCAGGAGGCAGTTGACCAATGAAATGATTCTCTCTCATCATTGATATTTCTATCTCTCTCTCCCTCCCTTCCTCTCTGAAATCAAATATATATATTTGAAATCAAATATATATAAAATTTCCAGATGTTGATAGAAGCTCTCTTTCTTTGTTTTATTCTAATGTTGGAAGACATGTAGCCTGACAGGATTGTAGAAAAATCCCTCTGATACTATTATTTGTCAGGCACAAGACAATACATATGATACAAAGTAAGATATGTAACATGTTCCCTACTTTAGAAATCTTCAATCCCACTGGGAAGAAGGAACATGCTAGAAAAAATAACAAACAAACAAAAATACACAAGAAAAGGATAGAACAGGAAAATGAACATCAGCCTCAGACCCAATGTTCAGTCTCATCTGGCCTGTTCAATGGCATGCAGAAGGCAGCATGGGAGTAGGGTATCACATCAAATTTGGAAGACCTGCCCAGGAGTCCTGGTTTCTTGCAATTCTGTGACCTTGAGCAAACTTTAACTCCCAGCACCTCAAACCTTCCTGTGCAACAAAATCACCTAGAATGCTAACTTCTTAAAACAAAAAACCAAAAAACAACATAGTTTCTGGCCTAGGAGGTGAGTCTAGGGCAGAACTCAGGAAGGAGAAACATCCCTTGAACCTCTCTAAGCTTTCATTTTGTGATTTGTGAGTACCTACTTCAACTTGTCGTTGGGAAAGTTTAATGTAAATGCTTAAAATAGCATCTGGTGAGTAAGTGCTTACTCAGTGGTCGGTACTTGTTAAGGAGTCATGGGCCTTCAGGCTCTACGGCAACTGCTAAGAGGTCAACCCCTAGACCAGTGGTTCCCAACTGCTTCTGGGCCATGCCCCACCTAAGCATCTCTAGAATCCTATGTCCCCCTCTGTGACGTAATTCTTAGTATTTAAAAAGTGAACTCCCATTCACGTGGAGGAAGCCTAAAAGGACATTAACTTGGTCTAAACAAGCTTCCAAAGAACATGACAACCATGAAAGAGAAGAATGAAAGAACAAAAGGACAGTTGAAATACTGAGGAAGAAATCACTAAGAAATTATTAAAATAATAATAATATGAAATGATATGAAAAATAGCAAATAAAATTTCAAAACATATAATAGAGAACTGAGATGCATAAATATGTCACAATATATATTTGTATTGTAAACAATAAGAAATGCTAAAAAGTTCACTGTTAATAACTCATTCTTGAATTGCTCCCCTTAAAAATCAAGTTGTGCCCCATGTTGGGAACCACTGTTCCAGAACCTTCTAGAGTCTGCACCGTGTGTGCAGATTTGGTGGCCAGTAAGAGGCCAGGGCAGGGAAGCCCAGGCCTGTAGGCATTCTCTCCCCGCATTGCATTGGGCCTGGGTAACTTTTTGCATCTTAGATACTCCTCCAGATTTAAAGATTCACCAGAAAGCTTCCTTAGACCAAGAGTAGTATGGGCCAGAAACTGCCTCCGCTTACTAACTCACCCTCTCTCCAGGGTATTTGCTCTCTGGGGGTGGTGGTGGTGAAGGGTGGGAATAGAGGGGGACACTCATCCTCAATGGCCCACCCACTTTGGGAGACAAAGTCTTCAGGAGGTGAAGGGCCTGGGCTCACTGATCCCACTGCCAACTTTCACCCCTTCACCCCTGAGGCCAGGAGCAGGAGCTCTGGGTCGCACCCGCTGCCGCCCTGGTAGCGGGACTGCACGCGTGATGGTGGCGGAGGCAGCGGTAGCGGAGCGAAGGGGGAGGGGGTGTCCCTCGCGAACCGGATTATTTTTGGCTCCGCAGCCTGGGCTGCTCGCCGCCTGTCGTGCGCGCACACACATTCACACACACACACACACACACACACACACACACACACACGCACGCTCTCACACGCGCGCGCGCACACGCGCACTCCCAGGCACACATCTTTGCGCTCGCTCTCTTGCGCTCTCCTTTGTTTATTTTCTAATCGATATTTTTGTTTGAGGCTCTTCTCGTCACTCTTTCCCGCCCGCCCGCCTGCGCTCTCGTGGGCCTGCGGGGCGCACACCGCTCCCCTCCATCCCCCCGGCCCTCCCCCCGGGCTCCCCGAGCTCGGGGTTTGAAGGTCACCTCCTTTCCCGTCCCCGCGAGCCGCGCCGCCGCCGCCTCCTCCGCCGGAGCCCGTGGCACAGGCTGCGCTGCCCCGAAGTGGTTTTCGCAGCGGCCGCGGCGGCGGACCCAGCCCGGGGCCCCGAAGGGTGGGGAACCCCAACTCAAGAAGGGAATCCCTCCTGCTTCGCCGCTGCACCCTCCGCGAGGCGGGGGCTCCCTGCCTGCCAGCCCTGCACCGGCAGAGGCAGCAGTAGCGGACCCACGCGAGTGCCTCTGCCTCGGGGCAGGAGGAGGAAAGTGCGAAGAGGACACCGGCATCCGGAGGGGAAGCCGTGCGCCCCGCCTCCCGAGCGGGGACCCTGAGCCTCCAGCCCCAGCAGAGCGGAGCGGCGGACAGCGCCCCGGGCTGAGACCCCGGCAGCTCCTGACCCCTGATCGCGGCCGCCAGGGCCCGGGTGTCCGGCTCCGCCGCGCTCAGCTGCGCCCAGTCCGCCGCCCAGGCAGGGGCGCCAGGGCGGGGCTGACCTGCCGGCGAAGTTGCGGACGGCGTGGGAGAAGCCAGCACCCCCTTTCGCTGCCTCCAGCTCGCGGTGAGAGTGGCTGGGGGTGCAGAAAGCGCCGGGAATCCGAGGGGCAGGGGTCGAGTGGAAGACGACCTGAGCTCGGCCGGCCTGGAGTTCTAGGTAAGTCCGAGCGGAGTTACCGCCCCGCGCCCCCCTGACCTAGCCAGAGGGTCCCCGCAAAGGGCAGGGCTGGGTGCTTGCTGGAGCGATGGCTTCCCCCCAGAGCGGAGGTGGGGAACTTTTTCTGCCTGGTGGCGAGGTCTCCCTGCAGGCACTCTGGGGTTCTGAGGTCCTGAGCCCTCTGCGCCCCCCACCCCGCGTCGCTTCCAGAAGCACGCTCTTCCTCTGGAGCCTCAGAGCGCCCCAGGAACACGCAGTCTGCCTCCTCCGGCCTCCAGGGAGCGGGTCCCAGGTGCCGGGAGCGGTTGGAAGCTGCCTGCGCACTTTGCTTCCTCTCCCTGGCCTGTTGGAAGCGGGCACTCCTCACGCCGCCCTAGTCCCTGCCTTCTCAGCGGCCCTTTGCGAGGTCTGAGGGAGGGGTCACCTGGGTGGACGGGCACGGGGAGCCCATGGTGGGAGGCGGGAAAAGGGAGAGGAGGGTCGCTGAGCTGGAGGGAGAGCACCAGTGCTTATTGGCGTCACTTTAGACCCCAGGAGAGGGAGCCAGATTGGGAACTCAGGACCTGGAAACTCCTGCCAAGCCCTGGGTTCCTTCCGAGCTTTAGGAGCTTTAGAAGGGGTCCAGGGGGAGGGGATCCCAGAGGCAGCAGACCTCCATGCGGGGAGGAGAGGAGTCCTGGGAGTAGGAGTCAAGGGCAGGGTTAGAGCGCTCTGCCTCGGGGTGGGGGGCAGGCACCTGGCTTGGATGCTTCTAGTGTTGCTGAGACATCAACTCAGGGGACCACATGTCACTCAGAGCTCAGAAGCTGCCCGCAGAAGCAGAGGGGAAGACCCAGACTGGTGGGGCCCAGGAGTCACCAGCTCCAGTCCCTGTGGCCTGGGCATGGGGTTTCCTTGCTGCTGCTCAGGCAAAGACTGGGTGTACCTGCTTGCCTGCCAAGGAGCATTTGGGGTGGAGCTCTCCTCGTGCTTGGAAATTGCAGGGTAGTTCAGGGAATTGGCACCCAACAGCGGTGCTTCTCAGTTGAACTTAGAAATAATTGTCCGGAAATAGCTTTGTCTGAGCTGAAATACGATGTACCATACTTAAGAGTTTTCATTTATATTAATAATGATTATTTATTTTAGATTTTTAAAAAGTCCGCTGCACCCAGAGGCCTGGCCTTGTTGGCCCTAGTTTAGGACTCACCCCAGCTAGCGATCCCGCCCTGCCCCTGTCCTAGTTCATTCACCTTCCATTTCCCATTTATTTTTGTTATAAAAGGAAAAAAAAAAAGATGAGAGAGCCTGGATCCTTTCAATTTTTAAGTGACCACAGAGGGCCTGGCTGGAGCCATTGGCAGATTTATTTTTGGCCAAGGTCTTTTTTTCTTCAGTGGGGCCTGTGAAGAGTAAAGGTGGCCCTGGCCAGGCCTGACTCCAAACCTCCCTTCTCTTGGACCTCATCTGGGAAGCACTGGGCCCAGGGGAACTCACTGGGTTCCCCATACCTTAGCTCATGGCTGAATTGGGGCATGGAGAAATGGACATCATCTGGTACAGTTTTCATTTTTGAGGACCCCTTAAGGGTTCAGAGAGTAGTTTTATGGGGAAGAGCACAGGGCTTCTCACTCTGCCACCTGCTAGCTGTGTGATCTTGGGCAAGTTACTTAACATCTCTGTGCCTGTTAGTTCACCTGTCAAATGAGAATTTCAGTATTGAACCCAATGGTTTTTTTATTGTTGTTGTTGTTGTTTTTTTTTTTTTTTTTTTGGTGGGAATAAATTAGTAAACATTTAGAACAGGGTCTGGCACATGGTAAGTGCTTGCATAATGTTAGTTTTCTTTATTTAAAAAAAAATCAAATAGATTATATTTTTGCGTCTTATGGTAGGTACCTGGTGGGATAGAAAAGTCAAGCAGTTACACACACACACACACACACACACACACACACTTCCTTTTTAACAAGGATGAAATGGAAACCAAAAAGGGAAGCTAATCTTCAAAGGGAAGAATCTCAGAGAACCCCCAGTCTCTAGAGAGAGCTGGTCTGACCTCTCCTCTTCCACTCTCCACCAGTTCTAAGAAGCATCAGCGACATGCCACCCCCTGGTTGGGATGTAGGTTGGTGGCATTTGACACCATCTCAACAAACAGGAATTCACTGATATTAAGTTTATACAAGTGTGCATTTCTCACAACCACCGGGAGGGCCAGCTTCTCCCCGGCCTCCTAGGATGAAAGTATCATCTTAATAAATGTTACTTTCCTCAGAACACACTGTCTTCACGTCACCCCGTGGTCCCAGATTTTTCCACTCAGAAACCAGCCAACCCGCGGGTCTGAGATGGTCTCTCCTCCTGGAATTGACCCGCTCTGCCCTATTTTCTCTTCATGATAATTGATGCTATTTTTTTACCTGCTCCTCTCAGGTCTGAGCACAGGCCTTTTAGACATCCTCACGTCTCTGATGACTTTTTTTTTTTTTTAAACAAGTTTAGCCTTTCAGTTCAAACCATTCCAAATCATTGCATTTTATAAAATTTCCTTTTGATACTTTTCTTTTTAATCGAGAAAACTGAATCTGCCCTGCATGAATATGTCTGATATTTCACCTTTCCAAAAATTAGACCAGTTTATTTGCATGCTTTAAGCTGGTGTATGGAGTCATGAACACATTCTAAGAGGGAAATCGGATCTGACATGGGAAAGGCCTTGGGGACTCAGGGATTCCCAGCATCGTGAATGGAGACTTATTGGAACCCCCAGTGCACTTCCTCTGAAGGACACAGCCCAGCTGGTCCCCACCTTGGCCTCCCAGGATAGAGCTAGGCAGTAAGCAAGCTTCACAAATTCATACCGGTTGACTTTTCAAAAATCATCTGGTAATTTGTCCCATTCACATCCCCCCATATTGCCCGAAACTTCAAACTTGGAGATGATTTAAAAAAATATTTTCATGTGTTCTAAAAATCACTTTTATTTTCAGTTACAGTTACTACACATCATTATATTCATTTCACATAACTTAATAAGTGATCACCCCAATAAATCTTGCACCCCTGCAGCACCACGCCTAGTTATTAGAATATTAATGACTATATTCCCTAAGCTGTTGGTTACATCTCCATGAGAATTCTGTAACAACCAGTTTGTACTTCACCTTTTGCACCCATCCTCTCAACACCCCTCCCATCTGCCAACCAACAGAAAGTTTTCTGTATCTATTCTACTTGTTTATTTTGTTTGTAGATACAATTGTTGCTAGATAGGTATTTATTGCCATTTTATTGTTTATATTTTCCATCTTCTTCTTAAAGAAGACCCTTTAACATTTCATATAATATTGGTTTGGTGGTGATGAACTCCTTTAACTTTTTCTTATCTGGGAAGCTCTTTTTATGGCCCTCAATTCTAAATGATAGCTTTGCAGGCCCTTGCTTTTCATCACTTTGAATATTTCTTGCCGTTTCCATGTTCTTAAAGAAGCTGTGAGGCTCTCCTTAATGCCCCCTCCCTTATTTCATATATACCTCAAGGCATGAGTGCAAATATTAAATCTTTGATGAAAGAATTAATCAGTGAAGGAACTTCAGCATGAGGGACACCCAGCACCTTCAGATGACTTCAGCAGAGGACATGGTTGGACTCGGTTGTAGGGTCTAGTGTCCTCATAAAGAGAGACAAGCATTGTCATGCTTTGTACTGCAGTTGCTCTGAGCACCGTGGTTACCATTGCTTTGTCATTGTTTTCTACACAAGAAATGTGGGTGACTACTACAGATGGGCATGTTTGTCTTGGGGGAAGGAGTGGCTAATGCAATAAATGTTTATCTAGAACCTACCACAGGTCAGCATTCTGCTCAGGGCACCAGGCCTATGAGAACATTGCCACCTTGGAGCTTCTTTTGTCATGGGCAAAGCCAGACAATAAACAAGGGAGAGAAACGTATTTTTATAAAGATGATGACAAGGGTTACAAACATTATGTGACAATTTTATAGTGACTTGGCATGGCTTTCCAAGAAGGAGAAATTTGAGCTGAGATCTAAGTGAAAAGAAGTAGTTGATATGTTTCAGCTAGACATGCTGTATTTATTGAGCATCTATTATGTGTCAAGTCCTGTTCAAACACCTGAACTACAGAGTTATCATTATAAACAAACAACCCTAAGCCAATGTACCTCCCATTCTAAGATGGTTAAAGAGATTTTCAAAGGGAGGAAGCAGCCAGGGCAAAGGCCCTGACACTGTAATAATGATAACACTCGTAGATGAAGTTGGCTCATATTGACCTTTTGAAGTCTGGTAAGGAGTCTGGATATCATTTCCGTGGGAATCTATTGGAAGGTTTAATGCAGAGAATTATCTTGATCTATTTTTGGCTTAAACCGTGTGGAAAACACTGATGTTTTTGAGAAGAGTCAATAAACAAGCTTGCCTTCCAGGCCAGCCAGCTTTTGTCTTAAAGTTCTGATTCATCTCTGTGACCAAATTTGGTCTGTGGACTTCCTGGCTTCTCAGTGGGTAAGCCCTATAACACCTGAGAAATTAAACCTTGTTCCTCCGCCCCCCTTTGGGGATTTAAAAACAAAATCTTCCATTCAAGGAGAGAGATTAGTTTATAGGGAAAAAGAACCTCAAGTTTCTCAGTAATACTCTGCTGTGTGTGGGTGGGACATCGAGTATGCATCTGCATACAATGTCCTCTTAGTGGTTCTTTTCCCTAAGGGTCTCTTCAAAGAGGCAACACTCCCGCCTCCCTCCCCACCCTACCCCCACCCCATTCTCTTTCCTGAGGCTTGACTGGCATATCTCCTGTACAGATCCTCTTTATGGATCATATTCCAGTAGGGTCCCTTTCATATTTTTTAAAAATATGTTTTCATTTATTTTTTTATTTTTTTAAAATATATTTTTAATTGATTTTTTACAGAGAGGGATAGAGAGTTAGAAACATCGATGAGAGAGAATCATCGACCAGCTGCCTCTTGCACACCTCCCACTGGGGATGTGCCCTCAACCAATGTATCAATACATGCCCTTGACCGGAATCGAACCCGGGACCTCCCAGTCCGCAGGCCGATGCTCTATCCACTGAGCCAAACCGGTTTTGGCTGTTTTCATTTATTTTTTAGAGAGAAAGAAAGGGAGAGGGAGAAAGAGAGAAACATCGATGTGAGAGAGAAACAATGATCAGTTGCCTCTCCTATATTTTCAGACCAGGCACCCAACTGGGGAGTGAACCCACAACCTGGGCATGTGCCCTGAACAGGAATCCAGCAGGTGACAGTTTTGTGCCTGGGATCATGCTGGATCACCTGAGCCACTCTGGCCACGGCCAGTCCAGGAGGTTCCCTTTCAGAGTGTGGCCACGTGTCCCTCCTGTCGGTAGGTGTGATGGTGGATGTTGGCAGGAAGAGGTGAGTTGTTTTGTGCGCTGAGTGCCCCTGACACCGTCTGTCTTGGGAGGCCCTCCTGGCGCATGAGACATGGAGGGTTTGGACATCTGGAGAGTTCAACTTTCTTCCCAGATTCGATCTCCTGCACCTGTCTGTCTCTTTATCTACAACCCTGTAATCCTGTCGTTGCCTGTTAGATATGCTGTGGTAACAACAATAGGTTTATATGTTTTGAACACTTCCTACACAACGCAAGCTGTGCTAAGCGCTCTACCTGCATCATTCCTGTGTAGCATGCCGTGTTTTCCCGACGAGTGATCGTTCTCCCCTCCACAGTTCACCTCCTCCTCCTCCCACTCATCCTTCAAGTTACAAACTCAAAGGGCCCTTTCTGGGAGAAACCCTCCCTCTTCCCCTGTGTGGATTCTCCTTCCTCACAGCCACCCTCCGGGCAGCTTTGTATTTACCTGAGGGCCTGTGTCTTATCCCTTTCCTCTACTCCCTGGATGGTAAACTCGGTGGGCTGTGGACACACTTGGTTTGGAATCACTGTATCCCTGGCATCTAGCGCAGTGGTTGGCACAGAGTCAACACTTGACGTGGAAATAATGGATTATTCAATTTGATCCTTCTAGCACACTTAGAGGTGCATTGTTTCATATCCCACCGTGCAGGCAGATAGCTAGGTGTAGGCGGCTTAAGCAATTTGTCTCAGGACAGCAGGGGAGTGGCACACCCAGGACTTGGATGGGCTGAGTCGGTAGCGGTAGAGAGAAAGAAACATCACTGCATACACTGCCTCTTCTGCCTTTGTGGTGCTTGGGAGGGAGGAGGCCGTGCTGCGCAGTGGTTAGGGGAGCTTGAGTTGCTCAGTGATGCAGTGAGTCCATCAGAGGCACAAAAAGCCACACATTTCTTTACCACATAAGAGTGGCCTGTCCTGGGTGCTGCAATGGTGCAATCTGACTCTCATTTTGCTGTTTTCTCTTCGAAGCCCTTGACCCGTGTCTGCAGGCTCCTGCTCTGAGTGCATTGGGCCATTGTCGGGCTGTGGGCATCCTTGGGCATCATACACTCAGGGTTTGTGCTGCTCTGATGACCACTCAGAGTGCGGTTGGCAAACCAGTGCCTCTCCATCAAAGCATCGTCATCTGAATCAGCTCCCTTTTCATTTTTTCGAGGACAAAATTAGAGCTTTGGCAGCATAATAGATCAATTTGTACAATCACCTGTTCATTGCCAGGACTTGTCTTTCCTCAAGATGTCTCTTCTCTTGAATTTTTGATTAGTGTCAGAGACAAGGATACGGACTGAGATTTTTGAAATTGTCTTTGTATCATCATGAGTTCCCTAAGAACTCCTATTTGCTGGCTCAGGGAAGAATACCTTGCACACATAGCTACATTAACGCTTTATTGCAGAGTCTTTTACTTTATCCCCATTTTACAGACAGGGGGACTGAGACCCCAAAACTGAGTTGTAGACTGAAGTAGTTGCTTGCAGATCTACTCTGCACTGAAGGTGCATGTTGAACATTGAGGGGAGTCACAGGGGAGCCGTTAAAGACTCTCAGAAGGTGGGAGGCAATGCAGGGCAGTGGTTAGGGTTTCAGAGATAGATTGTCTGGCTTTAGATCCTAGCTTCATCACATTCTATCTCCAGGGCCTTTGGCTTATCCTCTCTGAGCCCCATTCTTCCTCTTTAAATGGAAATAATTATTCTTACATTGCAGGGTCAGTTTGGTGACTAATCAGCCTTGTAAATTATTTTAGGCCATAGTTTTTTTGTTTTGTTTTTTTTTTTCAGTAGTAGGGCTTGCTCTGACAATAATGACACTTACTGTTATCATTTAATAATAACAATAATAATAACATTATTGTTGCTGGCTAGAATTTCAGTTTCTCTAGTTAGCAAATTGGCCCCAAACTGTGATTCCTACATTTTCCTCTTGACTGTAACCAAGTTGATGAATTGAGAGTGAAGGAGGAAGAACCCATAATAGCTGCAAATGTGGAGTGGAGGGAGTTGCCAGACCCAAGTCTCTCCATGGAGCTCTGCCTGCAGAGGACTGCTGACAGTGGCCATATGCGCAGCTCTGATTGATTGGCAGAGAGAAACGCTAATTTATTAGACTCGTTATGAAAAGTGACAGAGCAGGGAGTCCAGAGGCTGATTCAGCAGCAGCAGCCCTGGCCAGATCCCAGTGGGACTAGTGTGTCTGCTCCCCCTGGGACCAGCCCTCCCAATTGGTTCTGGAGTTGTTGCCAGCGTCCCCATTGAGTCCCTCAGGGATGCCCTGTAGTGAGGCGCACCTTCCTGGGTCTTTCTGAAGGGAATGGCCCGTGGAGAAAGCATCTCTTCCTTCCGCAGCCTGGGGAAGGTGAGTCCAGCTCAGGCGGCCACCGATGGCAAAGGCTGATAAGTGATGGAGAAACTCCCAAAGGGAAGGACAGTAGTTCTTGTTTGCACAGGTTGGGGAATTTCAGGAGTCTCCCCTGGGGTGCATGAAGACAATAATTGATCTCTCTCTTTAGGTACATGAGGCTCTCTGTGGATGAATTTCTCCTGTTTGATTAGGGGAGTTGGGTCAGTGTGAATGACAGCAGGTGGAATGCCAGCTAAATAAGGAGATGATGGCACCTTGACCTAAGGTGTAATGGGTTTTTTTGGAGCCACGGAAACTTTGAGATCAAACTCCCTGAGAGCAAAGGCATGAGAGGACACAGGCTTTGGAGCCAGGCCTGTGTAACCTTGAAGTCCAGATTCTGACACTGTCTAGCTGTGTGACCTTGGGCAAGTGGTTGTACCTTTCTGAGCCTCCATTTCCCTATCTATTAAAAGGCAGGGATTCTGCCTCTCTGCCCAAGGACTGATGCTGCAGAGTGAGGTGAGTGAAGCAGATGTCACTTAGACTGCTCAGAGAGGTCACTGCTTGTCCATTTATTTACCTTCTGGCCCTCCTTCCAACACTCTGATAGAAGTATTTTGTTCTTTAGTTAACAAGCTTAGTTATTAACATATCCTTGGTACTTGGAAAGATACTTTGTTTTCTAGTGAATGTTATTTGTTTGTGCAGGAAACTTGCATAGCTTTACTCTGTGTGAATTTCCTGTAGCCTTTGAAAGTTCATAACAAGGTCAAGTAATCATCACCCCCACTGCATAAATTCAGTTCTACGGAATTATGCTTTGCTCTTGTCAGCTTTGAATGAGAGGTATTTTAACAATGCCATATGATCCCACATATATATATATTACATACCTGGTATACACACAGGAAAAGAATAACCGTTTGTACTAAAGTTTGTACTACAGAGAAGTCTAACGCTCGAAGTGAAAAGGAACCCTAACGTTGTTGAAAGCAAAGGAGGAGAACCAAGAAAGAGAGCAAACTGGGAAGAATCCATGCTTTCTGCTGGTTCTGGCTGGGATGATAGTGCCGAGGGCTCTGTTGGCTGTCACTGTGTTATCTCTGCTTCCAGGATCAGAAAAAGCCCCTCCTTTCCTGATATATTGACTGGTATTGATATACCAGACAGTCTACGTGGAACAACTGATCATGGTTCCTTTTCACAAAGCCTGCCGGGAAGCTGGGAGCTGATATCACAGTCCAGCCTTGACAATGTATCCAACTTGCTACTGTAGGGTTTTGTGTATTAACCTCACGGTTGATCTATTTGACTTCTCTGCCTTTGTTTTAATTTCCCCTTTTATTGCAATTTATTATTATTTTGTTATCCTTACCAAAGGATATGTTTATTGATTTTAGAGAGAGATGAAGGGAGAGAGAGAGAGAGAGAGAGAGAGAGAGAGAGAGAGAGAGAGAGAGAGAAAGAAAAACATGAGCCTGAGAGAGAAACATAGATGGGCTGCCTCCTGCACGTGTCCCTTCTGGGGATTGAACCCTCAACCTGGGCACGTGCCCTGACTGGGAATTAAACCCATGACTTTTTGTGTCTGAGGATGACCCTCCAACCAACTGAGCCACCTCCCCAGGGCTTCTTGTAATCTATATTGCTTATTTCATTTTTTAAAGAAAAACTGCCTTTGCAAGGTACCTAAAATAAATATATGTAACATGCGTGAAAGTTGCAAGGCACATATAAATAAGTTGCAGCCCTTGAAAGCATGGCCTCCCTGGAAAACAGGAGAGCAGAGTGCAGGGCTTAGTGTTCTGAATCCCAACGGGACAGTCTGTCTTACTTTCTCTGTAATTTGTTCCCTGGAGCGCTGCTTATGACATGTAGGTTCAATTGTATGGGGGGTGTTTCTGCTTTTCTCGTGCACCCAGTAAACATTTCCAGGCCCAGGTTCTGGGTCAGGCACTGTACTGGGCGCTGGGGACATGGTACTTGGAATGATGTATTAAGCAGTGACCAAGGCCAACAAGCTCCCCGCCTCATGAAGCTTAGCCTGTGGTGGGAGAGACCAACATAAGATGTGAAAAGAAATAAAGGGACTACCCATATATACTACCATAACTACCCATTATAACAAGTATTAAGATGATAACCAACAGGCACTAATGTAATAAAAGGGTTGATGGCCATACTAGGTAGATGGACCAGGCAAGAGAGACATTTAGGGGACACTTAAGCTGAAACCTGGAGAATGGGGAGGACCAAGCTCTGCAAAGAGGGGAGACCGTGGTGGCCAGAGGCACCTTGCGCTCAGAAGCCCTAGCAAGGAGGGCGCTCTGCACATCCTGAAAACATCAAGGTGACCCACATGCCTGGAGCACCGTGATCAAGTGCATTGATGTAGCTGGAGAATTGCAGGGGCCAGACGGGCAGCCTGTTGTGAGACCCCAAGTTCTTTCTCTCTGAAATGGATAAGACCTTTGTATGTATCATTACTCATAGTTGTATTAAAGGCATGTGTGGCTGAATGTGTGTGTGCGTATATGAATGCATGTATGTGCTGTGTGCATGGGTTTGAGAATGTGTGCATGGGTGCGAATGTTGCATGGGTATGAATGCATGTGTGGGCTGTGTGTGAATGCACCTCTGTGCTGTGGTCCATGGGTGTGAATGTGCATATGTGTGCTGTGTGTGCATGAGGTGAGTGTGGGTGCATGGGTGTGAGCGTGTGTGTGTGTGTGTGTGTGTGTGTGTGAGTGTATGAGTGTGTGTGTGTGTGTGTGTGTGTGTGTGTTGAGGAGGAGGAGATGGAGAGGAGGGCAATATGATGGTGGTGTGATGTTCTGCTCTCACTGAACACCTGCAAGGGGAGAAGCAGTGGTGCTAGACCTCCTCTTGTCCTATGTGCAGAGGGGAGCTCTGAGCAGCGTCTGTCCTCCCTATTAAGTCAGACTTGCGCTTCTAGGTTCACTCATGGAGCAACAGTGTCTTAGGAGGCGGGGCCAGACCCCATCTTTACGAACATACCTCCATCCTGTCCATAAATCTGAATGTGAAAGTGGAGTTTGTTTCCTCACCCGGGCCACCCGAATCTCCCACCTTGGCTCTGTGTCACCAGAGAGAAATGCCTTTCAGACCTCAGCATTCTATGGTCAGCAGTCTGGGGTCAGGCACTGTACTGGGCGCTGGGGACATGGTACTTGGAATGATGTATTAAGCAGTGACCAAGGCCAACAAGCTCCCCGCCTCTACCATATATATGGTAGTATATATGGGTAGTCCCTTTATTTCTTTTCACATCTTATGTTGGTCTCTCCCACCAAATGCCTTTCAGACCCCAGACTTGTTTCCAGTGTTTTATTAACCACAACAGCGAGGCTGTTGCCTCTTTTCTAAAGTTCGTATTTTAGGCGCCCTCCCTTTTTATTCCTGTTTTGTTCTGCTGCTTCCGTGGTTCTGAGTCTTGGAAACAGGGAGCTCAGATTCCTCTCCCCGTTCCTCCAACACGGAGACAGCTGTCACCGTTTCCTCCCCGCTGCGCACTGCGAGGCCAGGACCGGAGGCTTAGCCACGACAGAAATAAGGTCAGGGGAGCAGCTCGCAGGGTTTCCTTTGTCTCTCACCCAACTCTTCTACTTATTAGAAAAAAAAGTAAAATTGTCCCCTCCCTGAGCTCCAGATTGCTTTATAGAAGGAGGGAGGGAATCCCTCTGGGGAAGGGGCCCGCAGGCTTTCTTATGTGTTGATTTTTTCCTTCCCATCGCGTGGGGGTTGTTCTGGGGATATTAATTCTGGAGGCCACGAGTGTGGCCGGGCGCGCAAAGATGAATGGAGAGCAGCGTGTGGAACGAATGCTTGTCTTAAAAACAGTTTATGAAATGCCAGCAGATGTCAGTGTGCCCTTGCCATTTTATTATTTTTCCCTTTTAACTTTTTAGAAGCAACATTAATTATTTTTGGTAGTCACACACACACACACACACACACACACACACACACACCAATGAAGAGACCATGAAGTAACATTTTTTTTTTTTAGATCTGGGGAGGGAGGGCAGCAGAATATATTTCATAAAGTGGGTCCTCTCAGTCATCTAGCTGTGTAATAGAATGTTGTCTTGAAAGCGTCACAAGGGCCGGGACCGGTTTGGCTCAATGGATAGAGCGTCGGCTTGGGGACTGAAGGGTCCCGGGTTTGATTCCGGTCAAGGGCATGTACCCTGGTTGCGGGCACATCCCCAGTAGGGGGTGTGCAAGAGGCAGCTGATCTATGACTCTCTCTCATCGATGTTTCTAACTCTCTATCTCTCTCCCTTCCTCTCTGTACAAAATCAATAAAATATATTAAAAAAAAAGAAAAGAAAAAGAAAGCGTCACAAGGGGCTGATGCCCACCTTACAACACAGGACACCTTTGGGCTGGCTTGTCTTTGCAGACAGGAGCCTGCTCTTACCAAGCCGCCCTCCCATTCAGGCGGGACCTGCTATGCTTGCGCCTTGTCATTGTGCAGAGGAGCTGCGGGAGGAGGAAACTTTCGTCTGGGGAGGGGAGGCCACAGGGCACTGGGCTTGTGCCTCCACAGGAAAGTGGGCAGGCACAGGCTGTGGAAGCCACGGTAGTGCCAGCCGCACCGTTAACCTGCCAGTCCTCTCTGCAGCGAGGAGAGAAGGGCTTCATGGGATTCAGAAGTGTTCATCCACTCTTTTGGTAAAATAAAACTGCACCAAAACCCAGGATCACATTCACAGCAATATAATGATGAATGTTTCGCAGCACCCTCCAGTTCCATTTTTGAAATAATACTTTTTTTTCCTCGCTACAAAAGCAATGCATGCTCATTGTCAAAAACTGGAAAGAGGTATAAAAAGCCCAAAGAAGAAAATGGAATGAATATATATATATATATATATATATATATATATATATATATATATATATATATATATAATTTTGTCTTTTCCCAGAACAGTGGTGTCAAAATTCAAAGCCCAGTGCAAGTTTTATTTATTCTCCCCACTCCCCCCATTTTTCCCCAAGCCATTGTTCGGAAACTAATAATAGCCCCGGATCCAGCTCCTCGGCGTCTGAGAACCTTTGGTGCGGCCCTTCACGGAGGAGCTGGAGCTTGCAAAGGATGGGGCAGGGGACAGTGTGAAGTCTGGGTGTAGTCTGCGTTACAGTGAGAACCTCTTGCCACTTTCCTTTCTGAGTACAACACGCTGCGTGCTGATAGCTCCTCTGCAGAGGTTTAGATATTTTGGGTTAAAAATGGGGCAGAGAAAAGGATCTGACCAATGTATTTAAAAATTACTCATTTTAAGTTAGTGATGGTTTGCCAACATTTACTAGTATATGGTCAAGTGGAAGAGAAGCGGGCTAGTTTCGGGCGGGGCATATTTGAGGCTTCACTTTACTTATTTAATAGTCCAGATGAAAATGGAACAATATTAAACATGCAAAAAGCATGCTGAGAAAACCTTATCTCCCACTTGGCTCCCACCTCCCCAGAGACAACTGCTGTGGCGATTTCTCATGCTCTCTTCCACAGATCAATTATGCACATACACGCTTACTTGGACGCCACAGAGCAGAGGGCATTCGCATTCCTCTCTTTGCCTTATTAATTTTAATTTAAGGGCACATTTTAAGGAATTTTCCAGACCCACATATTTCTGTTAATGGGTATATCATATTCCATTGTACATATTTACTTACATCATTTAATTGGTATCCTTTGGGGGATTTTTATGTAATTTCCAATTTTTTTGTTATTAAAGTGCTGCTTTGAATATCCTTGACTGCCACCATTTCCTGCACAGGCAGGTCTGTCTGTAGGATGAAGTCCTAGAGGTGACATTGCTGGGGTGAAGGAGAGGAGCCTTTCATTTTTGTTATTGTTGTTAATACTCATCTGAGGATATTTTCCCCATTGATTTTCAGGGAGCTTGGAAGGGAGAAATGGAGGGAAAGAGAGAGAAACATTGATGTGAGAGAGACACTTCAATTGGTTGCCTCCCGCAGGTACTCCTGCTGGGCCTGGGGATCGAACCTGAACCTGCAACCCAGGTGCATGCCCTTGACCATGAACCTGAGTCCCTTCAGTCCATGAGCTGGGGCTCCATCTGCTGAGACACACCGGCTAGGATGGCGGGCCTTTCATTTTTATAGACAGGCCAATCCCTATGCGTTGGCTGAGATGTACCTTTATGAACAGTTTGAGCCAAAGACACATGACGGTTCTGGTTCTGATCTGGTGGCCGTGGTGCCAGGTGCATGGCTGTTACGTGCTGTTGCTCTGTTGGAATGTTTGCACTTGGGCCATTCCTGCTTTTGGCTAACACTTTCCATCTGCCAGATACTTAGCTAATAGCTTCAATTCCATTCCACCTTTGGTCCCGTAGAGCAGACCCTGCTGTCAGCCTGTCTGCGAGGGGGCCACGGGCGCTGAGAGAGGTCAGGGCTTTGCGGAGAGCATGGCCGGTGGTCAGGCGGAGATTCAGGCGCAGAGACCCAGGCTTAGCCATCATCTGTGATGCTGCACCGTGTTTTCAACAGCAGAGACTATATTGTTGATTTATTCCTAGGGTTTTGCCTGATACTTGTGCATTCTCAACATACGGGATTGGATAATTTTCTGGTCTTGTGTGTGGGGGGGAGGGTGGGGGTGGGTGGCTTTTTTTGTGATTACAGAGTATTGAGCAGCATCCTTGGTCTCTACTTACTAGATGCTAGTGACACCCCTTTCTGTAGCTATGACAACCAGAGATGTCTACAGATAGTGCCAAATGTCCCCAGGCGGGTATTGCCCCCGGTTGGAAACCACTGACTCAGACAAAGAGCAGTGTGCTGTGGGGTATGTCTTGTGACACGGGAACCGTGGATTTGAGAAGACTGGTGGCTGATGTCAGGGTGCCCTTCACTCAGTTGTCTCCGCTCAGGGACACTCACGTAGTCCCACCCAGGGGAGGAGCAGGTGGCCTGCCCTCACCACAAGTACCAGTCAGGAGGAAACGGAGGGCAGGATCAGCCTCGGTCACGGTCATGCTCCACGCAGATAACCGTCATGTTCCCAACACAGTGTTGTCTTTTAAAATGCAGTTTGGAAATGTCCGTGGGAAAATTGGTTGGTAAAATAGACTTATAAAAAATCATGTCCTCCAGGACAGCCAGCTTATGTATTATGTAGTCTTTCTACTCATGCATTTTTATTGAGCGCTCAGTAATGCTCTACATTAGCATGGCGCATGTGAGGCCCGTGACACCCCCCTTCTGTATGCGTGGTGGATGTCGGTAATCAATCCTCACACCCCCATCAGAGGCACCGCCATCGGATCCTCAACGCATCACTTCAGCCTCATGCTCTCAGCCAACTGGAATCACTATGTGACAGGAAATTTTTCTGCCATCCCTATGGCCCGGTGCCTTTTTGGCCAAGAAGAAGGATCACGCCTCCACAGAGGGAGTCTCCTCATGAGCTATTAGCTTATTTTTCTGTTACTCAGAGAAAAGCACTTGGTGGATACGGAGAAATGTCTATTCTTAAGGCATGTGGAATTAACATCCCGTTTTATAACAATAATTGGGCACCTGGGAATGCATCTCTGTCCCGGGCATTTTACATACGCGCCTCGCCTTCTCGTGGGCTGTTGCTTGCATTGTAGCATCTTTCTCTCTCCCACTGGAGAGAAGGCCCCCTCCCTGCGAAGCTCCATGAGGCAGCCAACCGAGTGTGAAACGAAATGCTTTGTATACAATGGGAACAGAGACAATTCCCTCGCAGAGGACACGCGGGAGCTGTGGGTATTCCTGGAACTGTGTCACTTCTCAGCATGGGGCGTGGAAGGGGACTTTCAAGAGAAAAGGAACCGGACCATCCCACACTTTCAAAGGTAGATCTGATTCACAAAGGCAGCAAGCCAGGTGGCTCTGACAAAGGAAGCCTGCTGAAGATGGAAAGTGCTTCCAGGTAGTTCCTTATACCCACCCATGGTAGCACAGTGTTTTCTATCTTCCTTGCTTTTTTTTTTTGGATGGGGGGGGGATTCCCACAGAATTGTTTGTATAGATTCAGTAACTTGAATAACCTACAAGCAGATTGCCCACCATGGGAATAGTTTAACTAGTTTTCTGTTTCTGATGCCAGGAAAACAGGTAAGAACAAGACTGGGAAGACAGGGCCCTTGGTCAGAGGACATCTGTCTTCATGTTGGGGCTGGTGGCAGTGCTTCTTCGGTCTACATTTTTAGATGGTTTAGTCTTCGTGAGACAGGGACAAATAAGCACAATTGTCTCCTATTTCCTCTTAGATGAAAGGGATCCCTAACTTGAGAGCTACCTGTGGCCCTCAGGGGCTTATTGAAATCACATTAAAAATTGTAGGGACAGATATTTTTTAAAAAATCTAGTCAGAAGGTTCATAGTTTCTTATTCTTTTTTAAAAATATATATTTTATTGATTTTTTTTTTTACAGAGAGGAAGGGAGAGGGATAGAGACTTAGAAACATCGATGAGAGAGAAACATCAATCAGCTGCGTCCTGCACACCCCTCACTGAGGATGTGCCCGCAACCAAGGTACATGCCCTTGACCGGAATCAAACCTGGGACCCTTGAGTCTGCAGGCTGACACTCTGTTCATTGAGCCAAACCACTCAGGGCAGTTTCTTATACTTTAAATCAGATTCTCAAAGGGCTGTGGGACATACAGAAAATGAGGAACCTACCTTAGAATAATAACTGTCACATTGTTTAGCCATGACCAGATCAGGCAGGGAAAAATAATTCTTCCCTCCACTTATTTTAACTTTGTGGTGGAGTTGGGGTGAGGGAGGATGGGGAAGGGACAGAAAATGTAGTAGCGATGATGAGGGGTCATGATACAAGTATATTTGGAGAGAAATATGTATACCTCTGATTTAGCAGTAGGAATATACTGTTTATTTGAACCACACTCAATTTCTGAATATATTCAAGTCCAGTTATTGGGAAATTATCAGACAAAAAACAGCTAATGCTGAGGTGTTAACCAAAACATCCATACAAATCACAATAACAGTACCATAAAACATTGAATTGATACCACTCAACTCAACAACTTTGATGATAACTGGAAATCAGAAAGTCCTTTCTGGAAATTACAGGAATTACAGCCACATGCTTGGCTGTTTGCAGGAGAAGATTTGCAACATTTCTGTGAAGTTCTTGATAGCTAGACTTCTTTGTGCAAGGTTGAATTATAGTCCCCTGTAAACTCTGGTAATAGCCTATGTTTATTTTTCAATACTACTGAGTGGAATGCTGCCATTGGCTGTTTATGGGGCATGAGATAAAAGGTGAGTTTGTAGGATGCTTTTCAAGGATGCACAATACTAGTGAGAAAACTTGCATTGGGCTTCAGTCACTGCCCATCCTGAGGGCTGTCAGGGCCTATATATGTAAGCATCATAAACTATTGTCTGGGAGGTTTGGGAAGATGGGCACAGAGGCTCTCCCAGAGGGTCCCCATTTTACAGATATATTTTTGATCAGGTAGGGTGACTCTAAAATCCATATTTTCTAAACTCTTTTATTATATAAATTATCATTATGTCACACATATTCATATATATATATATATATATATATATATATATATATATATATACAGTATACACATATATTTACTTGTGAGTGTGTTGGACTCAAGTCTGTATTTATATACCTGGTCATTGTGTATGTCAATATCCCTGTCTGTCCTATTTCTAAAATATCATTGTTAAATGAAATTTAATGATCTTTCAAAACCTCTTCATTGACCAACGTGTTTTGAAAGAGGCCCATTATAGGCAATGCATATATATTTATGAGGCTCTTAGGAGGAACTTTTGTGAACCACTATTCTATTAAGCAAAATAAATTCGTTTAAATGAAGTCCATTTCATTTGCTTTACCACTTTGATTTTTGATTTGGATGCATTCTGAAGAAAAGCTGGGCAAGATGATTTACTACTTTGGCTCTCCTCTGTGTCTGAAGTCACACCTAGCACTCCCCATAGGCTTGAATGGCCACAGTTTTCAATGTACACACCCAGATTCCACTGGACCCTTGCCAAGTGGAATCTTTAATTCTCTGTGCACCAATTTCTATATGTGGGCGGCAACATAATATCACACACCAGCCAGTGGTCTCTACTTTCTCCATGCATCCTGGTTTGCAAAAAAATGTGTGTAGGGAGGGAAGTGCTGAATCCTGCAGAAAGTTTCCACTTCCTAGACCAAGCTGTGTGCATAGCAGGGAGAGAAGACCAGATGGCCGGTGGGTTGAATCAGCAGAGAGCCAGCTGGGATGCATGCGAGGGCATTTCCCCCTTCACTTCCCAGGGAGCCTGGTCAGGGCAGGGCCTGGAGCTCTGAGCAGGAGGAAAGTGCCAATGTCAAGACCTCTGTCTGGCTCACAGGACCCTTGGGCAAATAGGAGTTGGATTGGAAGCTGGCAAAAGATCCGAGGATAAGCTCTATTTTCCTGCTTTCTAAAAAAAAACACACACAACAAATCAAAAAACAACAACAAAAAAAGCATGCCAATGAGACAGAAGGTTGGAGGGTAAAAATGCTGACGAACAGGAAATAACCAGATTGCCCTGCCTTAGCACAGCTTGGAGACTGAGATTCTGTGGTGAGGGCACATGACTTGGGTAATTTAGATCCCAAAGGAACGTGCATTCTCCCCCCCCCCCATTTAAAGTGAAACTTTTCCAGGCCACTGAAAAATTACGTATTTCTTAGACTGCCATCCCCTTCGGCAACCATGGTTCCTAACCCCAGGTTCCACAATGGGCATAGCCAGTTATTTTGAGGAAAGTGACACACTTTTCAGATTCACTCATCTCTACATATTTCAAAGTGTTCTTGGGGCTTTCCCTTTTGTTGTTAATGTATTAGTTATCCATTGCTGCCTAACAGACCCCAAATTTAGCAGCTTAAAACAACAACCATGTCAGATCTTGTGTAGGTCAGAAATCTAGGTGCAACTGAGCTGGCTGGTTCTGATCAGGGCCTCTCAGAACGTTTTAGCTAAGAGGTTGGCAGTGTCTGCCATTATCTGAAGGCTCAACTGGGGCTGATGGACCTGCTCCAAACTCCTGCACGTGTTTGCTTGCTGGCTTTAGCTCCCTGACCATTGGCCAGACGCTAACATTTTTTGGCACATATATCTCTCTATAGAGTTGCTTATGGCCTCACAGCCTTTTCTCCCCTAGAGCAAGAGATGAGATTCAGAGAGAGAAGGAAGGAAATCCCCAATGAGGGTTTTTTTTAAATTTAATTTTTATATAGCTTCCACTATTATTAACATCTTGCCTCAGTGTGGTATATTTGTTACAAGCGATGACACATTTTTATGAACCATAGTCCATAGATTACATTAACATTTGTTCTTTATGTTGCACAATTCTATGGGCCTTTTTCTTATTTTTAAGTCGTGGGAAGGTATACAGATCATGAAATTGACTGGGCCACTTTGGATTCTATAGTTGGTGGTATCAGGTGCATTCCTATTGCGCAGCTGTCACCACCATCCATCTCCAGACCTTTTTTCATATTGCAAAGCTGGGACCTAGCCCACAGTAACTTCCTGTGGCCCCCTCCCCCAGCTCCTGTCTGTCTCTATGAATTACTACTCTAAGGGCCTCATATAAGTGAAATCATATAGTAGTTGTCTTTCTGTATCTGGCTTATTTCACTTAGCATAGGGTCTTTGAGGTTTATCCATGCTGTAATATCTGTCAGCATTTTGTTTGTTTCTTTTTTCTTTTTTTTAAAATATATATTTTATTGATTTTTTTACAGAGAGGAAGAGAGAGAGATAGAGAGCTAGGAACGTCGATGAGAGAGAAACATCGACCAGCTGCCTCTTGCACACCCCCCACCGGCGATATGCCCGCAACCAATGTACATGCCCTTGACTGGAATCGAACCTGGGACCTTTCAGTCCACAGACCAATGCTCTACCACTGAGCCAAACCGGTTTTGGCTATTTGTTTATTTTTCAAAGCAGAATAACATTTCATTGTATGTATTATATATACCACCCTAATCCATTCACTTATTGATGGACAGTTGAGTTGCTTCTACATTTGAACTTTTGTGACAATTCCATTGATTTTGAGAAACACCCCAGTGCAGTGTCATACAGAATGGTTTTACCGCCCTGAAAACACCCCATGCTTTATCTTCCCAACCCCCTTCAAACCACAGCCACTGCAAACCACGGACCTTCTCGTTGTTTGCCTTTTCCAGGATGTCCTGTGGTTGGCAGCATACAGTATGCAGCCCCTCTCAGACACACACAGCATTCTTTCTTTTGTTAGAAGTGAGTCCCGCCCACAAAGGGCAGCTAACGTCACTGCTTAGAGTGGGGAGTAGCACAGTGTGGACATATTTATGCCACCACAGTTAAGCAGAAGAGACTGGTGGTGCCAGCATTTATTGAGCATCACTATTGTGTTGGGCACCATCTTTCATGTTTCACACACATTGTCCATGAACCCTTGCACTACTGCCAAGAGGTCGCTGTCCACTTACCATCTCCATGCTTTAGTGACAGACTGTGACTCTCCCAGGTCTCACATCTCATACGTGACAAAGGCAGGACTTCTTTTTCCTCTAGCCAGGATTTAAATTCAGCTCTACCTAAACAAAAGCCTATGTCATAAAAGTATATCATGCTGCTTCCCCTTAGTCTTGGGGGAAATCTAGATCTAGGTTTAGAGGACAAAGCATGACCCCTAAAAATATTAGAAGGTGTGGAGGGATGATGTCAGACGTCTTCCAGGGGCCTCTGCAAAAGCTTTTTTTTTTTTTTTTTTTTTTTTTTTTTACTTTATTAGTACCCTGTTGCCACTATAGCCAATAAATACAGATATAGGGGCTTAAAGCAACAGAGATTTATTATTTCAGTGTTCTGTGTTCTGTGGTTCAGAGGTCTATCAGGTTAGGCTACAGAGTGTCAGCAGGTCTACGTGCCTTCCGGGCAGTTCTAGGGGAAAATCCCCTCCCTGGCCTTTTCCAGCTGCCAGAGGCCACCCATCCTCCTTGGACAGGGGCCCTTCCTCCATCTTCAAAGCCAGCAACATAGCCTCGGACCCTCTTCCACCCTGAGGACTGTCAGGATGGCGTGGGCCCAGCCAGATGACTCAGCACATTCTATCTTCAGGTCAGCTGACCAGCCACCTCAATTCCACCTGCAGCCTCCATTCTCTCACTGCACAGATCTCACTCGCAGGTATTCACAGGTTGCCGAGGCCAGGATATCTCCAGAGGGGCATTATTCTGTCTTTTTTGTACACCTGCTTTCATCCCCGGGATGTAGTAAATGAGAACTTCAGTTCTGATTCCTCTGCCCCTGGGCTGTCCTTTGAGTTTTGCTTATGGGGTGTCATGGCAGGAGGTTGGAGGCAGGACATTGGATGAGGTCAAGGCATTTAGGTGCCTTCCCTGAGTGGCCCCTCCAAACAGGTTGCTGCCCTCCTCACTAACCAGCCCCCTTTCCTGGGAACCCACACTGTTCCTTCCCCTCACCCCTCTTGCCTGGAGATGGTGACAGCCATCCTGCTTCTAATTTGGGGTTCCTTCACATCCTGTTCGCTTTTCTTACACCCTGCCTACACCTTTGAAAATAGTACCTCTGCAAGTTAAATCTCCTTAAGTAATCCCAATTTAAGTGTGCCATCTGTTTCCTATGGAGAACTTGACTGATACGGTGACTAAGGATATCCATATTCAAAGTAGAAACAAAGTGTGTCTTCAATTAAGGCAAGCACCAAAGGTTCAGTGTGCAGCCCCTCTCAGACGCACACAGATCTTTAACCCCTTGGCAGAGAGGCCGACATGGAGCCAGAATCTTGGGGTGGCAGGTTGCTTTCTGAAACCAAGAGAATTTCCAGGACGAGGCAATGCCTTTTGAGGACTTAACCAAGAGCTTTCTCAAATGTTCTGGCTTTGGGTCTCTCCTGGTATCTATGTTACAAAAGGTGATGAGTTCACAAATCCCCCAAATTATGGCAGGTTATTGTCCTTGTAGTAGAAGGTTTAATTCAAATTTAAAGGAAAAGACGGCATTAAAAAAATTCGAGCTATTCCACAGGTGAGCTAATGAGCTAATTACAGATAGCAGTTTCCAAAACATTGGCATTTCACGTGTAAACAGCATCTGCCTGTGAGAAAGGTGTGAAGATCTGGGTAACATCTGAAGATGGTCTTGTACTTCAGGTGGTTTTCTTTGCTTTATTTTTCTTGACAGCGGAGGGAATGTAATAAAATGGCTGTATATGTATCTTGCTATGGGAACCACAAAGCACCTACAAAGACACTTCCTTGGTGTGGTCTTAAGCCCTAAGTTGGCTTTTCCTTCTGGGCGCAGTCTGGTCCATGCCACACAAAGCTAGGGTTTTGTGCAATATTTATTGTTTCGCGTTAGGACCACAGCTTCATCTGCATACACATGCCAGAATTTGTAAGCGGTTGGGGTACTTGTCGAGCCATTGATTGCACATTAGAACACCAGGGAGAGCTTTAAAATGTACCAGTGATTCTCAGGCCTCGACCGGGAAGCTGATTTGATTAATCTGGGTTAGGGCTTCTAATGAGCATCCAGGGTTGAGACCAATGGAACTAATACGGGGCTTCTCAAATTGTAATAGACAGGCGCAGCTCAAGCATCTTGTTGAATTGCAGGTGCTGATTCAGTAAGTGTGGGGTGGGCCTGGGATTAGGAAATTATAAGAAACTCAGAGAGATGCTGCTGCTTCTGATCCATAGAACACACTCTGAGTCAGAAGGAGAGAGAGTGCCCACCGCTATCTACATGCATCATTTCATTTATTATTAATTAACTCAATAAATATGTATTGAATACTAGGTATCTTTTAGGGTGCTGAAGATAAATCAGTAACAAGGAAAATGACATTCTTTTTTTTTATACCCAAATATATCGGCAATCTTTTATTCAAGTTAGAGCTCTGTGTTAGTTTACTGTGTGCTTTGAGAGGGAAAGAGCATTGTTTTCACTTTATTCCTTGCTACTGTCTGATGATGGATTGATATTGATGACACTTCTCCAATGGCTATTCATCTGAGAGAGAGAGAGAGAGAGAGAGAGAGAGAGAGAGAGAGAGAGAGAGAGAAACACTCCCTTATTTGTGCATTTCTTGGTTGGTTCTTGTATGTGCCCTGATAAGGGATTGAACCCCAAACCTTGGCATATAGAGATGATGCTCTAACCAACTGAGCTACTGCACCAGAGATAACTATAGAAACCTTTTATCTGGCATTTAAGAGCCTTCCATATTATAGTTCTAATTTTATTTCTCCAGTTTTTTAAACTCTAATGTTTTTTCCTATAACCTCAGGCAAAAGAACAACTTGCTGGTCCCTTGCATTTCCTTCATTTAGTTGCTTATGGCCTTTCATTTGCTGAGGACTGGTTCCCCTCCATTGATGCTTTAGGAGTCAGTTCAGTTGCTACCTCCTCTGAAAGGACTATATGCTCATACTTGTTAAGGCTGGGTGATTGCCATATGGGTGTTCATGGCAATATTCTTTCTATTTTTGTACATGCTTGAAATTTTCCATCACAAAATATGTTAACAAATGAAAAATTAAATAAAACCTAGAATTAAAAAAATAGTATATATGTTCATTCTATTGACTATTATACAACTAAAAAGAATGAAGTGGGAAGAGAATATTGATTTATTTATGAAATTAAAAGGGGACTTGCAGAACAATTGCTGTCCTCTGAATGTTTGTGTTCTCCAAAATTCATATATTGAAATCTCATCTCCCCCAAAGCTGATGATGGGAAAGTCAGGGGTGATGGAATGAAGCATGGTGTGTTAGGGAGTTGTCTTAGGTGGACCTTGTGGGTGATGAGTTTAATTTGCTTTCTGTGAAGATGGGACATCTTGACTAAGACTTAAAGGATAAGCATAGGGCATGCAAATACCGTGGGGGAAATCATTCCAGGAAAAGAGAAGAGCAAGGGCAAAGACATGAGGTAGGATTGACATTGATGGGTTGGGGAGCAGAAAGTGGACTGCTATATCCTTGATGTCATGAGTGAGAGAGCAACTTAAATAGAGAAATAGGTCATGCATGGGATTGTATACCACTTTGAGTTTTTCCCTGGGGACCAAGGGAAACCATTTGATAGTTTTAAGCAAAGACATATATTCTGATTTGTGAGTTAAAATGATCACTTTGGTTGCTATGTGGCAGATATATTTGAGGGGAGGGCATGAAAAGCAGACACAGGAAGGTTAGTAGTTCAAGGTCAGTTAGTAGTAGACTCAGAATAACCCAAGTGAGTGATGATGGTACGGGTCTTAGAAGTGGCAGTGGGGATGATAGAGTGGGGTAGTAACACTGACAGACGGAAGAATGGTGGGATGGGAAGAACCAAGAGTGACCCCCTAGCAAGTGGGTAAATGGTAGTGATTTACTGAGATGGAAAATACTAGCAGAAGAACCAATCTGTAGGTCACATCAGACTGAAGAGCTCTACTTTGGAAAGGTTTGAGATGCAAAGAAACTTTCAAGTGTAAATTCAAGAACAGAGTTTACACCCAAGTCTAGAGCTCAGGCAAGAAGTCAAGTCTAAAGATAGAATTTGGTTGGGGGGCTATCAATACCTCATCACATTAAAACTCATCTTATTGAATGAGTTTTCAAGAATGTAGACTATAGCTAGAGGCTAATGGAGAACTAATGGAAGGAAATATGGTTCTGTCAAAAGATTGGCCCCAAGTTAGGAAGGAAAATTTCGTGTCCTTCTTAAAACTCATCATGGCCTGTGTTTCCAGACCTTAGCCTCAAGGCACCCTTTGCAACTATCTCTCTATGTAAAAAGCTAATATGCAAAGTGTCCCTGCAGGAGTACAACCGGGAGACCAACTGTTCCATCATTCACTATGACGTGCACTGACCACCAGGAGGCGGTGTGGAACAAAGGAAGGCCCTGATCTCTAGCCAGGCCTAGGGAACCTATCTGTGCATGAATTTCATGCAATGTGCCTCTAGTTTCAATAATAGCTGGTATCTAAACGATCCAGTAAACCTTATTTGCCAGACATATAACATCTGGCCAGAGACAGTGTAATTTGAAATGATGTTGGCTTTTTCTAGATGTCTCTCTGAGAGGGACAAATTATGAGGAAACAGACATTATGTTGGATTATTGGTGGAGGGTGGGACACACATGCTTATTGGTTCCTTGGCCAGATGTCTAAGTATATGGTAAATAGAGAAACACGTGCTGTGTTGGCGTCCTTTCAGCAAAGCCGGACAGGGCCTGAGGAAGGACTCCTGCTGCTGGATTTGGAGCTGAAGATGGTTTCTTGAACTAGGGAAGGAAACATAGAGGACATGTGATCACATGGAATGATTACTTGGCTAATGAGCCTTGAGGGGCAGAAAAACTTGACTACAGAACAAATTAAACCAGCACCTGACCTTCTCATGTTATTTATAAACAAGCGATCATGTCAGTGTATGTGTGTACCAGCCCACTCATTTGAACCAACCCCACACAAATATTCAGAATTCAGTAGACCAACGCCCCCTTCCTAGTGATTCATGGGTGAGACACCATGCCTGAGGATGCGATTTGGCTTTTAGATATAGCGTTTCCCTGTGGTGGTTCTTGGCAGATGCTGAAAGATGACATTTTTCTGAAACGCTCATCCATTTGAATTGTGTTCCCCAGGAAAGAGGCCAGGTGCCACGTGACCAAAGCTTTAGAAAACTCCAGGATTTGGGGTGATGGGCATGCAAAGCCTGGCTAGCTTCCATTTGCATTGAGGGCAGAACCAGTGGCCACAGAGGGCAGAGGAAGAAAGGGAAGTTAGGGCTAAGGGATGTCTTCCTTGCAGATGGGATTATTTAATCCCAAAATGAACTGGTTTAGGGTGAGTGAAATCACTTGTAAAGGTAGGGGGCAACTATGTAGTATTCATGTTTTGAATATTTGCTACTTTCAGCCTTTCTATTAAGGGTTTTGCATCCATTACCTCTTTTAACTCCACAAAAACCACAGTGGGGGGTACCCAAGGGTTTCACATCCAGTGAAGATTGGAGTCTAGGATTGGAATTCAGGCAGTTACACTTCAGAGCCCCATTTGATAAAGATAGAAGGAATGGGGAGAGAGAGAGAGAGAGAGAGAGAGAGAGAGAGAGAGAGAGAGAGAGAGAGAGAGAGAGAGAGAGAGAGAGAGGGAGGGAGAGAGAGGGAGAGAGAGAGAGAGAGAATGAGAATGCTACATAGGAAGAAACAAAGGCCAAGGTCTTTACAAGATTTTGAACTTTTGGAATGATTTTAATTTAAAATAAATAGTCATTTATATTCTGGTCAATACGTGCCAGGAATTTTACTATATAATTGCCACAGAGAATCTGATTTAATCTTTACAACAGCTTTGTGGGACAGATATATTATTACTTTAATTTTACATCTGAGGAAGTTGGCTCAGAAAAGCTTGTTGGTCAAGGTCAGGAAGCTAAAGTTGGCTGAACTGAGGTTTGAATTCTCATCTCTGTCTATTATGCTTGCTTAGTGCACTCAGTACGTGCAGGGTTGGGGGAGGGGGATAAGAAGGTCCTTCTTTTCCCCTCCCATACCCAGCCTCAAGTTTAATCCCAGTACTCTACCATTGGAAGTTCACTCATCTTTTGGACACTGCAATGTACGTATATGGTCTAATTTATAGTAACTTTTTTCTCCTAGATACCTCAGATTTCTTTCTGGTGGTCCATGCCTCTGAATTCTCTCTACCTTCTAATGCTTGTTTCCCTTTAAGAGTGGCTCATCTTGGCCAGATACCAGTAACCTACCCGACTGTGGCTTCTCTTCTATTCTGCCACTGAAATTTCATTATTTAATGATCCCGGTAATAATACTGGACACACATTTCTGGATTAAAGTGTGTGCCTTCTCAAAGGATGCGCCCTGGAAAGGTTATTATTAATAAAGGTAGCATTAAGATACCACAAATAACTCTGTAACCTTGCTTGGGCTTAATAAATCCACTGCAGGAAGTTTTATTTGCAGTAAACTCTTAAAATTCAGCTCACTTTTAATATCGGTGCCCTTCAGTGACCCTTCTCATCCCTCACATCCCGGTGACCTTTCCAAAGTTGAGAAGGGTAGTTGCCGCAGCTTTTGGGCATTAATACCTGTGAGAGGTAGATATGGTTTTCATTCTTTCCCACTGATAATTAATTCATGGCTTTAAAGGCATGGCAGTATTTCTCCGATGACACAGGCGGCGATGGCTTGCTAAGGGCACAGACATAAAGGGCTATCTTGACCACAGTGGGTTTCCATCATCTTTAGATCCTGAGATCTCCAGCATTACATAGAGGGGGGCTAGATTTGGGATCACAAAGCCAGGCTTTCCCATAGTTGATCATCATTTTTGCTCAACATCAGCTTATATTCTCTTCTGTGCATTTTTTTAAAGAAGTTTTTATTATGCAAAACTTAAAGCATGTACAAAAGTAGAAAGACTAGCAGAAAGAATTGCCACACAACAATTCAGTATCTATCAAGGTATGGGAAACCTTGTTGTATCTATGCCCTAGGCCCTTGCCTTCCCCAGTCTCATCTTACTTTGAAGGTGTAAACATTGGTGCTCAACATCTGGATCCCTTAATGCTCTAGGGCTTGCAAAGTGGTGATGCTCTACGTTTATCCTTCCTTCTGCATGGGTTTACTGGGATAATTCTTTAAAAATGGTTTTCCAGTCTACTATTAAGATATTCAGAGATACAGCTTGTATCTTTTCACATTATGAAGTTGGTTAATTTGCATTCTCCTATGGTGACCAGGTATTTTTTAACATTATAAACTCGAGGACTAAAGTTATTATCTCCACTAAAGCTCAGATTATTTAATCTTTGACTAGCAGAAGTCTCTTCAAATTGCCTCTGGAGTCTTTTTAACATGACTGGCTTGTCTTTGATGGTGTTCTTGTTATGTAGGCTGACATGATACCCCAGATTCATTACTCACATATCCTACCCAGAAATGGAATAATCTGTTTTTCCAAGGAACTCTAGTCTCTAATAGTATTTCAGGATCATAATCTGGGCACTAGGGATGCCCTATTTGTCCTAAAAGAATCTCATCATCTCTTTTCTAAACAACCATCTCTCTGTGTTCCCTTTATTGACCTCCCTCAGCCACCCAGGTCTGGAGGCAAGAAACTGAGCATTTATCTTTTATTTATTTATTTGTTTATTTATTTATTAATATATTTTTATTGATTTCAGAGAGGAAGGGAGAGGGAGAGAGAGTTAGAAACATCAATGATGAGAGAGAATCTTTGATTGGTTGTGCTCTGTAGACCCCCCCTGCTGGGAACCAAGCCCTCAACTCAGGCATCTGCCCTGACTCAGAATGGAGCCTTCAACCCACGCATCTGTGCTGACCTCCTGGTTTATAGGTTGATCCTCAACCATTGAGCCACACTGTCTAGGCTGTTTATTTATTTTTAATTTTATATTTAATCTTCTGGGGTGATACTATTCTATAACACATAAACTGTATACTTTGTTGTGTTTACCACGCCAGTCAAGTCTCCTCCATCACCATTTATCCCTTTTACCCTCTTTTACCTCCCCCTACTTCCCTTTCTCTGTGGTAATTACCATACATTGTCTGTTCGTTTCTTTTTTTTCTTAATAACTTCAACCTTTTCACCCAGTTCCATAAGCCCCTCTCCTCTGACAGCTATTAGTCAGTTCTCTATGAGTCTGTTTCTATTTTGTTAGTTTGTTTTGTTCATTAGATTTCACACATAGGTGTTTTTCTTTGAATGGCTTATTTCACTTGGCATAATACTCTCCAGTTCCATTCATGCTGTCAAAAAGGTAAGTAGTATTCCATTGTGTAAATGTATCACAGATTTTTTTATACACTCATCTACTGATGGGTGGTTAGGCTGTTTCCAAATCTTGGTTACTGTAAGTAATGCTGCAATGAACATAGGGATGCACACATTCTTTCAAATTAGTGTTTTGGGTTTCTTTGGGTGGGTCATAAAACTGGGCAATTCCATTTTTAATTTTTTGAGAAAATGCCATACCGCCTTCCACAGTGGCTGTACCAGTCTGCATTCCTACCATCAGCGCACTAGAGTTCCCTTTTCTCTACATCCACATCCTCCCCTGCACTTGTTTGCTGATTCATTGATAATAACCATTCTGACAGGTGTAAGGTGATATTATGTTGTGTTTTTAATTTACATTTCTTTGCTAATTAGTATCTATTGGCTATCTGTATGTTCTCTTTGGAGAAGTGTTTATTCAGGTTCTTTGTCTATATTTTTTTGTATTGAGTTGTATAAGTTCTAGATACATTTTGGATAATAACCCCTTATCTTCTCTTTACCTTTCTCCCTCAAAGCGCATGCCCTCCCTTATCTCCCCTGTTTCCATGTCAGTGGCAGGCCTCTACATTCCCTTGCCTCCGCTGGCAAGTTTGACTTCTCACAACTCACTTCACCTCTGGCCTTTATCTTGTCTGGTTCAGTCCCCATAGGGCACCCGAGTCTATTTTATGGGGGGAAAAAGGTGAAAGCAATACAAAACCAAAACTATTCTTGCCATGGCCTTGCTCAAAAAGCTTCTATGACTCCCTACTGCCTAGAGACACCTACACGCTCTAGGTTGACATTCAATCTGCTGCAGTTCTTGATGCTCCTCTATTTCCAAACCAATAACCCACTCCTTCCTTCTGCTTCATTCACCATAGGGATTTCTAACTTTGTTCACACTGCTCACATGTGATAACTGTGTCCCCTTCCCGCCTCACCCAAGAACAGGCAGAAAATGAGATCAAGGCTTTTGTAACTGATTGCTTTCTGTGAAGCCTTTCACCAACTTCCCTGGATCTGTCTATTTTGCCTCTGTAACACTCTGCTTCCTCAACCTCTAGTGCCTTGGTTTCTTAATCTGTAAAATGGGACAATAAGAACAACATGGAGATGTGGGGACCTTAGACAAGATTGTCCATTTATATCACTTAGAAGTGGGCTTGGGAACATTGTGAGTGCTTCGTATATATTGGAAGATGGTGCCGTTGTTATCATTAGCAGTGATAATGTTTGCAGTGGCAATATTTGTTTATGCCCGTTAGCTGCAGTTCACCTGAGTCTAGTTTTTCCTTTAAATTAGATACTTATTCAGGACAAGGGTCTCATCTTAGCAATTTTTATTTTTAAATCTAAGCCCTCAGTTCTTATTTGCAAATTTTAATATCGTGGATAAGGGGAGTTATTCAAGGACTCATGATGTAATTGCTGCCTCCCAATCTTACATCTGGTTGGAAACAGTTAACAATTAAATGACATCTGGTATCAGAAGGTGCCACAGTACAGGAAGTGCAGAGAGACCTATAGAAGGAGAGTCAGAATGGCTCAGAGCCATTCTCTCAAAGGGGAGTCTGGCCTTAAGGGGTTGGATAAAGAGGCACAGGGGTTCCTAAGAGGAGGACAAGGGGTAAGAATATTAGTGTAGACATGGTATGAGGCTGTACCCTCAGTGTCTGGATTTAAATAAACAAAATGTTCATTTGAATATTAGGGAGTCAAAGAGAAAACTCAATGTACATAAACCTGATCTCACCACTGTAACTCCCCCTCTTCTGCCTGTGATCTGTCCTACACACAGAGAGGTCTTCCGGTTGTAGAGGGCGTTTCCCAGTGTCTCAGTCTGTGCCTTGCTTGTCCATTCCCAGTGGCACCCCTTGGTAACTGAGGGAACTTGCAGCTGTGTGTGGAGTAAGCTGAAGTCTCAAGCTCCTCCCCAGCACATCAGACTTATATTTCATATATTGGTTGGTATGGATCTGCTTATTAGAAAATACTAGGGGCCCAGTGCACAAATTTGTGCACCTTGAAAGGAACTGTGGGCCACAAGGCTGCCTTAGGCACCAGGGCGGGTTTCAGCCCATCATCCATAACCCCATCTGTACCCTCCTCTGGTCCCCTGTCTGCCAGAAGCCCCGCTCCCACTGCTGCTGCTCCCATGCACTGATAGGATGGAGCCATTGGGGCTGGCACCACCATGGATGCAAGCAGGGTCAGCGCCATAGTGGGTGCAAGTGGTGGCTACTGCCCTGATAGTCCCTCAGGAGCAGGGGGAGGTGGAGAAGCCCTCAGGGGCGATTGGGGCTGATAGCCACCAGTCTCACTTGCTGATGGTGCCGAGTGATCAGGACCAGTGCCCAGCACTGGCAGCAGGTGCAAGCGGAGGCTCTGCCACTGGCTGTGAGTGCGAGCCCCGGGCTGGAGCAAGGAATTTTCAGTAAACACTGGAGGCTCACCCCAATGACAGTGACTGTCACCCCACCTGCTCCACCATCCCACCATGTTTTGTGCAAGACCCTCCCCCACCTCGGTGGTCAACTCACATCATAGCAACTGGTTGTTTGGTTGTTCTGCCATTAGGTCTGTTTGCATATTAGCCTTTTATTATATAGGATAATAGAAAGTACTGGGAGAAAATACAATAAAAAGTGCAAAGAAGAAATATAGTAATTACATAATTTTATTGTATTGTTATACATTATGCAAAATATATGGTGTTTCATATTATATATAACTAGAGGCTGGGTGCATGAAATTCTAAAACTGGGGGGCGGAGAGGAGGGCTCTGCTCCCTCTTGTAGTCCGGGACCCCTCGGGGATTAGGCCTAAGCCAGCAATCGGACATACTTCTCACAATCTGGGATCCCTCGCTCCTTACCACTCACCTACTCACTGCTCCTTATTTCTTGGCTCCTGCCACCGCTGCTGTGCTCACCACTGTGAGCCTGGCTTCTGGTCTAAGTGGTGCTCCCCCTGTGAGAGTGCACTGATCACTAAGGGGCATCACTAAGGTGCTCCCCCTGTGAGAGGGCACTGACCCCTCTGGTGGTCAGAGCACATCACAGCGACCCATCTGGTTGTTCTGCCATACTGGTCGCTTAGGCTTTTATTATATAGATAGAAGATTATATATAAATTATGTATTATATAGTTTATATCTAAATACTTACATTTATATAAACATATGGGTGAAAGTATATTTTTATGGTTATAACAGTAGATAGCATGCTTTGAGCTCTCATTGTGTGTCAAGAATTGATGTAAACATATTGCTGTGAAAGCTATAAATCTCGCACCCCCCCCCCCCCCCCACACACACACACACACGTTTGGGTCCCTGACTTTCCCACTTGCCAGACAAACTCGGCTTTGAGAGTTGATGTGACAGGTTCCAGGTCAAATGAGGGCTCCGATGCGGTCTGTCTTTGCGAGGTAAACACGGTGCTACTTCTTGGCCAGACGTTGCTGGGATGAGCATGGGGAACTGGAGGACATGCCTTTGTTATTGTTGGTTTAGGATAGTCAGTATAAAGAAAATTCTTACTCAGCTCCTGCACTCCCACCTGCTGTTGAACATTGTGATGTTTCTGAGCATGCAACTCATAGCTATGCTGTACATTCCCTTAACATTTGTCCGTGGCCATAACGCTACTGTTGCCCACTGGGTACTGTTTTGCATTTAGCCAGTGGCCACTCTGGCTATTTGAAGCGCCTGATTGTTCATAAGTATCTACTCTGCAGCACGGAGAATCCTGCATGGCTAGGCTTTGTGCGGCAGGGTGCAGTGAGGGTGGCTGTCCCTGCAGGATCTTTTCTAGGGCACAAGCTTACCCATAGGCCTTTGTAGTGTTTCAGAATGAGTGAAGGCTTTGTCCTGTCCCACCGAATTTTTAAGAAGCATTTGCTGCTATTTTTCTTATTTATAATAGGCAGTGTGTCTATTGTACTACCAGTGCGTTTATGTTAAGTGACTATTACCTGCTAATCTCTGAGACAGAACTGAACAAGGCCCAGTTCTTCCTCTGGGGGAGGTAGGGGGACAGCTTGGGAAGGGAGAAGACGGCCAAGGAAAGAGAAGTGACTGTGCTCACAGGAGCCATGGTTCCAGAGGGAGGGGGGAGGCAGGGGAAGGGGGGAGGCAGCCAGAAAACTGAGTTGGGTGGGGCAAAGCAGGGAGAGCCCAAGGAGAAGGAGGCCTGGAGTTCCAGTTTATTATAGAAAGCTGGGAGACACAGTGAGGGACCCTGTTAGGAACCTCTCAGTCCCATAACCCACATCACTCTTGATGTTTTGCTTGATGCCTGATTTGTCTAATCTCCTCTTGGTGCACATTTAGGGTTTTGTGTTGTTGTTGTTTTTAAATATCTGCCTGATTTTGAAAATGCTTCTCCTACATATTGGTGACGGGCTTTGTTTCAGGCCTCCGTTCGGGGAAGGCTCTGGGGGCCACTGAAGCAGTGCAGTGGGCTGCCCGCAGTCTGCTCCAGTCCTCCTGGGTGTTACAGGAGCTCCCTGGCACTGTCAGTGCCTGCAGCCTCTCTTCCAGCCCCACCTCACCTAACGGTTCGCCACGTTCTGGACAGAGTGAATGTGTGGGGTATTGCGATGAAGCACATTAAGTCTGAGATTCACCTATTAAAGGCATGGTGTTCAGAGTTAGGTGTTGGAAGCTGGTAAGTAAAAGATTCTGGGTCTGAAACTGAATAAGCTATCTGATTTAGCTTCTCTCTCTCTCTCTCTCTCTCTCTCTCTCTCTCTCTCTCTCTCTCTCTCTCTCTCTCTCCCATCTCCTCCTCTTCTTTCTCCTCTATCCTTAAACTCTTTTCTCTCCCTTTCACTCTAGCTCCTCTCTTTATTCTTGTTTTCCTCATCCCTTGACTCCAAGTCCTCTTCTTCTATCTCTTCTTTTCCTCTTTCTCTATACCTCCCTCCCTCCTTCCCACTTTCCTCTTTCCCTCCTCCCCTCTACTTCCCTTCCTCTTTCTTTCTATTTCCTCCCATTCCCCTCCTTCTCTTTTCCTCCTTAACTCATTTATATTTGAAATAAAGGTCCCTGCTTGAGGTCCCATCAGGACACCTCTTACATCCTCTTACATCCCAATCCCTGAAGCTAGAGAGGGGCTGGCATGATTGCTGACCAAAGCAATGAAAATGACCTGTTAGAGCAGTGGTTTCCAACTTGGGGTACATGCCCCACAGAGGGGCAATATGATTTTTAAGGGGGGAAATTTGAGAATGAGTTATTAACAGTGAATTTTTTGCATTTCTTGTTGTTCTAAGGGCCTCATATACAGTATATAAATATATATTGTGAGATATTTATGCATTTCAGTTCTCTGCTATTTGTTTTGAAACTTTACTATCTTTTTTACTATCATATCACTTCATATTATTATTATGTTTTAAGCAATTTCTTAGTGATTTCCTCCTCTGTACTTCAACTGTCCTTTCATTCTTTTATTTTTCTCTTTCATGGATGCCATGTTCTTTGGAAGCTTGTTTAGACCAAGTTCATGGCCTCTTAGGTTTCCTCCACGTGAATAGAGTTCACTATTTGAATAATAGGAATTATACATCACGGGGAGGGGAGGGGCATCAGGATTTTAGAGGTGCTTAGGTGGGGCCTGGTCAAAAGAAAGGTTGGGAACCCCTGCTTCCATTTGCAGGTCTCAGTTGTGAAAAGCTTTATGGATGCTCAAATAAAATGGCCTGTGAGAGGCACCTCATGAAACCAAGTCTGCAGTTATCCTTTTGACTGCTAATATGATCACGAGCAATAAGTATTTGAGACTGTGGCTGAAGGAACATCTCATGAAGAATGGAGACTGTTTTAGGCCCTGCAGGTGATCTGCGCACAGAGAACTAATACTGAGCGCAGATCGGTCACCACAGCACTGATGTGACAATTGATTAAACTCCCCTTTCCTGACACCTTCCCTCCAGAGGGAAAAGTGAGTTTGTGTTTGTCAATGCCCCGGTGACAAGAATCTCTCTTTCCCCGAAGAAGGAGATCCATGTGTAATTTTCCCCGGGAACACAGGAGGGGAACAAAAGCAATAAATCAAGCGAGTTTTTATGATCCCTATAAGCAAAAACATACTTCAGTTATGATGGATTGCGTTGGAGAGTAAATTAGATTGCACGGAGGCTGTGTGCTAATGTTGGTATTTACGGTGCTTAAATGTATCGCCTGCCTCCTCGCAATGCAGCTCCTTCCCTGGCTTTATGCTAGGAAGGAAAATACCAGAATAATGAGCTGTTTTTCCTCCCTGTCTTCATAGTTTAATATCATGCAACTGTTTATTAATAAGCTCCAAACCCCAACGGATTTTTCTAATCCTATTCTAATATCAGACTCAATTTAATAAGATTCATTCTTCTCCCTACTGCATATGCCTCATTCATTCATTTATTCAACTAATATTTATTGAGAGGCTCCTATGGTGACAGGCATGGGGCAGGCCGTGGGGGATAAAATGTTGAAACAAGACAGGCTGGGTCTCCACCTGCAAACGGGGACAGGCCAAGAGGGAAACCAGGAGCAAAGGCCGAGCCAAGAATACAACCAGGCACGAGGGGGCCTATACTGTCTGTCTAACTTAATGATTTTGAAATTTGGGGAGAGGTAAAAGTTTAAGATATTTGAGGGGGAAAAAGGGAGGGTGGGGGCATAGTTGGAGTAGAAGGCGTGTCTCCTGAGACCACGGAGGGAAAATGTCCTGTAATTCCCTCCTTTTGCCAAGGCCCTCTGGCACTGCGGAGATTTTGCGATGGTTTGCTGTGTTCCTGTGAGGCAAACGCCAGTTATTCAGGTTACCGGGAGCAGGCCATTGAATCCCAGATGCAGGACAAGATGTCTTGCTGGCTCGGAGGTCAAAGAGGAGGGGAGATCTTGGAGAGGATGAAAGCCCAAAGCCTTCACTTTAGACAAAGGCCTGACCCAGGTTTTCACACTTGAGAGGCTGTGGATTTCAAAGGGGAGTGCGGGAGGAGGCAGAGGAGCGGGCGGCTTGTGAAGAGGGGGCTTATGTTTGAAGTCAAGTCTTTGAGGACTTGATAGGGTTGGGGGTGGAATGGAAAGAGGCAAGTGCGTGCTTTCTTGTCACAGTGATTCTTGGTAAGATGATTTTCCAGCAGGGATGGGGCATTGCTTTGTTTTCATTAGGCCTCCCTCTTTCTCAGCCCTGGATGTGCTAAAGAGCCAGCCTTACTGCTTCTCACACCAACAGAGAACCACCCTTAGACTGGGCTGTTGTCTTTGCTGGTCTGGGTTTCTGAAGATCGATCTTTATGACAAGTTATGATGTCCCTGATGACACCTGCAAATACTGAGATCAGTCTTGGGCCCTCCCTCTATTCCCCCTTCTCCTCTCCCTCTTTCCCCCTCCCCCTTCATCTCTTATCTCTTCCCCCTGTCCTTCCTCCCTATTTCCCCTCCCTCCCTCCCTTCTTTCCTCTCCCCCTTCCTTCCTCCCTCCTTCTTTCCTTTCCTCTCCCTCTTCCACCCTCTCCCTCCTTCCTTCCCTCTCTCCTTTTCCTTCCATCCTGAATGTTTCTATTAAAGACAGCAGCAAGGATTTTTTGCTTAATTGCTTCACCTCTGCATTCTTACCATTGAACCCGGAACAACTCCTTCAGACTATGCCTGAGAAACCAAGAAAAACAATGACTTTAGTAAGTGAAGTCACATCTTTGCAAAAACAAACACCACAGCCACTACTAATTATCGCGCCGCCCTCCGTTTTCATACTGTTCCTAGAAGAGTCATCATTTGGACACATGGGTCAGGATTTGGCAGGAGGGAGGGCGGAAGAGGTGAAAAATCCAGTGGAGTTAGAGCAAAGGCTCTGATTTTTCCCTGGATGCAGGATGCCTGTGGGAAATCAGATGGCTTTACAGGACGCTCCAAGACAAAAGGAGATGAGCAATCCTGATTTCTAAGAGAGAATCCTCCCTAAACAGAGGTAGCGGTAAGAATGAATTAAATCTCGAGGCCCCGAAAGGCGTCTGTGAAGAGATAGCTGCCACTCAGCTCATCCGGGGATGCGGATGGAGGGGTTTCTATAGAGAAGGCCCGATTCAAATCTCTCTCATATTATTTGATTCTTTTCAATGTTCTGTTTACTCGGCACTTTTTTCCTCTTTTGGTATTTTTAAGAGAAAATGATTGCTTGAAAAGAGAACTATTCCGAATTCCTTTTTGCTCGTAGGGGGAGCGCTGGTGTTTAAATCCAGGCTCTGTGTAAATAGATATATTTTTGACACGTGAGGTTATTCCAACTGAGCATCTCCGGTTTAATGTAGCATGTTTCTTCTTTCTTCCCTCCACTTTGTTGTACTCTGAGAAGCTGAAACAGGGCCTCGGCCATCTGTTTATCTCTCCCAGCCAAATTTGCCATTCAGACAATGCCCGTTTCACAACTTAAGCCCACTTAGCGATCGCTCTCTCCACTTACAGAGCATTTAGTCGCGATTCCAGGAACGGAAAGTGGATCCTGAGATCCACAACGACTTGATGGGAGAATAAGGATGCTTTGTTATTCGGCAAGTGTGAAATTATAACAACTTCACCCTGTGTTTACAGATGAAGGGCATTCTGGCTCCAGAAGGGAGGAAGCCACTCCAAATTTCTGACATAAATGATTGGATGCCGTACTGCCCCACTCTATTTGTTGTCTTGGAAACAAATACAGGACACAGTGATGAAAGAAATAGGTACTTGGCACCACTTGGACCTAAAATTAAGATTTTTATTATTTTTTTTACATATAACAAGAATGGTAAAACATCTTGCTTACTAATTGGGAATGTAGGCAGGGTTGGGAGGTGGGAGCTTTTTCCTTCTTCCTTTCTAGGTTCTTTGGAAGGCCTAATAATTAAATTGACACCAGGCAGATTAACAGGAGAAAAATAATCTTACATATATGGGAGCTCAAGAAATGATCAGAGCAGGCAGCTTTTATACCTTGTAGACAAAGAAAGAATAAAAGCGTGAAGAATTGATAAGGCAAAGGGTTTGGGTTTGGGGTAGTAAATTGATGAGGAAATAGCAAGGCCTGTTTATGCAGCCTATTGGCCCCAAATTCTCTATCTCTGGATACTGGGAGGGTGCCTTGCACTTGGAATAGTTTTTTAAAGTATATTTTATTGATTTTTTACAGAGAGGAGGAGAGAGGGATAGAGAGCTAGAAACATTGATGAGAGAGAATCATCCATCAGCTGCCTCTTGCACATCCCCTACTGGGGATGTGTCCGCAACCAAGGTACATGCCCTTGATCGGAATCGAACCTGGGACCTTTTAGTCTGCAGACCGACGCTCTACCACTGAGCCAAACCAGTTTCGGCAACACCTGGAATATTTATTTCCTGCTTTCAAAGGGACATGGGAGGGCCAGAGTGTCCTTCTACTGACTGTTTTCTAAGTACTTTAATTCAAACTAATCAGTATGCTAATGTGATATATTTTGGAGTGAACTATTTTGATCCCTCTCTACAGGAATAAAGTTGTTGATACTATGTACTGAATTTTGGCTCTCAAATTTTCTTCTTAAGCACAATTTGGCAAAGAGGATGGTCACCACTTGTTCTGTCAAATGGTAATAATAGCAGCAGATACCTCGTAGCATTGAAGTGAGAATGAAGTAGACGCAAAACTCTCAGCGCAATGACTAGCACGTCGTGAATGCTCTATCCGGGTTTCCCATTCTTTTTGCTTATTATCATACTGTTGGGTGAAGCTCACTGCAGTAACCTTATAAGAACTGCTCTCCTTATAATAATTTAGCTTGACCTTTTGTAAAAACAGCTCTCCAAATTCAATTTCTAAGGTAGCAAGCAGCTCAGTGTGCTCTGAGGACTGTGTCATGCTTTGCTTGGGTGTAAACATAAATCCTCCACATGGCCCTCTTGCCGGGCAATGCAGAATCAGCATCGGTGTTACCCATCATTTGGCTACCAGTAACTTAAAGCCACTCTGCTATCTTAAGACAAGAGTGGATCCTGGAAAGATTCAGAGCTATTTTTCCAGAAACTAAGGACACAGAGTTCAATCAGAGAACACCAAAGAGACAGCTCAATCATTTACTCAGATAGAATTGAAAACTGCAGGCGTTGGTTATACTGGGACCTATTCTTCCATCTTCTGTTTGTAGATTCTTTTCCCTGCCTATGGCGTGTGGGCAGGCATGGCCACCCTGAGCCTTATCCTGCTTTGCCCATGGACTTGAGACAATCAATGTATTCATTTAAAGTTGCTGAAGGTAGAATCTGGTTGGCCTGACTCTTTCCAGAAATCACCCCTAGTACTACCCACTTATCTAGAGTAGTGGGGTCACAGTGTCTGATACTCTTGGGGAAAGATATTGCAGTTGGATCTACCAGAAGAGCTTTTAGAAAATCAGGATCCAGTGTGACTAGTTGATTGATGAGTTAAAAAATTGGTGTGCCAAGTTACCAAATGTATTTTCACAAATAATTAGACTATATTCAACTTGTTCTTCATAATGTCCGAGGACAGAAGCAGAGCCAATAGTGTAAGTGGCAAAGGGGCAAAGGATCAGATTTCAATTCTCAAGGAAGGGATTTCTAAAAATTATATATATATATATATATATATATATATATATATATATATATTCTCCCTCTCTAGAGATAGATACTATATATCCATATCAAAATGTCTGTATTTAAAATGAAGTATCTCTATGCTTGTCTATCTTTATTTATTGAAATACATTTATTTTTAGGCGCTGTCTCATGTGATGATATGGGGTCTGGCAAGTCTGAAATTTGTAGGCAGATTGTCAGGCTGGAAACAGACAGAAGTTGATCTTGTAGGCGTTGAGGCTAAAAATCTGTGGCCTCCTGGCTGGAATTTTAGGCAGGATTTCTGTGCTACAGACTTGAAGGAGAATTCCTTCTCCAGGAAGCTTGGCTTGGCTCTTAAGGCCTTCAGCTCATTGGATGAGATCCACCACATGCTAGAGGGTAATCTCTATTTACAGTCAACTGACTGTAGATATTAATCACCTCTACAACACTCCTTCACAGCTAAGCACCATAGCCTAGCCAAGTTGACATGTACAACCAACCATCGTATCGTTCTGCACCCTATCGAGGAATTGGGTCTCTTTGGAGCGACAGTTGGGCAAGAAAACACCTGAGCAGAGGCTGCCGCATTCACCACCTGAAATGCCAACTTGCTAAGACTTGGAGTTTCATTGAGTCTCCCAGGACAGACTGCCTCCTACATGGTGAGAGTAACGAGGATAGACAAATCAATGTGGACTCATTAACATTTAATTTAGGGTTTTTAGTCCGGAGTATGTCAGTAAGAAAAATGACAGACCTATTATGTGTCCAGGTATTTGTTTATTTTGTCATTAGTATTTCTCTCTCTCTTCCTCCACCCACCCCAGACACACACACACTTCCTACATTTTTATCATTTTTCATCTAATATCTTTCATCCTGATCACATGTCTTCTAACAACCACCACTCAAACTCGATCATAATTCCTCCCCACACTGAGGCTCTCAGGACTACCTTTACTCTGCTATTGATATCATAATTTATTTCCTTTCCAAGTGTTGTATGCAATACCATGACATCCACATGAATAGTGGGCTTCTGTCGCCAGGGCAACCAGAAGCACAGCAGGTACAATCCTTCCTTAGCTGGTGTCTCCTTCCCTCTTGGGTGGGTTGCAACTGTGTGAACTATTCCATGTCTGCATTCATGGGATGTAGTCAATGGGATGTAGACACTTGACAACTCCCTTACCCTTAACTTGTCCATCTTCATATAGCTTACTGGCCAAGATCTGCTCTTCAGAATCCACTAATTTATTGCCATTCATTTCTGCAAACATGACACATAATATTTCCAAGCATATTTAAATGCATGATTATATCAATACAAACATTCTGACCTCTAACAGTCTAACATTTTATTTCTTTATTACACATCCCCATGCATTTCCCTCCTCCTGTGCGACACTTTCCCTTATGATCAATATGCCCATTAATAATGAGCCTACACCACTAAGATATCTGGTTACATGATCATTTTTCTGGGTTATTCTTGCATATGAAAGAGGTTGGAGTAGATGGGATATAAATTCTTTAAAGTTTTAAACTGTAGATCTATTCCATATCTATAACCTTCCCATGTGTATAATTTTAGATATTGTAGATCTGAGGACATCTGGAGCTTTCCAAGTGCAAGCATCAGTGAAAAATGCCTACATGTAATTTTCCATACCATCTCCTTACCTCCATAGAATTACTCAGGATTTGTGAATAATTTCATTACATTTACCTTTGGTTGTATACTTGATGTAGGGGGTCGTCTTATATGCCGGAAAATATGGTATGTGTCTGACTAATACACACCCAGATTTCACCCTTGATCAGTTATATCCAAACTTGACATTGTATTTGATATTTCTCTCTCTCTCTCTCTCTCTCTCTCTCTCTCTCTCTCTCTCTCTCTCTCTCTCTCTTCATTCATCTCTTACTCTCTCTACACACACACATACATGCACATGCACACACAAATCCCTGAGTCTAAGACATGGAGAATCTAAGCCCACAGTTCTGGAGTAAACCCCAATACCTATAATTTAAAATAGTTATATTGATTTTTAGAGAGGGAGAGAGAGAGAGAGAGAAAGAGAGAAACATCAATGATGAGAGAGAATCATTGATAGACTACCTCCTGTACCACCCCTACTTCCTGCACCACCCCTACTGGGGATTGAGCTGGCAACCTGAGCATGTGCTCTTGACTGGAATTGAACCCAGACCCTTCAGTCTGCAGGCTGAGTCCCTATCCACTGAGCCAAACCAATGAGGGCTAAAGTATTTTTAAAGCACCCAACCATGTGATTCTTGTGGAGGCCCAGACATGTTCTCCTTGTTCTGAGGGATATGGTTTCAGTGCTGCTACAGGTACTGATTGAATTGGTTATTCTGTGCCCCACGCTGGCTTTCACTGTGGCCATAGACTGTTTCACAGCCTCCAATGTTCTCATCCCTTGTGGGCTTCATTCTTAGTCACTTCTACAGGCCCTTCACCTGCTCAGAAACTTGTCAGCAGCTTCAGGAGCAAGCTCTCATCCTTCCAAGGAGCTTTCAGGAACCTCCAGACCTTCATCTCCCCTCATCTTTGCAGGAGGATAGAATATGGCTTTGAGACCTGGCTTTGAATTCTGTCCCCTCCTGTGAAGACCTATTGAGTTCCAGGCAGTGCCATCCAATGTCATGCATATGAGATGGATGTCCCTTTTTTGCAGATGAGAAAACTGAAGCTAGTGAGCTGAAGTCATTTCCTTGATGACTTAACTACTACTTGGGATCTAGATTTTAGCTCATGCCTGCCTCCAAAATCCAGGATTTCTCCAGGGTAACATGCTGCCTGCACATGTCAGCAGCAGGGTTTCTAATCCAGATCCTTTGGAAGTGTGCTAAGAATGAGATAGAGTCCTCTTTTCTTCTCACTTTATCATTAAGAAATACAGCCTAGACGTGGCAGTTGAGAGGTTAAGTGCAAAGCACTAATTAAAAAGCATTCCAGTTTCTAAGACTAAAAAACCTCAGCTGTTGTTGAAAATGTAGACATCAAGGAGGGGAAAGCATTTATTCAAATACAGCGCTGCTAAATTCGATGCTACCGGGAAGTGGGCCTACACACACGATGGTTATTCAGCACTTTTGGGATATTGTCGGTACAGGGTTTTCGGAACGGATGCCATTTTAATACGCTATTCTAAAAATGTAAATAGAACATATGATTTGAGACAGCAGGGACTCATGTCAGAATTTAGAGTCTCAGGATAGCCAACCGGAAAGGGCAGGTAAGTTTCCAGAAATAGATGAGCATTTGGCCAGAAATGGCTGTGGGTGCACTGCGCCAAGCGTTGGCCTTTGCCCAGGTGCTCGCCGTCACGTCAAGGATACAAGCTGAAGCTGGCCATATGGTTCTTGGAGTCTCTCTGCTTATTCCGCCCTCTGCTCTGATGTGGGCTTCTCTTTATCTGCAGGAGAAGGTAATTGCTTTAGACTTAACAGGTTGATCTTCACCCTTGACTCACCATCATGCTGCATTATGAAATGAGGCATCAGCAGTGGTCCCCTGGTGGAGGGGGGTGGGGGGAAGGGTGGTGCCTGAGCTATCAACATGGCACAGTTTAAATGTCAGGCTCTGCAATTTACAAGTGATCTGAGATTCATGGGAAATGTGATGGAAAAGTCATCCTCTACCCCCATCTCCCTCATGGTATAAAATTGAGTATGTCATAAATTCTGTGCATTGCTAAGTTCATGGTGCTTCCGTAAGAAGACATTAAAAATAGAACTTACATCTTCGATTCCAGCCTAGAGAGCATCCAGGCCAAAAATGTACACACAGACATTAAGCTGCCTTTTAATCTATTTAGTTTTTCCATTGGGCAGGCTGGGGGGGCGGGGGTAATACATGCTCTGCTCTTTAGGGGCAAACACTTTCTCAAAGACAACCTGTGTCAGATATAGCTTCATTTTGTAAATAGCAAGAGTGAATAGAGCATTGACTGGTTTGACTCAGAGGATAGAGCCTCAGTCTGTGTCCTAAAGGGTCCCAAGTTTGATTTCGGTCAAGGGCATGTACCCAGTTTGCGGGCACATCCGCAGTGCGGCGAGGGGGGGAGGGGGAGGGAGGTGCAAGAGGCAGCTGATCCATGTTTCTCTGTCATCCATGTTTCTGACTCTCTATCCCTCTCCTTTCCTCTCTGTAAAAAATCAATTAAAAATATAGTGAATAGAGGTGAAAAATCTGAGAAGACAAGTGGATACCTGGACCAGAACTTAAAGTTCCATTGCAAAGAAAGAAATAACTCACTATAGTGACACCTATAGTACTAGTGTTATCTGTGTGATGGGGATAGCTCACAGCTTAATGTTAAGAACAACATTTGAGCTAGTTTGAAGAAATACGTTGGATGAGACATATTATATTTTCCTTTTCATCAGAAAGAAGTTTGCTTTTACCTGAAGCCACAGCCTCAGCCTTTCTAGAGAAATCTGTCTCCATTGAAGAGCTTGTCCACAAGGTGGGGAGGGTGGGGGGAGCTGCTTAGGGCAGAATCCGTGACAGGCAATTGAAGGAAATGCTGTTATTGGAAATAAAAATAAATAAATAGAAAGCTCATTACCTAGAGCAACTTGACTTCTTCAGGACTAAGAAATGGACAGTTAATGTTTAATTGCACCAGTCGCTGAAAATGTACATCCAAAGTTTCCAGGACACTTAACACAACCATATGTGCACTTATTATTCTGTCAATTGAAGAAAACTCATGATTAGAAATGCCAGTACTTGAGCAGTGCCCCTCTAACCTTTTGGTGAATAGGTCTTTTGGATACATTTGATGGGGAAAAGGTAGTCTTTCTATCAGTAGTGCCAAGATTGCTTCAATTTACTTGCATTTCCATAATTTGCTTTAAGTACTTGCAATCTTTCTGATTTTAGGCTGTTCACAACTTCTTACTCCATTAATTGTGTCATTGTGGAAACCATATTCTATGCGGACTTGAGGCTGTGGTTCTGATGGGTTGGCTTTTCCTTTGGGCCTGAGCTTGTACCCGGCTCCCTGGTGGTCTAGCACAGCCTGGAAGGTGGGTTAGGAATGGGTTGTTCTAGTAGCCTGCAGCCCTATGGTCTCCAGCAGGGCAGGAATAGTTTGTGTCTTGCTTTTCCCCTTATCTCCAGTCGCAATCCCTGCCACAAAGTAGGCAGTCAACATACTGATCAAGAAAGAAGGAAGGAAAGAGGGAGGGAGAGAAAAATGATCTGACCAGCTTGAAGAAACTGGAGGCCCGCCATTCCCTTGGCATGCAGCGTTATTTACAACTAGAGGCCCAGTGCATGAACTTTGTGCACAGGTACGGTCCCTAGGCCCGGACTGCAATCAGGACCATCTTTCCCAGCTGCTGGCAGCCTGCCCCACCTCTGGCCACCACCCAACTCTTGTTCCCCATTAGCCATTGGGCTATCAGAGCCTGCTGGCCAGGGGGAGGGACCAAAGGTTGGGCTTGCTGTCCCAGTCCCCAATGCCACTTGCCCTTTGTGTGTGGGGTGACCTGCCTGCCATCTATTCCTGGTTTCCTGTTCCCCATCAGGTGCTTAGAGCCTGCCCAATCAGGGCTGCGGGCTGGGGGCAGCTCCTGCATTGAGCATATGCCCCCTGGTGGTCAGTGTTCATCATAGTGACCGGTCATACAACTGTTTGGTCGATTTGCATATTATCTTTTTATTATATAGGATAACCAAATTCTGGGACAGCCCAAGTGCCCATCAGTAGATGAGTGGTTAGAAAAGCTGTGGTACATTCACATAGTACAGTGGTCACAAACTCATTAGTCAGCAGAGCCAAATATCAACAGTACAATGATTGACTTTTTTTTGAGAGCCAACACTTTAAAACTTCTTCTAATGCCACTTCTTCAAAATAGACTCACCCAGGCTGTTGTATTTTGTGGAAGAGTCACACTCAAGAGGCCAAAGAGCCACATGTGGCTTGTGAGCTGCAGTTTGCCAACCACGGACATAGTGGAATACTGCTCAGCCATAAAAAAGAAGGAAATCTCACCTTTTTTCAACAGCATGAATAGACCTGGAGATTATTATGCTAAGTGAAATGAGCTAGTTGGAGGAAATACAAATACTATATGATCTCATTTACATGTGGAATCTAATGCACAAAATAAACTGACAAACAAAATAGAAACAGAGGCATGGATAAATGGAACAGACTGGTCAGGGTGGCGGTGCAGGGGATGGAGCTGGATAAAAGAAGGTGAAGGGATTAGCAAAAAAATATATATATTTATATCATATGGCATAGGTAACAGTGTGGTGATAGCCAGAGGGAAAGGAGGGTGGGGGTAGGTAAAGGTGGGCAAAGGAGGGTGGGGACTGGGGAAGTAAAGAGACTTTGCTTGGGGTGATGGGAGCACAGTGCAGCGTGCAGATGATGTTTTATTGAGTTGTACACTTGAAACTTGTATGGCTTTGCAGCCAATGTCACCTCAATAAATTCAATAAAAAAATATACAATTGTTTTGCGAATCTTTGTTCATAAGGAACTTCAGAATTGTCTCTCTGGAGAATTTCAAGGTCATATAAATCTCCCTAAAACTTTGCTATTTTAGGAATTTGTAGGAAATTTCAGTGCAATAATACTATGGTTATCATTCGATGTTAAGTAATTAAATATAAGCAAACTTTCAAAATTCAAATTCAAAGGAAAGAATTTTTTAAAAACCTTACTGCATTGTCATAGAAAGCCTTCCTTCTGTTAAAAAATGTGATTGAGCAGTAATAGTATTAGAACTTTACACAACTAAACTCCTTAGAAAGAGACCTAATGTGGAAAGAGGTGTTCATATTACTGGAGAATGTTGAGTAAATATTTCACTTCTGATTTCTTCAAAATATCCAAATCCATCAGGCAAATGACTTCAAAATGACAAGGCAATGGAGTGAAAAGTTAAAAATTCCACTAGATGCCTGGATTATCATATATACTTTAGAGTTCCGACTCTTTGCAAACACAGCTTATATGTAGTTTATCAAATTCGGGCATGTGGGAAGATGAGCAAAGCCAAGATTTTGTGGTTTTAGGACATAATCAAATACCACACTGTAATAAAGTCTGATCAGAAGTCACCCTCAGTTTTATAGATCAATTCTGTTTAGATAAATCAGCACAGAACAACCCAAATCAACACGAAGAAGCAGCTGGTTGGGGAGGCAAATTCATGGACATGTTCCACCATAAATTGTAAAACACAATTTCGCTTTTTTGTTAGGCGTTGTAATTCAGGTCAGTTCATTTTTGCAACCCAGTTTTTCTAAGATGTTTGCTTCTAGGTAATAAAATTATATATATAGTAATAAATCATATTATAATTACAATGTATAATTATAAATTAATGCAGGAAGGTCTATAGTTCGTGTGGAAAGTAATACAATAATCACAACATAATAATACAAGGATAAACTGTTTTGCATACTCACAATAGTGCTCCTACTTTTGCCCCCTCCTGTATGATTAATATATTTATCTGTAATTATAAATATAAATAGTATATGTTATAGTTACAATTACGTATGATTTATATATAATTTATAAATCTAAATCTATTAATATATAAATATATTTTACGTACTATATATAAAGTTCTATTATCTGGAAGCAATTTAAACAATATATATATATATATATAATGTATATATTTGTATTTGTACTAATTTATTTACAAATTTTTATCTAACAGTGGCATAAAAGTTAACATATCTCCTTTAATACTCAGAATTAAGCACAATATCTAATTAAATTATTTGTCAGACTTTCATATTGTTCTTTGATTTTGATTACCTAGTATTTTCTATATCTTTGTCATTAAATTGGAAAAGCTCTTTGATTTTTGTGTGTGCTGAAGGAAAATGTAACCTTGCCACGTGAGAGGCAGGAAGAAATTTTTATGAAATCCATTTTAATTAAATAAAAATAAATTAATGCTTTTTAAAATAAATTACCCAGTTACTCTTTAGTTCACAGTGCCAAGTTGAAATACTTAGACATCTTTGTTACTCTTATGTGTAAGTCTAGCATATTTATGGTGCTTCTCAGTAACATTTTGTGAATGTCATAATGAGTCAGAAGCTATGTCTAGATTCTTTCTTTTAAATGAATCTAAATCTAATTTTTTAAAAATATTTTTATTGATTTTTAGAGAGACAGGGAAGGAGAGAGAGAGAAACATTGATGTGAGAGAGAAACATCCATTGATTGCCTCCTGTGCTCTCCCCACTAAAGACTAAGTTTGAAACTTGGACATGTGTCCTGACCAGGAATTGAACTAATAACCTTTTGGTGCTCAGGACGACACCCACTCAATAGCCATATGGACCAGGGCTAGAGTTTTTCTTTACCCATATTCTTATTCTCAGAATTAGCATCTAACTGACCAATCTGAAGGATAATTGAGTTATAAGTAAGCCCTGGTCCCTTTATGTTACCTATGGCACTAGATTCCAGGGCTGAGATGAACCACTCAAAACATGTTTATTCAAGGAAAATTGATGCTGAGGAGCTGATGGAATGCACACTGATATCTGGATATTGTAGGAAAAGCTTTCCTTTGCCTTTGGACCAGTTCAGTCTAGTTTAGCAAATAATTTCAGAACTGAAAAACCCGGGAAGTTAGTTACTGCTATTATTATTGTTATTGTTTTCTTTTCAAGTGTATGCTAATAGTACAAGAAAAAAAAATACTGGTTTCAGCTGCTTAGCCCACAATGCTTTTATTATGTCCAACTGGCTAATGCAGCTCTTACATGTTTGCTTTAAAATATAATATACTTCAGTTTGAGAACCAAAATGTTTAAAAATATCAAGACTAAAATATGTTAAAAGTTGTTATAGTTGAACCTATAAGCTTTCTAGAACCCTATCCTATATAATAAAACCCTAATATGCAAATCAGCTAAACAGCGGAATGACTGGTCCCTATGATATGCACTGACCACCAGGGGGCAGACGCTCCATGCAGGAGCTGCTCCCTGATGGCCAGTGCACTCCCACAGGGGGAATGCAGCTCAGCCAGAAGCTGGTGAGCGCAGCAGTGGTGGCGGGAGCCTCTCTTGTCTCTGCAGTGCTAAGGACCTCTCAGGGATGTCCACGGGGAATGGGCCGAAGCTGGCAGGTGGACATCCCCCAAGGGGTCCCAAACTGTACAGGGTACACAGGCTGGGCTGAGGGACCCACCAAATCCCTCCCTCCCCCCAGAGCATGGATGCCATGCATGAGGCCTCTAGTTTTATTATAAACATGTATGTATTTCATTCTTTTATATCACTCATTCTTCCTCATTAATTATTTTAAAATAGCTAGAATGATTTGAAATAGTACTATAAAACATACATTATTTCTATATTTGTTAGAGCTCTTTCCATTGCAAATGGATAGAAACTCAATTCAACTGGGTTCAGCAGAATAGAAATTGGAGATAGGGCTTAAGGTGTTACATTATGGAAAACTGGCTTCAGGCACAGCTGTATCCATCAACTGGATCCGTGTAGTCAGGGCTGGCTCTCTCAGTCTCAGTGTCCTCTTTCCCTCCGCCATTCTCTCCCTCTTTTCATTTCCTGCACAGTTGCAGAGACTTCCTGTGTTTGTTGAGCATGCTTACTCATGATGACTGAGCAATTCCTACCTATAAAGTTAAACTCCCCCTGTAGCTCAGCAGATAGGACTGAAAATGCCCAGGTGTCATCATGATCCATCCCTGAATCAACCGAGGTATAATCTGCTTGGGTCTGTATCATGCATCAATTCCTGCCTGAGCCTGGTGTCCCCACCCTAACCACCTCTGGCATGTACTCCAGAACAGAGGGGACTCCATTACCAGAGAAGGTAAAGGAAGCTGAGGTGGCAATAGCTAAGAGTGCTCTGCACCCAGTATTCCCATTTACCCGAGGCAGAGAATGTGATGGACCTGAACAAAGTCACTCATATAACAAGAGAAAGAAGATCACCAAATTTTCAACCAGTTTCCTGAGAAGGTGAAAAATAATAGTTAAAATTTTCATTCATTCATCAATTGAATGAATACATATTGAGTATTCTCCCTGTGCTCGGTGCTGTCTCAGACTCTGGAGACGGAGCAGAGAAGAAAATGGACAAAAATTTGTGCCCTCAGGGGTCTTATGTACTCGTACATCCTGAGAATAATTTACTGCTTTAGGAAATATCTATGCCTTCTAGTGATACACTGTACCTTGCTATTCCTGAGGAGTGAAAACTACATAATATGATTTGTACCACAGAACAAAGATGCAGTTCTTACACACACCTAACACACACACACACACACACACACACACACACACACACACACACACATTTATTGTTCAATCCAGTCCACTCAACCTGGAGTTGCGTATTCTGGTCTTGAAGTCATTCTTCTCTCCTTAAGACGATTCAATCACAGTCTCTGAAGAAATTTAGGGAACTTGTAATCTGTGCCTCTGTTTCTTGGACAGGAATTACTGTAACTATTTCAAAAAAGGATGCACAGTAGTAACCACTGTGTACTCTGTATGTGCACTTCTTCAGGCCTGTGTAGGTCATCGTGACCTATATGTCTTTTACTTTTCTTGACAGCCCAACAAGGTGGGTACCATTCTTACTCGCATTCACAGATGATGAAACGAAGACCTATGTTCTGTGACTCAGGACTCTTAAATGAGAAGCCTTTAGAATTCTTCTAGAATCTGGAAGTAAGAACAGTGTTCTTCCCTGTCTTACTGACTCAAAGGCACAGAGTTGGTGTAGATGGGCAAGATCTTGTCAAGTTCCTCACAGTAATGGAAGAGCGACAGATGAGGTCACCGATAGAGTTCTCGGCAAAGGTTTGAAAAGAAAAACCATCAGGCCAAGCCTGAGGAGGGTAAATAACTAAGAAACAGTGAGTGGTCCTAGGTGAGAGCATGGACACTGATGGGCAGGCCTCTTACCCAGAAGCCAACTGAAGAAGATGGATAAGGCTGCTGGAATCCGGAGTAGCATCCTCCTCGAAGAGTGACAGCCAATATCCAGCCTGCCAGAGAGTGCAGACGAAGCACTTGGTGAATTTAGTCTTATTTACAGCCTCGTAAGCCAGGATTGGTAATTCTCTGTGTGTCCTTTAGTGGGAAAAGCAAAACCGGGATGACGGCATTAAATACCTTGCAGGGTAAATGGCTGTTGGGCACTGCATTTCCACCTCTTGCAATGTATCGCGTGTCAGCCCAGCTCTCCGCTGGAGGTTCAGAGACCTGTGGGCACACAGCGCCGCAGCTGATGCAGCAACTCAGCCAGGTACGGGCTTGCATATCCAGCATTTATTGCTTTAGGTGTCAAAAAGTAAATCACATTTTTAAAAGGTCAGGTGGCTTCTTCTAACTGTGTGAGCATTGAAAATAGTCTGGGGCAAGCATATTTATTATTCTTCAAATTAGGAAAGTGATAGCGCCTCAGTGCAGAGTGTTGGGGAGTGAGAACAGGGAAGAACGTTGCTCGTAACCTCACCACCAGATCCCTTTTCGGCTTCACTGTGCTCTGCTGGAGACAAAGTGGGGCTTTGGTGCTGTTGTGGTTCTTGCTGTTTGGTTTTTGTTGGTTGTTTGCTGTTGAGTTTTTCTTTTGCTTTCAAAGCAGAGCACTGGTAATGAGTGACTTTTAGGTTGGAATGGATTTAGAAGAAATGAATCCATATGTTACTAGAGGCAACTCCCACGTTTAGGGGGACTGGTAGCATTTTGAATGTTGCTAGTATGAAGCTGGAGTTGCTTTACCCAGAAGGCCATTTCAGCCTGTTTTCATGGCCCGGTGCGTGCTGTGGTGGAGCCCAGAGCGGCACTCATGGTCACTCTTATGCTGCAGGTGCACTGAGTCATGTTGGATGACTCCGGCAGGGAATCCTTTCTGGGACTGGAAAATTGGAGGGGTCCGAATGGACCAGAATCAGACTTCTAGAACCAGGAGACATCCTGACCTGCTCTGCAGATTGGAGTTAAACACATGCAAGAGAGGGAAAGAGCTGGTTTGCAACTAAAGTAGACGTAGCAACTTGTCAGTCTCATGGAGAGGTTTTCTCAGTAGTCACAGACAATCCCCAGTGGATGGAAAGGTGATTCTGGTTATCTCATTACTGTGGCTCCTTCTTATCGCCCCTCCACCAATCCCTCTGTTCCTACTCCAGGGCCCTGGCCACCACTCACTCAACACATCTCTACTGGGTGAGGGTGGTGACGGGTGATGGAAGCCCTCACCAATTTCCTTTAAGATGATAATTCTTATGGAAAATCACTCTTAAGACAGGTCATTAGGTTATACATCCTATATAATAAAAGGCTAATATGCAAATTGACCAGACAGTGGAATGTCTGGTTGCTATTACATGCACTGACCACCAGGGGGTCAGACACTCAGTGCAGGACCTTCCCCCTGGTGATCAGTGCATTTCCACAGGGGGAGCCCTGCTTAGCCAGAAGCCTTGAGCTGGGCTGATCACTGGGGTGCACAGTGGTGGTGGCAGGAGCCTCTCCTGCCTCTGTGGCAGCGCTAAGGATATCCTCTGACTGCCAGCTTAGGCCCACTTCCCAGGAGCAGACTGAAGCTGGCAGTCGCACATCCCCTGAGGTCTGGCTGAGGGACTCTTCCCCCACCCCCCAACCACCAAGTGCAAAAATTTCATGTGTTGGGCCTCTAGTGTGGAGCCCTGCATGTGAGAGGTGCTCCAGGTTCCCTGATCCCATGAAGTAGGAAATGATGGTTTTAATAGCCTTACATCTTGGTTGATAACACACACAAGGTCACAGTGAGCAATTGTGTGTGTGTGTGTGTGTGTGTGTGTGTGTGTGTGTGTGCGTGTGCAAACATGGTGTTGGGTGGGTCAACAAGTGCTTATCCAGTGTCCTGCTGAGGGTTCCTGTGATGTGAGCATGGTTATTGTTGGTAATAACGAAGAAGTTGACATTGGAAGGGCTGCTCTCATGATTTCAGTGGGATGTGATCACAGGAGAATGAGGGGTTTCATAGTAAAATGGGAAGAACTTTGAGAAAAGACTAAAAATATCCAGGTCTGATGTTGAAGCACCATTAATGACATACCAGTCATTTGGGGCATGTTGGCTATCCTTGTCTTCCTCTGGTCTTCATTTCTCTCAACTTTCGGAGGAGGAGAAGAGCTGCTGTGTGTCTTCTCATGCCTCCTACTCTAAGCGTGTGATATAATGTGTGAGAAAATACTGTGTACATAACAAATCATGTGAAAGTGAAGGGTTATTATCAAACCCAGTTTCTAGTAGTAAGTTGTATTAATTAAGGGTACAAGCTATGGAGACAGACTGTCTGTGTTTGAGTTCTAACTCTGCTACATCCTGCCCAGCTGTGTGCCCTTGGGAAAGTTACTGAACCTCTCTGGTGAACAGTGATTTCTCCTTGAGATGTGGCTGTGTTAGTACCTCTCTCCTTGGATTCCCGTGAGGATACTGAGAGAATGTAGGCAAAGTGCTGGCAACAATGCCTGAGGCCATAAATGTGCCACGGATGCTAGCTATTAATGTTGTTGTTGTTACTTTATTGTTCAGGATGCACGCTGCTTTGTCATTCTTTTCCTACTCCTTTATCATCGTGGCATTTCCAGGTCCCCATTTGCTGCTCTCTTAGAAGAGTAACATTTCCGTGGCTGTCAGGACCCACCTAGCTAAAACTGTGCACAGTGGATCATGCTAAAGTGATAACAACGCTATCTATCCCATCATTCTCAATATTGATTAATTTATCATTTCACAGATAGCAGTTACACAAACGTTTACTAAACATCTAATGAACAGATGTAAAAGTCCCTTTAAAATTGCATCGTCATTATACCGTTTCTCTGTAACTTCCAATCTGAAGTCCTGAGTGTCTAGCCCATTGAGAATTAACTTTAGAATGCTCATGTGCCTTGGATCAGCTTTAAAAACCTTCTTCTGGATTCTTAAACCATGTGTGATTGAGGCTTAACACCACATAGCAATCCTCCTAAATTCTGGAAGCACATTTAAGTCTGGTAATGCTATTAAGGAGAGGGAGAGGCATGTTTTCTGATGCATGAAAGGCTGTCACGGAGGGGGCAGTGAGGGGATAATTTCTTGGGAAATGCAAGAAAGGGGTGGGAGGTACAGGGTTTCCATCCCAGCCTTTCCTTGGCTGTGCTCACTGCTCCCTTCACCATCCCACAGAATAGCTCACTGTGGCCTGTGTGGTTATCAACCAACACGTGAGGATATTAGCACCATCATTTCCTGCTTCCTGAGATCAGGGAACCTGGAGCACTCTCACCTGCAGGGCTCCAGCTCCTGCCTACACATGACCAGGGGGTCAGGCTCCCACAGAGCCACCGGGACACGGGTGCATTGCCCAGAGCTCCTGCCATGTGCCGAGCATCGGGCTCTATGCTCCTGTGAGCAAAACAGGCGTGGTCCACAGTGAGCTTCAGGTTCTTAGGGGAACACAAGTGCTGACCAAAAATATGCAAAATTGATGCATAATTAAAACAGAGACACATGCTCCGAAAGAGAAAGAACAGAGACACATGCTCTGAAGGAAAGAAGAACAGGTTCTTTGAGATAAAATAGCAAACAGAGCTGAGCAGGCTGGGACAGAAAACATTGTATGAACGGGGGTATTTCTTTTCCTTTTTTAAGAGAATTTCCTCCCCTCTCATGAAGACTTTATTAAATACAAAAAGCAAGAGAAACACTACAAAGGGATGCCCAGGTGTTAGGGAAATGATGGTCCAAGGGGCTTTGGCAACTAGCGGACCCCTTAGGCTGGTGCCCTGCTATCAGACCTGCTGAGAGGAAAATGCCTCCCTTTTAACACCAATCTATTCATTTAAAGATGTAACCAGAGGTATTTCATCCACTTAGAGGCACCAAGAACTACAAATCTAAATCCCAAGAATGCCCATTGGAAGAGGGTTTGTAATGGCTCCTCATAGTTTGAAACCACTAAAAGGGGAGTTTTGTTTATTTTTCCAGCATCCTGTGCGCTTGCCTGGCCTAAGAAACTGGATTTGAAATGAATGTAGAACATAGTGTCCCTTTGCTTTGGGTATTTTAAAAATAGACCAAGGATTTCTCCTTGGGCATCTCTCAGATACACTGTAGCTGGCCGATGACGGCTGCTCCCAGGACGGATTCCAATGTGAGAGGAAATGAAAATCTAACAAGGTGAATTGTTCAGGTTCAAAGTGCCACCCCCTTTCAGCTCATCCAAGATTATTCCTGGTCGGACAGTATTTCCCCAGACAGGCTGGGCTGGTTCCCTGGAAGTGGTACTGGTCAGTAAAGCATCCAGGAGTACCCTATGAATCTCTGTTAATATATATTTTTTTTCCTGTAAAAGACTGGAAATGTGGCTTTGCTCCCCCAGAGGTCAGGTCGGTTTACCCTGGGAAATTTTTACACTAGGATGGTGTGGGCTGAAGATGAAGGTCCTGTTTTTTTTTTTTTTTTTTTCCTTGTTTTTTCCTTTCTCTCTTTTAGGGGTCCAGCAGTTTGCTGCTCTCTGCTGCCCCCTGTTGCTTTTGAATGGGAACAGCTGGTTTTCCACTGGGTGTTTCTTTTCTTTCTTTCTTTCTTTCTTCTTCTTCTTTTTTTTTAATATATTTTATTGATATTGATTTTTTACAGAGAGGAAGGGAGAGAGAGCTAGAAACGTCGACGAGAGAGAAACATCAACCAGCTGCCTCCTGCACACCCCCTACCGGGGATGTGCCCACAACCAACGTGCATGCCCTTGACCGGAATCGAACCCGGGACCTTTCAGTCCACAGACCGACACTCTACCACTGAGCCAAGTCGGCTTTGGCCACTGGGTGTTTCTTAAAATAAGGTTGCAAAGAGGTTGAACATTGGGTTGCTAGTTTCTTGTGAGGTTGACTGACCTGTGAAACTGACTTCTAAGTGGAAGCTGAGCTAAAGGAGGAAGGCACCTCGCAGCAGCAGGAATCTCAGGGTTAGTGGAAGAGAAGGAAGTGTAAATCTGTGAGCCCCCCTCTCTCCTTTGGCTTGGTGCAGCCACTGGCAGCTACTATCGCTGTGCTTCTTTAGGGTCTTGGTTTTTGTATTTGTGCCTGGAGTCAAGTTCAGTTACACTGTCCACCTCTGAGTGCCAGGTTGTTCCAGGCCCTGCACTGGCTGCGGGGATTTCCAGAAAGGAGAGGGTACAGCCACCGAGTAAGTGGCTAATATTCTGAGTTTTGGAGTCAGGCTATGTATGGTTTTGAATACGAACTTCAACTCTTGCCAGTTGTATGGCTTGGATAAGTTACTTAAATGCTCTGAGCCTCAGTCTCTGTATCTATAAAATGGAAATTACAGTAATTCTTGATTCAGAGGTTGTTGTGAGAATCACTGACATCATTATACAGTGATGGCTGCCACTTGTTGCTCACTTACTAATTAATGTGACTGCATTTTTAAATGTACTTTTATTGATTAAAGAGAGGAAGGGAAATGGAGGAAGAGAGAGAGAGAGAGAGAGAGAGAGAGAGATCAATGTGAGATGTGAGATGTGAGAGATGTGAGAGAGATGTGAGAGAGAATCATCTATCAGCTGCCTCCAGTATGCCCCACACTGGCGATCGAGCCTGCAACCTGGGCATGTGTCTTGACTGAGCATAGAACTGTGACCTCCTGGTTCATAGGTCAACACAGAACCACTGAGCAATACCAGCCTGGGGCAATGTGAATGCATTTTTAAGCACCGTGCTTCCATTATCTTTTAAATCCTCAAAACATCCCTATGAGCTATGCTGATGTTCATCTCCATCTTATAAATAAGAAAGTAGAAGTATTAAAAGATGAAGGTTGAGCATAATATCTGCCAGGAGGCTTTATTTTTTCAGAAGACCCTCTACAGAGGCGACTGCTATACAGGCCTTGCTATCTCCCATGACCATCCTAAAGGTCCGGTGTCAGGTTGTGGACTTAGAAGTGCAGTCATCTCACCCAGAACCCCAGGTGCTTCACGCCTTTCCACCTCTCAGCCTCACTGCAGGCACTCAGGTTGTACCCTCAAATCACAAGGCGGCTGCCACAGGCCCGGGCATCATCTCCTCACACAGCCACAGTCAGACTGCAAAGGCACTTTTCCCCTCACCTTCAAACCAGCGGGAAACCTCTCCCCAAAGTTCTCATCCAAACCCCATAATATTATTGGTCAGGTTTGCATCACATGCCCCTGCCTACTCCAATACTGGCACCAGGGATGGAATGATCCGTGCTTCCATCAATCAAATCCACCTCCCTGGGAAGGGGCCACCTTCCGAGCCCACAGAGGGTGAGCACTCTGCTCTGAGCCAGGAGGGAAGATTGCCCTTGGGGATGGCTGCTTTGTTGGCAGCCAGAAGGGTCCACCCTACAGAGCAGGAGGCACCAAGGCCAATTCAAGATCATGCTCTTGGGCCCAACAGCTTACATCCCAATGAGGTTGTCTGAATGCTTAGCACAGAGCCTGGCACAAAGTGTCCCTCTCTGCAGGTTCCCCGGTGCTGCCGGTGATTATATTCCCTCAAGCGCTGTTCCCAAGAGGGAGAGACAGACACACAAGGAAATAATTTTAGGATAATGCGAAATGTGCTATATTGGTTGTCGCCACAGGCATTTATGGAGATTCACAGGTTCATTTGGACTTAAAATACTGGCCCCTTGAGAGGCTGTTTAAATTTGACTTTTCTTCCAGCCAGGTGTTTGTTCTTGCTTTCTTTCCCCCTTTTGGCCTGGCTCCAAAGAACCCCTTTCCATCTGCCCTCCCATCCTCTGGGGTCCCTGTCTTATGGTTTTATTGATTTTAGGGAGAGAAGAGAAGGGAGAGGGAAAGAGAGAAAAACTTAGAAAAAAAAATAAAAAGAAACTTGATCGGTTGCCTCCTGCATGCCCCCTGTAGAGGATTGAGCCTGCAACCCAGGCATGAGCCCTGACTGGGAATCGAACCTGTGACCTCGTGGTGCATGGGACAGTGCTCAACCAACTGTGCCACACTGGCCAGGGCGATGCTGGTAGTCTTGAAGCAGAACAGTGGACTCGGTGGAAGCCAGAATTTATTTGGAGGATGGGCTCATGAGGAAATCTCCGGAAGGAGCTTGCAGCATTTCCCTTTCAACTTCATTGTCCAAAAATGACGTCAAAGTTTAGAAAATGAGCAAGAAAGCCGAAGTTCAGTAAGAGCATAATGGTTGAGGTGTCCTAGCTTTGTCACTCAATACCAATACCTTCTGATCTTGGACAAGCCAATTAGTCCTCTGTAAACGGGCTCATCATAGCACCTCCCCTTGAGAGGGTGTTCTGGGGAGTGACTGAGATCATATTTAGGTGCTTTTGCACAGAGCTCAGAACTTTACAGTGTTCTATCACCCTCCCCCATTAGTATTATCTCTGAAGTCTTTCAGTCTTCAAAGGACAAAGGACTCTTTGTAATGATTTGATAGTTCCTTTATAAAAACAGTTAGTAACATGGGAACAAAGTGAGCCTGCTCTTACTTGATTTCTGTGATTATCTGGATTATGGGATTAGGAGCTGGGGTCAGACATTCCTGGCCACTGCAGAGGCAGGCATCCACTTCCTTCCCCATCCTTTATGTCAGGACAGACACCTGGGAGCCCCCCAGATGGGGACTCTGAGACACTGAGAGCCTAATTCATTTTGACCTTGAACTATTTATTTGACTTGAAGTGGCTAATGGCCAGATAACTACTCTGAGATGGTATCTCCTTTTCTACTACCTTAGTTTGAGGGAGGGAAAGCTCGATATCGATCAGAATTCATTTGCAAAAGTGGTTTCCTTTTCCCCAATCAACTTGGCAGGATCCACTTCTATCCTGAGTTTCCTTTCTTCATTCATTCACTTATTCAAATACGTTCTCAGGCGCAGTGCTGGGGAGGAACAGCAACTGCTTCCTTCAAGGTGCTTACTGTCACTGTCCGTGTTCTCCCCTCAAGAGCCTCAACCCGAGCTTCTCATGCTGGGACACTGTTCATTTAGCTCATGCACGTCTCTTGGTCATGAATCTAACTTTGAGATGCTAATTGGGTTTGAGGCACCTTGATCCATTCCCTCTGACCACCCAAAGACCGGCAGCAGAAGCAGTGTGGTGAGTGTGCTTGCATGTGTGTGAGTCGGTGTTGGATACAATAGACCCTAAATTCCACCTTCCCCAAGATGTGTTGCTTGACCTTCCATTTCCTCCTTTGTAAGGTTCTTAGATAATAATAAACACATTTATTGGATTTGAATTTGTAATTGAATTGTTGGGAGAGGACCACTCTCTTCCAAGAGTTGTGGTGTTTACTCTTCACCCATCACCACCCATTCTGTACTTCAGGGTTTTCATAGAAGCCTCGGCTGCCCAGACTTACTCCACTGAGCATTTAACCAACTCTGGGGGTGTTCTTCTGAAGAATGAGGGTGAACTTCTTTTCCCTGTACCGTTGGCTGGTGCTCGCAGACACAACGCCCCCGTTCGTTGGGCTCTCTCTGAGTGTCCTTTGGATTTTTGCTTAGACATAATTCAAGAGTGAGTGCAGAATCTTTAGCGCCTGATGTGGGAAAGGCCTGTTCACTTGGCTGAGTGTAAAGATACTCGGATTGGGAGGTCCAGTGTCATTATATCCCAACACAGGTCAGGAAGATCACTGACTATTTCACAATAAAAGATGACATTTCAAAGAGCGCCATTCTTTTTGCATTGGATCTAAATACATGTCTAAATCCATCCCACCGCTTTGCACAAAAGAGATGCTCAGCAGATGTTTATTAAAGTCAACTGAATAATGCTCAACTCTAGTCCCCTTCCCTAAAGCACTGTGTCCCAGAATGGAACACAAAAGAGGCAGTGGGTCATCATTCATTCTGGCTTAGCCACTTTGCTCATTAAGGACTTTCTGACGTTCATGGGGAGACCAGGAATAATGACCCGGAATACAGTGACCGGGGACTAAGTCCCAGCAAACCTGGCAGGAGGAGCCGTTCTGGTGCCAGACAGGTGCAGGTTGACGGGTGACGTGAAGAGAAAGGTATAGACATGCAAGCGCCCCGAAGGAAGAAAGGCAGATTTGACAGAAATCCAATTGTTGTCACCAAATTTAGATTATGAGATGAAAGGCTGGATTCATGAGGAAAGATGGGCTCTCACTAAGTATTCTGACATTGGAACTGCTGCCAGGTGAAAAGTGGCACATTTTTAGGGAAATTTAGGTCTAATGAGAAGGCTTTGCCTTAGGCTGGAATTTGAAACTGAGCCACCCGTCCATATATTTGTGCATGTGATGTACACGCACAGGCAAGCTTTAGTAATGAAAAAGTTTCATTTTTAATAGCTACAACCAATATATATGTAATATGAATATTATATTTATCTATCTATGTATAGATAGATATAGGTGTGATAAAATAAGTTCAAAAATCAGCTGTGATTTCAGCATCCGTAGTAACCATCGCCAATAGTTTCTAGCCTTTTTTTTTCTCTATATGTGCATACGTATTTGTAAATTTGGTATCACTGTGAGCTATTTTGTCTTTACTTTAGATAACAAACACAACAATTTCTTGCCTGGCTGGCTTGGCTCTGTGGTTGAGCATTGACCTATGAAACAGGATGTCACAATTTAATTCCTGGTCAGGGCACATGCCCAGATTGTGAGCTCAAACCACAGTATGAGGGCATTCAGGAGACAGCTGATCAATGATTGTCATCATTGATGTTTCTATCTCTCTCTCCCTCTCTCTTCCTTTTTGAAATCAGTAAAAGATATTAAAAATAATTTCTTCATGCCATTAAATGTCCTTCTAAAATGTAATATTTTAAGTAGTTTCATAGGATTCCATTATAGGGATGTATAGAACTCAATGAAACCACTTTGTTGGATATATATTCAGGTTGTTTGAGAGAGAGAGAGAGAGAGAGAGAGAGAGAGAGAAGAGAGAATGAGGAAGGAAAGGAGAGAAAAAGAGAAAGAGAGAGAGAGAGAGAGAGAGAGAGAGAGAGAGAGAGAGAGAGAGAGAGAGACTGTGTCTGTGTTTAACTTCTGCTCTAAAGCAAGCATATTCTCACAGTTCCTGGATCTACCACAACAAACCCTGTGAATTTTGAAGAAAAGAGGTTCTAATTAATTCAACCTCATTGTCTGTAACAGGCTGTAGAACCTATTCCTTTGATTTGTTCTGCCGGAAAATTTATCTCCTAGCTAATGGTTTTTGTTTTTGTTTTCCATTTTCAGCCTTGGCTGTATCAGATGGACCGTATCTGTTTTTCTTAGGAACATTTCTGAAACTACTGAACAATATGGAACATGTTGTCAATAAGCGTGTTTTTCACAGATGCCTTTTTGTCACACAAATGTGATTAATCCTGTTCTCTGATGTTATTTCATAATCCTCACTTGTCTGTTATTAGGGGAAATTCTCTAAATGAGTCTCTCCCATGATATAGAACATATGAATTAATAATTCACATTCTTATCATCAATCCATCCATCCTTCCATCCATCCTTCCATCCATCCAACATTTATTGAATACAAACTCCAAGCCAGGCCATATGTTGGATGCCAGGACAAAGAGATGACGTAGGCCGAATCCTTTTCCTGAGAGCACTCATATCTTAATGCTGTTTTTTAATATGCTGAGGTTTAAGGCTTTTGGGGAGAGTCAGGAACACCATGAAATTATCAGTAAACTATCATTGTCACATATAAAAAAAATATGCGTGTGTAGTTTTCTGAGGATGGGGTCTCATTCTTCAGATCCTCCAAAGGCTCCATGATCCTAAAAGGACATTGACATTAGGACAAATTATAGGAAGAGTCCACCAGGTGATCAGCTGTAATGTGGTGTGAGAACTGCTAAAACGGAGGCACAGATCCTGTGCTATAAGAGATCAAAGAAGGTGCATCCTAATTCACTAGAGTAGCCAAATATTAAGGGAGCTGCTTATAACCACTGAGCTGAGTCCTGAAGAATGAATGGGATTTGGGAAGATGAATTGATGGACTGGGGAGGCACCTGTTCAGGGCTGAGGGAGCAACACAGGCAAAGGCCTAGGAGCTTAAGAGAGTGGGAAGTATTTAAGAAACATTTCCTCATTCAGATGACCTGCCCCTAAATGGAGGGTCTATGGAGAAAGTGGAGGGTATAGAAATTGGTAGGACTGAAAGGCATTGTAAATCCTAGACTGAAATCTTCTGGATACCATGGGCAACTTTAACATGTTAAGTAGAGTGACTCAAAGTATTTGTCTTTTGAGTGCAAATGTTTCTGGGACTGTGGCCTCCTCAGTCAATGATTGAATCAACAGTCATGTGGGGACTGGGTCAGGGGCAAGTTTTGGAGGGTGAGACCCCTGGGGATGTGGATGTAGAAGGAGGTGAGTCCCTGGAGAAGTGGGTGAAAACCTTGCCAACCTCACACTTGCCAGTTTACAGACACAGAAGGGCACAACCATGTGGAGTCCTTCTTGAGGTGCCACCCACTTTCCGTAAATGAGCTCATGGAATCCTCTTAAAGGCCTAGATTGTGAACTAGTTCCTCATTGCTGCTCTACCCACTTACCACCTCATGGCTTCCAAGCATGTACGTTTATTGTGTTACAGTTTTGGGGGTCAGTTTGTAAGGAAGTTGGTTTGCTACCCATGCAAAGGTGCCACCATTGACCTGCTCACTGAGCATTTTCTAAGTGGACAGATGAGCTTAAGTCCTTTATGATTTTAATATAAACCAATGAAAATGAACAACATGTTACTCTTCAATAAATAGTAAAAAATTTAAAGATATAATATGTGCTCCCGTATAGCATAAGGGTCTGGAAGGATACTGGGATTCTGGGATTTTCAGATTCACAGGTGGTGGTGTTAAGGATGGTGATCAAATGAAACTTTAATCTCATCCATATTTTTTAACAAAGGAAAAATATTGATGTGCTGTATAATGAAAACTTAATTGTGTGGTGATAACTAGTAAAAATAAAGGATATGGGGTATCCTCTGAATTCTGTGAGTTCTTGAAGAGGCGTTTTCTCCCCTCTGCCTGGCTCTGCTTGCTTTTCCCAAAAATAAAATTATGTCCCCCAGCCTCTTTTAGGTAATTTATGTTCTGTAGAGCATATATATATATATATATATATATATATATATATATATATATATTGCCTTTAAAGAGAGGAAGGGAGAGAGATAGAGAGGTAGAAACATCCATTGGCTTTCTCTTACATGTCCCCTATTGGGGATCGAGCCTGCAACCAGGGCATGTGCCCTGACCTTCTGGTGCATGGGCCGATGGCAATCTCTGAGCCACACGAGCCAGGTTGTAGAGGGTTTTTAAATTAGTCATCCTCTAGATTACCCAGCGCTGCCATTGAAAAGGCCTAGAAATGTGCTCAGGAACCCACTGTGAAAAGGATCTTTCTTTAGCTTTGACCTAAGCTTCGTCCCAGTGACACATCTAACTTTGTCACAGGCACAGATCGTTCCTAAACAGGCCTGCCCAGATGATGAGGAAAACCAGACAGTTCCCTTCGGTAGCATATTTTCATTTTACCATTCCCCGAGTCACCGTTGCAAGGGAAGAGAGACCACTAGGGATGTGATTTTGAGAAGAGGTCCATCATCCACTTCGCTTCTCTTAACCCCAGATGATATTTCCAGCAACAGGGAAACACTTAGCCAAAAAGGGAACCGTTTTTATGTAAAACATAACCGCTCAGACTCACAGAGAAAGGCAGGATTAATCATACTAGAAGGTCACTGAGGGAGAAACCGACAGGCACTGGATGCCGGAATACCAGCCATAGCGAGCATTCTGTTTGAAGCTTGAAAGGAGTTATTTTAGGGCAAATAAAAGAAAGGGCTGCTTTTGAAGCAGAGAGGTCATAGCTAAGTGCTCTGGAGTTAAGCTACTTTTGGTTTTTATTCCAGACTCTGCTCTAGCAGTTGAAGATCATGAGCATGTGTCTTAACCTGTTTGTCTCAGTTTTCCCATTTGCAAATTGGAAATAATGATAGCATCAACATCATGGTGTTGTTGTGAGCAAGACACTCAGGAGATCCTTTCATCATGGTGTCTACCTCTCTATATTTTCTTTGTCCCTCACTCCTTCCCTCCTTCTCTCCTTTCTTCCCTCCCTTTCTTCTTCCCTTCCCCCGATCCATACATTTATATTAGATTAGACACCCAGTGCACGAAATTCGTGCACAGCTGTGGTCCCTAGGCCTGGCTGGCAATCTGAGCAAAAGCATCTGGTGTGGAAGGGCAGGTCCCAGCTGATCTATGGGCCCTGGTTAGATATGGTGGTGAGCATGGCCAACGCCCGGCCAGGGTGCAGCGTGTGGAAGCCAGGTGGGCAGCATGCTCTCTCCTGGCCAGCCTTGCAGACTGGCTCCTGCACAAACCCACAGGGAACAGCTGTGATCCGGCTCACCTGGAAAATGCTGCCTGGGTGTGAGTGGGCTCCTCGCAGGATCTTAGTACCTGAGCAGTGGGGGAAGGAGAAGGAGAAAGAGGGGGACTTCCCAGTGTGCAAGCCCTGGTGTCCCAGGGGAGGGTAGCAGGAGGAGTGACAGCTAGCTTGGTGGACACCTGCATTCTCACCGCATCTCTGTACCCATCACCTCTGCTCACCATGTTCTGCGCTGCCCCCTGATGGTCAGTGCATGTCATAGTGAGTAGTCAAACTCCCAGTCTCCCAGTTGAACTTGAGAGGTTGAAGGACCTCCAGAGGGTACAATTTGCATGTTAGGCTTTTATTATATAGGATATCAGAAATCAGGTTTGATAAGGATTAAATGAACTTGACTAGATTTGGATTCCCTTCAAAGTAAGACATTTAAAATAATTTTAAAAAAAAGTGAATATAAAGCCCCAGCTCATGTGGTCAGTGGTTAGAACATGGGCCTGTGCACTGAAGGGTTCAATTCTTGGTCAAGAGCATGTACTTGGGTTGCAGGATCAATGCCCACCCCAGACAGGGTGCTTGCAAGGGGCAGCCAATCAATGTTCCTCTCTCCCCTCTTCTTTCCTTCCACTCTCTCTAAAAATCAATGGAAAAAATACTTGGGTGAGGATGAACAACAACAAAGTGAATGTACAAGTAATTGAAGTCCAGATGGTGACTCCTTCCTGGGTTCCTATTCAGAGTAGGAGCATATAGAACATCTCCGCCATTTCTCAGTGTTTCAAGATATTCAGCCACCTCACTTTTCCACAGACAACGTCCATGCAACGCTCCACGGAGCAGATTGGACCCCTGGGGTTTAGACAGCCATCAGAGTCTTCTTTTCACCCCTTTGCTCCCCTGCCTGGTTCTTACACACTTAGGAAAAAAGCTGGCGGAATTGGAGGCAAACGGAGGCACTTTGGTCTTTCATTCATTTCTGGAGGCAGACACCTCTAACACGCTACGCTGATGGATGGTCTGTGCCTGTGCAAGGAGCGTGGACCAGCCAGCACCTTATTTCCCTTACTGCTGATTATTTCTGCTCTGAGCTTCTCTTCTGAAAGGGACAGGGAAAACAGATAAACAGCCAGGTGAGACGGCAGAGCAAGTCCAGAACTGAGCCCGAATTTGACAACTGAGATGCTGGTTGTCACAGGAGATAACGGGCAAGTGTATCCATGGACATTAAGAGAGTTGCCAGGCTCCCTGCCTTCAGAGCTGGGGTTTCAGATCCCAGTTCCCCCCTACCCACAAATCCTAGCGGGGAAAGATTTTCAAAGAAGCCTGGGCCGCTCCAGAACTCACCCCTTTTGGGTGTAAGGCAATGGGGGGATATAATGGAAACATCATCCTATGGCAGTTGCTTTTGGCTTCATGTTGCCATGGTAACAGAACATGGCTTGTTCATGGTAAATGACCTTGTCATTGCTTTTATATGTGCTCTTAGTTATTGTGTCGAAGTTATTTATAACCTGATGGAAGAGAGTCCCAGGAGAGGGCCACAGTTCTGCTTAATTGTTCCTTGAGAGAGTAGAGAAAATCTGCCCCAAAGAAAAGGAAAAAAGAGGAAAAGAAAGAAAAATAAAACAAACGAACAAAAAAAAAATGGATGAAGCCTTCTGAAATTGCCTCTCAAATGCATTTGTGCATGATTTTGGACTGTGTGTACTCCACTGTATTTGTTCTCAAAAGTTATCTGGGGCCTGGCTGGCATGGCTATGAACCAGGAGGTCACAGTTCAATACCTGGTCAGAGCACATGCCCGGATTATAGGCTCAATCCCCAGTGAGGGGGGTACAGGAGGCAGCTGATCAGTGATTCTCCTTCATCATTGATGTTTCAATCTCTCCATTCCTCTCTGAAATTAATAAACAATACATATTTTAAAAAGTTATTGGGGTGGGGGTTGTCACCGTTATTACACTTTCTCAGACTCTGTAGGACTGTTAATTCCCTTCCGATCCTCTGCAGAACTTTGCCTGTAGTTAGTTAATATGTAATAAAGATTTGGAATTCCAGACAGAAATGAGTGGCTTTGTGAATTCTCTACCCCTGCCATGGTCTTTGAGGAAATTCTGGCTGTTGGTCTGGCTTTTTGATTCCATGAACCAACATAATCTTTCCATTGGATGTAATACAGTGTCATCAACTTTATAATTCACAAGTAAGGATGCTTACAATTCTAATCATTGGCCATCTACTAGTGTATACCATCACTGCCACTTGATCAAATATAGGTTCAGAGCCCTGAAGAAAAATCATACCAGATAATATATTTGATCATCTATTATGTGTCAGATACACATAATGGAAACATCATCCTATGGCAGTTGCTTTCCCGCAAAGTGTGCTTGATTGGTCAATTCCATCAGCCACACCTGGGAATTAGGAAGGCAGACCCCTCCCCAGACTGACTGAACCAGCACCTACATTTGAATGAGGTCCCAGGTGATGTGACTGGTCATTAAAGTTTAGGAAGCCTTACTCTACAGAAATGCGACTCATATGTGGTCTGCACACTCATAATGTAGAGATGCAAATTCTTAGGTCCTACCTTGACCTGTTGGATGGGAGTCTTGTGGGTGGGCCCAGCAAACTGAGGAAGGAAGAGAGACTTAGGAACATCAATGATGAGACAGAGTCATTGATTGGCTGCCTCCTGTATGCCCCAGACTGGGTATCTAGCCTGCAACCCAGACATGTGCCCTGATTGGGAATTGAACTGTGACCTGGTTCAACCACTGAGCAACACTGGCAAAGTGCAACTGTGTTTTTAATAAGCTCTCTATATGACTCTTATGAGTGTAAAAGTATGACTACCTCTACTCTAGAGAGATCTTTCATTATCCCCATTTTGCAGATGAGAACAACTGAGTGGATGGAAGGACAAGTCATTTTCCCAAGTACTTAGTAAGTGGCCAAACTAGGGTTTCCACCTACAGCATATGAGTCTGGAGACAAAAGACTTAACTCTTATGCTATCCTGCACCATCTCTTTGATTGTTGTTCTCTATTGCAGTTAGCATTCTCTAAAATTGTTAGTCATTTGTCAGTTTTCTGTCTTCCACTGTCAGCTCCATGGAAGATGGGGACTTATCTGGCTTGCTCACTGCTGGTTGCCACTTGACATTGCTAGGAACTTTAGCAAGCATCAGTCTCCCCAGAGGGCTGCTAACCACAGATGGCCAGGCCCGCCAGAGAGTGTCTGATTCAGCAGGTCTGGGGCAGGGCCTGAGATTCTGCATTTCTGACTAGCTCCCAGCTGCTGCTGCTGCTGCTGCTGCTCTATAGATCTCACTTAGTACAGACAGTTTTTTCAAAGGCAAAAGAAGTGTGTCTGTGTTGGGGAGGGGGAGGAGCTGGCCACCACTTACTTTGTGCTTCCCGATGCCCTTCATCGCCTGGTGTTCCACACACTTTGCAAACTTCGCCTCATTAATCTTCCCCGCCCCGGGAGGGCCTGTGTGACGGACACTGGTGCCTTTATTTCACAGATGGAGAGGCAGCAGTGCTGAGGGAATGTGACAGGCCCAAGGTCACATAGTGAGTCCCTTGAATGAACCCAGAATAGAAACGCCGCTGCTTGCCACGAAGCCAGGCTCCTCTCCTCCTGTGAATGTCCTAGCCCCATGCCTGTGCCGCCTCTTCCTGTCCCCTCTGTCATTTCCCACTTGCACTGCCTCCAAACTTAGCTTTGTCTTTCACCCCACCCTCAGCAGACCCTCCTTCAAGGCTAGCATGAAGCACCTTTTGAGTTTCTTGGAACTTGGTCCCTGGAATGACTCTAAGAGAAGAGCAGTTAATTTTAGAAACATTAGTCCCAGGGAAGGTCTACTTTGGTCTTACGTCTTTGATGCTCCCAAAGGCCTTACAAGTTCTCCCTGCTCTCCTCTCCATGTCTTCAGAGCCGATGTGCTCGTTTCCAATGAAAAGCTGGTCATCAGAGACACTGACTCAGTCCTAGAGACCGGAATATGCAGGGTTGGAGTCCAAGCTCCCATTCTACTAACTGGTTCCTCAAGTGATTCTGATACAAACCTATTCTGGAAAATTCCTAAGTACAGGCAGGTGGATGAGCCTGCAGGAGTACTGGTAGCCTCTTCCCGGGTCACTTGGTAAATGCTCAGGATGGATGTGGCTGGGTTGGGGCAAGTCTTGGGCTGCATCCTCTGTGCTTGCATTTTGTGGTGCTGATAGTGCAGGATTTAAATCAACAGAGGATGGGTGGGTGGGAAGTTCCTGGTCCTTCCTTAGGAAGAGAATATTTCCCCATCTGGCTGAGAGTCTGTTGCATTGCATGACTCCAATGGGCAATGTATTTTGGGATTTATATTAAGAACATTTGGTGGAACCCAGACTGATTTTTTTTCATTAGCCATCGCTCATCTCGAGGAATGGAAAAATTCATGTGATTCCGTCAAAATGGAAATTGGCCAGTGTAAATGTCAGTACGGTCCATCATTTATGTGAGTTGAACCATCAGGGTTGGTCTGCTTCTCAGCTTGATGTTCATCAGAAAATAGATCATTCCACGGTGAGACTGACATCAGATATGGCCCCGTAGCCTGTATAAACATGGAAGGTTCAGTCCTTCCCGCTTCTGTGGCTATTGTAAGAATTTAGCCAACTTGACTGTATGATTCTATGTATATTATACATGCAGAATAGGTGAATTCATAGGGGCAGAACCCAGTTTGGTGGTTGCCTGGTGTAATGGGTATGGGGTTTCTTTTTGGGGTGATGAAAATGTTTTGCAACTAGGTAGAGGTGGTGGTTGCACAACACTGAATGTGCTAATCTCATTGGATTGTTAACTTAATAGAGTTATTTTTATATTACTTGACTTTAACATCAGTAAAAAATAATTTAAAAAACACACCAAACAAATTAAAACAAAACAAACCATAACCCAGCACCATGCTCTCTTCCTTCTGCTCAAAGACCTTACCTCAACTTAATGGAACATTATAACACACCTTCACTTTTGCTACCATATTTAAGGAGTTCACTTCCTTTGCCCCCTGTATCCTCATAGGACATAATAAAATGGTGTGAATCATCAGTGGTATAGGCATGTGGTGTAATTAGCTTCATTGGGGATCCACGGGCCATCTTTAGGTTGGGAAGGGATGCATGGAAGGCAAGACTTGGGCATGTTACAGAATGCATATTATTCTTTTATTCAAAAGCTGACTCGAATGACAGGGTGCTCTAAGACAGTCAACTTAAGGTTAACTGAAATGGAAGGCAGGCATACTCTTTCTTGTTCTATTCTAATGTGATACTTTGGTAGATCTAGTCAACTCTTCCCTTCCCTTCCTCATACACACCCTTGTAATAAATATACTTTGATAGAAGGTGCACTTGAAGTTTAAAATATCCATTTTGGACTCATTTTAGTCTTATATGATGAGAATGTTTATTGAGCCCCTAATATATCTATCTATCTATCTATCTATCTATCTATCTATCTATATATATATATATATATATCCAAACTTGATATGCATTGTTTACTTTTGCATTGCAATGACCCTATGATGCAGGGAAAATAGCAGGGTTGAGTTCAGAGCCCAGGGCTGTCTGAACCCCAAAGCCTATACTCTAAACAGCACACCAGTAAAGGAATGTTCCTTTAGTGTCTTCAGTGGCCTCAGAGGAAGATTTCTTCAAGGATAACTGTGTGGCTAGTCTTCCCTACAGGTGTGGAGGGAGGAGGTTTTCCAATCAAAATGATCAATCTTGTATTCTAACACATAGGTTCCTCCTAAAGAATATTAGGGTCAGACCTTAATCAGATCCCAGTTCCACCACTTATGGCAATTTGACCTTAGCTAAACTCCAGAACTGTCTTTGCCTAGACTCTTCCTCTATAAAATGGATACAAGAATGACATCCTAGCAAGGCTATTACAGGCATTCAAAGAGATCTTACCTATGAGAACACCTAAGTTCTGGGTCCGAGGGGATCCCCTCTCACTTTCCCCTTCTCAGATCTTGAAGCAGTGGTCACCTTTGGTCCCTGTGGGTCTCTAGGTCTCAAATCCCCTTTCACCACTTAATAACGGCCTGCAGACAACTATAGACATTATGAAGCATTTGCCTGTAAACAAATCCTTACCCTGAACCTAGAGGTTCATGTGTGAATTTGATTTTGTCACAAGGCAGCTATAAACGGGCTTTCTTTTGGTATGACTATTTTTCATCCTCTGCTTTAATTTGACATTTATTTTTACACCCCTGAAATGGATTACCCGCAATCCTGCACACAGTCCAGAGCCTCCCGTGGCCCTGTCTGCCAGGGCAGAGCACCTGCAGGGCCAGGGCGGCCATGCCTGGGAGGTTATTATTCTGCCAGCCCCAGGATTAAGTACCAGGAATAGGCTGGCTTCTGGGAGGCCCAGCATGGGAGCTGATTGTTTTGGCTTCAGAATGTTCTTTGAGATCTCTACATTGCAAACAATTCAGACCCAAGGTGCTGTGGCTGCTGCACTGGCTGCTTTTTGTTTCTCACATGTGTGATGAATGACCCCGTTTCATTTCCTCATAATTAGGGTATTTTGGGCAGCGGTATGTGTTTTGACCTGAAAGCGAGTATTAGGGTAACCTGCCTTTTTCCAGCAAAAAGGATATATCGTAAATGTATTTAGTCAAAACCTTTCTACTTTCCTTCCTCTCACCCTCCCACCTGCCATTTCTCCCTTTTCTTTTCTTTCTCAAAGAATGGTGTTGAGACCTCAGTTGGCCTCTAGTGAAGGCGCATCCCTTAGCCATAACACTGTATCAACCCATATTTTAATGATCTTAGATGATCAGGCTTATGTTGGTGCCTCGGCCTTTGTCCCTCTGAGTCTCAGAAGGGCTCAAATGGCGACAACGCAAATCCTCAGATTGCAGGGAGAGAATCTAGGGCATCTTTCGCTAGAGAATCTAAGGCTTCCTTTCAGACAGCAGGTGTGGATGGAGACTTTAAGGATGACTTCTCTGTAGATGTTGGAGACCCTTGCAGGCTCTTTCTACCAATTAAATCTCTCTCAATCTCTCTCTTTCTCTAGCATTTTCATAGGAACCATTGACCACAGATATGGTTGTCCTCTGGGGGAATTTTACAGGAAGGCTATTGAATCACTTTTGCCTTGATTTCATGTTTCCTACCCCAGCCTTGACTCAGGGAATCCCAGCTGTCAAACTGTGTCTCATGGTAACTTCCTAACTCTTTCCCTTTGCCCTCCAGAATGTCAACACTATGGGACTCAGCATAGTAGAACCTTCCAGGTCAGGGCCCCGAATGATGCCCTGGCTCCTCACCCTTACCATTCATCTACAGTCACAAACCTTCAATGAGGGAAAGTCGATTTTAGTTTTTCAGCATTGACTCTACAACATGTTATCTCTTCATTGCTCCTTTTGAAACCTACTCCTTGGCTATGAGGACTATCCCTTATGAACACTGCTCATATTATTGCAATGTTAACAAAGGCCCTTGGAACTTAAAGTATAAATGTAAAAAGAGCCATGTGACACATCTTGGAAATAAAGTAATACCAAATGCATTTAAAAAAAATATATATTTTATTGATTTTTTACAGAGAGGAAGGGAGAGAGATAGAGAGCTAGAAACATCGATGAGAGAGAAACATTGACCAGCTGCCTCTTGCACACCCCCCACTGGGGATGTGCCCGCAACCAAGGTACATGCCCTTGACTGGAATCGAGCCCGGGACCTTTCAGTCCGCAGACCGATGCTCTACCACTGAGCCAAACCGGTTTCAGGCCAAATACATTTTTAAAGCAGCTTGATAGAGGCATAATTTACATACCATAAACATCCTCCAATTTTCATTTAAAAATACAATTATATTTATAAAACTTACAGTCTGATTTTAGAACTGTCCTATCTCCCCCAGGAAATCCCTCTTCATGCCCACAAATGCAGTCAGCCTCTCTTCCCACCCTTAGCCCCACAAACCACTCATTTACACTGTTCAAAGAAGCCCTAATCGTCATAGCTGAAAAGTGTCAGCAATTCAAATGCCTATCAACTGGTGACTAAACAAAACTCCCTATACCCACACAATAGGATACAAATCAGCAAGAACAAAGAAGCTACAAAGAGCAAATGAAAAAAACCAGAATACTAATAAAAGCCACAACAAGGTGGATGGACCTCTGAAAGCATTAGGCACACATTAGGTAAGTGCTAAAATGAAATGCCCAGATCAGGTCGATGCAAGGTTTCTGCAAATGCATCTCTGCTTCATTTTAGGAGCCTAAACTAGTCTTTGCCTTGGGTCTTGGGGGCTAATTCTCTTTAAAACAAACAGCTAATTTGTCCTTTCCTAGAGTTGCTTTTCCTTGGGAGGGAAGAATTCCAGAAACCAGGAGGCTTGGTTTGAGCCCTGTTAAAAGAGGCCCATCAGCCCACATCTCCACTTCTCAGAGCTCACTTGGGACTAAGCTTCATGTTTAAGTTAATATGTGGGAGAGTATATGGAATGTCTGCTGGAAGGGGGTGGAGGCAGGAATGTTGAAGCGGCTCGTAAACCATTTGTAGCACGTGGTTCATCTGTTGCTAGGGGCTACCTGGCACCTGGTACACCTACCATGATTCAGACTGTGACAACATCCATAGCTCAGGAGGGTACAAATAATTGGGAGATTTTTTTTTTCAATTGGATGTTTACAGGTTCCACCTGTTTCAAATGGAAAATAATGCCATGTTAGCCCAGTTAAGACTGGCATTCTGGGCAGGGATGGACCATTGGTGTCCTGATACAAGCAAAACACAGACAAACCAAAAATTAAGATGTTTTACGATGAGCAGTTGTATGCCTATTAAACTTCTGTGGTATTTTCACTGACATCATCCTTTAATTATTTTGTACTGTTTTTCTTTTTGTAAAATAATATGCTGTATGTTAATGGAGGAAGTCAGACACTAGGAGAAAATATATAAGAAAATTGATTCCCTTGTAATTCCTACTTCCTGGATACTTGGTAGAACTGTTTTCATGGATTCCCTTTGTATTTATTTGTTTCTGTGTGGATGTGAGTTCTCGGGTATCTAATTGGACTCAAACTATATCTATTACTGTGCTCTGCTATTGACATTTGACATTTTATTATGGACATTTCCCTCCATGTCATTAAATGTTCTTCAGGAAGATAAACTTAATGGTCCATAGTAGCCCAGCATTTGGGTCTGTCATCAGACCATTCTCCAACTCTTAGATGGTAATATTCTTCTAGTTATTTTTAAAAAATTTTACTGTGAAAGCTTCAATGAAAATCCTTGAACACATCTCTCCTCGTGGACATGCTCTTAAAAGTAAAAGGACTGGCTCAAAGTGTAGACATTATAAAGGATCAAAGTTTTCCTTGTTGATTTCTTTACCTTATTAAGTAGTAGTTAGTTCAATGTTCTCATAAAAATAAATAATAACTGTCCCCACACATAGAAATGGGTTGACCATTGATGGGAGAGGGAGGTGTTTGGTCCATGGACCTTCACTCAGAAAGCTTTTAGGAAAATCTCTATTGCCAGATGGTATGGGCCATTAATCATGGAAGGATACACATCATAAAATAATGAAAACACCCCTTCTCCTTAAAAAAAGGCCTGCATCCACTATGGGTAATGCCATTCAGAGCATCCCAGTGGACCAAACATTATAATCAGCATCCCTGGAGAAGATCTAGTTCACCTGGCTCCTCCCAGGCTGCTTTCAGCATGCCCACAGCCCTTTGCTTCTTTGGTTTCTAGTTGTGGATCTTGCCATAGGTTTCTTCGGGGTTCCCATCTCTGGCCTTTTTGTTCGTCACATTTTGGTGATCTCCCGGCTCCATGGTGATAGCCACAGTGGGTCTTTTAAGAAGGGCTGGGAATCATCCTTCTCCTTTTCATCCATGAAATGCTCTCCCAGGTGCATTACTTTCCTTACACAAAAGTTCAGTTGCTTCTTTGAGATGAGCTCTTACTCACATTCTAAGGGAACAGGTCCCTATGGTTACTTTTAGTAAGACATTCTTTTCTCTTTGAGACTAAAAAACTTCAGAAGTGTTAAATTATTGCTAAATTTGTCCCTTAGCATTGTGAGAATTATTAAATACTCTCTCAATATTAATAAAGTGGAGTTAGGTATTACTTTACAGGCAATTGTAGTCCAAATTGTGCTAATTATAGGATGGGTGGATGGATGGATGGATGGATGGATGGATGGATGGATGGATGGGTGGGTGGGTGGATGGATGGATGGGTGGGTGAATGGGTAGATAAATTGATAGCTGGACAAATGGATGGGTGAATGGTACTTTCCTGGTTACACTACATATAACATACCTTATGCAATGAAAAGAAAATAATTAATTGAGACTTAGTTCATAACACCACCAGTTCAGTACTTATCCCCCCAAATCATGTCTTACTTGCCTTACTAATTAGGATTACATGTGGAAATTGTGTCACAGTTTGCTGTTAATTCTGGTGGAAATGCTAGGCTCACTCTTGAGTTAAAAACAATGTATCAAATAGAACTACATATCAAGTGAAAAGAATGAGCAGCATAGGCATTATTTTCTTTTCAGAATTTTTAAATGCCTGGGAATACAGTGTAATATGAATGGTCAGTGAATATAATGCAGTACACTTGTCTCTGTCTTTCTATAGACCAAAGCCTTTGCTCTTTGTGATGAAGAATCATGCATGTTGCAGTGTAGCAGAAGTTATGAGAAAGGATTCTGGAATCAGCTTTCTGGGTTCTAATGACAAGTCTTGCATTTGATGGTCATGTGACAATGGGCTAGAAATATCCCCAAACCTGAACAGTAGCAATGGCGTGAGGATTAAAGAATGCAGCATGCATAAGTGATTGACAGATTTCTAATCACATAGTAAGTATTACCAAATGCCAGGAGGTGTTGTGTTATGTGTCATTATTTTTAAAGAGTAGATTTGGGGATGGAATGAAAGCAGGCATTCAAGAAATGTGGTGGGTTTATGAGTTTCTGCTCTATGCTCTCGCCAGTCAAGATGACAGAACCCCAAATCAGCATCGCTGGGTCCAAACCAAGATGCTGGAGAGCCTCACACCCTCTGTGGCTCTAGGGGAGCCTCTGCCCTTTGCCTCTCCCAACTCCTGGGTTGCCAGCTTTCATTGGCCACAGCTGCCTCACTCCACTTTATTCTTCCTTCTTCACATCACCTTCTCTTCTTCTGAATGTGTCAAACCTTCTTTTGCCTCTCTTTTAAAGACAGTAGTCATTGGATTTAGGACCTGCCCCGGCAATCTAGGGTAATCTCCACATCTCAAGATCCTCAGCTTAATCCCATATGCAGAGACCCCCCTTTCCTTATAAGGTACCATTTATAGGCTACAGGGATTAGGGCATGGTCTCTCGGATGGCTATTATTCTCCCTAATACAGTCGGTTAAAAATGAAGACTACTTTTCCATTTGACAGGGGTGTGTGCAGTCTCCATGGGACTATCATGTCATCTACAAGACCAAGGTCAGGATCAGTGGGGAAATTTATTAAAGAGTGCTTTTTGTTTTCTGCAAGCTCATTGTTCCCTCTCCTCTTCAATATTTGAATAAAGCTTATTTTGTGAATAAAAATGCCTGCAGAAGAAAGCACTTATTGACCATCTGTAGATCAATATGTAATATTTGTATTTCATTGAATCTTCACACCATATTTCAGATCAGCTCCTTTGTCAATTTTGAAATGATCTGCACTAATTCCTGAAGACCTGGCCTTCTCTCTTGACTTAATTTCATCATCTCGTTCTGTGAAAAGCCTTTCTTATCACCCCAGAGGTTGCCAGAGTATTTTTTTCCACTGAGACAGCATAATATAGTCCATGATATATTTGTTGTAAAAAACTCTTTTTCCATTGTAGTCTGAACTTAAATTTCCCTAGTGTTCATTTGCTTTCTTCATTTCTGAGTGCACTTAAAAATACATTTGCAGTCACGATTGCCTGGGCAAGGTATAAATCCTAGATATTAGAATTTTTATGCTTTAGAAATAATAAATGAGGGCTTACCAATTAAAGATAAAAAATTACTTGGCTGGGGAGAGTAGAATATTTTATCAGTATTATTAAAATTTAAGGGCAGCTGAAATGTCACAGGAATCTTTGTACAACATTTTAGTTTAAAAAGTTGGCTTAGGGATAACTTACAGTCTTGTCTTCAATTTTACATCAAACAGGATATTATATAAATTGTAAAAAAAAAAAAAAAGCAAAACTCTTGTTGAACTGAATCATATATAGAATAATATAGTGTTTTGCCCATTCTTCCCCTGCAATTTTACCCTTTATATTTGGAAATCATTCTTTTGTGTACCTTGAGTTCCTAATAATCCAGTTTTTACTTTATCAGACTAATGTTAGTATCAATACATGAAATAAATAACCTCGTGTGATTTATTATAAAGCAAAATATTTTAAAAACATCAATATTTTATCCGTAAGCGCATCTGCTCTCTCTGTAGAAGAGAATGATCTCTGTAGGATTTTCACTCTGATTTTGTTTCTCTCTGTTTTCCTCACTAGTTTTTGGTCCATTATTCTTAATGGCTCTCGGGTGCCCTGGTTTATTCTCTGTAGGTCATCATGACTTCTTTGCAGCATCATCACAGTCCTCCAAGGCTTCATAAATAACCTCTCTGGAAATGGATGATTTCTAGAGAATAACAGGAAACCCCTAGATAGGCACTGAAAAAATAAAATAAAAAAGATTGCCTTTTCAGAAGATGATCCTATTAGGAGAAGCAGAATTCCATATCCGGCACAAACACAATTGATACCTAAGTAGTGTGCATTTTTAAGCAGTCATTTGTGAACTGATGTGGACTTAATGGCAGATTAAAACAACTACCTGCTGAGCTGTTTCAAAAAAACAAAACCCTCCAATTAAGATGGATCCATGAGAATGTGAAATTAATCCACCGTAACACCGAGCACCTTCTGTGTGAAGGACACTCTGCTGCCTACATGGAAGGAGAACAGAGGAGTGGGAAACATCTCTTTCCTGAGAACAGTATCATCTAGAGCAGGGGAGGGGAACGTCTGGCCCACGGGCCGCATAAGGCCCGCAAAATCATTTGGGCTGACCCAGCCAAGGCATTCAGGGTAAGTTAATTAAGTGTTTGACCAAATATAGCAGGCTGATTTTTAAGTTGACAATTTTGTATGCCTTGCAAATGATGTTATAAATATGCAAATGGTTCCTGGCAGAAAAAAGGTTCTCCACCACTGCTCTAGAAGCAATGGTTCTCTCTGGGGGACGATTTTACCCCCCAAGACATCCTTGGTTGTCACAGGGAGAGGGGTGATACTGACATCTAGTGGGTGGAGGCCAGAGACGCTGCTAAACGTAGGACAATGAGCAGGACCACATCCACAACCCAAAATTATCTGTCCCGAAATGTCAATGATTCTTGAAGTTTAGAGAGTATTGTTTCTTTGAAACAGCTCAGCCATTGGTTGTTTTAATCTGCCATGAAGTCCACATCAGTTCACAAATGACTGTTTAAAAGTAATTCTGAGGTTGAAAAACTCTTAAAGGGGAAAATCACGCGTGGAAAGAGTTTTAATGTTTCAAGCCAGTCATAATATGCCTGTTCATAGGGTTTCAGAGGAGAGAAGAGTTTCTTGTGGGTTACATAGGAGTGAGATGTGGAGGTCAGATCTCAGACTTAGGAAGTGAAATTTACCCTAAAAGATGGGCAGAGAGAGCATGAAGGCATTTCACAAAGAGAAATGGCCACACATGAATGATATTCTGAATTCTCAATGCTGGGTGTGGCACACACACTGAGCAGTTATAACAGGCCTCCCCCTTACATCATTGTTGTGTTTAAAGACCTTATATTAGATAGGAACAGCTGCCCTCTCTACATTTTAAGCTCAGTAGCCCAGTGTCACTTCTGGGGTAGTTGTATCTCTTTGAGGTTCTCAAATAAGAAATTTTAACTCAATTTTATACGCAGTGTGGACTGTGAAATAATAACAAACTTTTGAATTAAGGAATTTCTGAGATAGTCTTTTTCATTCCCTTTCCTTATCAGTGTACTTCTTTTTTAAAAAAAAAATATTTTATTGATTTTTTTTACAGAGAGGAAGAGAGAGGGATAGAGAGTTAGAAACATCGATGAGAGAGAATCATCGATCAGCTGCCTCTTGCAACACCCCCTGCTGGGGATGTGCCGCAACCAAGGTACATGCCCTTGACTGGAATCGAACCTGGGACCTTTCAGTCCACAGGCTGACGCTCTATCCACTGAGCCAAACTGGTTTCGGCAGTGTACTTCTTAATAGACATTAAGTATGTAATTGAATCTTCTCATAGGGATGTTCCATGGCAGTGATAGGGCAAAGCCCCATGACTGTGTCTTTGAATGGTGTCTCTCCTACATAAATAGGGTATTTCTAATATTAGTCATTGGTGGTGGTAGGACAGGAGAAAACTATGACGATGAAGGCAATATTTTAATGAGTTTAACGAGAGAAATATGTAACTAATTTGGAATGAGAACATGAGGGGTTTGGGATGGGAATGGGGGAATAAGGACAATTATGTGAGACCATAATCAATAAAAAAATAAAAATAAATAATATATGTATATTAAAAGAATATCCTTATTTTTAGGAAATATACAATGTAGGATTTGGGAGGAAAGGAGCACGAGGTCTAAAATACTCAAATGGCTCAGGAAAAAAATTACACAAATATGTACATATGTATAATGTATATAATACATATGTATAATCCACATACATAGGGAGGGAAAGATTAAATAAAACAATAAATTAAATATGGTAACATAGTAAAAAGAAAAAAAAAAAAAGAAAATAAGACCTTTTTAATTGCTTGGGTACAAGCCGGTGATGCATGCTGGATATGTGATCCTATCTAATAAAATAGTAATATGCAAATTGACCATCACTCCAACACACAAGATGGCCATCCCCATGTGGTCAAAGATGGCTGCCCCAAGATGACCAGCAGGGGAGAACAGTTGGGAGGGACCAGGCCTGCAGGGGAGGGCAGTTAGGGGTGACCAGATCAGCAGGGGAGGGCAGTTAGGGGCAACCAGGCCGGCAAGAGAGGGAAGTTAGGGGCAATCGGGCTGGCACAGGAGCAGTTAGGCATCAATCAGGCTGACAGGGGAGTGGTTAGGGGGTGATCGGGCTGGCAGGCAGATGCTATTAAGGGCAGTCAGGAAGACAGGTAGGTAAGCAGTTGGGATCCATCAGTCTTGGATTGTGAGAGGGATGTCTTACTGCCCATTTAGGCCTGATCCCACCAGCAGTCGGACATCCCTCAAGGAGTCCCAGATTGGAGAGGGTGCAGGCTGGGCTGAGGGACACCCTTCCCCCTCCCCAATTCATGCATGGGGCTTCTAGTTATTACAGAATCAGCATAACTTACTCTGTCTGGCTTTCCAGTAAGTAATTTGGTAACAGGGATAAATATATGGATTGATTGAAATAATTCACATGAAATACCTGGCCCAGAGGAGTAGTGATTTTGAAATTGGGAGACATTTGCTAAAGACATGATTAGTAAAGATTCAGTAAACACTAATTTTTTTCATCCTCCATTAACTGGTTTGATACAAAGGTAGTTAATGCGTGGAGTCAATGAAACAATCCACTTCGAATGCTTGTCCCAGTAAAGGAGTGGTTTTGAACCCATTATACCTGTTCTATTCCAGTTCAGCCAGAAGCTAGATGTTGGAAATTAATCTTTGAATTCTTCATTACCATGAAGATGATAATAACTTATATGCATTCATTCAGACCTTGTACTATAGGATTACACAAGATAATACACGGAAAGCATTGACAACATTGCCTGAAATCTTGCAAGTGTTCAATAAATGAATATAATAAATGTTACTTATAGTGATAAATCCATATATGGATTCAAATAGAGGAATCCAAGTTAATCTTGAGATGTTGAGTATTTGTGACTAGAAAATAATGGCATATTAAGGAAATCAGGTGAGGAGTCAGTTTTGAGGCAAGAAAGTCAGTTTTCCATGCCCGGAGTTTGAGATAAAGACAGCATACATCAAAGCAAAATGCTGAGTAGACATTTGGAGGATATAGCTAGTGTCTGAGAGACCAGAGAGGGATATCCTGGTTGGACATCTGTGTATAGTGACAATTTGAATTGGAAAGTATGGCAGTAAGTTTCCCTGTCAGCTCTTTTAGTTATTATTGGTTACTGTTTGCTTTTCTCCTCTCCTTTGGACCCATGAAAATGTATCGGTCGGCTATTGCCACCACAGTGCCATGTGACAAGCCATCCTAAAATACAATGATGCGTATAAGCATCTTTTTCTTACTCATGAATCTGTGGGTCTGCAGCAATGTGAGAGCCTTTTTGTCTGGTCCTGACCTGATTGCCAACCTCCAGCGACGGCTTGAATCTAAATCTTTCCCAAGTGTCTTTCATCCTCCTTGGACTAAAGCGGTAGTTGGCAAACTGTGGCTCGTGAGCCACATGCAGCTCTTTGGCTTCTTTAGTATGGCTCTTCCACAGTGTAGCACGTGCGGGCACATTCGTACAGTGCGATTGAAACTTCGTAGCCCATGCACAGAAGTCAGTTTTCAGCCTGGGTGAATCTATTTTGAAGAAGTAGTTCTAATGCCTAGCCACACTCAAGAAGCCAAAGAGCCACGTGAGGCTCTCGAGCCATGGTTTGCCAACCACTGGACTAGAGACTTCCTGGACTATGCTCTTCTCACAGTGAATTACATAATGACAAGAGGGCAAGGGCAAGGGCAATTGTGAAAGACATTTTAAGCTTTGGCTCACACCACATTCCTTCATATCCCATTGACCCAGAGCAAGTTGCATGGCCAAACCCACTATGCAGCGGCATCCCTGTGCTCACCCTGGAGCCATGGGAGGGATGTGACTTTTAATACTGCCACAGGGGTTTAAGGATTCAGGACCAATTGCTCCCTCTACCAGAGCCCAAAGGAAATCTGCTGGAGGCCGGGGTTTTGAGAAAGCTTCTGTGTTCATGGAAAAGGCAGAAGCAGCTGGCCCTACATCCTGGCTCTTGTGTGTCTACTGGCACCACAGCCTTCTTCTTGTGGTCTCCATGGAAAGGCCAACAGCACCATGGAGACACAGCCTTGCTATTGTGCAGCCATTGAAGCAAGGGCAGACAGTGCCTGCCCCGGATGTATTGATATTTTAAGCCCTGAAGTCGCGTTTGCTGTTACTTACAGTGAAAAGCAATAGGAATGACACAGTAAAGGTATGAGGAAGGAGAAAAGCAGAAATTGAAGCTGACCCTTGGGTTTCACCCACATTTAGAGTACGGGAGGGGCCTGGTGCCTATCATGTAATATATACTCCAGAAATGTTTGTTGTCTTGAATCGATTCAAAGGAGTCAGATGGGCCAGGATCTCTGCTACTCTTTGCACCTATTATTCCACAGCCAGGCCATTCTCTGTTGCTCCCACCCCAGAGAAACCTGTGTCACTGCCAGCATAATAATGATATTTTATTATTACCATCTCAAGCTCTAGGGTTGATATCCAGCTGTTCTAAACAGAGCAGGTTTCTGTCAAAGAGATTTCACATAGGCCTAAGCATGACTGTATTCAAACTCCTGCCACCTGGTGAGAAACTCTTTATATACCATTCTCCCTGGTTGTCAATCTATAGATGGATAGACACTCATTATTTTTCGCTCCCTTCATCTTCTCTCATCATCACAAAGAATAAAAGTTGATTGTTAAAGGAGGCTCTAATGGTGGCAAGTGAGTTCTCTCACCAGTCATTTTACACTTAGATTCTTCGATGACTATGACTTCCAGCTCATGCCCTTAGGGGTAATCTCATGCAATATGAAATTGTAGGGCTGCCTTTGTAATTGAAAGCAACAAGAACGCAAGTACCACCTTTTTGGTATGTAAGTAGCTTTTTTGTCTGAATTGCTTAAAAGAATGATAGCAATTGCTGCAGTTGTACTTATGGTTGTTTATAGTTCAGTTTTATGAATGAGACATAACCAAGTAGAATCAATGGCACAAAAGCCTTCTTGGAGAGGGGCGTAATCTACAGGCCATTAATACTGCCTTAGATTCAAGTTTTCTGAAACTGTTGTTAATCAGGAAATTATGAGAACACATCCCACCTTGTCTTTTGGCGCCAAACCCCATTTGACACATATTTCAGGAGTTATTATGGTTTAAGATGACTAACATCTAGGATTCTCATGAGAAATCATTGATAGACTATGGGATAGAAACTCCAATTTTTAGTACTTACTATCCCAATAAAATTTGATAAAATTAGAGAGCTTCTTACAGGTTTGCGAACTTTTAATATATATATTATTCTGTGTGTGTGTGTGTGTGTGTGTGTTTTACAGAGAAGAAGGTAGAGGGATAGAGAGTTAGAAACATTGATTTGATCAGCTGCCTCCTGCATGCCTCCTACTGGGGATGTGCCCACAGCCAAGGTACATACCCTTGTCTGGAATCGAATCTGTGACCCTGCAGTCTGTAGGCTTATGCTCTATCCACTGTGCCAAACTGGTTAGGGCAGGTTTGCAAACTTTTATTTATTTATTTTTCAGAGAAAGACACTAAGGCAATAACAACTATTTATCATCATGGTAATTTTATAAAAGAAACTGAATTTCAGCCACATACAATAGGCGGAACAGTATAACTAAATAGCCCTTTCATTGATTTGTGAATGTTGGTTCGTGCAGGGATCTCAGTGCAATAGGCATCGTAGTTGTGTTCGTGCATCCATCTCATTCCGTGGCCATCGCCTGGCAGCCATGGAGGGCAGGTGCTGGGGGAATCCCAGGTGTGCGATGTCACTAATTAAGCCCGTGGTCAGCAAACTTTTTCCGTATAAAGAGCCAGAGTTTTGGCTCTGGGGGACACACATTCTCTCTCATAACTACTTACTCTGCCATAGTGCAAAAGCAGTCGTAGGCAATACATAAAAGAGGGTTTGGATCTATTCCAAACTTTATTTATTTACAAAGTTTATTTCCACACATAGGCAGTGGGCAGGGTTTGGCTTGTAGGCCATGATGTTTCAACCCTTGTTCTAAACCCCACTTGACAATCCTCAGAAACTCAGACCTTGGCCATCCTGAGCTCTGTCAGCATCCTGGACCTCACAGGAGGGTTTAGTAGCAGGAAAATAGCTCTGGCTACTGTGGCTCAGTTGGTTGGGCATCATCTTATGCACTACGCTAGCATTCAAATAAGGTAGTTTTAGAATTGTTGACCTATATGCCTGGCATAACAAAAGTACAAACTGCAGTGTTTGTATGCCAGATCTTCGTGTCTAACTATCTGTCAAAGCTACATAGGTCAACTCCTTTCCCCCCCACATCTTTCAGTGGTAGTGTGATCCTTAGGAATAGCATTAAATGTGTCCCAGTCTGCATTGTTCTTGATTTTCTCCCATATCCTTGTTGATTTTTTAAATGTGCATAAAGTAAAATCCATCCTTTGTGCTTGTGCACAGTTCTGTGGATTCTGGCAAATACATGGTTATGTACCCACCAGCAAAGCAACGCACACTCATTGCCAACACCCCACACGTCCTCTGCTCTGCACCTTTAGTCAGCCCTCCCTCAACCCCACCCATGGGCAACCACGAATCTTTCTGTGTGTATGCATTTCTATCTATTTTGCCTTAGCTCTAAATAATTTTGCTTTCTAAAATTGTCTTCCAAATTTTGTTTTCTTACATAGTAGAAATGATTATTCAGGTGAGTGCTACCAACCAGAGCCTTCCTGTTTTGCTGTAAATCTTATAATGATTATGAGATTGAGCACATATAAGTATGTTGTATACTGTGCTTAGCTTGTGTATGGACAATTTCATTGAATGTTCACACTCATCCATTCCGATAGAGGTATTCCCACTTTACAGATGAGAAAACCAAGACTATGAGAAGATCAGTAATGTGCCCACTTTCACGTGGGAAAGTCATTATTTGAACCCAGGTGGTGAAACACGTTTTTCCCAACCTTTTCCTCACTACACTATAGTGCTTTATCACTAACACTTACTGAACATGTATTTGCCACCTACTACACATTGGTCCAAACGTGCCCCATGCATCATCTCATTTCATCCTTACAACTGTCCCCTCATGTAAGTGTTCCAGTTGTCCCCAGTTTGCAATAAGACAGGCAGAAAAGGCTGATGTTGCTGTCTGGAGGCCCCGCAGCTGGTTAAGTGATGGTTTTATTTCAATCTTGAAGCTGCCTCATTTCAAAATCTATCCTCCTAATCACTGCCTCTCTGAGTCAGGTTAGGACGTTAAGGATTAAAATGGACTGTGTGTCAGCGTAAGTGGTGATGAGTGAGGAAACGCCACGGATGATTGCGTGGAGGGAGGGCCCGGAAGTCTGGGCAGAGGACCCAGGTGCCACCAGTCTCCATCTCCCCAGGAGGGTAGAAATGAACACCTTGTGTCTGACACAGGAATATTGGGAGATATGATAACAGAGATAACAGCTGAGAGCACTGAGTATGTGGACACAATGAGGAGAGGAGATGAGCGGTGTGGATGCTGTATCTAGATCAGCTTTTGTGCACCACCCCTCAGCTGATACCCAACAGTATCTCCTTCGGAGTGGTTTGTGGGGACCTCTAGGAGTCCTGGAGGTTAGGGGTGTTCAAGATCCATATTTCAACAAGTTTGGGTGCTTATTTGGCTGTTTCTCACTGTGTGACCTTGATCACATCACCCAAGGTCTCTCTCTGCACATCAGTTTCCTAATCTGTACCGTCTGTTCTCATCTGTCTATAATGTCGTTTCCATGTCATTCAAATGAGAGCAGCAATGCCTTTCAGAGTTTGTCCACAATGAGCGGCAGCCTCTCTGGCCTAGTGTCTCCCACCCTCTCACTGTCAGCTCTGTGGCAACGAGTGACTTCCAACGTGCTGGCTTGTTCTACAGAGGCAGGTCCTCATGCTCTTCTGCCTGACAGTCAGGACCAGCTCCATTAAAAAAATATGTATATATGTATATATTAATTTCAGAGAGGGTGGGAGAGGGAGAGAGAGATAGAAACATCAATAATAAGAATCATTGATCTGCTACCTCCTGCACGCCCCCTACTGGAGATTGAGTCCATAACCTGGGCATGTGCCCTTGACCAGAACTGAACCCACAGATTGACAGTGTCCACTGAGCTCAACCAGCCAGAACCTTACTCCCTTTGGAATGAGCTGAGCAGGTGGCACTGGGTTTTCTTTGAAAGAAAACAGACTCCTGATCTCACTCTTTCTTTTGCATTTTTATTGAGGTAAAATTCAGATAACATAAAATTATCCATTCCCCATTTAAAAATATGCAACTGTGCATTTATAGTGCTGCTCAGCCACCACCCGTGTGTAGTTCTAAGAGGAAAGGAACCCCTGACCTACTATCAGTACTCCCCACCCCGCTTCCCTGCAGCCCCTGGTGATGGCTTAGTCTGCTGTCTTTCTCTACGGATGTCTCCTTCTGAACATTTCCTATAGAAGGATCCATACAGTTTGTGGCTTTTGTGTTTGACTTATTTCACTGAGAAAGGTATTTTTGAGGTTCATCCACCTTGTAGCAGGTATCAGTATTGTGTCTCTTCTGTGGTTGAGTACTATTCCACCATATGGCCAGGTTGCATTTTGCTTATCCATTCATCAGGTGATGGACTTCTGTCTTCAGTGGGCTTCTATCTTGTAGATACGTGAACAAATCTTAACATTTATTAATAAGTACAAATGTTTGAGTCCTTGTTTTCAGTCCTTTTGGGTATGGAACTGGGAGTGCACTTGCTGGGTCGTGTTGTAATTCTACCTGTAACTTACTGAGGAACCACCAACTGTTTTCCACAACCACCATGCCATTTTCTGTTCCCATCAGCAGTGTGCCAGGGTTCAGTTTCCTTATCAGCTCATGCCTCACGTTGTCCTTTCCTGATGGGGGAACCAGAGTGAATGGCACCTCCATTGACTCTTCTCCAGCTGTCTTGCTTCTCATGGCATCTTGGGAGGTCACATAATTTGTCTGAGCCTCAGTTTCCACATGTGGGTAATGGGTGAAATTATAGTACCAGTACCATGGTTTTGTGAGGATTATATAAGCAAATTTATCTTGGCTCAATAAATATGACTGTTTATAGAATATTAATATGACTATTTGTTACTCTGCCTTTTCTTCTCAGACTCTTTTATTACCTTGCAGCCACATAGCTCTTGGTTCTGACTTCAATGGCTGAATGATCTTTCTGGACCTCAACCCTGTCATTCTTTTGGCCAGGCAATGCAGTTCCCTGCTATACATATCTACTGTGTCCCCTCACTTCCTCATGAGCTCATTTCCGGTGTGAGAGGGTGCATACACCTGGATTTGAGGCAGGTGATGGTGGAGAGGGGGGAGAGGATAGCAATGATGGGGGCTGTTGGATGAGACAGATTGTTCCTCCTGCAAATGCATTTTTGTGTGTGATTTATTAGAACTCTTAGACTTCATCTTATAAAATGCAGTTTGTAATCTTAAATTTGAATTTATTACCTACCATGTGTGTCTTAATATAACAATGTGCAACCCCTATATATTACCTGTCTTCACATCCACCTGTTGGCTGTGTCAGGAGGATACACTGAGGTTGCCCTGCAGTCTCCCCTCACCACCTCGCTAGCTCACTGAAGTATGTGCCTTGTGGTTTGTACATGCACAGCCCAAGAAGGATGCTTCTGGCTTCAGTGTGCAAGAGGTAACCAGGGAAGCTTGTCAAAATACGGGCTCTAGGCTCTGCTCTAAGTCTCTGAGTATCTGTGGTGGGGCTCAGGGTTCTGCATCTCTAATGATCTTCCCTGGTGAGTCGATGCAGACAGGTGAGTTGACATGAGGGACCACCTTTTGAGAGAGTCCATGCTGGATGATGCTGTCTGCAATCCCAGGTTCAACTTCCTTCCCTTTATCCCAGGCCATTCCCATCCGACACCCCTAGAAAGACCCCAGGACCCTGGCACGTGGTGCTTCCACCTTGGAGCACCCCCTCCATTCCCTTGTAACGTGTTCCTGCTCATGAAAAGGAGCATTTCTGCTGGTCCTTGTGAGGTGTAGCTCACCGGATGCATTCTCTTCTTTGGCAATTAGCACAGTGCTTGGTTAATGTGGAGGGAACTTTTTGAGTCAAGGGTATCTTGGGCTACTCTACCTCTTTTTACTAACTGCGTGAATTTAATCAATATCTCAGAGATTATTTCCTTCTCTGTGAAAAAAAAGAGGGTAATTAACAGTACCTGTCTCTTTGGGATGACTGTGGGATGAAATGAGACAATGCCTATTAAATGCAGGGGGACAGAGTTAGTGTTCAGCAAAGGCTTTTATTTGTTAATGCCTTTTACCCATTTGATTGCTTCCTCTGCTAATCTGTGAGCTTCTTACCAGTGGGGAAGATTCCTTAATAATTTTTATATCTCCACTACTTACTTATAAAAGAGCCTAGTGCCTCAAAGGTGATCAAATATACATGGACACACACGCTCATATGCAAACACATGCATGCACATTTTAAAAGGAATTTTCTATACCTCGGGGAGTCTTGAATGAGCAAGTGAATTTGATGAATCCTCTAACCCTTTGATTTGCTGTTTTCACCATTTTCACATTTGAGTTTATCTCTTAAGACACACTTTGCCTTGAAACCACCTTCCTTCCAGGGCTATTTGTGGAGCCCAGGCTTACATTCTGCTGAGCTGGCATTCCTTGCAGCAACCCCTTCCCATTAACAATTGACTGACAGTGGGGTGGCCGACATGCTGACTCAGCACCCCAGGGGCTCCCGGGTCCTTCCCTCATTGAAGGGGAAGAGTAACTCTATCTTTTCAGTTAATGGAAAGAGAAAGCCAGGGGACCTTTGTCGCTCATTCTGCAGGATTGCAGAATGTGATCTGTGTGGCTGAGTGTGTGTGTGTGGGGGGGAGGTGCAGTGTGTGTGTGTGTGTGTGTGTGTGTGTGTGTGTAAAAATATCCCCTCTGGTTAAAGCACCAAAGCAACTGCCAATAAACTTTAGGATAAGTAGATGAGAATTAGTTAAAAATACTGAAATACCACAATAAGGAGAATAAAACAATTTTCCAGCAATATTTTTTTTTTAAAATTTGAAATAAAGAGTGGGGCAAATGTATGTTTACAGTTGTGAGAATATGAAAGTTTATTCTTATTTATTAATTATTGTATTATTTTCCATATGAACAACTATGAACCTACTTTTGTCCCACCCTACATATAAGCCACAGCTATTCTCTATAAAATGCTAGTGCTAGGAACCCACGTGACTATGGGGAAAATATTTGCAATAAGTTAGGGATTTAATTTGGTACTAAAAATATTTAGGAGAATCCTAAAAAACCTAAACATAGAATTATGATATGACCCATCAGTTTGATTTCTGTGCATCTACTCTAGGAAGTGAAGGCAGAAACTTGAACAGATATTTGTACAACAGTATTTAGTTCAGCTTTATTCATAATTACCAGAAGGTGGGAAAAAGCAAAATACCCATTGATAGATGATTGAGTAAACAATACAGTATACATATACTATTGTAGTACATACAATGGAATAGTATTTAGACATAAAAAGGAGCTGAGTTTTGACATGTGCTACAACATAGAATAGCCTTTTAAAAAATGATGGTAAGTGAATGAACCCAGACACCAAAGGACAGATATTGTATGGATCCATGTGCTATTCCTTGGGTAGTCAAAGTCATAGAGACAGAATGGTGTTTGCCAGGCTCTAGGTGATGGGGGGATGGGGATGGGGAATTATTGTTTAATGGATATAGAATTTTATTTAGGAGGATGCAAAAGTGCTGAAAAAGGATATTGGTGTTATTTGCTCTAGAAGTACTAAATGCTACCGGATGGTACATTTCAAAATGGCTAAAAGGTAAATTTTCTGTTATGCATATTTTATCATACTAAAAAGAACAAGACAAAGAAATAAACAGCTTCTAGACAGTGGTATGGACTGAATGTTTGAGTCATTTTTAAATGTATAAATGGAGCCCCTGCTCCCCAGTGCAGTGGTATTTGGAGGTGGGACTTTTGGGGGTAATTAGATTCAGATGAGGTCATGAGGACAGGATCCTCATGATGGGATCTTGAAAGGGAAGAGACAGAAGGATGCTGTCCTCCCACGCCCACCTACTAGGAAAGGCCACTTTAGAGCACAGCGAGAAGATGCCCATAAGCCAGGAAGCTAGTCCTCACCAAGAGCAAATCTGCTGGCCTCTAGATCATGGACTTTCAGCTAACAGAAGTGTGAGAAGGAAGTGTCTGTAGTCTAAGCCCCCAGTCTGGGGTATTTTGTAGCAGCCAGGCTGACTAAGACAGACAGTCTCATGCTGTGATGGACTTCCCTTCTCATCCAACCCTGTCCAACAGCCACCCAACCAAGCATTTGTCTCTCACTGCTTCTCCTGGTCATATCTTTCCCTTGATTTGCCATCAACTCCCTCTAATCATTATTATTATTATTATTATTATTATTATTATTATTATTTTAGTTATCTAAAAATACAAATATATTGTAATTCACTTGACAGAGGGAGAGCAGGGGAGGAAGAGGTTTCATTAAAGGGGCCTCTTACCTCCCCCATTGAGATGGGAAGAGCTGTCAAGTGGGCAGTGAGGACCCTGTGTTTGCTGGAACAAGGAGAGAGAACATTGTTGGTCTGCTTCTGGCAAGTGGTTAGCTAGGCCTTAATGATTGGCAGCATCTACACTTGCACTTGGATATTTTACAAGGGGCTCTATGCCAATGCGAGTCTTTATAAAATGTGAGCGGCATAGTCCTGGAGTGTACATCTCTTGGGTCAAGGATTAAGTTTGTGGGCAGCATGCACTTGACACAGCTACAGCCTCCTCGTGGTTCTGAATCTAAGGTGGAAAGGCTGTAGGAGATGGCCATGGTCAGCGGAAGTGCATCCCTGAGCTGGATTGATGGTTCCGGTTGATCAGGATCTGCAGGCAACGGAGTAATGCAATTACCACCCTTGGCCAGCTCCCCGTAGGATGTTCGCACAGAACAGTGACAAAGGGCTCCTGGGCGATTTTTTTCCCCATTATATTGTGAGATGTACAAGCCTTCCTACTGATACTGCTGGGAGAGATTTTATAAAGGATTATGAGACTGCTGTTAAAAAATGATTTCCAGTTAAATACCTTTCAGTATTCAAATGACAACGCTATGAAGAATGGGGAAAATTCCTCCAAAATAATTGCTTCTCAAGGAGCTCGGTTTGATTGTCTTATAAACAACTTTAACTTTATTCCTTTTTTCTTCCCTGTGACAAATGAGAAGAGAATTCTGCGATTCATTGAACAGTCAGATTTCCAATATGGTGTTTACTTGCATTTTCCATTTCTATTGCAGCCAGGAAATCAAATCCAAAGGATTAAATGCCCCATTCGAAATGTAATGGAGAGTTAAAGGGGGGAAAAAGGAAAAAAAAAAAAGAAAAAGAAAAAAGGAAAGCTCACCAATAAATGAGGAAGACTTCAAAGTTTCCAAATGGCGTGAGAGTGCCAACAAAATTCAACCAAGGTGACCCGAGTCCCTGGCCGCCTGGAGTCCCTCCCTTCCCTTCCCGCCGGGGATGGGAGGTGAATTTCCCAACAACCATCGTAGGTGTCAGTGGCATGTACTGAATGTTGCTCTATGTGCCCAGCCCAGTGCTTCTCCCCCCCCCCCCAATTTTAAGTTAATCTTTACAACTCTTTAAAGTAGATATTTTCATGAATCTCATTTTAGGAGGAGAAAAGAGACATGAGCAGTTAATGTGCCAAAGGTCAGAGAGCTAGTAATTGAGGCAGTGAAGTTCTGGACCAACTTCATGTAACTTCAGGCCCATAATCCAAGATGCTGGAGGTAGCCCAGGCAGAGCTGCCACCGGTCTACCTCCCTGCACCTGATCCATCCATCCAGGGGTCTGGCTGCCCCATTGGTTTTGAATAGAACAGGTTGAGATCTTGAGAGTTGTAAGGCATCACATTCATGTAAGCATTGGCATGGTAGTATGTCCAGGAGACAGGTGCTGGGCCAGAGCCTGGGGACAGAAGAGGGACTGCGGAGTGTCCCTGCCCTCATGGAACTTACGTTCTCACGGGGAGACAGACCACAGAGAAGTAAACACCCTGGAAGCCGGTTTCCCACTGTGGTAGGTTCTGGGAAAGAAATCAACATGGTCATGAGATAAAAACAGTAGGTGGGAGCCCACTGAGAATGTTCTCTGAAAAGATGATGTTTCTGCTGAAACCTGGGGACAGGGAAGGAGCAGGCCTTGCCAACAACCATGAGAAGAGCATTCTGGGCAGAGGTGACAGCAGGTGCAGAGGCGCTGAGATGGGAACAAGGCTGATCTGTGTGAGGAACTGAAAGGAAGTCAGTAGAACCAGCCCAGGGAACAGAGTGTTGAAGGAGGCAGCCCTCATGGGGCTTCACCAATTTCCCGGAAAAAGGCAGAACACACACAATCTGCATCTTTTTCTTTCTCCTTTAAAAAAAGGTCTGTTCCTTTTCTGCATTGCTTTGCTCCCGCTTCACCTAATTCAAGCACCTGCCCCAGGTGCCCCTGATTAAAAAACATTACTCTCTGTTGTTAAAAGGCCTTTAATTCCAGCCTTTCAATTCAAGACATCTTTGAACATTATAGACCAAACCCCATAGTAGGCAACGCCGGGACACAAAAGAAGTGAACCGATGCATTTGTGGGCCTTAGAAACCCGTAGCTTTGAATTCCAAATGCAATAATGAAGACGACCTTGAGGAGTGAGTCCCAGGTTACCTGCTGGAAAACCTCTAACGAAGACTCAGGTGGGACCTTTTCAAATAACTCTGTTCTCAGTCAGTGTTAAACCATCCTGCGTCCTAGCAAGCAGAGCGATGGCTTTGTTCACATCATAGGTTTGGAAATCAGGACCCAAGAAAGGTCACGCCATTAAACAAATGTTCCATACTCAGGGAGAGGTGAGACGTGAATAACAAATTCTCAGTTGAGTGAAAATAACTTGCTAGTTGGGTAATAGCTACTTTCATTTGCAAAAGTTAAACATTTCCCCCATACTTTGGATGAAGCAAAAGAAGTTTTGACCCAAACATTTTTTTCTAACTGCAGAGAATTGAATAAGGAAGGCACTCATTGATTGGTATTCTTGGGGGTGGTAGAAATATATTTGAAAATCCCTCAATCCAGTGTTTCTTCAGTTAATTGTGCACTAGGGCACTCTATAGCTGTGCTGTCCACTGCAGGAGCCATAGCCACTTGAGATATGGCTAGATCAAGTTGTGATATAGTCCAAGTGTAAAAACAGGCTTTTGAAGACTGAGTGTTAGGAAACAATGTAATTTTAGAATATTAAGAGATGTGTGATCTCACTCATCTAGGGGAAATGGTGAACAACATCGACTGATGAACAAGAACAGACCCAGAGATAAGGAGCCATTGGTCAGACTGTTGGACCTCAGAGGGAGGATGGGGATCAAAGGGAGAGATCAACCAAAGGACTTATGTGCATACATATGAGCCAAACCAGTGGTCAAGGACAATAGGGGGTGGGGGCATGAGTGGGGGGAGGTAGGGTATTGAAATGGGGGGTTGAGGAAAAATATGTGATACCATAATCAATAAAGAAATTAATTAAAAATAAATAAATTTTTAAAAAAGAAACAAAGTAAAACACCTCAAGTCTTTGTATAGTGATTAACCAACAGGATGAACATCTTTGGATATATTTAGTTAAATATGACACGTTACTAATAAAATTTCACCTGTTCATTTTTTTTTTCAATGTGGCTAACATCCACTTCCGTGTGTTTGCACCACTCTACGAAGACTTATGCATCTAGCCGAAGCCGGTTTGGCTCAGCGGTAGAGTGTCGGTCTGGGTACTGAGGGGTCTCAGGTTCGATTCCAGTCGAGGGCATGTACATTGGTTGCGGGCACATCCCCGGTGGGGGGTGTGCAGGAGGCAGCTGGTCGATGTTTCTCTCTCATCGACGTTTCTAGCTCTCTATCTCTCTCCCTTCCTCTCTGTAAAAAATTAATAAAATATATTTTAAAAAAAAAGACTTCTGCATCTAGCTAAGATGCTACACCTGATGCCATGCGTGTCCTCTGAAAACAGCTGCAAACTTGTAAATAAAATACATGAGGCTGCTTTTTTTCAGGCGTCGATCAAAGGGCAGTGCAGTCTGTGATGCTGGGGACAGGGAAGCACAGCCAAGGAGCCTCTTTCTTGCTGCAGTGCAGGTAGGGAGCCCCAGAGTGAGCGTCTCACTCAATGAAGAGGTAGATGCTGGAGTGGCTTCCCAAATGGCCTGTTTGGGGCCTGATCCCAGGAAAGGGGACTTTGTCCAGAGGAGCCCTCTAGTACACACCCCAGATGGCTCTAAGGCAGGCGGAAGTGGGTGGGCAGGGAGTGCAGCACTGATCCCTGCCAGATGCACCATGTCAATCACCAGCTATTCTCTGTGGCCATCAAGTTATTTTACTGGCTCATTTAATTTGATCTTGCTGGGGTTTAAAAGTCCATTTCTTCCCTATTAGCTTTCCAGGGAAAGTGAGAAAAGTTCATTCTCAGCAGAGTTATGCAATCATCCTTCATAAGTGTGGAGAGTCTCACCTGCATGGCATCATTAGCACCTTCTCCTGCCACCCTGCGCTCCCTGTGGGTGGCTCTGTGAGAGGTTAAAAGACAGGGTGTGGGAGAAGTTCGCTAAACACTTTCCAAGCACGTCTAGTGGATAATGACTCTTAAGAAGCTTTACTTAAGACTGATTTGGTTGCATGACGATTTGAGCTTGCTCTGCAATTAGTTTTTAGGAGCCTGTATTGTTAATTATCATTGTTTTATTTTGCCGAATAAAAGCTAAACATGCTTAGTCCACCAAGGAGCAGATGCTCTTTTCCAGTTTTTAACCACCCATCAAGGAAGAAGAAAATATCTTATTACCTTGGAAAATTCCTTCCCTCCTCCAGAGGGTGTTTATAAGATATAATGATTATGGGGGATACTTGAAGGGGGCAGAAACATTAATGCTTCACAAACATGCCATTTGCATCTCTATGTTTCCAGAATCTATGCAGTTAGGCTGTGGTGTGTGACTAGCTTTGCTCAGTGGAATGTTCAATTTCTCTATTTCAAGCAGTTGAATTAATAAGCTTGTTTGATATGATCAGGAAATTATCATTAGTTGTGGTAATCCACTGAGTTGTTAGGGTTATTTGTTACTGCATTTTAGCTTACTCTCTTCTGACTTAAGTGGTAGTTGGTAGCATGGGTTAAACTGCACATGTACATAAGGGTGGACTACTAGTTAACAGAGAAGGCCAAGTGACTGTTAGCGCTTTCTCTTCAGCTGTATAAAAATAAATCACAGCCCTCGCTCAGCCAGTTGGGCATTGTCCCATGCACAAGAGGTCACAGGTTCCATTCCAAGTCCCAGTTGTGGGCTTTATCCCCAGGAGGGGCGTTCAGGAGGCAGCTGATTGATGTGTCCCACATCAATGTTTCTCTCTCCCCCCTCCCTTCCTCTCTCTCTAAAATCAATTAAAATGTTAAAAAAAATAAATTACAGTTGGTTCAAAGAGCCTAGATAAATGTGGATAGAAACATAAGCATATCAATACATGACATGTACAAAATAAATACAAAGGCAATGGGAGACTATTGCTTCCAGGGAGGTCCCTCTGGTGCATTTAGCCTTGTGATTTTTATTTCATTTTTTTAAGAGAGTGTCTCACAGGATACAAGTTATTAGCTTCCAAGTCCTTTAGATATGTCTTCTCGGGAGGTATTGGATTGGAAGAGAAAATGTTAAGATGCTGGGTTCATTTTTCATGGAGCTAGGCTCTCTGGCAAGGCACACTGTTCCCTCAATAGTTGCAACATACATCTCTTATGACGACAAGACTTGCCTGAAGGCTCACCTGCCTCGCAGAGTGGATGTGCCACCTTCTTCCCTTGCTGGAATGGCCATGTTTGCTTCCATGTTGGTCTCTCCTTGAAGAATGTGAGCTTCAGGAACAGAGCCCATCTCATTCATCTCTTTTTTTTTTTTTTTTTAGTATATTTTTTATTGATTTTTTACAGAGTGGAAGGGAGAGAGAAAGAGAGTTAGAAACATTGATCAGCTGCCTCCTGCACATCCCCCAATGGGGATGTGCCTGCAATCAAGGTAAGTGCTCTTGACCGGAATCAAACCTGGGACCCTTGTCTGCAGGCTGATGCTCTATCCACTGAGCCAAACTAGTTTAGGCTTATTCATCCTATGTCTCTTAGTATCTGCAGTGCCCACCAGGCACACAGCAGACACTCAGTATGTGTTTCTGACTGAAAATGTAAAAGATAAACTGACCACCCATATTTCCCACCTTCTTGGGTATTGCCATATTCCTTGCCACCACCTGATCTAAGCTAGCTAGTGTCAATCAATGCTGCGTTGACTCCTCAAATAACCTCCAGTGAGCTCAATATTCTCACCCTCGCCACCAGTGTTTTCCTCAGAATTGGAGAGATCTCTTTAAAACCCAAATATTAATTCACTCCTTATCTCCAACCATTGGTGTCCTGTTGTTCTTTGAAAAGGCCTGAGTCCTTTGCAGGATCTTATCTCTGCATCCTCACCTTGCTCTCACTGTCCAGAATTCAAACAGGTTTCTTTAGTAGAGCTCCTCAAAACCCACAGGGGCTTCATCCATGTGGTGTTTCATGACTCATATGCTCCACTCAATGATTCACATACATGCACATTAGCACTGACACACATGTTCTCACACACATGCACTCACACATACACACACTCTCACATGCAGATTCCTTGCTTACCTACTCTAGTTCCAATTTACCTTCTTAGACACTAGCTCAAATTAGGGGCATTCATCTTTTATAATTTACTGGAGGCCTGATGTACGAAATTCATGCAAGGGGCTCGGCCCTCACAGACCCAGCTGCCTCAAGGCCCCACCCCCTGCCCACTGGTCATTCCGGAATGTCCTTCTGCCATCCGTTCTAGTTAGCATATTAGCTCTTTATTATATAGGATAATTTATTACAGGATCAGACACCCCTTGTCTGTAGTCCCTAACAATAGTTGCAGTTTGACATTTACTTTTATGATTATTTGATTCATGTCTGTAAGCACCAAGCAAGAAGGATCTGCCTAGTTTTATTTTTATTTAATTTAATTTTATTTCTTTAAAATATATTTTATTGATTTTTTACAGAGAGGAGGAGAGAGGGATAGAGATCTAGAAACGTTGATGAGAGAGAAACATCGACCAGTTGCCTCTTGCACACCCCCTACTGGGGATGTGCCTGCAACCAATGTACATGCCATTGACTGGAATCTAACCTGGGACCTTTCAGTCCACAGACTGACGCTCTACCACTGAGCCAAACCCATTTTGGCGCGTCTGCCTAGTTTTAGATCATCATCACACCTCCAGAGCCTATTCCAGTATCTGGCATATAGTCACTCAACAAATAAGATTTCTTGCATAAACGATTAACCTTGTTAGGGGTAGTATTGTAATTCATTACTAACTAGGGAGGCATACCAAGTGCTGGCATGCAGAGGTGATGGGGACAAAAGGCATGGCTTCAGCTCTGCCCTCCTCAGAAGGCTGGGTCTGGGGAAAGCAGAGATAGAGTGGGCAGACTAGCTGGGAACTGCTGCCACTCATCGTGGCCCTGTCATCCTGTGCTTGAATTCAGAGTCTCTTCAAGAGTGTGGAGGGGTTCATTCCACAGCACCTGTCCTAGGCAGCCAGCTCTGGGCTTTCTGACTGGCTGAGGGCTCAGCAATGGCTCATTGAGACAACATTCCCATGCACTGACTAACAAGTTTTCATTACAGAGATGGCTCTGAATTCAAATTCTCATTCTCTGTTGGAAAGCATCAGCTCCATATTGGGATTCTCTACAGCTCATTCTGCTAGGACAATGAGGCAACAAGGGGCCAGAGATTAGTGTAGGGTTCTCATTGGCGGTGCTTTTACACACTGCTTGTTTTAATGAGGAAGAGGGAGGGGAAGGAGTACCCCAGAGTTTATCAGTGCCCCTCTAATACCACCCATCATCAGGAGGCAAATGGAAGGGATAAAGATTCAACAGGATCAGGTGTGAATATGAAATTTGCTGAAGATTTGCATTAAAACATTAACCTTTATATGCTCAGAGTACAAAAGTATAAATTAAAAGAAATCATTGCATTTAAATTTGTTTTCTTTTAGATATATTTGTATTGATTTCAGAGAGGAAGGGAGAGGAAGAAACATCAGTGATGAGAAAGAATCACTGATCGGCTTGCCTTCTGCATGCTCCCCACTGAGGATTGAGCTCACATCCTGGGCATGTGCCCTGATTGGGAATTGAACTATGACCTTCTGGTTCATAGTTCAATGCTCAACCATTAAGTCACGCCAGCCAGGCAAGAAATGGTTGCATTTAAATGTGGGTCATTCAGGGTATTTGAAGGAAACATTGGGACTGTCAGGTAATTGAATGGTAGTTTATTGTGAAGCATGAAAAGAGGGTAGATCGAAACAACAAAAACTAAGAAGTGTGGCTGAGCGTAGCAATAGGACTATTGGCGATGGCATTTTTTTGACATTTTGGACAATTACTTTAGGTGCTATGTTAACCAGATGGTTAAGATAATGAAGGCAAATATATTAGAAGTGCTAAGAAATCAAGGCCTTGAGACAGAGATGTAGAGGTTCTATGTTCTTGCTTTCCCAGCAACCAAAGGTGTATGTCCTGGTGCTCCGCTGGTAGAGCCACCGCCATGGTGGCGCTCCTGATGGCCAAACCGGGACATGCTTTTGATACACACCTTCCCCCAATTGCTGGGATAGAAAAAAAAAATTGAAAACCACTGCAATTATAAGAAACATAAACCACACACAGAATCGCAAGGATGAGATCTGAAGCTTCAAGTGTTAAAATGTCTGTTTTCTGACCATCTTTTAGATTCCCTAGTAACTGCCCCGTTTTAGGAGTGTCTGGGTTCTGTGCACTTCTGCAGAGCTCAGGTCCAAAGCAATTTGATGTAAATTATACATTTTCAAGTAGTGTTCTGGAAAAGCCTTCTGGGGCTGGCAGAAACAAAGTGCACAAAAGGAAATGATGATGTGTTTTATTCATAAGGAAGCAATTCTCTTCAAAATTCTTCCACAGCCCCCCAAAATGCCTAATGCATCACACGTTAACATTTGTACTCCTGGCTTTCCACACACAGAGAAGCACTGTTCCTTTTCATCAAGTAAGTTTATTTTGCGGTGAAACCTTTTGTATAATCCTGAGAAATAGTCATGTTCCTGGGAAGCTATTTCAGTTTTCTGAAATGATCATTTTTAATCATTCTCCTAGCAAAACAATTTACCAAGCAGTGGAGGATAACGAACCATAAAGTTTAATTTGCCTTTTTTAATTGAGTTGTTAATTAGCACCCCATCCACCGTTGGAAACTCCCCACTTGCTTTTTTGTTTTGCTTCTGATCCGAGACATTCTGAAGAATCTAATCTATCATATTTCCTCTACCCAGGTACTTTCATGAATCACATCAATAGGTGATTATTTTCCAAATCTGCTGGAGCTACAACAGATGCATACAAATTTTTGTCAGTTGGCAAGTAATTAGATAGGGAATATAGAGTTGGCGGTAAAGTTAATTAAAAAAGTCTGACATTTATTGAATTTCTACTATGTGCCAGATATGATTCTAAGTACTGAACATACATTACTTATCTTCCATAGCATTTAAAAAAAAATCTTCATTTGAGGACATACTTAAAGAGAAGAGAGAGGAAGAGAGAGAGAGAGCGAGAGAGAGAGATCATTGATTGGTTGTGCTCTGACAAGGGATCAAACCTGAAACCTAGGATATGCGCCCTGACTGGGAATCAAACCTGCAACCTTTTGGTGCACAGGATGATGCTCAACCAACTGAGCCACTCTGGCAGGGTCTCACAGCATTCTGAGCTACAAACTATTATCTTCACTTTACACAAAGTGAGTAGGGGTTCAGTATGTTATACACTTTCCCAGGTCATCCAGCTTGTCAGTAGAGCTTCATCCCAGACAGTCTGGCTTATGTCCTCACGGGTCATCCTGTCCACCCTCTGCTGTATTTTTGAGATCCTTGAAGTCGGACCACATATAAATTCTAGTTATGTTGTTAATACTGATTTTAACTTAACCACATGCCATTCAGAACCAATTTCATGGGTGTGTGACCGGGGCAGTCAGGGCCCTTTGCTCAGTGTGGCCCTGTACTTGGGTTAATGTTCTTCTGTTGCCATCTAGATGTTCTACATAATTTTGGGGCAAGGGCTCCTGCCTTTTCATTGTGCACAAGATTCTGCAAGCTATGTAGCTGGTCCTGACACAATTATTGGTTTTAGATATATTTATTCTCTCTCCTTCTCATGAGTTTGCGGGTCAGAAGCCTGTGCATGACTTAGCTGGGTCCTCTGTTTAGGGCTTCAAAAGGCTGACATCATGGTGTCAGCTGGGCCTGTGTTCTCGCCTGGAGGCTGGACTTCTTGTGTGGTAGCATTCAGTTCCCTGTAGCTGTAGGGTTCGAGGTGCTTTGTTCTTCAAAACCAGTGAGGGGTAAGAGAAGGACCATGGTGAATCTTTCCACAAGGTGGTATTTTATATCAGATAGCATCCTTACAGGAGTGCATTCCATCCCCTTTGCTGCATTCATTAGAATCAAGTTACAAGTCTTTCCCACACTCAGGGAAAGGGATAAACCAAAGGTGTGAACACCAGGGATCGTGGGGGACCATCGTGGATCTGTTTGTCATGGTTATTACATATTATGATTATATATTTGTTATTATCACTATTTTTATTGATGGTGCGATTGCTAGCCATTCTGTAGAGCTCACTGTGTCCCAGGCCTTGTTCTCAGTGACCTGCTTGTAATAACTCACTGACTTATACAGCTGAGTCCCAAGGTCCCGGCTGGAATGAGGAATTCTCAGGGCAATGAAGCAGGAGACAACTCTTATTTCCTGAGTGATGTGATCATCTCAGGAAGAACTGAGTAACAGTGATTGGAAACATGGGATCTAGGCCCTGCGGACCCAGGGAGCTCTAACTCTGCTGCCCTCTGGTTGTGTGGGCTCCTCCCAGTCACACCTCTGGTCCTCATCCCAGCCACCTGGAAACTTGCCATCACCTATATAACTACTTCTTCCTCTCTTTTCTAGTCTTCCATTATGACAATTAACTTGGTCACTCCACCTCTTGGTCACTCCAATCTCTTTTTTCTTTCTCCTTTACTCTCTTTCTCATTATCTTTTTTCCCCCTCATCTCTCCATGTTTATTTCTCTGCCCCCTATCCTATTCTCCATTTTAACTCCATAAAATGTTACACCAACAGCCCTTCCTTCTAAGGTGGAAGAAAGCAAAGCAGGAGGGACTAAGTGGCTAACGGGATAGAATCAGATCACTCTCCTCTCCTCCGGGTGTCTATAAGGCTCCTTAAAGAAGGTGTGGATGGGGGCAGAGGAAGAAATGCTCCCCCCAGGCTTTCCATGGAGAACAGGTAGCGTGTTGTGCTCATATGTCTTCTGAAATGGTCTTCTGCTTGTACATTCCCCCTTAACTGCCCTGGGTGCTTGGCAGGCATGCCAGCATATCACCTTGCCCTTTGCCACAGGAGAGAATCAGATCTGTCCCAGGCTGTGTTAAGCTACTCCTGCCTGATAATGTGTAAGGTTCTGCATCCCTTCATCAGAAAGGCTGCTCCTTTCTCCTTCAGAGCAGCCATGATGGCACCTTCATTCACACTCCCAAATTTGTGCTGTCATTCCACAGGGCAGTTATTCCTGTGGAGGGAGGGGCCGATAAGTAAGCAGATGGCCCCCATCCTCATTTTGATCTTGGCTCCTTTGACCCATCCATCTCCAACTTTCCCTCTGAATTATCCAGTTTCCCACGGACTTGTCAACCTCTGTCCTTCCAGGAGACCTTCCCTCTGAGCCTGGGAGCACCTCATTCTACAAACCAGCATCCTCAGAGTCTTTCCCCTCTCCAAGGGACGTTTCTTCCTCACTTCAGGAGAAGCAGATCGTGGCTTGATTTCTCATCTCTGGTCACATGTTCACTTCTTTCAAACTCTCTAATTTGACTGCTACCCTCACTACTCTACTGAAATAGCTGTCTCATAGGTCCCTAGGACCCTTCGGGCGTCAGTGTCTGTTTTCAGCTCCCACCCTTTTCTCTGCAGCATTGGGTGGCAATGACCACCCAGCCATTCGAGGCTCTGACCTCCCGTGTGTGTGTGTGTGTGTGTGTGTGTGTGTGTGTATGTGTGTGTGTGTGTTTGAGACTGGGTCTCTGCATCACTTCTGATGTCTTCTCAGTTCTATCTCAAGCTGCTGCTTTTCTCTCAGATGTGGGCTGATGCAGGCAATTCCCTGGAACACACTCCCAACTCCCTGGCTTCTCTCCCTTTTCCGTGTTCATCTAGGATCTTGGCCAATCACCATGGACAACAGCTTGGGCTCACCTACCTGTCAAACCCTGTGCTCAGTGCTCTTCATATGTAAACTCTGGTTCTCCCAAGTGCCTTGTGAGATTAAAAAATGTGTTACTATTTTTCAGGAGAAAAACTGGAACACTGAGAGTTTATGTTTCTTGCTTTGAAATTTCTGGGCTCAACCCTAATGATTCTTGGTGTCTTTCGTTGATTTCTACTTGTCTCTTCATCAGCTCCCTCTGGGTTATCTGCCGGTGAGTCACACTGGCAACCAAACTCACCTCTTTCTCTCTTTGTTCATCCTCTGTGCACATGTGTCAAACACAAGGCCTGCGGGCCAAATCCAGCCCGCCAGGCCTTGCAATGTGGCCCGCACCGCGCTGTCATCACTGCACTCCACTGTCAGTTTATGACATTGTCAGTTTATGACTGTTCAGTAAACCATTCGGCCCGCGATTTAGGCTGGATTTTAGATTTTGGCCCCTTCTCTGATTGAGTTCGACACCCCTATTAGGGTTTGTAGGTTTGTGACTTTCTGCATCATTTTTTGGTGACTCCTTGCCTTTCCCCCTCAAGCAATCATATGCACCACTCTGTTCATTTCATACCAAATAGCTCCCCTTCCTTCCATATTCCACAATGTTTGTTTGAGGCTTCTTTATTTCTCTTATTGTACTATTGCAACAACCTCTTTTAAAATTAATTTTACTTCAGGATATAATTATTGTGTGCTGATTCACTTGGCAAAAAATGGAAATACTTTAAAGTCCATAATGTGGTCACCTGGAGTCCAAAGACTTTCTGTCTGGGTTGAATTCTGTCTCCCCCAAAAGCATTGTTGGAATCCCAACCCACAGGACCTCGGGCAGTGTTCTTATTTATACCTAGGGACTTTATGGAGATCACAAAATGAAAATGGAGTCATTAGAATGAGCAGTAATCCCATCTGACTGGGTGTCCCTATAAAAAAGAGGAATTAGGACACAGACATGCATAAAGGAAGAAAACCAGGTTTGGATTTATGGGGCCACAAGCCAAGGAAACCCAGAGATTTCAAACAAACCATCAGGAACTAGGAAAGATACCCCCATAGGTTCTCTCTCACAACTGTCAGAGGGAACAACCCCTGCCAATATATTGATTTTTTAATTATAGCCTCAGGAATTCTGTGGGAGAACCATTTCTGTTGTTTAAGCCAGACAGTCCAAACTTGTCTTTCTGCTCCTGGTCTTGCTGTTACTTCTCTATCGCTGATCAATTTCTCTAAAGCCCAGCTTTTCTGCAGAAAAGTGTTATGACTCCTTGTTGCTGCTACAAAGCTTCCAAATTTTTAGGCAAACACTGACATCATTTCATGTCCTAGGACATGTGTCAGAGGAAGATGACTTTGCCTTGTTTACCAGGCTATCTCAGCATATTAATAAGAGCCAGGCACAGAGTAAACGCTCATTTGTTGAATGGATGAGTGAGTGGATGAGTGAGTGAATGATGAATCCATTTCCTTCAATAATCCCTGGCATCATCTGGAATGAATCAATGATCTTTTTAAAAAAAATTAAATTATTTTCTGTGTACATATACCATTGCCCCCCCCTCCCATATATGCCCTTCCTTCCCAGAGTTTTGTGTCCATTGGTTGTACTTATATGCATGTATACAAGTCCTTCGGTTGATCTCTTATCTACCCCAGATCTTCCTACCCTCCCCGCTGTAATTTGACAGTCTAAATTGTTTCAGCTTCCCACTTCTTCCTATCTTTTATTAACTGTTTATATCCACCCATGGCCAGATCTGTTTGTTGTTAGATTATTTGTGTCATTCAAGACCTAGCTCATTTTTCTATGCTTTTTCAAATTTTCCCTGATGCTTTCTGATGGGACAGAATCCTTCCATATTTCTTGAGCAGCACTTTTACTTTTTACTTTGCATCACAGTTACTGTATGCCAGGCCCTGAGCATGATAATACTACTCTTAAAGCTTGGCTCCTGATAGGTATTCAGTAAGCAGTTTTTAAGTGAGAAAATTAATTACATAAATAAATATCTGGGATAATAGAGCCTGAAGTTAGAACCCATAAGTCCCATCCTGTCTTGCTTATTTCTGTGTCCAAGCAACACTTTGTCCAGAGATTTCCCTGTTAAATTTTTTATTTACAAATGCTCTTCAGGAATTGCATGTAAGAGAAAGGAGCTGGCATTGAGTGCATTGAAAAGTTGAATTGCAGGTTGCCATGGAAACAGAGTTGTGAGCTGAGTTTTCTGTATATGAGTGTTTTAATGAAAACATTTTCTTAGCCATTATAGATGGGTTTGTGCACCAGAAGAGAAGTGCTTTATCTTAACATACTATTATGTTCATAAGTTAGATTGATGGTCTGAAGTATTATTTCATCAAATCACTATACATTATTGTGGTTTCCTTGCAGAAAGTGATCCTGATGCTAACACAGTAAAGGCTGTTCTTATTTGTGGAAGAAAATATCTCTAGACCACTTTTCTCCCTTTTGATATCGAGAAGTGGCCTTTTTATTGTAGCCAAAGGACAATTAACTTAGGCATCTAAGTGATTCTATTCTTTCTTTGATGTAATGATTGTCCCAAATCAGGCATGCATTCTACTTGTCATTGACACTTATTTTTTATTATATATTTTTATTAATTTGAGAAAGAGAGAGATCAGTGGTGAGAGAGAATCATTGATTAGCTGCCTCCTGCACACCTGGGATTGAGCCTGCAACCTGGGCCTGGGCCCTGACCAGAATCAAACCCTGTCTTCTTGGTTCATAGGACAATGCTTAACCACTGAGCAACACAGGCATGGCCGATGTTGACAATTACTAAATGATTTGAAGGATTTCATGATGGTGGTGGTGATAATGCTGGTAGTGATGGGGAGGATCTTAGAGTTTACTCCCGAACTCTCACAAAATACAAGTGCACAAATCACCTTTGGTTTGTTCTAGTTTTAATCAAGTATTTTTTACTGGGGTTTGTAGGCTAGACTCTACAGAGAGGGTGGGGGCAAAGTAGGTTTACAGCTATGAGTACACGAAAACACAGTTTATTCTTATATCATTATTTATTAATTATTATATTATTATATTATTTTCCATATGAATAATTGTAAACCTACTTTTGCCCCATCCTGCATAACATCCATTAGCGTGCCATGCCATGAGATGCTGGAGTCATAACTAGGTAATTATTAGTTCAATTTGCAATCTTCTGTTAGAGATAATTCATTAAGCATCTTGTCCCTACTCAGAGAGGGCCAGGCTGCTCATTGCTGCAAATCTGAGGTACCATTTGGGCCACCTCTTGAAGACCTCTTTTAAATATCGAGATCCAACCCATCATTCTCCTCAAGTACCTTTTAATAGGAAATCTCCCAATAAACCTATTAAAAGCATAATGAAAACCTCATTCTGTCAGGCTTCAGAGTTGTAAGTGGCTTCTAATTTGCACAAGATTGGAATAGCATTGAAGAATTACAGTAACTAAGTGAAACACTCGTCGGATTTTCAATTTTCTGATAGCATCCCATGTAATTTCTTGTAATGCGTCCCTAGCCAAGCGCGGTGACACATGTCAAGGCTCACGCCGGCGCTCCTGCCCACACCAGCGTCACCCTGAGGAGCAGAGCGCTGCTGGCTTTCTCGTGGGGAGGGGCAGGGAGGAGCCGCTGTGGCCTTGATGGAAATTCCATTATATACCGTCCTCTGAACAACAGCACCATAACTCCTAACAGCTCAGATAGATATTTTTGATGCTTGACATTTGACTTTCCATATTTATGGGAACAAACAGTGAAGCGTTCCTCCCGTGCGAGTGGTTGGCAGAATATGTGGTTTGTCCTGCGGTAGCCTGCGGTCCCTGTTGAGTTGATTGCCTCATTGGAATGGAGGCTGCATGCTTTGTATTCTGATAAATACATTCCCTTTGCAGGAACCAGAAGAAGCGGGAGGCATCTTGGTTGTGAACCAGCGGAATAAGGCCCTGCATTTTCTTTAACATATTTCTTCTTATTCTCAGCTTTTGTTTTCAAGCTGAAATAATCCATGCTCCCTTCTCAGAGAACACGTGTTTTCTTCTAACCTTAAAATGGGAGTCTCTTGTGCCCAACCCTTAGTGCCTTCAAGGTTGGTGACATATGCCAGCTGTTTAAAACCTCAAGCCAGTAACAACATTACAAATGGACTAATCACACTTGGTAAAGGAAGAACAGAGGTCAGCAGGCTTGGTGATCCTCAACATCAGTACAGCAGTTCCCCCCTTAACCCCTAGTCCTACTTGCTGCAGTTTAAGTTACCCATGGTGCCTCAGAGAAGCCAGATGAGTGGGTAGAAAAGCTGTGGCACATGTACACAGTGGAATACTACTCAGCCGTGATATCACACCAGTTGCAACAGCATGGATGGACCTGGAGAGCATTACGCTAAGTGAAAGAAGCCAGTCTGGGAAAGACAAGTACCCTATGGCCTCACTTATATGTGGAATCTAATGGATAAACAAAACAGAAACAGAGGCATAGATACATGGAAAGACTGACAGCTTTTAGAAGGGAGGAGTATTAGAGGGCTGGGTGGAAAAGCTGAGGGATTAAGGAAAAAATAACACATAGACAGCTGACAGCAGTATGGTGGTAGCCAGAGGGCAAGGGGGTGCGGGGAGGTGAAAGATGGCAAAGTGGGGAGAAATGGGAATGGAAAGAAACTTTACTTTGGGTGATGGGCACATGATGCAGCATGCAGACAATGTTTTGTTGAATTGTACACTTGACATTTGTGAACCAATGTCACCCCAATAAACTCAACTGAAAAATAAATAAAATAAAAATTTTTAAAAAGTCAAATTCTGGTTGGCATACCCTTCTCCCCTTTGTGCAAGATAGGGAGGCTATGCCAAAACTTGTTTGGCTCAGTGGATAGAGCGTCAGTCACAGGTTCGATTCCGGTCAAGGACATGTACATTGGTTACGGGCACATCCCCAGTAGGGAGTGTGCAGGAGGCAGCTGGTCAATGTTTCTCTCTCATGGACGTTTCTAGCTCTCTATTCATCTCCCTTCCTCTCTGTGAAAAATCAATAAAATAAAATTTAAAAAAATTAAAAAAAGATAGGAAAGCTATGGGTGGGGCAGCCTCTGCTTGGTTTGGTTGTGAGATAAACCTGGAGAAGAAGCAGTTATCCCACGGAAGTAATTTGAGTAAGATTTGATTTTGTCTTTTGTCAAATAAAACTGTTTTCTGTTAAGAAACAAAACAAAACAAAACACAAAAACCTAGAAACACCTTTCTTTTTAAATCATTTATATATTTAATTTTATTTTTTTGGTAATTCTCACCGGAGGATATTTTTCCATTGATTTTTAGAGAGACTGGAAGGGAGAGGGAGAGACAGAGAGAAACATAGATGTAAGAGAGACACATTGATTGGTTGCCTGCTGCATGCACCCCAACCAATGCCAGGGATTGAGCCTACAACTGAGATACATGCCCAGAATCCAACCCAGAACTCTTCAGTCCCAGGCTGATGCTCTATCCATTGAGCAAAACTGTCTAGGACTAAACACCTTTCTTTTTAAAGCAATTTTGTTGTTAATCCTCACCTGAGGACATTTGTTTTGTTGCTTTTCAGAGAGCGTGGAGGGGGGGGAGGAGGAGGAGGAGAGAGAGAAACATCAATGTGAGAGAGATACACCCGCTGGTTGGCTCCTGCACCAGCACCAACCGGGGACAGGAAGTGAACCTGAAATCTAGGTATTTGCCTTTGACAGGGATTTGAACTCAAGACCCTTTGGTGCGCTGACCCAAGTGCCTGTCATTGAGAAACACTGCCCAAAGCGAGAAGAAACACCTTTCTGACCCTCCATTTCACCCACATAATGACAACACAGCAAACATTCTGGAGCTCCTGTGCAAGCAAACCCCTTGGTCCCAGGCAGTGTGACGGGGTGGGGGCAAGAGCAGCCAGGAGAGACTCAGGTTAGTGAAGTTGGGACTTCCTGGTGTTCAGGGCAGATAAGAATCAGTGCTTCTATTTAAAACATACTGAAAAAATGTTATTGGAGCCTTTCAGTTTGGCCTGTGTAAATGGCAGTTATTGAAAATAAGTCAAACCTCAATTCTGAAATTCTGGATCAGAGTTTTCCAACCTCAAGACTGTTGGCATTAGGGCCAGACCCCTTGTTGCGGGGGCTGGCTGCCCTGTGCCCTGTAGGACGGTTGGCAGCACTAGATGCCAGCAAAGCCCTCCTGCGGTGGTGGTAGTGACAATCTAAATGCCTGCAGATGCTCTGAGTGTCTTCTGAGGAGGCAAAACCACCCTCAGGAGGGAACCCCTGCTGTAGATGACTTCCTGGTGGCAGCTGATACTGGTAGTTGCTGCTTTTAGAGATAATAGGTGGCTGTTTTCTCATCTATACACTATAAATATTTATAGAACAATGCTAGGCATGGATTAAGGGCTTGGAATAAATAAGGGATTAAAAGTAAAAGGGTGAACTTTTTGGTATGTGAACTACATCTCAATGAATCTGTTATTTAAAAAAGTGAGCCCTGGCCTGTGTGGCTCAGTGTGTTGGGCACCAAAAGATTACCGGTTCGATTCCTGGTCAGGGAACATGCCTGGGTTGCAGGCTTCATCCCTGACAAGAGGCAGCCGACTCATGTTTCCCTCTCACATCGGTTATTCTCTCTCTCCCTTTTCTTTCCTCTCTCTCTTAAAATAAAATCAATGAAAAAAAATATATTTTTTAAAAGTGATATGGTCATTGCTGTCCTTGATTGTGAATTTACTGAACCTTCCTGAGTCTGTATCTCATAGGAAGGGTACCAGCATCCTCTGCATATTAGCTGAGCTGTAGGTGAGTTGTTATTAGAGAAACATGGGCAGCCCAGCTATCAGTAACTAGCAGGTTTAAGAAATGTCAGGTTTTAAGTAAAGTAAGGGTTACTAGAACACAGCGCTGTGAGAGATGATTCTGAAAGGAGGCATTGGTCTGGCTATTCATGCATTTTTCTTGGGGTATCTTCCTGAGCAGCTGCCCTGAGGTTTCCCACCTCCCCTCCCGCCAGTGTCCATTAACCCTTTGTTACTCCAGCGGCACCAGCCTCACGGGGAGCCTGTAGACATGCAGACCCAGCCTCTCCTCCCAAGTTGCAGAAGCACCTCCTCACAGGGCCCCTTCCACCCCCCTTCAATTGCACCTTAGAAGAGCCTCTTTAGATCTCACTTTCATAGAATTCCTTTGTCTTTTGCTGGCTATATAGTCTCTCACCTTCCACTGGTTGGCCTTAGATTTTTAAAAATACTTTTCTTGCTCACCATTCTGCACTCCTAAGAACATAGTTTCCCTTTCTCTGCCCCTGATGTATGGCACACACAGCCCTCTTCCCCCTTCCATAGGGTGAATGGGACTCCGGGCTGGGTTCGTATTCCTGTGTCCTAGGACACAGTTCTGCAAAGCGTGTGAGCTACACATTGCTCCAGAATGTAGTTCAGCCCTGGGTCACCACCACATGTGTTCATCTGTATACACATGCTTCTGTAGAATTTAAAGGTCCCCACAATAGCTCCCTCAGAAACCCCATGGTTAAAACCAGAGGGCCTGAGCATGAGATATTTAAATAAAATGGTCCTCAGGAAGGAATCAAGTTTGGGAAAATAGGGGGGGAAAGAGAGTGCTTTCTACATGTCTTAAACTCAGCAGCAGTCCCCACCAGCTCTGCCCTGAAATATTTCCTCTCTTTGAAAATGGCATCACCATCCACTCACTGAGCTAAAACCTTAGGCATCATTACCAATTCCTTCTTTTTTCTTCCTTCTGTAAGATGTTGCTTCCACCTTCAGAAGAAGGCTCTCAAATGCATCCACTTCTGGTCATTTCCATTGTGGCTGACCCTGTGCAGGTGTCATCTGTCATGGTCTCTGCAGGGAGATCCTAAATTCATCTTCCTGGTCACTCCTGCCACCCTCAGACCCTTCCATTAGCAGTAGCCAAAGCCTAATTTTATTTATTTATTTATTTAAATATATTTTATTGATTTTTTACAGAGAGGAAGAGAGAGGGATAGAGAGCCAGAAACATCAATGAGAGAGAAACATCGATCAGCTGCCTCCTGCCCAACCCCTACTGGGGATGTGCCCACAACCAAGGTACATGCCCTTGACCGGAATTGAATCTGGGACCCTTGAGTCCATAGGCGGACCCTCTATCCACTGAGCCATACCGGTAGAGCCTAATTTTAAAATTGCAGATCTGCCTGTTATACTCCCTGGCTCGTTACATCCCCCCTTGCTATTTCTTAAGCTCCTCAAGCTTGTAGTAGCCTTAGAGTTTTGTTCTCTTCCCATCCCCTAATTACTCATCTCCCAGCTACTTACTTGCAAGGATGGCTCATTATTCTTTGAGTCTCAGGGTCAGATCTCATCCCCTTAAAACAAGAATGCCCAATCCAATTGGGACCCATCGGAGTGCCCCTGTTTTTACTCCTGTGCCAAGCGCCTGGCACCAAAGTGGGTCAAGGATGTCTTTTAGAACACATCCTGGCCCAGTGGCCATGTTCTGAAGAACGCCGGTAAAGCAGAGCTAGAAAGACCCTGTCGGAATTGGACTCGTGGCTCGGGGAAGCTGGAGATATCCAGAGAAAAGTTCATTTGCCATGCTCCGGCCTATCTAATAGGGGGAGATTGCCTATCAATTAAAGCCACAAGGGTTGAACTGGGATGAGGTCTCTGGGGATCTGAAGTAATTTCATCTAATCTGGAGCAGTTTTAGAATTCAATAATGCAATCAGCTTTTAGTATTTCCCCCCCACATAACGATTCATGTGCCATGAAATTTTTTCATTAAAACATTCCAAGGCTCACGGAGTGGAAGAAAGGAAGGGGGCTCACACACACCTCATTTGTTCAACTATTTTGCTGAAGCCCCAAATGCAGATCATTGAAATGGAGCCTCAGAATTTTAAATCAAGTTTTACTTTGCAATTTTAATGAAATGCAAACAAATACTTAGCAGTTCTAAAGGGCATGAAGTCATTAAGGTTTCTCATTTGGTGAGGCACTTTGGGGGCCTCCATAATTTTTGGAGTGAAATCAATTAAGTTCTCTCTCTGTGTGTGTATGCGTGTGAATGTGTGTGAATGCATGTGAATGCATATGACTAGTTGCACAGTCTGCGGATGAACTACAGGGACTCTGAGCTTACATTTCTCCTGTGCCCTTTGCCAGCTTTGTGTCTTTGGGCAAGTAACTTCACTTGTGTCATGTAGAATGGGGGTGCTGTAAGTTGCTGGGAGGACGCAGTGCTGTGGCACAGGTCTTTCTCAGACCTGGAAGGGTCGGTGCTTAGCTCAGTGCTCTGCTGTCACCAACTTGAAATCCTTAATCATTTTTGAATAACGGGGCCTGGATTTCTATTTTGTATCCAGCCCCACAAATTATGCAGCTGGTCCTGATTTGATGAGATTATGTAATACAGTGCCTGTCAGCATCCCTTCAATGAGGTGGATACTAAATATGCATTAGTTCTTTTTCTTAAGTGTTTGAATAGCTGTTTCTGCATTGAGTTAGGCAAAGTTGAAAGTGTTGATACTCTTCTAGTTTCTCTCTATCTCTCTCTCTCTCTCTCCCTCCCTTCCTCCCTCCCTCCCTTTCTTCTTCCCTCCTTCTTTCTTTCTCTTTCCCCTATCCTCTTTCTATTCTATACAGCCATACCCCTAAGAGAAGCAGTTTGTTCTTTGATTACTTTCACGCTGTAGAAAGATACTCAGTTCTCATACTGGCTCCTTGGCAATGCTGGGAGGGTAAACAGTATTTGGAGAACATTCATGCCCTAATAACTTTGTGCAAGGAGAGTCTTGGTGAAAGCAGTTTGCCAGATGTAAGTTGCTACACAAATAAGTCGTAATGATGTGCACTGAACAAAATATTTATTAAACTGTAACGTTGGTGCAGATATGGGTAATGAGATAAGTCAGTCTTATGGGGCTGTGGTCGTCAAACTGCGGCTTGTGAGCCACATGTGGCTCTTTGGCCCCTTGCGTGTGGCTCTTCCACAAAATACCACGGCTTGGGCGAGTCTATTTTGAAAAAGTGGCATTAGAAGAAGTTTAAAAAATTTGGCTTTCAAAAGAAATTTCAATCACACTGTTGATATTTGGCTCTGTTGACTAATGAGTTTGCCGACCACAGTTATGGGGCATTAGGGTCAGACCCTTTGTTCCTGGGGACTGGCTGCCCTGGGACCATGATAGCCTTTGGGTTTGACCTGCTTGTATTAACGGCATGTATAGACACCAGTGCTAAACCTGGAGGAGACCTGGAAGGTCCTTCCATTTTTTTCAATAACAACAACAACAAATAATAATAATAATTCTATGTAATAGAGAGGTAATATGCAAATTGACTGTCACACCCTCACAAAAGATGGCTGCCTAAGACCAGACTGGCAGGGGGGCGGGGGTTAGTAAGGGATGACCAAACGACTGAACAAGCAGGCTGCAGTTGGGTGCAACCAGCCTGGCAGATGGGGCATTAAGGGGTGACTAGGCCAGTGGGGGCATTAGGGGTGACCAGGCAGACAGTCAGGTGAATGATTAGGAGCCAGTTGTCCAGGATTGTGAGAGGGATGTCCGACTGCTGTCGGACATTCCCCAAGGAATCCCAGATTAGAGAGGATACAGGCTGAGCTGAGGGGACATCCCCCCCTGCATGAATTTTGTGTACTGGGCCTCTAGTAATAATAATAATAATAGAGAATCAGTGCCTGTGCTCTGCTCTCTGCAAAGACCCAGGTGGTGACTGGCTCTTTTCAGGACACATTTTTAGAGACATTTTGCTTTTTGTCTCTTTTCTCATTTATCTGATTCATTTCATCAAGGCCACAACACACTCACTAAAATTATTTTTGTGATGGTATTTATTTCCTTTTCGAGCCTCTCTGCCCCAGGATTGTAAGATTCATGAGAGCAGGGCTTTGTCAGCCTTGTTTAGGAGACTCTATCTCTATGACTGGGTCCCTGCCTGGCACAGAATAAGCCCTCAGATATTTCTGGAATGGATGACCGAGTTTATATTCTATACCTGAGATCATTTTCCACCATGCGGCTGAATTATTTGCATTTCCCTACAATTCTGATTTCCACCTCCACACCCATCCCTGCTAACGCCCTGGACTTGTTCCCCCACATTGGGTGTCTCTGCTTTTTTCCGAGATGGGTCCTTCGTATACATTAGTAGGAAGAGTCCTCTGGGAAACATACACTGTCCCACCGGCATAGCGGATCTGGAAGGCAGGACTAGGACTGGCTATCTTGTTCATCAGCACCTAATAAATACGCACCCAACGCAACTCCTCACCTTCCATACACTTCCTGCATGCAGTAGAGGAAGTGAGCATCCAGCAGAGAAATTCTGAGTTTGTGGCCAGGCTTAACCCATAAATCATTTCTCTTCAGGAATCACATTGTCATTTCATTATTAGTCTTTTATGCAGTTCTCTGACTTTATGAATTTAATAGGTCACAGACCAAAGGTCACATTCCTAAAAGAACCCCATTTGTTTGTTAGAAGAAGGGGCTGTATTATATGGCTATAGGCACTACTGCGAGCCAGGGAAAACAGAGTGAGTATGGAGAGTGGAGAATACGTTTTCTGGGTCTCTCTTCTTTCCTTGATGATCTTGAGGAGTGAGGGGGAAATTAGCAGGCATCTCTCCATTTTATGGGTCTGGGAGGCTTCACTAAATGCATCCATGGAAGGGTCTGGCATAAGAAGCTGCATGTCTTAAGAGAGAAAATAAACTCAATTTCAATGGCCGAATTGCCAGATGCTAATGAACTATGGTTGCAAATATGAATAGTCATTTCTTGGGTTTCTAAATGATTTTCACACTTCCCAAGCTTTATTAACATTTGTAATACCTTTTTATGTTTTCCTTTATTGGCCAGGGGGGGAAAAAAAAAGCATACCTGAAGGCTTAGGTTTCCATCAAAGCTGATGGAATACACTAATAAAATTATATGTCACATTAAAATGTGAAGTATGTGGTGGTATAATATGGTCTGAGTCAACCCAGTAAAATAACATAATTAATAGTGGCTTTGATCATTAATTTAGAAGGGCAAGAAGCTGAGGACAGCTTGGGGCGCTTTCTCGATCTCTCTCTCTCTCTCTCTCTCTCTCTCTCTCTCTCTCTCTCTCTCTCTCTCTCTCTCTCTCTCTTTTTCAGCTGCTGTTTTCTCCACCCAAATATGCGTAGAAAAGTATTAACTGGCTGTTGAGACTCCCAGAGGCCTGTTAGCTTCAAGATAGAAGCGAGAAAGCTGCCATAATTCAGAAGGCAGCTCCTGGCATGGGATGAAATCAGGGCAGCTCAAGTTTGGGTCAGAATTTAGAGGCCCCACTGGAGTGTTTATGCTTGTATCTACAGTCCTAGAAGTTAGTGGAAGAAACTGTTCCCTGTGGAAGGGCATGAATCTAATTACTCCAGAAACATTGCTACAGGCTCATGATTGAAGATCACTGAGCAATGTGTGCCGGCTGTGGCTTCTCCCACCTTCCCATCATGTATGATGTGTGGACAGTATTGTCCACCGGGGCCCACAGACCCATAACTCAGGGAGGGAGGCACGTTTCCCCCTGGAAGCAGACCCTGGGGAGCCTTGTGGCTGAGTGTGCATCCACATAGGTTCACCCTCTTAGCGAAGAGGGGAAAAGAGTGCTTTTCTGGCAGAAAGAGTGGAATAGTGAAGGCTCATGGGCTGACAAGGAAACAGAGAGGCCAGTCTTAAGCACTAATTCAGTGCCTCCCTCATTGTGAGTCGGGCATTTGTATCCGTCTATTTTCTATTCTTAGGGGATTTGAATATCTTTATTAAGGAGGGCATAGTTGTATCTGGTTTGTAACTAGACTATGGGTTTGAAATCAGGATAAGTCCAACCTCCAGGACACCCCTGTGGGCACGGTCTGCTGATTGACAGCAAGGATGTTGAGTCAGACACTCCTGGATGGAGTCTCATGCTGACCCTCCCTGAGCCTGTGACATTGTGTATCTTTTAGCTTCCACTTGCTAGTCTTTAAAATGGGGCTGATGAAATATAAGAATGATGGTGCAAGCAAGGTCATTTAAGTGCTTGGTATTATGATAATTAAAGGTCAAGCAACTAAAGAGCAGGTAGGGCATTGCATCTGAATAAGTCATAGTGAATCTGTTATTATATGAGTAGTTTTCTTTTTTGTGGTTTTTTTCCTGTGAGATTTTTGATGGGAAGTAGGAAGAAGGGGAAGTGGGATCCAAGTGATGATTAAGATAATAAATATCTCTAAGTCTGCTATTTCTCAGGTATCATGCTGTCTGCTTCCACAGGGAGGGAGCATTCTTTTTTTTTTTTTTTAATATATTTTATTGGTCTTTTTACAGAGAGGAAGGGAGAGAGATAGAGAGCTAGAAACGTCAATGAGAGAGTAACATCGACCAGCTGCCTCTTGCACACCCCCTACCGGGGATGTGTCCGCAACCAATGCACATGCCCTTGACCGGAATCGAACCCGGGACCCTTCAGTCCGCAGACCGACGCTCTACCACTGAGCCAAATCGGTTTCGGCTGGGAGCATTCTATTAATGTTGGAATCAGGAGGGAGAGACTGAGGGAATGAATATAAATGCCAGAGGGGAAATGTGACATGGGTTGAGCAAATATTTAGTCAAATAATCTTTTAGGAAATTGGAATGTATGGAGGGGTCAGGGGACTTCTTTCTCATTCTTATGTGACCATTGGTCCTACCCAGTGGTAAATAGTTGCCCATTCCTTTTTAATAAAAGGGGGTGAACCCTCGCTGGCTTGGCTCAGTGGGTAGAGCATCGGCTGTGAACTGAAGAGTCCCAGGTTTAATGCCCAGGTTGTGGGCTCCATCCCCAATAGGGGGCGTGCAGGAGGCAGCTGATTAGTGATTCTCTCTCGTCATTGATGTTTCTGTCTCCCAAGGGGATATCAGGCTGAAACTGGCTCTCCTGCATCCCCCGAGGTGTCCCGGATTGCAAGGCCAGGCTGAGGGATCCCACTGGTGCCTGATTGGGCAGGGGAGGGACCACAGGAGGGCTCCAGGGCATGTCTGGCCTATCTCACTCAGTCCTGATCAGCTGGACCCCAGCAGCAAGCTAACCTACTGTTTGGAGCATCTGCCCCCTGGTAAAAATGAGAAAGGATAAATAGTCATGGTGAGCAGTTGAGCAGTCTTAGCATATCATTAGAATAGTATGCTTTGATTGGTTGTTTGGTTGTTCTGCCATTTGGTATATTTGCATATTATCCTTTTATTATATAGGATATCAGATACAGATAGGATAACAGATACAGATACAATTTAAGCCAAAGAGCAATTTATAGGCTTATATGATTGGCTTTTCCTGTGTTTTTATTGCCTTGTGGATTTTGCTGTGAGGTGATAAAGATTACCAGTTGTCCCAGTAGTCTAAATGATCATAGTAGATGGACTTAAGTAGCACATCAATCCTTAAATTAATCACTTGAGCAGAAAGATAGGTTACACTAATTGTTCCAGACTGGTCCTGTGTCCACCCTCACAGATGGAGGTTAACTTTGTAGTCAACTATATCCAAACCACAAGGAAACTAGGAGAGGGGAGTCTCTCTAAAATAGAACTGAGAAGGAAGATGGAACAGATTCTGGACCATAAACAATGTCCACCCTGGTCACTAGGCACTAGGCACAATGCTGGTCTGAGGAATACTCTGCCTGTCACTGGCTGGGTGGGAGTGGTCCCTGCTTGAGTCAGTATCTTGCTGGAGAGGGTGGATTGTACTGGAGACTATGACTCACCGGTAATGGACTTCAAAGTATTGAGATGGTTGTGAATAAGGCTGTTAAGTTCTGTTTCAGAAGCTCAATGAGGTTTAGCTTGTTATTCAATAGCGACAGACATAATGGCAGCTCATAACAGTCTCTACATGTCGGGGAGGGGGGGTGTCCTTTGAGTTTCAGTCATAACGAGTCTCATTTAATTTTTATCTAAAACCAAATTTAAATTTTATTGGAATACTTATACATGATTACCTTTCAGGGAAACTTATCATCATTTCAGCTTAAATGTTCTAGAAAATAGAGTGGTATGTTTGTTTGTTTTTTAAAAAAAACCTCTTTCCAAATTGTTAGTTTCATTAAACAAATATTTATTGAGTAGTTCCTATGACTTTCATTGTGGATGGCAAAGAAAAAATTTTTTAAAAAGTCCCTGTCTTGAAGCTTTTACTGGAAAACATTGTGCTGTATGTCTAAATTAGTAAAAGCTACTTTCCCCCCATTTTAGTACTTTGTTCTTATAATTCTCTAGCTATGGAAAAAAGGGGCCTGAGAACCTAAACTCTAATTGATTTAGGAATCTACCACAAGTGAAGTGGTTGTCTAGCCCTTTCTGCATGGGTGACATTTTCCTGTCACAAGCTTTCATGGGGACAAGCATCCTTTTTTTCAGTTCTTGCCATGGTTGTAATTTTAGCTCTACTGTGGGGATTCTTGGAGGAATGTTTGTGTCCACCCCTGGGTTATAAGCCAGGAAGGCAGAAACCCCTCTGTTCCAGTGCCCGGCAGAGTGTCGGCCATCCAGCAAGTGCCTACTAAACACTTGTGGCATAAATGAAGGTGCCGCCTCCTCCTCTGCTTCTCCACTCTGTCCTTTGGCTTTCCAGGATCACATACAGATGAGGAAATGTCATGTGAAAGCAAGACCCAAGTACAAAGGACTATACTCTTTACCTCGATTTTCAGCAACTCTGGAGAGCTCCCTTGTTAAGGCTGGATCCTGTATTTCAGTGTTTCCCAAACTTCTCTCATGATGAGTATCACTTGGTGGAATTGTTAAACTACAGATTCCTGAATCCCAACTAAGAAGCGCTAAACTAGAATTTTTGGGAACATATAGGTAAAATCAACTCCACATTCCATGAATGCTTTGATCTTCTGCCACAATCAATTTTACCTATATGCTCCCCAAAATTCTAGTTTAGTGCTTCTTAGTTGGGATTCAGGAATCTGTAGTTTAACAACTCCACCAGGTGATTCTCATCATGAGAGAAGTTTGGCAAACACTGCAGTGTATTTGCTTATCAATGTGGCAGGGAAGTGAGTTGGTTCCACCGGTTGCCCACAAACAAAAGAGGCAAATAGACTGACATGATGTGGCTATAGAAAGGAAAATTCTCCTTCAAAGTGCCAAGGAGAGGATATGAAGTGTTGAGTCAATCTCTCTTCAGCTTCGTGCGGGTCTCTTTTCTAGTCTGTCTTGAGGTGTTGTAATGACTGGGGAGCAGTGGCCTGGCGCTTAATAACAACCTGAGACTTGCTTAAACCCATCCCCAACCACAGGTCAATACAATGACCTCGAGATTGTTCTCCACACTGACATTCACAATGCTCACACCTTGGTCATGCCAAAAATGGGGTCATCAACTTTGCTTTCAGACTTCCCTGAATCTAGTATACTTAGTTCCTCCTTAACACATCCTATAAGCTCTTCCTTGAATTATATCCAAAGTCTACCCACTTCTCTGCCTTCCTGGTGTCACCATCCCAGGTTAAACACCCCCATCCTTGGCTCCTTCCTAATAGATCCTCATAACTGAGCTCCTATATCTTGATTCACCCACATCCAGACAGAGTGATGCTCTAAAATACATCAAATAGCTTTACAGCATGGTTAGAACAAAGCATGCAGTCCTTAGCCTAGTCTGGGAGGCTTGCCATAACCTGGTTCCTGATGCCTCTCTGATCTTGTCTTCTTCAACCTTTGTCAGCTCTCTTAAGCTAAGCTTGTGCCCATCATGGGACTCTGCATTTGCTGGTCCCTTCCTGAGATACTTTGTGCAAACCCTCTCAATATCAACTCCACATTCCATGAATGCTTTGATCTGCCACAATCCTAGAAAGGCACCGCCCACATCAGGTTTGTAGGGTTGTACATTATGGGCTGCTTGGAAACCACAATGGAGGAAAACAGGATACAATATGCTTTAGAGCATCAATAATAACTCAGAATAGAGTGAGGCTCAGGAAAGATTAATTATGAATTATCCTTTGGACACAGGCTGAACAGAAAGGTGCTCTGCAAGTGGGTTCCTAGAATTCTGTCTAAAAGGAGAATTTCTGCAAGTGGTGAGAGGGTGGGCACAGGCCAAGGGGACTTTCTTGAAAATTGCTTTCGGGGAGTGGTATGACCATTTGTCATGAAATATTTGCCAAGGCAGTTATATTTTTTTGATAAATGTAAAATAAACAGTTTTTGGTAGCGCATTATCCTGCATGAGCATAAACAAAGGGCTAGTTTCTAGTTGTCACAACCCTTGATTATACTAAATACCTTAGTGCTGAAAGGTTCCAGGTTGCAAAAGCAGATGCATCTTAGAAGGATATTTTTTTTAAGATGGGTTGGTATGTTAATTTCTTTTCATGGACTTTGTGGTTTTCATGTAAACATTGGATGTTCTCTGAGCTTGAAAAGTGTCTTGGTGTCTTAGCCTCAGGATCACAACACCTTTGTGGTGATTATTACTTTCTTTCAGAATGTTTCAGTAGAACACATTTTTAAATAATTTAAAGAACCACTGGTATGTAAAAACATCATGTCCACCTGGCATTTGACCTAAATCTGCAGTGTGTATGAGTTGATGGCAGCCTGTAGGAATATTTTTACCTAAACCTTAATTAAATGCAATAGGAAGAAAGAGGAGAAGCGAGTATGAAAGAAGCACCCGTTTTGGGAGGAAGTGAGAAGCACATTCCTGTCTGTCAAGCATTGCTGCTTTGTTGTGCTTTAAACTACGGATTTGTGATATTAATCATCATCCAAAGGAGCTTGTTTGTTGTGATATTATGTCTAAGCATTCAAAATCATCAGATACTTGTGCTTCTACATTTCTAAACTATAGTTAATGCCAATTACTCCTTTTGTACTATGAGCTTGGTAATACTTTAAATAATTATAAATTAAGCCAGAGTTCTACAAATGATGTCTTTAGATTTATGGATTGTTCTTTGCTTGTACATTTCTATTCTGGGCATGTTGCATTGCTAACATTTATACACCAGTGACATTTTCAACGAAATTTCTTTTTCTTTTTGTATTTTCTTAAGTGTTTGAATCTAAACACACTCAATGGAGCTCATCACAAGAAAACCTACCAAGTGTTTGCCATGCTGAACTCCATATAATGATAAATACTATCTAAAAATTAGAGTCCTACAAAGTTGAATCTTTTTTATTCAACGGTGTTATAAAGTTTTTTTGGGAAAAGTATGCAAATAGCTAAATAGGTCTAAATATGCAAAAGATTTATAGTATGACTTATATGTATATTAGTAATACCACATATATTATTTTCGCTGTACGTTAAGAACTTGGCTTTTGATTATTTGGGCTACTAGCAAGGAACTATCATTCATGGCTTAGTCATGTGATTTTAGGAAAATTAATGAAGTACTGAGCCTCAGTTTCTTTAGATTTTACATGGAGATAACATTAGTACCCATCTGATAAGGTTATTCTGAAGATGATGCATTTAAAGGGCTGAATTAAGGTCATGATATACAATAAGTGCCCAATAAATGATAGGTCATTGCTATTGTTTTTTATACTTAGCTCTTTATCTGTAGAAAATAATCATCTTCTGAAAATAATAATATTTACAGCTGCCAAACAGAAACAGCCATGCAGTGCTTTTTGCCATGCGAGATGAGTTACAGGGTTCATTACATGAAGGTAGTAAAAACCAAGAAGGAAACAGTACTTAGCAAGCAGCCATATGTGCAGAAGTGTGACTTCTGAAGAGCTCATTTTTGTTCCAAACCCAGTAAAGATAACAAGTCTGCCCTCTGGTGGATCATTTCAAGGAGTTAAAATTTTCTGGGCTTGATTTTCAATCTCCCTGAAAAGCCGTAGTTGCATGTCTGATAAATATTCACGTGAATGGATAAACTCACAACACACATGGGGAAATGAAATGTTTTATGGCTACAGAGAAACACTCTCTTCCTTTCTTGTTCAGCACCGTCAGGACTCGGCAATTGCTAAGGGTTATTTACAAGAACTCTGAGCTGTCTGATCACTCAGCTGTGGAAGGTGAATGAGATTTTTAAGGTGCAGGGAAATGGAGAGGCCAATGGTAAAGTGGGAAGATGCATGAGAAAAAGGAGACTGTCAAACTCGCATCTTGGAATTGCTGGGACATCGCCCCTGATGACTGGATTTGATGAGGAAGGGGGGTGGGTAGTATTGCTTCAATGAGGTGTGCGCATGCATCCCATCCCCAGACACACCACATGGTGAAGTGAAAATTATTCCTACAAAGGGATGCAGTTCTGACACAGGATGTGGTCTTTTATCTTCACATTGGCGCTATAAATAAACAATTGAGTTGCTTTTCTTCAATTGGCTTTTGGTTCTCAAAGTAGAAAACACTTTCATTGGCCATGCAATGAGGTATCTGACCTTAACACATGGCACCCACCTACTGCTCAAGTCTCCTACATTTCCGGGCTCTTCCCCTCCTGCTGGAATGGGCTCAATTCAGTTCAGGATTCTTTAGGGTCCTAACTCAGACAAATAATGTAGTGAATGTAGTTGGTCTTACCTAACTGGAAGTTATATTGGCTTACCAAGTATCAGGTGGCCAGATTCAGGGGCTCAAATAATGTCATCAGATCTCTCTTTTTCTCTCTGTCTTTTCCTTTTTTGCATTTCTTATCTCTCTGGCACAACCTCTTTGCAGCAAGGGTTCAGGCATCTGGAAAAGGGACTGCATGTAAATGACTAATACTAGACATGAAATATAAATGTGGGAGGTATGGGGGAGCCAGATGGAAACTTATTTCTAGTGACTAAGCTTCGTGAATCCCCAGACCCATGGCTTTTTATTTACACAGTAGAGGTCTGATGCATGAAGATTCAAGCAAGAATAGGCCTCCCTTCCCCTGGCTGCCAGCACTGTCTTTGCTCTGGCTGGAGCTGCCTTTCTGCCTTCCCTCCATCCCAGAGCCACCTTTCCACTTTCCCACACTGTCAGAGGCCTGGAGCTGCTGGGGCTGTGCTGCAGCTTGCCACTGGGTGCTTGTGTATGCAAATTAATCTACAATTTTTTGTTGGTTTAATTTGCATACTCACTCCTGACTGGCTGGTGGGTGTCCTGAAGGTACGGTCAATTTGCATCTTTCTGTTTTATTAGTGTAGATTTTGCCCTTTTGCACAACAAATATGCATATCAAAGGTAAGGTTTGATTAACAGGAAAAGATTATCAGGTTAGGGGAAATTCCTTCAGTTATTCCTCCAGCAGGTAATAATATGCAGATTTTCAACACTGCTCAATATAGAATCCCATTCAACCTTTTGAGGACTTCTCACATTTATTATGACCTGCAGGACCTAGCCTCCAGCATGATTTCTTTTCCTATTTTGATTTTATTCTCAGATAGTTTGTCTTCATGTGGTGACCAGGATGACCCCAAAAGCGCAGACTCTAACTTCATCAGTGTCTTTGTCTAAGAAAAAGAAGAGACTCTACTCTTTGTACCCTATCAGTCCCTCGATAAGGGGGGTGTCTCTCTGTCTCTCACATGTTCCATCTTGGGCCAGTGACCGCTTTGGGTAGAAACAGGCTACTCTGCATGGTCATATGCCCAACCCTGTGTTTTGGGAGGCAGGGTCCTGTGATGGGAAGGGAGCTCTTTGTTGGACTAGTGGGATTACTAAAAAGAGGCCAAATGGGGACTGGGTAGGTGGATCCAAAACACATATTCCTCATATTCAGTGTTGCTAGTACATGCTGTCATTGTTGCTGCCTTAAAACTGTTCTTTGATGACCTTCCTTACCTTTCCAGGGACAGCTGCAGACTCTCCTTTCTCTGTAGACTTTTACTACCAGCCTGGTTTCTACTTGCCTCTTATTCTCAAGTCTGTAGCACTCACCTTTCCTTCTTATTTGGCTTTTTAAGTGCAAATGTTAGCTATTGCTGCCATTATAGTCATTTCCAAAGGTATTACAGCTTTGTGACAGTTTTTGGATGATCCATGCTGTACAGTGTTTAAGTGCTGCATTGCTCTTTGGGATCGGACAAAGTTTGGATGCGGAGCGTCTCTCTAGAGGGCACTGACTCTTGATCTTAGTGAGATAGGAAGTTCAGGAAACCAAAAGACAGAGCATGCTCAGAGAGTTCCACCTGCTGTTTAGTCACTTTTTAGTGCAGTGCCCAGTCTTTAGCAATCTGCTCAAGGTGGGTCTCAGCAACCATTGGCACAGTCCTGGGCCCTTCCCTTGCAGCTGAGGCTTTGGTGTTCAGTCAAACCACCGCTCCAGAAAGGGGTCAGGGAGGGGAGGTCATTGTCCTTTTTCCCCCTCTCCCATGAGGCAAAGATTACAAGTCCAGGTGAAGGTCAACTACGAATTCCACCCTTGGCAAAATCCAATTATAAACTTTACCCTTCGTGAAATGCCATTAGAGGTTGGTTTTGCTTTATTTGGGATGCAAACTGACAGTTTTTGCCTGTGATGTATTCAGGAAGACATATCTATTAAAGATAGCCTAACAATGGGGGCACACTCAGATTTGCATTTTAATTCATTTTCCCTCAGTGCTGATATGCAGCTTATCTTTCAAGGACAGACTCCCATCAAACCTGATATAAGTTGTTTAAGAATAATGCTCATAATCTATTAGTTTAATCTGTTCACATGAGCAGGGGGAAAAAAAGTTCATTGCATGATGCAGAAGGTTTTATGGCCAATCGGAGTTATTTTCTGAATTTCCGTAACAGTTCTTTTCAATTTCTGTTTATTTTCCTCCATCCAGCAACAATATTAACAGCTAAGGGAAGAGGGCATGTCTTACACTTAGGCTCAAACTGGCTTGAGTTCAAAAGTCTGGCTCCCAAACATATTGGTTCTGTGCAAATCACTTAACTTGAGCCCAGTTTCATTATCTGTAACAAGTGTATAACAATACAACCTTGAAAATGCGTTTTGATCATTACAGATTATGTGTAAAAACTGCCCAGAGGACCTGTCAGATAATAGATAATGGTATTTTTATCTTTCTGGAACTAAGATATCTGCTAAGGTCTTTATGTATTTCTGATATCTGCACCTCTGAGTGTTGTTTTTCTCGCTCTCTGTCACTCCCGGGGGGAAGGGAGTCCTTTCTTTGCAGAGTTTATTAAATATTGGAGGGAGAGGTATTTAACCTGGGGATTCCTATGTCACCTTGCTCAGTTCTGCATTCTCACTGGTCCTTTCGCGTTATTTCAACCCCCTCCCCCGTGGATTCTCTCTGGGACCAGGTGTCCTTGAAGAGTTTAGTAGCGGAAAGGCACCTGAAGAAAGGGAGTCAGTGGGAAGAAGGTCAGGATAACAGAAAAGGTGGGGAACCTGCAGCATGTGGAAGCATGGCCTTGGAGTTGGGAAATGTGCTTGAGCTGTAAAGGTCTACTGATGTCATGGTGGACCTTGTACAAACCATGTCTATCATTTTATTAACCTCATAGGAAGGAAACGGGCAGCAGGGGTAATGGGAGGCAGATTAGTAAAGCCAGGTGACCTTTGGTCCTGGGTCCAGGATCCTGGGGAAATGTGGGAACTGGGGCTGAGTTTTAGCTGTGGGAGAGTTGCATGATAAATGGAATTTGTATGCAGGAGTTGAATCTGGCAAATGTAGAAGACCAATATGTCTGAATAGACCACCAAGGACTAGCATGTTTTACTATTATTTATTTATTTTTTGAAAGATGAGGTGTGGAGAGAGATGATTTTAGAATTGGAAGTCTTACAAATGAAAGAGTTTGGAGGGGTTATGTCAGCAGGTGGCTGAGACAGAGTGCACGCTGCTGAAACCAATGTGAGAGGCCAGCGCATGAGGAAGGATATCATTATGGAGATTAATTCTGAACCCAGGTTCAACTGCCTGACATTTAAAGCCAATAATCCGGAGTCAGGGGCTGGCAGGAGGAAAGGAGGTTTATTCAGGAGCCGGCAGCTTCAGAAGAACATCTCAACAACTGGACACAGGCAGGGGTATTTCTAAGGAGGGAGAAGGAAGAGTAGAAAAAAAGAAAAAGAAAAAGAAATAGGGGAATCAAAAGGAGGGGGTTGAGAGATCTTCTTTGAGGGGACTATATGTGAGACAGCACAGTCTGTTCAGATAACTGGTTGAAGGTCTGCGAATCTCCCAGAATGTCTCAAGGTTGCAGACTGCTTCTTTTGAAGCTAGTTCCTAGAATCCTTAAGCAAACAGGCTGTTTATCTGGAGTCACAAATTAGTTAACAGGAAGTACTGTTACAGACCTGACGGGTGGGTTACAAGATGACACGAGAGACTTTGCCATTAGCTTGCTTATTTTCCTTCCTCCGACTTCCATTACACCGTAAGCCCCACGAGAGCCCCGGCGTGTGGGCCATGCTCCTGTGTGATTCCCCAGTGCCTGTCCCTGTGCTCAGCTTGCAGTGCACCTGCAGTGTGTAGCCACTGGATGAAGCTTTGATAAAGTCACCAAGGAACAACGGGCTCTCTTCCCCTCCGAGCCCCTTCGATGCATTCCTAGGCACAGTTGGTTTGAAATGAACACGTGATGGTTGCATTATCTATGTCAAAGCACAGATGGAAAAGAAAAATAATACTGTTATACTAGCACTGGTTGCACTGTTCACTCTCATGCTCACTGTTCCCTCTCTGTCTGCATGCACAGTAGGCATGTTATGCTGTATACTGTCTTTTATAGCCACTGTAGTGACACATAGAGGTTAGCAGAGTGACACATTTCCAGGTTAGCATAATCTGTCACATCCACTTCAAGGCTTCCTAGTCCCGTTGCGCCACCGTATGTTCAAGCACTCTCTCTGTTCCAGTTCTTTGCTCCCATAAATAGGTTCCGGCCTTATTTAGAAACCTACCCCCATGATAACTTGGGCCAAATCTGGAAGCGTGGTTTGGCAAGGCAGTAGCTCAGTAGGTGAAACTTAGAAAAAAAGAAAAAAGAAGAAAAAAAGCACTGGCTCTTCGTGGCGCACTCTGTTCCTCTATTGTCTGACCAGCAGTTAACTGTGAAGTGGTTCTGGAAAAGCTTGGCCATAAAACATACTGTCAGATGCTTGTGACTTGGGAACAGGGGAAAGCACACCTGGATTGTAGGTCCCAGAGGGTCTAAGCAGCTGGTGGAAATTTGGGAGAATGGACCCATCCTTTGGAATAGCAGAAGAGGTGCCTTACGGGAAAGATAAAAATGACTGACAACCACAGGGAGTGGGTAATCTGGCCACCCTTTTCCTGGTAAAGGCATCGCCCCACTTTGTGGATAAGCTGGCCCTAAAATAAGGCCCCGCAGCCAGTGCTTTGGCCAAGGAAGCTGAGAGGACCCTGTGGCATGTGTCGGGAGAGTGACGCCTGGACCACAGGGAGAGGCAGTGTCTGCATCTGCTCCCCGTCACTTCAGGGGCAGGAAGGATGAGCAAGAATGAGTCAGGGAAACTGAGGAAGATGAGTTTTGAGGTTCATACCCATCTGAGTCCCAGCAACTTGAGTGAGCTGTGGTTTCCAGAGGAAAGATCTGTAATTTCACATCTTACCTGACTACCTACCGGAAAACAGAAAGCCCCTGGAGTAGCACGGGGGCCACCCAGCATGGGGGTCACACAGCACGGGCTGATGGGTGCCATGCAGTTCTGGAGCTGGACTTGCTGAGTTGAAGCCTGCCCCTCTGGGTTATTAACGGGATACATGGAGCCCAGTTGTTTAGCTCTCCTGTACCTGTTTGCTGCTCTCCCACACCAGGAGTGTGACCTTTCAAGGCGCTTCACAAGAACTTAAACTCCATGAGAGAGAGCAGCGTTCTGTCCATGTTGTGTTCCTTTCTCATCGCTGATGTGAAGCATCAATGCAGATGTGGTGGCTAAAACAACAGAAATTGATTTGCTTCCAATTCTGTAGCTTGGAGTCCAAGGTGGGCCTCACTGAGCAAACACAGGCACATGCAGGCCTGCTTCCGTTCTGGAGGCTCCAGGACAGGGTCCTGTCCTCTCTTTGTTGCTTCCAGCTTCCAGAATCCTCCCTCTATCCACCCCCCCGCCCCCACACACACACGCATACCTTGCTTCAGGCCCTTCCTCCACCTTCTAAGTCTGGAACAGAGCTTCTCTCGTGCTTTTTTTCAATAGTCCCTTTTCCCCCTGACCCCAGCCAGGAAAGGTCCACTTCTAGGACCCATGTGATGTTAAGGACATCGTATCCACCTGAATAATCTCCCCCATTGCAACGTCCTCAACCACAGCTGCAGAGTCCCCTGCGAACGTGTACATTAACTTATTAGTAAATTAATGAATTAGAACATGGACATTTGTGTGTGTGTGGGTGTGGGGGAGAGGCATTATTCCACCTATTGTAACTGCCAACAATATTAGTGCCTGATACAGAGTAAACTCAAATATTTGTGTTTAAAGACCAAATGTCTTTAAGGTGCGCAACAGCCTACAGCCAGGAACTTAGTTAGTGTTATCGTTATTTACGGCCACACTCCAACACTCGAGGGGGAATTTGACAACCAAACAACAACAGCAACGTGAACCCCCTCTTCCCCTGCTCCCCAGTGAGTATTCTTCCTGGACGCTCACTTCTAGGCTCCTCAGGTCCAGGGCTCCTGCTGGGAAGAAAGAGGCAGAATTATCTCCGTTGTGTAGCGTGGACCCTCACTGGCCTTTAGCACAGAGCCCGTGTTACTAATTAGGAGCCTGCGGAAAGCTCTGCCCTTAGGAATCATTAACCTTCCTCTGAGTGATTCACCGGGAGCCCCAAACCCGGGGCGGCTTTAGAAGCGATGCAGGTTCCTGCCCCTGCAGTGGGCTCCCGAGGCCCTCCCTCTGTTTTTTATCCACTCGAGTCCCTCAACCTGTAGTTGGAAATAGCTTGGCCAGCCTCTGGGGTATTTCAACCAACGTGATGGTTTAAGTATCTGTGCATTGGCACCATCTTATGGATGCTGTGCCTGGGGTCCCTGGGCTTGCGGGTGTGTGTTTAAGACTGAGCGATGGAGGGGATGGGAGATCAAGACCTCATGGTCCCCACTGATGAGCCCCATCTAAGAGCAAGGTGTGCACATGTTAATATGAAGCTTGGACCGGCAGCCATTGGAGGTCGGCGCTGCACGCATGCTCAGATGTTCACTCCCTTTCAGACAGGGTTTGCAGTGTCAGCCCGAGGTCTCATGGTGGCTGGCTTGAGTGTGTGAGCTAAGATTCTGTCTGGCTCTTTTTACATCCTACAGGTTAAAAGTTATACTGATGGGCTAAGCTCAGAAAATCGATGGGCCCATCTCAGGATCGATCCCTTTTCCAATAATCAAATGATTAAAGGGAAGGCCCTGGAGCCGATGGCCAGGGTTAAAATCTTGCACCCAGCATTTACCAGCTGTCTGACCTTGGGCAAGTGACCTAATTCATTTATTCTTCAGTTTCCTTTACCGTAAAGTGGTAATACAAGCCAATCCTATCTAGCAGGGTAGTTATGAAGATAAAATGAGTTAATACAGTGTGAGTACTTAGCACTGTGCCCGATATACAAAGTGAATGCTTGATAAAAGTGACTATACTTTTATGACCACTTCCAGTCTTCAGGGCAATAAGCAAATAGCCAGCACCTAACTGTGAAAAGGTGTGCAGGGTGGCCATGGAGGGAAGAAAAAAGAGCATCTCTTCTGAATATATATTTTCCATAATATGTCCCTGGGAACACGTTGTCTGCAAAAGATGTTAATAGGACTTCTGAGTTACAGGGCACAGGAGCCATAAATATTTGGGAAATTTCTCCTCTTGGAGATTTACGGCACACATTACCACTTTAACATTATAGGTTTTGCTAGAGCTGGAGTAGAGAAAGTAATTTGACTTTGTTTAATCCAGTCTATCCCAAAGGTGTTTGACCACACATGGCCTGGTGGGGGTGGGCATTTTTGGGGGGGGGTAGGGGGCTGGGCGGTGAAGGGGTAGTTACTGCTGTGCATGTGTTGATAGCAGCACCCATCCACAGTCTTGGGAGCCAGTGTGTCCTCTCTAGGGCACACTATGATAGCACTCATTTGACGTACACGTGGCTGGGGGAGGGGAGGGGTGTCTGAGTGAAATACACAGGTTCTGGTTCAGTAGGTCCAGAATGAGGCCTGAGAGTCTGCATTTATAACCAGTGCCCGAGGCTAAGGCTGTGTCCGCAAATGGCACATGGAGCTGCAGGCTTGGTGACAAGAAGAGGAACTTGGTGACCATCAGACATGTTCAGTTCCGAAATAGGAGAGATGATGGCCCCAATGCAGAGGCTGCCCACCCTGACTGTGTATCAGAATCACACGGGGCCATTCAGAAAAGGAAACAGCTGCATGGACTTCATCCCCAGAAATTCTGATTCCACAGGTTAGGGGCTGGGTCCCAACTGTTGGTGGTTTCTTACAAGCTTCCCAGTGAGTCTAAGGAGCAGGATTAGTGGGAGGGGCCAATTCCTGGAGGCAGAGAGCCCAGTTCGAAATCCCAGCTCTAGATCAGCCACGCGTCTCTGAGTAATTCAGGTAAGCTACTGAATTCTCTCTAATTCAGGAAGGACTTGGAATAGCTCCTGCATTTTCAGGGCTGAGAGAATAGAGCCTTTTCCCATTTACCCTGAAGATGGAGCTATTTAACATTTTGGATACTTAGGATTTTAAAATTTAGAACTTTAAATTGACTTTTTTTGAGACAGTCATGTTTTAGGATCTATTTTTTCACTTAACCATGGCAAGTGCTTCCTAGCCAACAGAAAGAAGAATATCATGAATATTTGGTATGGTCATGGATGAATATGGATACTATCCTATTTCCCTGCTCATACTTACAGAGGTCAGTTTTTTTCTGTTCAACTTAAAAAATATATATACTAGCGCCTGGTGCATAAAATTTGTGCACAGGGGTGTGTGTCCTTCAGCCCAGCCTGAACCCTCTCCAGTCTGGGACCCCTAGATCACCCCCAACTGCCTCTGCTGTAGGCCTGGGTGTCCTCAACTGCCCTCCCCTGCAGGCTTGGTCATCCCTTACTGCCTACCCCTGCAGGCCTGATTGCCCCCAACTGCCCTGCCTTGCAGGCCTGGTCCCTCCCAACTTCCCTTCCCTGCTGGCCTGATCACCCACAATTGCCCTCCCCTGCTGGCCATCTTATGGTGGCCATCTTGTGTCCATATGGGGACAGCTATCTTTGACCACATGGGGGTGGCCATCTTGTGTTTTGGTGTAATGGTCAATTTGCATAGTTCTCTTTTATTAGAGAGGATATTGATTTCAGAGAGGAATGGAGAGGGAAAGGGAGAGAGAGATAGAAATATCAATGATAAGAGAGAATAATTGATTGACTATCTCCTGCATACCTCCCATAGCAGAACAAGCCTGCAAACTCAGGCATGTCTCCTTGACTGGAATCAAACCTGGGACCCTTCCATCTGCAGACTGACACTCTATTCACTGAGCCAAACCAGCTAGGGATCCTAATTAACTTTTTCACCCCATAACTATAGATTCAGGAAATTAAGTATTTATTAAGTATTTTTCAAATATGTTCAGAATTTCCATCATTGATGGCTTGCTGCAAATAAAAGTATATATATATATATATATATATATATATATATATATATATATATATATTTATTTATGTGTGTGTGTGTGTGTGTGTGTGTATGTGTGTGTGTATTTTTACTTTTTAAAATATATTTTTATTTATTTCAGAGAGGAAGGGAGAGGGAGAGAGAGATAGAAACATTAATGATAAAGAGAATCATTGATTGGCTGTCTCTTGCATGCCCCCCACTGGGGATAGAGCCCACAACTCTGGCATGTGTCCTTGATCAGAATCAAACCTGAGACCCTTCAGTCTGCAGGCTAATGTTCTATTCACTGAGCCAAACCGGCTAAAGCATAAAAGTATATTTTAAAAGCAATATAACAGAGGGAATGTATTTATTTCAGGTTCCCTTATATTAAACACAATGTTCTGTCCTGGATAGTTGTTTCAGTGGTTAGAGTGTCAGCCCATGAACTGAACGTTGTGGGTTCGATTCCCAGTCAAAGTTATATACCTCAGTTGCAAATTTGATTTCCCAGCCTCTGTCAGAGCATGTGTGGGAGGCAACCAATCCAAATATCCAAATCTAGCCCCTCTCTTCCTCTTAACAAACAAACAAACAAACAAAAAACAAAACAAAACTCAGATAAGGGTTTAAACAAATAATAACAAAAATAAACAGTGTTTTTATTGAATCTGAAATCTTTGAAGAAGGAGGATCCTAAGGGTCTGTAGTCCTTTAAGACTTTTATCAGATGAAAATATGTTTACTTACAGAACTGCTAAATTTAACCATAGGTTAGATCTTTAGCAATGACCTGTCTACTTTCACTTGTGAGTGAGGTAAAGTACAATAGATTTAGACTGGCATGTCTGTTGCAGGGTAATACTGGGCTTACTAAATGAGCTGGGCTGTATTACTTGCTTTTCTACCCTTTTGTAAGAGATTTAGAAGTCTTGATGTTAATTCTTCTTTAAAATTTTGCTCAAGTTCACCAGTGGGCCTGGATGTTACTTTGTGGGAAGATTTTGCTCACTAACTCAATTTCTTTTTTGGTACAGATCTATTTAGGTTTTCTGTTTTTCTTTTTCTTTTCTTTTCTTTTTCTTTTTTTTTCTGTGTAGTTTGTGTCTTTCTAGGAATTGTTCTATTTTATCTAGGTTATATGATTTTTTAAAGATATACATTGTCCATAGTATTCCTATAACACTTGTAATTTCATTCCTTACTTAAATTTGCTGGATTAATCATTTGCATACCTTGATTCTTAACATTTTTGCCTTTAGTTCTTTGACTGTCCTTTAGCCCTTGTCTGCTAAACCCAGCATCTGGTAACCTACAAAGATGACATCTACTGACAGCTTTTTTTCCTTGAGTATTGGTCACAATTTCTTATTTTTTGCATGTTTCATATTTTTTTTGTTGTTGAAAACTAGATATGTAAATAAAACATTGCAGAAACTTTGGATTCTTACCTTCCTCAGGTGGTTACTGCTGTTGCTGCTGGCTTTGTTTGATTCTTTGTTTAAAAACTTGTCTGGGTAAAGCTATGAAATCTGCTTTCCCCATGGTAGGTGGCCACTCAGGCCTTTGTTCAGTTCTTCTTGTTGTCATTTTTCTACTGTTTTCTTTTGTTTCTCATCTTGCTTTCCCAGGGCTTTCTCCACTGTTTGTGTAGCCTAATGGCCCACCACAAATGGAACCAGGGCTGCATTTGAACACCTGGAGCAGTAAGAAGGCTCCTGTTCTCTGTCTATGGGTCTCTCTGTATATAGGGAAGTGTATCCAGTGTTCAGACCATTTTCAAGTCTTCCTAAGTATTTTCATTGGCTGGTCCCTTTGCCAACACCTTTTCATCTGCAAACTACCTAAGAATCAGTCAGGGAAGTGTGGCTAGCCTGGGCCCGCTCCACTCACCACTGAACCTGTACATAGTCTGAATTTGGAATATGTTTGCCCAACCGCAACCTCAGGCCAGTTATGCCATGGACTCTATCCAGCTTTCCACCCCCAACAAGAATATCACTCCTACTCATGGTGCTACTGAATATAGTCATTTCTCTCAACTTCAAGTCAAGCGAATCTCTCTGAACATGGGAACAGAACTGCCAGGACTCACCTCCAGATTTATTGGAAGCATTTGGTTGATTTTTAGAACACTGAAACATTAGCGGGGGGGGGGGGGGGGGGGGGGAGGGGCTTGATCAATTTTGTCTGGCTTTATAGTGACTTTTTTAGAGAGATAATTTATGGGCCACCTCACTGAGCCATGGCTGGTGGTCCCAACCACTGTTAACTTGCATTTGCATCCTGTCATCCAGCCAAAGGCACAGCACGTTGAAAAACCTTGTTTAAAAATCATAATCATGGTCTCTGAATTTAGTTATTTCTGTAAGCAAGAAAAATCCCCACTTGTATGTGAGAGGTTTCATTTGGGATCATTTGGGATTTTCTTCAAAGATTTTGTAAGGTGATGATTTAGGAGGTGGGGCTGTGGGAGGTGCTTAGGTCATGGGTATGGAGCCCCCATGACTGGGATCAGAGCCCCAATAGAGGAGACCTGAGAATAGCCCTTCTCCCCTTCCACCACGAGCTCATAGTGAAGAGATGGCCATGAAAGAGGAAGGAGGCTCTCACTGGACATTGAATCTGCCAGCACCATGACCTTGGACTGCCCTGCCTCCAGAACTGTGAAAAATAAATTTCATTGTTTATCAGCCACCCAGTCTATGGTACTTTTGTTATAGCAGCTGGACCAGACTATGACAATAGTAAACATTAGCAGCATGCAGTCAACTCACAACACATTAATGGTGTCACATAATTAAGGCTCATTTTTTCTTCTCATAGTGGATTGATGAGAATTAGGTGGTTTTTTTTCCCTCTGGGTCTAGGCTCCATCCAGCTGTGACTCCATCATTCTGGAATATTTTGGTTCAAGCCTCATGAATAGGGGGAAAGAACATTGACAAATATGTGGGATATTTCCCAGAAGTGCTTTCTGCCATTTTTTAAATCCTCACCCAAGAATATGTTTATTGTTTTTGAGAGAGAGAGAGTGTGTGTGGGGCAGAGAGAGAGAGAGAGAGACCGAGACCCATCTGTTGCCTCCATGTGTACCTTGACATCCCCTGATCAGAGATTGAATCCCTGCACCTTTCGGTGTATGGGGTGTTGCTCCACCCAGCTGAGCCACTTGGCCAAGGTGCTTTCTCCATTTGATCACACTGCATTGGCTAGATCTCAATCACATGGTCCCACTCAGATGCAAGTAAGGCTGGGCAATTGGGTCTTATTGTATGCCCAGGAAGAATGTGAGGACATTTGATGAATATGGAGCATTGCCTTTGCCACTCTTACTCTTTAGAGATCCCATTACATTATCATCCTTCCTCTCTGGAGGAGATAATTGTGGCACGGAGATGATGAATAACTCACTTAATATATGTTGTTTTAGGTAAGAAATTGGAAGATTAGACACTGGAATATTTATTGCCTTTTAATTCAGTGTTGTTCCTTGTTCTTTTCCTCTGCTATAGTCTCTTTCACTTTCATAAAGTATGACTTCTTAATCCACATAAGACAATATAGCAGAGTCATTTTAGAATAAGTGGAAAGCCCACTCATAATTCCACCAACCTGCTATGATTATTTTTAATGTTTATGCATGTATCTCAATGAATGAATATTTACATATTCAAATGGCACATGCATTCATTTTTTGTTTTTTAACATACAAACAATCTTTGTAAGTTTACCTTCTTCCATTTATTATTTGATTGTTGCATATTACTGTATTGAATTGACCTAATGTTTACTTAGCCACTCCGCTTATCATTAAACCCACTTAAACCTATATATACCATGGTGATAATTTTAACTAATACTTAAAATTAATATTTATTGTAACAAAGGCTGATTACATTAGATATTCTGACCACCTACGGGCATTTAGGAAAGATTGTGGTTAAATAGTATAGCCTTTAACTTCTGTCTTTTGTGTCCCTACTGAAATGTGAATATAGTAACGCCTTATTTTTATATAATTCTTTTTTAATGAAAATATTTAGCTTGTGAAAAATAGAATGAATTCTAAAAAAGATTTGAATGAACCTCTTAATGTTGTTTTATTTAGTCCTGTAACATACTATTTCACTGAAATTTATGTATATTAATTTATTAGTGAGGGTGGAGGAAGAAAGGAATCCCAGAAATATCAGTGTGTGTGTATATATATATATATATATATATATATATATATATACTGTGTTTCCTCGAAAATAAGACATCTTCCGAAAATAAGACCTAGCGCATGGAAAGATAGGACATCCCCTGAAAATAAGACCTAGCGCAACTTAGGGAGAAAAAAATTAATATAAGACACTGTCTTATTTTCAGGGAAACAGGATATATATATATATATTATATGGCAAATATTATTGAGCACTTACTAAATTATTGGCAGTATTTTAGAAACTAAAGACATAATATAAAAGTAAACATAAACAAAACTATTTCAAGAAACTTATGCTCTATCAGGGTGGGGATGGGGGACACAGACATACACATGAAAAAAATGATTTATAATGTTATTGACATAAAGGAAAATAAACAAGGAAAGGAGACTAGGGCATGACGCATTGTGTGAGGGATGCTTTTGTCCACGGAGGTGATGGTCTGTGAAAGCCTCTCTGTGCCATTTGAGGAGAGAGCTGGAAGTAGGGAGGAAGAGTTCCACGTGGGTACCTGGGAGGATCCCACAGAAGGAGCAGCCAGTGCAAAGGCCCTTGGCTGGATTTTGTTTGCCAAGATCACAGCAAGGAGTTTGGTGTGGCATGTGTGTGTGTAGAGGGGATGAGAATAGTCATCTATGGCATCAGAGAGTTAGCAGGAGCTGGATCATGTAGAACTTTGAAAGTCATGGGATGGTCCTCGATTTTGCTTTGAGGGAGACAGGAGGCCGCGGAGGATACTGAACAGAAGGACAGGATGCACATTTGAAAGGAACACTCTGGCTATTGGGAGGGGAGAGATGTGGGGCAAGGTCAAAGCAGGGAGTCCAGCATGGGAGCAAGACAGACATCCGGGCCAGAGCTGAGCAGCTTGGCAGCCATGCAGGAGTGAGGGCTGGTGGGAGTGTGATGTATTTCAAAAGCAAAGACAGTTTACTTAGGTAGTGGATTGACTGTGGGCTGTGCCAGAGAGAGAGGCGCCAATGGTTACTACAAGAATGTCAGCCTGAGCATGTCAAAAATGGAAGTGCTATTTTCAAGATGGATTGCCAGAGGAGCAGATTGTCAGGGAGGGTGAGAGGGAAGAAGAGAGAGTGAGCTGAAGGAGGGGGAGGGATTGGGAGTTGATGTTTAGACCGTATCCAGCATGATGCCCATTAGATTTCCCAGGAGAAAGGTCAAGGAGACACTTGGTCCTTTGAGTCTGGAGGACAAGGGTGAGGTGTGGTATAAAGGCACACATTTAGGACTCTCCCTCTCATAGACCTTATCTGACACCTTGAGACAGGCCCGCACCCATTGCCACATGCACATGCTATAATATATGCACCACGAAGAAAGTCTCCTGTGACTCCACTTCCCTCCATCTGCCGCCTCTTCTCTGAGCGCCTTTGCATAAAACTCTGAAATAAAACCTGTCTATATTTGCTATAATTTTTTTCTCTCCTTTCATCTTCTCTTGAATTCCTTTCAGGGAGGCTTCCCTTCTGCCCACCTGGGCGATCTTATCTTGTCACCAGACGTTCAATACCGACAATAAGCTGATTATCTCCATCTTACAATGGAGCGACTGAAGTCCAGAGAGGTTAAGGCCACTTGAGTATTCATGGCACAGCACTCTCCTGAGCCTTGTGTTCTCAGTCTCTGCCTGCCTCTTTCCATCATGTCCTCCTTCTCAACAAGGCTGTGTAGTGTTTGCAAACAGGGCCTTGGAGGCCATTGTCTCCAGTGCCAGTTAACACTGAACATTTTAAAACTTCCTCAGAATTATGTAAATAGAATACAGTATCTCACTCCGATCATTTATAAGTTTCAATGGTTCATGTCTCTGCTTCTATAAGAAAATAAACCTCGTAGAAGGACTGCATACTGTGGCTCTGTATTACTTTAAAACATGATTTTATAGATGTCATCTAGTTTTCTTAAAAATATACCTACTTAATGGTATGGTTGATGAGCATGAGACTGGGGGCAGGAGGAGGTTTGGGTCTTGCCCCTGCATCCTCAAGAATGGAGGACAGGTGCCTCTCAGACAAGGGGCACAAGGAGAGTTCTCCTGAGAGCTGTGGACCAATCTTCTTTCTGGCCTGCATAGTCAGGACTTAAAGTTGTCATTGTGTTATCCATTTTCTGTCTTCCTTGGATATTTGTTCCTTACCTTGGAAGGAAGAAGGTCTCCCAGAGGACTTGAAACATGTTTGTTCAGACAGGCTCCTGGGTTTATATGCACTCATTTTGGCTGAGATCTAGTTGACAGGACAGAACCATGCCTTAGAAACCCAACATGGGGAAATGCTTTTTAGAGTTCATCGGTTCATCATGGTGGGTCCAAAATGCACTCACTTATAGATTACTTCATTAAGAAATACATTGAGTGATGGCTCGGGTTGGAGTGTGATGTTAGGGGGTACTTTTCTGCAATAGGGAATTTGGGTTGGGCTGGAGTAGAGGGTATGAAGTGCCAAAGAGAAATGGAAAGGGGAGTGTACATGCAGGGGCTGTTATGGCAGAGGCATGGGTGCACGAGCAAAGGCATCATCCATGAGGGTCTTAGAGCTATGTGGATTGCTTTAGTTTTGTGCCAACTGGGTAGTTTCGTGTTGGAGACAGATATATGGAGACAGGGTTTGATGTGAACTTGTCAGAGGCTGTTTGGATGGATTATGGATCAGTGTGACTGAGGGGAGGCTGAGGTCAGGAAACAGGTGGGAGCTGGAGAGCAGGGCTGTGTCTGGAGAAGATGCCCACTGGTCTCTAGAACAGGGCTAGTGGATGTGGCTCTGTCTGTGCTGGTGAGGGGTGAAGGGAGGGGGAGGTGCTTAGGGTCTGCTTAGGGCAGAATGTCCCGAGGAGGGTGGAGTAGTGCAGGTGTGCAATGGGCCCTGAGTTGGGAAAATCTAGTTATTAAACTGTCATGATTGAAGATCCTGAAAAGTCACTGATTATTTTTGCAGCTCTACTTCATCATCTATTAAGTGATACAGGTCAACTATATGGATTTGATATCCATTTGGCATATTTTGAAGCATCAGTGATTAGGAACCAGGTAGAGAGGAGGTAGTGGTACACCGGAGACACACCTTTATGACAGGTTTACAGTTAAAAACCATTCTCACACTTCCCCCCTGAGTGCTCTGATGGAGAAACATAGGATGCCATGGGGATACCTCCAGGAGGTCATGGAAAGCATTCTGCATTCCTGAACCAGTAGCAGAATGGGAGCAGGAGTTTTAGTGGAGAGAGGAGTTGGTTTAGGCCACAAGATGAGGAAAGGAGAGGCGGGGAACTATGATTTAGGCTAAGGTGATGGGATATGTGACAACCCAAATGTGAGCAAGCTGAGATACTGGAGAGGCCCTGTCTGGAGACTAAAGGAGTGAAGGATTGGAATGGAAGACCCAGCACCTTCTCAGCCACCTTAAATCGGGATGAGGGGGTGGTGGTTAGGAATATCTACACAAAGGGATGACTGGATTCCCTGTGCATTTTGAAGATCCCTCTGGCTGCCCTGTGGAAAATAGATTGGAGGAGACCAAGTAGAACCCAAGTAGGTCAGTCAGGCGATGTTTATACTAATCTGAGCTAGAGATCTGGACACAGAGGATGCCACTGGGAACAGGGAGAGGAAATGATTTAGTTTATGTTTGGGAGGAAGATATACCTTTTGGTTATGATGTGCAGTAGGTAGTAGTGGACTGTGGGGATCAGAGGGGGAGAGGAGGAGGATGTTCACAAATGTTAGGCACACAGCGTGAGAGAAGTCCGCTTCAGTCTGGATCTGGTATCTCATAAACTGTTACTCATATTAAAGGTTTTGTATGTGTTCGTGTAATATGTGTATATATATTAGAATAGTTCAGATTACATATTTATTTTCACACACACACACACACACACACACACACACATACACACAAAATGAGATACGCCAAAGCATTAACAATGGTTATCTCAAGAAGGCAGGCTGTGGGTGATTTATTTTTATGCTTTTCTTTATTTGTCTAATTTTCTGCCATGAGAAGTAAAGTTTTTACTCCCAAAGACCAAGAAATAATTAAAGGTTTGAGAACAAATGTATCTGCCACTATTGATTTTCGCTAAGAAAAAAAAAAAAAAAAAGATGGTTAAACACAAAATACAGTCTTTATAAACCTGGATGGCCATTCCTTCCCTGATGTTATTGTCTATTCCAGACAAAGAAAAGAGGTATATGATCCCAGAAACCTTCGGCTAAGAGGCAGACATAATAAAGATCAATATATTTTCTCCCTGATTATATTTTCTGCTAACTCCTTGTTTCTCAGCTACCAGAGTGCTAGCAACTTCAGTAACTAAATTAAAAACTACAAAGCTGTGAACTAAGAAATCTTGGAAGTAATGAGACTACACTGCATGAAGTGGAGGAAAACAAAATATATATAAGGGACATAGAATTATGGTGCGCCTGCATCATTCTTATCTTTAAATGCAAATCAGGATGTTGTAAACTTTCCTAATGCTGAGACTTGAAGCACATTTTTTAGCCAAATGTATGGATTTCGTATTACCAAACATTATTGGGCTAAAAGAGCAATTTGATTTCCTTTTATGAAGGGATCCAGAATAAAAGAGCCTGAGAGGAAATTTGGTTGACCAAACCTACTGAGAATCCAAGCACAGTTGGAAATGAAGCCAGTCAATTCTGAAATAAATGAAGGCCTTTATTTATATAACCTACTATGGACCTTGGCACACATACTATGAGCCTTCCACATCCTGTGTGGTTTTAGATGACCTCAGAGAGCTACCTGCGACATTCAGTACCACTGAATGGTGCCATTTTCCATCTGTCATGCAGTTGTGTTGTTTACCAGCAGCTGTCAGATGGCCATTATAATGAATGCTTTCAGAGCAAATGTTATAAAACCAAATATAACCAGGGCTGAGGATGAAATGGATAGCAGAGGTGGATGTGCAGTGCCCACAAAAAGGCTGGAAATGGGCTCTCTTGTCTGCACGGGAAACTGTCTCAGGGGCCACTTCACAGGATAACTTTTTTGCCAACGCAGGATAACTTCTGCGTTGCTAATGCAGAGTAGTGGCCCAGCCATCACAGGGAACTCTGGTTGCTCAGAGTGATTTCGATTTAGCCCTTTCAAGAGAATGATGCGCATCGGTGAATCATTTATGCTCATATTAGCATGTATAAACGAATCACTTTTTGCACATCTAAAATGCACCTCCTTAGGCCCCAGTCTCCTGGTTGGTCCTGGCACTCAAGTCAAAGATGTAGGGGCAGGAGAGTTTATTCATCATCCCCCAAATGCTCTGATGCCCTGCAGCAAGCCCACATTTGGAGGAATTCATGCTCAGTGTGTCTGCTCTGTTTCCCCTCTTTTCCTCCCTCCTTTGTTTATTTATGTTTGAATTGCCCACAGGGTAGAGTGCAGTTAGCACAGCTGATTCTCTCAACCACTTCCAAATAGTGTCTGCTGTCCTGCCAGCAGAAGGGCAGGCTTGGGCCTGAGGGAGTGGGATCAGGCCAGCAGAGTGCCATGTGGGTGGTGCCTGGGTCTGACCTTCCCTCCAGGACTCCAGGCCTTTCACCCACCTGACCTGCCAGGGTTGCCCAGCAGGAGACGGCCAGTCTGGGTGTCAGCACTCACATCTCGGGGCGGGGCAGCCTACCTGCTCCAATGGTGGGGCATCTTATCCAGGACGCCGTACTCTTAGAAGTAGCTGCAAATCAATCAGCTTGCATTTTTTTGGAGGCTCAGTCCATTTAACCAGGATTTTGTCTCTGGTTGTGATTAAGCAAATCTCACTCCTACAGTTCATACCTTGTGCCAAAGAGTTGATATACCATGACCTTTTTGTCCCCCTCTGAAATGAATGGAGTAATAGTTTGTGGTTTTATATATATGTATGTGTGTAAGTGTGTAGAGGCCCAGTACATGAAATTCGTTCATTCAAGGGTTGTGGGGTTACTCAGCCCGGATTGCAAGAGGGTGCAGGCCAGGCCGAGGGACTTCACTGGTGCACGATCAGGCAAAGGGACCTCACTGGTGCACTATAGTTTGGGATCGGGGAGGCAATCATGAGGGCTCTAGGACGTGTCCAGCCCATTTTGCTCAGTCCCAATTGCCTAGACTGCAGCAGCAAGCTAAACTACGGGTTGGAGCATCTACCCCCTAGTGGTCAGTGCACATCATAGCGAGCGGTTGAGCACCTTAGCATATTATTAGCATATTATGCTTTAATAGGTTGAATGGGCGACTGGGCACTTAGCATATTAGGCTTTCATTATATAGGTTACAGGTGACTTAATGTTTTAAGCTTTTGTTTCTTCTTTCAGAAAATTAGGATCATGAAAGGACCCGCCCTGTAGGGTTGTAATGAAGTTTGAAGGAGAAACCCCATGGAAATCTGTCAGCACTGAGCCTGTAATGTATGAGAACTGGATGAATGGTTGATGGTGTCATCATATTTGTTGTTACTATTGTTTGCCTACTGTTTTGGTGGACACACACCTGTCCATTTTCTCTATGAAAGATGTGGCTTGCCCTAACCAGTTTGGCTCAGTGGATAGAGCATAGGCCTGCAGATTCAAGGGTCCCAGGTTTGATTCCGGTCAAGGGCATGGACCTTGGTTGCTGACACATCCCCAGTAGGGAGTGTGTAGGAGGCAGCTGATTGATGTTTCTCTCTCATCTATGTTTCTAGCTCTCTCTCTCTCCCTTCCTCTCTGTAAAGAATAATAAAATACATATATATTTTTTTAAAGAAAGGAAGATGTGGCTTGTCTTAGTTGCTTTTGGCCCTACCTTCAAACTTATTGAGCCACGTGCTTCAAGGCATATTGCACAAAATATGGTGCTCAGAATAGCATGGCTTATATATTTTATCTTGCTGGCAAAGGACTCTCAAAGGCTTAAAGCTTAAATTAGAGCTCACATTTCCTCCAAGTCGGGAGAAGATGCCATATGCCTCTCCATCTTGTGTGTGGTTTGACTGGGAACGAAAGGGAATGACAACACATTGGTGGCTTCAGCCAAAACGTGAAGCCGGCAGCCTACATCCAGATCCACAATGTCCCTGGCTCTCCCAGTTCAGTCTGCTCATGCATTTGACCTTGACGGCCACGGTCAGAGCAGTTCCTCTTTGCTTTCTGTCATCAATCAGTTCAGAAGCATCTTCTAAACAGACAGCTTGGTGGGATTGAAAAATGTGCCTGTGTTTTCTCATCTGATACAGGCATGACTTACACTGGAGTCACCTACATTGGGGAGCTGGAATATCAGGCAGAATTTTCAAGTGGAGCTTTACCTGAAAAATATCCTATTAATTGGCTGTTAATGTTGCCTTCCTGCAGCTGTGATGCCTATAATTAGGAGCAGCTACTGTTCCAAGTTTTCTATTGCAGTAGAATTTATTGCCAGAGGAGGGGGAAGGGTAACATTTACATTCACTGGCAAATGAGGTTGGATTTTGACTTTGAGTCATTTTTTTGAGAATTTAGGGGTACACGACATCACAGTAAGGATATCATGGCAGAAGATATTAACCATGATCCACTTTTCAATTGCCATATATTTTTTAAAGTTATGGTTGTACCACTTAATGCATATTTTATTGGATAGAATAAAAGCCACAATTGTTCAGAAAAATACACAGTTGCTGGCTTGAGGATAAGAAAACAAGAATAATCTGTACCATTTTGCATGGTACAAAAGGCAAGTTTCTGATACCTATTACAGTACTTTAGATATGTTAACAATGTTTTCATTTATTTAACAAACTCATACCAGAGTTTTTTTTCATGCCTGGGCAAAATTCTCATGGAAATCCATGACAGAGCAGCACTTAGAAGACAGGTATCATGGCTATTGGTTCTGAGAATGTTCTACTGGATCATATGACCATTGCTAAGCTGACATAATACCTAGCAAATGAATTCGTCTCACACATGGAATTCTGTAAATGGCTTTTGAGATACAATGGCATTAAGTAGCATCCTGTGGATTGAGGAAGAAAGGCATGGGATGGTAACATTTATATTCCTTCTAGGCATGCTTTTCAGCATGGAGGAATTCAGCATTTGTGGAATCTGCCTCCTGCTGCCTCCCCCACATAAGTAATTACTAAGTCTCTCTGTTTTCTTCCCCATTGCAATTTAGGTTGGAGGATGTCAGTCCTATTTATTGCAGTGAGATTTTCCCAGAACACAACTGAAGACCAGTGTCGGGGACATTCTACTCTAGTAAATGGGGGATGGCTGTGCTCCTGCCCATGTCATGTCAAATTGGTGTTGGTAGCTGACTAATGAGGGGGCTGGAGATGCACTTGGCATTTTGTCTTCTGGAGGAACAACCAATAAGATGAGTAATTGTCATTTTAAATGAGGATTGTTGTTAAACATCTCCTACATCTACTATAATTAATAGTAGAAACTGTCTGGTACCCACATTTCAGACACATGGTGGTAGAGACCCAAATCCATGTCTTAATTCTATAAGATACTAGATACTAACTGGGAAACTCTGGTTATGTGCTCTAGACTCTCTTTTGTCATATATAAATCAGGAATGATACAATGCCTAACTTGTAAGGTTGCTGGGATGATTAAATTTAATTACACACATGACATGTTCAGTATAGGGTCTGAGGCATTAAAAGCTTTCAGTGAACATTATTTATTATTGTTAACAGGAAGCATTTTCATCAGGCTTCACCTCAAAAGATGCAGGACTAAGGCTAATCTTGCATGAGAGAAAAGCAATCTTTAATCAATAGATCCCACCTAAATTCAATTAAAGGTCCCCACTTGCTCCTTGGAACTGGTATCCAGGATAAGTTCCATTCATCTGATGGCTATGAGATATTTAGAGTGTTTATCTTTGTTCCATGAGGAAATGTGTAATGAAAGCTATTTTTATTTACCCTCTGAAGACTTGTCTCTCTAATGGATTTAATGATTTCAATGCTAATTAATCTTCTTGGTGAGGGAGTCCATCCAGACCACCCTCTCACCTCTTAGAAAACCTCATGCAAGGCTTTAGTGATGCTCCCGATAATCTGAGGATCTCTTGCTGACAATAGCTGGTTAGACTGAGGAAAGCCAAAGCCATGAATGTGGCTGGTCGATCTGATGATCTCTTCCTGGGAGTTAAGATTTTAACATGCCCCATATCCATATTCCTTTTAAAAATTCAGTGAGAAGAGTAAAAGGAAATGGAATCTAAGAAGAAAGCCACATGAAATCAGGACAGCAGATATCACCATTCAAGAAAGCAGACATTCCTTTTACTGGTTGAGTGAACTAGAACCAGTCACTTAACTCAGAGAGCTTTAATCCCATTATTTTCAAAGCAAGGATAGCCATAGGGCCACCCTCAAGAAATTAAGAAAACACATGATAAAGGTAGGTGAAGCATTTAGCAGTGACTCGGGCACACATCGAATGTTTAGTGTTAAACATTATGAATTGTATTCAGGCTTAAACCAACAACCATCTGAGATTAACCTTAACTCTTATATTAAAACTACACATTTCTTTGTTAAGTTTGAGTCTTTTTATTTTTTATCCTCTCTAAGAGGTTTGACATTGCAAATCTCTTCCTCATTCTTAAAACCCTTTCCTCTATGGATCCCTCCAGCATTCTTGAATAAGCATGGTCGCTCTCCAAGGTCCTGATCTCCATCTCAGTTTCTGACATCTGTTTTCTCATAAACACCCAGCTACTATTTGTTGAGCACTTACTTGGCCGTGGCATACATTCTCACTTAATCCTCCAAATAGTTCATGTAATAGACATCATTGTTACCTTCTCCAAATGAGGAAATGGAGGCTCAAAAGATTGACAAAGCCACTTAAGGGAACATAACTCTATGGGATAGATCAGAAGTTTGAACCCAAGATTCCTGAACTCATACTTTATTACCGCTGTATTAGAGGAAACCATGTTTAAATTTCTGTGTGTGTCCCCCCACACACAAATCACTAGTGTATTATTTGCGGTATGTGACCTAATGTGGCTTCAATTCTATCATTTATAATATCAGCATGATAACAGCTATCTTTCAATATTTGGGGAGTGCTTAAAATAATTTATGTGAAGTATTTAGCACATGGCATGGAATGCAGTAGACAATGATCCCAGGCTATTATTAATAATAAATAATTAGTTTCCAAGTCTGGAAGATTTCGATTTGGATATATGAATGTGACTTTAAAAGCTGAACCCACTGCCAAATTTGAATTATTGCCTAACTAGATTCATGTGACTGGAAATAGAGAAATAACATACAATTCCAGCAATATCAACATTATTATTTTCACTTTTTTCTTGATGCTGTCATCTTGTTATTTGTGCTATTTCTTAGAATAATAGAATTTATTCAGGCAATTTATCCTTAATACAAGTGATATAAATGGGGCTGTGCAGTGCTTATATATCACGCTAATAATGTTTGTTTCATCCTTCTCTCTCTCTCCTTACAAATGGAAACATTGATTTGCTACCCTGTACTGTCTTTTATTGCATTTTCTGCATTGAAGTCATCTTTGTTTACTGCCTAGATTGGGATTCCCAAAGCTAAAATGATGTTTAACACTAACCAACATGTTTAAAGCATATACCATGCACTTTTTTTTGCGGACATTGTGTGTATTGGAGTGGAGTAAAAGAAAAAAATATATACATTAAGTTCATTAATTTAAAAATGCATATCTGGCCAATGATTTAAAAGAAAAAATATATGGAGCTTTATATTGGGAACTTCTGAAATAGTGTCCAGTAAATGAATGTACATTCAAAGATGTGGATACTCTCCACAGTTTTGTTTTATTCCTTCCTTCCTTCCTTCCTTCCTTCCTTCCTTCCTTCCTTCCTTCCTTCCTTCCTTCCTTCCTTCCTTCCTTCCTTCCCTCCCTCCTTCCTTCCTTCCTCTCTTTCTCTTTCTTTCTTTCTTTCTTTCTTTCTTTCTTTCTTTCTTTCTTTCTTTGTTGGTTTAAATGCCTTATTTACTTATTTTTTACTTTATTGATTAAGGCATTACATATGTGTCCTCATCCCCCTATTCCCCTCCCAACTGCCCCGCCCCCACTCATGCCCTCACCCCCACCCCCCACCCCCTGTTGTCTGTGTCCATTGGCTAGGCTTATATACATGCATACAAGTCCTTTGGTTGATCTCTCCCACTTACCCCCACCTTCCCCTACCTTCCCTCTGAGGTTTGACAGTCTGATCAATGCTTCTCTGTTTCTGGATCTGTTTGTGTTTATCAGTTTATATTATTCATTATATTCTCTAAATTAGTGAGATCATGTGATATTTATCTTTCTCTGACTGGCTTTTGCCTCACACAATCTATGTTTTCAAATCCTAAGAATTTATTATGGCTTTCCAAAATATTTCTAACACCTAATGTTTCTTCTGAACTTGAGACTCGTAATTCTTCATGCATATCCCCAGTGGCCCTTTTGGCATGAATACCTCATGGACACCACTCATTCCTTATGTCTGAAACTGAAGTCAGCAACCTCTGCTGCCTGCACCACCCTAACTGTCCTGGCACCTCCATCTTGGCAAATCACACTTGCACTTGGCTTTCTCAGGTTGGAGACCTCTCTGTGGTCCTTGCTCCACCTCAGTACAGTTCTTAATCAATTCCTGTCAGTGAACTTTTTTATGATTTCTTGAACTCAACCTGGCCTCTTTTTTTGCAAAGATAAAACCACATATCAGTAGCAATCAAGGAGCAGGATCAACCTGTCTGGCTGATGTAGGATGATAGTGGGACTTCAGGTTATAGCACTGCTTTTCACTGGGTTTTAGACACACCTTCAGGGGTGAGAGCCAAGAAAAGGGTATGAACTGTGCAGAAGGGAAAAAAAGTTAACATGAGAAGATAAAAACAGGAAAGAATAAGCAATAAATGATGACAAGATAGACTCGAGGGGAGAAGAAAGAACATGATTAGGATGTTACTTGTTTTGCTTGTGTTTTTATGAGTAAGGCCCAAGGGTGATAATGTTTATAAAAAAAAAACTACTAGAAGCCTGGTGCATGATGGTTCATACACTGAGGGGGGTGTCCCTCAGCCCGGCCTGTGCCCTCTTGCAGTCTGGGACCCCTGGCTCCTTACCGCCCACCTGCAGCAGAGGCGGGAGAGGCTCCTGCCACCTCTGTGCCCTGGCTTGCCAGCCCAGCTTCTGGCTGAGTGGTGCTCCCCCTGTGTGGTAGGGCACTGACCACCAGGGGGCAGTTTCTGCATTGAGCATCTGCTTCTTGGTGGTCAGCTTGCATCATAGCAACTGGTTGTTCTGTCATTTGGTCATTTTGCATATTAGGGTTTTATTATATAGGATAGAGGGAGACATTTGAAAAGGATAGTGAAAGCTTTTGTGATGGATTGTCTTTGTGAAACTGTGTGACCTTGACCATGTCACTTAACCAGCAGGAGACTTAACTCGGCTTCTGAAAATGAGGAATTTGACGAGGTAATTTCAAACATTTCAGGCTTTTAAAGAGTCGGGGTTTTGTGAGTAGGGACTTGGGAGAAAAGTTTCACAGTTAAAAGCTGGTGGAGATGGATTCAACAGAGACCTTTGTTGAATTATATTTGGAACTAAACTATACACTTGGAGAAATAGTGCATAATAATGAGTCTGGTATTAATATAGTCTAGCTTAAGTATAATACTGGTATAAACAAAAGTATATTGAATAAAATGATGTTTATAGAGTACACCATCAAGATGAACACTAGAAAAAGGAAACTTAACCTTATGTAAATATTTTTTTTTTTTTTACTTTTCTCTGTTGTCACCCTCTTTTACATTATTATTATGTTTTCCAAGCTGGCAGATGAATCTCAAAATCTGCTTCTGATTGCATTTTTTTTTCTCCTCTCACTGATAGAATATATATATTTTTTCATTTATAAAGCACAAACAGATCACGTGTTTTATCTTCTGAGGCAATGAAATAAATAGAGCAAAAGTTTCTATGCTCCATTCCAGTTTCTTATTGAAAAAAATTAATATAAATGAAAAATATTCATTTACTTTTTTGAATAAAGTTTTCTCACACATCTTTTACTTGGGAGTAAATACTCCTTAAAACAAGCTAAATGCTGGTCCTTAATAATTTAAAGTCAGAGAACCAGCCATGTGTAAAATAGGTGTGTGTTCACATAATTGACTACAGTATTTTGCTACATGGTTAAATGCATGATTTCCCCTAATAGAATGCCATTGTGGTCTACATCACATTTTTTAGTTCATAAAAGTCAAATGAGCTGTGACCATAGTCTCCCAAACTTAATGGAAAGTTCATTTTGTGACTTCTGAGTTTAAATTGTGTCTTTCTAGGATGAATCAATAGATTAAAGCACGTTAATGGATCGCATCACCAAAAGGTCTAATCCTGAGTGACTAAATGGTAGATCTAATTCAGATTTATTGCTTTTCTAGCATGTTGGACAAAAAGGTCTTTAATCTCTGTAATAATATAATGGATTTGAATTAACTAAATAATACTCACCTGAGGCAGATCATTGAAGTTGTCTACATACCTGGCACTGCACATTTCAAACTTTCAGGGGGAGAGACATGGGATGGATGGGTTTTATCCATGAACAATAGCAAAGAAGTGAAACTGTATGTCAATAGAGCTTGGGGCTCACTGCACCTCTTTTTTCTGTGTAGGATGTTTGCTAATACAACACATTTATACACTGTCTGCCAACATTCTTAGCCACAGCTACCTATCAAAGGCTTACCAAGGCTAGAAAGAAACACCCACAAGTTATGTCCTAGACTGTGAACAGACTCTGGAGCACAGCTACACCATAGCTCGAATGTTCACCAACACCCAACCATCCAGGGGTTTGACCTTGGACAGCAGCATGGGACCTGAGATGGAAAGTACACATGGAGATGTTCAGGGGGTCCTGACAGTGGGCCTCTGTGTGGATACCATTAGAAGGGAGGCCACCTTATTAGTTATCACAGGGAATGCCTCGATTCTGAAAGACAGTGAATGAGCCTGAGGCTACCTAATAATTCTGGAAAAAATTAATCCAATCTATTTATATTGGAACTGCTGCATCAACCACAGTCAGAATCCTCCCAAGAGTTTGGTGGTCTTTCTGCATCCTTTGCTCATGCCATTGGATCAACCATTTTCATTGTATGACCCCATTGAGTGCAGTTTTACAAAACTGTAGTGTACCAAACCTGCTAAAGGAGAGCGAGAGAGGAGAGAAGGAAAGAGAGAGCAAGAGCGAGTGCGAGTGCGAGTGCGAGAGCGAGAGCGAGAGCGAGAGCGAGAGCGAGAGCGAGAGAGAGAGAGAGAGAGAGAGAGAGCAAATGATGCGGTGACTCCACCTGCCCTTTCTCTTAGTGAGAGCACGTGTATACCCTCAGTTATGCTATAACGGGAAGGACAGCTGTGTTCCTAACAGTCCGGCACTGTGCTGAATCATACAATGAAAACCTGATGTGTGGGGAAAATGGGGTGTGGACAATTTCATCAGTGACACAAAGTGCACACATGCACAAACCCAAGGTAGTTTTGCATGTGTTTAATGATTAAAATCCATAAATGCTGCAAAAAAAGTGCAAACTTGACCTTGAAGAAGACCGAAAATTTTCTTGTGGAGGAGGGATTCAGAAGGGTTGCAGCTTGTAAGTTACCGTGAAGAGAAAGAAAGGGGAGTGATCTGAAAACTGTGACACCAGATGTGGATAGATGTGACTCATAACCGTACTGTGAATGGAGGTAGCGGGTGTTTGAGGTGTGTGCTTGCATGAGTGTATGCATTTCTGTGCAGCTCATTCCAGCTGGGTGGAGTTTTCAGTGCTAACCTAGTGTTTTTCACAGATGAAATCAAACATGAGTAAACGCGAAATTCACATTATGTCAAATTGTTCCCTGCTCTATCCATGCATTGGAATGCACTCTCGTTTTCAAAACAAGCACTATCATAGAACTGACTATGCCTGAGAGTGTGCAAGTGATAGGAAGTCAACATTGGAGCCTCAGTTCCCCATTGTGAGCATCTTAGAGGATTGCATGTGACCAAGAATGCACATGCTTCCCCATGACCTTACATGCAAGCCTATCACTTCATCCTGTGCGCAGGCGAATAAAACAACAGCCAAACGAGGTGTTCTGTGTTGGGGAAAAAAAACAAACAAACATGGCTGTGTTGGATCCTCACCCTGTTAACAAAGGATCGGTTTGATTCCATTGGCTATTTTTGCTTTACACATTTATTTAGAGTCTAACTTTTAGGAGTTGTGTCTCCACTGACCTCTTACCTCATGTATCTGTTCCTGGGATATTTTCATTCCAGTCATCAAAAATTGTCCAGGAATATTGGGTTGCTCTGAGAGAGCTGCCTTCTGAGTCAGTCATCCCATGTCCTCCATGCTGAACAGTGACCTTCTCATCAGTCATAAAGGAATTTTGAGTTTATTCAGTCCATTCTTCTTGTTTTATGAAGGAGGACATGCATGCATGGGGGGAGGGCTGGTTGCTCAAGAACATAAGACAAAAAGCAGTTTCACAAAGAAGTCAGCCTGTACCTCCAGAGCTTTCTTGAGATGGTGCCCAATGGTATTTCTGTTGAGTCAGTATATCTCACCTCCCTTGCAACTTGCTTATACCTGAGCCATGCATGCAGCTCACAGAGAAGTCCTGTTACTCTTCACACGGCATCTACCCCGCAGTTTCTACTTTTGTCATGAATGACTGTCATGCCACCATCCAAATGATATTCATCATTTTATTTTTGTGTTTCTTATTATAGTCTATAAACATTTTAGTAGACATGGGGACAACCGAGTTATCCCTATTACTACCAATGTTGATGATATTCAACTTGTGGATTGCCTTCCTACCCAATTATCTAATTTTCCATCAAATTCTCCTAAAAAACGTGTTAAAACCTTTAACTTCTCTCATTATATAGTTGGGAAGGTAGGGAAATAGAATGTGGTCTTGGATTACGTCATTCTGTGAATCTGTGTCGTAACCAGATCAACATCAGCTCATCTGACCACTCATTCAGATATATGACTGAAACATTAGAGAGCTATGAATTGGGGAATTCATGCTCATTCTGGCTTATTCTATAATGTCCTAGAAGCTTAGGAACCCAGTAAATACTTGAAAAAATAGATTTAATAAAAACAACAAAATTCATCCCTCCACCCAAAACAGACCAAGTCACTGTTTAATTGAAATTGAAACTAATATTCTATGAAGGCATTTGAATCTATGTGATGGGGCTGGGGTAGAATATGATCTTTGAGAATAGTTTGCAGCCATATATACAATGTCCTCAAAATGAGGTTTTTACAGTGATCAAGTTGAGATTGTAGAAGGCATGTGCTATCAAGGGTTTTATATATGTAGCTCTGTGCATGAATCTGTGCACCAGTAGCTCGCCAGTAGCTTGCTACAGCCCTCCAGTAGCTCCCCTTATCCCTCATATATTGTTCCCTGCCTCCTCCTGTAGCCCTCTCTGTCCCATCCCCACCTTCTCCTGCTTGCTGCCCTGCCCCTTCCTGTAGCTCTTTGCCACTGGCTTGTAGCTCACTGTCCCACCCTCTTGCTGATCCGTGATCCAGTCATTACCTGGTTGATCTTTATGCTTTATGGCTTAATGACCATTTGCATATTACATCTTCATTATATACGATTTATTTATTTATTTATTTATTTATTTATTTATTTATTTATTTATTTACTTACTTACTTACTTACTTACTTACTTACTTACTTATTGGTTTCAGAGCAGAAGGGGGAGGGAGAGAGATAGAAACATCAATGATGAGAGAGAATCATTGATTGGCTGCCTCCTGCATTCCCACTACGGGAAATTGAGCCTGCAACCCTGGCATGTGCCCTTGACTGGAATCAAACTCAGGACCCTTCAGCCCGCAGGTTGACACTCTATTCACTGAGCCAAACCAGCTAGGGCAAGAGCTTGATTGTTTTGTAGCCATTTTGTTAATTGAGTTGGATGATGAACTCCTATTGTCAGTACATCGTGCATGTGATTGAGTGTGTGTGTGTGTGTGTGTGTGTGTGTTCCCACACATGTGTATTCCTCATAAACCCTTGGGTTTCCCCAAAGAGGGCATTCCAAAAGAAAGAGATGAAAGAGAAATGCATAAACGCACAATAACACATGATTAAGTTTTGACCCCATAGATTGTTAACCTTCAAAGCTCACTCTGCAGTAGCACAATATTATTAGCAATAAAAGGAATTTGCTTTGCCCTTTTTGAAATTACCATAAACCGATTGGCTGAAACAGAATGATGTTAATATTTAAGAAGTAGGACACTAGATTCTATTATCTCGGAAGCTCTGTCACCAGGCCCTCTCTGTAGTCCTGTTATCTAATTATTGGGCTTCAATTGCATTAGTGTGCGAGCAATTTGTCTACTCCTGGAAAAGTAATTGACATTTGGGTTACTGCTTCATATTTGGGAGACTTGCTCGTGAGTTCTGAGGAGTCCTCCTCTGTCAGGGCAGATTATCTTAACGCCGGTGGAGGCAAGGGAAGAAGCTCGGTGCTTTAAGGTATGCTGCTTCTGTCGCAGCTGGCAATTTGGTATTAAAATTTCCGTTCTGTATCAAAGCTGATAAGTCACCTGAGATGAAATTGAACAAGGTTGTCGTGACAAAGTAATTAATGGCATTTTTTTGACTTTCAGATGACTTTAGGGGAAGCATACTCATTCCGTTTGCCGGCGTCTGCTGCCATGTTTATAAATATGTATGCACATTTACAAAACATCTTTAACTGTTGTCAGATGTTTTCGCCGGCTCCAGATTTATGGCTGCTCTGAATTAAGCAGCTCCAGGTACTCCTGGTACGCAGTTCCGATCTGGCATTGACAGTAAAGGCGCTGACTTTCCATAATATTTCAATCGCATTGCTTCTTTTGACACCACACATCATTGATAGGCAGTTCTCTCTCTCTCTCTCTCTCTCTCTCTCTCTCTCTCTCTCTCTCTCTCTCTCTCTCTCTCTCTCTCTCTGTTTTTCTTTCTCTTTGTGTGAAAATTGAAAACGGCAAGCCTTGGATTTCCTATTTCTAGCCATTTCCCTGCCTACCAGCTTTTGGTTTGTTTAAGAGGACAGTCATGGGTATTAACAAATGTTCTGCAATTCTCTTTGAAGGGGATCCTAAGAGATCCTCTCAGACTTTGACAAGGTGCAGATACACCTGAATTAACAGATTATGTGGCTCCTGTAGCCGACTCGCCTGAGAAAAACAGGCTTCTTTCACATGTGTGGAGAGTAGAGTCTGGTAATATAAATAATAGAAAATAGAAACGGCCAGTCACCATGTCCCTGAAGTTGAAAACTGATGGTGAGTCTGGAAAGTATTCAGAAATCAATGAAAAGTTGGTATTTCTTTGAGTTCACTAAAGAGAAGTAGCTCATGCCTGCACAGGAGTGTACAGCTATTTTAGAATGAATCTCCCCCCCCCCCCCCCCCCGTGATACATAGGACATACTGAAAACAGGTATTTCAAAAAGACCTTTGAAATCTAAATGCCATTATGATATTATAGAGGAGAGTTCTATTTTAAAGCTTGCTTGTTTAATTTTATGCATCATTGATTGCAGTTTCTCATAATTTTTTAAGGAAACCTTACTCTTCAAATGTTTTAAATGGCTCCCTTTTCTAATTCTAAGTTAACATATTGGCTATGGCAGTTTGTGCTTCTGTTGGAATACTTTCAAGACAGAAAAGTTAAGTTCGTAACTCATGGATGAGGATTACATCTGCACCATACGTATATCCCAAGAGTACAGAGTTATTATTATTTCCCGATTCAAGAGATTTTCCTTGCTGGTTATAGAAATAAAGTAAGTGAAGACTAAAAATAAAAAAAAGTTGGTGTTCTTTTTTGAAGTCATGGGTCAAATCTGCCTTGGGAAGCACGCCTTGCCTACCATCCCACCTGCTCTTGGTCCCCTCCCGGGCTCTCTGTACCCAGTGTTGCGGCTGCGTGTCCATTCCAGGGGCAAGCGGGGCTCCTTCCTGCTGTCAAGAACAGACCCAGAGATAAGGAGCCTTACTGGCTGCTGTATCTCTAGCAAGTGGCAATATTAGATGCGCAGTGTTTGGGTTGGATGTCTTCCTAAACCTTCATAAAGATTTCAGCCACAATACCTTTTTTAACTTTTATTTTGGGATGATGTGGACTCTCAAGAAACTGAAAAATGAATCCGGACGTTCCCATGTCCTCATCACACAGCTCTCTGGAATGATAACCTCTTAAGTAAGCAGAATACAAAACCAGTAGCAGGAAGCCACAGGCTTTACCTTTCTTTCTCATTTTTCTTTAAAAAAAATAGCACAGACACAACACTTTTGAGGTAGCACTTACATTCCATAATATGCAACTCACTCTTTGGGTAACTTCAGTGAGTTGTGTTTTTTTAAATCCTCACCCAAAGATATGTTTTTACTGAATTTAGAGAGAGAAAAAGGGAGAGGGAGAGAGAGAAATGTCCTTTGGTTGACTCCTATATTGGGTATGTGCCCTGACCTGGAATTTAACCATTACCCTTGGGGGTAGAGGTCGATGTTTCAATCCACTGAACCATACAGCCAAGACTTCAATGAGTTTTGATCAACATATGCATGCATATGCCCTAACCAGTTTGGCTCAGTGGATAGAGTGTCAGCCTGAGGACTGAAGGCTCCCAAGTTTGATTCCGGTCAAGGGCATGTACCTTGGTTTCAGGCACATCCCCAATAGGGGGTGTGCAGAAGGCAGCTGATTGATGTTTCTCTCTCATTGATGTTTCTTACTCTCTATCCCTCTCCCTTCCTCTCTATAAAAAAATTAATAAAATATATTTTTAAATAATAATAATAATAATAATAATAATAATAATTAAAAAGTACACAGGCGCTGAAAGCGGTTTGGCTCAATGGATAGAGCATCGGCTTGGGGACTGAAGGGTCCCGGGTTCGATTCCGGTCAAGGGCATGTACCTTGGTTGCAGGCATATCCCCAGTAGGGGGTGTGCAGGAGGCAGCTGATCGATGACTCTCTCATTGATGTTTCTAACTCTATCCCTCTCTCTTCCTCTCTGTAGAAAATCAATACAATATATTTAAAAATAAAATAAAGTAAAAAAAAATAAAAAGTACACAGGCCTTGCCTCGCATTCTGTTTGGAACTTCTTAGAAGTTTTCCCAGGACAGAGTTTAGCTGTAGCTCCACACACCCCTGCCAAGCAGGCTTCTGGCTTGAGTCGCTCATGGCCCTGATCAAAACAAACTCTGTGTCCTCACCTTTTCCTTTCAGCCTGCTGACACTGTTAGTGGCTTCCTAGGCTCAAGTTCTTCAGTGGGGCATTTTGCATAAGGTACACTTCATCCTTTATCTTCCAAGAAATGGCAGTTAATGCAATCTATAGAAAGTCATAAATGAGGCTGATAAAATTATCAGGCAGCCAACAGGTTGCTGCATTCATTTATCCTCACATACTATGTAAGCTAAATGACAAGATTAGGGTGAGGCAATCCTTTTGACAGGAGGTGTTACCTGAGAAGATCACAATCAAGGTGTTGTTTTTTTTTCTCTTCAGTTTTTTGGAGGAAGGTGGTTAAGAGAGGGATAAGGAAGAGGTGGTTCAAGGAAAAATTACTTTGTAAAATTGTCCTCCTGGTGTCAAAGCATTCCGATGAAATCAATGGCCATATATTGTTATAATTATTTGCTTCAATGAATGATAGTGCCCTTGCCATTTGGAGTATAGATTATAGAAAAGTGACAATAGAGGTGAAGTTTAAAAGAGTGAGTCTGAATTCCTAGATTGTGTCATAATATACATGCCTATATTTAGCTGAAGTTCAACAGTTCCTTTTGTTTCTTCTCATAGATGTATAATATGTAATATATACTAATATATAATATTGTATTTTATATAGTATTTCTTTTTAAAAATATATTTTCTTGATTTTTCACAGAGAGGAAGAGAGAGGAATAGACAGAAACATTGACATCAATCAGCTGCCGCCTGCAACCCTCCCCCCCACCCCCAGGGTACATGCCCACAACCAAGGTACATGCCCTTGACTGGAATTGAACCCAGGACCCTTCAGTCTGCAGGCTGATGCTCTATCCACTTAGCCACACCGGTTTTGGCTATATATTATTTCTTAAACAATAAATCTTTGTTATTAATAATAAATATAATATAGAGCATAGTCCCATTTTTATAAAGTTAATATTTAAAACATATATATTTTTATTGATTTCAGAGAGGAAGGAAGAGGGAAAGAGATAGAAACATCAGTGGTGAAAGAGAATCATTGATCACCTGCCTCCTGCACTCCCCTCACCTGGGATCAAGCCCACAACCCAGGCATGTGCCCTGACAGGGAATCAATCCATGATCTCCTGGTTCATACTTTGATGCTCAAACACAGAGCCACATTGGCTGGGCTGTAATGTTATTTTTAAAAGCAATTTATAATTATTGGTAATGGATATGAATCTTTAACTTTTTTATACTTGTGATTTTTATGTGAAAACGAATCTATCACACTGAAAGAAAAGATTATAATCATGAAGAAGAATGTTACATGAGGGGAAGAGGTGAACATAAATGGTGTCTTCATTTATCTATTCATTCAATAAACATACATTTAGTGGCTAAGGTGTTCCTGATGTTTCACTGGACATTGAGGGGAGGATGAAACCTACCTGGTCCCTGCTCCTCTAGAGCTCATCTCTTTGCTTACCTGTCTCCATCCCAGAATTAGGGGTCCTCCACTAACGTAGTGCTCTCCCCTTCATCTCACATAGTACCTGGTATAAATCAATCACCTGGCTCTATCATGAGAAAATGTTCTGTTCACACACTTGTGCATAGTGGGAATGCTTTATTGGCCTGCAATTTAAAAAATATATTTTATTGATTTTTTACAGAGAGGAAGGGAGAGGGATAGAGAGCTAGAGACATCGATGAGAGAGAAACATCGACCAGCCTCCTCCTGCACACCCCCTACCTGGGATGTGCTCGCAACCAAGGTCCATGCCCTTGACCAGAATCAAACCTGGGATTTTTTCAGTCTGCAGGCCAACGCTCTATCCACTGAGCCAAACCGGTTTCAGCTGGCCTGCGATTTTTAAAATTCAAATTAATTGCCACTAATTGCTTTAAAGATTTAAGACTTTTCAAAGAGAACAAAACTTTATTCCTGTGTCTACTGGAAGTAGTGGAATCTCTGGAAAAATTAGATTCCCATCCTATCAAGATATAGCAGTAATTGATGTGGAGCGGTGGCTGCCTCCTTGAGTCGGGCATGTCCTGTTTTGTTTCCCCCAGTTCCCACCACTCACTGTAAGTCTCCCGTGCATTGAGGCTTAGAGTCTGTTTGTCACCAGGCCATTTAGGAACTAGTATAATTTATAAACTTTAAGCATTTGTAGTGTTTACTCTTAGTCTTACAGCTTGAAGGAGAATTTTGAATATGTTTGTAGTATTAAACTGGAAATTTCTGCAAAGTTTTTGAGAAGGATTATGGGCCACATAGTGTTTCTTCCTGCACAGAAGAGGATAAACTGAGAGCTCCTATTTCTGTTTTTTTTTTTTTTTTTTTTTTGGGGGGGGGGCTTATAAAATTATTTATTTATTTATTTATTTTTAATTTTTTTTTTAAATTTTATTGTTTAAGGTATTACAAATAGAGTAGTCTCTGAAATTATTATCTAAATGATTTTACTTTCTCTGGGTAGCAATGCTGTGAAGTTAGACATTTTACTGAGGTCAAATCATAATTCTTGATCTTTCAGTCATGTGGGCACAGGTTTCTCAACCCCAGAGAGTCCTCAAGCTCAGTATTGTAGGAAAGGAAAAGTGTATTTTTATACCCTTCTAAGTTTTCAATCCTGATACCTGGAACAGTAGATTCACAAGAGAAAAACATAGGTATATTCTATGTAAGTTTGACATGCACGGGAAACCCTGAGAAATGGTTAAACCTGGGTGTTTCTGACTTGGCTTGATGAAGAGTGGCAGCCATGGACAGCAGTGATGGGAGGAAGGGTAAGAAATACCTTTAGTAAACGAGGAACCAACCGGGGCCAGTTTGTCCAGATTCCTCTTGGAGGCCCAGAGATGAGTAATCTCATTTCCCCCGGGCATGGGGAGGGCGCCTCTCACATGCTGGTTGTATGATCTGCTTCAGGGACCGTCAGAAGTCCTTCACACACAACATTTCGCGGAGTTCTTCAGCCTGAAAGATCCAGTCTGCCGCAGGGCCCTGTTGGGGGCAATGTGTCCTGAACCTCGTCATTGTGCAGTGCGGGGGGGCCTGGGTCAGGGGACTGCTCATCTCTTCTCAGGACAAGGCCTTCCTTCACGTTTCTTTCAAGAGACCTTGTCTTCAGGCTCCACAGCTGAGAAACTTACTGTTACAGGAAAAACTGAGCCAAGTGGAGGGAAGAGCACTCCTTTGGTTCTGACACTGAGGCAGCCTTACCTGGCACCTGACGACCTGTTCATTTCACTGTTCAAGGAAGACCTGCAACGCCTGCTCTGGGGAGCGCGGCCTAATGACTATTGTACCCAGGGAGGCACCATTTATCTTTCCTTGGGATCAAGTGCCTTCCTTTGATTGATGCCTGTATTCTAGCACTGGTAGAGCTTCTCTATTTGTTAGTCATGGTCTTAGAAGCAAGTGACAGGAAACTTGACCACAGTGACTTCAGCAGTAGACTGAGCTTCCTCTTTCTCAAAACAAGTTGACATGAGTATACATTTCCTATCAGGTACAGACTTTCCTGTCTTCCAGAATATATAATAAATGATATATTCTAAATGTATGCAAAATCTATCTGTCATATACCTATCTATCTATCTATCTTCTATCATAGTATTTAAAGTTACATGGATGCATGAATGTATATATGTGCATGTATAAATTTATAAATAAGTATTAAATCGGATGATAATGGGGTAACTTATTAGGCTTTTATAACATTTCTGCATAAAACACATATTTTAAATCTTTTTCCCCCCAAAGAAACAAGAGTTATATTTTCAATCTGGAAAAAACAATAACAACACACACACACACACACACACACACACCAAAAAAAAAAAATAAAAAAAAAAATGGTAAGGATAAGAGGCCCACAGAGAGAAATCCCTGTGTTATTAATGGAGAATAGAAGAGCCAGCTGCTTAAAATAATCGTTTTACATAATAAAGCGGACCTGAAAGGCCGCTCCTGTTCAGAGTGAAATATGCTAATTCCGTATTCACCGCTGTGGTCAACTGGAGACATCCCTGAGTTATGACCTTGCAGCCTCATAAAAAGTTGTCACCTCTTATGCTCCAAAAGGCACCTCAGTTTGAACTATAATCCTCAAAATGTAAGTCTTGTCACTGACTGCAATTTCTATTTATTACTATGTATGAACATTTGAACACAAGACTTGATGTATTGATTTTTCTCTTTTATTATGTAATGCGTCTTTTCTGTGCCGGAAGAAGTCGCATAATCGGCCCTTTTTTGAACCTCACATTTCCTTTCTCGGTGGCCTTGTAAAATGCTCTCACATTTGGATTGTACCATTTTGGTGATTTCAGTGGGCAAATGAGATCTCTGACACTCCCTCCCCCCTGTTCTGGAAACACTGGTCCAATATGCTGCCGCACCCTCCCCCATCCCTCATTCTGCTGTTTCAATGATCAGAGCCAATCATGGTCTGAACATATTAAAGGGAGAGTTCCAGAAGGAAACAACTCATCAGTTTTAAAGTACACACTGTTATGAGTAGCGTGATGAAATATCACCCCATCCCATTTTGTCCCGCCTGGGACCTGACTCATTCCTTTATCCAGCTTCTCCACACGGTCGACGCTCCCTGCCCATTAGTCACTCAGGAGCTGGATTGGTTATCAGACTGTCCCAGTATCACAGCACTTGTGTCCAGGAAACCCTTATTTTAGTTAATAACGCTGTGACAGAGTTCCCGAACAATCAAACAATGCAGGAGGAGAGTTTGGAGAGACCTACTTTATTCATCGCCCTATGGGCTTAGAGAAAATGAATTCAAATTCTAAGCCAGGCTACAAACAGAACTTCCCTTTTTATTAAAGAGCCAGCCCTGTGTGCATTTAGTGGTTATCTTGATGCTGGCCTTGAAAACAATACAGTTCTATCCAGTTAAAAAATGCACTTGGCATGGCATTGATATTATGGGCATATCTGGTCTCTGGCCTACAAGGTCATACAGCTAAGTTTATCTTCATCATTCTTCAAACAGGCTAAAGCAGACTAGAAAGCAACATTTTAGGATAAGAGGCCATCTAAGAGCAGAAAATTCCAAACAGCAGTTTGTTACAAATAGGGGTTTCCTTCTCAATGCCACCGGCACCATTCCCATAACTGTTCCTTAGATCATATTATTATAATTGTTCTATTTTGTTATTAGTTATTGTTAATATCTTACAGTACCTAATTTATAACTTAAACTTGATCACAGATTAAGTGTGTATAGTAAAAAAAAACATGGTCTATACAGAGATCAGTACTACCCTCCGTTTCAGGTTTCTCTGGGGTCCTGGATTGTATTCTCTCTGGGTAAGGGGGCTGCTGGGCTGCAGGTGGGAAACCCTGGCAGCAGCTCAGCTGCATGTGAACTTCCTGGTAGACACTCTTGCTGCTTTGATTGATGTTCTGACATGCATGGTGGTGATGGCGCCAGCCCTCTGCCTGTGTGTGCTTCTAGGTTGTCAGTTGCTGAAGAATTGCATGAATCATGCCAATTGTATAACACATGTCTAAATCATAGATGAGCCTCAGAGCTGTTGGACTGTGCTCTTATTTCAACCTGATGAAGAGCAGAAAGAATGTTGCACGGTTAAATGGTCCTGTAGTGTGGAAAGCCCTTCCGAGTCTGGTGTTGGTCCCATTGGCTTTGATCCCTCCCTGCCTTTAGTCCACTGAGCTAACCTTCTCCTGCTCTTAGGCCCTTTCCGCATACTCACCCTCTCATTGGGACCTTTCTCGTCCTCTGCCCTGTTGACATTTGGGGCTGGGTAATTCTTTGTTATGGGGAGAGAAGGCAGGGGCACATGCTGTCCTGTGCATTACAGGATACCCTCTATCCATGGGATGCCATGAAGCAACCATTCCCCTAGTGGGATAACCTAGATATTGCCAAATGTCCCCTGGGAAGTGAAATCATTCCTGGTCACCAATCACTTCTCAATCTAAGCACGTGTCCCATTCATCTCTCAGACCTTCCCACCAGCCACTCCCAGATTTGTATATTGTACCCAAACCACAGGGTTCCTCAAAATGGGTCTTCTCATTATTTCATATACTGTTTCTCTCTCTTTCTCTTTCCTTTTCCCTTATCTCCTTTCCCGAGATGCTTTATCCTGAGGATCTTTAATACGCTAATGTGCCTTAGGAATCCCCAAGGATGAGATAGTTATAGAGATTAAGTGATAATGAGCATGCACCTGACTTCATTTACTTGCCCTCGAACTTATCTGACTTCCAGGCAGGAAACACAGACTGGCATTCCATTTCCTCTCTCCTTAAATATGCTGCCTCCTCCATAAAGTCTTAGGCTGGGAGGGGATTATTTCCTTCTCCAAGATGTTTTCAGCTCCCTGTTGTCGCTCCCTCCTTATGGTCTACATCCTGTGTGATGATCCTGTGGGCCCGTCTCATTCATTCCCCAGGTGCACACGAAAGCAAGTTTTTCATCTCATTCAACCTGGCGTGCTTTCTTGCATGGAGGAAGGGCCATATAAATATTTCAGTCATCTGCGGTTCGTAACCCAGGATCAATCCACTTGCTACTTAGGCCCATTGAGGGGATTCATACAGTGATCACTGCAGAGCAAAATGTGGATCGCTCTCAAACTAAAAATCGAAACCACGGAGATTTTAAGCACCCGGAAGGCAGAGATGTCTTTTGTCCCTTGGCATCCTCTCTGTGAATCCTCGAAAGGAAATAGGCACTAGTGATCAGACTTGTTGAATGAATAGATTCTAATTGAGAGCCTCAGCATCCTCCAGCCCCCTTGGCGCCATCTCTTCACCCAAGCTGCCCGAGCGCTGAGAGCTACCTGCTCCATTGGCTGCGTCTCTTCTCCTGATTAGTCTCCGCTAGAAACGTTGATGAGCTTCAGTTTCCAACTCTTGAGCGAGCGGAAGCCAAGTACTCAACACATTCAAATGGTACCCGGCGTTTTAGGACCTTGGCTTTTCTTTCTCTTTTTCCAGCCTAGACAGAATCTCACTCCTGGTTATCAAAGCCGACCCGGCTTTTGTGTGTACATCTTCATTTCCTTCACCTAGTAGGCTTGAGGACTGAAAAGAAAGCTCTTTCTTCTTCCGACACAGGTGCCTCGGAATGATTTATATTTTTTAATGCGGCCTCACTTGAATGTTGACTTTCTAAAAACTTTCCCTATTTCACTTTTTTTTTCTCTCTCCCCTCGGAAGCATTTCTTTGATAACCAGCTTGGTCTTCTGTTCTTTTTATTTTCCTTCTGACGGTTCACCTTTTGCCCACTTAAACTGAAGCTCTTTGGTGTCGGCTTGGAATTTTGGCAGTTCAAGTTCAAAAGAAAGCCCTCTTGAGGTAACCAGTTCTGACATATCCGCATCTTAACACAAAGCTTAACTGGATTAATGGGTTGGCTAAAAACATCTCTTTGCTTCAGTCAGGTTCACCTGTGTCTAAGGGTAGCATTCTGTCTATTCATTTGGGGGATTTTTAAAAAAGAAACAAGTGTTATTTTATCAAATGGCCAGCTTTCAGAGGTATATTGGAGGACAGAATTGTTGCCAAAGAAGTCTGAATGCAACTACTGTATTTATGTGAACATGCTTTCATTCTTATTTTAACTTCTCTGAAATGGAGGAAGCTGTTATAAAGTTGAATGTTTCCTCCAATCTCTGCACTTCCTTAGAACCAGACAATGTGATAATGAAACATATAAGTATTAATAGGATGCTGCTAGAACTGATCTCTTATTTAGGATAATACCAGGTAAATAATGGAGTGAGGAGTTGATTTGAAATTTGCAACTTAACTCTCATCTTGGCCCCTTTGCCTCCAAAAGAGGACTGGGCATGATTTTGGTATGTTCAGGACCTGGCATCCCCTGTCACGGAACTTCACACTGCGCCTCAGCAGAATCTGAGTGACCTGCTTGTCCCTTTGTTGGCATGGACTATCTGTTCCTCTCTGTGCTTCAGTGTTACCCAGGCACCTGCCAAATATGTTGAGTAAATGCACACATGAAGGGAAAGTTGGATAATCAGTAAAGGTGGTTAGAGCATCATTCCAGTATGTCAATTTTTGGGTTTTCTGGCTGGTCTGGGCACATATAAGAATCAACCAGTGAATGAATGCATAAGTAATTGGGACAACAACTGAATCTCTCTCTCTCTCTCTCTCTCTCTCTCTCTCTCTCTCTCTCTCTCTCTCTCTCTGCCTTCTTTCTCTCTAAGATCAAATTTTTTTAAAAGTTGGATAATCAATAGCAAAAAGAATTTTGAAAGGAATATGTCCTTCCTTTGTATGATATTAGTGTGGGCCCAATATGTTATTTTTTTTACCAATTTATTTGTTGAACCAATATTCATTTTCACTAGAATAATACTTTTAAATGTCCACCCATTCCTGTTTAGCTTCCAGGTGAATTCTAGAGTCCTTCACTGAGATAAGTATGTGAATAGGACTAGCTAGCTGTTTTGGTTTGTTTTAGAAAAGAGAAGAACCTGCTTGTGCTACACCTACTTCATAATATGCAGGATATCATGGCCCCAAATGAAACACTTGTGTCAATGGAATTAAATGATGTCATCCTGTGAAACGTTCACAGGTTCTCAAGGTTCTCTTCAAATAGCTCATCTGCTAATACCAAAGCCAGACTCTCCCCAAAATGGAACCTGATGAAGCAAAGAAGAAGTAGGAGGATGGGGTATGAGGATGAGGAAGAAGAAGAGTAAGAAGAAGGAAGAGGAGGAGGAGGAGGAAGAGGAGAGGAAAAAAGGAGAAATAAGAAGAACAAGTACAAGAAGAAGAATAAGAACAACAACAATAACAACTATAACTAGGAGGAGGAGGAACCCTAATTTTCTCTTTAAGTGCAGCAGGGAAGCAGGAATGGGGTATTTGCCTTGGATTTTTTATATGAAAGCATAAAGGTCACTTGTATATCTGTCAAATTTAAGGCATGACAGGGAACTGAAAGATGACTCAGGGAGGATATCTGTGACACAGGTACACATTTTTTTTTTTTTTGGATGAGATATTGAGAGGAAGCAATAAATTGGGAGCAAAGGTCACAATTTTTGGTTGATGATTTTGGTATGTTCAGCACCAACCAGCCTTTGTTACTTTTTCTTGAGAAAATGTGCATTGGTCCCATCTGGGTTTTGTGTTCTGTTAATCCAGTGATGCCCTTTCAAATGGGAATTATGTGGTGGGATAACCTTGAGAAATTTACTTAACCTCTGAATTTCTTTATCTGTAAAATGGGGGTAAATTATCCCTCATAAAGGATCACTTGAGATAATGGATAGAAAGTTCTTAGTGTAAAACCCAAATATATAATAAGTATTAGTTACCTACTTATCTATATACCTACCACTATTTGTACCTATACATATGTGTATCTATCTCTAATCTCTACAATAGATATGTACTGTTGGCCCTTGAATAACATAGGTTTGAACTGTGTAGATCTACTTATTCACATATTTTTTCTATAAGTGTTGTAAATGCATATTTTCTTTTGGTTTTCTTAGTAACATTTTCTTTTTCTAGTTTTATTGTAAGAATATAGTATATAAAATATATGATATATAGAAAATATTTGTTAATCAACTATTTATGTTATCAGTAAGACTCCCAGCCAGCAGTAGACTATGAATTATTAAGTTTTTGAGAGTCAAAAGTTAATGTGAATTTTCAACGTCATGAGAGGTCAGATCCATAATATTCAAGGGCCAACTGTCTGTCTGTCTATCTATCTATCTATCTATCTATCTATCTATCTATCATCTATCTACCTACCTATTTATATTTATATATAGCTTTATATACTATATAATAAAGATGTAATATGCAAATGGTCATGAAGACTGACCATATAATGACCAGATCAGGGATCAACAGGAGGGTAGAGCTTCAAGTTATAAGCAAGCAGTGGAGAGCTACAGGAGGGGGCAGGGCAGCAAGTTATGAGGAGGGGTAGGGGAGTGAGGGGAGCTACAGGAGGGTGGGGCAGCAGGCTGAGAACTACTGGAGGGTGGCAGGGAGCTACTGGCAAGCTACTGGCACAGGGATTCATGTGCAGAATTACTAGTATATTTATATTAAAGCTATGCATTTATGTATCTATATAAATGTATTTATATGAATATCTATTTTTAATCTGTTTATCTCTAAGGTCTCTCTACATTCACACACAACAACTCATACAATACATACACTTAGTTTACTTTCTTATTGCACTAATTAAATGAGCACTTTCTTGTCATTCTGTGACTAAAAGAATTGTGCTGAAGAATGGAACCTACACCTCATTCCCAACATACATCTTAGGCCTGTATTTTTATTCTTTAAGACTCAGTTGACACAGATCTAGTGGGTGCAGGAGACTCTATCGACACTGGAGGGACTGAAAAGAGACAGAGGAAGAACTGAAAGCTGACATTAGCTGGCTTTCTCCTGCCATCCATCAATCATGGAGATTACACTGACTTGTGATTTTTGATAATTTGTGATATGTGTTGGCAGTATAACCCTTCTCAATGAGATCTTTTGACTTACCAAGACACAATCAAAATTCTGAAAAGAATGTTTAATTGTAGTTATAAACTATATTTGTTTATTTTTTAACATTTTTAAAAACATTGATCTCAGAGAGAGAAAGGGAGGGAGAAAGAGAGAGAAACATTGATGTGAGAGAGAAACATCGATCAGTTGCCTCCCACCCAACCTGCGCCCTGACTGGGAATCAAACCTGCCACCTTCTAGTATAGAGGACAACTGCTCCCAGCACCTGAGCCACACCCACCAGGGCATAAACTATGCTTAAATAACTATTTCTTGCAAGGCATTAAAAATCTTTTGTAGTGTGTTTTTTATTGTAGATTCATTTTTTCATTAAAAAGTAAGATAATACTATTACAAACCACCTAATGGGCAAAAAAAGAAAGTAAAAACATGTATTATAATATAATGAGCATTATGTTTGTGGTATATTGCTCCCATATTTTATGTAGTTTTGATCATAATGAACATGAACTTTTGATTCTTTAAAAATGAAATATTGTCCCGTAGGTATGTAGTGATCTAATTTTGTAAACATAATTTTAAATAGCTATCAAATACTTTATTGAGTGTGTGTGTATAAAACTATAAAATATGTGACTGTCATTCTGTTAGGAGGGATTAAATGTTACAATTTTTATTCTTAATAATGTTTTTTAAAATATATTTTTATTGATTTTTTACAGAGAGGAAGGGAGAGAGATAGAGAGCTAGAAATGTCGATGAGAGAGAAACATCGACCAGCTGCCTCTTGCACACCCCCTACCTGGGATGTGCCCACAACCAATGTACATGCCCTTGACCGGAATCGAACCTGGGACTTTTCAGTCCGCAGACCTATGCTCTACCACTGAGCCAAACTGGTTTAGGCCTATTCTTAATAATATTTAATGAGCATCTTTTTTCAGATTTAAGGTGATTTTTTTAGGCCAGATTCCCATAAATGTAATTACAGGATCAGGGAAAGGGGAATACCTTATATGGTTCTTGAAATATATTTCCAAGTCATTTTGCAAAGGGTTATACCAATTTATATAGTCACAAGCAATGGATATAACCACTTATTTCTCTACACGCCTGCCACTCTTGGGTAATATAATTACTTTAACATTTTGTTAATAGGAACTATATCATTGCTATTTAACTTGGCTTTCTCTGATTACCAATGAAATTGATTATTTTTATATGCCTAATCTCTGGGAACATTTTCCTGATAGAGATCTGCCTTGTGTTTCAACATCTCAGCTGCCTGAGTAATACTTAGAGAGCCATGACTAAAAGTTCCATGCATTAAACAAAACAAGAACACATATGAGTATCAGTTGGTATTATAATCTAATGTACTACCCAAAATATTTCTATTATTTACTAATAAGATCTTAAGCTAAATCATACATGAGAATTGGTTTACTTCCTTTATTCCCTATAATACATGAGTCTAGATTTACTTCTCTTCCTTCTTTTCATTTTGTAATAAGTAATTCATGAACATGGTATCACATTTAGGAGGTACTAGGGCATATAGTTAAATACAAGGTGTGACTGAAGACATGTTTATATCTAGTGAGATTTGTGTCCAACCAGTAAACCAAATGTTTACACTAATAAAAATACCATTGCAAATGCTATAAAATAACTCTTTTATGTTCTTGGTGCCCGGATGTGTAAACACTGTATTCAAGTCAAGAAGTTATTTCCAACCTTCCTCTACCTTGCCATCTTCACTGTAGAGGCTGAAAAGCCAAGAGCTGTTCCATCTTAAACTATCTTGAAATTTCCTTGAGATGAAAGAGGTCTACCTGTTCCCTTCCTCCTCCCCCCTGCCGGGACCATGTGAGTGATGGCCGGAGCTATGGCAGCCACCTCCGGACCACGAGGACTGTGAAGGGAGCCACAGCTATTTCTGCTCTGACACAGAGGAGATCTTCTCTAACTTTAGTGTTCATAAAATCCACCCGCAGAGTGTTTAAAAGACAGATCGCTGGGCCTCAGTCCCAGAGGGTCTGGCTCAGTATGTCTGAAGTGGGATGCAAGAATCTGTGTTTCTAATAACGTCTCAGATAGTGCCGAAGCTACTGGTCAACACTTGGAGTTGTAAGGTGTTAGTTAGACTTACTGTGTGAGGGGAAAAAGCCTTACTTTTTAAAGCCCCTACACATGGTGTTGTATGCTAAGGAAATACTAACTGATTCACCTGCTAGATCTGCTCATTTCTGCTTCAATTACTTTAAGGGGAGATGTGAAGCTCAATCTAATATGTATAGGATGTCAGCAGCATTGGCCAGGTGGGCAAGAGTGAATGGGAATGTTAGCCTGTGTCCAGTCCCATCCATGTGCCACTTACCTTCTGGAAAGTGATGAGAAGAGAACCGTGGAAGAGTTTGAAGGTGATCTTTAAAAACGGAAGAGATAACTACAAACGCATCGCCTCTTCCTGAACTACGAAAGTGATATATATATAATAAAAAAGCATCCCTGCTCTGCACGCTTGATGTCAAAACCGCAGAGTTTGATGTCCCAACAGCAAAGCGTCGAGTGCAACTTGCATGTCTTCTAAAAAATGTGTCGCATCCTCTGTGTCACCTCCTGGTTTGTGTTCGGAACATGCGTAGCTTGGTTCTGAAGCCCCTTCTCCAAGGATTAATTGAATCAAGATCAGCGCTATCTGCGATGTACATTTAATACTTGGAAATGATGTCCGTAATATATGTAAGGGATTTTTATATTAGATAACTGCTCATTAAAAGTCAATCTTTTCCTCCAGGGCTTTAAAATAGAAAGTATTCACCTTTTGCAAATGAGGAGAGTGAAATTTACTTTAACTCCTGCTACAATGAAGCCTGGAAGAAAGGGAATTGCTCACAATACAATATAACTCCCCCAAATTTGCATAATTTAGGCATAAAATGTAATACCCTGCTCACACTCTTTTGTCTTGAATGAAATTGGTTTTCAAGTAATGTGTGGGGAGTCATAACCAGCTTTAACAAATGGAGAATGTCAGAAAGCAAAATTTCCTGTTAGCCTAGGAGGCATTACAAGTATGACTCCAATGTGCCACGTTTTTGAGAAAAGTTGGCCTGGTGATTTAATGCAAAGGACTTTTGGGCTTCACTGAAGCATTGAGGCCATGTTCTTTGGGTATTGAATGGGGTAATTAACCATTTGGGACCTTCAGATAACCCCTTTCTAGAATTCTGAAGATTGTTGGGTAATTATCATTCTAAGAATGTTAAAAATGACTTAAATCCCTGTTAAGTTCTTCTTCCCAAAAAGCACCAAATTCTTCTTGTTGTTAGTATTTTGAATACATTGGCAGGAATGCAGAGTGGAGCTGCTGAGGTAGTTCCCACTATATAGATGGTGAAAATGAGGTTCGGAATGGATTGCCCAAGACCACACATTGAAGTGTGGTTAGAGTTGAAGCATGCAGTCTTTGAAGTGTGTCATATGAATTGGGTCTTACCTCAACAGTGAGATTATAAAAATCTACAGGAACCCCTCATTGAGAGCATTGGCCTAAAAATGAATTTCCTTTGTTAACCTCTGAAGTGGTTTGTACGAAGTTAAATGTTGGCATTTTCTGCCTGTTTGCCAGCTATGGCTTTGATCCTCACTTTCCTTGTCTTTAAAATGGAGGTGATAGCCGAAACCGGTTTGGCTCAGTGGTAGAGCATCGGTTTGAGGACTGAAAGGTCCCAGGTTCGATTCCGGTCAAGGGCATGTACGTTGGTTGGTTGTGACAGCTGGTCGATGTTTCTCTCTCATCGATGTTTCTAGCTCTCTATCTCTCTCCCTTCCTCTCTGTAAAAAATCAATAAAATATATTAGAAATAAATAAATAAATAAAATGGAGGTGATAGCATATATTCCTCATGGGTTTCCTGTAAAAAATTAACAGGTAGAACAGTAATATTATCCTGGGCTCACATAACTTTCTTTGGTTTTGACCCATCCTTCCTCAAACTTGACTGTCAATTAGAATTCCCTGGAGGCTCTCTGAAAGCACACCTCAGATTTTTTGACTCCCCAAAGTCTGGAATGGGCTGGAGAATTTTTCAGGTGCCTGGCTGATGTCACTCAATGGTTAGAGTGTTGGTTATGCATCAACAGGTTGTGGGTTTGATTCCCAGTGAATGGCACATACCTGGGTGGCAGGTTCCATACCTGGCCCCAGTTGGGTCAATAAATTGATGTGTCTCTCTCTCTCTCATCCATATTTCTCTCTCTCCCCCCCCCCCCTCTCTCTCTCTCCCCCCTCCCCATTCCCTTCCTCTATCTCTGAAAATCAATGGGGGAAAAATATCCTCAGGTGAGGATTAACAATAAAAGTTCTCAGGTGATGCTGATCCTGCTGGTCTGGGGACCACACTTTTAGAACCATTGCTTTTAGAAACCTATGCTTATTCTCCATTCTTGTATTTTTATTAGTTTGGCCATTTTTTTTAGTCATTTCAAAACAAAACACAATAGAAACAAACTTTGATTCCCCAGGATATTCTGCAACTCGCTGTGGCGGCAGAATTGATACAAGCCTACAGAACTGGGATCTTGGAAGTCTTACTCAGCTTGCACATGCTTTTGGTCACGAGATCACCCCCCTTCAGGCTGCTTCTTGCCTGGAAGGAGTTTTCTCATTCAGAAGATGGAGCAGCCATATTATGCTCATGAATCACGAAGCCACTTTGTGTAGAGGCACAGGGTTATGGAAAAATCCCTGGTTCTTTAAGAGTAGGTGCAATTTGCCTACAGAAGTATAGGCCACTATATAGCATCCACTTCCAAAGTTCTGTTTTGTGAGAAAAAATAGCTATATGTTTTCCAACTATAGCCATCCTTAAGTGATTTTTTTTCTCTCAAACATACACACAAACCGTTTGGAATTTCTATTTAATAAGAGCAGAGGTAAATAAAAGAAAGTGATTGACATTTATTTTCAGAGTTGCATATAGCCTGTGCCCCAAAGTGCTTTGAGGGCAGTGGTAGAGGTGATATGCAGAACAGATGCCTTCCTGGCCCGTCACCTTGACAGGCCACGCTGGGCTGCACTGTCAACCTCTGAGAAGTAGTTAAGATAAATGACATCTCCTTACCTTTTACCCCCAGAGACCACAGTGTCATTCTCTAGTCTGAAAGGCCATTTGTAAAGCTCACAGAATTGCCTTAGCTATTAAAAAAAGAAGAAGAAAATTCAGCAGCTAAGCTCTTTCTCTAAGGAAACGGCATTACCTTGGGTGGTCTCTGTGTGTGCCTGTGATTCTGAAACTCCTACTGAACCAGGATGGGGAGGCCAGATGTCTCCTGGCACTGTCTGCAGAGACTGCCCTGTGTCCTGTTTCCTCTTGGCATTGTCCTACGGTTTCACCCTAACTTGTGCTGTGTGTGTTAAGGGTTAAATCTCTCTCTCTCTCTCTCTCTCTCTCTCTCTCTCTCTCTCTCTCTAACACACACACACACACACACACACACACACACACACACAAGAATGGATTTTGCTTTATGAGCAGCTCATAAAAAGAGATAAGTTGTTATTTGCTTTTTATGCATGTAGGAAAATGGAGCATGAGCTAATAGTGCTTTCTGTAGAGGAGCCAGAAGACACTCAGTATGCATAGGAATTTAATGCAAAATACAAACCCAAATGTAAACATTGGTTCCCTTCCAGATTTTTAAGATTTCAGGGAAAAAAAATAGGAGTTTTTCATTACTTGTTGTAATTGTGTTGATGGAACACATCCTTCCACTATTAAAAATGGAATGGTGTAAAATATAGAAAATATTCATTTTGAGGTTGGTGGTCTTTAAAATGAAAAGTGGAAATTATCTCTTGATTGAACGTGGCATGTAGAATAGTGTATGTTTCAGAATATTTCTTCTTATGGAGATGATCCAAGTCTCTTATTTTAAAGAAAAATAAAAGACATGATTCTCCTTTTGTAACTCAGCACAATAAAAAATTCCCCTTTATCCAATGTGTACTTGAGTATAAATCTACTTTTTGGTATAGATTACATTTACATGATGGAAATAATAAGAGGAAATTTTGGATAATAGCAAAATGTATTTCACCTTATCTTCTATGTGAAAGACTTTACGGGGCCATGCAAATAGCTTTTCCCTTTGCATAAGCAAGATGCTGAGCGCATAGAAGAGATAAATTCAAGACATTAGTGATTGGAATGAATCTTTTCAACACTTAAAAATAGAACAATAATCACTAATATCTATTGAACACTATGTGTCTGGCATTTTATGTGCATGAACTAATTTAATAATTATAACAACATTGTCAGGAAAATGCTCTTATTATTTCCATTTTACCCATTAGAGAATTGAGGCTTAAACCATTGTGTCTCTGATCATGCTGCCATGTGAGCGAAGAGCTCAGGATTGAAGTTCAAGCCACTCCATTCTAGACCTTTGTTCTCTACCCAAAAATCTAGAGGCCTAAAACAACCATTTATTCAGCTCTTAATTTGGAATAGGATCAACTGGAGGAAGTGGGTAGAAGTGTAGGGATGTCTGACGACAGAGCCAAGGTTGGATGCTTAATTTCTTCACTCTCTAAAGCAGTGGTCAGCAAACTCATTAGTCAACAGAGCCAAACATCAGCAGTACAGCTATTGAAATTTCTTTTGGGAGCCAAAAACTGACTTCTGTGCATAGGCCACAAAGTTTCAATCACACTGTATGTTCTTGCCCACCATGGTATTTTGTGGAAGAGCCACACTCAAAGGGCCAAAGAGCCACATGTGGCTCCCGAGCCCCGGTTTGCCAACCACTGGTCTAAAGGGACCTTTATTTGCTCAACTGAGTAAATGCATCTTGTGGCATCTTTTTTTTTTTTTTTTTAATATATTTTATTGATTTTTTACAGAGAGGAAGGGAGAGAGAGAGAAAGCCAGAAACATCGATGAGAGAGAAACATCCACCAGCTTCCTCTTGCACACCCCCTACCGGGGATGTGCCCGCAACCAAGGCACATGCCCTTGACTGGAATCGAACCCAGGACCCTTGAGTCCACAGGCCGATGTTCTATTCACTGAGCAAAACTGGTTTCGGCGTCTTGTGGCATCTTAAGTAAAGAGCCACACAGCTGAACAGGGATCTTCTAGCATGTGATACCCACGGACATCCCTAAGTGTGGATGTGCAGAGAACACAGATATGGAATAAAAACACAAGGCAGCGCACTCATTCATTCAGTGACTTTCCTGTACGTTGACCTCCATCCAAACAGGGCTAGGACTAGCGAAGAGCAAGCAGACATGGCCCTCTAACCTTTCAGGGCGTGTCATCTGGGGGAAGAAATACGGATTCAGTAAAAAGTTATAGTAATTACCACTTGTGGTCTGTGTTCGGCATGAAATAGAATATTAAGAGAGAAACTAATTAGCGGAGGGCCTATTTAGATAAGTTGGCCAAGAAAGATATTTTGGAAAAGTGATAATTAAGCTGAAATTGGAAGGTTGAGAAGAAGTCAGCCATGCAAAACAAGGGGCGGGGGCAGATTTGGGGACAGAGATGTGTGAGTGTGTGTTCAAGAGTGAATGGCAAATATTGTACCTGGCGCAGGCTTACGAGAAATGTGCAGATATGAAAGTTATAAGCACAGGTTTCCATGATCGAACTCAGTTATGAGGCTTCCCTTTAGCTCTTCTCCTTTTCTTAACTATTACCTACTGAATGCCACCCACACGGAAGGAATTCTACCTGGGTACTCTGTAAAGATGAGGAGGGTGCCTAGCAGAGGGATAGATTACCAGCACCAGATGGAGAAAAAGATTTGTCTTTTCCTCTTGGCTTTGGCCCTTAGTCACCATGTGTCCTTGGCAAGGGCAGGGCACTCTGCCTACTGGAATGTATTTGCCTCTTCTGTAAAATGAGTGAGCTGTCCTAGGTCACAGTGATGTCATTTCCGATCGGTGGGTAGGTGCTCTGTAGGTAAAGGGGTCTGAGGCCCCTTACGATCTCTGTGGGCCAGAATTCTGTAATTGATTAGGGATGTCTGCCATGGACTCAGGGTGAGGAAGGAGTACTGTGTATGTCCTACATTTGCCACTCTCTGAAGGACCTTCCATTTCCCATCAAAATGTTTTCTATGGCTTTTACTGCTAATTGGAAAATTTTTGTAGCTTCCCAGCCTTTTGTTCCAATTTTTTAAAATGCAGCAATAATTGAAAACAATCAAGGAAGGGACTAAATACATCAAAACAGCCCTCTGCACACGTGCTTCAGAGGCTCCAAACAAAGCAAATGGTGCACGGGAGGGAGGTGGGTTTGTGCTTCTCTCATTTGTGGTTTATTAGTGTGATTAATATACAAAGCCCAAGACTTCCTGAAATTCGTAATTTGCCCCACTCCTCCATGAGCTTTGTGTTTCCCAGAGTAATCATGCCGATCCATTTCCTTAAAAATGTATTGCGTGCCTAAGTGCTCATTTTGCAAGGGCAGCGGCATAATTGGACACAGTGGGGAAACAGTGGAGAAGCGGTTTGCTTCCTGAGGAAAGGAGCTGCGGAGCGAGTCCCCGCTGGATGGAATGTCAGGCCAGCAGGGACCCATCTCTGCACCTTGTCTCGGAGCGGAATGCTTAAACTCTGTGTATGGAAGTAGGGCTGGAGGACAACCGCTAATTCTCCGATGGCTGGAGGGCTTCTTTGGATTATAAAAAGTATGTTCTTTTGAATAATGGGACCAAAGGGGAGTAGGCTGTTTCAGCATTTTTATCGTTCTTTCTTATTTTTTCCCCTCACCCAACAACACAGCTCTTTGGTGCTCCTGGTGATGTTACCACTGGGTTTCATCTTCTTGGCATTCTGGTGTGTATGCTTATTTCTAGCCACCCTGCGTCTTCAGCAGCCACCTGTGAAGCATCCCTGTCTTCCCTTTGTGATTGACTAGCTTTTGGAACTGAAACAAAGGAGGGAGATGGGAGTTTTTAGGTGAAAACACATTTTAGGCTCATGTTCTGCTATGCCTCTACCTGCCTGTGTTTCTCTCAATCCTGTTCTCTTTTTCCAAGACAGTTCGTTGATACAGTGGCCTTAGGGTCTGGGTCAGGAGTGCTTCCACCTGGGTTGGTAAATCACATCTGAGATCAGCCTGCTACGTATCAGCCATGCTAACAACCATGGGAAAGGACTTCTGCATATCGAACACCCACGGCCACCTCTGTGAATTGAACACATAATCAACACCCTTCCCAGAGAATTCAGTTTTGGAAAAATCTCAATATAGTCAAGACATTTATACTGCACAAGTCCAGGGGCGCCATTCACATTGACCTCTACTAGCCTGCTTAGCATCTGCAAGGACCCTAATATGCACTTCCCAGGGAAATTTACATAGTTTTCTGCAGTGTGGGGTGGGGGGGGAAGGGGGAGATAGGAAGAGAAGAGGCTGGGAGTAGGTATGGGCTGAATGACAAAGTGCATTATGAATCATGATGGAGTAGGGATTTTATCCCGAACGTACCTGACCGCAGTGGCATTTCAGAAAGGCCCGTTTAATCTCAGAGAGTAAGTTGCTGAAAGCCAGAACTGGAGAGAAGACAAATGAAAAGAAATGACAGTAATTTCCCCTCTCCCCTTACCCACTGTTTTCCTTTCTGTGGTTTAATTATCCACAGTGAACCATGGTCCAAAAGTATTCAATGGAACATTCCAGAAATGAACAATTCCTGGGTTTTAAATTGTACACTGTTTTGAGTAGCATGGTAAAATTCGCTTCCATGCTGCTCCATCCTGTGTGAATCACCAGTGTGTCCAGCAAACCCACACTGTACCTGCTAGTGACTTGCTAGCCTTCCATTATCAGATTGACTCTCATCGTAGCACAGCACTGTGCTTCCCTCATTTGACTTAATAAAGGCCCCAAAATGCAACAGCAGCTATGCTGGCAATTCCAGTAAACCAGATTCCAGCCATAAAGTTCTTCCTTTAAGTGAAAAGGTGAAAAAAAAAAGTCTCAATAAGGAATGGAAAAAAATTGTATGCTGAGTTTGCTAAGATCTCTGGTAAGAATGACTCTACCATCCGTGAACTTATGAAGGAAAAAGAAAGTCATACTGATTTTGCTGTCACCCTTCAGAAGTCAGGACCACAGTGCACAGTTAGTGCTTAGTTAAGTTGGAAAACTTAGTTTAGTTTGAGAGTGGAGACATGAACAGGACATGTGTTCAGTTTGACAACATCTGACACCAGAAGGCATTGGTCTATAAGACTTCAGAAGGGATCCCCAAAAAGGCATGACGCCAAACCATTTATTACAAATAGGAGATGCTTACACGCATTTAGGGGTAGTTTGGGGCTGAAAAATATAAAAATTGCTGGGGAGGCTGCCTCTGCCTATGAAAAAGCTGCTGCCACACTTCCGGCAGAGTTCAAGGACTTCATTAAGGAGAAAGGACACCATCCCAGCAAGTCTTCAGTTGCAATAAAACCTTCTGGAAGGCTCTTCCGGAAGAAGATGCTCAGTAATACAAGGTTCATAAAATGCACAGGCAGCACCAGAGTGTAAAACACGGAAGGCCAGTTTATCTCTGGTGCTATGTGGCAAGACTGCACTCATATAAGCCCAGGCATGTTGTGCAGAGCAAAGAACTCCTACGTTCATGAAAATAAAAGCAAAAATTAACTTCCTGTTCTAGAGATATAATCAGGAGGCATGGCTGACAGCATCTTGTCTGTGGAATGGTTCCATAACTGCATCACAATAAGAAGCGTGAGGACAGTATAGGAAGATACTTTGAGAGAAGGGAGAACATTTCTATAAGTTTCATCAGTTTTTTTGTCATAATTATTTTACTGTGCTTAATTTATAAATTTAACTTTATCATAATAATATGTATCTATACCTACATCTATCTATCTATCTATCTATCTATCTATCTATCTATAGCTAGTATGCTAAGTGTTCTTCCCTCCCTCTGGGTAATGATGTCACGTAGCAAAGCCTGGCTTCCTCTCCTTAGTTTCTTCGGCCCAGGAGCACAGGTGGAAGCACTTTACTCTGTAACCAAATGTCTGTGAAGCATTTTCCTGTGCCTCATCTCATTTGATTCTCACAGAAGTCCTGGAGTAGGTCGATAGGAGACTCAGTGGAATCCTATTTTCTTTGCATTAGCTGGAAAATGGAGATTTAGGAAGTTTAGAAACTTGACCTGACTGAAAAGAAGTAAGAAATGGTGGACCTTGAAAATGCCTTCAGGTTTTCTCACTGCAAAGAATATAGTCAAAGACTGCTGCAGTTAAATATTTTACCCTTTCTTCTCCCTGTGTGATCTACAAGAATAATCTGCTTTGTGTTGATATTTACTGTTGCTACTAACAATTATCTCAAAGTGAAGCTGGGGTACTTCACTGAGCTGGAAAAGACTTAGCTAAATCAGAAAGCAGGTCTAATTAAGCAAGTTTATTCTATATCTATAAAAGGATAAGTTGACTCACTCATGCATGATACATGCAAAGCTCTTGCTGGTGCCAATCACAACTGCCCTCCCCTGCTGCAACCTGCCTCCTCCTCACAAGATGGCAGAGATGAGGGGATCAGCCTTCTCCATGCCATGCAGAGCCGTGGAACTCCCAGGCTTCACCACATGGAGCAGCCACTGGGCCCTGCCTCTGCTGTGTGCACAGCCATCTTGTGGTGGCCATCTTGTAGTGATGTCGCGCACAAGGACTACTGAGGCTTTTATTAGTATAGATACCTTTCTGTAGATTTTGTTAGGTTTTCTCTCTGTGTTTCCAGTAGGCTGTTGTTTTGAGAAGTGATTTTAATAAAGTTAGAAGGTGGAATATTTTAATAATAATTAAAAAAAAGATTTGGAGTTTGACCAACTGGAATAAAAATGCCCAAATGATACTGATTTGTAAGCCCCTGGGACCCTCCCTGTTTGTGAGAAAGAACATGGGCAATGCTAAAGTTTTATTTGGCCAGATCTGACTCACCCATTACTAGCTAGATAGCCTGGAGCAGGTCACTTACCTCTCTGAGTCCATTTGCATCAGTTGGGAAGCCAGAATATAAATACTTGCCTTACAGGATTGTTGACAATTAGAAATGTCTATTAAGTGCCTGGCAGATAAAAGGCATCAACATATTGCTTTGATAGTGATTGTGGTCGGTCTGTAGCATGAAACTGGAGGATGATAAGGTGTCATCTAATGAAGGTTTTAACTTTCTCCGAAACCCCTCTTGCCATCTGCCCTTCCTCCAGGGACCCTTTGCACATTACAGGTGCCCAGCATCGCCTCTGATTACCTAGGAATCCCCTTCCTTCCTGATGCTGGAGAATTTAAATAGTGACTCACCTTATAGGATGCTACCTGCCCTTGTGAAAATCGGCAGGAGATAAAAGATGTTTGACTGTGCTTTGTTTTGTGCTTGCTTTTTATGTCCTATCTCTAAGTCCTATCCATAGCTCTCAAAACTCAGACCAAGAGGTATTAAGAATATATAACAGGTTCTCATTCCTGACTTCAAGTTAGAATCAAGTGGAGAGAGTTATAAAAACTATCAAAACTTGGTCCAATCTACACCAATTAAATTAGAGTCCCGGGAGTTTCATGCTCAGTCCTCCTTATTTTTTTTTACAGCTTCCTAGGTGGGTGATTCTAATATGCAGTTAGAAGTGAGAACCCAGGGTGTAATTGAAGCTTATCCGAAACTGCACTCTGTCCCATGCTCAGCTATGTGAAACTATACTGTTCTCAGCCATTGCATTTCTTAATTTTGATTGGAATTAATGAATGAATGAATGAATTACATGAGTGAATGAATACCCCCACGCAGGTTACCAAATAATGGTCATGTTGCATTTTGCATTGATGTTCAATTTCCTCTCACAAACTTAAGATCCTTCTTAAAGTCTGTGTCAGCGTACTTTTTGTGTACCCCCCATCACAGCACCCAGCAGGGTGCCATAGGGAGAGTACACACTCAATAAATACCTGTCACATAGGCACAGATTCATAATGAATACTGTCACATGACAAAAGATTTATGGAGTGGAGAATAAATCACTTTTCCCTTCTGACTCAAAAGAATAGTTTTCTTTCTGTAATTATGAATGTTTTTATTTGTAATAAAAATATGTGCACCAGCGGTCGATGTGGGCGCTAATTGTTTCTGAGCTTATTGATATAATTCTACAGCTTTTCTTAAAGTAACCATTGGGTGGGGGTGAGGAGAACATCTAAGCTCTGGTCACTTCATGCTGGACACTGGAGTGAGTGTCCCTCTCCTTCCTGCCTCATGACAGCCAGACCCTCCCGGGAGCACGAAGACTCCGGCCCCCTCTTGGCTCACCTTTCAGACTGTTCTTGAGCTCATACTTTGTCTGGGGAACAAACTCCTGTTAAAACTCCTCCCAGACTTCCCCCCAAGGTGGACCTTGCCAGGTCACCTTAGCCTTCCTCCATCTACTGTTGGCTTCATTTGCTGTGGGTTTTCCCCCTTAAACAATGCCTTTGGTCTGTGGTAGGGCTTAACATCCTCATAACATCAGGGTCCCAGGTGCTTAAAACTCAGTCTCATTTGAGCATTTTTAGTCCAGTTGGTCAAACTCCAAATCTTTTTTAAAAGTTATTAACCTGAGTTTTGCAGTCAGAAATATGCAAATATATGCAATTTTTCCTTTCTCTTTGTGTTTTTGTATCTTAAGTTCCTAGTGACCTCTATGTGTTCATTGTGCTCAGTGACTTCACACATATTTATGTTTTTTTTTATTTGTTTGGTTTTTTTTTTCTACCTGCTCATCCCACTAGCCTTTCTTGCACCAGCACAATAGAGCCTCCTCTGACCACCTCCTCTGCCGAGGACCTCCCATTCTGCAATGAAGCTCACTGGTGTACACGGACACACAACACCTGATATAACACTTGTCAGCCTTGGAGACAAAAGCAAATATCAGCAGCCTTAGAATATAACAATGAATGAAGAGAAATCTCAGTACCCCACCTCCACTAGGACAAGTAAGGGGGAGAGTAAGTCAAATAAGAAAAGCTCCATTCCCACAGTGCACTGTGGGAATATCCAGTGAAGCCTGGTCTATTTGTTAAAGAGACGAGTTAGCTATGGACTGCTGGGATGTTGCTGGCACAACTGTTGCTTTCCACATGGGAGGGAATTTTATATTTTTTTAATTTTTAATTTTCATTTTCTACAGCATGGATAGACCTAGAGGATGTTATGCTAAGTGAAATAAGTCAGTCAGAAAAAGACACCTATCATATGATTTCATTTATGTGTGGAAAGTAAGGAACAAAATAAAGGAACAAAGCAGAAACAAATTCACTGATGGTTGGTAGAGGGGGGTAGGCGGTGGGGATCAGAGTAAAAAAAATGAAGGGAGTAAGAAACACACATTGATAGATACAAAATAGTTACAGGGTGTAAAGAACAGCATAGGGAATATAGTCAACAATATTTTAACTATGTGTGGTGCCAGGTAGTTACTAGACTTTGTGAGTTATATAAAAGTCTAATCTCTATGTTATACACCTGAAACTAATAAAATATTGAACATTAACTGTAAAATGTATAAGGTCAAAATACTGTTGCAAAGTGAATATCGCTTGTGGTAGTTAATAATTGTCAAAATAAGATTGCTGCCATATATATATATATATATATATATATATATATATATATATGCTATAAATAGCAAAAAATCAAAACAAACAAACAAAAATTCCCAAGCAATCAAACAAACCAATTCCCCCAACCACCAAAACAGACATGCCTGCTGTGGATTCTTTCGAAACATAATTTTTCTTGTAAATAATATGCAGCTCTCAGATGGTAGGAAGCTACTTTCCTATCTCCAGAAGAGAACAGCCTGTGAATTAGAATGTTCCCAAAGACCAGGAGTTAAATAGAGTTGCAACGACAGGGTGGCCATTACATTAAGTAATTTAATGAACACTGATACAGAGGAAATAAATCAAAGGCAAACAATCAACACCAATCAAAGAAGCTGAGCATTCCAGGCACTTAAAATGTATTAAATGAGTGTTTCAATCACAGTGGGTACTTTCTCGAAAACTCTCTTAATCAGCTAGCCTCATTCTCAACACTGTAGCCCGTGCATGAAAATATGATGATATGAAAAAAGCCAGACTGTCCATTCATGTAAGAACACCATTAGGAAGGGAAATTCTGACCAGGATTTGCACAGAGAGCATAAACAACAGCAGATGCAACGAGGAAGGTCAATGAGAGCCAATTTTAGGACAAAGGCATTAATAGTATTTTGTACTTGTTAAAAAATGTAATAGGGACATAGTCAACCAATCATATTGTATTTTGCTTTTGGTGTTTAGTCCTATATCATGAAGCTCTTCTGTATCAGCCTGTGTAGGTCTATTGCATTCTGCTTAAGGTTTACATAGTATTTATTATATGAGTCTATTATAATTTATGTAACTATTTCCTAGTAAGGCATGTAGATTATGTCCAGTTTGAGGAACTATGCTTTCTTGAACACACACACACACACACACACACACACACACACACCTGAAAATAAAGTTGAAATTATTTGAGATTTTATTTGTTTGTTTATTTATTTAGTCCTCCCTGTAGGATATTTTTCCATTGATTTTTTAGGGAGAGTGGAAGACAGAGAGAAACATAGATGTGAGAGGAACACATCAATTGGTTGTCTCCTGCATGAGTCCTGACCAGGGCCAGGGCCGGGGAGAAGCCTGCAGCCGTGATATGTGCCCTTGACCAGAATTGAACCTGGGACCCTTTGTTCCACAGGTTAATACTCTATTTGCTGAGCCAAACTGGCTGGGCAAAATTATTTGAGATTTTAAAAAACAAAATAATTGGATTTCAACTATATATTCTGAGTTTCCAAGTAGACACACACACACACACACACACACACACACACACACACACATAGCCCACACACTCATACTTTTCCATTTTACATATATTATTTTTATCGAATTCTCATTTAAGGATTTGTATTGCATCTGTTTCATAGACTAGGAAACAGGAACAGAGAGGTTAAGTAATTTTCCAGAAGTCACCCAGATAATAAACATATTCTTTAAAACCCATGTCTCATTTTTCTTTTTACTTCCATCACCTTTAATCACTGTGCTGCAGTTTGAGTACCGTATTTGACCAATGTTAGAATTGTCAGAACTATAATATAATTGTAGATACTTCAAAGAATGTGTCTTATCTGGAAATATTTGGGAAAAAAGTCCTTTTTTGTTTTGTTTGTTTTCTCTCCAGAGAAAAAGCCAAGATATCTCTCTCTCTCTCTCTCTCTCTCTCTCTCTCTCTCTCTCTCTCTCTCTCTCTCTCTCTCTCTCTTCTTTCTCTCTCTCTCTTCAGTCTGAAGGACTACTAAATTATGGGAGTTAGTATCAGTGTTCACAGAATTTAAAGGTGAATATTCCTGCTTATGTAAGAGTCTTATCACACTCCTGTTAGTAGCTGTGCTTGGAGAAATTTATAGATACTTTCCTAGGAGGAAGCCTTTTCCTTTGAAAACATTAGTTGAGTTTGAAATGTTCTGTTTGTCCTTTCGTTCCCACTGTACATCTTCACATCTTTGAAGATGTTTTGTTCTTTGTAGTTTCAAGGAACTTCAGTTGATTTGGGAGAGATAAAAGTATTTTGATTTATAAAATTCCAAGTACTCTTGGAGGTTTGCAAAGCATCTTTGAAGGCTCTTCTGATAATATCGGTTATAAGTGTATTTGCAGTAAGGGCATTGCTATTGAAGCTTCAGTTTACAATGGAACATGCTCTCCAGCCCCCATCTCCCTTCCCTCCCCATGCTCCCAAAGAAGGCACCTGTCATGTCTTCCTGCTCAGCAGCCATCTCTCCTTCAGCAAGTAGCAGCATATCCCCCTGCCTTTAATGACAGTTCATGTGCAGTCGCCTGGGTGGACCCACCCCAGAATCAAATGTGGCACATAACCCAAGCCTGACCAAGCAGGGCATCCCTAACCTTGACCTCCGTGGAAGGCTAAAGAATGAGCAGGTGCTCAGAATTGAGTTTTACTCAATTGGGTGGACTAGCACTCTGATTTGGCCAGTTAGGAGTTGTGAGAATGAGAGCTTGGAGTAGCTATGGCCCCTGTGATGGGAGACCCTGATTAGGATGAAAGGCAATGCAGAGCAAGAAAATCCCAGAGAGAGAACAAGTCTGGGTGCCTGCACAGCACTGTGTCTGAGCTGACCCTATCCTGCTGTTTGTTACATGAGGCCCTGACCACTTCCCTCCCCCACTTCATAAAATTCTAGTCTTCTTATACTTTCTCTCTTAGAGCCCTGACTTATACAGCCTTCTCTCTTATGGTGAGCAGCATTTTAATAGATATAGTCATCCCTGCTAAAATCCTTGGAATATGTTTGACTATTTCATATACAATAAATAAAATCTGTCATCCCACTGTGCCTCCTGATTTACCCTCTGGTCAACTTTGAGTGCTGTTTTACAAAAACTCAGATTTGGTTCTGTCCCTCCCTCTATCAAGGAAAACTGTTGGTGGCCTGTCATTTGCTACAGAATGAAACCTGTGTCTTAGCTTGGGAGTCAAGACCTGTGGACATCTGGTCAACCGGCCTTTGAGTCTCAGGGCCCCCATTCCCCTCATGCAGGCTTTGGCCCCGGGAGATCAGAGGACACACTGCTTCTCCACACCCCTTAAGGATGGCCTGTGTTGGCCTAACTTTATGCCTTGGGTGTGCTGCTCCATTCTTTGGGGAGTGTGGTTCTTCCCTTGACACATTCCAGTCTTGTCTGGTTGAGTGAGGGCGCAGTCTTCAGGAGTTCTGGAGCTCTTAGTGCCTTTGACAGTGTGATCTTCATTACATTTGATCAGCCTGGCTTCCTTAGTATGTCTTCCTCATGTCCTTGTTTCAGGTTTCTTTGGAAGCCTCTGTGTCTTCCTCTTTGGGTTCCTAGAATGTCTAGCATTGCTGAGTCATAGCAGGAGCTAATATATGGGAATAAACACAAATAAATGAGTGATTGAATGAATGATGCACTTTTTACCTCTAAGAAAGTCACATGTTTTATGGGGAAGAAACAGAAGAAGAAATCGTTGCTTTACTTTTTACTTATTTGTACTATTTGCAGGTTTTCACTTTTGTGTATACTGGTAGACACAACAGCCACAGGGATTTCTTTAATGCAATCTGTCACTAAATACCTTGCCAGAGACATTTTCCTTGAGGATATTGATAATGGCTTCTTGTGGTTATTTAGGATTCCTCTAAGGCTATATATATGCATCAGCTATTTCATTTTTCATTTATCTACTCATTGACCTTTATTAAGCACTTCATAGAGTCCAGACCAAAGACACCTAAGGGATACCTAGCCAGACACTCACCAGGTTTTGCAGTTGGATATCTCTTTACTGCCCTCAACACACCAGAAATAATTACTATTTATTAATAACTGTCTGTGTGCCATGGGTAATAGTGAGTGCTTTATGTGCATTCTTGATGATTCTCTTCATAACTTTGAGGGCTATTAGAATCTTTATTTCATGGAAGAGGAAGTAGAGCTCAGAAAGCTACAGTGACTTAGCAGTAAAACTGACATTTTCACTATGATTTATTTGATCCCAAAGCCACTATACCATAAGGCCTTCCTATAGTCATGTCCTTCTTTCACCACTTCCTCTTAAGACATAGGACATAGAAACCTTGTTTTTTTATTCTTTTTTTTTTTATTTTAGAGAGGCGGGGGGAGGAAGAGAGAGAGAAATATTGATTTGTTGCATCACTTACTTATGCAATCATTGGTTGCTTCTTGTATATGCCCTGTCAGTGGATGGAACCCACAACCTTGACACATATGGACAATGCTCTAACCAAATGAGCTACCTGGCCAGGTCCTTGTTTATTTATACATAATTTTAAGCTCTCATGCCCACTCAAATTATTATTTCAATAAAATATGCTGCTTCCCTTCTTTCTATCTCCTCTTTCACTTAACTCTTTTAGCTTTCTTAGAGGTCTTCATCCATACCCATATTTTCTGGTACCTGTATAATCAAAATTATTTTGACTGCAAACAACAGAAACCCAATTCACAGTAGTTTTAACAACATGAACCAAAACCAATGACTGCAGACTACATTGGATAATGGTTTGGGGAAGATTTTTGTGTTAGCCTGCAGAACCAAATGAATGACTACAGGGATGAGGTGTCAGAGACTGGAACTCAAGTTTTGTAACTGGAACCAATGAGTCAGTACTAACAAGACATTCTCTTTTGTGTTCACCTCTCATCTTCACTGCCTCTGCCTCTTGGTGGGTGGGTAGCTTTTCCTGTTAAAGGTCAAGTTCATCTAAGCGGCCCAGGAGCAGTGTTTTTTGAGCATCCTGATCTGTTGTCCCCCAAAACAAGGAACATCTTTCTTGACAGATCTACCAGAAAATTCCCTGCGAGAACCTCAGTTGACTTGCTTTGAGCTCACACTTCATCTAATCTTTGAGGCTGGGAAGGAAAGTGCTACTATATTTGGTAGTTGTGGTTGGAGAAGTCATTGCCCAAAAAATGGAGGGTGATTCCTCCCTCCATCTTTTGGGCAATGGGAGTGAGAAAATATGCCCGGAAAGAAAGAGTTAGAGGGCATAGTCAACTATTGAAGGAAAAGTTGGGATTCCTACCAGTATCATTACATGGACAATAGGTAGAGAGCATTTGTCCCAGTCTGTCTGGTACAGCCTCAGTTTAGGTCTCTTTCCTTAGCATTTGTCACTCTCAAAATATCTAGGTTTAGATAAAAAATGATATGGTCACTCTAACAATAAGATATAACATTTAAAATTGTGATTGTTTTGGGAAACTTAGGGTAATGAACCAGGCATTGGTCTGAAATCAGACAGTCACTACTGTAGTTTTGACTCTATGGGTTAGTCATTGTGTAATTTTTAGCCCATTACAACACCTATATGAGCCTCCCCTGTACATGCTTACCACTAACTAATGCTGAGTTACTTTACCCAAATGAATTATGTGTCTGTATGTATTTGTGTGTGTGTGTGTGTGTGTGTGTGTGTGTGTGTGTGAGAGAGAGAGAGAGAAAGAGAGAGAGAGAGAGAGAGAGAGAGAGAGAGAGAGAGAGAGAGAGAGAGAGAGAGATTCTTTCTCCACTCTGATTTATTTCTCTGCCTGTGTCCAGGTTTTCATGAGGAGTAGCCATCCTCCAAGATGGCAGAGTGGACCAGTACTGGTTAATAGCTCTGGGATGATCCCATATTGAGGGACATCCATCCCTTTATGCTCTGACATTGATGTTACTGTCAGTTGACAGTGAGCTTTATCATCGGTCCCTTCAAGTACAAAAGGCCACTGTTCGGAAACTGTCATTAAAAGCAGCCTGTCTCTTTTTAAAAGCAATCTCCCCTTTATTCCTTTCATAATAGGAGCCAGTGTAGCATAAGAGACTGACCTTAAGTTGAGCCTATTTAGTTAAAAAAAAGAGAGAAATATAATAGATTAGGTTTTTAATGTGTTTAAGATTGAAGGCACAGCATTAGAATGGAGTTGAGGGTAGGGGGGATGGAAGGGAGGACAGGAGAATGCAGAGGTGGCCTTGGGTTTTCTTTGCTTTTGGATAATGGGCATTTCTAGTTAAATCAACACAGTCTATTTCACAGCCTGTCTCCTGGTGATATATATACTCTTTGGACAGGGTTGTGGACTGCCTAAAGATCTCTTTTAGCCATGGGACATGGGTATAAATAAGCTTTATGCAGTCACAACTGCTAAGAGTGATTATGGGGACAGTGCATTCTGAAAGGATAGGGCAGGATGTTCATTGTCATGGGGAAGCAGGGAAGGAGCGAAAGGGAAAATAAAATCTCAAAGGGATGCAATGGGTAGAGTTTTACTGAGCAAACCTTCTCCACAGTCATTATCACATTTTAACGACCTTTTGGGGACCTGGATTCATTTTCATTTAAAAACAATGAGCTTTCAATTGAGAGATGACTCAGTATGGAAGTTGAGAATATGGGTATTGCAACCAGGCTTTCCAGGTTCAAGTTTAACCTTCATCATGTACAAGTCACACAACGAGTGCACTTTGCACGCCTGTCTGCAGAGCTATCACCACGCACATTAGCTGTGAAGATGAAATGAGTTGATGCATGAAACAAGCTTAGAAGAGTGCCTAGCACACAATGAGGACTCTTGCTAACATTTGTTTTATTGTTTATATTTCATGGATTCATAGGCATACATAAGGCAACAGACAAAAATTGTTCCACATTTTAAAAATACATTTTTATTGATTTTTAGAGAGAAAGGAAGGAAAATGGGTAGACAGAGAAACATTATTGATCAGTTACCTCCTGCAAACCCCTTACTAGGGTTTGGGCCCTCAACCCCGGCATGTGCCCTGACTGGGAATCAAATTGTAACCTCTTGGTTCCTAGGCCTATGCTCAACCACTGAGCCACACTGTCCAGGGCTTGTTCCACATTTTTTAAGAGTCATCCGACATTTTGAGAGTGCTATTACGGAAGCTCAGTAGAGATTTATTCTCCTCCCAAATAGTGTCCCTTACTTGAGGTTGTTAGGAAGGGTCTTTGTAAGGAGGTGGCATTTGGGCAGAGATGGAACCAGTGGTGGGGAACATATTGCAATTGAAATAAACAGAAGGTGCCTAGGTTCTGAGGGAAAGAATAACGGGATTGCTTTTTCAGAGGCGTTGAAAGGAACCAGTGCGCCAGGAATGCAGTGAGCTGGGCAGGGGGTGGCCTGCACTGAGGAGAGGCAGGTAGGAAGGGGCTAGATCAGGCAAGAGCTTCCATGGCAAAATGAGTGTTTGGGTTTCATCTTAGAGGCAGTGGGAAGCCACTGGGAGATTCGAAGAGTGGCCTGCTCATGCTCTCATTTTAAGATCACTCCGGCTATGGCACACAATATGGGCTTGTAGGTTGGGGCAGAAAGGCAAAACGGAGAGTGTTGTTGAATTGGGAAGGAAGTGATGCTGACTTATCAGAAAGTGTCAGAGCCTGATCATGGCCTGCAGCCCCCACCAGACAAGATCGGGTGAACTCACCATGTGTTCTTACCACCATGATAACTTTATTCCATTCATCTGCCATTATTTACTTAGTTATTTGTTGTCAATAGGTTATAAAGGCCAGGACTCCACGTCTCCCTTCCATTTCTTTCTTTCTTTTTTTTTTTTTTTTTTTTTTACCGAGAGGAAGAGAGAGGGATAGAGAGTTAGAAACATCGATGAGAGAGAATCATTGATCAGCTGCCTCTTGCACACCCCCTACCGGAGATGTGCCTGCAACCAAGGTACATGCCCTTTACCGGAATCAAACTCAGGACCTTTCAATCTGCAGGCCAACTCTCTATCCACTGAGCCAAACTGGTTTAGGCTTCCTTCCATTTCTTTATTCACTCAGTTCCTTGTCCAATGCTGAACTCTAAATAGGTGCTTAATATTTATTTAATGGACGAATCTGTGCAGTATAGGGTTCGTTACACTGTTTAATTTTACAAGCTCGTGTTATTAGAACATCAACTAATCTACTTCATGAATAAGGCAGTCCTTCCTTTTGGACTTGCAGTATTTGTGATGGGATCCTGGAGATCGTTATGTCAGGGAAAGTGAGCAGCACTGTGTTGCGGATCTTGGATGGGCAAAACTAACCCATGGCTCCACTCTGTAGTTTCTGCAGCAAGATGTCCCCTTAGCTCCTTATCGGAGGCACATCAACCAGGAGCCCTAGTTAATTTTCATGCAGAGGAAGCCTTTGAAATCCAGGCCTCTTTCATGCTCTGGGAAGATTTGAGAGGGGTCAACCCTGCTTAGATTGGTTCTCTGCACCAGCCAGGGCAGCCTGCTGGCTGTTCTCAGCATGGAGCATGTTGCTGAGAGGAGATGAGCAGGAAGCAGACCAAAGAACCAGGGCACTTCTCAGCTTGAATCAGGCCTGTCTTGTGTGGATTCATTATTTTGTTGGAAATTAAGCCCCGGAATGGCAGACATAGTGTATTTGAATGTGAACTGACAGCATATTTCATGGCCAAGTGAAAGTGGCTTTTGGATTATCCACTCTGGTTGATTGTCCTTGCCTTTGAACCCTTCCATTAGTGCAGATAATTGAACTATACCTGGTTTTGTGTTTTCACACCCAATTTGGTGTCCTTATGGCATTTGGGGTGGGGTGGGGTGGGGAGTATGAGATGGCTATTTTCCCACAATGGAAACTGGTACTGTTTACAAGCCGAAGTGACCCTGTTGTCACTTATTCTGGACATCATGCTCAGACCTTTACAGGGATTATCACATTCAATGCCACCACCATTCTACAATAATCATGGCGATTAGCACTTCTGTGGCATTTACTGTGTGCCAAGTGAGGTTCTAAGTGCTGGCAAAATCTCAAAAGCAGTAACTCCAATCCCAAGACTTGAGAGTCACGTGGACTGAGATCTGAGTGGTGTGCTTGGTTTTGAACCAGGAGGAAGAGCATGATGTAAGTAGTGTTATCATCCTCACCTGACAGAGCTGAGAAAGGTTAAGTCATCTGCCCCTGTCACACAGCCAGTGTGTGTGAGGTTTGGAATTGAACTTGTGTGTCCATGTCTAAATACTTTGTATTTTTGTTTGTTTGTTTTTTAAAGGAGGAAAAGCAGGAGTTTAAATTTTACAAAATATGACATGTTGAAATGGCAAGACCATAGGCTTAGGTTTAAATTTTTAGAAAAAGTTATTCTTCTATTCTAATTTTTAGATTCATGTCTTAAAATCTGGCCAGATGTTTATTTTTCTAAGGGATTGGTTATGTTTTTGAAGGGAAGCTATTTCTTTTGAACAATAGACATATATTCAAGAAGAATTTTGATTTAAATATGACCTTGTTTAAGTCCTAGAGAACAAGACAGCCACTGAGAACTGAAAGGCAGATGTTTACTATCAGTGGATTTGAGACCCTGGCCACTCTGATAGAGGAATCATCTTCCAGATTGTTATTAAAGTGAGATTTGCAGTGACTATAATGGGGGTGGGGGGGTAGATACGGGCATTGTTTCAGGCCTGGTTTGCAGGGTGAAGTCAGCCTGAAGAAATCCCCAAAGCTCTAGTTGGTCAGAAGAACAGGATATTACAGGATGCTTTGGGATTGTTTTCTTTTCCTTGCCAAGGTGGGGTTATTTTTGGTTCTTTTTGTGTTTGCAAACTTCTATTCCTGAGTGCATAGGGACAGGAACCAGAAGGACAACAGTGGCTTTGGCTTTGTAAATTTGCAACAGATATTCAAATAAGATAAGCACATAATTAGCATGGAGCAGCAGATGACATCGTCTGTAAGATTTAAATTATGCATAGGGAGTTAGCACATAGCTCCTGATAACAACTTTCCAAATATGTTGCTTTCAGATGGATGTGAATGGAGAGTGTGGGCACAGCCCATCCAGACAGTTAATAATAGACTGGATTGTTCAAAAATAACTTATGGCCTGGCTGGTGTGGCTAACTGGTTGAGAATTGACCTATGATCTATGAGGCCATTGTTCAATTCCTGGTCAGGCTTGGATTGTGGGCTTGATCCCTGGTGGGGGGCATGCAGGAGGCAGCTGATCAATGATTCTCTCTCATCATTGATGTTTCTGTCTCTCCTTCTCCAATCCACTCTGAAATATATATAAACACACACACATATATATAAACATATATATGAACATATATCTGTTTATATTATATATAAACATATATATGTTTATATATGTTTTTATATAAACATATATATGAACACATATATATAAACATATATATGAACATATATATATTTATATATATGAAAGCCTAATATGCAAGTTGTGTCCTTATGAGTTCGAGTGGGAGACCAGGAGTTTGACCACTCACTATGATGTGCACTGACTATCAGAGGGGGGCACAGAATGAAGGAAGGCCCCAGCTGGCAGCCAGCAGCTGGGGAAGGGAGGCCCAGGCCAGAAGCCAGAAGGCCTGGATTGGCCCTGATTGCTGGCCAGGCTAGGGACCCTACCCATGCATGAAGGCGTGCACTGAGCCTCTAGTAAAAATATAAAAAGAGAAAAAAATTAACAATTTATTGCATGCTTCCCATAGGACAAGTAATATGTTAGAATATATATATATATATATATATATATATATATATATATATATATATATATAATTTATTCCTCACAGTAACCCTGTGAGGTAAGTGCTATTATTAATCCCCTTTTACAGATAAGGATATTGAATCTCTGATTGTTGAAGCATGACCATTCTCTTTCTCTCTCCCTCCCTTTCTCCCTTCCTGTCTCCATTCCTTCCCACACTCCCTCTCTATCGAATATCTGATTGTTTGTTGGGATACGACCACTTTCCCTTTCTCTCTCTCTCACCTTCTTTCCCTCTCTATTACACATATACCCATCTAGTAAATGGCAAAACTGAGATTTGAACTCAAGTATTATCTAACTTCAAGTATTCCCTAGAGGTTGACATTAGGGGTTTGAACAAAAAAGGGTTACTCGTAAAAAGCAATGTAACTTCTTGTCCTCTGTCCCTCACAGTCACCATTGTTTTAGCACTCTGCAAAGTAATCCCACCTGCCTTGGCCTACGGCATGTTTGGAAGGTGAGGTGGGCTGCCCACCCTGCCTGCCCTCACTCGTGGCAGCTCCCAGCAGACCTCTGAGAGAGGCCCTGAGGCTACCATACCTGAGACTCGGATGGGAAAGCTGAGGTTCCTGTTCCAAAGTCGCACACACGGGAGTTGTGCCAGGACTCTCTCCCTGAGCTCTAAATTTGCACCCTTAGCCATATGCTAGCTTGTCTCCCAGCCAGAGCCACACAAATGGTTTGTGACTCGATAGATAGATATGTGAAGATACACAGAGGGATATGCATGTATCTCCATCTCTCTGTCTCAATTTAGGTTTCTAGACTTGCGCCCCCAATCTCTTCCTTCCCTGTCATCTGACCGGGTCACTGCATGGGGGCAGCGGTGTGCTTCCCTCCTCGCTGGCATTGGTATTCCTCTTCCTCACAGCCCCTGTCACAATAGCAATTGGAATAAAACCCAAAGAGTAGTGCCGAGAATATAAATGGGTTATTTTTCTCTTCCACTCTGAGTAGGACAAGACTCCCATAAAGAACCAGGGAACAAAGGTTCCATGACAAACATACACCAGGGGACCTTCGCTCTCTCTTGTTCAGCCTGTGCGACACAATGGGGAGAGAAACAAGACAAAAGGGATTCCAGAGAGAATCGCAGGGGGCCTCCCGCGGTGGAGGTGCGTGGTCTGTGCATGTGTAATTGTGCGTCATGGTCAGGGGCACGCATTGAATATCTGCTGGGGAAGCGGAGCCACTGTGTCACCTTCCTACCTCTGCTTATGGCTCAGGGGCGCAGATACACAGGCACTGAACCAGTGGGTTAATAGGGAACTGCCTTCTACCTGGGTATCCATCTACACTATTCTCCCTTCTATCAAAATCATGGAGGTAGTTCTTCAAAGGGAATGTACAGCCCTACCATTGGAAGGAAGACCTTTTTGAATAATTAAAAACTGATACGGAATTGAACCATTTATTTTGAGAGTCAGACCAGTGAAATGGTTGCCTGTGGGCTTGGTTGTAATCCTAGCTGAGTTTAAAGCTTGATCCCAAAATCATATGATTTGGGGCAAATTGAGTGACCTCTAGAGAAAAGTGGCCCATTAATTCGAGTCCCCTCACTGGACCCAGGATAGCCAGTGCTGTTACCAAACTCCAGTCAATGGGATAGAGCAATGGATCGTAGTAGAATAGTTTTTGAAAATGAAAATGATTTAAAACAATTGACTGATTTATCCTGGAAAATGACATATTAAAGGGCACCCCATTCATGATCAGCAATATGTGTCCTCTTTCCTCCCTGTTCTCTTGTGTCTGTACTGCCACAGCCTTTCACTGGCTGTGCCCACCTTATGCCCACTCTCCGCTCTCAGCCCATTCAGCCCTCTCCCTTTCTTCCCCTGCTTATTAATATATGTACGGTTTGCCCTCTCTCTGCAAGCCCTCCTCTTTCTCCTCTTCCTGTCATTCTCAGAGTTCAGCTTAGAGCATGTCCAGGCACCTGTGTGACAGGTCAGAGGCTAGGGAGGGAGATAAGCTGAGTGACAAATCTGATTGTCAGTCAGGAAGATAGGCAGAGCCTGCCAGTATTTCCATATCAATACTTTCCCGTATAATCACCACTGGGCCCCGGCTTCTTCTCCTCAAAGGCACACAGTGAAGGCCCCGCCTCCGATTCTTCTCTCTCAGCCACTGTAGGTCATTCAGGGCCACTTTCCTGAAGGTCCTCATAGGACCCGTAGGACCAATAGGACCCATAGGATTGGCCGGATGGGGAAGGAAGGCCCAACATCCTGAGGCCCAGAGAGGAAAGGACAGATGGCATGGCAAGAAGCATGGAAGAGACTCTGGTTGGTGTGAAGCTATTTCTCTGGAGAGACGAGTGTGTTAGACATGTGAACCGGTGATCACTTTGACTGTAAGACTAAGGAGGGTGGCTCCACACATACACACACACACACACACACACACACACACACAGTACAGGTGGGTGCCAGCAGGAGGAGAGCCTGCTGCTCCATGTTCTGTTCAGTTAGCAACCACGTGGACTGTAGGTCCACAGGGAAAGTATTTCTGGAAGGATGGATAGCATATGGAGGCCAGGTAGAGAGGCTGGTCCAATAGGGGAAGAGGATGAGTGAAAGGCATGAGACTGGAGGAGGCAGGTGTGCTTAAAGGAGGCTGAAATCACAATCACGAGGCATTTGAAAGCAGGGAGCTCCTGCGGGACACAGAAGCGAAGCAGGGAAGCTGGTGAGACCAGATGATATGGACATTGAGAGCCAGGCTCAGGCTGTGAACTCCCCACCAGTTGCTGTTGTGAATTTTGAAAGGTGTATAAACCCATATACTCAGCAGGTGTTTTGAGCAGGGCTTCTCGGCCTCGGCTCCGTGAGCATGTCAGCCAGACAGCTCCTAGTGAGAGACACTGTCCTGTGCATATCAGGAGATCATAGCATCCCTGGCCTCTGGTCCCTTGATGCCTCCAGCATAGTTCGCCTCTATTATGCTACCAATAGTGTCCCTGAATGCCAAATCGGGGAGGAAATCCTTTGGTTGAGAAAGGCTTATTTAGGAAGTTATTGCTAACAGCTGTGAGTGAATGGATAGGAGAAGGCACATGAGACCAGAGCAGGGAGACCCCTGGGGCTGTAGGAAAATCGGAGGGGGAAGTGAAAAGAACAAAACCCAGCACCTCCACCACCAGAGTTTGACCATGAGTATGTGTCCTACTCATAGGAGCTCTGAGAAAGAGCCATGGGGTCGGGGTGCTAGAAGGAAGTGATGTTTCGTTTCCTGTTGTAGTTTATTTTTCAGACTTTATCACCATGGTAAGCAACTGCACACTCCCTCTTACAGGGCTCTTAGCCATGTCTCTCCTTTTACCACCCAGATGGAAAGACAGTGTTAGCAACATTTGATGTTGAGTTTCTGAGTAAGATTCACAGATTCACACTCCCCCTATCTTGGCATTTTTTTTTTTTTGTGATCTTTTATTTATTTTAAAACCTCCTTAGAATTGTACATTTTTGTCTGGGTTCACCCTGCCCTGCACAGTCGCTGGCCAGCAGAGAATTGAGAAAGGAAATTGCCAGAGCAACTGTGCTCTTGTGTGTCTGCATAATCAACCCAAATGGGCCCTGAAGTGATTATACTTGAAGTCACCATGATAGCAGAGCTATCCTGCCATTCACCTGGTCCCATCTTAGGACTGTGTCATTTATTTACATTTTCTTTTCTGTCTAACACAAGGGTTTTTTCATAAGAGAGAGAGAGAGAGAGAGAGAGAGAGAGAGAGAGAGAGAGAGAATATATGTGTGTGTGTGATGCTGTTTCCAAATAAATCTTCCTCAGTCACATCTCTACTTATGTCCCTTCTCTGCTCAAAAACTTTCAGTGGCTCCGTATTGCTGATCAGATGAACTCTAAGCCACTTAGTATGGACTGAATGCCTTTCATGGCCCTAGCCCTCTGTTCCCCAATCTTCTTTTTTTCTCTATTCTGTTTCATACATTTTGCTTGTTAACTAGGGTAGGTGAATTTTTAAAATGTTTATTGATAAAGAAGAAATGAAGGAATCAATACGATTCCAAGTCCATTTACAACATTAGATGCACAGTAGAAAGTAATAAGACGCAGACTTTGCCTTATACTCACTTTCCCAGTCAAAATTGTTTTTCGCTTCCATCAAAACACCCAGTATTTAATTGTGCCATGTCGGACGGGAGATCTAGAGCTGCATATTCTACGTGAGCACGTCTATGAATATTTCATTAATTACTCTGACTGAAATTGGATATGAGCCTGGCTTAGAAGATCGCCCATTGTTTATGTATTCAGTTTGTTATCCAGGTCACCTACTATCCAATTAAATCTATCATTATTCCTTTGCTTTTGCTTATTTCATTTGCAGGATGATTTGCTCGAGTATCCTTCCTTCCCCTTTCTCCTCTACGCAGAGTTCAGTAATGAAGTAGTGAAAAGCATCACACAGCTCACATTCCCAAAAAATGGAAACTTGGGGCCTTCATGATAAGCCTATATAGATATATATCTATGCCTCCATTTCCATTTTCTGCTCCTTAATAAGCCTGTGCAAGAACGAGGCACCATGTTTTTCTTCTCTCTCCTGCGAAATCACTTTGCCTTCCTGATTCACTTCCATGTCCTTCCTCTCAGAATATCTGGGGCCTGCAGAGTAGAAGACAAAAGTACACATGAACTCGTAACTAGAAAATATCTGATGAAGATTAGTGCATTTTCCCCTTTCACATCTCTCTGCATCAAGCTGTTTAAACAATTCCTTTATCTTTGTGAGAAATGGCATTGGGGATGTTCATTTCTGGTCAACAGCCACTACCATACATCTGCAGGCTTTTGATGCTAGCTACCTATTGCCTCTACACAATCTGTTGAGCTGGGACAAAGTTCTCCCATTACAAATAACACTGCACTTTATATGCAGCCTGTACTCTGTGAGGATTGATAGATTGCCACAGGCTTACACATACTTCTCTGTTGCTGCTGGACGGAGGCGACTCTGGTTTAGGGATGCCCAGATAACTCTCCACCTGCCTCCCCAGCAGAGCACAGAGAAGCTTCATGACGCAGCTCCTCCTTCTGAATCTAAATGACACATGGTCGGCCCCATGTTGTTGCCACTTGATTCTCAGACAGTTTAAGAGCTGGGACATATTAGGCCCCTGCTTCTGCCCCTCCTTGCAGATCTGCCTTGGTTTCACAGACCCTTTTTGGAAAGACTCTCCTGGAAGTTCTCGCAGGCAGCATGAGAGTCCTTTTTGCTTTCCTATCAGAGGAAATGCTGGAGTCATAACTTGTGAGTTCAAATCACATCTCTGCCACTCATTAGTCTTATGACTGGGTTCATGTCCCCTAGTCACTGTGTATGCCAGGCTCCTCATCTGTATAAGGAGGATGCTAAGGTATGCACATTGCAGGGCCTAGTGGGGATTGAAAGGGATGAGACTTACAAAATGCTGATAAACATATTGGACACAGGGCAAATGGTTTCTGGTTTTACAGTTATCACATCAGTGGTTACAAATATGTACCTTCACAGAGATTGAAGAACTTGTCAAGTCACATAACTCCACCCCAAATTAAGCATGGCCTAAATCGTGAAATGGAGTGGAACGGATGGAATGGAGTCATGGATTGCGTGATATAGATTAGAGAAGAATAAGTGGAACGGGTGAAGTGGAATGGGGTAGAGTGGATTGGGGTGGGGCGTGGTGGAATGCAATGGAATGGAATAGAGTGAGATAGAATGGAGTGACATGGAGTAGAAGAATGGCAGGGAGAAATCTGTTCATAGGTTTTAATTGAAAGCCATAGAGAGAGAATCTGTATTAAGATAGCATGCATCCTTTGAGAAAATGAAGATGCTATTGCCTACAAGAGGGGCACTGTTGATTCTCCCTTTGGCCAGGGACAAAATATGTATCTACATGTATATTAGAATTATGAGAAATACCTTCTTTGCACAATGCTATCATCAACTTGTGATGTGCCAAACCTCTTCATCAGAGGTAGGAATTATCTGGAATGCATAACAGAGCATTAAAAACACACACAAAAAAACACATCCACACCCACAAGTTAGTCAGTTTATCCCCAGGCTCACAAGCAGACAACTGGAGAAACGCATTCCCAGGGGGTGAGATAAAAATTTGGTGTAATCACTTCCCTTCCAGAAGGCAGAAACGCCCTCCCATCTTCCCATAGCTTGTGTTTTACCAAAATTGATGTCTCTGGGTTGCGGTGTTATTCCCATCTTTCCGTTTTTTCATCTTGAACAGAATTGTTTTCTCTGAGTACCTACTGCCCAAAAAGCAGGTCAGAGTGAAAACTGCTTTCAAACAACTGCCTGTCCTCGCCTCTCCCCATGTCAGATGATGGCTGTGATTGTTTCCGTGTCTCGTCTGTCCAGCGTGAGAGTCATTCTGACCGAGAAGCAGACAAACAGGAGTAGGCAGATGAGCCATTTGCTGGGTCATTCTCATCCTGGGACACAGGCCTCCATTGTCAGCAACTCCACTGAGCTTTGCCGATTTCATCTACATAAATGCCTGCATTTCATTATTTTTTTCTGGGCCCCTAAGTCAGCTAAGGTTAGGTTAGGTTGCAAGTGATGGAAGACACTATTTTAAAAATGTAGAAGTTGCCGAAACCGGTTTGGCTCAGTGGATAGAGCATCGGTCTGCGGACTGAAAGGTCCCAGGTTCGATTCCGGTCAAGGGCATGTACGTTGGTTGCGGGCACATCCCCGGTAGGGGGTGTGCAAGAGGGAGCTGGTCGATGTTTCTCTCTCATCGATGTTTCTAGCTCTCTATCCCTCCCCCTTCCTCTCTATAAAAAATCAATAAAAAATATATTAAAAAATAAATAAAAATAAAAATGTAGAAGTTTAGTTCTTTCTGGCATGAAATGAAATCCAGAGACAAGAAGGACAGGGCCAGTGTGGGGACCCCCGAATCGCCCATCTATCATGATACTTCACCATCCTGGACACTTGGTCTCCACCTTCTGATTTAAGACTCAGGCTTGGTCTTTCATCATCACATCCTCTTTCCAGCAGACACCAGACAGAGAGTTAGAGGGATCAGGTCACATTTCCTCTTGTCAAGGGCACTTCCTAGATGTTGCACATACTGATGCTACTTACATGGAATCAGCTGGTAGCCACATGGCTACACTGACAGCAAGGGAAGATGGCTGTCATGAGTAGCCACATGCTCCTCCTAAGAGCTAAGGGGACTTCGGGAAAGCATGAGCACTCTTTATTGCATCTGTGTTGAGAGAGACCGCTGAAGCAACATCTCCTGAGTGTTGGTTGCCAATATATTTTTGTGGCTATTTGGCTATGAGCTGATTGCCCATTTTTCCCTCACAATTGTGCACTCATATTAAATTGCACCCTCTTCTAGCTCCGAGTTTCCTTGGCTTTTGGGAAGACTCAGAACAAAGCACTGAGGACTGCTTACTTCTGACTTAGGTGGAGTGAATAGGAAGCCTGCTTATGTCTTTGAGACCATGAGTTGTATCCTCAATATTCCTTCTCTTGGCCTCAATGAAAGTCTTCATTGATCTAAGCACCAGGGTTACAGTGGGATGTAAAGCCAGCTCCTTGTTCTCATATCAAGAAGGTGCCATTGCGGAAACCGGTTTGGCTCAGTGGATAGAGTCAGTAAAAGGTCCCAGGTTTGATTCCAGTCAAGGGCATGTACCTTGGATGTGGACACATCTTCAGTGGGGGTTGTGCAGGAGGCATCTGATCGATGATTCTCTCTCATTGAAGTTTCTAGTTCTCTGTCCCTCTCTCTTCCTCTGTAAAAAAAAAAAAATCAATAAAATATATTTAAAAAAAAAAAGAAGGTGCCATAATGATGCTTTCCACCCCTTCAGGAATTCTATTTGAAATCATTTGTATATACAAGTCCTTGGTGCCCCAGTCTTTGCTGAAATAATTGCAGCATGGCATGACCATGGGAAAACTTTTATGCCAGCGTGGAATGGTAGGGAGAAGGATGTTTACATGTGAAGGTCTGAAGAGAGAGGCTTTGATGAAGACATTCATTTGGTTGGGGAAATAACATTTCTGGAATTGCATGATTTGGGCTGAGCTGTAGAGCCTCCGGTTATGAAACCATTTCCCTCAAGTTTGTTTTTTCCCCCCAGTCTGTCTTCCACTTGGACAGATGTGGCTACTGCGTGTCTGAGTCCACAAGCATTTGTTTCTCTTTCTCTCTGCTTCATTGGAGCGGAGCTCCTGCTAGAGTCTGCCTGCTTCTGGTTGGCACGTTCTTCGCTCCATTTGTTCTGGTAATTTGGGGAATTTTCTTTTTATTTGTAAATGTGTCATTTTACCCCCACCCCCCTGCAAAACTCCCAGCCATAGTTTGGTAAATATCTTGGTATCTTCACATTGAAAACGACTCTATCTGTGAGCTAGATGCCTTCTTCCCAAAATGCTATTCTGGAAGAGAAAGTTGGAACTGAAAGTAGTGGCAACAGCGACCACCACCAAATGCATCCACTATTACAGGGTCAATAGGCATTAATCTGCTTGGGCTCTGAATTGAGCCAATGCTTTACTAGCAAGAGGGGGAAATAAAAAATAAAAACAAAGCAAGACAAAGCATTTGCATCAGGTTGATTGTTCTAGACTCTTCTTGACCTTCTTTTGACTGGTGGCGAACTTGCATTGGAAGCTCAGTAACTGAATCGCATGTAGTTTTGACACTTATAGTTACCCTACTTCTGCAACTGCACACACTTTGGTTTTTGGTCCTCTCATTATACATTGTAATTCCCCCCCGATATTCTTCTGGATGATCTATGCTGCTCACTCTTTGAATATCCACTTTGCAGCTCCCTATAATGAAGGGAGAAAAGCAGGTCCAAGGGAGCGGGAAACACCTTCATTAGTGCACTACATCCTCTGCGTGGATTCAGCTTGGCTTTCTCCCAGCAAAGGTGCACTATGTCGGCAATCAGTTCTGAGGTCATTGAAGTGGTAGTTGCCCTAACATGGTCATTGGGTTATATTGTTCCCTTGTTGAAAACATGTCAAATAGTCTTAAAATGAAATTTAAACCCTCCCAGTGATCCTGAGCCTTTGAGACCCTGAGTGATCCAATGGCATCCAGGCCTGGCCAATCCCATCGCCCATGCCCACCTGCTTGCTCTGATCACTCAGTCACAGGAGCCTTCTCTGAGATCCTCAGATATGCCATACTCTTTTCCCTCTCAGGTCCCTTTGCACATGCTGTCCCACTGGGGGAGGGCTTTTCCCTCCCCACCTCTCCCTGGGGCAGAGGTAGATACCCATCCCCAGGGAGGCCTCCTGACCTGTCTGTGCCAGGCATGCTCTTCTCCAGCAGAACCTGTGCTGTGTTTTCTTCTTATCATGGCGCCAAAACTTTCATTATTTAGTTGGTTCCCTTGTTTAATTTCTGTATGATCCCTAGAGACCTTGTTCATTATTTTTGTTATCACTGAGTCTATAGAATTTAGCAGACTCTCTAACACCTAGTAAATATCCAATGAGAATTTGTTGGATGATTGAATACAAGAACTCTGAGTTTTGTTTTAGGAACTGACTCTCACCCAACATGACTCCATGGGTGACAATCAATACACAACTTTCAACCTTGTCCTGCTCCCCATTTCATATTATTCATATTATTCTATTGCATGTGAATTGATGTTCCAAAGATGCCCTCCTTCAATTTTTCTGTGAGTCCTTCAGCAGACATGCTTGGAGCCATGGTTTGGGGGTAGGCACCAGGAGCTTTAAAGTGAACATTGTCATTTACACATTCCTGTTTGTCTGGTTGCCCTATTATCCTTCCTTATGTCTCTATTTACCTTGGAATTTTGAATAGCTCACAACATTTACTACTTAAAGTAATCTCCCACCAGTATGTACTTAAACAGATAAAGAGTCTCTTTGTTCCTCTTCCCATGAAAGATTAGGCTGAAGTCAGTTACAAGTGTCTTAGACTTACCAGGTGAAATGACCAGGTGTGTGGCATCTCTGAGCATCTCTAGGTGAAACGACAGGCTGGCCACGTGAGCATTTCTCAGCCTGCAGAGAACACTGAGCTTGGTAGCTTTAAATGGGCCATTACCTTTTTTTATATTTATCCCAAACTGTTAAGGTCAGCATTAAAATTTGACCTTTTCCCTGCCAACTCGTTTGAAGTAATTAACCCCTGTGTCTTGAAACACAAGGAAGCTATGACTTTGTTATTAAATTCTCATAAAGAGCCTATTAATATTAAAATTGCTTCACTCTTGGGCTGAATGCATTAACAGCCCTGTGCTGGGTAAACACAAACCCTCAGCACAGTGCTTTAAAATGCATGAGTGGAGGGCAGAGCCTGCACGTCCCACCACCTCCTCTGTCGCAGAGTGTCCCACCTTTTGTGACAATTTACCCTCATATTCGATCAAGTGTTTCCAATTTGACTGTGTCCCTAGATTTTCCTCTTTTTATGGGGGAAGTGATTTAACTGCTCACAGTTTTGGAGCAGAGTGCATATAATGACCCCGGCTCCATCCCTTTGTTACCTCCCAGGGCAGTGTTCAGACCCTAATCTCCTTGTGGGGAGCATGGCTTGTGATGTGTCCTTTATTTGGGAAGATTATTCTTTTAGGTGCTCCAAAATACCTGGCTATCCACCTGTGAAATGAGCTTGAATATGTAGATCTGGCAACTCATCCTAGACTCCTGAATCAGAATGAGCAGAGATGAGACCGTCCTAAATATGCTCTACAAACTAAATTCTTGAGGGGTTTACTGTGAACCATATGAGAGTTTAGCTTGTTAATTCAATCATTGTAAGCATGTGTTGCCCAGCTATTATATGCTTAAGCCTGGGGGATACAGTGGGACACGGAAGAGCTAGACACTTGTCCTTATGGGTATTACAATTGATTAAAGAAACACGTAATGAACCAGGAGGGAATAAATAATCGCAGCTATTAATAAGTTCAATTCTGCTTCTGGGAAGATGAAGTAGACCTACTCCAAAGAGGGCAAATCCAAAGAAATCTATACGGAGACACATCATACCCAGACTTATGATAATGAAAAAAGGAAAGAAGTTGTGAACATAGGGAGGAAGAGGATATTGTGCCCAGGGGAGGAAAACAGTGTGAAGGACTGCAGATTTCTCATCCAAGGCCTCAGAGGCAAAGAGGAATGACATGACATTGTTCAAGCGGGGACAGAAAAGACTTGTGGATTTAGAATTCTATTTCAAGGGCAAATATACTTCAGAAATGAAAACAGAATGAAGGCATTCTCAGAGGAAGTTCTTTAAAAAGAAAAGAAATAATGAAAGAAGGAGTCTTAGAACTTCAGAAAGGAAGAATACAAAAATAGGGGCAGATGCAAGAAACTTTCTTTCTATAGTTATTTTCAAAATTATACTTTATGACCAACTCTATGCTGTTTACAAGAAACAAATGTCAAATTTAACTATATAAGTAGATTGAAAATATAAGGGTGGAAAAAATAACATGCAAAAAAGCAATACAAAGAAAGCAGGAGTAGCTATATTTGTATCAGATAAAGTAGACCTAAGAGCAAAGAAAATTACCAGAGAGAAAGAATGTTATGAATATAATCAATATAATATAAACTATAAAAATGTCAGGCCAACAAGGAACATAGCAGCCTTAAATGTGCATGAATCAAACAACAGAGCGGAAAAATATGTGAATAAAAATATAAAACTAAAAGATGGGATTAGAAAATGTACAATTAAAATTGGGAATTTAAACACCAGTCAGCTAGCAATTAATAGAAAAATTGGACTGAAAATAAACAAGGATAAAAAAGAACTCAACCACAATCATACAACAGTAGCTACTCAATATTTTAGAACACTTTACTCTTCAACTGAATATATGTTCTGTTGAAGTGTCCATAAACTCATAACAAGTCAGGTCATGCCCAGCCAGTGTTGTTCAGTGGTTGAGAGTCAACACATAAACCAGGAGGTTATGGTTCAACTCCTGGTCAGTGCACATGCTGGTTGTGGATTTGATCCCCAGTAGGTAGCATATAGGAGGCAGCTGATCAATGATTTTCTCTTTCCATTGATGTTTCTATTACTCTCTCCCTCCCCCTTCCTCTCTGAAAGAAATTAAAACATATTTTTTTTAAAAGACAGGCAATGTCATGAAACAAACTTCAACAAATTATAAAAATGATCAAAATCATACAGAGTGTGTTCTCTGACCACAATGGAATTGATTTAGCAATCAATAACAGAAAGATAATAGGGGAATATTTGAACATTTGGCAACTAACCAACACACTTCTAAAAATCCTATGGGTTACAAAATAAGTCTCCAGGGAAATAATGACATTGAACTGAATGAAAATACAGCATGTAAAGTGTGGGGCACAGCTAAAGTAGTGCAGATAGTTAAATTTATATCAATAAGTGAATACATTAGAAAAGAGGAAAACTCTCAAATCAAGAGTCTAAGATCCTGCCTTTAAACCCTAGGAACAGACTAGCAAAATCAACCCTAACAAATAAGGAAGTAATAAAGAAAAGAGCAGAAATCAATTAAATTGAAAAAAGTAAAATAATAGAGAAAAATCAATGAAAGGAAGAGCTGACTCTTTAAAAAGACCGTTAAAATTGACAAACTTCTAGAAAAATTGGCAAAGAGTAGACACAAATGATCAATATTAAGGATGAACAGAGAGGATCGCTGTAGACCTTGGGATGTTAACAGGGTAATAACACCTCCACAACACACATTTGACAACTTACATGAAATGACCTCTTCTTGTATAACAGAAACTGCCATCATTTCCTTAACATGAAAAAGATAATTGGAATGTCCTTATAACAAATAAGGAAATCAGATTTCTAACTTAACCCCTGCAGAGGAAATCTCCTGACTCACAAATTTTCTTCAGAGAATTCTACCAAATGTTTAAAGAAGAATGAACACTAAGTATATGCAATCTCTTCCAGAAAACAGAAGAAAAGTGAAAACTTCCCAATTCATTTTCTGAAGCTAGTGTTACTCTGATACCGAACCATACAAAGCCAGTGCACACACACTGAAAGATATAGATTCATATTCTCATAACCATGGATGAAAATTTTTTGTTTATATCAAAATATTAGAAATTCAGCAATATATAAAAGAATTAATCATCTTGACCAAATGGAATGTATTCTGGGATGTAAGACTGGTTCACTATTAATAATTAAATCAATGTCATAACAGGCTGAAGAAGAAAATTACCTGATCATATATATCAGTGTAGAAAAACATTTGATAAAATGCAATACCCATTCATGACAAAAATTATTCAAAAAATAGGAATAGAGGGGACCTTCCTCAATTTGATAGAGAACATCTATAAATTTGTGCAGCTAACCTGTGGACTTGGAAATTAAAAATGCAATACCATTAACAATGACTCAAAAATACTTAAATAAAAATTTACAAAGTGTGTACATCACTTAAATGCTGAAAGCTACACAATGCTGACAAAATGTAAACAAACAAACAAATAAACAAACAAAAAACAAAAGAGGGACTATGTTCATGTATTAGAAGACTCAACATAGTAAAGACAACATTTTTTCCAAGTTTAACGTCATTCCTATTATAATCTCAGTAAGAATTTTTGTGGATATAAGTAAGATTATCCTCAAATGTATATGAAAAAGCAATGAACAAGCATAAAGTGGGAGAAATGAGAGTACCCAACTTCATGACTTACTATTTAGCTAGAGCGATCAAGACTGTGATATTATTGGCAGATGCTTAGACACATCAGCAGATGTTTTGACACAAAGATGTATAGGACCCAGAAATAGATATCTTTTTTAAATATTTAGATTGTTTATTAACTTATACAGTATGCACAGGGAAAGGAAAAGTAACCACACAAAGGTGCTAGCTTTCTGTTATTTATCCCAGTGGACTTAACTAACAGGGTATATGACTGCAACATGAACAACAGGACATTCTATTGCCAAGGGGCCAATGCTATGATACAGCTACTTAATTCTACAGCTTCTTCTACACCTTAGACTGGGTGAAGCAGATGTTCTCATAGTTCATGGGAAGAAGAGAGGTGTGAGAAACCATCCCATGACCGTGTACAGGCTTCCTGGGGCACAGAGAGCCAAGTAAGAAATGACCATTTTGAAGCTCTTCAGAAGCCTTGCATGGCCTCTTGTTCTGGATGGAGTACCAGGCATTCTGCTGAGACTCAATCTGCTGCAATTTAAGCCTTTTCCTACAGGGCCGATGTAGACATGGGCAGGGTTGTTAGGAGGCCATAGCAGTGTTATTCTCCTGCAGAGAAATAGCATATATAAAAGAAAATACAGAAACATTGATTATAAAAATGGAAATGCCAGTGACTGGATAATAAGAGATATGAGAAAGAAGAATAAAATTGAAGAGAAGAAATTGAAGAAGAGATGGAGCTAAAGTTTACAAAATCAAAGAAAGGTAAAATATCTCAGATGGAAAGGTCTAATAATATCCCAATAAGGAAAGGGAATGGAAAAAAACCACATGGAAATTTGAGAATATCAAAGATAAGGAAAGGTTCTGAAATACTAAATTAGAAAATGTTATGTGTATGTGCATGTGTCTCTAAAAAGAAAGAGAAGAAAACCTGCAATAAAACATTAGATTTGACTTTTCAATAGAAATCAAAATGTATTAAAGCCAATGAATTTTTTTTTAATATTGAAGGAAAATATTTAAATTAAAATTGTATATCAAGACAATCTGGCAGCCAAATATGAGGGAATAATAATGATATTTCCAGGAACTTCTACTTCCAGATAGATGTACAGCTTGTGGCAAGCTGACAGTTCTGCTACAGCAAAGATGAAAAGCTAGAAAATTTATAACATTTATATTTAAATGTATCAGAGAGTCATAGAAACACAGGTTGGATATAACAAAACTCCATATGGGTAGAACTGTGCTCTGAAATGAGCTGATTGTAAGCTGTATCTTTCCCCAAAAGCGTTTGCTATTTTAGACAAAAGACCTTAGCTGCCCCAGGAAGAAAGCTTCAGTTTGGACAAGAAAAATCACTAAAGAATTCACGTGTTGCTGAAGTAACAAATTAGACTATTGAGGAGCCTCAAACCTATGACACAATCACATACATGTAACATTTGCTAATTTAGTATGAGGCTATGTAGGAGTTTGACAGGATATGACCCCCCCCAAAAAAAAATCTAAAAAGTAGTTGAATTTCTCACATTGTGTAAGAAGCAAAATGCAGTGGCTAGAAGAAGCCTTTTTCAGATACTTACCTGTCTTCCCCTTTATCCATTTGGCAAATGTTGAGCTACATGAGACAGAGGTTTAAATAAATAAACCACAGGTGGGGAAAACTGAATCAGCCACAATCTTTTGGATATGAAGAGACACAGATGGAAGAGTTTCTTAACAGTTTGTGAAGGTAACAATATAGGAATAAGTATGATCCCGAGATAAATTGTCTTATTAAAATTGCAGCTCAACCCAATGAATCTGAATATCTGACTGAAATGATATAATCACCCTTTTGCTCATATACAGTATATATCATAAAAATTCTCTCTGGTGGAAAACACCATCAAGAGTACCCATAGCTGTTTTACAAGAAAAAAAAAAATACAATTGAGAAGAGAAAACATCTAAATGATAATTGAGTATTAAAATAAGTAATAGAAGCAAATCAAGATACTAATCTAGATCAGTGTTTCCCAAACTTCTCTCATGATGAGAATCACCTTAGTTGGGATTCAGGAATCTGTATTTTAACAACTCCACCAGGTGATTCTCATCATGAGAGAAGTTTGGGAAACACTGATCTAGATGTTTGGATTAATAACACTAGTGTGTTAAAAATAGTGGAAAAGATGGATCTCCCACATATGATTAAAATAATATATTTCTTAGCTTTTTCTGACTGATATATTTCACTTAGCATAATGTTCTCAAGGTCCATCCATGTTTTCTCAGATAGCAACGTGGCTGAGTATTATTACATAGTGTGTATGCATCACATCTTATTTATCCAATCCTCTATCAAAAGACACTTCAGTGTTTCCATGTCTTTACCACCATGAATAAAGCTGTAATGAACATATTGTTTTGTTTTCTTTGCAAATAAATGTTTTTGAGTAGATATCCACTCAAAAATAATTGCTGGGAGATAGGATAATTGTATTATTTTTAAAAATATATTTTATTGATTTTTTTACAGAGAGGAAGAGAGAGGAATGGAGAGTTAGAAATATTGATGAGAATCATTGATCAGCTGCCTCTTGCACCCCCCCCTACCCCCCCCCCCCCCCCACTGGGGATGTGCTCCCAATCAAGGTACATGACCTTGATCGTAATCGAACCTGGGACCCTTCAGTCTGCAGGCCGACACTGTATCCACTGAGCCAAACAGGCTTCGGCGGATAATTGTATTCTTAATTTGTAGAGGAAACTCCATACTAGTGTCCCTCGTGGTTGGTATCAGTTTTCTTTCCCACCAGTAGAGAAAGAGGGTTTCTTTTCCTCCACAACCTCTCCAACACTAGCTATTGTATTACTTGTCTTGTTAGTAATAGCCATTCTAACAAGTATGAGGTGGTGTCTCATTGTAGTTTTGATTTGCAATTCTGTAATACTAGTATAGTTGAGCATCTTTTCATTTATCTGCTGCCCATTTTTATGTCTTCTCAGAAAACATGTCTGTTCAGGCCCTATTTTTAATTAGCTTGTTTATTTGGTGTTGAGTTTTAGGAGTTCTTCATATATTTTGGATACTAACACCTTGTCAGCGCTATGGTTTGTAAATATCATCTCCCATTTGGTTGGTTGCCTTTTTCTTTTGCTGGCAGTTTCTTTGGCTGTGCAGGAGCATTTTAGTTTGATATAGGCCCATTTATTTATTTTTGCCTTTACTTCCCTTCCTTTGGGGTCCTATTCATAAACTCTTCTCTGAGACCAATGCCCATCTGTTTAGTACCTATGTTTTCTTCTATGTAATTTATTGTTTCAGATCTTATATTTAGGTCTTTGATCCATTTTGAATTAATTTTTGTACATGGGGACAAACTGTAGTCCAATTTCATTCTTTTGCATGTGGCTTTCCAATTTTCCCAGCACGGTTTATTCCATTGCATTTTTTGACTCCTTTGTCAAAAAAGTATTTGATCATATACATGTGGTTTTACTTCCGGGCTCTCAATTCTATTCCATTTATTTGTTGTGTGTCTGTTTTTCTGCCAATACCATGCTGTTTTTATTATTGTAGCTCTGTAGTGTGATATGTCCATCTTCGTTCTTTTTCTTTTTCTTTTCCTTCTCAGAAATCCTTTGGTTACTCAGCGTCTTTTGTGGTTCCATATATATCCCATGATTGCTTTTATTCTATTTCTTTAAAAATTGATACTGGGATTTTGATAGGGATTGCATTAAATACCTATATCACTATGGGTAACATGGGCCTTTTAACTATATTGATCCTTCCAATCCATGAATATCTTTCCATTTCATTGTCTCTTCTTCAATATCTTTTACTAATGTTTTGTGATTTTCAATATAAAGGTCCTTCACATCCTTTGTTACATTTATTCCTAAGTATTTTATTTTTGAGTTGCAATTGCAAAAGGAATTGCTTTTTTATTAATGTAATTTTCTGAAATGTCATTGTTAGTATATAGGAATGCAGTGTATTTTTTATGCATTGATTTTTGTATGCTGAAACATTTCTGTATTTGTTTATTATTTCTAATAGTTTTTTGGAGATGTCTTTAGGCTAATCTGCAAAAACTGACACTTTTACTTCTTCTTTCTCATTTTGGATGCCTTTTATTTTGTTCTATTGCCCTATTGCTCTGACTAGGACTTTCAGAACTGTGATGAATAAGAGAGCAGAGAGTGGGCACCCTTGTCTTGTTTTCACCTTTGAGTATGATGTTAGCTGAGGGTTGTCATCTATGGCTATTACTATGTTGAGTTACTTTCCTTCTATACCCATTTTATTGAGTATTTTAATCATTAATGGATGTTGTATCTTATCCAATGCTTTTTCTGTATCTTTTGATTAAATCTCATGATTGTTGTCCTTTGTTTTGTTAATGAGTTGTGATACAGTGACCTATGTGTATATGTTGAACCATTCTTGTGCCTCTAGAACAAACCCTATTTGATCATTATAAGTACATTCAGCTGATTTTTGACAAAGGGGAAAAACAAAAACAAAAAACAAAACAAAGAAACTAATTTAATCAAAGGTGACATTCTTTTAGCATAATGATATTCTTGGAACAGTTGGGAATGCAATTGGACATCCTTAACCTAAATTTCACATCTTATACAGAAATTGACTCAAAATGGATTTTGAAATTGAATCTAAAACAAAACCAAAAAAAAAAAAAAGGAACAAAACAACAACATCTCCACAACTTTTAGAACAAAATAGAAAAAAAAAATCCTTGAGATTTTAAACTAGTCTAAGAGTTCTTAGACTTGGCACCAAAAGCACAATCCATTAAAAAAAAAAAAAAAAAAAAAAAAGGAAGAAGGAAATAGACTTTTTCACTAATAAAAGGAATCTTTTTTTCCCCTCTCTGCAAAACAGCCCTTTAAAAGGATAAAAAAAGCAAACTATAATATACTGTTTGGAGAAAACTTTTGCAAAAGACCAGTATCTAGAATATATAAAGAACTCTCAAAACTCAACAATAAGATGTCAAACAATCCAGATAGAAAGTGAGCCAAGACATGAAGAGACATTTTACTGAAGAGAAGATATAGATGTCAATTAAGCATATGTAGAGATTTTCAATATCATTAATCATTGGGGAAATGCAAATTATCACTGCAGTATGATATCAGCATGCACCCATCAGAATGGCTAAAATAAAAATATAGTGAGCACTAAAGCTGGCAGGGATATAGAGAAATTGGACTACTCACATATTGCAAAATAGTATAGTCTTTTTTGGAAATGATTTTAGTTTCTGTAAAAAACTAAACATGCCACTACTATATAACCTAGTGATCATCCTTCTGGGCATTTATTCCAGAGAAATGAAAATTTATGTTCACAAAAAGCCTCTACATGAACGTTTATAGTAGTTGTGTTCATAATAGTCAGAAACATGAACCTTTCAATGGGTGAATGTTTACCTACTAGTCATACATCCATACAAAAAATTACTTCTCAGCAATAAAACATAATGAACTATTTATACATTCAACAGCCATTATGCTGGATGAAAAAAAAATCCCAAATGGTACATAATGTATGATGCAATTTATAGTACAATTTTGAAATTATAGAAATGATGAGCAGATTATTCATTGCCAGGGATTAGGTGGAAGAGGCAGGGAAGTAGTTGTGATTATGAAAGCATGGCATGAGGAATCCTGCTGCAAAGGATATGCAGGATTTCTCATTAGTATTTCTTACAACTGCATGTGAATCTACAATTAACTCAAAATAAAATGCTTAACTAAAAAAGAGCATTTATTAAGTTAATAAAATATAGTGAGTGATGTGAAAGGACTGACAGATGGAGGACAACAGGAATTAGCTAGATAGGATATTCAGAGAAAGCCTTTCTGAAGAGGTGACATTTAAATTAATCCATGAATAATGAGAAGGACTGAGACATATAGGCAGGGCAGCATAGCAGACAGCTAGACTGAAATGCGTCGAGATGCTGGGCTATAAAGCCCTAGACTAGAGTGATTATGCCATCGCTGCCTCTCCAGAGTGGTGTCTGCTCAGTTCCAGTGCAGTGAGGGCCGTACTACCTGAGCCCTCTGGTCCATCAGAGCCCAACTCAGTGGGTCCTCTTACCCACATCCATAGGGTCACTTCAGTCAGGGTTCAGGGTTGCAAAGCTAACAGTGTTCAACCAACAAACTTTTATGGAATACTTACAGTAATAATGACTACTCATACTTATGGGGACTTCACTTCTCTCTGAATTTTGTCATGCATCTTCTTTCATTAAATTTTAAAACTACCCAATGGCACAGGAATTATTAACACCTTTAATTTCCTTTTGCATATGAGGACATTGAGACTGATAAAAGGTTAAGTGGTATGTTTAAATGTGCTTGAAATGGCAGGCTTAAGGCTTAGGTCTGGTACGTATAATTCTAAAGTCCATATTTTTCCCGTTGTGCACTCATGATGGTACTATATTATCTACATATAAAAGCCTAAAGAACCATTAGACTGAATGACCAAAAGGACTGGTTGCTATGATGTACACTGACCACCAGGAGGCAGATACTCAATGCAGGGGCTGTCCCCTGGTGGTCAGTGCCCTCCCAGAGCCAACCTCTCATGGCTGGCCAATCTCACCAGTCCTTCCACACTGCCAGCCCAGATGGACCCCTATTGGCAGTGGGGCCAGCTGGACAGCCTCCTCTGGCCTCTCCCTCCCAGCCAGCCAGGCTCCGATGGGCCCAGATTGTTGGGTTGTTGGCCAGGCCAAGGGACTCCAGCTATGCATGAATTCATACATTGGACCTCTAGTTTACTACAATAGTATAGTATTAGTATATTATAGTAATAATAGAAATAAAAACCTGCTTTGAGTGATGAATAATTTATTAAGGGGACATAATTGAAATAGAAAATATGAGCAAGAAACAGAGAAAAAGCACTTATTTTTACTGCCAATGAACATGGTGAGAGTAGTTGACACTGAAATAGAGAAGGAACAATTTAATAATTTCCAACAAATATTTTAAAAGCTTTCTCAGTACCAATTACTAAAAAATCTTTCTCTTCTCCTCCCAACCTCTCTGTGATGATAAATTTATCATATCCTAAATTATTGCATGTAGTAGGATGAGTTTCTATGTATTATATTAACCCATCTGTTGATGCTGGTGCCACACATGTAGAATTATAATTCTACAACGTGTTTTAATTTTTCATATAGTATGTCTTCTCTCATTGGTGGAGGATATAAAAGGGTTTTAAAACATTTTTATTTAAAACTTCGCCACTCATTAAATGAATACCTTTCCCATGCTGTGAAGAAAAAGATAAGTGGAGATAAAGTAGAAAGAAAAGAGCAATTAGATCACAGACTTCAGGACTGTGGCTGGAATCTTCTTAGAGAGCATGTCAATGTCAAATGTGTGGAATATCACACAATAGGATCTCTCTTATCCTCTCAATTTTTCAGATTTGCCAATCAGGCAATAGCTTTATGTTGGATGACCATGTATAGGGTCGGCAACTAAGTAATTGCGGGTTTCACACATATATGGCTTCAGTTGAATTTTTAGGTTTGCAGACGTAGTACAAATGTAAAACACATTTTGTATTTGATAGTTGGCTATTCAGCTGTTAATCAGTAAAAAAAGTTTTTTGATCTGTTTTGTAGTTTTTGTTTGGCATTCGTTGAAAAATGGAAAATCAAAAGGAACATTTTCGTCATATTTTGCTTTTTTATTTCCGCAAAGGGAAAAACGCATCGCAAGCTCATAAAAAGTTATGTGCTGTTTATGGTGACGAAGCCTTAAAAGAACGGCAATGTCAAAATTGGTTTGCCAAATTTCGTTCTGGTGATTTTTCACTCAAAGATGAAAAACGCTCTGGTCGTCCAGTTGAAGTTGATGACGCCCTAATCAAAGCAATAATCAATTCGGACTGTCACAGTACAACACGTGAGATTGCAGAGAAGCTTCATGTATCACATACATGCATTGAAAATCACTTAAAACAACTTGGCTATGTTCGAAAACTCGATACATGGGTTCCTCACGAACTGAAAGAATCACAGTTAACGCAACGCATTAGCAGCTGCAATTTGCTAAAGAAATGTAATGAAAATGATCCATTTTTAAAACGACTGATAACTGGCGATGAAAAATGGGTTGTTTACAACAATATCAAGCGGAAAAGATCGTGGAGCAGGCCAGGTGAACCAACTCAAACAACATCAAAAGCTGATATTCATCAAAAGAAGGTTTTGTTATCAGTTTGGTGGGATTACAAAGGAATTGTCTACTTTGAACTCTTACCACCCAACCAAACGATCAATTCTGATGTCTACATTGAACAACTAACGAAATTAAACAATGCAGTTGAAGAAAAGCGGCCCGAATTGACAAATCGAAAAGGTGTTGTATTCCATCATGACAATGCAAGGCCACACACATCTTTGGTCACTCGGCAAAAATTAATGGAGCTTGGTTGGGATGTTTTGCCACATCCACCATATAGTCCTGACCTTGCACCATCTGATTACTTTTTGTTTCGATCTTTACAAAACTCCTTGAATGGTAAAAATTTCAATAATGATGATGTTGTCAAATCGTACCTGATTCAGTTTTTTGCTAATAAAAACCAGAAGTTTTTTGAACGTGGGATTATGATGCTGCCTGAAAGATGGCAAAAGGTCATTGATCAAAATGGGCAATACATTACAGAATAAAGTTATTTAGTTCCATGAAAAAATTGTCTTTGATTTTCTTTAAAAAATCCGCAATTACTTAGCTGCCGACCCAATACTTTTATAAATCCTGGATTCAAATTTATCACATGTGTTAATTGGTTATTTAGATATGTCATGTCAAGTTCCCAAGTAGTCCCGTTATTGTTCATCAGTGCAACCTTTTCATCTTTTTCCTAACAATATGCTCTGTAATTATCTCCTTTATTTGCTTATTATCTCTGCTCATTACTGGGATGGAAACTCCATGACGATAAGGGTCATTCTCATCTTATTTCATGCTTTCTTTCAGTTCTTAGAAAATTGCTTGACACAACACAGGTGTCCAATAACCAATTGTTGAAAATTTTGTGGAATTAATTTTAAACTTATTTTTCCTGAAGGATTGGGAAACAGACTCTTCTCTTACTGGAGGAAGGGTTGTGGTCACTCTTTAAAACTAAAATAATCTGATATCAGTAGAACTTTACTACACATAACTCAACTGTAAACAATTGAGAAAATAATTAATGTTTTGTAATGGCCCATAAATTATACTGTCAAATAATCAATTATCATGTAGATGGTGACTTTTTGGGTTCTGAATGCAGCGCACAACTTCTTGCCTCTTCTGCCCTGTAATGTTGTGTAAAGGAAAGAGGTGGCGATTCAGGACTGTGATAGGGACATGAAGGACCTTGGTCTGTTACCTAAGAAACTTCTGGTTTGCATGGAATGTGTCATAGTGCGGTAAATCCCTTGAAGGAATACCATTACTCTCATGACACTGTCTTTCACGGCTCACTTTTACTTGGCCAGAAATTTAATTTCAAGTGATCACTGGGTAGGTGATGATGTTCCAGTGCCTCCATGAGCTGAATGAATTAAAATGTGAAGTTCTCTTAGTTTGTAAGTGGGTAGGAGTTCATTGGTCATAGCCCATTAGTCACTTAATTTCTGTGCAGTACAAATGAGTGTTTCTTTGCCATTTTGCATGAATGGACTTGATAGAAAGCCATAAAGAGGGACAATGAATGTGGAGGTATGCACTTTGTGACCACATCACTCCTTTCAGGTTTCAGTCCTTGCAGGCAATTTCCTGCCCCAGCGCCCGAGAGGAACTGTGCACCTTACAATCCTTGTAAGCATCATTCCTTGCCCTGCGAGGTTCTCCCATGATCTTTTCTGTTTCTCTCCAAACAATGGGAATTATGGGGCTCAGCAAAGAAGTGAAGGCTCAACCTGAGCAGAGTTTAACTTGACTGCATAAAGCATAATCTGTGCATCACTTCTTACCTTAATAAATTGCACTTTAGTTTCAGGGTTGGTGAGTCCAAATAGGGCCCAAAAGTGAAATGGTGACAATTTTGTTATTATCCATGCATTCTCTTTTCAGCTTTTTCTAACCATCTTGAGTCTTTACAAATATTTTCTCTTTTATGTTTAGGATGAAAAATTTTGTACAGTGTCCTTGTTTCTCCCCAGAATCCTTTATCTGTACTTAAAAAATATAGAGAATTAGTAGATACTTGCAAGCAGCTTAGAACAGAGCAGGTGGGAATTATTTTGGTTTGTATCTGAAGCTCAGACAGTCCTTGATATTCTATCTTAAACTATTGGTGATTTTCATTTAGATTTGTTTCATCATCGTGAAAGTTAAAATATATCTAACCCATTCTGAGAGTCTGAATCAAGGTTGGTGTTCTATTGGCCATTTTGGGGGTCTAAAAATTCATTGGACTTTTCTTGGTGAAAAAATTAACTGATCTGGAGTAGTGATGATAAATCATTGGAGGTGAGACCAGATTGACTTTTACACCACCTCTCACTTGTTTCAATCTTTGTGGAATTAACTCTATTTGGTTCTCAGAAAGTTTATGGGTATTATAAAACATTTACATCTTGATGTATTGAGGTATTTAAGTGTTTTTTAGCCATTACTAAGGGAATTATATCAGGATTAGTCTTGTTATCAATCTCTGTATCTGGCAACTAGCTAAGAAATGGCTGTTTTATCCTCATTAAAGCCATAAATAGAACTTCATTAACTAGCACACGTCAAGTGCCAAGGCTGGTGACAAAAACTCATTCCACTTTTGGTGGAGACCATGGGTTTCTTCACATCAGAAGTCAAATATAAACTAGTTAGTCTTTGACATTCTGTAGAGAACTTTCTCTGCAGAGAAGCGCCCTGTCCTATTGGAGTGTGAAAATACTATAGGAGATGAGGATTCTGTGGAATCTTTAAACAACTGAGACTGATAGGTTTAATCCCTTTGATGTACTTTCAAAATTCTCATTAAATAACGAATCTGCCTCTGCATTGGCCTTGCAGAAAGAACACCACAAGTAGCTGTATGGGCCATTATTCTGGAGCTGTGGTAGGTAAACAAAATATTGACCACTGACCAGGCTACATTTTTTATTTTGATGGAGGCTCCAATGTTGGGGTCCACTTTTATTTATCTGAATCTTCTTTTGCCATCAAGATTAGTTCTCACTGGCTTAGATGAAACCTGGCTGAAAGATGATAAACAAAGGATAATGATAAATGGTAATGTTCCCACTTGGCTGGGATCTGGGGAGAGTGGAAGCAAGATTCATAATAGCTTGGTCTAGGTGAAGCTATTTTTTTTAATGATCTGGAAGAGGAAGTAAATTGCATGCTAATGAAATTTGCAGACGGTATTAAATTGGAAGGTGTTGCAAACAGGAGTGTGGATTGAGGACATTACATAAACCTACCCCAAACAGGCTAGACATACAAGAAAAAAAAAAAAAAGGTTAAGACGAGATTAAACTTGAAAAAGACAGGCTAATTCCTTCTCGAGGAGTAGTGGAGGAGAAGATAATGAATCTTGAAATGGAGCTGTGGGAAAACTCAGAATGAAAAGATCGACCACGGAGGTAAGGGCAGATGCAGTGACATTTTGTGCAGGTTTCAGTGATGTCGCAAACGTTCTACCTGGTTCCCTGGCCTGAATGAGACCAGCCACAGTCTCCGGGCTATGGAGACAGCTGCTTACCCCCATCCTCCTTTCTCACGACTTCTGGGGCTGCCTCTCAGCTCTCCCCCTCCATGTTCCACTCTCTTCCTTTTTTTGTTCTTTCCTACCCACCAGCTCACCCACCCCTAGTCTGTAGCATTTATTTCTGGTACTCTCAGGAGGAGAAAGATGGAGACAGATTGGAGGAAGGTTGGCGATGGAGAGGGAAACAGATTAAGGGAAGGGAAGGTTTGATTTATAAGGGGAGATTAAAGGCATTGCATTTGCATAGCTAGTCCCAGCAGCATCTAAAGGAGGACACAAATGCACAGGCACTTAGGTGATGTTCACAGGAAGGTGGCCGTGACCTTGCTAGGCCCTGTGAGCAGGGGTATCTGCAGAAGTAATTAAGATAGGGAAATTATATAATCAAAATTCATTGCAGGGGAAAATTAAGGGTTGGAGACGTAGTCGTCTGCGTGTCCATCCCAGTCAACAGCTCAGCCAGGTGCATTGAAGGGCTGTGGCTGCATGGGAGGTGCAGTCACTTGTGAACAGGAAACCCCAGGAACAAGCCCATTTGCCTAATCTTCCCATGGAAAGTAGGTGGCTACTCCTTTCTGCTTTGATTTTTTTTTTTTTTTTTTTACAAACATGGCTGTCTAGGAAGGTGCTTAGGCAAACATCTCCAAGCAGATCTGCATGTTGGTGACAAATTGACATACAAAAAGGCAAGAGGGCAGTGGGATGACATCTATTGAGCATATGGTGGGAGATATAATGAGACATAAATTACATCTTTATTGAGCAGCTCACTTTCAGGGATGCTGACTCTGTGCCCGATGCTGGGACAGGCACCTGATGGGTAGCATCTGGCTAAATTGTCACCAGCACCTTGTGAAAGGGGCACTGTTATGATCCCATTTTATAGGTGAGGAAAGTAAATCTCAGAGAGGTTATTGCACTGGGCAGTGTCCCTCAACATGGGAGTCTTGGAGCTGGGGGACTGCCAAATGACTCCAGAACCCACGCTTTAAAAAAAAAAAATATATATATATATATATATATATATATATATATATATATATATATATATATATATAATTGATTTTTTTTACAGAGAGGAAGAGAGAGGGATAGAGAGTTAGAAACATCGATGAGAGAGAATCAACAATCAGCTGCCTCCTGCACACCCCCTACTGGGGATGTGCCCGCAACCAAGGTACATGCCCTTGACTCGAATCAAACCTGGGACCTTTCAATCCGCAGGCTGACGCTCTATTCACTGAACCAAAAAACAGTTTCGGCCAGAGCCCCCAATTTTAAAGAATATGTCCTGTCAGGAAATAGGTGATGGAGGAAATCACTATGTATCTTTGTGAATACATGTTTTGGGTTTTTCAGGTAGGGTAGATAAAGGTCCAGAAGAGGGATTGCTGGGTCATATGGTAACTTCATTCTTAATTCTTTGTGAAACCACCATACTGTTTTCCATAATGGCTGTGGTACATATATACCATGGAATACTCCTTAGCCATGAGAAAAGGTGAAATATTGCCACCTGGGGCAACATGGATGAACCTTGAGAATATTACATTAAGCAAAATAAATCAGTCAGAAAAAGCTAAGGACCATATGATTTCACTTATATGTGGGCTGTAAAACTGAAACTCATACACAGAGACAATAGTGTGGTGGTGACCAGAGGTAGTAAGGGGCCAAACACATGGCAACAGACTATGATTTGACTTTGGGCAGTGGGCACAGGATTCAATACTCAGATCATGTAACATAGAAATGGACACTTGAAACCTATATGATTCTATTAACCAATGTCACCCCAATACATATAATCACAAAAAGAAAATAGAGAAAATCAGCACCAATGAGATGGGGAGAAACATCTCCTTCACTAAGGATGTGGCCTTGAAGGGCTTTGTTTCAGATCTCGTATCAGAGAAGGCAGGGAACAGGCGTGGCCTGGGGCCCTGACCATTTTATAGGGCAACATTGAGTAAGGAATAGCAGCTGCTGTGTTCATAGTGACAACAATATTCAAATTTCCTTGCGTGTTCACCGAGTGCTGATAATAGTGCTGATGCACAAAGTCCCCATAGAAAGCACCCCAGGAGCGTGGGCAGGAGAGTGATGCATGACTTGTCCAAGGTCTCCCTGCTGCTGTGTGAGCTGACCCGGGTGTGAGCCCAGACAGTGTGGCCAAGCTCCCCTGGCTCCTGCCTGTCTTGAATGGAGATAAAGTGGGAGGAAACTAGGCTATCCCGGGCATACATGGATGGAAATGAGTAAGCTTTTATTATCAGGCAAAGCAAAGGCATCTTCTCTATGCAGTGGTGCGTTATTAACTGCTTCTGAGTAGAGAGAAGGGTATTATCTGCATGTGCGAAGAAGTGAAAGCTCCGAATTAAAGGCATCCCCTCTGAGTTTTAATTTTAGAAGAAGCTGTCTTTGTCTGAATGCACAGGGAGTGACCAGTTCTTGGGAAAAGTCCCAGATTGTTCCTAGAGCAGCATGCCTGATCCCGGAGACAGATGGGCCTGGTGTAATCTAAATGTGAGAAACCTAGGGGACGTTTGAACAAGGTAATTTTTGTCTCCCTTTCTGCACAGTGGATTTGACATCTGGCTGTGACTTCAGGGCCTTCTCCATTACTTTCACTCTGTCCTTTCTCTTAAGGGGATAGTTAAGCATTCTGTCCATTAGATTTTTGCCAACTTGAAAGTCTTCAGAACCATGGAGAGCGAGCATTGCTTAATAAAAAACAAACAACAACAACAACAAAAAAAAACAAAACAAACAAACAAAAAAAACCCCTACTCATTCCTGGAGCATCTTCTATGTGCTCAACACATCATTAGCATTTTGCATGCATTGTCTCCTTTATTGCATCCTCACCACCTACATGTTAGATAGGTACCAGTACCCTCACTTTGCCTTTTAGAGAACCCACACTTAAAGAGATAGAGACGTTTGTGTACATTTCCACACTGTTGCAGTGACTAAGCCAGGCTTTGATCCAACTGCTAGCTACCTAACACTAAAATCCTCTCTCCTAAGGACTATTTTATGTTGCAGAGAATGCATTTAATTTTCTCTTCATTCTAGTTTATCTCATTCTTGTCAATCAGACTCTGCAATTGAAGTGAAAACATCAGCAACCAGAGGTCCATTTTTGGCCTGATTGCACTGACTCAATTTTAAATAGTGTACATAGGTATCACCCAGCATTAAGAGCAGGAAGAAAATGAACTTGCCTCCAAAAGTTAGTTGATTGTCATACCGGGAAGGATGATAGCTACATAGGTATTATGCCAGTTGATCCAAGTGCCTCTACATGTCATTAGTCTAGAATGATAGAGATTCACAGTGACACGATGTGGATCTATAATGAACACACACACACACACACACACACACACACACACACACACACACACACTTTTTATTTCTTCCTTTTTAAGAACATCCTATAATTGGAAATCACATACCTCTGGTAAATCTGTGTGGATTGACAATGACTGGCAGAGTTAGAGCCAAATTACCTGCAATGGCATTTTTCATTTATTGCCTACTCCTGGTTTGGCTGATGCTAACCCAACTTTGTTCCTGAAGCTGTTCTTATTTGGAGGAATAGGGAAAATGAAGGTTTGCCAGCACATGCCTACAATGCAGAAAGGCAATTATACATGTTGGTCTTAGCGGGGAGTGGATGGTAGTGGAATGGGTGGAGGGAAGGAGCTCTCCGGGTGCTTGTTTTTAATGTCATTCTCTGAAGAGCATTGGCTATTGATTAGATTTGAATAACATCTAGGTCATTGGTGCTCAAATGGTGGATGGTAATCATGTTACCCCATTATTCTTATTATCTACTTAGCAGCTAGAAAAATATAATTTCTCTTGCAATTTTATTTCTTTTCATTCCCTGGCTTTGCTAATGGCACTGAAATTAGCTAGTTCCCTCCACCTCTTTGCCTCTGCCATCAGGACAGCTCTGGGGGTGGTTCAGAAACCAATTTTCAGCCAGTTCACACCTGTACCTAGAGTAAACACCAGTGATGCTGGCTGGCAAGCTGCCCATATTTGGAAGTCGCTGTGCTAATGAGGCCCTAACACATAGGATCCTGCCTAAATGGAGCATGCCTTTGAAGACGCTGGCTTGAGGAACTATAAGGGGGTGTGCCACAGAGTCTCCTGTTGCTGAAGGCCATTTCCCCACCTGCATGCCTGAGGAAGAAACCCCAACAAAATGTTTTATAGCTTTTAATACGGTGTTAGTGTTTTCCTTGAGTCAAGACAAGTCCAGCCCAATTCCAAGAGGTGGGAGGTCACCTTGTAAAGGGAACTTATGTTCAGTCATGGAGAAGAATGGCCCTGACCTTGAAGGCTCTGGCGGGAATGGAAGTTGTTTTCTCTCATCAGTCATTGGCATTCAGTTAAGTGGTCTCCCTGCTGGGTTGTCTTAGAGGAACTGGGACCCTGTGCATATTATGTGCACGTACATGGTGAACACATTGTTCTTCTTATTAAAGACTATTATCTGCAGTTTGTGAAATAGGGGGAAAACAAACACACTTTTAAATGGTCAGCAGGTTTGTTATTCCCTTGTCTGACACATAAAACCCAAGGACGTGGGGGCAATTTACAGAAACAAGGGTTTAAGAGAAACATTCACAATTATGCAGGTTCACACTGAGAAAGACAAGGAAACCTGAGACATTTTGATTTTTGCCATGGTAGTTTTCTTTCGGTGCGTACTGTAGGGAATCAAGAAAAAGGGAACTTCAGAAATAATAGCTAAAAATATAGAAGGCTCTGTCCCAATGATACTGGATTAGGGAAAGCTTCCATTAATTTTCAAGCTTGGAATTCCAGGTACTAAATATATTCAGTAGGAAGTAAATTTTGCATTAGCCACCATATGAAGGCATTTTATTAGAAGTACAGAAAGAATCGTGGAACTGAAAGATTCAGACTTTCTGGAAGCATGCATTTGAAGGCATGCACGTTGGTTTAAAGAACAGAGGCCACTAATGTTGGTAGAGATATGTGCAGCCTTCATACTGACACTATTTCCCAATCCTTAGGAGCTAAGGCCCTGAAATCCACATTGTTTTGTATGAATAAAGCTTTTAATTCCCAGGGGTATTGCTGTGTGATGAGTCTATGCAGAATGAGAGATATGTCTTTGTTCTTTGCCTCACACGTTCTGAAATGTATAACTTCTACCCTTCCTTCTATGGAGAGGTCTTGTTTATGGATGTAAATGACCATCACCTTGGCTGGCAATTTCTGTTTGTCCTGTCCCTAGTAGTAGCCCATCAAACTTTGTATTTCTGCAGTTTCCATGACCAAAAAGGACAGAGTGTGTCATCAAACTGAGAGGAGACTTCCATTGTAAGCAGATTCCTCTCGTTCACTCTCCTCTCTGGAAAGCTCCAGTTGCATTGGATACGTTGGATTTTACTAAGAGCCACCTTATTTACATGGATAACCCACTGAAACTACATGTAACTCAAGTAGAAATGCAACAGTAAATCACCAGTCACATAATGAAATAAATTGAGGCTCTTGTCTAAAAGTGGGATAACAGTCAGTGAAGCTTTTGTAGTTCAAACCAAACGAATATTGTTAGAGTAAACATTAAGGCAGGTGGATGTGCTGCATCAACATATTAATTACACACCATCTTGGTGCTGATAATAAATATTCACTTATGGCCTTCTCCCTGGGGAAATGCTGAAAGATGCTACAAAGCAAAGCTCTGAATAATTCAAGGGAGCCCCGTCCCAGCAGGAGGGCTCAGCGGACATCAAAGTTATGGTGTCCATCTTTCACCTCCACCAGTGTCTTCCTTTCTTCTCCTGAGGACTCTGAGTGCCAAGTCTTCTTGGGTCATGAAAGCCACATCCCAGTGTCAATACATTTGGGAAGTTCAAAAGCCTTGACTTAGATGTGTGAGGACTTTTGAGAGGCCTGACCTTAGCGGGAAGCCTCACTGCCTCCATTTCCCCTTAGTAGCTGGCAGATGCTACCACCTGTCTTTTGCGATGGTTGTAGGGATTAGACATAATATTATTATATTGACTGCTCTTGGAATATGTATTCTCAAGGTTGACATAGTAACTGTGAGAAATGTAAACATGTTTGTGAGTCTGGGAGAGAGCAGTCACATCCTTAGGAAGCCCTGCTTGGACTTTATTCCTTTGGTGTTAGGTAATTCCCACTAGAGTTCCCCTTATTTGCTCACTGGCATGGAGAATCATCTGGAATCATTTGTGGTTACCCCAGAGCAGGAAAGGCAACTCCACGGATATTGCAGATGCTCACCGAGTAGCAGAAGCTTCCTCTGAGGACATAGGCCTTCGTGACAGATGTCCCCAATGCATCCTATCCCACAGGCTTTCATAAAGGAAGACTCAACTGGAAGGACTTGATCACCCTAAATGACATTGTTATTTCATTGTTCCTTCTCTATCTCCCTGCACTAGAATTCTAAGTCTATGGCAGTAAGGCTCATATCTTTCCCACGCATGGCAATATTCATTCAGTACTTAGGATGGTGACTGGCACAGACCTGTATGGAAAGATATATTTGAATAAATGAGTCCAGAATGAAATAATGGGAAATTAAGTTTCAAACTCAGATGTCTACAGAAATCTACAAAATTTGAGTTGGTCTGAGTGCAAAATGATAAGGGAACAGATTTTTCCTCTAAGAATGAACTCAATGAATTTACCATTCTCAAGTTGAAATGAAGGGTTTAAGAGAACAAAGTGACTAATCATATTCAAAATGGCCAATGATTGCCACCAAAATAGCCATGGTCTCTCTCTCTCTCTCTCTCTCTCTCTCTCTCTCTCTCTCTCTCTCTCTCTCTTCCACCTCCCTGCCCTCCATCTGATCTGTTCAGCTGTGAAATTTATGCTGGTTGCATTTTCAGTAGAAAAACAAACATGTTAGCACTTATATATTATAATTGGTATATGTTAACATGGTATTTATTAAATTAACCAATAGATGTGTTTTGAGTGTCTACTGTGTATCAGACATGGAGCTGAGTTAGTGATTACTATAGCATTCCCAGTAGTTTTCAGCCAGCATCATTCCCACCACTGCTAGCACAGTGCAATGCCTGGCACATAGTTGGCCTTGAATAAACATTTGCTTACTGAATAACTTTAATAGGAAGAAGGAAATAAAAAAAATTTGCTGATTGCTATTTCAAAATATATATGTTCATGCACACACATATCTTATAAAATGGCATGTTAGAATATTCCTTTACTTATCATCTGACATGTCTAAACTTAAGAATATTGCTTAAATATAATATTAAACTATTGTTCCCGAGCGAGAAACATCTTTAGAAAATATTGGTAGACCTTAATATCTTCAGATGAGCTTTCCAATTTAGTTTACAAATGTTTTCCTTTTCTATAAGAAATTAAGCTTCAATTTCTGGTTAAAGAAAAATAGGACATTTTAAGTATTGGTGCATTTTGCACACTCCCACCTTTGGTGTCTGCAAACAAGCATCTATAAGGCATTGGTGACAACACTAAAGTAGCTCGTGTTCCACTTTGTGACTTGATGTAACTCTTAGCTGCGTGTGACACCCAGGTGAGAGGTGAATGCTCTGATTCAGTGTCCAAAGGGAAAAATATTCCCCTTAACATGTTATCTCTGTATTGTTAAAATTTATGGGGGACATGTTGGTGGTCAACAATAATTATCAGAATTAAATTTAAACATGAGCTTGTAGCAGTGTTTCTCAAGGTGGCTTGTGCACAGGAATCACCTAGGACAGTGGTTGGCAAACTCATTAGTCAACAGAGCCAAAAATCAACAGTACAATGATTGAAATTTATTTTCAGAGCCTAATTTTTTAGACTTAAACTTCTAACACCACTTATTCAAAATAGACTCGCCCAGGCTGTGGTATTTTGTGAAAGAGCCACACTCAACGGGCCAAAGAGCTGTATGTGGCCCGCGAGCCGCAGTTTGCAGACCACAGACCTAGGAGATCAGGGTAAAATTCAGATTCTGATTCTGTAAGTCTGGGTTAGGTCATTTCCACTCACATGAAATCCTTTAGTAGGTGATGTATGGTTTTTATTATTTTTATTTTATAGCTTGAAAAAAATAAAACAGTAAAGTGAGATAACTGATTTGACATTGTACTTCTACGGAAAAGCAGAGTTGGGATTTGAACCCAGGATTCTGGCTTCAAGCTCATGCTGTTAAGCACTGTGTCCACCCTCTTTTATCATCACTTTAATAGCTGAAGCAAATCCTTAGGTCTGTCATCAGATACTGGCAGACTATCTCTCTATGTCTCTGTGCTAGGGCACATTTAGAAGATGTTTTTAGTAGCCTCTGCTTGGAATGGCTGGATTGAAATCCTGGAGTTTTAAGGTCTGTTGGAACCATCAGTAATCCTTGGACACTTGTTTTCAAGTTAATGCTTCTCATTAATGCTCTGTCACCCCGAGAAGGGTACAGAATCGATCTCTTTAGCTCCCAGTAGCACTAGAAAGGTAAGTAGTCATTACCTATAGGCCCAGGCTTTGAACAGAATGGGCTTTTATCATTTCTACTAAGTATGCCCTTTATTTGTGCATGAATATTTTTAGAATAATAAAGAAATGTACTGATCTGTTTAGTAATGGGAATGATCTTTCCTTCAGATTACACTGTTGAGCAATTTCTGAACAAAGAATTTTTCTTTGCAGATGTCACAGAGGTATCATTTCATAGATTTGTTAGAAAGGGTTGATATAGATTGATGGAGTAAGTTGGCCTTCTCTCTCTGATTGGTGCTGCAAAGAATAAAATCCCACCAGTGTCCCTTTTGCATAATCAATAGGAAGTGAGGAAGTCACTCATTTTAACTTGGATGCTAGCTGGCACCATCCTAATCAGCTCCCATTTTAATCACAGCAGTGGGAGGAAGAAAGACATTCATGGGCCTGCTAATGCGTATGGTACAGAACCATAGCTGTTCAATGGAAATTGCTAGAATGCTACTCTCTTATGCCATTTTAATGGAGCAGCTTTCCATCTCCTAGCATGTCCAGCATTGCCCAGCATCTGTCTCATCCATAAGCAATGCTAATTTTGAGTCAAAATATAGCAAGCTGTAGTACAAGAATATGCAATGAATAAAAATTATGAAATGGAAAGGTAAGGCTAAATGCATCATGAGGAAAAAATGCCTTCCCAGGCAATTTAAAGGAATAAATAATGCAAATGTCTTCTGAATATAGTAAGAGTTTGAGGCCATCGGTAAAGAGAGCAAATTGAATGAGAAATATGAAGAATCAGTCCACAATAACAGAATAATGATTTTATGAAGCAGCCTAGAAAGAGAAGGGAGAATAGAGAGATCTGAATACCTTTAATAGTTGAGAATGAAATGGAAATATAACAGCTTAACAGGGGGAACGGCAGAAGAGGAAACAAGATCATAAGAGATAACCAATGCTTTTAAGCAAAATGAGGGGGAAAAGCTTAGAAATGCGAAGAATAGTGGCCACAGCATTTTTAGACAAAGGAAGAGATGTGATTGGATTCTTGCCTTTAGAAACTACCTTTTCATGAATCTGGCCACCTTGTTTGAAAGGAATAATTAGTCACATGTGTAATATAAACCAGCATGGATTGTAATGATAAACAGCAGCAATTTAAGTATGAATAACATGAAGAATAATGAAAGAAAAGGAAAGGAATGATATAGCACTTTTCTTACTGTGACTAAAATGAATTTAACACATATGGGTAAAAAATGATTTTATACCCTTTTAGGTGCTCAGTTAATATTGAAAGGTTTAAAGTGACAAGATAGTCATTTTGTTACTGCATAGAATGTGTTATTGCAAATGAAGAACATTATACTTCCACTTGAGAATACAAGGGAAACATATTCTTCTAGGTGCGGGTCATGCATTTACTTGCCAGGATGATATCACAGGAGGCCGTGGAAACTACAGGGATGTGATTTTCTTTCTTTCTCCTCCTGCCCCTCCCCTCTCACTTTCTTTTTTCCCTTTGTAGAATTGCCTAAAATCTATAGACTTCACGTTGTGTGTTCAATTCAGATTTACAAAGTATAGGATTAAAAATGACTTTTTCTTTAGGACGTTCATTAATGAATCCTGGTGTGCCTTTGGACCTTGACATTCAACTAAAGAAAGTGAAGTTAATAAAGAAATTGGTATTTTACAGGTGAAACCTCATTAGAATAGTCAAGTGGAAATACCTCAAGTGGTTTATCATTGGAGGAAAGAGTTCTACCATTTATTGTTGTTGTTTTTAATGGAGAATCCAGTTACTTGTGATTTTTTTTTTCTGGTGGGAGGTGGTACTGAGAACTTCTCAGAACTTAAAATTACTCAGTAATTCAGTCTCAAAGAGACATATTATAACATTAAAGCCAGCCTATTAATAGGCTGTTTTGGGGGTTTGGGTCAAGATATGTGCATAGGTAAACACAGTACTCAAATCCTCTCATAATGCCATCAAAATTACAACTAAACTACAGAACAATCATCATTCAGAAATGCCTGGAATGCATCGGAACAGAAATCTTACAACTAAGGATACAAAGAAGAGGGCCCATTGAGACTGGCAGGAGAGGTGGAGATCCAGAACAGCTAATCCCATTACCAGGTGTGGTGGGTAAAAATCAGGAAGGACATCACAGCTGCAGAAGTTCTCCCTGAGGAAAGAAGGGTCTTAGCCCACACCAGGCACCCCAGACGAGAATTCCAGTGCCACGTAGAGAAGTCCCCATAACTTCTGGCTGTAAAAGCCAGTGGGGATTGTGGCTGAGTGAGTTGGAGGAGTGTTGGAATCCCAAACAGTTCCTCCTTTTTGTTTTAAAATCCTCACCTGAGGATTATATTTTTTCTATTGATTTTTAGAGAGAGTGGAAGAGAGAGGGAAAGACAGAGAGAAATATCAATGCAAGAGAAACACATCCATTGGTTGCCTCCTGTTCACCCTGACCAGGGCCTAGGCCAGGAAGAAGCCTGCACCAGTGGTATGTGCTCTTGACCCAAATTCAACCTAGAATCCTTTGGTCCATAGGCCAATGCTCTGTCCACTGAGCCAAACCAACTAGGGCCCAGGTAGTTCCTCTTAAAGAGCCCTTGCATGGACATTTACTCTGACATTTTGGCTCTGAACTTCAGGGCTGGGACAGAAGCTCCAAAGGCGCTAGGGATATATAAGGAGGAATGGAATTGTTTGGCATTAAGACAATAGCTGGAGGGGCAGCTTTCTATCAGGTAGAAGTACGGGCAGAGACCATTGCCCTTTGCTGAGCTTCCCCTATACTCCGCACTGGAGCCAGCAGATGGGTGCCATATCTGTGTCTTCATCATCCTGGCTAACAGCCCCCCACCCCACTGTAATTTTCTGAGATCCAGCCCCACCCAACTTGTGGTCCCACCCAAGCCCTTTCCAATGTCTTTTCCAAACAAACCTCCTATCTTGGTTCATGCTTCAGACTTTCCTAAAACCTCTCAAACATGGAGCCTCTGACCTCAGCATGTGGCCCAGCACTAGTGAAAGCCAGCCTCTGTTTATAGCTTAGTCCCTTCTGGTCACCTCCTACTGAGCACAAGTATCAGCCATCTAGAGATTGCACTGTAGCTCATGTTGGATGACCTTGGGCAAAGCACAGGTAGCAGCTGACTTTTGTCTGCAACTCCTAGTAGACTGCAGAGCCAGAATACCTGCTGAACATCTTCAGTCCATGCATGGGCTCTTTAAGAGGAACTTCCTGGGCCCTAGTTATAAGCACAGGGAGGCAGTCAAGATGAGGAAAGAAAGAAACATCTTAAATGAAAGAACAGAACAAAACTCCAGGAGAAAAACTAAACAAAATAGAGATAAGAAATCTACCAGATGCAGAGTTCAAAATATTAGATGGTCAATGAAATTAGAGTGAGAATATATGAACTCAGTGATAACTTCAACAAAGAGATAGGAAACATAAAAATGGAAATAGAAAACATTAAAAAAAAAAACAGTCAGAAATCTAAAACTGAAATGAATACATTATAGGGAATTGACAGTAGAGTAGATGAAGTGGAGGATTAAATTAGCGATCTTGAATATAAAGAAGCAGAAAACACCCAATCAGAACAGAAAAATAATCCAAAAAATGAGGATAGGTAAGGAGTCTGTGGCACAATTTCAAGCATACTAACATTCACATCATGGGGTTGCTAGAAGAAGGAAAGAGTGAGCAAAGAATTGAAAACCTATGTGAAAAATAATTCCAGAAAACCCTAAGCTGATGAAGGAAATAGACATGAAGTTGAATAAACATAAAGGGTCCCAAACAAGATGAACCCAAAAAGTTGCACACCAAGATCCGTTATAATTAAAATGTCAAAGGTTAAAGACAAAGATAAGATCTTAAAAGTAGCAAGAGAAAAGCATTTATGTACAAAGGAACTTTAGAAAAGACTTTCAGTGGATTTCTTTACCCAAACTTTGCAGTCCAGAAGTGATTGGAAGAAATATTCAAAGTGATGAAAAGCAAGAACCTACAGCCAAGATTACCCAGCAAAGTTGCCATTTAGAAGATAGATAAAGAGCTTTTCAGGCAAGGAAAAGCTAAAGAAGTTCATCACCAGCCCTAACTGGTTTGGCTCAGTGGATAGAGCATTGGCCTGTGAACTCAAGGGTCCCAGGTTTGATTCTAGTCAAGGGCATGTACCTTGGTTGCAGGCACATCCCCAGTAGGAGGTATGGAGGAGGCAGCTGATAGATGTTGTGCTCACCTGGGGTATGCCTGCCCTTCAGGCCAAACCATACCTACTTTTCATAGCTCAGCCCAAATGATTATTGCTACTATCTATTGTAGAAACATTTTTTACAGGCTTCACATATGTAGAAAATTTCATTTTCATAATACCCTGTTTTCATAATACCCTATGTATCATTTTATAATATCCCATGTGTCATTTCATAATATTCTATCTATCATTTTTTTTTATTGATTTTGTACAGAGAGGAAGGGAGAGAGATAGAGAGTTAGAAACATCGATGAGAGAGAGTCATCGATCAGCTGCCTCTTGCACTGGGGATATGCCTGCAACCAAGGTACATGCCCTTGACCGGAATTGAACCGGGGACCTTTCAGTCCCCAAGCTGACGCTCTATCTATTGAGCCAAACTGGTTTCGGCTCTATCTATCATTTTAAAGATGGGGAAAGTGAGACCCATAGAGATTAAGTAACTTGTGTCAGGCATGTAGCTGGGAGGCAATGGATCTGGGAGTTAGACCCTCGGGCCTCCGAGTCTATACTTTTAGTCACTAAACCACATTGCCTCTCAAAACTTACATCTCCTGTGAAACTGCTCTTGCTTCTCCCCATGAAGAGTCAAGCTCTCCCTCTTTGGACATGCTTATCACTCTGCATGTGCTCATTATTTTCTGCTTTGGATATTTATTGGAAATTCAGTCATTAAACATTCATTTCCTGCAGGCAGAGTTCTTTGATAAGGACCAACATTGGATAATTTCCTCCCTTCAAGAAATTCACAGTTTAGGTTTGGATAGAGGCAGGTAATAAATATATGAGATAATAACTTTTAGATAGATTACTTTGAGATAAATTAGATACCCTGAATCTTAGTTTACTTAGTGGGGGGATATACTTAAGATATAAGAAAGAGAAACCCAGCTTAGCCTTCCTGGGCCTGGGAGGCCTGGACTCTCCTCAGGAAATGACACTTGAGTTGAACCTTGAAGGATGAGTGTGCTTTTCCTATATAGAAGGTCAGGAATGGGATTCCAGTCCAGGGCAATAGAAGAAGCAAAATCTCAGACACTAAGGGAAGTGAGACACACCAGGGACTACCTAGGAGATGTGGCTGCTAGATTGCAGTGGACAGCATGAGATAGTCAAGGGACAGGAAATGCAGGCTGGATTGGTGAGGCCCGCTTGTTCTATAGATGCAATGTTAAGGAGATTGCTGGCATTCTGTAGGCAGCGGGGAGCCACTGAAAAATTGTATATGCGCATGAGTGACATGATCATCACAGCTATGGTTTTCAAGTCCATGTGTGAGATGAGATCTCTCCTCCTTTGGAATATTTCTGCAATAATAATGAAAACAAGAAGGGAAAGGTCACTTTACTGGCTTAGAATTTCGTCAAAACATCAACCTTTCATTCTGTTCTTGTGACCAGTTTGTGCATGGGTTATACCATTCCAGAATTCCAGGGGGTAGAAGGGGAAAAATTGCATCTATTTTTGCTCTAAGGGTACAGGAAAAACACTTCAGTGTATAAAATGAAGATATAATGTTTGCCTTTCACTCTAAATAGTTTAACCAGAGGTCAAAAACTCAAATGCCTACAAGGGTCCAAACAGGTAACGTCTTTGAGTGAAGTGGCTAGAGGCAATAGAGATGGCTGGGGACTGGGGAGAGCACACAGACTCTCTAATGGGAGCATCAACTACTCAGCTCATTGGGATTTTGCCTGGGAGAAATATGGTCTCAGTAAGGTTTGATATTTTGGTTTATCAAGAGTCAAATGATGGCAATCCTCCCCCCGCCCCCATAAATTGTCTTAAATGGTGAGTGGTTCAAGCATGTGGGCCACTTAGAGCCCCGGACTTCCAGCTTATGGGGTCTGATTTAGACCAAGTAGGCTTAGCTCAGAATGTCTGTGAAATGTGCAAAACTAAATATGAATGTGCCTACTTGTAGCTTAACTCTAATCTCCCTGCAATTATTTAGTCTCCTCCATGCTAAGCACTGTCTGATATGATGCAGAGGCTATAAAATTAGCTAGACAGGGTGGAGAATTCTTAGGTTAATACATGTTTGCAAAATGGTGTTTTTGGCAATTGACGCATAAATACCAGATTGTCCTTTTGGATAGCTCTCTATTATGGTGTGTAGTTCCAGAAATGTTCTTCTTATTTTGAGTCCCTGATGGGGAAAATAACTAGCATCAACACGATGAATTTAAATAGGAGGATGAACTACGTGTCATTTTCTTCCCAAACCCCCACCACCTCCTCCACCACCATCTAATTACTGGATTATACTTGTGCATTTTCATTTTGGCTTCTACTTGTTTTCAGCATGACCATGCCTCTCTCTCTCCCCCCACCCCCCTACCCTCAGCTCCATTTATGGCAGAAAGCTCTTAAGTGAGTCTTTACACTGGAGGTTTGTATGCTCATCCTGTCAGCCTGTGGATCCTGTGCTATTATGGAGTTTTATCCTCTGAGTACATAGCCTGTAGTTGGGTTTGAATATTAAGTGTCAAACTCCAATGCACTGGTGAGAGATTTGCAGCAACCAGCAGGCCCCTTCTGCATCCCTCGGAGCTGCTGGGCGCTCCCTTTATTGATAAGCGGTCTCATTTCACACATGTCAGATTGCGGGGATGGAGCTGCTGATACAGTGTGCGGTGCTCCAGGTGCCTTTCCCTGCAGCTAGCCTCTTTCCTGCAGTGAGGTGGGGACGGGGACACCTACTCAGGAGGGAAGCGTGCAGAGCAGGCTGCTCACCGATGTGAAGGTTACTTCAGAGAGCCCTGGGAGTGTTTTGTCAGTTTTGTTTGCAAAGAGATAGGGAGTGAAGGATTATGATTCTTGGCGCCGATAATGTCCCCTGGGCCCACGCTAATCCAGCAGGACACCAGATGTGACATGGTCATTTTATTCTCACATTTCTGTGTGGTTATCATGGAGGGCAGGGACAGAATGGACAGGCTCAGGCGATAATCATCAGGCAGCATTGTCCCCTTCGCAAAGCAGTCAGAGCCCTCGCTCTGCACACGCTCAGCGGAGCAGCAGCCATTCTGTACACAAACACTTATTGAGCACCTTCTGTGTGCGAGGCTCCTTTTCCAAATGCCATAGGCACGGTTGTGAAGGTACCTGGCTCTGCAGAGACCCCATCCACAGGCCTAGATATCTGTGAACTCATTCGTTCTACAAACTCCAGTTGTTACCTGGTGCCTGGTTCAGTGCTGGGCATTCAAGAAAGAGGGTCAGGGTTTTTGGCTCTAGAAACAGAATCCTGGCTTATTATTAAAACCTGGATAACGTGTTCCCCAAAGCCTTGCTTTGCTTATCTGGAAAGTGGGTATTAAAGCAGTTCCCGTCTCTTATACCACTGTGATGATTGCATTAGGGGTGGGGGATATTTGAAGAACACTTAGCATATTGCATAGCTCTAAATACTAGTGACTAGGTTGCCATAAGCTTATTGTTCAGAGGGAGACCATGAATGGTGGGGCCTCTGTGAGAGCAGAGAGAGGTCACCCACCACCCCACTGTCAGATGCTGGCTTAGTTCCACCCTCACTGGGAAGGCCAAGGAGGACTCAACCCCATAGCAGGGTCCATAAGAAAGGGTTTAAGAGCAGATATATTTAACAAAGCACAATAAATTGACTAAAGCTGAAGTATACCCTCAAGAAGTGAGAGTGGGTAACCTCAGAGAATGAGATGCCCGGATAGGGTCCTGCGTGGAAGGTTTTCATTGTAGGGGAGGGGTAGAGCTTGAGGCCTTTGATCCCTCTTCTAACTTTGCTGCTGCATCACCACTGCCTGGTGACCTTGCCATGGCAGTGACCTTGGGCATACTATAAAACTCTGAACCTTGGTTTCTTCATCTGTAAAAACAAAAACGATTAAATTAGTGTTTATTAGCCCAGTTGAGCTGCTCGGCATGCGCAGTATGTGCCATTGCCTGTTATTTTCCATCACGTTGACGGAACTGATGCTGCTCCTGCCCTGAGGACGCACCCGAGCTCCCCAGGTGCCTCCCATTATGCTGCCCCCCCAGGTACACAGCGCAGCCCTAAGATGTAGAAAACAATTGTCAATTTATTTGACAAATTTTTGTTTTTCAGGTTTTCAGAATAATCAGAGTGTAACAGCTGGTGAGGCTTGATGATTTCTTTTCAAATCGCGTTGCATGCAGCTGCAAAGTGTCTGAACTTGGCCTCTCGCTAAGCAGATCCTAATGGGTTCAGATGACGTTGTGCGTGCACGTGGCTCACCGCGACCTTCCTTCTGGCTTGGCGATGGTGCTTATTAAAAGTAAAAATACCCTGAGTGTTCGTAGACCAAGCACGGTTCAAGAGTGACTAGCCGTCTCTAGAGACTTCCCAAAGCTGAGCTATTGAAATGAAACACATCCCGAGCACTCACATAGTCGTTGGGTGCAAATGCAGTTCAATATGTAAATGGATCACCTGGACCTTTGGGTGTTACTGGAAAAATTGGGATTACAATTTGTGTGGGTTTATGGGTAACCTGGCATTCCCCACACGGTAAGCTGGAGCTTTTAGAGCCCAAAGGGATTGTGCTGGCAAGACACAATACAGCACCGGCAGTAATGGATGGAGGAGAATATGGGGAGTTTGACCCACTTCCCTGTGTTGTGTTGGGCCTAATCTCTGGCACACCTGCCTTTGGGCCCAGGTAAGGAGATTTGGAAGAAAATCAGCCTGGGCACTGGTGTAGATAGTAGTGGCTTCAAAAGGGAGGGTCAGGTTGAGAGATAAAAACGGAAAGAGGATATGCAAGTGCCTGATGCATTGGACATCCCCAGGGCTTGTCTGACTGGGCTGGCCCATTTCCTCTTTTCTCTTCAGGGTATCTTCCTTTGGAGATGATAAACTAACATTAAGCAGCTACAATTACCCAGGAAAACTTAGAGACTCTAAATACATTAATTTATTTAAAAAAAAACAAAAACCAAAAAAACAACCCTCTTGAGATGGGTGGTATGACTATGACTCCCATTGGTAAGATATAGCTATTGAGGCTCTGAGTCACAAAGCCAGAGCAAATGGGAAAGAGCAAATATGCAACCAGATACTGAGCCTTCAGAGACTGCATTTCACAACGGTTTCCCCAGCCCCTATGTCCATCTCTCACCTTCAGTCCATTTTCTTCCCTGCGGCCAATTATTCTCCTAAAATACAGGTCAGAACATGTCATTTCTTTTCTCAGACATCCTTCACGGATCCTTAATGACTACTGGCCAAAACCTGAACTCAGTTATTTTCAGTGGCTCAGAGCGTGGCCTTTGGAGTCTGATGGGTCTCAGTGAAGGGCACAGTTCTATTTCTATCACCCAGGTGTCTTTCGGCCACCCGTCTTTCTGAGCCCTGTTCCCTCAGCTATAGAAAGCTGGCGTTAACACCTTCACAGAATGATTGAGGAGGCTCAGCTCTTGGTTATTCTATGGAAAACACTAAGCACAATGTGTTCCTTACATCAATGCTGTCATTGGGAATGGCCGATGAAGCTCCTCCGTCTGGTGTAATCTTTTCCTGATGATTCCCCTCAATAAACTCCTTACATTCTGCTTCCCAAAGATAGCTCAGGGTTTCCGGATAGGCCCTGGGGTTTCAGGCTTCCTCCTGCTTAGCCATATTTTTTCTTTCAGCAGCAATTTATCTAATTCTTCATGTTCCCCTTTTCTGATGGTTGAACAAACAAAACCTAATTATTCCCCAGGATTCATCTCAATTGTCACTTTATTCCACTCCCACCCTTCCCCCAAGGCAGACTGTGCCCCCTTAGGTTCTCTGCTTGGAACCTGGTTTTATGGTTGCTTTCCATCAGCTCTTATTAATGTGAGTCATTTAGAAATTGGAGCGTTGCGTTCATCTCGAATCCCAAACTGTACCTGGCACCATGCTTTGATGGTTTTCACAAAGTAGGGCTCAAAAAACTTCACAGATTAATGAGTGGATGCACACATTAAAATGAGCCAACATAACTTGCATTATGTTCCTTTTAAAACATATTTACTTCCCCTGAATTGTTACTGAAAAAAGATCCTTGAGGATTAGAAACAGAACCAGGGGACTATGGAATGTAGACTTTTTTTTTTCTTTTGCTTCCTTAATTTAAGTTGTAGACTTATAAAGATGTCTGCATATTTCAGACCTGAAAGAAATTATGCTCATCCAGACTCTAAACCCATGCCAAAGAGCTCAGAGTTTCATATGCATGAGTTCAGTATTTTTGATGGTTATCACATGGTATCAAAGGATGTAGACCATGGGTGGAAATTGAGTGTTGTTGTTTTCTTCCAATTTTCTGGGTAGGAGTTTGCTTTAGGATTTAGGACTATTTTCTTAATAAATGATGTGTCCTATTAAAGTAAGTACCTCTATTAACATGGCACTTTTATAATCTTTGTAAAGGGTTGAAGCATTTTAGGATAAGAGGGAGAATTATGAGATTTAGTTTCCTGAGAAATGAATAAATGTAACTGACAAATATTTTTCAATGAAAAAATATTTACAGAGAAAGTTTAGGAGAATGCCTGGAACTTAGTAAATACTCAGTAAATTCCAGTGTCTACTCCACCTGGGAAACAAAAATAAGGCTTCGAATACTAGAAGTTGCTAAAATTTATTAAAGAGTTATATGCAAGCATTTTGTTAAGCATTTTACATGCATTATTTCACTTAACCCTTAGAGTGATTCTATGGTGTAGGTACTGCTAGCCACTTGCCAGAGTAAGATTCTGAAGTTCAGAAAGGCCCACACATGTCTGATGTCAAACCCAAGTTTTACTTACTGTAGGTCTTGAGTTCTTACCATTATATGTTATTGTCTCTCATGAAAACACTAGAGAAGCAATGATTTTTGTCTCAAAATTTTCTGCATTTCTTGTGGCTAAGTCTATAACAGTTAGTGCTTACTTGAAATCATGTTTAAAGAAACCGTCAACCAAAGCAGGTTTGGATGAAGTCCCACACTGAACACATAACTTTTGATGGTTACCTGATGTGGCCCTTGGAACATTTAGCACATTTTTCAAAGCTTGGGTCTAGTTTTATGATTTTTGTTTCTCCCACATGGAGATGCTGAGTGCTGTATTGATCCACCTTTCTGCCGAGCTATTTTTCCTTCATTTTATTGTCTTTGTTTTCCTGGAAAATTGTACCAAATGGCTTGGTGGGTCTTTGCTGAACATGAAGGATTCACTATGGGGAATTTTCTTTTGTCTCCTGAAATCTATTGCATTTCTTTCCATATTAGATATTTACTTGTGACTAGATGGGTTATATCTATTTTTGCTTAATTTTTAGGGGTGTATTGTTTAGGGGACATTTCATACCAAGAGACACACAATATATTCTGTCTTGGCCTTGACCGCTGTTGAGACTTGTATACACACTTTTGGGGTATCTTTGGCTGTTGCTCTCAGTGATTTTCCTTCTTATGAGAATGCATACAACTCAGATCATCTAGATAAACTAAAAGGTCAGTTCAAAATAAGGAGTTCTTTCTTTGTGCAACTGAGGAAATTGAGGCTCAAAGAGAGTTGAGTAACCTACTTGAGGCAAAACAGTTAGCTAATAGTGACAATGGGGTTAAAATCCATACCCCCATTAGCGACTAGTTAAGAAACTATTTATCAAGTCTTATATTTTTCATAATACTGAATTTTTACATGTAAAGACTATAGCAAGGCATGTTTGAAAAGTAGTCTTGGTGACTAGGAAAAATAAAATGGTATTATAAGCAGAGGCACTTCATATGTGTTATATAGAGGTCTCTCCCACACTTGGGGGAAGACCCAGCCCCTGTGATTTTGTTGGCATCAGATGCTTATGGTTTTTATACATAAAGATAACTGCACCGAGTTTGCCTTGATAGTTTTACCATTTCCTTGAGATTACATTCTTGAGATGATGAGACCAACTTGAATTTTCAGTGTAGTCATGAGACCTTTCTTAGGTTGAAATGAATTCTGATAAGCTGATTATCTCTCTGAAGAAAATATGATGTCCACATATCATAGCTTAGTTCCTATCATTTTAGTGTCATTTTTATTCTGAGACATCTTCCCTGGTCTGAATTAAATAAGGTAATAAGGAGCTCTGGAGTCCAAGACATGTTAAATAGAATTTTTTTTTAAAGAATTGAGAGCTACAGGGTAGAGGATGGGTTTTCTTTATGGTACATTTTCTTTCTCCGAGTTGAAGTAGATGCTGCTAGCTAGTTGCCTTTGCTTTATAGAGCAATGAGTTATGAAGCTAAAACACAAAGTGTTCTCCGTGGTGTACATAAAGCAGCAACCTGAGCAAATACATCACACTATGTACTGAGAGTTTTGATTTTTCTTTTTTCTTTCCTTTTTTTTTTTTGTCTGTTTTCTTCCCTTCTCCACTATCGTCTGGCTTATGCTGGGGTGTATTGTTGACACATTCATCTTGGTAATAGAAATAGAAAGCTACTTTTCATTGCAAAATAGATTCAAAGTAAAAGATGACTAATGAATGAGAGCATCATGCATTCCCAGTGACGTGTGCTTTGCCTCCCGGCTCTATAAATCTGTCTGTCTCTCAACCGCTGGTGTATCCATTCACCTTTTCCCTTTGATGGAACTGGTTGGTTCAGCCTCCAGCTAACTATGGAGCACACCTAGCATAGTGGGGAGGATCTCCCCTCTGCGCCCTATGCCAGATAAGCAGAGCCCAAGGCTCGGAGCAGTGCTCGCTGCTCAGGGGGACAGATTGTGGCTTAGAATCACTGTGTCTGAGAGACTCCCTCTGTGAGCCTGTTGCTCATCCCTGCACTATTTCTCTTCAGTGACAAAGATCAACAGACCAGTGAGATGACGGATAACAGGCAAAATGAATTGCTTGGGTCGGGATGATCCATTATGTAGACGTTACCCCTGTGTGTGAGGACAGATCGCGGCACTGTGGTACATCTAGACCTCTCTTTGCTAGGCCACCTGACGTCCTTCTCCGGGATGTCACAAGAGAGTGATGTCTACCTGCAATGGGAACATCCTCTTTGAGAGTGAATATAGTGTCATCTAATCACCAGTCAGATCAGGGTTCAAGTTTTAGTTTCTCTTTGGTAACTTGAACAAATACTTAATCATTCTGAGTATCATGCTTTATCAGTATGTTAGATAATTATACCTACAGCATAGGGACTCAGTGAGAATTCAGTGGAATTCTACGTGCAAATTGTTTATTATGGTGATGACAGAGAGTAAGCATTGGATGCTTATTATTATTATTATTATTATTATATTATTATTATTATTATTATTATTATTACTATGCACCTGTTATTTTTGCTGTCTTATATACAATCACATACAAATATTCCTATATGCCCCAAATAGATACTGAGTTTCTTTAAGTCATTGTTTCCATTACTCTTTCTTTTATTTTTGAGATCATCTTGAACTTAGGAGGACTTGGATATGATTAAATTAGGTGCGACTCTTTGAACACCCACTATAGACTTTCTCTAATCCTGTTTCCTGTGTTATCTCATTTAGTCATTGTCAGAATCTACTAAGAGTAATTTTTATTTCCACCTTATGCATGCAAGCACTGAGGCCCAGAGATAGAAAATAACTGACTTAGGGTCACACAGCTAGGAAGTGCTGAAGCCAGGATTTGTACCAAGGTGGGTACAACCCTCAAGGTCAAAGCTCTTTCTTCACACATAAACTCATCTCTTCAAATATTGTCATCTGTCCTCTAACAGACCTGTGAGAAGCTGGATGGGGAGTGGAAGTTGGGCTTAAAGAAAGTGTGTTCAGAGCAGGGTTTTAGTGATGAATACCTGGGTCACAGGTGAAGACCCTTGGGATGCCAGAGGAAAACGTGGTTTTATTCTAGAATTATTCACTCATTCAAGTATTCATCCAGCTGAGCAACATCTTTGTGCCTGATGCCATGTTAGATGCAAAGCATTCGGTGGAGAACAAAACTCTCACTGTCCGAGTCCTCATGGAGTGTTCTGTCTAGCCAGAGAGGCAGATCCTATCAGGTGGTTGTACTCTGTTGTGTTGTTGGAGCTGAGATAAATGCAGTGAGATCAGAGCCGATCCCAGATTTGCTGCAGGGAGGGACCTGGGAGGATTTGCTAAGGAAGGGATACTTGAGCTGAGAGTTGAAACCACATGGGTGGAAACCATGGGGATCCACTTTCTCTTTGGGCTCTGCTTCTGGGGCCTGGTGAGTCCAGTAGCAGGTGACACTGAGCCTCCCCATGATCACCTTTCATGCATCTGAAGGAGCAGTGCTCCCCGTGTCAGATTTCTGCAGGGTTGGTTCCCTTTTCCCACCCCTAGGTTTTTTGTTTGTTTGTTTGTTTGTTTGTTTGTTTATGTGAGAAGTTGTATGGTTTCAGGATGGATGAGATCCTTTGGTCTCCTTAATACCAAGTGCGGGCCAGGCCACCTGCAGGCACAGATGGGTCTGGGTAAATTCAGTTCATGTGAACACAGGAACATTTGCTGAGAAGCCTCCTTCTTCATGATGGAAAGAACTCACTGGCCATTTCTATGACAAGAAGAAGCATTTTCGCCTTTGAAGAGATTTTGTGTGATGCCAATGATCAGCCAGGAGTTCCTCTCCATCTCTGCCAGTGTTTTGTTGTTCAACCTAAGAATGTGTCTGCAGGAGCTAAACATCTTCTCTTGCTCTGATTTACTTCGCCCTGATCCATGGCACCTTGAAGGAAATGTCATGGACCACAGGGAATGCCCCTCTTTCAGCAGTGGACATGGGGAATTCTTTAGGTTCATGGTGGGATTGGTCAAGGAAACTATTTCAGGGGAGCCGTTATGGGAAGGTGGTGCTCACTCTTACTCTTCCTGCTAGAAATGAGCCTTAGGGCCTCACCAAAGAAGCCAAACTAGACAGCTTCTCTATTTTACAGTTATGTACACCAGACACTGGGTGAAATGGGACATCTAGGGAACTAGATTTGGATCCTGGCTTTGCTGATCCCTAGTGCTAAGACCTGGAGCAGGTTCTTTCAGACTCTTAAATACCTAGTTCATCATCATCAAAAGGGAAAGGATGGATGTTCTGCCTGGAGGGAATTTTGCAAATAAAATGCCTGGCACATGACAAATGCTTAGTGTTGGGTATTGATCACCATTCTTATTATTTATTTGTTTAGATCTCTGTGAACTTGTGTGCCAGCCTTTCTATCAGGGGGCAGGCAGCAAACTCTTTCTATCAAGGGCCAAGCGGTATATATTTTTGGGTTTGTGAGCCATGGAATGTCTCAACTGTTCATCTGTATTGTAGCATGGATGATACACAGTGAATGAGCGTGGCTATGTCTCAGTAAAACTTGATTTATAAAACCATGCAATGGTTTGGATTTGGCCCATGGCTCAGAGTTTGCCCCAATCCGCATGGTGCTCTTCTTTGGCACAGTGGCCTGGGTTTGAGCAATCTGCCCGTGTGGTCAAGGGTAAGTCACCAAAACATATGCCATAAGGAACCAACCCCACCAGAGCTAGGATCAGCCAATGGGGCCCTGGGAAGACACATTAGTATCTTGTGTCCATACTCTGTGTCTGAGGTTCAGCAGGGAGTGGTGGATAACATGCAGGAATGCTGTCTGGAACCCAGGGGTTGAGCTGGGCATTCTCTCTGCCCTTCACTCTGTGTGGGTTCCCGAGAGACACTTTTTGACTCTTCACCGTATTTCAATTGCCTAAACTGGGCCCAGCCATAGGGACAGCTCCTGTCTGGTGATATGAGAGGAACTTGATGGCATTTGCCAGCTGTGAGCACATCCCTCCCTCCCTCACGCTACACCCGGAGAGTTTTACATTCATAGAGATGGAAATAATCAGGCCTCGTGTGTATATTTCCTTTCACAGAGCTACTATCACATGCTTTGAATTTCATGTCCTGTCTTATGTACTTGGTGGGGGGAAAATAATATAAATACACCTTGAAATTTCCCTAGAGTTCAGCTTCCCTGTTCAGACTGAGTCTAGCTAAAGTTTGAAGCAGAATAAAAAGCGCCTCGTTGCCTTCCACACACGCTGTTATCTCTGGTGGGTTCAAATGCAATTTCTCCGAGAAGGCCCTGGTGCCGTTGCTCCTTCTGGCCTTGAATCTGAGAAGCTCAGGATTTCTTTGGAGTACACACAGCCACCTCCTTTTGACAGACAGTGCAAATTAAAAGATCCGGTATGGCCCAGGAACTGGGGACCCAAACTTGGCCCTTGGGTTTTCATTTACAGTTAGGCACTGCAGACACAATTACTGCTGACAGGGGCGCAGAGGCTGGTGGCAGAGTGCGGTGACAGGAGGCTCATGCCAACCCGTAATTGGGAGGATTATTTTTAATCAGAACATACCCTACAGCCCAAACATTAGAAATCTCCTATAAGGCCAAGACAGGAAATTAAACACACCAACAATAAACCTCAGAGGGGGGTGGCGGTGTGTGGGGTGTAATATCATTAGTCTCTCCAAGGTCCCTGGAGCTGTGAGGAGAGCTTTGCTTCCCGAGGGAGGGATCCCGGGAGGATCTTCCATGGAAAAGGCTCAGATACGGTACCTAAGCCCTTGCTGGAGAGCTGAGTACAGCCAGATGAAGTGCAGCAGGCAGGCTAATGGATGCTTATCGCAATTAGACAGCCAACAGGTCACCTAGAAGCTTTGGAATAGGGGCTGCAACTGTATTTCATCAGCAATGGTCTTTATTACTGAAATCTTAAATGATTTCTGAAAAATCACATCCCTACTATGTGCCAGTGGTTGTGTTGCCGTTGGTATGCCTGGGCTCTGCTGTTGCAGTTATCTGGACGATTTTACCTATTTGACAGCATTTTGCAAAGCACCCTGGGAATTTGTTTATTAGAAGGACTGTTGTTGACCAAGTAGGTGCTGTTGTTGGGCATGTGAACACATTCCTCCTTCCTTCACTCTACACCCAGTTAAACATGTATTGAGGAGAAATGCCAGGTGGTTATGCTGTGTAATCTTCACACCACACCCCTGAGAAGGTCACTCCATAGCCTAGAAAATGGAGGCAGAGCAGTTTGCCCTAAGTGACACAGCTAATGAACAGGAGCGTTGGGTTTGAACCTTGAACCCAAGGCTGTGTACAAAATGCATGCATCACTCAGGAATAAGATGAAGCACAGCCTGGGCTTCAGGGCACTGCCCATCCCATGGAGAGGACAGACATAGAGACAGAGGTCTGTGAGAGGGGGACACTCAGACACACTGATGCATTGCTGAGCTTGGGGAAGTGGGGGCTCCTCACTGTGCTTGTGGGGCTCAGCCAGGGGTCAAGGAGGGCTTCCCAATGATACAAAGAATAAGTAAACGTTTGCCAGACAAAGAGGGGGTAGCAGCTGGTGCATATGAGTGCTGCTATGAGAGAGCCTGGGGCATTCGGCATTCAGTGTGCATTTAGAACTCTTGGCCCTTGGATTTGGTTCTTGTTCAGCTCAGTCACTTACCTTCAACCAATATGGGGAAAGGAGGAACAGAAAACATATTTTAGGAGTACTGCAGCCAGAGACCAGGAATCTGATGGGGGATTGGGTGGGCTGCTAAGAAATGACGTGGGAGACTGGACTCAGAGTCTCCCAGGCCACCCTTAGGGGACAGTGCCCACAGCGAATCCAGGGACGCTTGCATGGCCAGGTGCCACTGATCCAATCATCCAGCTGCAGCGGTGGCCACTGGGCAGTAGCCCGTGTTCTGTGCTGAGAGTCCCTAGATTCCCAGTCCCTGGATTCCCTTGGGGAGGGTCTCTATCTTCAAATAAGTGGCTGCATGCCCCTCCCACCATGGCTTTCTCGCCCCAGGTGAGATCGCACTAGCCCATGCACACTCACCATGCCACATGGCATGGAACAAGCCCGCATTTACTGGCTGCATCGCCCTGTGCTGATGCAGCCTCAGGCCCCTTCAAGGGCAGTTAGACTCTAGACCCCAGGATAAGGCCAGGGGCTTCTGGGAAGCTTGGAGAGTGAGTCCCATCACAATCATCGATGGGGTCAAGACACAGGTGGCTTCTCTGGATGCAGGGTGGGTGGAGAAACTTCTCCCCACCCCCAACCCAAATGGGTGAGATGCCATCTTTGAGACCAGGGTCATACTTGCAGTTCTTTATTGTTTGTTTGTTTGATTGTTTTGGACAATAAACAGAAACTCACTCAAAGCAGCTCAAACAGCGGGGATATTTATCACCTGCCACAGGAGTGAGTCTCAGCACTGAGAGAGAGAGGCAGGAGGTGTGCTGAGTCCCGTGAGGGCCTGCCATCTTGAGTCACCAAGCGATCAGGGAACAATATGGTCACTAACCCACTGGGAAACCTCCCTTCCCCATGGCCCCTCCACTCTCGCCTCTGCTCTCTCCACCGTTCTTCTTGATCCAAAGCCTGCCTCCTATTTCTCTCCATGATCATATGGCAGAGAATAGGGACCCCACAATCACTGAGCCCTCAGTTCTAGGAACTTATCAGTGCCTTCCAAGCTTCTAAGAAATGGAACTTAGATCAGAGAGGGTTCCATCCCTGCTCCACACTGCCCTATGCCAGGATTGAGTACCTCAGACATGTCTCTGGGATGAAGAGGAAGAGGGGCTGAGGAGGGACAGCACTCAGAGGGGCTGCATGGCCACCACATAATGCCTAAAGTTAGCAAGAGGCCAGTAAGCCTCACTTTCCTCCTCCCTTCCTTTCTCTCTTCTCCCCCCTCTCCTTCTGCCCTTCCATCCTTCCTCCCTTTGGCAAATCTTTATCAAATGCCTCCCATGTTCACAGCAATGTGGCCAGAGTTAGAGTTAAACCCAAAGCTAACAAGCTGGTGAAACAGGCAGACTTTAACAAAATCATTTGTAACTGACTATTAAATGATAGCTGTGAGATGCGCTCTGCAGGAAGGATAACAGGCACTTAAGAGCAGGAGTAGGATTTTCATCTGGAAGTAAGGATGGATGCGAGGTAACTGGGGGTAAGACCATCCCATGTCAGAGATACAGCCTCTGCAACTTCCCTGTGGCATGTGGGGAGCATAGGGTGACCCAGAAATGCAAGGTCCCTGGGGCTGGTACATAAGGGGTCTGAAGAGTGGGGGTGCCTGCTCACTAGTAAATAAATAAGGCCGAAGCTGTGACCAGGAGTGCACCATGCAGGGTGTTAGGCTGTCACAGGGACAGGGGTCCCTCCTGCACAGTATAGGAAGCGTCCATGGTGCATCCCATTATGTAAGGGCCATTTACCTGCTCCTGGTGGCATGAGAGGTGCAGCCTGGAAGCAGGAAGACAGCTTAGCAGCCTATTGCGGGGTGTTCTGCCTGGGGAAAGCCACCAAGCCATCGATGGCAGAGACCATGGAAGTAGAAATGTTACAGGAGCCAGCCCTGTGTATAGTCTGAGTTACAACCTTAAACAACATACCCCCTACAACAGCGGTTCTCAACTTCTAATGCTGTGACCCTTTAATCCAGTTCCTCATGTTGTGGTGACCCCCAACCATAAAATTATTTTCTTTTTTTTAATTGATTTTTTACAGAGAGGAAGAGGGAGGGATAGAGAATTGGAAACATCGATGAGAGAGAATCATTGATCAGCTGCCTCTTGTACACCCCTGTTGGGGATGTGCCCACAACCATGGTGCATGCCCTTGACCAGAATCGAACCTTGGACCCTTCAGTCCGCAGGCCGACGCTCTATCCACTGAGCCAAACCAGTTTCGGCCATAAAATTATAATGTAAATATCTGTGTTTTCTGATGGTTAAGGCGGCCCTCCTAGCAGTTCTCAACCTGAGGTTGAGATATTTAATGTAAACACAGATATTTACATTACGATTCATAACAATAGCAAAATTACAGTTATGAAGTAGCAAGGAAAATAATTTTATGGTTGGGGGTCACCACAACATGAGGAACTGTATTAAAGGTTCACAACATTAGAAAGGTTGAGAACCACTGCCCTACAAGGTCATCAAAATTGGTTGGCTACTTTGTGCATCTATGTGGACTGAGTGCATGAGTGCAGGGCGGAGCGCTCCCCTCCACTTCTCCCTCCACTTCTCCCTCCTCTTCTCCGCTTGCAGCTCAGTGGCCCCAGCAAGGTCTCAGCACAGTGTGCACTCCATCCATCCCACGGGGGCCCAGGATTCTTTCTCCCTGGTGTAAACCGCTCTGTAGGTTGTTTGCAGGAGTAATTGCAAACTCAAGACAGTCCTGGTATTTTTACTTAAACGATGTCACTCCTCTGGAACTCTGGAGAGCATCTTCGATTTTTCTTGCTATCTGGTGCCATTGCTAATGACTGTTTCTCTTCTTACCTTGTAACAACGGTTCTCAGCCTTTGTGTTTTATGCAACAATCCACCTGGAAGATTTGACAAGTTCTTATTAACGTAAAGAGGAGGCTATACAATGTAGTACAACTGCAGGTTTAATTAAAAATAGGCCTAAAAGTGTGGGTATCAAGCTGACATGGACATGAAATTAATGTTATTATCTGGACAGGAAGTCTGAGGGGCCAGAGAAGCCATGGTGCTCAGAGAAAGCCTCTTCTTGAGGCCCAGCCTCTTCCTGGTGATGTAAGGCTGAGGCCAATGAGGAAAGCTTCCTGTGCTGCTCAGTGCAGTGAGCAGCAGCTAAGTGGCCGGCCACTGTGCCAGAGGATAAGGCTACTGAGTTGAAGAGAACATAGTGCTTGCCCTCTAGGAGTTCACAGCCTGGCAGGCCAAGTCTACAGTGGATTAGGGAAATCATCATGTGGTTCTTGTTAGGACATGTGAAAGGCCAGCAGGGGAAAAAGAGTCAGTGAAAGCTGCAGAGAGACGTTCACACTTGGTGGATCTTGAAGAATGAGTTCAGATGGGCCCACATGAAGGGTGTTTCAGGAAGAAAAATGTGGCCTACAGGCGAGAGGTGTAACAGTCAGTGCCTGTGTCTTCAAGTAGTTCCATTTAGGCAGATCTTGGAGTATGTGAGCTAGTGGACTTAGTGAGTGGTGGAAGCCACTGGGGAGGAGAGGGGACAGGGGTTAAGAACATTGAACCTGACCATAGGAGCTGTCATTATTTTTATTAAATGAGAGGATGCATGCAGATTTTGATACAATGACTGAGATACACTATGGGTTCAATAAAACTACTAGAGAATTACAATTATATTTCAATGATGATGATGCCACAGATAATTCTTCAGCTGAGGTATAATATGAATTTATAGAAGATAAACATATAGTTTGACTATTCACTTCCTAAATGTCCTAACTCTTCTCCCTAAATCTTGTTCTCCCACTTCATTCTTCTCATCATTACAATCTCAGCTCTATCGCTTCTTCCTTGGCAAAACCTTCCCAACATTCCTGACTAAGCTCTGTCCTCCCCACTGGACTGCAGGCACCAAGAGGACAGTGCCCAGCGTAAAAAAGGGCTTAAAAATAATTAACTTTTTAAACAACATTGACTTTGCAATGGGCACAATGCTAAGTACTTCACAAATATAAACTCTTAATATTCACTTCAATTAAATTTGTTGACGTAGGTATTCTGTTTATTTTCATTTTACAGAGGTGGTGGCTGAGACAAGCAAGGTTAAAGTGACTTGTCCATGGTCACAAAAATGAGTAGATAGTGGAGCCATGGGTGAATGGGATGGATAGATGGAAGGAAGAAAAGGAAGGAAGGAAGGAAGGAAGGAAGGAAGGAAGGAAGGAAGGAAGGAAGGATAAGCACTATCCTCACCATCTTCACCACCTGATTTTTTTCTTCTCCAGACCCAGGTCTCTCTAATATTTTAGAACTTTTTGATGTTCTCAAGTGTTTTATTTATCAACACCAGTAAGCTCACCAAATCTGAAGAATGTTAAAAAAAAAAAAAAAAAAAGTCCATCATATTAAGAAAGGGGTTGTATTTTCTTTTTCCTTAATTTTTAAAAAATATATTTTTATTGATTTTATAGAGGAAGAGAGAGAGAGAGAGAGAGAGAGAAGAGAGAGAGAGAGAGAGAGAGAGAGGAGAAAAGTCAATGATGAGAGAGGTCCATTGATTGGCTGCCTCCTGCATGCCACCCACTGGGAATGGAGCCTGTAACCTGAGCATGTGCCATGACTGGGAATTGAACCATGACCTCCTGGTTCATAGGTGGACATTCAATCACTGAGCCATGCTGGCCGGACACTATTTTCTAAACAGTTATCTGCAAATGTTAATAATTAAGCTCTGAAACTTTTGAATTGCATTAAGTTGTGGCATAATTTGCATCACTATTTTATAGGAGCCCCTGAAAGCACACTGGATCTGGATTCTAGAATGCTGCAAACCAGACCCATTTGTTCTACTTCAGCTTCCCCCAGGGAGAAGCAGGTCAGGGTCAACTCTCTTGGGTACGGGATACCATCTGCATCTTTCAGTTCTATTAGTAAATCTTAATGTTTCTGGTTGCAGCTGATCTCTACCCAACTCACTGAAGCATATGAAATTATAATGGCCATTTGCAGTTCAGGCAATATTTGCTTTATTTATATATTAATGAAAATGAAAACTACTCCTTCTGATTGTCTGAGGGTAGCCATGTTCATGAACTTTATTATCGATGGGGCACCTTATATCACAGTTTTGTTCATTGCAAATGAAGTCTCTTTGAACGTTAGCTCTCAGGGATTGAGCATTACAGAATCTAAACTCTGGAGGTCCAGAGTTTAAAGGAAATTTAGTGTTGATTTCCTTCCACCTGGCTTTTTGCAGGAAAATACACAATTAAATTTCTGAAAGATTGGCCTCCAGCCTTCCTGGAACATGTCCTGTGAGGAAGACCTCACTGAGTAAGACAAGGTCTAGCAGAGGGGTTCTAAACTCCGTGTCAAGTTGCCCCAGTTCAAATCCAGGCACTTTGGGCGATTTACCTGAGTTATCTGAGCCTTGGTTTCCTATTCTGCAGCACAGAAAATAGTAACATCTTTCTAACTGGAGGGTAAAAGGATTTACTGAAAATCTATTTACAGACTTGAGTTTAATCATTTTCATCATCATCATCATCACTCATTGATAAATTTACTGTATGATCAAGAACATATTTAAGAAGTTACTATCACAAACAAAGATGCAGACACAATTCAAGAATGCACACCCGATTCTAAAGGCTTCCTTCTCTTCTTCCCTAGGAAACTGCTCAAAGACCTCATGCGAGTGGAACTCACAGCTTCCTGGATCCGGCTCAGCATTCAGTAAGTGCGGCCACTTTTGAACATTCATTACATAAATGCATCCGTGTCCTTGATCCTATTTTCTCTGAAAAAGCTCTCTTCAGCCAGCCGGAGCTCCCCACAAACACTTTGCCACCAGCCTCGGTCTTTCTTTCCTGCAGGCCAGCGATGGATCCAGAGATGAGAGGAAGGTTTGCCAGCAGAACCCCACAATGAACACAGGGCATGTGTGAGAGTGTGGATGGGTTCACCCTATCATTCCCGTGGATAAAATTCACTGATTTTGTTCCCCTTTCGTCCTCTGAGTTTGTTTCCTTTGGAGACATTCTGTCCCCCTCACTCAGTCCCAGGACCTTGCTCAGTAGAAAGAAATGCCAAAGAACCCAGACCAGTTCGTGAGACCAAACATGTCTTAAAGCCTTGAAGAACAATTCAGTTTCTTTTTGAGCCAGAATACGTTACTACTATATGAAAATGACTGCAGAAGAGAAATTCTGTACTGTAAGATGCTGGGGTACATTTTAGAAATTCCATTTGTTTTTAGCGAGTAAGCACTTTCAGCCATCTGCCTTTCCCATTGCACAGACAGCTTTGTTTTCTGGTGAAGCCAGCACTATGCTGCCCAATGTCCCTACCTCTTATTGCTTATCAGATGTTAGCTTCAGTGATGTGCATAACCTCCGACAGCAGCTCTCCTCGGCAATGGTTCTGTGGGCAAACAACTCGTTTTATGAATAAATCTGTAATAATATAACAACAAATACCAACATGCAAAAGGCTAACTGAAGGAAATATTTATGTTTTAAAGATGTAGTTTCCTCATAGATGAGTTTCAGAATGTCTTAATGTATTCTAGTTCTGAGAGTGGCGGAGTAGAATTTGAGACATCAACTCTCACAAAGGGGCAGGTAGAAATGGAGGGTGTGGGGCTCCAGGCCTGGAAGAGGCTGATCAAAGAAAATGCCTTTGCCCTCCAAGGAATTGCTGGGCTCCCCTCATTGCTGTGGAATTTGCATATGTGCACAGAAAGAAGGAGGAGGAGGAGGGATGGGAAGAAATAAAAAGATGGTGCCTTCATTCTTCCCTACATCAGAATGGCTCAGTGTAACCCTGATCAGCTAAAGCCTGTATCACACAGGAGATTAGACCCACCGCTTTTGTTCCCAATAATAAAGGACATTTTATGTCTAATTCCCTACATGCTACATCTCTTTGGTAATGCCTTTGAAGTTGAGGCTGCAGCGTTTCCTGAAAATTGTGAGATTTTTCTAAGTGAAAAGGAGGGGGCTGTTTGGCACACATTCTGTTCGAGTCTATTGGGTGTAACGTTACATGGGCCTGTGACTTTATCTTTTTCTGTCTCTGCCAGGGTCCCTCTCCTGGCCTTCTTTGTGGTGCTGGGGCAGGGGTGGGATGCAGGAGGAAGGTTTCAAGGATGGGTTTTCAGCTTATTCATGACACTCCCAACCTCTTCTCTACCTTCTCAACGTGATACGTATTTCTGCTTCTCAGGAAGAAATCCGTGTTCCCAACCTGAATTTGGGCTGAAGTTTCTAACCTCGGGGAGGCTCTGGTTTCTGAGATAATTAGTAAGAACTTTGGAGGGAACGCATGTTAATTTGTCTTTTGATATGGTGTTTCCATATCTACAATTACAGTCTGAAGAGGAAAAAAATTTTAATAATTTGCTGCTCCAAACCAGTGTGCAGTTATGTGATAATTTAAACCAAATTAAAAAAGAAGAAATGGAGAAAAACCCTCTCTTGGGGATAGTTAGAGCAGCTGCCTCGTGTCGGTGTGTCTAGCAGATGGCGATGCTTTTCTTGTGATCACAGCTTCTCCTGCACTGGGAACCTCATTCAACTTCCAGGGCCAGGAGATCGCTTCGCCCAGAACAAGGATGGGGTTCTGGGAGATTGGTTACCGGGAGAACATAATCTGGTCTCTGTGTTGTCCATGTACTTGGGCCTTGGGCTCTGCTCACCAATAACGAATGTGTGGTACATAGCAGGCTAGGAAACTGCTCCACCCTTAGGGGACTGTAATGATAGCAATGAATTTGCAGTTGAGATTTGCTCATTTCTTTTTTATTTTCCTCTAATCGAGATCTTTATTTGCTCTTCTTTAGCAAAATGTACTTGGTATACAATATTATATTGGCCATATGAGTTTTAGATACAACATTGCAATTTGACATTTTAAAATTTATTTTTAAAATATATTTTTATTTATTTCAGAGAGGAAGGGAGAGGGAGAGAGAGCTAGAAACAACAATGGCAAAAGTGAATCATTAATTAGCTACCTACTGGGGATCCAGCCCGGAACCTGGGCATGTGCCCTTGACTGGAATCAAAACCAGGACCCTTCAGTCTCAGGCCAGTGCTCTATCCACTGAGCCAAACTAGCTTGGGCTGTGATTTGACATTTTTATACCTCACCATGTGACTACCCCCTTAGGTCTAGTAATAATCTGACACTGTGAAACTTACCACAGTGTTCTTGACTACATTCCCCTTCTGCTTTTTCACCCATCCAAGTCCTACATGAGGGTTGTAGTCGGGATTTTCAAGGAGACTGATACAGAATAACATCAATAGAGAATACACTGACCACCAGCCTTCTCCGATAAACATAGACACTTCATTACAGGTTTGGTTTGGAGTTACAGTTCTCAACTTAGTCATCTAAATTCCTCCCTTTATTTTATTTTTCAATTACAGTTGCCATATAGCATTATTTTAGTTTCAGGGTACACATAGTGATTAGATACTTATATCAATTATGAAATGATCAACCCACATCTATAACCCACCTGACATAATACATAGTTATTACAATATTATTTAATGTTGTTATATTTTACACCCCTATGACTATGCTGTAACTTCCAATTTGAACTTCTTAAACCCTTCACTTTTTTTTAACCCATCTACCAAACCCCCTCCCATTGGCAGCCTTCAAAATGTTCTCTGTATTATGCAACTGTTTCTGTTATGCTGGTTTGTTTATTTTTTTAATTCCACATATAAGTGAAATTAAATGGCATTTGTCTTCCTCTGTCTGATATTTCACTCACCACAATACCCTCTAGATCCATCCATGTTGTTACAGATGACAAGATTTCATTATTTTTTTTATGGCTGAGTCATATTCCAATGGATATATGCATCACATCTTTATCAACTCACTTATTGATTGTCACTTGGGTAGCTTCCATATCTTGGCTATTGCAAATAATGCTGCAATAAACTTATAGATGTATATGCTCTTTGATTTAGTGTCTTACTCCCCCCTCCCCCCCCCAACCCCCCGAATTGGAATTGCTGGTGTCTTTGTCTCTTGCTATAGTCTTTGTTTTAAAGTCTATTTTGTCAGGTATAAGTATTGCTACCCTAGCTTTTTTTGTTGTTTCTTTTTTTTTCTTTCCATTTTCATGAAATATTTTTTTTCTATCCTTATACTTTCAGTCTGGGTGTCTTTTAATCTGAAGTAGGTCTCTTATAGACAGCATGTGTTAAGGTCTTGTTTTGTTAACCATTCAGCCTCCATATGTCTTTCAATTGGAGCATTTAATCCATTTGCAATTAATTGTTGACAGATATGTATTTATGCCTTTATATTATTCACATTTTTATCTTTTTTATTCTTCTTCTTACAAAAGACCCTTAACATTTCTTATAATATTGGTTTGGTGGTAATGAAGACATTTAGTTCCTCTGTGTCTGGGAAGCTCTTTATTTGATCTTCAATTCTAAATGACAACTTTGCTGCGTAGAGTAATCTTAGTTAAAAACATTGATTTTCCTCACTTTGAATATATCTTGCCACTCCCTCCTGTCCTGAAATGTTTCTGTTGAATAATCAGCTGATAGTTTTATGGGAACTCTTTTTTAGGTAAGTAATTGATTTTCTCTTGCTTCTTTTAAGATTCTCTTTTTGTCATTAGCCTTTGGTATATATTAATTATGATGTGCCTTGGTGTGGGCCTCTTTAGGTTCATTTTGTGCAGGACTCTGTGCTTCCTGGACTTGTATGTCTAGGTAAGGGGAGTGTTCCACCATTATTTTTTCACATATCTTTTTAATTTATTGCTCTTTCTCTCATCCTTCTAGGATCTCCATGATGAGAATGTTGGTACACTTGAAGTTGTCCCAAAGACTCCCCTTTTTAATTTGTTTTATTTTTGCTGTTCTGATTGGGTGTTTTCTGCTTCCTTATCTTCCTAGTGCTACATGCAGCACAGATTGCCACACCCCCTTCAGGATGCAACTTTAGACTCACAATGTCTAAAATCAGACCAAACCCCACTCAGTCACCATTCTCTCCCCAGATGCACCAGTCCCAGCTTCTGTCATCACTGACTTTGTCTTGGTTTTTATCCATCACCAAGAAAAGAGTAAATCTTTGATCTGGGCCTTTAAAAAGCCTTCTTTCCATCCCCTGTGTTGGCATAACCTTCCTGCTATTCCTTTCCCCATGGTTGTGAGGTCTTCTTAAGTGATGGTCATGCCTAAAGCCACCCTCCATGATTGCATCCTAAATACGGAAGGACTAACATTCCTGCAACATGGAAATCACCTGGCTGCTTCTTCATTAAGCTAGTCCCTGTCTGACACTTTATCTTCTCTTTAAGGGTGTCTTCTATTCCAATTAGGCAAGTTCAACTCCTGACTGCTAAAGATGCTCACTTCCCAACTCCAAGTATCTGCTACTCTTGGTCTCACCAGCAGGGAAATCCTTTCTCATTCTCTTAGTCTACACTTCTGCATGGACTCTGTTCAGATCCTCCTGCTCAGAGGTCAGCCAACTCATTAGTCAACAGAGCCAAATATCAATAGTACAACGATTGAAATTTCTTTTCTTTTTTTCCTTTTTATTTATTTATTTTTATTAAATTATTATCTGTGTACATATCTTACCATTGCCCCCCTCCCATGAAATTTCTTTTGAGAGCCAACTTTTTTAAACTTAAACTTCTTCTAATGCCACTTCTTCAAAATAGACTTTCCCAGGCCATGGTATTTTGTGGAAGAGCCACACTCAAGAGGCTAAAGAGCCACTGCTCCTGATGAATGAACTTTTCTTTGTGAGCTCAGTTTCTTTATTTCTCTTTCGATAAAGGAAATTCCAGGTCAGTTTTCAGTGTAGATGTTTGACCCCATGCTAATATATGCATATAATCTGAAGCTCAGTAGAGCAGGCAAGATGAAACAATATAAGGGTGAATGGAAAAAAGAGCAATGCTTGTCTTCCAGGGAGGTAGAATTCTCTCAAGTTAAAACAGTCAGCAGATTGACTGGAAATGGGAGGTCAGGCATCAGTTGGAATACAAGAGGGAGGGAGAACCAGAGAGGAGTGCTGTAAGAGTGTTAACTTCATCCATTGCCAAGCCCAGGGTGGGTTTCATGCCACGTTACATGGAGAACCCTATGGTCTAGCGGGCACACAAAATGATGCTCATTTGATAACTCTCACTGACCTTCCCATTTGCTTTGACACTTGACCAACCAGCAATGGCCATCATACATTCTTGTCCACACATTCCATATGTGTATCTCTTGTCTCTGCCTCCCTCTCCTCTGCTAGATCAGGAGGAGAAGTCCAGGGGATCTTTGTGATGGAATGAGTATATGGCAGGCAGAGAAATGACAGAAGGAAAACATTCCTGCTCTCTTATTGTTAGCAAAGAGGATGACTGGAAAGAATGGAAGTTATAAGAAGCTTTGCTTGGTAGTGACATTCAAGCCCCATGGATAAAGGAAGAGAAGCCTGCAGTGGCAGTCCGCTGCCTGCCCAGCGGTCTCTACCACTCCCCCTGGTTTCAATCTGCCCTGGCTCATCATGCACTCTAATATCTGTCTGTTCCTTGTGCTTTTTGTGTCTTCTCCACGGGCTGGAGAGTCTCTGAAGGCACGATGCATGGCTGTCTCAGTCACTGCCCTAACCCTAACATCCCCCAAGTGAGAGCGGATTTATATGATGGATGACTTGCTCAGTTGCGTGGATTAGGGCTGTGAAAGATGATTGCTCTCTTTGTATTTCAAAACCATTCTTCTCTCATTCAGAACCTTCTACCCCACCTCCCAATCTAGATCCATCTTTGAAAAGTGGAAAGTACCTGGCTTCTGTCCTGGCTTTATGAATTGACCACATGATCTTAACAGATTTGACCAATCTTATTTCAGTTACCTCATTTAAATCATTATGCTACTAAAGAATTGAACTAGAATAGTCTATAATGAAGGCCCCTTCCAACTTGGAATTCAGTGAATAAACACGAAAGACAGAAACGAGGCCACAGAAGAGAAGGCTGAAGGGAATTTTCCTCATCTCAGTGAGGCAGAGATCAATGAGCTGTGACCAGCAGCGGCCTCTCCTGCCCCACCTGGGGGCACAAATGAGCCCATTGTCTCCTGGACAAGAGAATTTACCAGAGAGGTTCAGGAATAATACAGCACCGATGGTCTGCTTTCTCTTTAGTGTATTAATAAACACATATTTATATCATTTGATCCAAACTCTTGGTTGCATAAGAGAATTAGAAGAAATGAAAACAGGGTTTGCGTGCAACTTCTTGTATTTGCTTGAGCACCAAACACATTGCATCCTTTGTATTCATCCTAATTACTCATCAGTTTCTGACCAATGACCTAAGGAAAACAATGACTTGGGGTTTCTGCTGAATCTATTCACTTAAGCAAAGGTTAGATCTACTTGCTATTTCTGCTCCGCATTGTGATGTGAGTTTGTTTATTGAGGACATTGGTTTGATGGCTGGGAATTGCAAAGGGCAAATACAGGTTTTGGTGGAATGACTTGTTAATAAGTTATGGAAACAAGAAATTGTTTTTTTCTAATGGAGGAGACTACAGATGTCCTCACCTTTTGAGAAGTTCCAAAGGAAAAAGAAACTTTATCCCCAGTGCTGACAGCCAGAATATTTTTTTTAATACATGTGCCGTGTTTTTTTGGAATTCAGGTAGTTATTTTCACCAATGAGGATTCTTGCCTCAAAATGTGCTAACCTTAACTCTGTTCCTGGCATGCAGTCAGTGCTAAATCCATGGTAACAATGATTACTATTATTCTTCAAAACAATCACATAACTACTCTCCTACTGAGTGTGTGTGTATGAGAGAGAGGAAGATTTGGCAAGCTGGTTATTATTGGATCTTATTCCCTCTATTTAAGAAGGACACATTATTTTGAAAAAAAATGTATTGTGGTACATTCCAGCTCAGGGTGTTATGACATTGACATATGAGTCAATATTCTTACCCTGGTAATGTCATCATTCCTTCCTTCCTTCATTCATTCACAAGTAGCTAAGGTATAGTTAACAGACCTAGGACCCTGAATTCATGATAAAATTGTAAGATAAAATTTAAAATAAATAAAACAATACAAGTTGCATTTATTACCGTGGACTAGTCAGTCACAGAGAGGAATATAAACTATGCAAGGATATAATCAGATCCATTCCTGGTGAGGGTGAGGGCCAACATTTATCCCCATACAGGTCGGTCAGTGTTTCTCTTCCATTTTCCTGGGCCAGGCTCTGTCCTTTCTGCGCTGGTTGGCCTTCCTCCTGGACCCTCCGCACCCTTCCCCGAATGGCCTTGCCCTTGCAAGGTGTGTCCTCCCCTAGCAGTGACCAATTACATGCCACTGGGCCAGCCTTTCTCCAGCAAGTCCATAAACCCTGTCTCTGTGCAGAATCAATGCCCATTTATATCTGCTAATGCGTTAATAACAGGAACGTCCCTGGCCATGACCTACCTGAGTCATTACACACTAATCGTCAGAGGCAATTTCGAGCAGATTGACGAGTGATCGGTGTCCTCCCCAGCGTCCAGGCAGGAGGACACGAGGCTGCCTTCACAGCCCCTGAGCAGATGGCCCGGGAGCGTAATCACATACTCCAGCCAGTGCGGGTCTGGCTGTGGGATGGGGAAGCTCCATGTCTTGCATGCAAAGCTGAGCTCTCTCACCTGGGGGCTCTGCTCCGAGTACCTCCTTTCATTTTGGAACAGAACCCAAGCCCTCACTGACCTTTGTGCTCATTGAAAACTCATCACACAAATAACTCTCTGAAGATGTTGAGAAAATGAGGTTTGCCTGTATCATTCTAATGTGCCTGAAGCCAGTCTGATTCCTTTCCTGTGTAAATCCTGTCCAGATGCGTGGTCCAAAGCCATGCTCGGTTTGTGCTTGTGAGTGGACATTAAGGTTTCTTCCCTGTCGAAACCAGTTTGGCTCAGTGGATGGAATGTCGGCCTTCGGACTGAAAGGTCCCCAGTTCGATTCCGGTCAAGGGCATGTACCTTGGTTGCAGGCACATCCCCATTAGGGGGTATACAAGAGGCAGCTGATTGATGTTACTTTCTCATTGATGTTTCTAACTCTCTGTCCCTCTCTCTTCTTCTCTGTAAAAAAAAAATCAATAAAATATATTTTTTTAAAAAGGTTTTTTCCCCTTAAGTTTTAGCTTGAGCATTTATTGTTGCTGTATCACTCCTTACAATGATAATTCTGAAGGTTACACAATATATCATTAGGGATACCTAGGAAGTGCCTGCTCTTTCACGAACACAGTTGTTGCTGAGTTAATGCAGCACCTACCGAGTTTCCTTCCTTGGAATAACTTTTTGAGGATACATACCTTGAGAGAGCAATCTTTAGTGAAAGGATAGAAGCATCTTTATGATTTGGGATGCGTTTTGCTAAGTTATTTTTTAAGTGGATAGTGTTCATTTATAGGCAGCTCACTGTCCTGTGGACTTTCTGCTCTCAGCTGCCTGTGCTTCATTTGGTCGTGAAGATCCAGATTATATGTAAGAGGGGCTAGGTAGGGGGGTTGGGAATAAGAGTCAGATTGAACCTTTACCTTCAAGGAACTCAAAGAACAGAGGCAGAAGCCAAATCAGAAGACAACCAACCGATTGCTCTCAGACATGATAGTGGCCTACGGAAAAGGAGTTGCAAAACCAATGGATTCTGGCACAAGACATTATTTCTGAGACTCCTGTAACTTAGGATCCTCAACCTTGACTGATCTGAGGTGAATGCCATGCTTTTTCTTGACAAGGGTTTAGAGATTCTAGAGATCAGGGATGTGATGGTCTCCCATCCCACGTACCATCTATTTATCCATATATCTATATCTATATCTATATCTATATCTATATCTATAGATAGATAGATAGATATACACACACATACATATATACACACATATATAATAACATGTATATTTTATATATGATATATATATATTATACAATATATATTTAGTTATTTTTATATATAAGAACTTTGTTAAATGTTTTGTTCTCAATCTAGTTTTGTGGGCCATGCACTCCAATACACTCTTAAAACTGTGTTGGTGGAAGTTCATAAAAGTGTGCATGGCTGAGCCATATAAGCTGTGAGTCTTTGGGCTTTGTGTGCTCAATAGACCCAATGGCTACCACCTAATCATTCATTGAAATTCAAACAAGGGGATAAGCTGGCCTAATGGAACAAGCATGGACTTTTAAGACAAATGGGGAGTCCAACTTTGACTCTCTATTGGGCTCTTCTGCAATCTTGGTAAAGTGGCTTAACTTTCCCCAGCCACAGTTTTCTTTTCTGTATTGAGGATGACAAAGGGAGCAATAGATTTATTGTGATGATCAGTAAAAACACCTTGCCCAGCCATCATGGCTTAGTGGTTGAACATTGACATATGAACGAGGAGGTAGTGGTTCAAATCCCAGTAAGGGCACATGCCTGGTTTGAGGACTTGATCCCCAGTGTGGGGTGTGCATGAGGCAGCCAGTCATTGATTCTTCCTCTCTCTATCCTTCTCCCTTCCTCTCTGAAATCAATAAAAAATATAATTAAAAGGAATAAAAACTCCTTTATGGGGGAAGGGGGAAAGAGAGTGTCTATTTGGGGAAAGCCTTTTGGGATGGAGACTTGGGACCCCAGAGCATAATTTTGGCAGCAATCACTTCTGCAAAACATAATAGCAAAAATAGTGCTCAATTTTAGTTTGAAAGGACCTTGCTTATTGTGGTTCTGGGGAGAAAAATGTGAAGAGAAGAAATGAAACACTGGGCACCAATCAGAAAGTGGGTGGGAAGCTGGGAGAGGTCCCAAGGAATCAGAATTACTGCAAACTTCTGCTTTGCCATAAGCCAGTCCTCCACCTTATCTGACCCATTCTTCTCTCCATTTGATAATCAAATTAACAGCTTCCTTCAAAATGCTCATATTTAAAATGTTTTGAGAGTGAGCTTTGAATAGATGCTATGTGAAGAACTGAGTTCCTGTCTGGGTTCATGCTGTGGAGAACAGGTTTTGTCCTTAACACTTTTGAAGAGAAAACCTAATGCGTTTGAGATTTGCTCATGGATCAGGTCTTGAGTCAGTTAGTTTACATGCATCACATCATTTCATCCTCCTCATGAGCTATTGAGTTAGGTCCTCTGCTCACTGCTGTTTTACAGATGAGCAAACAGGGTGGCATGGGTTGCTCAAAATCAGAGGACACACAAGAGGTGGAGCTGGGTTTGAACTTGACCACTGCACTCAATTCTTTCTATATGCACGACCCTGGGTCAAAGTGCCAAAGGAGCTGTATATTTTGTCAAAGAAATAGAGGTGAGGACTTTTGGCTTCAACAGGGATTTGAGGATTAGGGTTCTGAAGAATGTAGCTCATATTTAGGTTATATTTATAGCTCTACTTCTCCAAAATGTAGGTGAAGTTTCTTCTTCTTCTTCTTCTTCTTCTTCTTCTTCTTCTTCTTCTTCTTCTTCTTCTTCTACTTCTTCTTCACACAAAGAAAGAATGAAGAACATGAAGTGTGCTACACTATGAAATTGCCAATTGAAATATTCTCTATCTTTACCAGGGACAGCATTAGGAAGGATTTTTGTTAGAAAAGCAAAGTAGATGTTCTTTGATGTCCAACATGCCTGTGGCCTCACAGTAGTTGCACTGGGTTGCAACTAAGTTGCATTCTAAGAAAAAACAAAACTAAGCAAAACACAAAAACAAAGGTGAAGGACTAACAAGCAAGGGACTGAATTGTGCATTTGAGATTATACTAATAAAAGGGTAGGTATGCTAATTAGACCAGGATTCTTCTGGACATTTTCCAGATGTCCTTTTTGGACAAAGCCATGATGGCAGGGACTGAGGCAGAGGCGGTTAGGGGCAACCAGGCCAGCAGGGGAGAGCAGTTAGGGGGTGATCAGACCGGCAGGGGGGAGCAGTTAAGGGGGCAATCAGGTTGGCAGGCAGAGGCGGTTAGGGGTGATGAGGCTAGCAGGGGAGCAGTTAGGGGCATCAGACAGGCAGGCAGAGGTGGTTAGAGGCAAGCAGGCAAGCAGGCAGGTGAGCAGTTAGGAGCCAGCAATCCTGGGATTATGAGAGGGATCTCTCAGACATCCCCTCAGATGTCCCGGATTGGAAACAGTGCAGGCCAGGCTGAGGGACCCCGCCCCTTCCAGTGCACAAATTTTGTGCACTGGACCTCTAGTATAAATACAATCTCTATCTGTGTGTGTGTGTGTGTGTGTGTGTGTGTGTGTGTGTGTGTATGTAAGTGTGTGTGTGGATATTCAAATATTTTAATAAAGAGTTAAGAGGATGGAGAAATAAAAGGAGTAAAACTCTTTCAGTCTAAAGTGAAAAAGACCTTGTTATTCAGAGCCCATGGCCCCACCACTACATGGAGGTGGCCACACTGGTTGCCAGATTCTTTCCCAAAGCTGACTCTGCAAATGTGTGTTTAAGAGCCCAGAGGTGCCACACCTGCACAGAGCTCCTAAGAAACCTGTGCATCTTTGGTTCCTCCTCAGCAGCTCTCCTGGTGCTGAACTCAAAGTCACTGGCAGTGCTTGCAAGCCTCCTATTCCCCCTCTGAGAGCTTTGATCATGGATGTGGTCAAAGGTGAGGAATCAGAACCGGTGCCCTACCATCCCTGTGATCCTCCTCCTCATCTCTTCCCTGCAGGCGCTGCTCTCTCACTGTATGAAATAGGGGGCTATGGCCATTCTTTCATTCACTCAACAAATACACATCAAATGCTCTTCTGCACCAGTCATGGTTCTAACCTCTGGGTACACAGTTAGAAACAAGACCACAAGTTTTCCCAGACTTATGGAGCTTATATTCTTCAGAAGAAATAGACAAACATTCACACAAATAAATGTGTAACTACAAATTATAGTAAGTCATGCAAGATAAATTGTAGTGAGTGCTGTCAGACATTCTTGAGAAAAGTCTCTGAGGGCAGAGCCAAACATTTGGGTCTTTTGAAGCTTTAGAAGACAGTGTGGTTGGAACAGAGTGCTGGTATGGAAGAATTGGAAGGGTGGACAGGGGAGTGTAATCATCAAGCAGATTTTAGATTTTTATTCCAAGTCCCATAGGTAGCTATTAAAAGATCTGCAAAAGTAAGGGCTGTGATTATATTTGTGTCTTTAAAAATATTACTCTGGCTGCTGTATTGAAGGATTGCACAGAGGTGAAGTAAAAGCAAGGAGAACAGTTAAGAGGTGTGTTAAAATAGTCTGGGAGTGAGGAATGGCATTGGAGTGGAGTTGTAGCTATGGGAATTGAAAAAAGTTCAAGGATCCTGTATGCCATCTATCTATCTATGTATCTATCTATCTATCTATCTATCTATCTATCTATCGTCTATCTATCATCTACTTATCTACCCATTTATCCATCCACCCTCCTCCTCCTCATCATCTATCTATTCAATGTTGCATAAAATCCAACTATTTGTTCAATTCTTAGTGCATCAGTCCCCACCAATGGTATATTCTAAGTCCTGCAGAAATCACAAAGCTGTTTTTGTCTTATTTGGTTTGTCTTTTATTTTATTGTTTTGCCCCAGAAATAAGCAAACCGTTTCTTCTTCCCCTATTCAAGTTTGTTTGGATGCAGTCCCCTTGGCTCCTGCATTTCCCTTTGTTGTTTTCACCGACTTTACCTCAGATGACATCGTTTGCTTTATATAAGTTCCTCATGCATTGAAGGCTGACATTCTTAATAGTCCTGTCACCCGTGTTACAGCGGGCTGCTGAAAAGATGCAAGCGATGCCTGCAGGAGATAGGGCCATCTCAGCGGTCTGTGTTACACCAATGGGATGTGAGATAGCAGGGAAATAATTAGTTTAGTTAGATGCAAATGGAAGACGGATGAAGACACCACTAATGTGTGGATGCCTGGGAGGAGGGGTGGCCTGCTTCATTTAAGATTTGAGGAAGAATAATTGAATCAATAGCTATGAAAATGAAAGCAATATTAAGAGACTTTTATGGCAACCTAGAAGGCAGGGGGAAGTAAATTCAATCAGCGTGCATTTACTGAGTGCTTATTATGTACCTGTCACTGCGAGAGGCATTTTATCCAAACTAAAAGGGAAAATAATTGCAAGACATAAATGAGACTTTACACTTTGCATGGGGAGAGTGAATATTTCAGAACACAAGAATGCTTTAAGCATATAGTTAAAAGGCTGCGTAGCAATTGTCTGCCACATTAATAGGCAGAACTGTTCGGGATAGCAGGAATAACACTGAATATAGGAGACATGAGTGACTCTGTGACTATGGTTAATGTAGTTAACTTCTCTGATCATCAGTTCTCTCCTTTATACAACGTTCCTATCAGAATGAGGAGTGACATTATATCTTCATACAGAAACACCCTCAGGTACACTGATGCTGATCAGGTATGTCAGGAAGGTGGGTGGAGAAAATGTCCTTTGGATTTAAGACTCCATTATTTTAGTGAATTATCTAGAACCTTCTAGATGTTCAGAGAAGAGTAAGTCAGTATAAACCATGTCATGGACTAGAAGGGTAAACAGACATTAAAAAACAGGAAAGAATAATATTTTGTTGAATATGCCCATCTTTAAAATTTATAAAGCATATACAAATCAATATATTGCAATATCTTACCATGCACAGGCGATTCTAGTAGATTTTAGCAGTTATTTGAAATTATAGTAAAAGTATTCACTGTATCTCCTTACTGACTCCAGAGGCATGCATTGATGTTCTCAGTGTTCTAGCACCTGTTTTTTTGGTACGTCTTGCATGTTGTTTAAAGCTGTTTTATTTTTTACATCTGATATTTTGATTTTTTTAAGTCTTAAGTTTTGTTCATTTCTAGTTTGATGTTTTTTCTGACTAGATTTATAAAATCTCTACCATCACAAGTTCTCTCTTGTCTTACAGTGTTTTATATAATTTGTCTAATATTTCATTAGTTTTTGACTATTTCTCAGAGTTCTGTTTATTTCTTAACAGTTGTTTCTGCACATCTGAAAACTCTTAAAATTTTAAATTAAAAAGATCAGAAATGGATACAGACTTTTTTGTAAGTTGCATTAAGTTTAAAATAGGTGGCACATGTTTAAATTTATATCTCATAACCATTGTAGCCTGGCTTTTAAAATATAATCCATAAATAGATGATTAGAAACTTGTGGAGCTTTTCTTAAAAAAGATACTGCATGTCACCTGTCAGTTTTATTATTTATCAATTTATAGAAAAGGGAATTTCCATATCACTAGATGATTACCTATTTCCTCACTTGCTGGAGATAGAAAAGAAAACCACCCTTAGAGGGACATATCTACTGAATACCCTGAGGGCTAAAGAACAATTTTAGTGAATTAAAATTATTTTTAAAGTGGGGGAGTAGGAAATAGAATGGTAAATCTCAGAGGACTTTTCTAGAGATATATTTTACCAGTTCAACAGAGTTGCCTAGATTAAAGAAGGAACTAAGAACTTGTAGAGGAAATACGAGTATTTCTTTAGAGTTATTGGTAAATACCTTATCTGAAGAAGATAAGGACAACTTGTCAGAAGTAGTGCTATTCGGTGTCAACTGAATATGCCAGAATGGCCATTATAAACTGAGAAAATCCTGTGGATCTGGACACTCAAATCTGGGAATCTGGATTGGATCATAGGAGTTTTGTGTCTAGGCTTAGTGAAGTGAGACTCTAGAAGAGGGTAGGCAAATAGGTTTCTTGCTTGTACTTTCTGATTGATAAAGGCTCCCTGTAGTTTTTTTGGGGGGGTGGGGGAAGAATGCATCTGAGCTCAGCAGGGGAGAACTGTGATTGATTAGCAATGTCTTCCATGGACACAGAATGGGGAATGAGAGCACAGGTGTTGAGTCTTACTTTTCCACCCCAGACAGGAGAACATTTTTCTTTGTGGTTGGAGAGGAGGAGCAGCTTGCTTCTGGAGACTGTGTCTACTTGACTTGGTGAATAAATACCTGCATTTAGATGATTTTGTTTCATATTACTGTCAAGCAAGGAGGGAGTAATGTCATCCTAGAGTCTCAGGGGGTAATGTTTCAGTGCAGTTGGGATATCTATTAGTATTTCTAACCAAATTCCTTTCCAACACAATGGTTTAATTGTAGGGAAAATTGTTGAGGGAATACTCTTTGATTAGGTTTAATCAATTTATGCTATTGGATTGTGCTGCAGATTACACTGTTAAACAGGCAGGGGGGACTGGGAGAATTGGCTCCATCAATTTCAGGGGAGGTGACTCAAAATGGAATATGGGATCTGATGGCTTTAAAGTTGGTGTCCTCAATGTTGTATGGGCTCCAGGTGGGAGGACTTGGCACTATGTGCTATTGTACCTTTCATGCATCTCTGTAAACAGACGCCCTGTCTTACAAAATGGCTACCAGAGGGAGGAAGTAGTAGAGATGTGCTGTAGGACACACCTAGAGAGAGTGACATTTCCTTAACCAACCCTATTAATTAAAAAAAATGTAGTAAATATAAATGTTTTCAAAATTAAAAAAAGTGGAAAGTATGTTATAAAAATCTGCAACCTGCGTTGTGATATTTGATGTATCTATTATCATGTGCACCCCCTGGTTTTCCAGGTACACAATAAGCATAACAGTGGGTGAGAGAAGCACTGAGCCAGGGAAGGGCAGCTGATGGACAGTGGAATCGAGTCACCATCATTGAGAGAACCTCTGACAGTTGGCAGCTGCTTGCTTGACCTCTCAGGAAAATCAATCAACACATCAGAAGGCTCAATCACTGTGATCTATCCTTAGTCTCATTTGAAGACAGGGACACTGTGACTCAGAGAAGTCAAGACTTATGGGTTGAAAGTGTTAGAGCAGGATTTAAAAGCTTCTTTTAAAGAGCTAATATGTCATGATGGGCTGTACAGGGGACTGGATTTATAACCTACAAAGGGGAGATTGTGAGTCTAAAAGTGGTGCTCCACTGTCAGCTTCTTCCCACATTGCAAAACCTTTGCCAGTTCCAAACATGCCTAGGCTGGTTTCAGTCTTCTCATCTATGGAAGCCACAAGGTTCCTTAAAGAGGTGATGTGGAAATTGAATGACATGACAAATGTGACAACAGTTTTCATAGCAGAACATGTCATGCAAATATAATGCAGTGACATTCTTACTGGTGAGGTGGGACTTTGGTTTTTGAGTTTGGCAAAGAAATAATTCAGAGCCAAGAATTCTAGCGCAAAAGGAAATTTATTTAGCAAGCAAAGAGAAAGTACACTTGAAGAGAGGAATCGAGCTTGTTGCTCAGGGAGTTGCCTTGGCCTTTTCGAAAGTCACAGAAGCAAAAGAGGTGAGTCAGCTGGGCTCTGTGGACTCAGGAAACAAGTTAGAGGCAAAAGAAGGGGCCTTGGAGACAGGTTCTCAAGGTTAGCTGGGGATGAGCTGCCACTGCCCCCTGCTCTCCTGGTTGTAAGTCTCCTGAGGACCCATAGAGCTTAGAAAAAAGAAAACAAAGATACATGCCTGAAGAGAGAAGATGAGAGTGCGTTCTGGAGAGAGTGCACTGGTCCTTTGTCTTAGGGGTTTTTATCTGTTTTCTGAAGGCAGGGATTTTAGGGACAGTCTCAGGGGAAGATCTCAATAGAATATTTATCAGATTCAGATGTGTTCTTTTTTTTTTAAGATTTTTAAATGTATTCTTAGTGAGAGAGGAAAAGAGAGGGATAGGGAGGGAGGGAGAGAGAGAGAGAGAGAGAGAGAGAGAGAGAGAGAGAGAGAGAGAGAGAGAGAGAGAGAGAGAGAGAGAGAGAATGGGCTGCCTCCTCTCTCACACTCCTGCCTTGGGATCCAGCCTGAAACCCAGGCATGTGCCCCAATTTCCCAGCAACCTTGTGATGCATGCAACAATGCCCAACCTACTGAGCCACACCAGCCAGGGCTGAAGGTGTGTTCTTTAATATGCTAAGTCATCAGCATAAACATAAAGGGCCAGGTTCCTGGTCTCTGATTTGATGGCACTAGGGCAGGGGTCATTGGTCATTGCATCTGATCCAGATGCCAGCCATGGCATCACTTCATTTGGTTGTTCTGCTTTTCTGGGCCTGGAGCTGAAACACAACTGAATCTTAGACGTTATTTCTAGTTTGACCAAAACTGACCTTGTCAACAGACCCAAGGCTTTGTTCCTAAGATTATTTTATGCTGATCAAAACCTCATTGTCCTAAGGGCTTAATGCTTAAGGGAATGTCATGCAAGGAAGAAGGAGGCAAGTGAGTCAGAGTGCTAGGTGAGGCTGGTTTGAATCAGCTATCTTTCTCAGTTTCCCACTCCACCTGCCAAGAAATTTCTCTAGCTTCTTACTATCATGCCTCAATATAGGCAAGACCAGATATGCAGCTGCAGAGGTTAGAAGACACGAGAAATCTTTTAGCTCATGACTGAAAATCATGTATCAGAAATGATTTCAAAGCTTCTAGGAGCCTAGAGTTTGATTATATTTGATAATATCATATTAAATAAATAACATTTATTGAAAGTCTACTATGTGAAAATCATTGACCCAGTTTTCCTTTGCGATGAAGCACAGCTTACAGCACAATCCCCATCATAAAGGGACTTAAAATTGTATGGAGAAGAGCATTTTTCAATGTGACCCATTTTTTAGAAACCCAAAAGTTTGGAGTATTTCTTGTAACTCAACAATTTCTTTCTATGGTGATTTTCTAGAAATGCCTTATATTTATCTATAGTATGAACTTGTGCATTTCTCAAGAAACACACCCTCTGGCACATTGATCTCCTTTTCTCTCACTCCCTGAAATACCAAAGAAGGAAGACCCTGTGATGTCTGATGTTCTTCTTCAGTGGTGCACCTAGGGTTCAGGTGAAGCCAAGTCTTGTCCATACTCTGCTTCCCAGAGTGAATGGTTTCTGAGAATTGACCCTGGGTGAGGGATATGAATCGCTGCCGTTTTTGTGAAAAGCCAAAGTTGACCAGGGTGACTGAACCTGAAACTAACCTAACTTGTGAGCAGATGGCAGCATGAGGATATGAATATATGTTATGGGCTGAGAGTCAGGATCATAAAGAAGTTGAAGTGTAGGAATGGGTGAATATTGTGTGATTCAAAAGTAATTCTAGGGAAAGAGTCTGCACCTGCAGCCCAGATGAAGCAGGTGTCGAGGCTTAAAGGACACATGTTGTAAAGCAGCCTATACCATTTATTGGTTCTATTTTCTAATTAATAAATGTCTTACTAAGGACAAAATAATCACTTGGCACAATGCATCTTTTTTTTCAATATATTTTATTGATTTTTTTACAGAGAAGAAGGGAGAGGGACATAGAGCTAGAAACATTGATGAGAGAGAAGCATCGACCAGCTGCCTCCTAACACCTCCTACCGGGGATGTGCCCCAGAGGGTGTGCCCACAACCAATGTACATGCCCTTGACTGGAATTGAATCTGGGACCTTTCAGTCTGCAGACTGACATTCTATCCACTGAGTCAAACTGGTTTCGGCTGCACAATGCATCTTTTCAAGACTATCTCTGTGGCAAAACTTTTTTTAAAGTAACAGTAGCAGTGAACACCATAGAAAAAAATGCCCCACATTAAAACAAAACTTCACTCTTTTTGAATTTCCCTAGAATGACATTCTTTATGTTCTATAGTGTGCCACCACCCCTTGGTTAATGTAGCATGTTCTTAAACCCAATTCTTGCCAACTCACTAAATAGGTAGCATTTCCATAAAGGGCTAGAAAAGCAAGATTTTTGACTCTCAAACTTGGTTTTTATGCTATTTGAGGTGGGGGCAACACTAGATTTTTTTTTAATCAAATAAGTCTATATTCCACATATCAGATACCTTTGGCTGCTATTATCTACCAATGATAATAACAAACGTTTGCCATTAAACATAGTATTTTATCTATACCCCTTACTTGAATGTCTCCCTACTCCCATGCACACATAGATGCTTTTTCTTTGTTCCATAATTGTACAGTAAACAGATTATATCAAGAGTACCTATCTGATGCCATGTTGATACTTTGACAGCATTCCATATTTTAAAAGTGCTGTCTATGGTGATTTCTGAAGGTGCTGTCCATCCTGATTCCTGAAGCTACATACCAGAAAACCAGGTTATAGATTTCAAACAGAAACTACACGGTGTGCCTGGGCAGGAATCTGAATTTTTCTTAACATGCACGTAACCTGGCTTTGATCAAAATTAAAGTTTGAAAACCACAGCCTTATAGAGATAAAGTGAAGATTAATTCTCATACAATTGAACATTAGGATACAAAAAAAAATTATAAAACTTGGTCACTGGATGATATTTAAGTTCTTGCTTTCCTTTAAAGAGTACTTCAAAGGTTAGCAATCCCCAATAGAGGCTACCTGGCTGTGTAATTCTGAATTCATTCCTCTTTTAAGACACAAAATAGCACCCAAGAGACCGTGAAAAGTTAATTCCGCTTTGAAGAACCAACTTTTCAAAGATGATGACCATTATTATCATTTATGTTCATTTTCAAGAGCACAGGACATTTCTACCCTGTACAGATTTATCAAAAAGGATGTGATGTTTGCTTTTAAGGTAGGTTCACAATAACAATTTTTTTTCATTGAATGGTTGGGTCAAGAGCTCATTCTCAGAACACAGGGGAATAAAGGAAGATAACTGGGAAGGATGGTGTGTAGGGACATAGCTCCAAGCAGTAATACCCAGGATGTAGTAGCCTGGGGCAAATTTAGATGATTAGATAGAAGGGTCATGAGTGGAAAGGAATATGACTAGAACTGTATGTGCATGCAGTAAAAGATGATAGAAAATTAAATCAATGTATTAATATTTTATTGAGTACCTACTCTATGCCAGGCCCTGTGCAGTGAAAGAAGGCTTAATAGAGTGACCAGAGGGCGCCAGTTTCCCAGAATGAGGTTTTTCTCCAGAGGTGGGATTTTCATACGAAAACCATGAAAACCATGGATGTGACTTGTAAACCAGAATGAGCCCATCACTCTGGACTTGAAGATATGCTAACAAGTGTGATGAATGGATGGATGCTAATGGATTATGAAACAGGGACATCTAACTATCCTCAGTGAGGACTCAGGGAGAATAGTCATATAGGCGTTTCAGGGTCCTGGGACCTGAAGGTGAGCAACCTTTGTGGATTAGTGCAGGAAAGATTTAAAGGTGAGCCAGCATAGAGCTTAAAGGGAAAGAGTTTATTAGTGAAGCAGTGAGACAGAGAATGGCTGTTCCACAGACAGATCAGCCTTCCCTAGTGGGCTTTACTTATTTTATTGAGGTTTCTGTAACCCAGTGGTAGGGCATTCAATTAGGGAGAGGAATGCTCAGGATTTTTTCTGGGAAAGGGGTGGAGACTTCTCAGAGAAGCCCCATTGGCCATTTTGTGTCCTTATATGGACTTTGCATTTGGGATCCTGGTGGCTTAGGGTGTGTCATTTAGGATGTTAACACATTACAATGGGCACATAATGGGGCTAGAGGTTACCACAAGGTGAAATTAATTGCCATGTTAGATGAGCTGGTCTGTTCATGCCAAGCCATAATCCCATTGGGGATTGGTTTTACTCTCTCCGTGATAGTCCTCGGAAGCCCTTATTCTGTGATGAAAAGGTTAAAGCCTTTTCATCACATACCCTGTCTCAATAGTGGTTGTGAAAAAGCCATCCATGTCTTACCCATGACCTAAGTTATGAGCAGGACCAAGCCTGGGAAGAAGGACATTGAAGGGGAATGGTACATCCTTTTGGGGCAATCTGTGGCAGGACAAGCACAAGGAAATTCAGAAGAAAGGCCAGCGGTGATGAGTGGTACAAAGTGAAGCTGCAGGGCTGGACAGTGCTCGCTTCTGTGGGGCCTTCCAGGACATATACTAGCTTCCTATGGGGGATGCAACAAATGACCACAGTCCCCTGGCTTAAAACAACATACATTGGCTAGGTCACATTCTGGGTCTCATTGGGCTAAAATCAAGGGGTCAGTAGGGTTGCATTTCTTTTGGAGGTGCCAGCAGAGCATCTGTTTCTGGGCCTTTCCTGTCTGCTAGAGGCGGCCTTGGCTCCTGCCTCTCTTCCATCTTCAAAGCCAGCGATAGTGGCCTGAGTGTTTTTAACATCAAATCTCACTCACAGTGACTCTTCTTATGACTCTCCCTTCCACTTTTAAGGATTCTTGTGATTACACTGAACCCACCTGGATAATTCAGAATAATCTCTTGGTTTTAAAGCCAACTGATTAGCCACCTGAATTCCATCTGTAACCTTTATCACCTTTGCCATGAAACATAAAATATTCGCAGGTTCCAGGAATTCAGATAATGACACCTTGGGGAGGGGGCATTATTCTCCCTACCACAGAGCATATTAAGTAAGGACTTTGTACTCCATTTGAAGAGGATTTGAAAAAGCCTCAAATCCTTTTATTGCAGAGCAGGGAAGGTGTGTGGGCCATTTGCATTTTAAAGGATCCCTCCATTGCAATGGAGGGATGAAGAGGAAGCTGGTATGTGGGAAGTTTGTTGGGAAGGTATTGCAGAGCTGCAGTGAGAGATGGTGAGGGCCTGGAGTAGACCTGGGAAGTGGAGAAGGACAAATATAAATGAATCCTGGTTATCTTCCACAGGGACAATGGGCCTAATTAGAGATAGATTAGATTAAGAACAAGGGAAAATGATGAATTTCATGTTTTTCCATGTCTGTTTCTATTTTATTTTAAAAATTTAATTATGGTTGACATTCAGTATTGTTTTATATTAGTTTCAGGTGTATAGTGCAGTGGCTAGATAATTATATAATTTACAAAGTGATAACACCAGTAAGTCTAGTACCCACTTGCCACCATACATAGTTATTACAAATCTAGAGGTGTGGTGCATGAAATTCGTGTATGGGTAGAGTCCCTAGGCCTGGCCGGCGATCAGGGCCAATCTATGGGGCAACTGGTGGGACAATTGGGGGGGAGGGGGACTGGCACCTGCTAGGCCAGCCTGGTGCTGCCCACTTGCCAGTGCCTCCCCCTAGCCTCTGTAGCTGATCACCTCCATCTGTGGAGCGACCTGCAGGGCTATCAGGGGGACCCACTTGCACCTGCCATGGCTAGCCTGGGGCCACTGAGGTGGGGGAAGCCTCTGTGTTGAGCATCTGCCCCCTGGTGATCAGTGTGCATCATAACAATTGGTCGTTCTGCCATTTGGTCAATTTGCATATTAAGCTTTCCTTATATAGGATTATAGACTATATTCCCTATGCTGTACTTTACATTGCTGTGACTACCAATTTGTACTTCTTAGTTCCTTCACCTTTGTTGTTTTTATTTTTTATTTTTCTTGAAGAAAACCACTCACTGTATTAGGGTTGGGTTTGAGACAATGTGTGGAGGAGATCATGAATTTAGAATGTTTTTTGCTGAGTATCATCCAATAGATGCCCAGTAGAGGGTGACGAAGACACCTTTGGGCTTCTGAACTCGACTTCCATCTATTTCCTCCAAGTAGAACATTTATCCCTAAATGTTTGGTATTTGCTAAATCTGTCCTGTGCATATCTTCAAATTTGGAGATAGGGACCTTATCAGGTCTGTTTCTGTGATGTGCTCCTCATAGAAGAGTCTATGCTAATCACCTTGACATTTTGTATTCATTCGGTGTGAGGGAAAGGCTTTATTCTGCATTGATGGAGACACTTGTTTCTAATGAGAAATCTGATGAAATCAGGTGCTTTGAATACAGAACATGTGCAAACTTTTGTAGCCTTCTAATTCCCTGAAAGCTTGTCTCCTTGAGGAGAAGATCGTGGTTGGTTTTGATGCAAAACTACATCGGATAGTGAATGGGAGAAGTGGCATTTTCCAGTGGGAGGAGGGGACAATGAGCCTTGGTCTGGTTTGAGGTCTTAAACTCCTCGTTCCCTCTGTTCTTTTCACAAAAGATCATCTCATCAGAAATTCAGGGGGGGAAAATGGCTTTTCATTCTCATTCCCATTTTCTGACATTCTTGCTCTAAAAGTCATTATTAATGGAGAAAACGCTGCCTATTTGGTAAGCTGTGTCTTCCCTTAGCCTGGTGGTATTTCATTATCATTTAAATATGCCATCCACTGCTCCTTCTAGAGCCTTTTGAATGGAAGGTCATATGTTTTTCCCAAAATTATGCTCAGGATTTTTAAAGAAAGATGGTCTCCAGTGAAGATCTCTCCACATTGAAAAAGTGAAGTGGGAATTGAGATAATTATCTAGATAATTCAGCGTCCTGTTATCTTCCCTGAAATGGGACATATTTCTCATCTATTTCTTTCCTTCCTTCTTTCATCTCTTAATGGTTATCTTTGCCAAAGAAAGGCACTAATGTTTTCATGCTTCCTACAGAATACAGCAAGTCTTTATCAAATGTTTTTTGAAGTGCTAGCTATATTTTAAAAGGCGAGTCAGATTTCTAATGCTACATTTCAAAGCAGGACCTGTTCTGCTTGGATTGGCCATCTTTCTTAGTCATTTTTGGGTATTAATTCTCTGTTTCCAGGCCTAAAATTCCCTTAAGATGGAGGAGTAGTGTGGACCTTGTCTTCATTCTTTAAGAATCACAATCCGCTGAGAATTAAAGAGGCTTCTTCTGTGTAAAATTACTGGAGGTTTGAATATTTGGCTGTTACAAAGGTCCACTGACCAGACTTGCGTCCTAATCTTAGCAGAATAATGGCTACTCTGAAAGAGGTGATCAGTCATTCTTAAGCTTCAGTTCCAACACCCAGTGCCGGGGAGTGGTGACAGACTATGGAAACCGCCACTTGCACATTCAAAGATGCCAGTTGGATAGAGGAAGAAGCAAGGGGAACATTGGATGAGGGAGACTGACCTTTATCTTAACCGGACAGTGCCTGGGAGACCTACTCTTCTCCCAGGCACTGTCTCTCTTAAGCAGTGTTTCTGAGCCTCCATTATTCATCTGTGAAATGGCAACATTATCTACCAACATTTAGAGTGCTGTGGTAATAAAAAGATGAGATACTTGAAGAATCTAGATACTATAAACATGTGAAATATTCATCTGTTTGCCTTCCCTCAAGGTACCCCTTAAAGAGACCCAGACAACCAGGTTCTGTCATCATCTTCACACAATCCCAGTCCCAACAATGTGGCAGCCATAGTCCTAGGAGTGAGGTTAGATTGGAGAACAACATGTTGCATGCTGTCTTTCCGACATATCACCAGCACAGCCTCTTGATACCATGAAGCAGAGTTTACTGTTACTGAACTAATGGACAGTCAAACTAACTCGACAGAGTCTCAGTAGCTGAGTAGCATCTTCAGGCTGGGCAAAGTCAGAATATTTTTTGAGATGCAGAAGTGTGTTTAAGTGGGTTTTCCCATAAAGGGACTGGTATAGGATGCGGTAAGGAATGACAGAATAAAGCAAGAACATGGCCATGAGGAGTTCAAAGAGTCTTGGGGTGGAAGCAGTTGATGTTTTCTGCTAAAACAAATTGATGGGTTTTTCAAGAAGTTCCTGAAATGAGCAGTAATGTTATTTGGACTTCCTGGGTAAAAGTTTCTTGGGATAGTAAAGTTATGCAGCAAGGAGAGTGAAAGAGTAAAATCACAGTGAGCTGAGATGGTACTGGTTCTCAACCATCATCACGTCGTCGTCGTCGTCATCATCATCATCATCATCATCATCATCACTATCTGCCAATGTAATTGAGGGTTTCAATTTATTTTGTTACTTCTTGAAAGATGCATGAAAGATAGAGTGATAGATATTTACCGAAGGATTGAGATACTTTAGTGAAGTATAAAGTATGAAATATATGGTGAATTTTACTCTTGCTACTGAATGTATAGCTGTGAACACATACCTTTGCTGTTTTTTTTCCATGTAGCTTATAGTTGACCTGTGGAAATAAGTGCTAAAAATACTTGAGTGAATAATTATTTACAAATTTGACAGGTGCTGTGAAGGAACATGTTACTTTTATGACAATGTAGGGTAAATCAGAGGATCTTAAGATGGTCTAGAGTGTCTGGTAAGAAGCTTCTTGCACATGCATAGATGCCAGTTGGATAGAGGAAGAAGCAAGGGGAACGTTGGGTGAGGGAGACTGACCTTTATCTTAAGAACAAGGATAAACAATATGTCCCTGCATATCAATAAATATTACATTCTGATGTTCACATACAAGTTGGCACAAATAATATCCTAAGATATATTCATGTACACAGTGATGGTGTTCAGAGTCATCCAAATTGACACAGTCCATCAGCAATTGCTAGGCCCATTCCTCTAACTAAACAGCAGTTGTTTGTTGAAAGAATGAGTGAATATTGAATTAATCAGCACTGCTTAGTTCCTCAGTGACCTCCAGCAGCTCATTTGCTTATGCAAAGCATACAGAAGTTTGATGGAAGGCCCTTTGCATCCAAACCGGAATGCAAGAAAGTAGGGGAAACTGTCAGAGCAGAATGGAGAAAACCAGCCCATTCATACTGGTTGATGGATTTTTAACTATCCTACATTTGGGGTTTAGGGCAGAGGAAGGATCTGGAAGCTCTCTGAGCAAAGTTATATCATACTGAGTTGCTCTATGTGGGTTTCAGGTCTTAGCTCTTTCCCTTGATTACCCTTGGAGATGAGACTGCTCATGATAAAATAAGAGCATGCATGGGATCAGACTAGGTTCAGATTTTTCGGTCCAATGTGTAAACTTAACCAAATTATTTAACTCCTTCTTGCCCAGTTGCCACATCTGTAAAAGAGAGGTGATATCAACAACACCATATGATTTTTGAAAGATTAAATGAGATATTTTAATGAAAAGCACTTAATATGGAGCCTAGAATATAGTCGGGTACTTCCCTCACGTTAAGAGGGGCTTCCTGCCTCGCTCTAGCCCTCTCTACATGTCCTGTGAGAAGAGAACAAAGAAGAACTGATTTTAGTTTTACGATACACTGAGGGCATAGAGATGGGCAGGGGTACATTTTCTTTACTTGAAGATGGATTCTTAACTTGAGATTTGGTTCCTCATTTTATCAGGGTCTCACAGCAGGTTTCCTCATGGAAGGAATCGCAGTTAGCGTAGAAAACTGGCACTATGTCCTGGATTGGTGGTGCCTATTTCAAATTCATATCCTTCATATCCGAAGTCACCTATACCTCTCTGAGGCTGAATCCAGTGCATCCTTATTTGGAGCTGAATTTCAGACAGGCGTAAAGCAGCCAGAATAAAGCAGGAAAGTGCCCTTCAGGACTTGAGGATGATAAAACTTTTGTCATTTCCTACCTTGCCAACGAGTTGAGTGTAGGATTCACTTGGCCGATAAGGATGGCGACATATTTCCTCTTTGAAGTTTTATCAGATAAAAGTCAGGCAAAGCCATATTTACTATCTGCTCCCTGTTTCAAACTTTGGATAATGGATAAAGAGAAAAGCCTGAAGATGTGAAAATGGTGGTGAAATGTACTTTGGAAACTTGAAATGATTGTAAACTATGATGTTGGCAAAGTGACCCCTCAGCATTAACATTATGAAGATGAAATAAAGGCTCACACTATTCAACATTCCTTAAAAAGAAGACCTCAGAACAGCTCACTCTTTGGCCTATGTCAGTAATGATTAGAAAAGGATTTTGAGCAGTTAACCAGGACAATGCTAGTATTCCTAATTGTGCAATTTCTGATTGCAGAGAGCGCAGGTGCAGTGTGATTGAGGACGCACCTTGTCTCTGGAGGGCAGAGCTGGCCTTAACAATGAGGGCTAAGCAGAAAATCATGGCGTTTCCCATGAGAGGAGTGATGTGAGTTGTGAGCCAGTTGTCCAGGTAGCCTTGGATACCATCAAAACTCTACTCATTCTTAATAGAAGAGATTTTCAACCCAAAGAATTTTGACATTCATGGACATAAAAAAGAAAAAAAAGAAAAGTAAAAGAAAAAGGAGGACATTTTATTGTCTTACTTAGAGTTCTTGTCATCCATAGAGGAAGGCACTTGAGGCAGCAATGAGCTACACTGCTTGAGATCCCCATGGTGAATTTATTAGTGTCTCTCATTGACAAAATAAATGGAAAATGACTGACTTTACTGTTAATTACACTGATATATGCACATATCTTTTTCTTCTATTCTTTTATTTTTTTCTGTTCTTTTAAAATTGAGTTTATTGGGGTGATATTGGTTAATGGAACCAACCATACAGGTTTCATGTATTTAATTCTATTTTTTAAAAATATATTTTATTGATTTTGTACAGAGAGGAAGGGAGAGAGATGGAGAGTTAGAAACATCGATGAGAGAGAGTCATTGATCAGCTGCCTCTTGCACACCCCCTACTGGGGATATGCCTGCAACCAAGGTACATGCCCTTGACCGGAATCGAACCCGGGACCCTTCAGTCCCCAAGCCGACGCTTTATCCATTGAGCCAAACTGGTCTCGGCTCAAGTGTTTAATTCTATACACCCCCCTCTGCATGCTACATTGTGCACTCATCCCCCAAGTCAAGTCTCTTTCCACTACTATATACCCCCCTTTGCTCTTTTCCACCTCCCAACTCCCCTTTCCCCTGGCAACCATGCATCCTGTTGTCAGCAGGTTTATTTGTTCTTAATCCCTTCACCTTTTTAATCCAGTCCCCCACCTGCCTCCCAGCTGACAGCTGTCTCTCTGCTCTCTGTATTTTTGAGTCTGTTTCCTTTTTGTTTATTTTGTTCATAACATTCCACACATAAATGAAATCCCATGGTGTTTGTCTTTCTCTGACTTACTTATTTTACTTAGCATAATACTCTCCAGGTCCATTCATGCTGTTGCAAAAGGTAAGAGTTCCTTCTTTTTCATAAGCCAGTAATATTCCATTGTGTAAATGTGTCACAGTAGTTGTTTTATCCACTCATCTACTGATGGGTTATGCATACTATATGCATGTAAGTTCTTTGGTTGATCTCTTCTTCCTCTATCCCCTTCTCTCTGAGAATCATCAGTGTGTTACATGCTTCTATGTCTCTGGATCTATTTTGTTTGATTGGAGCATTTGATCTGTTTACATTTGAATTTATTATTGATATTCAGTTACTTATTACTATTTTATTTATCCCTATGTTCCTATCCCTATATATTTTTCTTCTGTCTTCTTCTTAAAGAAGGCTGTTTAACATTTTTGCAACACTAGTTTGGTGGTAGTGAACTTCTTTAGATTTTTTGGTCTATGAAGCTATTTATTTAGTTTTCAATTTTAAATAATAACCATGATGGGTAGCATAGTTTTGGTTGCAGATCTTTGCTTTTTGTCACTTTCGATATTTGATGCCAATCCCTTCTAGCCTGATTTTTTTCTGTGGAGAAATCAGCTGACAATCTTGCAGGCAACTAACTGTCTTTCTTTGGCCGCTCTGAAGATTCTCTCATTATTTTTAACCTTTGGCATTTTAATTATGATGCATCTTGGTGTGATCCTCTTTAGGTTCATTTTGTTTGGTGCTCTCTGTGCTTCCTGGATTTGTGTGTATTTTTCCTTGACCTGGTTAAGGATGTTTTCATCCATTATTTCTCTTTAGTTTTTCAATATATTTTTATTGATTTCTGAGAGGAAGGGAAAGGGATAGAAACATCAATGATGAGAGAGAATAATTAAACAGCTGCCTGACACACACCCACACTGGAGACTAAACCTGCAACCCAGGCATGTGCTCTGACCAGGAATCAGACCTATGAACCATTGGTGCACAGGATGACACTCTCACCACTGAGCAACACTGGCCAGGGCTGGAGCATATTACTTAATCACTCTCACCATTGAGCAACAATGGCCAGGGCTGGAGCATATTACTTAATCTCCCCATTTTGGCTGCCTCTTTGTGTTTGTCTCTGTGTATTCGGTAGATCTACTATGACTCCCATACTTGTTATGATGTAGGTATCATATGGGACTCAGTGGCACAATCTTCCAGATCAACCATGTTAGGTGCTCCAGGAATGTTTCTTGTGTGGGCGTGCACCCTCCTTCTGTAGATGAGTCTTGAATGCTGTTGACCTGTTGGTGGGTGGAATTAACCTTCAGGCTTTCTGACTATAAGGCTAGATCTTGATCACCGAGTATGAGTCACTGTGCAGGGACTGCCCCCCTAGGTGGAGTTGTTTCCAGCAGGTCTGATGCCTGCCAGAATCCCCCTTGGGGTGTGCTGCTTGTGTGGCTATTTGGGTAAAGCTCTGGTGTCTTTGAAGACCACCACTGGTTGTGTTCATTCCGGATCCACATGGATTGGTTTCCAGTGCACTTTGATGTCAGACGTTTTGTGCAACCTTGGGTTACATGGCTGGAGCTACCATGCTATTCACTGCTTGTGGCTGTGCTTACTGGGCCTGGATGTGCATAGGAGGGACCAAGATGTGCTTAAGGGTTGGCTTCCTCCAGGTGAGTTGGAGGCAGGTCAATAAACCCCTGGGGTTGTCTGATCTTCCTCCAGAGCCTTCTGAATAAAGACTGTAAAGTGGAGGGCCCAGACTGGTGGTTACCCACAGACCTTACCCCAAGGTGTGAGCTTGGTAGGGCAGGGCTACTGGGTCTTCTACTTGGGGGCAGCACAGTCAGGCACTCAATGGGGGTGGGGGTGTCCCCTAATCCAGAACCATACTACTCAGTATCTAGCTCCCATAAGAGAAACATACTTCAGGGTCATTTTGGGTTAACTAGGTGCCCCCACTTCAGAAGCAAGCTCAGCAGGATGGAGCCACGGAGACTTGGGAGGAAAGATCAAGCTGTCTTCCAACCAGGGCGGTGCCCATGAGCCTGCAGGAGGGGGGGCAAGCACTTTGCTTTATCCCAGTTTTGCAGCCGTACAACACAGCACCCGTCTGAGCCCTGGACAAGAGCCTCTGAGAGTGATGGGCTGTGAGGGTCCTAGCACAGAGTATCACCCCCTTTCCCCTGCTCTCTCCTGCAGAACTGAGCTCAGCTGGACATGGCCAGTGGGAATGGGAGAACAAATTAAAACAGGGGGTGGCATTGGTCAAGTCTGCAGGGGTTTTGCAAAGCTGTCCCCCATTCCAAAGGCACGCAGCTCAATGGCAGTCTGAGAATCTGCTTAGAGCTTCTTAAAAAATAATAATAAATAAAAAATAAAAATAAATAAATAAAATAAAATATAAAAGTCTGGTGCAGCCAACAGACCTTTCTGTGGGACTCGAGCTTGGCAGGGTGGTGTCACCACCGCTAGAGGTTAGTGCATTCCCCAGGCTGGTGCTGTAAGAATAAGAGTGCTCTATCCTGGTAAGTTGGTACTGAGGGCAGTGAGGGATTGTGTCTCAGCACATGGGCCTCGGTGGCTGACCCTCCAGATGTCTCCCTGGGGCCATGCCTCCCAGATCTTCTCTTTATGACCACCATATGTCCTGAGTTGTCCTCCCTCTACTGGAGCTCCGGGTGAGTGTCCAAGAGCAAGACCCTGTGTATGGCCCTTTAAGAGAGCACCTGGGCTTTTAGCAGAATCCCTCCTCTTCTAGGTGGACAGAGCACCCACTGATTTTTACTGTGTGATGCAATGCAGGCTTCTCTTCCTGGCCCCTGTTCTCTGGGTTGGGGATCCTGGGATGGGGTTGAAACTCCACACTCCTCAGGCGGGACTTTTGCAGTCAAGACATTCTTCTGGCATCTCAGCCTCAGCACTTGGGTGTAGGGGCACACTTCTCTGTGCCTCTGCCCTTTTTACCAATCCTTGTGCAACTTCTTCTGTAAATCCTTGGTTGTAATACTTCTGTCCTGCTGTCTTTCAGCTGGTTATTCATGCTGATTACAGTAAATCCAGCTTGATGCTTGGAGGAGGTGAATATAGCTCCCACCTACTCTGGAGCCATCTTGCAGTACATGGATCTTTTTTTAAAGTCCTTAAAATTTCAGGAAGTCCTAGATTTGTGAAGACTCATGCAAATTACATTGGATTAATTTTATTTGCAGTGTACGGACAATACTCAAATGTGGAATGTATACAAAACACAGTGTAATCTAAAATAATTTCTCTGTTAAGTAAATATTTGCTTCAATTCAATTATTTGCAGGGAATGTTAGTAAATCTAAGGTGGTACTTGTATGCCCAAAATAACACTATATACCTCCATCTATACCCATCTAGATATGAATGACCCTTTCGAATTCTTTCTCATTGTTAATCATCCCTATTTCATGAGCACCAAATCATTTTTCATGTATTCTCATATTTAATCCTCATTAACAACCCTAAGAGGTAGGTGGCATTAATTCTATCTTATAAATGAATTCAAATGATTTTGAACAGGGCCTGGAGAACTCTGAAGCTCGTGTTTTTAATCAGTGCACTTACCATTCTGCCTCCCTTCACAGCTGGCTGCGTGGCACCTGGTCCTCACAATGCAGAGCACGAAAGGGAGACCACACACAGTGGGCACTTGGCTCACATGTGGGGACTGAAGCCAAGTCGTGATACATCATCTTATCCCTACAACTTTTCTGTTTCCTTTGCAGCACAGTGTTTGGCAGGAATATGTGAAGCAGGAGTTTTATAGGATCAAAGAAGGAGGTAGTAGAGTTCCCATATTCTATTTGGGGAGGCAGAGTTAGCTTACTTGGAAATTATATGTAATGTTAACAAGAGAATATTTTTATGTGTGCACATAATGAAGATATCACCATATAAGGATGTGTATGCATGCACGTATGTTTGGAGTATACTGTAACATGTTAAATAAGTTATTGCGTTAGAGTAAATTCAGAAATGCAGGGAAAGATGAGGACATTGGCATTGACTGAAATGTATAAAATGCTAGATGCTTTGAGCTCATGCCTTCATTTATTTCACAATATACCTGGAATATATACAGCTGGAGAGTACAAGAGAGATTGAATAATTTGTCCAAGTGCCCAGATTTAATATATAGAAGAGTCAGCATTTGAATTAATGGCTGTATTTCCTTACACTCACCCTCTTTTCTACTATACTACTCTGTCTGCCAGGCAAGGGGAGTCTGGAGTCATGAGAATGACCCAGAAGTTCTAATGGATAAGGTGCCATGGTAGTTCAGAGAGATTTTCCCATCATGCTACACAATACAATGAAGGCAGCTATCTCAAGGCCCGGCACTAGGAGTCCTATATCTTCTGCTTTATCTTTCTACTTAGTTGCTATCACCATCTAGGATGTTATATATTACCTTGTTTCCTCTCACTAGGATACAGGTGCTATTTAGACAAGGGCCTAGCTTCTTTCATTGGTAGTTCCCTTATGCCTAAAATGGTACTAGGCATTGAATATGATGTTTAATGCCTCTCTGTTGAAATAATAATCACATCAGTGATTTGTGACATTTATGACAAATGACCAAAATTTGGTGTTTATGTTTGTTTAATAATTATGAGGATCCATGATCAGTTGTGAGTGGTGATTACATTGGAACTTTAGTTTGAGAAATTTCTAAAGGCATTTTTTTAGCTCAGGAACAAAGGAGAGGGCTGTAATCTGTGAATGGAGGGCGTAAAAATCAACCAAACACAATTATCTATTGCCTTAACCCTGTAGATTAGTTGGTTAGAGGGTCATCCCTATATGCCAAGATTGTGCGTTTGATCCCTGGTCAGGGCACATAAAAGAATTAACCAATCACCCTAACAGGTTTGGCTCAATGGATAAAGTATAGGCCTTTGGACTGAAGGACCCCAAGTTTGATTCTGGTCAAGGGCATGTACCTTGGTTGTGGGCACATCCCCAGTGGGGAGTGTGCAGGAGGCAGCTGATCGATCTTTCTCTCTCATCGATGTTTCTAACTCTCTATCCCTCTCCCTTCCTCTCTGAAAAAAATCAATTTTATATATATATATATATATATATATGAATCAACCAATGAATGTATATATAAGTGGAACAACCAATTGATGTTTTTCTCTAAAAATCAATAAAATCATAATAATCTTCTGTCCTTGCTTTGGGTTACCATGCGCATGTGTTGATCACTTTTAGAAATGATTCATAAAATCTTACCAAAGGATATCCTGTGTGTTTGGAAATGAGGGACATTTATCATATTTAAACAACTAAAACTTTTCCATCCTAGCCATTAACTCACCAAGCTGCGAGCTGGTCCCATGCTGCCTTGCCCGTCTATTTAGTATTTCCAGACAATCACGGTACAGTACAAAGCAATTTGTTTTTCTATAATTTCCTTCTTGCTCGCAAACACAACCTGCATCTCGGGGAGAGTCAATCATGAGCTGAAGAGAAAACGGGATGATTTAAAGCGGGAGAGTGGTTCATTTGCTTTAGGGGATGAGAAACAATTATTTCAGCAGGCCAGGGTTTCTGCGGGAAGTCGGGGGTGAATAAGAATGCTGCCTTCTCCGGACTGCTTTGCCTAAGTAACTTCTTCTTTTTAAAGGATTTCTTACTGAGCCGTAAATGCTTTTAACATGATGAAGGCTAGATTTGCTTTATATAAACCTGGGAGCAGTGTCTCCGTCCCCCCACCCCCCTCCTTTTCCCAAAGATCCTCTGGTCTAATACTGCACCACAGAGGGAGACGCTGCTGTTTTTATCATAGGTCCTGCATTTGAAATGCATTTGGAGTTTAGCCATGTTGGAGAACCCAATCTTTAAATAAATAAACTCCTTCTTAGCACTATGGATGATTTTCATTTATTTATTGGTGTATTTGTTTGTTGTTTGGAGAGGATTAGCTCACTTGCTGTTATTTATATATGTTTTAAACTCCCTTTGTGTTTTACTGACAGATTCAACTAGGTGTTTACTTGATTTCTCTAATAAGCTGCCAAGAGCTGAGGATCCCTTTAAGTGTGAGGCGCTGAATGCGGACTATGGCTCTAGAGCAGGGTGAGCTCGGGGATGGCCTAGGACAGCTTGCCTGGCGTTGAGGGCTGGGGAAGGTAGGTCCCTAACTCCACATCCACTGCTTGTGGGGAATTCAAAGCCTTTTCCATGATGCCTTTGACTTCAGTGGCCCTCATATCTTGTGGTCCGTTACCCCCCCCCCCCCACCCCTGGCTCTTTCTTCCTTGTAGTGTCTCATGGGCATTAGAACCCTGCTCTGACTTATAAACTCTTTGCTATACTGGTTTCCATAAAATTCAAAGAAGCGGATGCTGAGTTTGGCATAGGTTAATACAGATGATAGCTCTCAAGGTGCTGTCTGCCTGACACATGGCTACTCCCCTAAGTCCCCCCAGCTTGTTGTACGTTCAGTGTGCAGCTTTGCTGTTCTCAGCTCCAGGAGCCCTTCCTAGAACTATAAACACACAGAAGTGCACACATCCTCCGGGACAACTTGCAGAGAGGTTTTGCCTTTCTGCCATCCTCCCGACTGGATCCATCACCCTTCTGCAGTGAGACCAGCCTATCCCTTGACTGAATCTTTCCTTACCTGCGATTTTATTTATTTACTGTGAGGCGGCCACAGGTTCTTCTCAGCCCAGCAGTGAAACTGATGCTCAGCCAGATCTGATCAGGTAGATGTCCCTGATGATGGCCACTCAGAGGATCAAGATCAAACTTCATTCAGTGGATTAGGACGTTCTCCTCCAAATGGCCTCTCAGGCCTGTCCATCTCTCTTCTGTCCCCCTCTTCCATGTGTTCCAGCTGCGATGGTTTTCTCTCACTCCTGGGGAAGAACTTTCCCTTCTTCCATCACGGTTTTTCCACAAGCTTCCCCTCTATGTGGGTTATTTTCCCTCCCCCAGCTTCTCTACCTCTGAACCCATTATGATCTGGTGGTGCATCTTCAGTGGTTAATGCAATGCTTGGCGCTTAGAAGGCACCATTAACTGCTGAATGAATCAATAAGTGAACAATTAAGGAATAGATGGGATGAAGTGAGAGTCCTAAGGTTGTGGTCACCTCGAGAGAGCATCATTCATCAAGTGAGGTTCAAGTGCTCTGCAGGTTCACACCCCCAAAATCATGGGATGATCACGGGTTTGTTTACATACATAGATTTTCTTCCTTTGACAGCTGAGGGGATCTGGCAGCGATGACATCCCAGTAGCAATGAGCACACCTCATATCTAAGTCTTAGTTTCTAATACTATTTTCTCATAATTCCTTAGAGAAATAGCTGCTTCTAGGATAAGAACAAGAAATGCAGGAGATGAGCCAAGAGGGTCTTATACTGCCAGCAATTAAGGAAATATCCAGGAAACAAAATGATGGAGGCGTGTCAAGGAAATAGTGGAGCCAGCCTGAAAGAGTGCCAGTGGCCAAAGTTGGACCAATTTGAACAACAAAATAAAGTAGTTCTTTTTGCCTTGTGACCCAAAGTATAAAATGAATACCCACAAATTAATACTGATATAAATAAATGCCTGGATAAACTAATAAATGCTGGAGAAGAAACACATCTGTGCAGAGAATCCCAAATAATGTATGTAGACACTCCATCCCCACAAAGGTGATGCCTAGCTCTGCCCTGGGAAGCATTAGATGTGCACAGTGACGTGTGTGTGTGTGTGTGTGTGTGTGTGTGTGTGTGTGTAAACCAGAGAGTACGGTATGGAAAGGGGAAAAGAATAGAGCACATTTACAGGAGAGAGGCCTAACAAACACCTTCTAGCCAGGAGCTTGGACTCCTGCTGACAGTGAGAACTGATGTTGATGGTACCCACTCTTCATACCATGAGATGAAAATGGACTTTGCCTCTCTTGTCTCCCCTCCACCCGCCTAAATCCATAACCCCAGTCTTATCGCGAGAAAAACATCAGACAAATCCCAGTTGAGGGACATTCTAGGAAATACCTGAGCATTACTTCTCATAACTGTCAAGGTCCTCAAAAATAAGGGAAAACTGAGCAGTGGTCACGGCCAAGAGCAGCCTAAGGAGACATGATGACTGAAGATACCATTACTCCGCCATCTCAGATGGGACCCCAGAGCAGGCAAAGGACATCCATTGAAAGCCAAGGGCATCCTTTCAAGTGCAGACTTTAGGTAATAATAATGTCAATATTGGCTCATTAATCTGACAAATGTATTCTAATATAAGACGTTCACCACAGAGGAAAACAATGTTTTCAGGGTATATGGGAAATCTTGCAATTTTTCTGCAAACCGAAAACTGTTCTGAAAAACTGGGAAAGGAAACAGAGAGCCATGGGCCATCTCTCCTGTGGCAGCCAGTGATGGATTGCCCCTTCCCGGTGCCCTGGGCCTGGGCTAACCTGTGGTTCTGTCTTCTCACCTGGGGACCTCTGCTCTGAGCAGAATCCAGCCAGGAGCACCAGCTCTCCGTCTCCCTCCTTCCCCACACCCTGCTCACGGATGGATTTTATTTTCCTTTGCTTCAGACAGCACTCAGTTGCTGCCACAGGCAAATACGTAGCTGGCTGCTTTGCACGCTGTTGTTCAACACACTGGGAAAAAATGAGCCTTCCTGTTGGCATCTGGGTCCCTGAGCAAATAAACAAAAAAGAAAAATGGTGCATGTCGGGGATGATGATGTGGAGAGAAAGATTAGGACACAGAGATGATTGAGAAGTCTACCCTTCTCTCCTCCCAATTGACACCACTCCCCAGGCTGCGAGGAGCGCCCCCTGCAGTTTATCAGTGAGGATGAGGGGCATATTGTTGACCCTGGAATGGAAAGAGCTGCTGGGAGCACCTTGCTTTCCTGCTGATGTTAGGTGGTGTGCCTAAGCTCCCTGCTGTGTGCTGCTTTCTGAATTCTGTTCTGGGCACTGGTAACACATGTGGACCGGAATTGATGGTGTACAAAGAGCTGTGGAGATCAAAAAGGTGGTTTGGTCTCAATCTGAGGTTCCATCTTCCCTAACTTCTCAATACTCCATGGAGTGTAGAAAGGAGAAGAGGGGTTCTAGGGCTGCCCTGAACCTCCCTCCAGCTGTGTGATTTTGAAAAAGTCATTAATTTTGATGAATCTTATAGACAGAATGGGGAAATACTGGCGCCTGCTTCATAAGACGATGGGGAGATTAAATGCTTCAACACATGTTAGGGACCTTTTAACAGTGCGCAGCATCGCTTAGGTTCCCAGTAAGCTTCCCCAAATCAGTTGTGAAGCCTTGATATGTCACATTTCACCACCTCCTGTTGTCCGAGGGAGAGAGCATTCTCAAGACCTCGCCTTATCTTAGAAAAATATTAGAAATTGTCAGCGTTAAACGTAATATTTGTAATTGAGGGGACTTAAGTTTTGTTCAGATGAATAATTCACTAATCAATTTCATAGGTAAAGATCAGGCTGAGAAGTCTCCTCTTTTTCCATTATTAATAATTTGAATATTCCATTTAGTGAGCAATTATTATGTGCCGGACCATGTGCTAAGTGCTTTAAGTGATTATGTCTAATCCCCTTAACTGTAGGAAGTCGATACTATTACTCATTTTACTTAACCTGACATCAGAAAGGTTAAGTGACATTCCAAGCTTGCCAGGCTAATAGAGGCAAAGCTGGGGTTCAGAATAGAGCTAACTGATTGCAGAACATTCTCTCCATTCGTATGTGTGCGTGTCTGTTGGTTCAATAACCCAGAGTGGAGTGGCGGGGAGAGAAGGAGCGAGAATGCTGTTTGTACACGCATGAAGAAGGTTTAGCTCCACAGGGGCCGATAGCGTTTGAATGTGTTAGGTTAGCAAGTCTGAGCCCCTGGGGTCTGTGTTCCTCCTCCTTCATCCCTTAGCTCTGTCAGTTGCCATGGAAGGCAGACAGCTTGAGTTTTCCGTCGGCCTGAGTCTAGGGAATCAATCTCTAATATTAAATGTTGAGCTTGTTGTTGAGAGAGTCTTTTGACCACTCCTGGTTTTCATTAGCTAGAGAAGATGGAGATTTTCAGCCACTTGAGAGAAAGATTTCCTGTGGCTTGTTTTGTGGTATTTTTAGGGCGAGAGAATATTTTCAGACTGAGAGAAGCCAAAGCAAAAATGTTAAGTCTCTCGTCAGCCTCAGCTCTTATTCACCGCTGCTTTGCCTTTGGTGTGTGGATGTGATGAAAATCACTGAGACCAGAAAGCACCCTGCTCTCACTCTCTGTTGCATTATTTTTTAATTGATGGCAACTTTTGGAATTAAGTAGTTTTACAGGAAATCAGCCTTCTAATCCCTTCCAGCCCAGATGGATCTGGTGTCAAATCCTGCTAGGATGTGACAACCTACTATGCGTGCCTCAACAAGAGATTTATGGATGTTTTAAAAGTGCACTCGAGGCCACCTAATAGTATTTGTATTAATTTTAACGCTGCATCCAGTACCTAAAGATATTATTGGGATATTAGATCATTAAATTAAAGGGTTAGGATCCATGGTCCTCCCAAGATTTTAAAAACACCATTCTTTTCATTGTTCATTAGAGAAAGTAGTGATTATGGATTATGAAAACAATTTTGCTTATTTCAACATACTATGGATAATAGTACATTGGTTATGTGAATCGTTCACTCTGAATAAGCAGTCGGTTTAGTCCATTTCTGTGGCTTTATGAACTACTTTCACTCTGCACCTGTTTTTATTTATAATTTAAAAATATGACATATAGACCCCAACCTGTTTTTTGTAAGGCAAATAAGAAGAAAAAAATTCTTGTACATTAAAATACTTGTGGAATATTTCCTTGCAGAATTTCTTTCACTGTGGACTGTCTCAAATACTTGCCTATAAGAGGTCATTGTGTGCTGAAATTTTGGCACAGAAAAATTGGATTTTTATTAACCAGGGGGTTAATGCTGTTTATTAGACCTATACTGCTGGAACCAAAAGTTATCACATTTATTAAGATTATTTTAATATTCTGAAATAGATTGTCCACGCCATATTGGGAAAAATAAATCCAAGTGAAAGATAGATGCATTTGTAGCTGACATCTCGGGTTTTTATTGTAGTTGACATTGGACTATTTTGAAATTCTTTACTCTTCTGTTTTATAGAAATGGCAGTGCCAATCAATTCCATCCAGTATCACAATGCAGTGGCCATATTCTGGGAAGGATGGACCATCTCTGACTTGACAAAGCCTTTGCAAAATAGCTTATGCAATTTCAGGAGTATTTGAAATAATCTTCCTGGATATGCCATTATAGGTTTTAATAAAATTGTGCTCTGCTGTTGAGAAGGTATTTGATTGTGTACCTAAGATGAACAGGAAAAGGCCACTCTGCTGCATAGCTGCATGCTTGCCTTTACATAAACAGTAATGTGAGCAGCGCCCCCTACAGTTGGCGGTCTGAAGGGAGAATCTAAGTTTCTCTAAGTTAAACTCAAGAACAGCATCTTTGCTTTAATGGGGTCTTGTCCCACCCTGCTATTTTTATTCCTTTAGGCAGGATACACTTTGCGTTTAAAGAAACGCTGAAAAGACCCTGCAGACCTTCACGTCTAAAGTTTTCGTCTTTAGTCATCCCACTAAACACAGTATTTTCAGCAGCTGATATCTTACAAATATATAGTATTGGCAGAGTAACTGTTATCAGGTTAATTTCAGTCACTGACATAGACTCAGAAGAGATGGATGAGGAAGAGAGGAAGAATAGAGAGCATAGACTTGGACACCGGAAGCACTTCTCAGGGGATGGATTTGGTGAAGGGGGCAGACACAGCTCAGACACAGAGAGCGAGATTGGAAGGAGGCTGGGGAAAGATGCTGGTTGGTGGTCCTAAAAGCTGGTGTTTCAGAACTTTCTGGAAACCTCTGAACCTTCAGCATGTAGAGCTACCCCACCTCAAACACTTTTCTGGACTAATTGAATAATGCCTGCGTGGGAGACAGGAATCACTATACAGAGTTGGGCAAAAGTAGATTTACGTTTATAGTTGTTTAAATGGAAAAATAATAGGACAATTAATAAATAATAATACAAGAATAAATTGTGTTTTGGGTACTTACAACTGTAAACCTGCTTTTGCCCACCATGTATTTTTTAAATTTTCCTAGATGTTTTAGTACACAGTCAGTACTGAGGACCATTGGACATGAGAAGCCCTAAGAAAGGAAAATGAATACAGGAACCCTTTCACTCATTCATCCATCCATCCATCCATCCATCCAACCATTCATCCATCCATTCAACTATCTGTCCACCTTTTCATTTATCTACCCATTCATTTGACAAACACTTAAAGTGTTTCCCCCTAAGTATAAAACCCTTTTGAACTTCCTATTGATACAGCTGAGAACAAAAAAGATAAAAAAGCCCTGTTTAAAGAGCTAGCATGGCACAGCTATTTATGAATCAAACTTGTCTTGATTCACTGGAAATCAGCCTGTTTTCATTATAGCACACACCTTTCACCAAGAGCTCCAACAGAATTCATTTCATCCAGTCACAAAAAGAAAGTCTTGCACAGCCACCCACCCCCCCAAAAATAATTCAAATTATGCAAATTAAAATTGCCAGTCCTTGTTGTAATGGATTAATCTTGTTTCTATTTGTGAAATTCTCCTGTTTCTAATGTCCACCTTCCCCCTAGGCACTCCCTGCCTTCTTTAGCCTAATTTGTCAGGGTAAAACTTGTAACAAAAAGCAAAACCCTTACCATGCCATGATGGTTAGATCCACTCTGCCAATATTTTGGGAGTTCCACAAAATTAAATAGATACAACGCATACACGGCCATGGGTTCTCACACCGAGGCAAGGTGCTAAATTTGTCTGATTTGAGGCCACCTGCTCACATGTCATCCGCTGGCACCGGCCCCTGCACTTGTGGGCCAGAACATAGGAAATTAAGTTTACCTGATGCTCTCTGACAGCAGCTTTCTGTTACAGCGCGCAAATTAGATTAGGTTAAGGTAGAGGGCAGCGTGAATGGATGGCTTCATAGATTGATCCTAGGACGGTGATGGCTTTAACCAGAAGGTGACTGCTTATGATCCAGCTCGGGTCACCGGTGCTCACAGTTTGCTGTTATTGACGCCTGTGCAGTGACCTGTGGGGAAATGCATGGTTTATTTCTTATTGGGTTTTACTGTACTGACGAGCATCACACTGCTGGTGGGACTTCGCTGACCTTTCCTCTGGAAGTTGATGAAGGAAGGTCGAGGCGTGAATAGGCAATGGAGACTATATAAACTGGCCGTGTCTTGGACGTCACGTGGCCCCTGTTCTGAATGTGTCATACATGGCAGGGTTGTACAGCTGCGACCGGAAGCAGAATTTCTTGGGTGAAAGCTGACATGATCATCCGGGGTCTCTCAAGGTCTGTTTGCCTAGATATTTGCTCAATATGAAACGATCTAGTTCAGACTTGAAAATCGACCAGAAGGACCATATTTCAGATTATGGGAACCTGACGTGCCCCTGCCTCATTAGATAGCTCAATTGGCTTCAAAATCATGTTATTACTCCCATAAAAATGTGTTCACTCTCAACTTCACATGATTTTCGAGTTTTATTTTTCATAAGGTGGTATTCAGTTATGTAGCAAACTTTAATAAAGCATTTATAGTACAACCTAGTGACACCCTTTGCTCAAGGTATAAACAAAGGGTCCAGGAGAAAATACATTCAGAAATTTAAACATATTATGCATCAAATCCTAAATCTTTCACTGAAAAGGTGATGTTGAAACAGAAATAACTTTGAAGGGAACAGAGAGTGAACTAGAGAATTTCTGGGATAAAATTGATGGGTTTATTTATTTGTCTAAATAATTGTTTCTTTTGGATTGAAGTTTTACACTCCTACCATGTAAAGTTGAGCTGAAGTTATTTCTGGCAAGAACGAGTGGCACATGGTTCAAGGGAACAATAAAGGCACTCGGGGATGAAATACCATTTGTGAAAGTTTCTGAAGATTACGCAGAGAAACATTCTGGGGCCTGGCTAAGAAGCGAAAGGGAGAAATGAGTTTCACATAAAAATCCATCGCTCGGGTCACTGACATCCAGTGACAGAAGGAATAATTGTGTCCATGTAAGATCAGACCCCTTGTTACTTTTTAATGAAGTCTGTCTGATTCTGTGATATTTTTGGCCTAGGAAATGAAAGAGATGTTTTATTAAATGAAACTAGGTTCCCATAGGTAAAATATCTGAGTACTCGTGTCATAGCATACAATAAGAAGCAGATTTTTTTTTTTTAAAGGAGAAACAAAAATGTAGTTCCAATAGACTCTCTCCCCCAAGAAACCTTATCTGCGTTGCCGATGGGTTAGTGGCCCGGATTTTGCATTTGAACTCTGGCAGAAAGCCATTGGAGAGGAATGAAAGGTTTTGCCTACCCCCTCTAGGATCCTTATGCCACAGCGTCTGTTCCCCGCTGGAGTGAGAAGTCCAAGTCTCCTTTGCAAGCCAAGAAAAATGGGGCCCTTTTCAAACTGTGGTTCTAAGATGCTGGCAGCATTCGCAAATGCTTTCCCCTGAGAATAAAACCCTTTACCTGTTTCAAGCCAGCTGTTTGGTTTGCCAAGTGAAAAGTTTTCTTACCTTCTTTCTTGCTTTTTCCGTCTCTCCATCCCTTATTTCTTCTCCGCTTGTCTCCCTTCCTCCCTCTTTCCCCCACCCTTTTCCTCCCTTCCTCCTGCTTTCCAACTTAACAGTACAACCTCAGTATCATAATTTTTAACACTGACCTTGCCAAGTAGGGATATAACTCCAAGGAACCTTCCCTTAAAAAAAAAATAATAAAAGAAAGATTTTTTTAAATTGATTTCAAAGGAGAGAGGGAGAAGGATGTAGATATAGAAACATTGGTGAAGGTCATCAATTGGCTGCCTCCTGTATATCCCTTACTAGGGATCCAACCTTCAGCCCCAGGCATGTTCCCTGACTAGGATTGAACTGGTGGCCTCTTTGTGGGTTGATGCTCAACCACTGGGCAACACTGTGCAGGCAGGAAGCTTGCCTTTTGAACAGATCTCATCTATTCTCTGTTGGACCCTGAGTGAGGACCTTTGACTGACCTTTTCCCCCTCATTGTCCATGTGAATGTGTGTGTATGTATGAATGTGTGTATGCGTGTGTGGACATACATATGTGTATATGTGGTGTGTGTGTGTGTGTGTGTGTGTGTGTGCATTCACACATTTTCATGGAGAAATTCAGTCATATGGAAGGGTCTGTGTGGTCTGAGTTCTTTAGTTTTGAATGTGACGTGTTTGGTCTAATCACTGAGAGTTTATTTCACAATCTTATGTGTCCACATTCAACCTCAGTTATAAAGCACATCGAGGGAGGGAATTCCTGCGGGTTAAAAAGCTCGGCCCTTTGTTTCCTCTGCCTTGTTTATTGACTTGGGAGGGAGAATCAAAAGGCAAAAATAGTAGCCGGGTATAGAAAATCCCTGTAGTAACTGGTGCAGGGGGTGTGTAGCTCTTTCATAATTTTCACCCAGTTCAGAGTGTCCTACTCCTGTCCAGACCCTGAGATGACATTTTAGTGTGGGTGTATGTTGGTGTGATGGGGAAGGCTACCTCCTTAGGTTGCAGCATCTCCCAGGGAAAGGTCTTGGCAAAGGCTCAGTCAAAATTGATGAGCCTAAAATGGGATTCACCTTTAAGAAAGAAGAGATTTTCGAAAAATTAGCTTTTCTCTTAGCAATCTGGCTATGCTCTCAGAATAGGAGCTATAAATCTGTCTGGTAGAGCCCTCTGTCCTTAAAATAGAACATAGATGAATGGATGGATGGATAGATGGATGGGAATTGTACATACACATGTGAACACACACACACATTCTTTAAGTAGGTTAATCTTTACTCTTCAAGTCTCTCATCTCTGGAGAGAGGAGGGCATGGGGCTGGAGGCATATGCAATATTCTCTTATAATAAGACCCAGAAAATGAGACCACCTTACAGCCAACTCTTCTAGGCATGTTTTCGGCAATGCTGTACAGTGAAAGAACACAGAATTTTGAGTCATCAAAAGCTCAATTAAGATCCTGGCACCACCACATGTTAGTTTGAATAGGCTTGGTCAAGAGAGTTAACCTCCTTTTCCATATCTGTGAAATGGAAAAATGGTTGCTAACTTGTTGGACAGTACATAGAGTCAAGGGATATCTGTTTATACCTATATCTACTGCCAGACCCAGTGTCTAGGAGGCAGAAGGCACATTGATAAATGGGGCTGCAGCTGCCACTCCCACTGCTACTAATTTTCTTTCTTCTCACTTTGTCCTCCTCCTTTTGACATTTTTACACACTACCGTGTATAAATAGAAGCCACATCCTAACACCATCAGCTCCTTGTCCACTTTTCCCCTGGTCTCTGGTTCCAGAGGTGGCTGTTTTCCTTGTATTTATATATCTGTCTTCCAGAATTCTTCTTGCTTTTCTCCTCTCTCTCTCTCTCTCTCTCTCTCTATATATATATATATATATATATATATATATATATATATATATATATATATACCTAAGTGGTGACCATTGACCATTGGACCAGTAGCTATTACACACACTGACCACTAGGAGGCAAATGCTTAATGCACAGGCATGGGAACATGGAACAGACAGATGAATCTCAGAGGGAAAGGTGGAGTGGGAGGGCGAGAAGAGATTAACCAAAGATCTTATATGTATACTAGAGACTGAGACCAGGTGCACGGATTCATGGACTGGTGAGATCCCTCTGCCTGGCCTGCAGGGATCAGGCCGAATCTGTGCACTGGGCTTTCGATGTTCCCCGAGGGGTCTGGGATTGTGAGAGGCTACAGGCCAGACTGAGGGACCACATTGGTGCACAAATCTGTGCACTGGGTCTCTAGTTGAACTGTATAACTCTTCTATGACTGAGTTACAGAGTTATAATTGCAAAAGTTTAAATCAAAATGCCCTTGTCATGTTCCTCAAATACTACAAACACCATGTCTCCCATCTCTTTCCCCTTAGAGATATAAGAGACCATGATGAACAAACCCACATTAAGTTCAAATTTAAAGGTGTATGATGGATCTGTTTCCTGAGGAACAAGGTTAAGTCACCTGTACCTTCTCTACATCATTTTTCAAGAGGATGGACCTGGCAAAGACCATCGATGCTTATGTTAGAGCTCTAAAAAATAACAATAGTTTGTCTTGTGCCAGATTATTCTGTAAGCACTTCACATAGATGATTTGATCCTCACGGCAACCTCAGGGAGTAGGTGCTACGGGTATCTTCATATTCTACAGATGAGGCAACTAAGCCACAGGCAGCTGAAATGACCTGTGCAAGGCTGCAGAGCGAGCCTGAATAGCCCCCATAATGGACACCAGTTTCCTTTAACCCCATGAGTCTGTGCTCCTTCACTTTTCTATCTCAAAGGGATATGCGAGTGGTTTTCTGTATTGTGCGCCACCTGCAGGTGCCAGTGTGTGTTCCTCACACTGTGTGTGCACCATCCTCCTTAAGCACTCCCCACCCGCCTTCCTTAGCTGTGCCTTCCCTTCTGTTCCTTGGTATGTCTCAGTGTTTCTTCCTCAACTCGCATTGACAGTTCCTGGCTCCTGGCTGAGCTTTGGAGGTGGAAGCTGAAGTTGCATCTCAACCCAGGTTATACAACCAGAGCAGAAGAAATAAAGCAGGCGCCCTGATGTTGGCAGTCAGAACCCGGACATGGGTTGTACTGAATGACCAGCAGGTCCTTGTATAGCTGTAGGTTCATCTCTTGTTGGATTTTCTTTTGACTTTGAAATTAGGTAGTAACAAGGCAGGGAGAGGAAACAAGAGTGTTTTGTTTTCATATGATGGAGACCAGTGCCTGCACGCTCTCTGTAGTACCTTCTGGACAGGTAGGATGGTTATAAGAGCAAAAGAAGGGAATATGGTGCCAGCAACAGAAAGCAGAGTGACTCTAAAGGAATCCTAAAGACTGTTCCACAGCTCAAACACATGCCTGTCTCCCTCCAGCTGCTGGGGTTGCCTGGATCCTCAACTCTTACTTTGAAACACAAACCTTTGTTATTCCAATTTCACTTTTTACCTGCAGAGTCAGCTAGGTAAGTGTCACTGTGTCCCGTAGAAATGGCATAAAGGCAGACTAATTTGTGTATTCTCTTTTGTGGAACATGAAACACAGATGGCATAGTCCTTTCCACTCCACACAGCCTTTGGGGTAGTTTCTAGTTATTTTGTAGCCTGCTTCTCCCCTTTGCAAACTTACATTCAGATTCACTGACTGCTTCTCTCCAAGGATTGGTCTTGAAGTAGTTGCATGGATGAGGCTGGTTATGTACCCTGGATGCTAAATATTGGGAAGATCTCACAGCTGGTGGGAAATTTTCTAATCCAAGCATGCGCAGTGGCACTGAGGCCACCCCAGGGAGCTCAGGCCGCTCCTAGGCCTGGTCTTCAGTCTGCAGGGCAGAGCCGGAGGGCAGAGGTGGCATGCTGGCAAATAGGAGCTCTCTGATCCAGTCACCACCACACAGACCAAAATGCTGCAGGTTAGATTTCAGATCTATTTCCTCCAGTTACTGCTAGGGAACTGGTTCCTGATTCACACCTCAGTTCTCTGGCTGTTCTGTTCATGTCTGTGTCCACATCTCCTTTCAGTTTATTATAGCTTCTTTTGTTCTTCCATGAGAGTACTTTCTCTGGCTTATGACTAAGGCTTCTACTCATGTCCTTATTGTTCAGCTCCTCAGTTTTCAGTAAAGATGATGTTCACCTACTTGACTGCTTTGCAGGTTGTTGTTTGCAATGCGTTCATTCATTATTTATTCAGCAAATACTTATTAATTAGTCTTATGTGCTAAGCTAAGATTATGCATATAAAGTACCAATGGGTAGGAGGGAAAGAAATCTTGTTGTCCTTTTTTAACGTTTGTAGTAGCATGGGTTGTAAAGTGCTGTTTTAAGTTAGAAAGAACCCAAACTGTCATCAAAATGAGAACTTAAGATAATTGGTTGTGAAATGACAGAATGGAATACTATAGAGCAGTATAAAAAATGAATGAGGAGGTAAATATTAAATTTTAATGTTGAATAAAACCAGTGGTAGCAGAGGTATATTACCATTTTTGTTACTTTAAAAACGATGTAGCTGAAACCGGTTTGGCTCAGTGGATAGAGCGTCGGCCTGCGGACTGAAAGGTCCCAGGTTCGATTCTGGTCAAGGGCATGTACCTTGGTTGCGGGTGAGTCCCCCGTAGGGGGTGTGCAAGAGGCAGCTGATCGATGATTATTCTCTCTCATCAATATTTCTAACTATCCCTCTCTCTTCCTCTCTTTAAAAAATCAATAAAATATATTTTATAAAAGCAACGATGTGAAACAAATTAATATACTGCTTTGAAAACGTAGGATATATATGTATATGCAAGGCATATCTCATGCACACATATATAGAGTAGCAGGAGGAGAGATGTGAAAAGGGCTTCTGATCTATTGGTAAATGGGATATATAGCAAGCAGGTGTGTATTGTATCATATACTGCATATGCATCTTAAATTTTTCAGATTAATCTTTTATAAATATATATAAAAGCCAAGTGACTGGAATGCCAGAATGAGCGGAATGACTGGTGGCTATGGTGCACACTGTGGGCACCAACCAGCCAGATTTGGGAGAGGGGGAGGCAGCTCCTTTTCCCAGCTGGCCCCGCCCCCATTGCCACCCTCCATCAGGGGTGGGTCTGGTCAACCTCCTAAGTCCCTTCTCCTCCTGCCACCCCCTATTGACCCAGCTGGACCCCTCGAGGCCTGCTAGCCAGATCCCACCTGTGCACAAATTTGTGCACCAGGCCTCTAGTCTTTTATAGATAAAAATTGATATACTCCCAATCCACCCAATTTTTAAAGAATTCATGAATTATTTGTGAGCTGTACTCTACTGAGCTAGTTGGGTGAGATAGTGCAAATGTTGACTGGATTAATTAAAATAACAGAAAGGGATTTGAAAGGAAAGGAAAGAGGGGGTTGTTTTGAAAACTGTTGCCTCAGGCACATGTCTCATCAACAGGCAGCTGTTAATTAGCCCTAGCATTTGGGGAAGATGGTTAACTCAGGTGCAAGTTCTAGTTTGCATGACTTGCTGTTTTCAGACCTAAAGTTGTTAGGAAAGAAGAGATCACCCCATGCTCTTGAGAGCTGGCAGGAACACTCCAGCTACCTTTGAATTTGTATCCACCGCGGTGCTGGCCACATAGAAAGCACTTAATATTCAATTTGTCGTAAGCCAGTTAGTCAGTTGCTACAACAACACATTATCTCTAACTTTTCAAGGAAATTATGTATCAGGTTTTAAGTATAAGTTTGATTTGTTTTCTCTGGACAGACATTTGCCCCGAGATCATTTAATCTGTAATCTATTTATTTATTTTTTATTTTTAAAATATATTTTATTGAATTTTTTTTAACATAGAGAAAAGGAAAGGGATAGAGAGTTAGAAACATCAATGGGAGAGAAACATCTATCAGCTCCTCCTGCACACCCCCTCCTGGGGATGTGCCTGCAACCAAGGTACATGCCCCTGACTGGAATCGAACCTGGGACCTTTCAGTCCGCAGGCAGCGCTCTATCCACTGAGTCAAACCGGTTTCGGCTGTAATCTATTAAATGAGCAGAACTTTAAGTATGGCTGGGCATTGTGCAGTCTTGTAATTATTCACTGGATCCTACCATCAGGGAACAAGCTTCTACTTTGAAGACAGTGTCTAACCCCATACCGTGAGGTCACATCATGATCAGGCAGTGGAACTAGCTGGAAGGAACTTGTATAGGAGGCGATAGAAGGCATCAGTTTTAAATACCTCCTGCTCTGAAATGCCCGCTTTCACCACCTCTTTTAATTTTCTCACACTAATGCAGTGAGTGGCAGGTCTCCTCACCCTGAGGTTGTGGAGAGAAAGGAATACCCATTTTTAAGATGTTGCCTTTTCCCTTTGGGGACCATTCTAGAACCCAGGGTCTGCAGGAAAAGTTTCCATGATTGCAGCTTAGACATGAATACAGGATGCTGTGTGATATGAGGAGGGACATACTGGGACACCACACAGCTGGGAATGTCTCCCTCCTGGCGGCTCACACCCTGGCGAAGTGTTCTGCAGGAGTAACCTGTCCCTGTCCAGCTCCCAGGCTTGGCCACTGCCATTGCCCCTGGTTGGTATTGAGTCATTGAACCAGGATGGGCGGGGCTGAGGCAGTCTGAATTATAACGTGCCTTCCTTTAAAGACAAATCCATTTTTATTCTTAATCTGTGAGCATGAGATGGGGACAAATAGCTTGGGAGTGAAATAAAGATGTCTTAGGTGGTCAAGATTTATCTTACCAGGCTGCAGAGGTGGGGCTCCGGTTAGCAACTGACAGTTTTAAAAATCCATTCCCAAGGAAGTGTGAACACAGCCTGCAGAACAGAGACCCAGCTTTGCTGTCCCTGTTTGTTCTTCCCTTATATTTCCTACGTGAGACTGCCAGCTTCCGTTCTCTGTCATTTGCAGGCCAATGGGAGTAGATACAGGCACTATCAGAAATCATTTTTTGGGGGTGGGAAAGTATTTTTTAAAAATATGTGTTTGTCTTTTTAATTTCAGAGAGGAAGGGAGAGAGAAAGAAACTTCAATGATGAGAGAGAATCATTGATCAGCTGCCTCCTGCACACCCTACACTGGAGATCGAGCCCGCAACCCGGGCATGTGCCCTGGCTGGGAATTGAACCATGAGCTCCTGTTTCATAGGTCGATGCTCACCCACTGAGCCAGGCGGGCCAGGTGGGGCAGGTGTTTAGTGGTGAAACATGTTGAGGTTCCATTTGCTGAAAACTCCTTGCGAACATGGTATTTTCTATGAGCTTCGCGGGTTCCAGCCTTCACAGCAGATTCTCCCTGTCTGTCTCCAAGAACACGTATTGGCCATCATTTTGCCACATGGAAGAGCCTACCTTTCCCATGGTAATTTCTCTTTTAACAAATAAAGCCCAGGAGTCAGTTCCGTGAAGGAAATGAGAGACCTTTCCAGCTTTGGGAGCTGCTGGAGAGCATTCTTTCCCCCGAAGGCAAAGCCCAAAGAGGAGGTGTGCTATAGCTCACATCTCTCTCTGGCAGGTAGGCGTTGTCAAAACTGTGCAATTGGGGCTCATTTGAAAATGCTGGAGGAAAGAGAGAGCCTCTGCCCATTCTCCTGGGAAGTTGGCCAACCCAACCCTTCCCCATCCAGATGGAAAAGCCCAGGCTCAGTTCACAGGACCTATGATCAACCCAAGGCCACTCAGCTCGGGTTAGTACAGGGCCAGAACAAGTACCCAGGGGTCTTCGGAATCTCAACACTCTACTGCCATACCACCCTGAACGCGCCCGATCTCATCTGATCTCGGAAGCTAAGCAGGGTCGGGCCTGGTTAGTACTTGGATGGGAGGAATCTCAACACAGGGTATCTATCTTCTGTGAACAGAGTCCTCCCTACCCCTCTCCCTCTGGCTCCCAAATAACAAGAACAAAGCCCCTTACTGCTCAGGGTCTAAGGGGAAATGGCCATGCTGATGCCCTCTTGTGGTTTTTGGGACCAGCGGGTGGGCTTGTGCTGAGGATAGCTGTTCCCTGGGCCCTGACTCCCTGCAGCACCCACCTCCTCTGCATTAGGAGTGACTGTGTCCCTGTTTGAGCTCCTTGATTCCACTTTCGGGATCATTTCGTGACTTCTCTGAGCAAGCCAAGCCCCCTCCATATGAGCTCTCCTTCACTGATGATCTCTCACATCAATTATCCCAGTTGCAAGTGTGCATTGATTTCTGTGATTCTTCGAGTGGTCTCTCTTCCCCACTAGACTCTGAATTCCATGAGATAAGTGGCTTTGTCACTTATATGCACCGCTGAGTCCAAGGGCCCTCGCCCGGCGCTTAGCATGCAGGTGTATCAGCTTCTTGGGGTTGGGGTAGGAAACGCCACAGACTGGATGGCTGAGAGACAGAAACTTTCACAGCCCTGGTAGTCAGGAGTCTGAAACAGGGTGTTGGCAGGATAGATCTACCAGCAGTCCTCAGGGCTCCAGGATGGATCCACCAGCAGTCCTCACCTTTGCGTGGCTTGTGGCTGCACCGCGCCAGTCTCTGCCTCAGTTACCACCTCGCCTCTCTGTGTGTCTTTACATTGACCTCCCTCTGTGTCCAAATGCTTCTTTTCTGAGGACACCAGTCCTTTGACAAGGCCACAACCTAATGGTATAACAGCTGCATTCACTTCCTTGTACTGCAATAAGATAGGACAAACGTGGTGGTTTAAAACAAGAGCTTTATTTTTTTCACAGCTATGGTGGCTCTGGGTCTGAAATCAAGGTGTTGGCAAGGCCTGGTCCCTCCAGTGGCTCCAGGAGGGAATCTTTGATGCCTTTTCTGGATTCTCGTGGTCAGTGGGCATCTCTGGCACTCATTGGCTGGTAAATGCACCCCTCCAGTTTCTGCCTTCTCCCCTGCGTGCCTGTGTGTCCTTCTGCATCTTATATGTATGCCAGTCATTAGATTAGGGCCCAATCTAATTCAAGATGATGACTTCATCTTAACTTGATTACATCTGTAAAGACCCTGTTTCCAAATCAGGCCACATTCCGAGATTCTGAGAGACCATCGTGTGGGGGAACACTACTCAACCCAGTATGAGGGTCGGCAGGTCAGCACACGTGTTGAGTGAATGGGTAAGTGCTTGCATGGCAGTGCTGAGTTAGCTCAGGAAAACTGAGTAGTCACCTATGAGCGCAACACACCCTCCATGGGGTTTTGGGAGGTTCCGGTCTGTGTTGACTGAAATGAAAAACTTGACCAGAGTGCTTCACGCTCTCTTAAAAGACTCCCCAAGATTGCTTTGCTGTCCTCCTCTGCTCCACCGAGTGTTTTTAATATGTCTATTTAAATGCAAATTTTGACTTTCTGTCTGTAATCATATAAAATGTTGGGCACTAAAATTTTAATCAGGAATGTAATTTTATGTAGAGGAGGTAATGGAGTGGTCGGCCACACGGGCGGAGTGAAGCAGCCCCATGTGCGTTTCCCGCACACGGGGCCCGGCGTCCCTGCTCCAGAGGAGATGGAAGCCCCGGTCTAGCTCGGAGGAGTGCTTTTTAAAGCTGTTTCCTGCTCCCAGATGTTCCCCGTGCTTCTCCACTAATCCCGGTACTTCACTGTCATTGAAAACGGAAGGAAGCAATCAGCGCTCTTTTCCTGTGTCCTCTGGGCTCCTCTCGTTTCCCTGGGACCATGGTGTTGAAAGCGGGTCCCTACCCTGTTGCAGGCTAAGGCTCATTTAATAAGATCAGGCTGGGCTCTGACTTGGGAAAGGCTGGAATTGCGGTTCATCACGTCGGTCTTGGTGTCCCAACATATCATGGAGAAGGTATCAGAGGACAAGCAGCCATCTTGCAGTTGGTCCATCTGATGGTGTAGGAGTGGGTACACACTAGCTTCTTTCTAACTAAGCCATTCACCGCCTCGGGGCCTTTGCAGTGGCTGCTGCTAGTCCTGGAGTTCAATTCCCCATTGGCACCTGCCTCTTCTCATTCTTCAGGGCTCGGCACCAATGCCGCCCTCTCTGAGAGTCCGTCCTGAGCTCCCTCATCAAAGCACATGGCCCTCACATCACGTGTGATCTAAACAGCCTCTCACTTCTCTCAGTGCCATTATCCCAATCTTTAATCATCATATTTCTATGCCCCTTGCATGGTCCTTTAGGGAGATCACTGTCCTGGAGTGGGCAGAAGATCAGGGATGGGGTGGGATATGCAGAAATGGAGGCAGGAGGACAAGGTTGGAATCTGAGGCATTAATCCTACTGAGAGGAGATTGGCTCTGGGGAGGAGAAGTAGCAATAAGAGACAGAAATAAATAGATATATGTAAGAGCTTTTAACATGGTGGATGGGAAGCATTGCTGATTGTGAGAATGAGGAAGAAAGAGTATCATGGCTAGGTTTCTAATGCTGAGTTCATTATGTTGAGTTTTCAGCTCCTGTAGCAGATGTAGCTGAGAATTGAAGAAGTCGTCAGGGGGTAACCATGCTTGTGACCATGAGAATGGAAGGTGCTTCCCTGAGAGAGGAAGGATGGGAAGGAAGGTCCGAGGATTTGGTGGCCAGGATGTTCCTGCATACTTTCTACAGAGCCTCTTTTCAATGTCAGTGTGCCCCAGTTTGGAAAACAAGTTATGTGATCACCCATCCCAGAACAGAAGGCTGGGGAAATCTGGGGTTTATAGGAGGGCAGAGGAAGAACCCACTGGAAAACTGAGAGATGAATGGGGAGTAGAGACACCCAGGGGAGTGTTGTTCAATAGATGCCAATGGGAGACAGATGACCAGAATAATCACTGTGTCAAATATCTCACTACAGTAATATCATGTAAGGATTTGCACATAACCATGAATTTAGGGACAAGAAAGGCATGGATATTGTAACGATGAGGACAGGCAGGTGGGAGGCAGTGGTGGGATTGAAGATAAAATGGGAGGTGACAAAGTAGAGACAGTCTCACCAGGGTTTGTATGAAAGAAAGAGAGCTTTCAGGAGAGTAGGCAGATGTAAGCATGAGATCAAAAGAGAAGGTCCGGAGGTGGAGCTATTTGAGCACGTCTCAATCCTGGAAAAAGCCTGGGTAGAGGTCTAATGGTGAAATGGCCAAGAAAGGGTATCTACCTCATGGAACAGGTGTCCTGAGGGAGGGAGAATAGAGGTGGGAAGGGACAGGAGAAGAAGTCAGTGTGGGTAGGAGGGAGACCACAGCCTTGTAGCAGGGATTTGGAGTGAGTTTTGCTTTGTTGGCATTTATTTTCTTGTCTGACGTAGGAGGCTGCTAAGAGGTGGGGGAGATGGGAGTTGTGAGGAGAGTAGACAGTGCTTTAAATAGCCACATGGGAACATGGGAGAAGGCGTGTCACATCGGATGTCTTCCATGTTCCTAGCCCTGGGAATCTGAGCATGAGAGAGTCAAGCCGGACTCTCATTCTCCTTGGGAAGGAGGTGGCAGCCACGGCGCAGGCAGCACTGGGCATGCTGGAGGCTTAGAATGAATGGATCTGATGCATGGTTTTCCTTATTTTAATAAAGATAGACTCAGTAGCTACAGTTTAGACCCAGAGAAGATGGACAGCTGGATGGTCCAGAGGTGGAAGCACAGAAGGGCATATGAGCTGATGTTCAGGAGAGAAAACGAATAGTAGTTAAAGTTATGAGCCATTCAATCAAACCCGGTGTGGAATAAAATGCATGCTCAGGCTGTTTCTTTCTTTCCCTCGTTTCCCTCCAACAAGCATTGCTGAAGTGAGTGTCCTTGAACCAATCTCTTTGCGGGCTTATGCAAGTATTTCACTAAAATAGATGCTAGAAAAAGGAATTCTGGGCCTAAAGGAAAACACATAATAAATTTCAATTAATATCGTCAATGTTCCTGTTACAAATGCTTCATCGGTTTGATTCCCACCAGCAGCATCCTGAAGAGCCTCTTTTCACACCCCCTTGCCCACACCGGACTTAGCGATCTTTCTAACTTTTGCCAGTTTGAGGAGCAAACAAAAAGCCCACACATTCTAATGTGCTTTTCAGTGATGGCTCCTCACAGTGGGCTTCTTTCTGGAAGCTTCCTGGGAGAGCATGCTATACAGCCATGATGGCAGTAACACTTTAGACAAGTTTAGAGGACGGAGAGGCGATACCTGTAATGTTGGGGCAGGAGCTTGTAGGAAGTTTTTGGTGGAAAGCAGGGTAGAATCTAAGGTAAATAAAGAGGATAGGCTGTAGGGACATTTTAGGAGTGAGGTGTGGTAGGTGTGGTGACCTTTTGCAAAAGAGAAAGTAAGAGGTCAGAGCTGATGGAGGTTTGTAGCTTGATTGTTTGAGTGGTTGAACTCAACTTTTTGGCCAGGAGGGATGGCCAGTCTGTTCCTGTCCACTTGTGAGACAGGTCAGTTTGCCTCTGCCATGTCTTTGTGGTTGTGGGTCTTGTTGGCTGCTCCAGGCTTTGGGGCTCAGGCCCTCATCTGCCACAGCTGAATTTAGGCCTGTGTTCCGTTCCTATGGATTCTAGCAAGTAGGTCCAGCCAAGCCAGCATTCACCTGGTCTATTCCTGGTCTGAGGGCCCAATAGCTGTCTCTGCTTCTGGGCTGCAGATCCGATGGCGGCTGACCATGCCTGCTGTCCACTGCTGCCCCCTAGGCCTGGCTCCACAGACTGCTTCTGTAAAGGGCCAGATAGTTACCACCTAGGCTTGTGAGCTCCAGGGGCTTCTCAACAGCCACAGAAGACAAGCTAATCATGGGCATTGCTGTCTTTCAGTATATGTATCAATGGCCACTGAAATTTGAACTTCATATAATTTTCATGTGTCATAAAATATTTTTCTTCTTTTGCTTTCTCCAACCCCCCAACCATTTAAAACTGCAACTTCCATTCTTAGCCTGTGGGCCCTCCAAAAACCCGGCACATGCTGGTGATCCAAGAGTCATAGTTTGCCAACCCGTTCTAAAGCATGGCATGGTGCCTGTGACATTATAAACACCCATTTAACGTGAGGAAGGAAGGAAGAAGGAGTGGTGGTTGTATTTGCACCTCTTCCTCCTTCAGAGTGGAAGGGAGCCCCGCTGTGGAACAGGGAAATGACCAGCAGGTTCCCTATCAGTACGTCTTGGCATTCCTCCCCCGAAGGAATGGTGTGACATTGAGCCCATAGGTCCAGCTCTTTGGGCCTCAGCTGTCTGATCTGGGTAATGGGGAGAAACCTGGCTTCACTAAAGGGGGCTCACACTCTCAAGCCCATTGGTGTCAGTTGTTGACTTAAGCAGGAGAAGAAGCAATATGCCTGGGGAAGTCAGCCCAGCACACCAGTGTTTGAGGGGCCGCCAGCTCCCACCGGGCCACAGGGGCAGCAGCATCTCCAAAGCAAGCAGGAGCTGCAGACATCTGGGGTCTGAGAAGTGCAGGGAGGCTGCCTGGTGACTTGTGACACACACTGGCTGATTCTTATGCGTTCTCCAAAAGGAGCGCACAGCACACGTTCCACTCCCCATGGTGTTGGTTTATAGGGTAAAACGTGGCTCTGTTGGTTTTAAAGGGAGGATTGGAATGCAGCCTGGATGCAGCAGATTTCAGCCCTGATGATGTGAAGGCCGCAGTTAAATTAACAGCCAAATCTCTTAAACTTGGTGCCATTTGCCTCTCCTCCTCGGTGCAGGACCCATGTAGTCTGGGAGACACAGAAGCACAACATATGTCTTTTCCTTCTGCCCTGAGGCCCTCTGTACAGTGATGTAGGTTTATTTTTTTTAAACATATTTTTTTTATTGATTTCAGAGAGGAAGTGAGAGGGAGAGAGAGATAGAAACATCAATGATGAGAGAGAATCATCTACTGGCTGCCTCCTGCATGGAGCCCGCAACTCCTGGCATGTGCCCTTGACCAGAATCGAACCAGGGACCCTTCAGTCCACTGGCCAGAGCTCTATCCACTGAGCCAAAACAGCTAGGATGTGATGTAGGCTTCTTTCCCAGCCGGCATCCTTTATTTGGTAGGGACAAGTTCAACTCCATCTATGCACCATACCCCTTCTAGAAGCCCAAAGCAATAGGCAAGTTAAATGGCAACAGCAAAGATGTTAAGCCAGTAGTTAAAAGTAGAAGACATTGCTGTGTGGAAGGTGGATTATTTTGTTGTTGTTTTGTTTGTTTTAAAGCAGAGTGGGTTCTCTGTGGAATGGGAATGGAGGGAAACTGATTTCTCATTCTCCGCAGCACACTCCCTGCTGCTCTGGCTCCCTTTCTGTCCCCGGATGTTTTTGTTTCACCGCCATTCATCTCCCTTGATTGGTTTTGCTCTTCTTCTTCTAAGATGTTGCTAAATTTGCTTGTAAAGTTTTGTTTATTCATCGGCACTCAGTTGAAAGGTGCTGGATCATTAATCTAACGATTCAAGGTTAACCATGCTTTATGCTGAAATTGCCTTTTACGGAACAGATTTCAAGGTTTTGCAAGAGTTGAGTGCTACCTCATTCTTGACATTTCAGCAATGAATCCTGTTTGAAATGTGATTTGAATTCAATCATCATCTTATTTGTGGAGGAAGATAAAAATAATATACAAATATTGCAGTAAAATTGCATTCCTCCTGCCCCCTTATGCATTTCAATTCAGCTGGGTTTTGCCAGGTTGGCACTGAGCAATGTCATTTCTCCTTTATCTCTGTCTCCCATTTTTATCCCTGTATATACTTCTCTCCCGGAAGGCTTGCACATGTGTTCCCTTAATATCCTACATGAATTGTACAGGGCATCTCGGGAGTGTAGGCTGAAGAAGAAATGAAGCTCACACAATTACTCCTTTGTTTTCCTGTAGATGCTCAGGGTGAGAAGGACTTTAGAGGTCATCTAATTCATCTAGTTATGCAATGGCATAATTCTTTCATTGAAGGAACAAAGAAGAATTTAATCTTCGAGGCCTCTCTGTAAATGTATGAACAACTTTATAAGTGCCTCCGACTCCGAGTGTTTGGATGCAGCATTTTAATTAAATACCAAGGCAGCAAGCTTTGCTGTTTTTTGTTTTGTTTTTTAATGATCAGATACAGTTCCCACCTAATGCCATGGAGACCTCATTCAGCCCATGCCCTGGATGCTTGCTTTCTAACCAACAAGCAGTACCCTCCCCTTATAACTAGTCTATGACAGCCACTTAATAATTTATGCAGATAGCATTTCTATATCAGTTACAGCCATATTTGATTTTGTCTGACTTACCTTCTTTCCAGTGTGTGATCTATCAATTATCCCCTTCTCCTTATAAAAGGCTGCTCTTCTAAAGGATCTGAAGCTCACGTTTACTCTAAAGTGTACCCATGCTCAACCTAATCATGGATTTTCTCATAGGAAGATGCTAAGTTTGTGGACAAGAGCACACCAGTAAAGCTTGCTGAACTCTGGTTTCTATATCTATACAATGGAGATTAGAACAGACAGACTGCACAGTAGTTAAGGACACAGGTCTGGGTTCAAATCCTGATTCTGCCTCTTACCAGCTGAGCTCATTTTGTTAATTATCTTCTATTGCCTCAGTTTCACCATATTTAAAATGGGGATTATCATAAACTTACCTCATAACACCTTTGTGAGAACTCAACACATTTAAACACATGGAGTGCTTAGCACACTGACTGGAGGATCACAAGTTCTCAGTTATTAGCAGCAAGCCAAACAAGCAACTCCCTTGCTATAAAATATCAAATCTAGTGCCAGGTGGATGAAAAGCTAGTTTGGGGAGGAGTATGCCCCTGAGATCTTTGTATGGGGAGCTCCCCACAACTACCCATGGGTTCCATTTAAGAATACATTTTTGAACTTCATCTGGCTAGCTTGTTCTCATGGTCAGATGGTCATAGGTCAGATTGATTACAGCTCAGTTTGGGCAGGGCATTTTGGCCTAACGGGTAATCCCTGTGCTCTTATGTGGCCTTTCCTTAACCACCGCGAGGACGTCCTACTGTCAGTTCTTATTCACTTCTTGCATATTGACATGAGTGAGTCCAAGTCTTTCTCCCTCAATTTGACTACAAATTATGAGCATCTGCTTAGTCCAAAAGTGGGGATATCCAATACAATTCCTGCACTTACTGAGCTTTTATTCCAGTGGGAAGGTGAGAAAAGCAACAACAGATACACGGATAAGTAAATAATCACAAGCTGTGACATATATGTGAAAGAAACTAAGGCAGCACAAAGAGAGACACAGGTTCTTCCAGAATTTCCAATCCTGAAATAGTCTCTGACACATAGTAGGTACTCAGGGATGATTTGTTGGATGAATGTTTGAGGAGGATGGGGTAGTTAGATAGAGAGGCCCACACAGTTCTCTAGGAGTGGGTATTTGAACAGAAATCTAAAGAGCTATTCATGAGAAGATGAGTGGCCAGATGGAGGGTGTGGGGAAAGCAGTGTTGTGGTGAGAAAGGCAGAGCTGGAAAGAGGTGGGGCTGTATCTGTGTGATTGAAGGGCACAGAGAGAGGGGTCCTGTGGGGGAAGATGGTCCAACGATGAGGCTCCGAAGCACATAGGGAACATGCAGTGGGGCACAGGGCTAGGTTTCAAAGAGGAACTCAGCCTTTATTTGAACCGCACAGGGAAGTGATCGTGGGCTGGGTGAAGCTATGCATGGCCACCCAAAGGCAGGGCCTTTAGGGTGAGTGACCCTGAAGGTTGGCCACTTGGTCCTGAGAATAAGGGGGTCTTGTAATTCAGCTGCTGGCTCTTAGTGACAGCTTTAATCACTTCACTCACCTCCTGGAAGGGCCCATAATCCTGATTCTGAATGGGATAATAGAGAGATTAAGAGACACACCTTCCCTGGACTATTATGGAATCCACAGGGAGTACCGGGTGCTGGTGGTTGTTCTCATATTGCTGTCACCACACAACCTGACTTCCATTTCCACTTCTTGGATTGGGAGATGCAAGTCTGGCTTGTAGGAGAAGGTCCATCCTAGATATTAGAATAATTGATTAGAAAAAAAAAAAGAAAACATTGGAAGGAAGACTTAAATCCATTAATATCAACTTAAGCTCAAGATGTTTGGGATGACAAATTCGCTCACAGGCCCTTGAAACAGCCACCAGCTCAAGATTATGTGCAAGAAAGAAGCTACTAGGCATTCCTCAGCTGTTTCGAGTGCCCGGTTATTGTCTTAGCAACCTCAATCCTCTGGGAGCTCCGTCCTCCCTGAAAGTGAGCTGTGTCTGTGGCTAGGGTGTAAAGTGGGCATTTGCCAGTTCTGCAACCCAGAGTTCACTCCCACTGCTTCTGTGGGTGCCCCGTTTCCCTCCAGGGCTCTCCCTACCACTCCCGGCCTTTGCGACTTCAGGTAGAGCTTCCTGGACCTCCATCTCTGAAGCGGAAGGGGTGACTTGAACCTGGCCGATCAAACCACCATCATGGCTGCTCAAAGCTGAGCATGTGCGCCCATTAGAACCAGTGACATTAAGTCTGCAGGTTTTTTTAAATGGACTTGGGACTTGGGTGGATGTAAGTCTGATGCTGCCTGCAGCCATTTTGGCACCATGTGGAACCCAAGAATAAACCCCACATTCTTGGGGAACATGAGACAGAACAGAACCTTGAGACAGAGGGAAACCAGCACCCAATGACATCATCAAAGTGTCCTTGAACCCAGCCGTGCCTGAATTCCTTCATGTCTTGAGCTATTCAACTATCCCATTAGTAAATTTCCCCTTTATTTATTTATTTTTATTTTTTTATTTTTTAACATATCTTATGATTTTTTACAGAGAAAAAGAGAGAGGGATAGAGAGTCAGAAACATCAATGAGAGAGAAACATCAGTCAGCTGCCAACCAAGGTATATGCCCTTGACCGGAATCGAACCCTGGACCCTTCACCTCGCAGGCCGACACTCAATCCACTGAGCCAAGCCGGTTTCGGCTTTCCTCTTTATTATTTTTTTCCTTCTTCTGCCAGCTGGGTTTTGCACTGTTTGCCAGGGGCAGCCAGCAGAGTTGTCACCTTTGTGGGGTGCTCATTAGTACTTCAAATCAGGAGGGAACTCTGAGGACGTGAGTTCTAGAGTGAGTTAGACTGGGGACTGCTGTCTCATTCTCTGCTGCTCCTGTGGGCATGGCGGGGAAGGTGAGGGATGAAAGGCCCCAGGCGGGCGCACAGGGCTCTGTGGAGACCAGCCTTCACCAGGCACCCCTGGGCTGCCACTGCCTCGCCTTTGCTTGTTGTTTAAAAGACTTTTCAATCATTAAACCGCATCTTTTTTTTTTTTCCTTGATAGTGCTCAAGAAAATGAGATCATTAAGTACATCATCATGAAAGCCAGCGCCTGGCTTTTGAAATATTAGATTTCTTCACTTCCTTCCCCTGTGTGACTCGATTCCCATAACTTTAAAATGAAGGCCCACTTAGTCCAATTACTCTTCTATGAACCTGCAATGTTTTGATCCTGGCTTCCTCTCTCTAGGCCACGGCGTGAGGGTAGGGTATTAACAAGCACCTAAAATTGAATGACAAGGGTAAGCATGAGCTGGGTCTTCCTCGGAGCTGCTCAGTGACGTCCATCCCGCTTAGAAACTCAGCTGCCGGGTTGCAGCTGCTGCACAAATGAACACGGGCTGGGAGGCTCAGAGACTCAACGACACAAGGCTGCACCCAGAAGTCGGGCTGTGGACCAGTAAGGCTTGTGATAGACATCGATGCCGCCTTCTCGAGCTTTGGGGTCCTGGGACTGTAGCTCTTCAGGTGGCACCTGTCATCTGAGTCACCATCTCAACTTTCTGGCAGAAATGCTGGCAACACTTCGCCAGTGCATGGCTTGTCACCTATTTGGAAGGGCCTGTGAAAGTGTGTTTGGGCTAAATTGCTTCATGTCATGGTTGTGTATGAGGGGGCCATGGGAGAACCCCAGCTGAGAGTGCTGTCCGTTCTGTTGTTCTCTCAGTGGACACTAATTCATGAAAGACTCGGCTGGTTCATGACAGGGATATGTCTGAGCAGTGTGTCATTGGGTGGTTTTGTAGTTGTGGGAACAGCAGAGGGCTTTTACACACACCGGGATGGCACAGCCACTGCTGTACTTGTCCACACTGTACTTTTTGCCCTGTGGCAGGGCAGTAGATTGTGTACACCAGCATCACCAAGGGCACATGAGCAATGCATGGCGCTAGGCTAGGATGGCTACATGTCCCTAGGCCATAGGGATTTTCAACTATTATAACCCTCTGGGGCCACCGTCGCATGTGTGTTCTGCTATTGACAGAAACGTCATTATGTGGTGCATGGCTGTAATGGGAAGGCTTGCAGTAATCATTGGCACTCTATGCATGCATTACACGAGTGTTCCTATTTATACATAAGCACTATATATATTTACATATTCCTAAGCCCAAGTCTTTCCATTTAGCTCTTAGAGGTGCCATTCTGATTATTTTCTGGCTTAGAGGTGGAGGGTCAAAATCTGCCCACCCCCCAATTCTGAACTTGAGTGAAGTTGTGGTAATCATGTTGACCTGAGGGACAGCACGGGGACCTAATGTTTTACTGTGAGCCAATTATTTATTAATGCATTCATCAAGTCTTTAAAAATTTATGGAGTGAATCACATATGCCCAGTATGATGTTAGTTTCTGGAATAAAATAGAGAATAAAACAGAGAAGGTCTCTGCCATCATAGAACTTATAATTTACTGGGTGACTGAAATAAACAAATGAGCATGTAGGAAGCAGGTGGTTGTGATTTAAATTATGATTGAAATGAAATTAAATTAAAATAAACTATGGATTAAAATTAGTTAATGTGCCGAAACCGGTTTGGCTCAGTGGATAGAGCATCAGCCTGAGGACTGAAAAGTCCCAGGTTCCATTCCAGTCAAGGGCATGTACCTTGATTGCGGGCACATCCTCAGTAGGGGGTGTGCAGGAGGCAGCTGATCGATGATTCTCTCTCATCGATGTTTCTAACTCTCTATCCCTCTCTCTTCCTCTCTGCAAAAAAATCAATAAAATATATTTTAAAAAATAAAATTAGTTGATGTGACAGTAAGTGGCCAGAGAGGTCCTTCAGCTTAGGTGGTACAGATGACTTTTACAAAGAGATCATCTTTAGGCTGAAATGTGCTTCCCAGTAAAGGGAATGTGCATGTAAATATCAGAGGGGAGCACTTAGTGCGGAACAGTTAGTGCAGAATCCGTGGGGTTGGAACAGCTTGGAGGGGTGCAGCGACCAGGGAAGAGCCAGAGGTTGGCTTTTAAGATATGACAGGGAGAGTGGCATGAACTACAGCTGGCCAAGTGAGTGTCAGGGACCCTCCTGGGGTAGTGCCTCAGCTTGGGCACTCTCTGGATTGGGCCTGGGTCATTCTTTGTCACGGGGCAGTCCTGTGTGGCATCCCTGGCCTCCATCCATCATGACAACCAAAACTCTTCCCAGATGTCCCTTCCAGACTCGAGTTTAAAACCACCAAGTTGGGCCGAAACCAGTTTGGCTCAGTGGTAGAGCGCTGGCCTGTGGACTGAAAGGTCCCGGGTTCGATTCCGGTCAAGAGCATGTACCTTGGTTGCGGGCGCATCCCGGTGGGGGGTGTGCAAGAGGCAGCTGGTCGATGTTTCTCTCTCATCGACATTTCTAGCTCTCTATCTTTCTCCCTGCCTCTCTGTAAAAAAAAAAATCAATAAAATATATTTAAAAACAAAAAAACAAACAAAACAAAACAAAACAAAAACCTCCAGCCTGCAAGAAGTATATGCTTTCTTCTGGGTTCCATGGAAAGGTACTGAACCTTTTAAACGGCATATCATATTCGATTTACCTTTTTAAAAGACCACTCTGCCTGTCAGGAACCAATGGATTGTAGGGGGGTGGAAGTGGGAGGAAAAAAATAATTCCCTAGAGAGAGGTTATAATCCAGGATGGAAGGGGATAACCATGAAAATGAAGTCTCTCATCATCGCTTGTTTTAAGATGCTCACTCTTTTGGTGTATTTTGGTTAATGTTTGTGAAACTTATTTATGGGCTGACGAAGATGGACGGAAAAGAGAAGCTGGAAGAGAATCCCTAGATTTTGGAACAGCAAATACAATAGTATCCCTCTTCAACCCTGGAGCCACTCCCACTGAAGTCAGGGGAAACAAGCACACATAGCACGCTCCTTACACTGAGCTCTGATGTAAGCGTGTGCAAAATGCGGCGGCAGTTTGTACCAAAGGGCAATTCTTTCAGTAAAGTCAGGAGGGCTTGTTCGAGGCGATAAAACTTTTTGGAAGAAGGAGTAGGGTTTTTCTAAGTGGAGCTCAGGTTCCTGATCTAGGAAAAGAAGAAGAATAGGAGGTAGTTCTTTTTTAGTATTTCATACTGTTGTCAAGGAAAATGATGCCCTGTGTCTTGAGTGGGGCTCTAGGGTGCGCGTCCTCCAATTGGTTGTCTTTGAAGAGACTTCTCTTAATTTTGTGGGCAAAGGCAGATGCATGCTGGCAAGCAGCAAGTGTTCAAGACGTTTTGCAAGTGTTTTAAAGTTGAAAAAAGTGGTGGAGTCTCATTTTGTTTGTATTGAATTTCAAAAGAAGCTTTGTAGTATGAAGTGTAGTTACTCCGTATTTCTAGATGATTGTTTGGTGTTTTCTTTTTTTTTTTTGGGGGGGGGGTGTTGTAGTGTATGAAATCCTATGGTTTAATGATAGCATTATGGTTTTACTCAGAAGCTAAGAGGTAACCGATTTTAGATTGCTCACTTGAACCTCAGGAGCAACAATTATTATTTCTAATTGTGTAAATGCAGAGAAATAAAGCTAAAGCTACATCTCTCCGCATCTATGGTATCTGAGAAGGCAACATGCATGGTCCTGGTAGAATATAGTAAGTCCCCTCTGCTCCCAGCCCAGCGCTGTGAAACCTTCCCCTGGGGACTCATGGACCCCCTAATGGGATGCAGACAGGGCCTTGACAGGGTGGCGTTCCATAAATACTCGGGAGCACTCCAGATTGGAACCTTGAGAAATAGATGGTATGCTAAATTCCCTCCATATATTGCAGGGATTAAAAAGCATCTCTCAAATTGACAAGAAAATTGGCTAATAAATTAATCATTTACAGTTTAGTAAACATATGCACAATTGAAGTTACACATCAGGGGTGTATTTTTATCAGATTAAATGCCAGTGGGGGGCACAAACACTTTGCATCACCCTCTTCTGCCTTAGAAGAACAATGGGCCATCTCATCACGGCTTGCTTCAAGATGCTCACTAAATCAAGAACCAACTCCTGTCTTTGTCTTTAAGAGATGTTGGCCAGCACACAATAAGGAGGGAAACTGGAGTATATTGAGCTCTCAGACTCTCCTATACTTTCTTTGAAATTTATGTTTGGGAGGTTTCAACAGCGGATGCCATTTGCAGTGGAATGCTGTCTGCCTTTTGGCTGGTGGAGCTGGTATGAATTTTGCCCTACCATATGAAGGTGCAGAAAATCAAATTAAATGGTTTCCAGTATCCGATCACCAGATTTATGAGAAATGCAATCACAGCTGATGACAAAGGTTGGGAAAGGATGCTGCCACCCTCCATGTATACAGACATTCATCTATGGGGCTTGGGGATGTGAGTCTATGGGCCTTCCTGGGCCTTGCAAGGAGGCCCCTTATTCAAACCTGCTCAGTCCATGCGAAAGAGGACGGCTCGGATAATTCTTTGCCATGCCTGGAAAAAGAAGTCTTCGTTAATGCTTGGCACTTACCTCCAAGTATCCATATCTTTGAGGACCCACCCAAAACCCCATACCCTTTCAATCTTTGGGAATCTGTTTTCTCAGAACTCACCACCTCTGCCAACCCCCCTTCACTTGTTTCTGTTCATCTCTTCCTGCTTTCTCACCATCCACACAGAGTCTCTGTCACTGTTTGTGTGGACACACAGTACTCTCCTCTTCTCTGGGTTTGGCAAAGGAAACTGGCTGCATTTTACCGAACTGACTATGCTATGCTGTGGGCCAGATGCTTTATAGGTAAGGTGACCAGTTAACTCAGGTTTATAACCTGAACACTTGAGGGTTTAGAAGGGTTCATTTAAATTAGTAGGGATGTCCCAGGCAAACTGGGAAACAGGATCACCTCACCTAAGGAAGGAAAAGAGAAGGTAGGAAAAGTAGTCTGTTATGTTTCCAACAAGAGTCTTAAGGAAGGACTGCATCTTGGAAACTGTTTTCACAACTATACTAAAATGCCACGCCTTATCACCAAGACTTCTAGCAGATCTGTGACTCTGCAGGTCAAATGCTCTCAGCAATGAACTTGTGTTCAGAGACTGTGTTCCTATCTCCAGCCTTGAAAATATGGGATTCCGAGTTCAAATTCAGCTCAGATGTTGCCTTCTTGTGTGACCTTGGGCAATCTGCTTAATTTCATAGTGTTTGCTCATCTGAAAACACAAGGAGTAATGCTGGCCCAAGCATATTGTGGAGATTAATTAGTTTTTGAAGCATTGAGATCAACAGATGAAAGGCTTTGAGTGGAAATCATTTTGTTTTTAAAGAATAATCCATGATGGCGAATAAAAGAGAACTTACTGAACTGAATTATAAGCACTTGACTGCTGGTGGGAGTGGGGAAGAGAGAATATCGCTTCTTGAAAAGAACCCCACATTCACCCCAAAAATAGCAGTGGGAAAATGGTGTTTTGGTAATTCTGAAAGGATGAGAAATTATGCAACGAAAAGAGTGAGAATAACAGGAGAATCTGTGCACATTTCAAAGCAACTTTCTTGGATAAATAACTAGACACACACAATACTTTGCCGATTCTCTGTGATTAGGTCTTTATCCCAATGTTCTTAACCAAAAAGCCTCAGCCAAGATCTCCCAAAGAAGGCTAATGGCCATATGTCCTTAGTGGAAAGATCAGGATACAATGAGAAATTATCCACTTAAAAATTCCCCAACTGTTTAATATAGGAGGACTGCTAGTAATTCTGAGTGTGTTACTATTTAAAACCAGTTTCTCTCTTGTTACATTTGTTTTTTCTCAAATAAATATTATTGCCCCTGATGTGCACATACAGAAATGAGAATAACAGCAATTAAGATTAGTCTATAGCCCCTTGATTAGTTAAGTAGTACAGGCAATATTCTGACTGATGGATTCCGACTCAAAAGATTCTGCTCATTCCATTTTAACAGAAAAGTCCACTTACCTAGACAGCCATCAAACTAATTCAAGTTTATTATGGAAATGGTGGGAAATACCAAACAAGTAGAATTTAAAAATTCAAAGTCCCTCATGTCAAATGAAAACTCTATCTAATTTATGTTACATTTCTTTTTTGCCTTTTATCCATGCTCTTTCATAATATAACTGTGGTCATGTTATTTCAGATTCTTTTCAGGATAGTTTTAATGGCTCCATAACTTGTGGCTATGGCATGGTTATTTTGGTCTTATTTTTTAGACATTCGGCATTCTGTGTCAATAAAATTATGAAATAAGAATTGTTAGCTGTGGAAATAAATAGAAAAATGTAGTCCATACTCCTTAGAAAGAGCTAACCCTGCCATGACCAGGATATTGGAATTAATAGAAATGGACATTAAAGCAGCAAATATAAATTTTAATAGGAATTTACTGGAATGTAGAGTCATACAAAAATGAAAATTTTAGAGCTAAAAATAAAATATTTGAATTGGAACATTTATACTGGGTGTGTTTAACAGCAGAATGTAGATAGTAGCATACAAGGTCAGTGAATTTGTACTGATTAATATAAATTACTCAATCTAAAGAAGAGATAAATGATTAATTTACTTACAAAAGATCAGTGACCTCTGGGACAATATCAAGAGGTAAATAGCTTAAGGTAATTAGAGTTCCAGAATGAGGAAAAAGAAGATGATGCGTAAATAGTAGCTGAAATTTTCCCAAATTTGGAGAAATACTTCTAAGTTGACAAATTCAAGTTTCTCAGGAAACCTTAAATGAGGCAAATATAAAGAAAAAAAAAACATACTTTGTGTGATCTTAATTTCTATATCACAGTCACAGTGATAAAAACCAAAGAAAAGTAAAAAAAAAAAAAATCTTGAAACAGGTCAGAGAGAAAAAGAGATATATTACCTGCAGGGAGCATACCAATACAAAGGAGGGTAAACTTCTCAGAAACAATTAGGGCAATAAGACAATAGAATGAGTCTTTAAATAAAAAGAAAGACATTTAGCCGAAACCGGTTTGGCTCAGTGGTAGAGCATAGGTCTGCGGACTGAAAGGTCCCAGGTTCGATTCCGGTCAAGGGCATGTACATTGGTTGCAGGCACGTCCCCGGTAGGGATCGACATTTCTGGCTCTCTATCTCTCTCCCTTCCTCTCTGTAACAAAATCAATAAAATATATATTTTTTTAAAAAAGAAAGACATTTACCATCCCAGAATTATATCCATTAAAAATATACTTCACAGAAGAAGTCAATACAAAAATATTTTCAGACAAAAGCAAGATTCCATTACCATTAGACCTTCGCTATAAGAAATATGTAAGGGGGATATTGGGACTTAAAGGAAATGACTCCAGGTGAAACTTGTATTTATTTATTTTAATTTTTAAATATATTTCTATTGATTTCAGAGAGGAAGGGAGAGGAAGAGAGAGATAGAAACAGATAGAAACATCTATGATGAGAATCATTGATCAGCTGCCTCCTGCATGCCCCCTACTGGGAATGGAGCCTGCAACCCTGGTGTGTGCCCTTGACCAGAATTAAATCCAAGACCAGGCTCTATCCACTGGGCCAAACCAGCTGGGTGAAACTTGTATTTAAAGGAAAGAATGAAGAGAAGTGGGCATGGTCAATAAATATAAAAGGACATATTATTTCTTCTATTATTTTTGAAAAAATATATATAACTACTTAAAGGAAGAATTATATTACTGTTTTGGGGAGTTTATAAAATCTATAGGCACAAAATGAGAGTGTTAAATCTATATTTAGTTAAAACTAAAACCTTTTTACACTTGACAAGAAGTAGTTTTGATTCTTATTAGGCCATGCTTTGTTAAATTAAATACAGATTTAATCCCCAGAGTAACTACAGAAAATAACACAAAGATGTATAGTTTAAAAGGAAGTAGAGGAACTAAGATGAAATAATACAAATCTCAATTAACCAAAAAGAAAGATGAAAAGGAGGCATTAGGGGAACAACTCCAAAAATAAAGAACAAAAATAAAAGACAAAATAAAGAAAAATAAGGAAGCAAATCCTAAACCTAAATTTGACCACACTAAATGTAAATGAATAGACATTCATTAAAAGAATAATATTGTCAGACTGGATTTTTAAAATGAGCCAACTATATGCTGTGTACATGAGACCTACTTTATTATTATCATTATTATTTATTTATTTTAGAGAGAGAAAAGAAGGGGGAGAGAGAAAGAGGCAGAGAAAGAGAAACATCAATTAGTTGTTCTACTTATTTATGTATTCATTGGTTTATTCTTCTATGTACCCAGACAGGGATTGAACACACAAATTTGGCATATGGGGATGATGCTCTAATAGCTGAGCTACCAGGCCAGGGCACAAGAGATCTATTTTAAATGCATATGGAATAAAAAGACAGAAAACAACATAGATACCCTAAACACAGCAAGGGCAGGAACAGCCAGAGCAACAATATTAATAACAAAAAAGTATGCTTCTAGATAATACCAGAAATAAAAAGGATATTTCATAATGAAAAAATATCCAGTTACTAAGGAAGATATAACAATCATAAATGTTTATGCCTAATAAAAGAGCTTCAAATAAATAAATCAAAAATATTCAGAACAGACAAAAAAGTCAGGACAGTATAGAGGATATGAACAATATCCACCAACTTGGCACAATGACATTCATGGATCCTTATATCCATCAACTGCAGAATACCCATACTTTTCAAGTGCACATGAAATATTTCCCATAGGTTTGACCACATCTTGAGCATAACCAAATATTAGTCCATTTTAAATTTTGAAGTGTTAAGTACATTTTCTAACAACAATAGGCTTCAATTAGGAGTCAGTAATAATAATATATCTAGAGAAGTCCCAATGTTTTGTAAGTTAAATAGCACACCTTTAAATGATTCTTAAATTAAAGAAGATACCAGAAGGGAAATTATAATATATTTTAACTGATTGACAATGAAAGGCAATATAGTTAAATCTATGAGATGCAGCTAAAGGACAGAAGGAAGGTATATTTATAAATGCTCTTAAGTTTATTGCTTTGTGTTAGAGTGATTTAAAATTAAAATCCAAGCTTCTACTTTAAGAACCTAAATAAATGAATAAACTTAAGTAAAAGAAAGGAAATATAGATAAATAAAGATAAACAGTAAAATACAAAGCCACGCATTTAATGGTACCCGATGTTATCATATTAAAATAAGAAATATCAATATGAATTTAGGTTTATCAATTTATATAGCTATGCAAAAATTTAGTACATAGAGCCAATGAGACTATAAAAGCAATCAGCACACCTAAAATCCAGATATTGGTTTCTAAATACCATTCATCACTCAAAGGTATCAGGACTGATTAGAGAAAAAGCTGACTCCTGAATTGAGGCAGGGGAATCAAAAGATGAATCCAGAATTTCTTTTTCTTCCCCAGCATAAAAGGAAATGCTCAAAGGATGATGGTAAATCCAAAGGATACAGACACCAGCTTCCAGGGACTTCCAGAGATAAAATCTAGAGCATTTTGAGTATTAAAATAAAAATAGAGTAACAGATTATAACCTATTAAATAAAATACAAATACAGGAGTACACACTCATATAAATAAATAAAGATGATGTGGGATATTTATTCCTTACAATGTAAACATTACTACAAATTTATAGTCATAACTCACATCTGTCAAGCATGGCAGAATCCTCACTGACATTGAACTCATCATTTTTAAACGCATCCTAGTTTGAAGGGCAGGCAGTCATGCAATGATCTTTTATTTGGATTTGCAAGTTCTTTAATAATTAGTGAAGGCAATTCTTAGCCATATGTTTATAATTTATTTCTAACGAAAGGATAATCATTATGCAGCCATTTTGTAACCTTTATTTACTTATCAGCTGTTTCAAATTTAATTCACAGAAGTCACCCTCCCCGTCTCCAGGGACATCCCATCGTCCTCAGAGAAAGAGAGAGGAGCTAATCCGAGGAGTGTTTAATGTATTTTCTTAGGACAATGGTCTGACTGAAAATTAATTTTCTCAATTTTATTTTTTTACTGACTAAAGAAATTATAAAAAGGAATACAAATAATATGGATTTTAAAAATAGGAAATGATCATTTCTTGATCATCTGTTATGCTTATAGGATCCATTTTACTTTTAACTATAAAGTAGTCAATAAATCTGTGCTATAGATTTGGTTGTTCCTATTTTACTGATGAGAATAAAAAATATTTAGAGAGGTTAAGATCCCATAGCTGGTCATGGTTGAGCCAGAGTAGCCAACTTTGAATTATGATGCTGGCCCATCCACCATGCCCTTGATTAATTCTGGGGCAAGGTGGCATGGGAGAAGGCAGCAAAAAAGGTATTTGCCTCTGAGTCATCTCCTGAAGAAAGTCATTCATTCATTCAATCATTCATTCATTTATTTTCATCATTTCACAAGTACTCCTTGAGTTCATGATTTCCTTGAGTAAACTCCTTACCCAAAGTGAAGCTGAGAATTTAGGAAGGACTCTGTCATTTCTCCTCACACACTGATCATTGGGGCAGAGTTAGTTTAGGGCACTTCCCATAACAGAAGCCCAAGGCTGATGGGTGTAATCTTATGCTTTTGTATCATTCAATAGGAGAAAAGGAAATGAATCTGGATGTTTAGTTAGTTCTTTCTGTAACAAAACAAAAACAAAAAGAATTATTCTCTGTTCTCTTTCTTTACTTTTTATTTTATTTTTTAATTTAAATTATATATAACACCCTCCCCCCTAAAACACACACACACACACACACACACACACACACACACACACACACACACACCTTTCCTAGAGCTCTCTTTCTTTATTTTTAAAATACACTTCTATTGGAATTCAGTCCCTTGCTACTGAAGAAGGTTGAAATGGTAAATATGGCTTTTTTCTTCAATGGTACCCAAGTGAAAGCTAAGTAATGCTTGCTGCTTAGTAGATTTCAGTTTGTCCTTGACCTATACATGTATATTGGGGTGCTGTCCTCTGCCTCCTTTCTCCCCATCATCCACACAATATTGACTTTCACACACACACACACGCACACACACACTCATGCATAAACACACTCACAGTTAAATTATGGGTAGATTTTATGCAGTTGAAAAGCAAGATTTGAGTAATATGTTCTATGAAATAATTTACACACTTTTAATTTTGAATGGTATTTATCCTTTCTGCTTTCACACTGAGATTATTGTAACCAGTTGTCATTGCCCATCAATTCTGAAACCTGAAGTACACACGTGTGGGTAGACTATTGGGGTTACCAGGTATAATAGTGATGAAGCCAGGAGCTGAGACACAAAGAAGGCTAATGAAAGCTTCATTTGACATGGCTTGTGTGGATTAGTACATGGCATTTCAAAATGCTCAACCTTTGCCTTCTCAATATTGCCCGTTTATTTGCTTTTTTGCCTATTTATTTACTTAATTTATGGCTTAGAGGCTCAGGTTATTAAAGAGGCTATAGTGTTGAAAGCCTTTATGCTGGGGTCAGGGAAAGAACGGAGGATATTAGGTCTTTTCCTGTATTTGCTGGACTAGAAGCATCAGCAGCACCTGGGAGATGGTTAGAAATTCAAAATTGTCACCTCAGTTCAGATACATGGAATCAGTACCTTCATGATAACAAGATATCCAATCAATTTGTAAGCAGTTACATCTAAGAAGCGCTTCATCAGCTTATTTTTGTTATCAAAACCAAAACTCTCACTCAGGTATGAACACAAGCAATAAGGAGTGCCTTGCTTTTGCTAATCTATCTCCGATCTTATCTGATGAGCTGAATGGATTCCTGATTATTGGATCTCTAGGTATATTGAAGAGGACTCTGAAGGGGTGGTAGAACATAGGGCTCAATGTTCATGCTATGAACTGAATAGCAACACCTACATCCCCTATTCATATATTGAAGGCCTAAACCCAATGTGACTATTTTGGAGATATGGCTTTTGTTAGGTAACTAAGGTTAAATCAGGTCATAGGGGTGTGCCCCTAATCCAAAAGGATTGGTAGCCTTGTAAAAAGAGAGAGATACTTTTCTCTCTATCATGTGAGGGCACAGCAAGAAGGTGGTCCTCTGCAAGCCAGGAAAAGAGCTCTCCCCAGAACCTGGCCATGTTTGCACTCTAATTTCCATTTTCAACATTCAGAATTATGAGAAAATATGATTTCTATTGCTAAGCCACCCAGTCTGTGGGATTTTGTTATGGCAGCCTGGGAAGACCACTACAGTGCATTTACAAACACTTAGTTTTCTCCTAAAGCAGTGTGGCTCTAACAGAGGGTTATGTATGTGCATTTCCCACATTGCTCTGCTTCATGCCAGAGTGGGTTACAGTCATTGATCCTTGCCCCAGTTTGCTTGGAGCCTAGGGGTATTTAGGAGTATGGGGCTTCCAGTGATAAAGCTAGAGGGATGACCAGACAAACTGCGATGGTTGGTCACCATATCCTTTCTTCAAGTTGTACCTTGAGCTAGAGTTCTTAGCTGCCCTCTGAGAATTTCACATGGGAACATAGAAGAACAAATCCCAACAGAAGCTAGCAGCAAGTAGGGCCATGAAGGCCTGGGGGCGGGTGGGTACAGAGTGGAGGGCATCAATGGGGGGATAAAAGGGGATATCTGCAATACTTTTAACAATAAAGACATATTATTTTTAAAGAGCAACTATCAGATTAGAGTTCCTGGAACATCTAGACCTTAGGATATTCTTTCTATAGAAAGGAGAAGCCTGACCATTCTACACTGAAGGCAATTCAGAATTGGCACAGGGCCCCCCAGCATCTTTCTTCTCCATCCAAAATCTCATTTGGTAATCTCATGATAATTCTACAGAAGTAGTTTTAAGGCCAAGCATCACTTAAAGGCTAAATATTTATGCCTGAATGCCATTTTGCAGTCTAGTCTATAACAAAGAAATGTTTAACATTTCCATAAATGCTATTAAGACTCCTCTGATGTGTCTGTTACCTAATCCCACAGGAGCAGATAAGGGTTTTGAGAATGGGCCATGAATCCACTGGATAATTTCACATGGAAAGGCAGTTAGTCATGATAAGTTAGGCTATGCTGCAGTAACAGATTGACTCCCAAATTTTAGTAGCTTCATATGACAAAGTTTTTGTCTGGTGCGAATTGCCAAGGGCTCTACTCCACATCATGACTCAGGGATTCAGGCTGTGGAGTCCCCCACCCTCCTCACCTGGAGCATGCTACCTTCTTTGTCACTGTGTCTGGGAAAGAAAACTCTTGAGAACCAGCAACTTTACAAGACTTTGGCCTGCAAGTGAAGCTTGCTCATTGATCAGAACTAGTCATGTGATCCCACCTTACATAGGGGGTCTGGGGCTGAAGTCTCTCCTGTGGTCAGAAAGGGAAAGAAGATGGGAAATGGAATTGTGCAGTAGTGACATTTGACACTAAGATCCAAGAGGATCTTAGTTTACAATCTGCTTTTTACCCACTGTAAACAGCAGATTGCTGTGCCCCGGAAGAGCAAGTCATGGATTTGGGATCTGGCCACTTTAGATGTGGGTTACTCTTATAGTTGCTCCCAGAAGGAATTACAGAGATTTATTTATTTATTTATTAATGATCATAAAATCCATATCAAATATTGGGAGGCCAGCTGCTTTTAGTACAAAAATGTAATGGCTTGACGTACTTTTCACAGATTAAAATGGCAAGTGTGCAAGAACAATGAGCTACAGGACTTGCCAATGCATGTATGGGTCTCTCAGCTTTCCACATGTGGCAGCCCTAAAGACCAAGCATTTGCACGATGGCACCACCCAATCTCATACTTTAAAAAAACACACATATTTTTATTGATTTCAGAGAAGAAGTGGGAGGGAGGAAGAGATAGGTAGAAACATAAATGATGAGAGAGAATCATTGAGTGGCTGCCTCTTGCATGCTCCCTACTGGGGATCAAGCCCACAACCTGGGCTTGTGCCCAGACTGGGAATCAAACCATGACCTCCTGATTCTATAAGTCGACACTCAACCACTGAGCCAGACAGGCCAGGCAAATTTGTACTCTTCAGTGCAATAGGACCCTTGTAGCATCTCTCTGAGGACCAGATTCTCTTTACCAAGGCAACGGGCATTAATTCTCTGCAGCCTCCATTCTTTCGGGATGCATGGCCTTTCAGTGCAGTTGCTCCCTCATATAATCATACTGTGGTCGCTCCTGCCTCTGGAGGAGACCTCGGGCATGTTCGGAAGCTGTGTATGCAGCATCACACTCTGCGGAAGAGCGTGGAATGTAGACAAATATGGAAGTCATTAATGCTGCGGAGTTACTTGCTATTAAGAATGGGAAAAATTAATTCTTTCCTACAGGAGAGGAATACATAATACCTCTCGGGTTATTTGGGCATTTGGAGGTCAATTCCATTTCTTTTCTCCATTTGCTGAACTACTTTTGGAAATTGAGGTTTTGGGGGTTTTATTTTCCTTTTAAAAAAGCACATTATTGATACTTGGCACCTTTGCAATAATAGAATTTTGAAGAGCTCAGCCTGTCCCTGTCCTAAGCCAGGTCAGGAATGGTCTGAAATGATGCTATGGATTGAAAATTCTATTCTGCAAAGCACAGAATTCTGAGCACGCATTGCTGTAGAGGATGTTTGAAAGACCGAGTGGAGTCGCTGTGATGACGGGAACCTTTCAGAGCTGGGGAATTTGAATGCTGGGAGATTTGTATTGAGAATTTATGTTTAAAAATATATTTGACAAATGTTAGGAAAAGAGAATATAACCATGACTTGAAATGAACTGTTTGTTTGTGTGCTGTCTTACCCTCTTCTGAGCCTGTGGCTGTGGCAGAGCAGAGCCTTTGCTTCTCATCGTTGAGGTGGGAATTATCATGCTTGCCTGGCGTGCTAACCTGACAGCCTTGCTGAGGTCTGAATGAGGTAAACTGTCTTGAGAAGGGTTTAGAAAATGATGTGTGTTCCACAAATACACAATGCTGTGCTTGGATAACAGTGATAGGGGTTGATTAAGTTCAATGTGTGAGCAGAGTGGTCAGGAGTCATGAATTTGCTTAGCAAATATCTGTATTATCTATACCTATATCTGTATCTGTATCTTGTATCTGTATCTGTATCTACTAATATATCTATATCTACACCTATATTTATATATCTATATCTATATCTCTATCTCTATATATTTCCATCTCTATCTCTATATCTATATCTGTATCTATATCTATATCTGTATCAACTAGTATATCTATATCTATATCTATACCCATATCTATATCTACATCTATGTCTATATCAATATCTATATCATCTGTATCTATATTTATCTATATCTATATCTATCTATACCCATATCCATATCCATACCCGTGTCTATGTCTATATCAATCCCCATGTCTGTACCGTTATCTCTACCACTGTTTTTATTTCTGTACTTATATTTTCATCTATTTTTATATCTGTATCTACTCTATAGCTAGACTTTTATTTATTTGTTTATATGTAATCTATGTCTCCATATCTATCTCTACTTATCTCTGACTGTTTATGCCTATATCTATATCTATACTTATCTATGTATTTATATTTGTATATTTATACCTAGACAGACAGAGAGAAAGAGACAAACAGGAGAGAGAGAGAAAGCGAGACAGAGAGAAAGAGAGAGAGAGAGAGAGAGAGAGAGAGAGAGAGAGAGAGAGAGAGAGAGAGAGAGAGAGAGAAAGAAGAGAAGAGAAGAGAAGAGAAGAGAAGAGAAGAGAAGAGAGAAGAGAAGAGAAGAGAAGAGAAGAGAAGAGAAGAGAAGAGAAGAGAAGAGAAGAGAAGAGAAGAGAAGAGAAGAGAAGAGACAGGGAGCAAGCACTATATTCTACACTAAGAACTGGGGATAAGGCTCTAAATAAGCCATCACAGTTTTGACTTAGAGCTGTCAGGAGGAACTGGCATTAAGCAAACATACCCTGAATAAATTGCAACTCTGGTAAGTGCTATGAGGAAAAGTACCTGATGAAAATAACATTCTCATCCCAGCGGGGCCACTGGGGATGCACCAGAGATAACACACTAAGTCACTGGCCCTGTGCAGTGTAGGTGGTCATGTATTTAGCTTTGTGAATAGAACACTAAAGAAAAAGCACTTCATTTTGCACAGTGCCATGGTTAGAGCTTCACACTCAGTGGGGCCCTTCACAGATGTCTCCTGAGCCATAAGGGGGGCACTTTCAATTATATACCCATATCTAACTTAGTATTTGTTTAATAGCCTGGACCTAATTGTTAGTGTTTTTTTTCTTTATCCTCACTGAGGATATACCTATTGATTTTAGAGAGAGGAGGAGAAGAGAGAAGGTGGGGGAGAGAGGAGAATCAATGTGAGAGAGAACCATCAATTGGTTGCTTCCAGCACTCTCCCTGACCAGGGATTGATTCTGCATCCTAAGCATGTGCCCTGACCTGGAATTAAGCCAATGGCCTTTAGGTGTATAGGACGAAGCTCCAATTGACTAAGCCATCAGGGTCAGGGGTGTTTGTACATTTTAATACACTGACATTTCCATCGAGATAAGCTCCAACTCTGTTCAGCAGGTGCTCCGCTCCCCTTTCACCAGACCAGTCCCTTCCCTCTCCTTCTCATGTGGCAGGCAGACTCTGCACCCCTCGGAGCATCCCAAATGGAATGAATACAGTTTCAGTCCATTTAAGAGTGTTCCTGTGGATGATACACCATGCTTGAGTCTCTGAAACAGTTCCGGTCTCTTTCCTCTCAGACATTTGCCAGCACACCCTTTGTTGTGGCTTCAGCAAGTTCCACAGCAAAGCACCTGGTGCTGGAGAGACTGAAGTCAGAGTTCAGTAAAGAGGTGAACATAGGAAAATGACAACTGTTGCGATTGCATTTTTAATTTGTCGCCCTAAACATGACCCATCCTGCTGCCATTCCCTGCCATCATACCCTATCTGTTTCCTGTACCACTTGTCAGAATTAATCATTGCATGAACATCTATATTATTCTTTCCTTTTGGTCTATTCCCACCCAGCACCTGTAAGCACACTGCAGGCAGGGCCTTCTGTTGCTGTGTTCACTGGTGCGTGCCTACAGCCTGGCATCTATTGGCACTCCATCCATATGTGTGGATGTACTAAACAGATGAATTCACAGGTACCTCCCCATGCACTTTTCCAAATGCAAATATTTTGCAACAAATAAACGTTAGCAAACACTTTGAAACTGGAAATCTTTACATTGATTTCTGTTTAAAAGACGCGTGTGAGTGCTAATTAAAGGAGTCTGCTCAATCGTGCACTTTTCAGTATATACTAGTATGCTTTGCCTCAATAGAAAGTTGTCCCTTTGAAAACTAAGACATTCTGCTTAAAATACCCTGTGGAACATTAAAAAGGGAAAGAAAACAATCTGAAGGAACAACGCACCTTGGTTCCCAAACGATTATTTTAGAGAAGGCAGGCAAAGATCTCAGATAGAATTTATCTAGCGACAAGCCGCTGTCTTAAGCCAGCACGAAATTTATATTCTTTAGAAGCCGAGGGAAAATTAAATTCCACCAGCTACCCTTCCCTTCCCAAAGCTGCTTCGTACATCGCTCAGTTTCTGGGAGATCTGAGATAATCATTTTGTCCTTGAGAGTCTTGTGGATGTGCTCTTGGAGAGTTTGGGTTTAAAATCTTAGGATTTGATCCTGTTCAGAAAAACAAGGCGTGAGCACCTGCGAAGCATCTACAATGAGCCAACGCCAGAGGCTGGCTGCTGTACCTGCCTCTCCATTCAGGCGTGTCCTCTAAGAGGAGAGGGTCAGAACCCAGCCCCCCTTGTGGGAAATGCCTTTTTTCAGGATCACCCCACATTCCTGGGGTTTGCACATGAAATTGGCAACTTTCTTTTTCCATTCGTGCAGCTTAGAGTTTTAAGCATCACAAGACTGTGTGTGTCTCTCTTTTTCTCTGTGTGTGTGTGTGTGTGTGTATGTGTGTGTGTGTGTGTGTGTGGTGTATGTAGATGTGCTATTACAGGCATTAAGAAAATACATCATGCGAAGCCAGCCTTCTCATTGGGGTGTGCTGATTAAACTGGGACTCAAGCTTGTATTCCTTTGAGGCGCTTGGGCAATGACTGTGGTTAAAACCAAAGCCTGTAGAAGCCCAAGGATGCTGCTCCCCATGGGGGAAGCATGCTGGATCATACATGTCTATTCAGATGGAATGTGTTAACTTCTGATGCTTTTTGTTAGGAACTGTCCTGTGGAGCCAGTGGAATAAGCTGTGCCGGCAAGACAGACAATGGAAGTAGAAGCTGCCTGGCCAGGGAATCTGGCCTCATGCTGTGCCATGTGCCACCAAAGGCACTTTGCTTCTCTGAGCATCCGTTTGCTCATTGTATATTTGGGCATAAAAGGCTAAATTACTGTTTTGGGACCTGCTAAGGGTTTAACATAATATTATCTGAACAGTGCCTGCTCTGTCAGAGCAGAATACAGTTATTGATATTCTTAGTATTCCCCTTTTGACAGACAGACAGGGACACCGAGGCTCCCAGCGGTGATGGAGTTACTACCAGGTTCCCCCTCTCTGGGACCAATTATCTGAGGCAAACTGTGGGTCCCGGAACTCACCTCCACTCAACTGAGTTCTGCTGGTGAGCGACTTTCTGGGTTAGTTAGCACAGCTCCCATAGTGAGGGGAAAAACCCTCTGCCCCCTCCCCTCCACACACACACACACACACACACACACACACACACACACACGCTCACACACTCACAGATGCTTTTCTATCAGTTTAATACTTTGCTGAAAGTTCACAGAATTCAGGAAAGTGCTATTACTCTTATGATAAGTGTTTAATTATAGAGAATTTACATAAACAGCCTGATGCAGGGACTCCAGGGCAGAGACTGGAGTTTCAGTGTCCCCCCTGATTCATCAAAATGGTCACCAGTTGGGAAGCTCCCCTGAGCCACGGGGTCCAGAGATTTTATTGGGGTTTCATTATGTAGGCGAGACTGTCTATGAGCGTCATTTCAGCCCTCCTTTCCCCAGAGGTTGGCCTGACCCAAATTTCCAGCATAAACCACCATAAGGTTGGTTTTTCTGGAGACTACCCTACCCTGAAACTATCTGGGGCACACCATGTTCACCTTACCTGATGGTATCTCCTCACCCACCCACTTCAGCATACTCCTACCTGACTTCCAACGGCCAACCTATATTTCTCTGCCCAGTGGCTTTCTCTCACCGGAGATGGCTCTGGTCCCCAGGCAGCAGGCAGGAAGTAACAGGATTCACTCTGCTTGGAGATGCCCATACCAACAGACAAGCAAAACCATTTGGAGGGATTTCACACATTGAATAAAAAGAGGATATGAAGCCAGAGAGCCAGAATCCACTGTACGCTGCCCAACCTGCTGCACTGGCTCCTTGATTTAATAAACCCACGCAGATAGCCAGTCAGCAATGCTGCCAGGATGGACAGAGACAGTAGGTGATGACAGCCACCAAGTATGTCAATTCTGCTCTGTTAGGCTTACAAGTTATTATCAACAATGATAGCAATTCTGAGGTCCAGAGAAAGTAGTTCTTCCATGCAGACAGCCATATGTCCAGAGGGGACCCTGGGAGAGGGCCACCTTGCGTGGTTTGCATGGGTCACAGTGGCAATGGGTATGTGTATGCTTCTCTTTTGTGTGATCCCCAGGAACACAGGCCTTTGCTATCAATGATTCATCTATTTTCCTATGTTATTTTAGATCTGGTGGCAATTTCTGGATTTCTTTATTTATGGAAAATTTTGAACCTCATAAATATTGAAATGCCCCATTATCTACATGCAAACAGCTTTTTTTCCCCCTCTATGGCCATAGAAGCTAGGCAATTATTACCAGAACCATTAATTGAATTTAAAAATAGACAAATAATGGATATAGTTGCTCCTTATGGGTGAGGAATGAGAAAATAAAAATTATCCTCCATTCTGTCAACTATGTTGGGAATAGCCTACTATATTTTTCAACTATTCTTATTGAAAGTTTTTATATTATTTTGCATAAAATAAGCATTTGGTTGTAAGAAATGTCCTAAACAGTGATCAATTTTTTTAAGTGGAGAGCTTAAAATTTTTTTCTTAATAAAATAATAAAATGGTGAGCCTGCCAAATAATAGGCAGTTTCTACATTCTATTAGTTAAACTCTCAAGAAAAGAAAAAAACAAAACAAAACACTTGTGTATCAGGAACCAGCATGGACAGCTTTTATACAATCTTCAGGTTGACATAATACATGAATAGGTATCTTCAGGGCAAACTCCTGACCTCATTCTTCTAGGTCTGTCTTTATAAGGGTGCTACACGCTCTTCTCTGTGGTTCATTTTACAATGTCCATCGCCCTTTACAAATTGTCTTCCTTCTTTGTACTGGGTTTGAGTTTCAATTGGAAACTTTCACCAATGTCTTTGAAACCTTTTTGTTTTTTACTGTGACCAATAAAAAAAAAATGCATTTTACATTTGCTGCACAGCACTCACCCACAGTATAGGAAAACAGGTTTCACAAGCACTTTGATATGTTGCAATCTGTTTCTTTCTATAGGAAAATGCTGGCCACAAACAATACTACTGGCTTCATGACTGCTAGTGGACATGCAGGTCACTGATTCTGATGCCTCAGAACCTCTAATGACCTGAGTCATAGCCAGAGATCCAGAGGCAGAGGTGGGAGACCACTGTATGTCCAGGTCTGCCTTCCTCACTCCCTAAGTAATGGTGAATGGGCTGACATTGTCTCTCTTAGTCTCTTAGTCAGCATTAGTCTCCCTTAGGGCTATTTGCACGGTGCTATCACAAGTGGATTTAAAATATATATTTTGAAAGAAAAGTCATAATCAAATCAGATAATTTAAAATTATTGAGAAATTAAAATGAGCCACATAATTATGAACTTGTTGTCTGTCAGAAGTTGACCTTTGACTTCCCTGTAGAAAAAAAAATTGGGAAGTACATTAGGTAAAAAGACCGTGTAGGCCTTCCTGGTCAAGCTCTTATTAGTTAGAAATGACAATATGCATGCAAAAACGGCCCTATTAAATACCAATGAAATTTATCTTTAATAAAGAGTGTTTGAGATAATAAAATTCTCAGTTGGCTGCCATTCCCAAGGACTATTTCCAAATATCAAACTACACTTTAAAAAGAATTTAAATTTTTTTAGGGAGAGAGGAAGGGAGAGGGAGAGAGAAACATCCCTCAGCTGCCTCCTGCAGGCCCTCTACAGGAGGCAGCTGAGGGATGGAGCCTGCAACCTGAGCATGGACTCTGACCAGGAATCAGACCAGTGACCTCTTTTTGCAAGCAAGGACGCTCAACTAAGTGAGCCACACTGGCCAGGGAATACATACACTTAAAAAGTATATATATATAGCCGAAACCAGTTTGGCTCAGTGGATAGAGCATTGGCCTGCGGACTGTAAAGGTCCCAGGTTCAATTCTGGACAAGGGCATGTAACTTGGTTGCAGGCACATAACTGGTAGGGGGTGTGCAGGAGGCAACTGATCCATGTTTCTCTCTCATCAATGTTTCTAACTCTCTATCTCTCTCCCTTCTCTCTGTAAAAAACAATAAAATATATTAAAAATAAAATTACATATATATACATATATATATACATATATACATATATACATATATATGTATGTATATATGTATATATATTTCAGAGAAAAAGAGAGAGGGAGAGAGAAATTGAAACATCAATGATGAGAGAGAATAATTGATTGGCTGCCTCCAGCATGCCCCCTTCTGGGGATTAAGCCAGCAACCCAAGCATATGTCCTGACAGGGAGTCGAACCGTGACCTCCTGGTGCATAGGTCAACACTAACTAGGAGCAAACCTACACTTTTAAGAGGAAGGCTTTCACTGTCTCAGTTGAAGGCTTTTTAAGTGAGAAAAGATGATCTTATTTTCACTTGGCGAAACTTCTACTGATTAAAAAAACAACAAGAACAACAACAAAACCAGAGACAGGTAGATTAAGATAGTTTCTAATATTTGCCTTAATTCTTAAATCACCTAAGGCATTTGTATATGTAAAATATGTTCTTATATGTGTACACACACACACACACACACACACACACACACACACACACACACACATTCTGGGATTATGAATGTGGAGTATATAGCATCACTTCCATCAGTTTCTCCTGAGAATCTACTATATTCTAGAGACTGTGCACGAGTTGCAGGGATTATGGCAGCAAACATGGCAGATACTGTTCCAATCCAAATCGGTCGAATGTGCTCATGGGAAGGATACAATATCGATGAGTGACAAGGGCAAAGGGCAGAATCAAGTACTATGTAAGTTGCATAAGGGAAGGAGTCTCATTTGCCTCCGATTTATATCCTGCCCAAATGTCTATCTAGTGTTTTGCAAATAGTAATAACAACTATCCACCTTGGGGGCTTACTATGTACCCATACTGGCCTAGGCACAATACATATAATACATTCTCTCTTCAGAACTATTCTATAAGGCAGGGGCTGTCAACCAGGGTCAATTTTGCTTTTAGGGGTCATTGGAAAATGTCTGGCTGGACACCTTTTTGATTGTCACAAAATGGTAAAAGGTGAGTGGCTGCTTCCGACATCTAGTGGGTAGCGGTCAGGGGTGCTGCCAAACATCCCACAGTGCCTAGGTAACCCCCCCAATGATCTGGCCCCCAATGTCAGTAGTATTGCAGTTGAGAGTTCCTGCTCTGAAAGGTGACACTATTGTTGCCCCATTTTATAAAAGCACAAAAATAGCAGACTCCAGTGGCTTAAGATACATGACCAAACCCAAAGAGCTATCTATATGTGGTACAATAAGGCTTTGAAAGCAAGAGTCTGTCTGCAGAGTTCCATTTCTAACATATAATCACAGAGTATGTGGGAGATACATGAGTGGAGAAACCCAAATAGCTGTTCTGACACCCAGTATGGGGACTTCAAAGTCACTGTTGGTTTGAGAAATGAGAAACATGTTTGAAGATGAGTGCCAGGTAAGACGGGCTCACACAGGGACCTTGGTTTAATCGGAAACTTGAAATGTGTTGTTTCCTTGTGCTTATCACAATATCCCATTGTTAACACCTGCTGGCCCTGTCCTCCTAAACTGTCACTGTGATTTCAGAGAAGGGCCACAACAGGTGTGCCAAATACTGGGCCATTAGCCATCCGTAATTCACAGGCATGAATATTTATCATCTTGTAATGAGACGACAAAAGCCGTGTCTACTTTTTAGAACAACGCGCAGCGAAGTCCTCCAAACCAAATTGTTTGAGTTTCTCATTTATGCAAAGGAGGGACAGCTCCTCTGTAATTTTCCATTAGGTGATTTATTTTCTCAGCCTTCTGCACATCCAAGCGCAGCCTGGCAAGAGCGTGGTTTTATTGAGCCATTAAGATCACCCAACAGTTTACGGAGCTCAGGCCTCTGATGATCAAGATTGCCATTCTCCAATTGTTCCTGAAACTGGGCACCTCTCAGTGGGAAGTGCTCAGGATGATGGGCAGGCAAACTTTTCTCTCACTCTTGGTTTCCTCCCTTCTTTTATTTATTCTCTCCTTACTTACCTGGTTCCTTCTTTCCCTCCCGCCGCCCCCCCCCCTTTTTTTTTCTTTGAAAGAAATTGTACTACAAATGAGGAAAAGAGGAGACAACTCAGAAATAGATAAGAAAGAATTATGCAAAGACTTCTGTGAAAGAGGGACTGTGCAGGTCATATAGTGGGTAAGAATTCTAAAGTGAAATTGGTGCTTTTGTAGGAAAAGCAAAAAGAAGCATGCTGCATGCAACACCCTCAGCACTCCCAGTGACTTGTTCCTGGTGTAGCATGCTAATGTCCAATGATGTCATCACTATGAAATTACAATGTACACTTATGAAAAGAACAGATAGCAGTGCTGGTAATATCTGATTTAGAGACCAAATTCATCTCCCCAATCTTTTTTTTTTTTTTAATTGATTTTTTACAGAGAGGAAGAGAGAGGGATAGAGAGTTAGAAACATCGATGAGAGAGAATCATCAATCAAATACCTCCTGCACACCCTCCACTGGGGATGTGCCCGCAACCCAGATACATGCCCTTGACCGAAATTGAACCCTTGTCCTTTCAGTCCACAGGCTGGCGCTCTATCCGCTGAGCCAAACTGGTCTCGGCCATCTCCCCAATCTTTTAGTATTGCTCTGAGGGAGGAAGTAATGATGGATTCCCAATACCTGTGTTTGCCATTTGTCTTGGGTACCGTTACCAACAATGTGATAGGTGGTTTGGTGCACGTTGTATTATGAGCCCTCACCTTAAACTTCTGCAGCTCATTCTCCTTCTAACTCCAAAGTCATTGTGTAATCCCCTCCTCTTTCCCTTTCCATCCGGCCTCTCTACTGATTCCCTCTGTATACTTGATCAAATACGAGTTTCTGTTAGCCAAACACAAATGTGTTTATTTGACTGTTTAATAAAGAAAGGGGAATTATAGCCTCTTTCCTTGCTATTTTGCTTAGGTTGATGATGTACACATATATAACAAGATTTCCTATAAGCAAGAGGTGTGTTTTCCCCTTCAGAAAGTTTTATCAGTAATGCCTAATGCCTAATCCTTTGCAAATATGGGCTGAATGAAAATGAATGAATGAATGAATGAATGATCAAGGTTAAATAACGACCACAGGCCAAAGCCTAAAATAAGTGAAACTGGATCCAATGGGCTCCCTTGGGTTTATTACTCTCATTACTGGGTAATAATGATAGCACGTTTGCTGAGGAATAACAGGGCATTTTTATGCACTGACATTTAATCTCATGAGGGAAGCTCTTTTATTTTCTCTGTTTTATAGATGGTATGGCAGCTCAGAGAAACCATACAACATGCCCAAGTTTAACTAGTGAGTGGCTCAGTCTGGACATAAACACAGAAGATATGTCTTCTAGCTCCTTTAAATAAACTGTTCTCACAACTGTACCAGTGAAAGCATGATCTCCCTTAAGGAGGCTTTTAGGACTAAGGAACCATAGTAGGAGCTGCTCGTTGGAGAAAGTGCCTACAAATCTAGCAGGCAATAAAGTAGGTGAGAAATTGGAGCTCATTACAATGCGAGCTGAACGGGGAGTGGAATTCACATCATCTCAAGTTTGAGTCAGTCGTGTTTCTGAAGCCTGACAAGCTTTCCCTGGTAGGAGCGTTGTCCTTGAATTTGACTTAAGAATAAGGAAGGATCTCCATGTGGAAAAACCATTGCCTTGGGATTTTGGGGAGCAGAACAAAAGTAATTTTGGAGGGAGAGGATGGGCCTAGACTTCGCCTCTCCTCAAACCAAGGAACATTTGCAGAGCCTTCACTGTGGTCATTTCTCCCCAACAGGCAGTGCCCCACCCCTCCCCGAGGCTATACTCAGCCCTTTCCCCTCAGCCCAAGGTGATTGTTCTTAAGTTTTATAAACATTTTTTTCTAAATCTATTTTCTAGACTCTACTGCAAACATTGACTCCTTTTGCAATATCCCCCTCAGATGCCGCCTCCTTCTTGAAGTGCTCCATGATATCCTTACACTTTCCAGGTGTATGTTTTAGTATAGTAAGTGAATTGTATGCTTTGGTGTAGTAAGTGAATTGTCACTCCTCTGCCTCTCTCTGTAAAAATTCCCCATTACCATGCTAGCCCTCCCTGTGTAGCCTCCTTCAAACCTGGACCTCTGTTATGTTCATCCTTGCTTCTCTATCACCTACCTGTGTCCATGTAAATTTTGAAGGCATGGAGGGACAAGGAAAGGGCCAGGGAAGAAATAAGAGGGAAAGAAGAAACGTTAATTCAGGTACATTTCCACCATTCTTGGAACCGAATTCTTGAGCAAGGGAGCCATTGGAGACTGTGAGGCAAACGTGGGCCCCATGCCAACGTCATTTCAGCAAACATTCAGATGGATGCTTGCCTGCAGGCTTCTGTAGCAGAGAGTGCACCTGTACATCTGGGAGAGCTACAGGTATCGCACAGCCCTCATTCCTCATAGATGACATGGCCCTTCCTAGCTACAGTTTGTATTTTGCACACAGCGCGCGCGCGCGCGCGCACACACACACACACACACACACACACACACACACACACCCCACTTTGTTTTTTTGCCTCGTTGAGCCTTTAAAACTCTTATTATCTCAGATTATGAAGACAAGCTGTGCAGGCTATAGGCATGATCTCAAACTGAGTTAATTGAAGGTGGAGGTGAGCTCAGCTACCTTGGACCATCCATGGGTAAAAAGTGCTTGTTTTAATGTGGAGACGGAGAGAATGCAGGGTCCCCCGCCCCCTCCCCTTGGAGACTGTCAGCTAGATGTTAGATTTCACTGAGCTGTTAAAAATCTTAATGGACCCCACTGAGCTGTTTCAGGTGGTTTGTGACAATCACTTAATTTCCTTGTTTTCCAGCTCACAGTGATTTTAATCTTCATTTCAGATTAATCACAAAACGCCGCGCTGTCCTTTTCTCCTGGCTGCGGCGACGTGCACTCGTGCGATCGATGAGCAGGGAGATGTGTTCCCTTCCTCTTCAGCAGTTTAACAAAAATGTGTCTTCAGCAAAACCATATATACAGTCATTTCTTCAATGTGTTAAAAATGCATGGCAGCAAAGATGGGAAATAGAGCAAAGTTTCTAACACTGATTGCCTTCGGGTGATTTGATGATGAGGGGACTTTTCTCACCCTCCCCCCACCCCCAACTTCTTAATCCATTTTTATGCTTTCCACATTTCTATGCTTCCCACGTATTATTTTTATGAGAAGAATACGTAAATTAAAGAATTAGTGATTTTAAATCAAGGGGGAACAAAGGAAAGGCAGTCTTTTGATGTGATGTTAAGCTGGAAAATTTTTCAACATTCAAGGGCGGGGAAAGAAAAACTCCATCAGGATAAAAGAGTGAGGTTGGAAAATTAGCTTGTGACTTGACGTATGGTCGTTATTATAGAGAACGCTACCGACAGCCTAGGCCCATCACATTCCTCATTTTTAGTGCATTGGAGTTTACGCTTAGGAGTGTTCCCACCTTGTGCGATTAATTCCATCTCCACTCGCACAATTGACAACCTTCGAACTAATATTACAGCACAAACTAGGGAAAAGATTCTCAGGGAGAGAGGCGATTGAAGAGAAGATTGGAAGAAATGAAGAAGACATCTTTGGCACTGCCTGAGTGCTTTATGCTCGGGATGACGCAGAGAGCATGCAAGGAGTAAATAGTGTTGTCACTTGAAGGCTAGACCTGCATTCAAGGGCACTTCCTGTAAGCCAGGAGGCTAGAGGATTGAAGGCCTGACTCTCCTTCCAATGGCCCCTGCTGCAGTGTGCATAGCTTCAGTCTTTGTATTTTGATTGTGCTCTTTTTAATGGCTAATTGCTAGGCAATAGAAAACATAATTTATACTCCAATTTGTAAGTCAATCAAAGGAAGGCTGAGTGTCAGCAAACTTGCGGATAAATGAACGTTGAAACAAACAAGAGAAGCCTAGAGGGCTGCTGATACGTTTTAGGGATCTGCAGCCACCCCCATCGGGCACCCCCTGAGCATCGCATCGGTGGGGATTCTTCCCCTCCTTTGGAGCTGATGGGCCAGCTCCCAGCTGCGCTGTCTCATCTCCAGCTGCTCTCCGCGGGGGAAGAAGCCCGGGGTCCTTTGTGGACTGTTGATTTGAAAACACGCGAAGCTGACAAATGGTGGTGAATGAGAAAAGTGTGTTATGTGAATACAAAAAGGTCTGCACATCTGGGGACCGCAGGATTTTATTTGCAGACATTCTACTTTTAAGGGGGTTATGAATTTTGAATCAGAGGTTTGCTGTCAGAGGAATGCTTCGTAGAAGGAAAGCAACATGCTTTTAAACAAGATTCTGGCAACTTTGACACATTCGCTGTGGTGATGAGCGTGGGGGTGGCTCAAATATGATTTTGTAGTGCGTGGAAATATTATTGCATTCTGTGGGCTCCTGCGGCCCTGTGACCCCATGAATGGCAGCGGAGCAGAAGGAAACGTGGTGTGTTAGATAACAAAAATCAATGGTGATAAACTTATCAACACACTAATTGTCACAGAGAGACTTCTCCATAAGTCTTTTCAATACATAGGGTTGTCTTGACTCTGGCTTATCTCCTTGCAAAATGTTTGTACTGCAAAGCGAGTCAGACTCTGGCACATGCTAACTGACCTCTCCCCCACCACAAACACCCTCCAATGGCCAGGTGCCCTGCTCTCAGGCTCCTGCTTTGGGGGACCTAGACCTCTTCTTTTATCTCACTTTTTCTCTTCCAGTCACTTCCTTTTACTTCCCTTTTGTCTCTCCTCTCAATTCCCAATTTTCTCTGACAGTAACGAATGTTGGTCATATGTATCTGACCAACATTCAATCTTCTGAAGGCTTCAGAGAAGATTTTCAAATTCTGATAACAAGTCTTGCCATTATCCCCTTAAGAGGGAAGTAGCCTTCTTGCCCCTGGGGGTCGGGGGTGGGGGGTGGAATAAAGGCCAGGAAGGATGCTCCATGCAAGTCCATGCACTGATGTGGGAGGTGGGCTGGAGGAGGCTGGTGGTCCAGCAGGGCTGGCTGGGGATGGAGGATGAGCTGAGATACAGCACAGGCTGTAGGAGATCCATTAGTCCAGAGGGAATCCAAAAGGAGACCAAGTAAGGAACTGCCGTTAGGGATCCACACTTAACCTAGTGACACAAACAGATTTTGGAACATGGTCTTAAGAATGGGAAACAGGTGTGATTCTGGGAACCGGGTCTGTGTAAGAGGTGTGGGCACACGCAGTGGGAAGACAGTACATTGGAGTGGAGCAGTGTGTTGTGGGGGTCAAATATCAAAAGGTGTTGAACCCTGTATCTCATTCCACCCAGATTCTACTCCCATTATTACATTTCAGTGGTTCTCAACAGGGCGTGACCATACATGGAGCAATACATGGAAACATTTTTAGTCATTTAGTCATCCAAACAGGGGAGGGTATTACTAGCATCTAGTGGGTGAAGGCTAGGGATGTTGCTCAGTATCCCACAATGCACTGGACAGCCTCTTATCACGGAGACTTTCCAACTCCAAATGTCAACAATGCCCAGGCTGAGAAACCCAGGATTAGATTGGAAGTATGGTGTGTGTGTGTGTGTGTGTGTGTGTGTGTGTGTGTGTGTAAGAGAGAGAGAGAGAGAGAGAGAGAGAGAATGAGAATGTGGGAGGATGGCCTAACTTTGTACGAGGGTCTAAGTACAGGGTAGGAGATGTTCATTACAAGATGGCTTATGGTGCTAAAAATTAAAGAACCTACATGTTCAACCTCAGGCATCGGAAAAACAAATTGCAGCTTCTTTTCTTATATGATGAAATGACCTTGCAGAGATTATAGATGATTCCTTAGGACAATGTTTAATGAGATGGAAATACTCCTGGGATACTATTAAGTGGAAACAAATAAACAAGTAACACAACACTATTTGCAGTGTGATTCAATTTCTCTTTTACAAAGCTATTTATTCTTGTGTGTATCTGCATCTAAGTCAAGATTCAATCTAGAATAATAAGACACTCTACAATATTAAGTATTGTTCCTTAGGCATTAAAATTATGAATGAGTCTAATATTTTTTTCTATGTGTTATTAAATTTCTTCTCGGTCCTCCACAATGAGCAGACAGAACTTTTATAGGAGGAGTGCGATGACTTGATTATCTGGAAAAATACCCTGTTTTAAAACCTGAAGCTGAAACATGAGCCACCTGCAGAGCCAGGCCTTTCTGTCCAGCACCTCCTAAGGGTAGGGAAGTCAGATAAGAACACCTTTTCAAGAGCAGAGAGGCAGGGAGGGGCAGAGAGCAAAAAGTTTGGAGGAGGTAGCATTTGGCTCTCAAGTGAAGTGTCAATGCCTGAGCTGGATAAGGAATTCTCTAAAAATCATCATTTTCTCCTTTAAAAACTCTTGATCAAATTGACTCCCTCTCCTGAATTTTCCAATTACATTGAGAATCAGGTGTAGTTTTACATTTGCTTTCTAATCTGTCCTGCTCTCCAATCTCCCAGTCTCTTCTCTGGCCACTCTGGGGGCTTGGGTTTACTCAGTGGGTGGGTGTCTCATAGGGTGGGTGTCTAGTAGGATGGGTGTCTGGTAGGGTAGGTGTCTCATAGGGTGGGTGCCTTGTAGGGTGGGTGTCTAGATGCCTCATAGGGTGGATGTCTTATTGAGTGGGTGCCTGGAACTTTCAGGAAACTGTGTAACACACAATTCAGTGCCCCTGTGGTGGAAAGAAGAGTTGTTATCTATCAAATGCTTGTGTTTTGTTTTTGTTTTTTGTTTTTTGTTTTTTGTTTTTTGTTTTTTTTGTGTGTGTTTTGTTTTGTTTTGTTTTTCTTCTATTTTGTTGTTAAGAAAATCCTGTTTGTTTCAAAATCAGTTTGATGCATTTACTAGCTGTTTCTGTTGGGCCAGCTTTTTTTGTCTATAGATATGAGATAGAGAGAGAGGTATCTTTTTTTACTGATATAATTGACATACATGAAATTAACCATTTTAAAATATACAGTTGCATGGAATTTACTACATCCACATCCCAAAAGGAAGCTCAGCACCCACTACCCAGTCCCTCCCCATTTCTCTCTCCACCCAGCCCCTGGCAACCACTAGGCATACTTCATAGACTTAGAAACTTCCTGGTGTTTTCAATTGTATTTTGTTTTATTCTCTCTGTCTCTCTCAGAAGGATAAACACAGGAAGGTAAGACAAGTACGCAAAGAGATGGGATGATGGAGAGAAAGAGAGAGAGAGATAAATAGAAGAGGGAATGAAGAGAGAGGGGGGAGAGAGAGGAAGGGGGGAAAGGGAGGTCTGGAGAATGGGAGAAGAGAGAAGGAGAGAAGGAAGGTGAGAAGGAGGAGAAAGAGATGGAGGAGGGGGGAGTCTAGGAGTTAGAGAAAACCTAACTTTTGAAGGAAAGATACTCCTCACCCCGAGTGTACACACACACACACACACACACACACACACACACACACACACCAGAGACTCATAAACACCCAAGAGACTAAGAATCATTTGAAAGAGCTGTTGTGAAATTCTAAATGTGCCTGATCATCTCCAAGAGGGCTAACAGAGGAGAATGGGTTAGACCTGCTCCACCTTGGGGACCACTCTTCCTGCTGGCACAGGCAGTCTGCCAATCACAGGCTCCACCTCACAGGGCTCACACTTCCCAGCCTCTGGGTCCATTGTGATCCCGCAGTCTTTCCATGGACATCTGAACACCAGCTCTCAGCCGTTGTTCCGGCTTTTCAATTTTTCCCTGTCTTACTAATTGCTTTTCTAGGATTCTTGCACAGACGATGGGGTGAAGTCCAAAGAGTCTAGTTCCTATGGATTAGCCCGCTGATACTGCAGGCTTCTGGAGAGCTGGTGTCCTGTAGGGTCACACGGAACCTGGGGACAACGGGGGAAGAGACTTTCATATACATCTTTTTAAGTGTAGTATTTCCAGATTAAACCTTACAAAAGGAACGTCCTGCTGCATTAATGGATGTGCCCTCACCATGGAATATGCTTCAGCTCCCCGGCTGGCTTCTGCAGCACCCAGGGGATAGAAGGCGACCTGGGTATTTCTTCATTAGCATCCTCACTTACATGGACGTTCTCCTTGTCACAGAGAATGCCAGTCGCTGGTCCATAGGAAATGGTCCGCACACAGCTGAAACATGTCAGGGCGCCGGGGAGCTGCTCTGAGCGCCAAGCACAGCCTCCTGTGGGATGTTTGAAGCCATTCAGGTTGTGTTGGGAACTCAGACAGGCTGACCGACCGCCTATTCCTGTGGAAAAGCAGGGGGCAAAAAAAGAGGCTTAGGTATGAGCGTGGAGTTTATTAATTTGCTATGAAAGGTCTCAAAATCTCTTAACACCTTAGTGGAGATAATGAGAAATGTTCAGGAGGGTGTGGAGCTGCAGAGTGGAGTATTTTTTGCAAATAATTTTCTTATTTGAGTGATGTAGTAATTGAAGACACGGACCTGAGTGCATGCTCCGGGTCCACCTTACATCAGCTATGTGGCCTGGAGTGAGACATAGTATTGCCTCAGTATTCTCACCTCAAAAATGGGGGTAATACTGAAAATGTCTAGGCTTCTGGTGAGGATTTCAGAAGGTAGTGGATGAAAGTGCTCATAAATGTGCTGGATTCATAGTATTCAATATATTTGCTATTATTATTATTATTATTATTAATTTCCTGGAAGATAGGTCCTAAAATCTTTAATGAGAGCAATATTTAATCAAGCTGTATACTTAAACATATAGTATCTTGATATAATAATTTCTTACTCTGTGTACTATAAGCATAGTCTATATTTAAAGAAGTTACTTATGCTCTCTGTGCCTCAGTTTTCTCCTCTGTAAAATGGGAGCAATTCTGGCACTTCATAGGATTGTTGTGATGATTTTAAGAGTTAACATCTATCAAGTACTTAACACACACTTTACCATAAAGTTGCTATTATTTTTATAATCATCATTCTTAGAGTTACTATGACATGGGAGCTGTTCAGATCTGAAATCTATGATGAGAAGAATATTAACTGGCTACATGAATAAAATATACATACACACCCCTCCTGGATGTAATCATTTTTATTCTATATACTACAGGCTGTTCTATTTTTGCATCAGATTGACAATCTGAAGTCTCAATTAATTCAACACACAAATTAGGCTGCAATGGCTTATCCTAAGCAGAGATTTACTAGCTCCGTCCAAATACCAGGTAGGAAGCAGTAAAGGCTCTTCTTAGGCCCCAGGGCACTTGGCATGTGATTGGGTGACGGGCACGCCTCACACACAGCCGGTCTGGGTGCACACGTTCCCGGAGGTGCACCTGCGCGTTGTGCCGCTCACCTGGGAGACTAGGATGGTGTTCTCCCAGGGTTTGACAGCGTGCTTCTGTTGGGGGATTAAGGAGCTTATTCAGTTATTAGTTATGAAATGTCGTCGCAGCCTCTAGATGGCCAACTGTGATTGGTACTGAAGTTTAAATATCATCAAGCGCGTTCCAAGTGTTTGAGATGTGTCTGTGGGGAGAGGTTTGTGGAAAGTTGGCGAGAAAGTCATGATGAAGGTGCCAAACTCAGGGTCCTCCTCCCCCACAGCACTGGGATCCTGGCCTGGCTCCATGGTGGCCCTTAGGGGCTGTCTCTTCCCTTCCTGCATAACAGAATTGTTGGGAAGTCATTACTCATGTCTGCTCCATGTCTGTTTCTCTACAATTCCACCTGTAGGTCCTGGTATTTCCTCAAGAGCAATACAGGCAATTTTTAAAAAATATATTTTATTACATTTTTACAGAGGAAGAGAGAGGGATAGAAATCTATCAGTTGTCTGTTGCACACCCCCTACTGGGGATGTGCCCACAACCAAGGTACATGCCCTTGACCGGAATTGAACCTGGGACCTTTCAGTCCACAGACAGACGCTCTATCCACTGAGCCAAGCCGGTTTTGGTAATACAGGCAAATTCTTAATTCATTAATTCATGGGTATGCATTCATGTGTTTGCTTATAATTCCATAAGGATTATTTTAATGCCTACTGTTTTAGTTAAGTTTCTCAGCATCTTGCTAGGTATGAAACAATGCACACAAGAATGAGAACTGATCCTTGCTCTTTAGGAGCTCAAAATCTGTTAGGAGAGATAGGTGTGAACAGCCAATGGCCACACACTATGATGACGAATGCCACCAATCAGAATCTGTACAAAGGAAGGTGGTAGTAATGCTGTTGGTGCCAGAGAGCTTTTGAGATGCCCGGGAAGAGCTGGGAAGAAGGAAAGGAACTTTTCCAGGCCAGCCCAATCAGAATACATGGGGGAAGAGGCAAGGAAGGGAGATGCAGCAGGCAGAGGGAACAGCACATGCGAAGGAAACAGAGGAAGGAGGCAGTGGGTTTGTTTGGGAGCTGACTTGTGGTGAATGACACCAGATGTAAGGCGGAAGCAGACAGGTAAAAGGAAGGCCAGGAAAGATTGGACTTAGCTTGGTAAGTGACAGAGAATCGGTGAGAGCTTAGGTGTTTGCTTTAAAAAGGGCACTGTTTATCCAGTGCGGACCGGTGTAGTAGATGGTGCAGAGCAGACACAGGGAGACTTGTTAGGAGGCTGCTGCAGGGTCCAGGTGAAGAAAGCTAGGAATTTGAATGAAGTTAAAGACGAAGGCACTGGGGTTTGTGGAGAAGTGTTTTTACATAAAGTTAGGAAATAGAATAGAGCACTCTATGGATATGAATGTCGTTCAGAGAATCAAAAATGATACCTGATTCTAGCATGGTGGGCAGGGTGGACTCTAGGTCACCTGACAGAAGAGATACAGAAAGGCAAGCCTTCCAAGGTTTGTGCTCAGCCTTGGAAGAGGAAGGAAAAAGAGTGCCTTGGTGGCCATCAGTATTTAGTCCAGGGAACAGCACGAGGTGCTTCTCAGCAGGCAGCCTGGGCATCGCCCTGGGCTTCACACTGGGTGTCCTGTGAGCAGGGATCAGAGTATTCAGCCAACAGGGGGCTGGAGATGTTGAGAGGTGGGGTTTCAAGGGAGGTGAGTAGGAAGCTGAGGCCAGATGGTCAATGGGGGGGTGAGACCGGATGAGGCCTTGGCAGGTATTGCAAAGACTTGGACTGAGTGTGAGGGGAAGGCAAGCCTTACAGGCATGGGCAGGCTAATCCAGCTTTTATCAGCCAAAGAGATGAGGGGCTAAGAGAGAGATGGGGGTCAGCAAGAAGAAATTAGGAAGCTTTCCTTTTCTCAGCTTTAGTTAGAAGGACAACCAATAGGTCTTTTTGAAGTCACTATCTCAGTGGTGACTTCTAAGAGATACTGGACAGCAGCTGTCACCTCCCCTCTTCCATCATCCTTCTCATGGGGCTCAGACATGACTGCCAGCTCATGGGACCAGAGGCCAATCTGCAAGTGAAAAAGAGCCTTGGTGCTCAGAGTTCCTATCTCTCCTGCATCAGTTTCCTGTGGTGGCTGACACAGATACCAGAAGCCTAGGGGCTACCCTAAGGCTAGGCAAATGCATTATTTTATGGCTCTGCAGATCAGTACCTGAAATGAATCTCCTGGGGCTAAAATAGAGGTGTTAGCAGAGCTGCTTTTCTTCCTGAGGCTCCAGGGACAATCCACATTCTTGCCTTTTCCAGGTTTGCTGTCTCTCACTTTCCTTGGCTCATGGCCCCTTCTCCCTCCTTTCAAGCATATCACTCCAACCTCTGGTTCCCTCATCG